>NW_026555329.1:49615000-50892500 GCF_021234165.1 Pteronotus mesoamericanus | reverse complement strand
AAGAAAGGAAACTCAGAAGCTAGCTCAGTGTCAAAGCCACCATCAGGCAACTATTTACAGCAGTATTTACACTACTGTGAGTACACCTCTGCCCGATCACGTCCCAGACTGATGGCATTTTGTGCTGGTAATTAAAACAAATCAAGCAGCTCTGTGATTGTTTTGGCGTCTGTGGACAATCGTACACAAAATCAGCATTTAATCACTAGGGTATGTCTTTGGTGTGCAACGTGAGGGGTGACAAAGGTTCAAGACTGAGCCAGCATGCTTACCATAATCTTTCTAAAGTAAGTGCTTCGTTTTTGTGTGTCTGTGTGTGTGTGTGTGTGTGTGTGAGAGAGAGAGAGAGAGAGAGAGAGAGAGAGAGAGAAGAGAGAGAGAGAGAGAGAGAGAGAGAGAGAAGCACCAGTTTGAGTCGCTCAAGTCCTCCGTTAGCTTTCATGTCTGTGATAAATATACTTCTTGCTTCCCTTATTAGGACAAGCTTACCATTATACACTGCACTTTTGGTAAAGCTCCAGTGCTCTGCAATTTACAGCCAAAGGAAGTAGTTTACAAAAATAAGCAAATCCAAGACAAGCATTTCACAGCCACAACATCAGATAAGCCAGAGAGAAATAATCTTCAGTTCACATCAAAACCACTTCACAATGACAATTTGTCCAAGCAGATGTTAATCAAGCTTCAGCCTTTGAACACTAGATACCATCAATTACTAACCTTAATTGAAATCACAGTTCTCCAGTTTCTCTGCCAGCATATTCAGAGGATGATGTATTAAGATATTTACAGTAAAGTAAACAATGCATAGTTGCAATGAAATGGAAAATTTTCAGCTAATGGTGTTTGTCAATCCTTTGTCAATTTTTCTGCCTGCCACAGATGTTTTCTTAGCTGCTTTACAAAAACAGGAATCAACTAGCAGAGAAGAAAGACTTTCTCTCCCCCAGGAAAAGAGTACAAAGCCAAGTCCGTACACAGCAGATGCAAAAGAAAGTCCATCTGCTACCAGCTCAAAACATCACATAGAGTTTTAAGATTTTATACTATAGGTAGCCTAGCAGGGTTTGTGTGAACCCCACAAGAATGAAAGGAGGGGAAACGGTAACCTCAAAGTGTTAGGGTAAAAACTGCAGCTACACAGACTAAATGAACAACTCACTGAAACTGGTAAATCAAAGGTTTACTTGCAATAATTTTCCCTCACATTACAAGAACTAGCTAGTGTTTGAGGAGTCACGCCCAAAACAGGCACGACAGTCTTACTTTTGTGGCCTTTAACTCTGGGCAAAGACAACTTGAACTCACAGGTCTGAGCTGAATATCTGCACGAGTGGACAAGCTTGAACAGCACTCTACCTACAACTTAATGCTAGATAAAACAGCAGTTACTGAACAATGCACTTCGAAAGATCTGTAACCAGCCGCCACTCCTGCCACTGACTTATTCCGTATTGTTTTAGTTCCTTCAGGTGAGTAACATCTGCCTCTACTTTGTTGCATATTTAAATACTAAACAGAAGAGAGAGAAATGTATAAAGAAGTACTTAAAATAACTGCTTTTAATAGCCTTTAATACAGACATTTTGGGTAAGTAATTACAGCAAATTTCACATTTCACCTTCAACCCCTGAGGCTACACCATTTCTCCACCTCCTCTGAAAGGAGCTGAAAGCGTTTATTCTTTAGCTCTGCAATACAGAACAGTTTAAAATTCTGTTAGCGATTTTTTTTTCATTTTGTAGTTAAACAATTTACTCATTAAATGCTTATTTATAATGGTTCTTTTTCAAAGGAAAATTTAAATGCCAGAAGCTCCCCTGAAATAAGCAAGTACTTACAAACATTTATTTTTTAATATTCTTTTTATCAGACAACAAACAAAGCAAATGAAATTATTATGTGGGCTATACTAACTTCTCTGTGAATGGAATTAAACAATTGTGAATATTCAAGTACAGTATATTCAGGAATACATTTTTAGGACTGCTTTATTCATTTAAATTTTTTTTCTCAATTCTTTACAGTTTTACAGTGCATCCACATTTCAAAGAAACTGTGAATAATGTATAGAATGACAAAAATGACTCTATGTACTCCAGGGGAAATAAAGGATACTTTCAATTATCATATCGGTCAAATAACATTTTCACACAAATCTGTTTACATTCACTAAAATGATAACATAATGCTCTTCAGCAAAGTGCCTTATCAACCTAGAAAGCAGTATAGTAGAAATTAACATAAAATTTAAAAGCTTATAATCATTTTACCAACAAAAGTTAAAAAAACTTGATATCTCTGACATTAAAAATAATGTTATAAATATGTAAATTCATTTTTTTAAGTAAAATATTTGCATCTCCTTTCCTCCTCTAGGCTTTTGAACTTCTGAGGTCAACAAGGACAAACAATACCACTAGTGTCTCTTTGCAAAAAGCTGGGTTTGCTGTCTGCAAGCAATGGTATCATTTCCATAGCAACCCCCTAACTATTAATTTTCAATTAAAGCAGACACAAAGCAGACAGCCTCAGGCTGGCAGACAGTGTCAAGAGCCCATCTCTGTAGGCAACAGTTTCACACAGCTATCAAGCCATAGGTGCCTCCTGCACAAAGCTGTATCGGGGTTCGTCAAGTTTGGCTGGTTACAATGACATTAACCTTCAGTTCAGGCCTAAATAATTTATAACAAGCTTCACTAAGCACATATAAAGGTGACAAAAACCAGGAAAAGACATAATTAACTAATGCAGATACTTTTCAATGTATACAAACAATCACAACAAAAATGTATTAGAAGGAAAAAGTATATATCTATTTTGTCAAGTCATTTGTTCTTGCATTTCCCACACTCTTTACTACCAGCATACTACTCTTCAGTATCACCTGGGAATAACCTCAGGTTATTAAATAAAATGTTATACTCTGCATATTAGTTTTCACAATCAAATTTTGCTTAGTCTAAAAGACTACATTATATTACATGATAAAACTCTTTTCAAAAATAACCCTATGGCAGGGTATGTGATCTGGGGGATAACACTAAGTGAAAAATCCTAACTTATATCTTCTAAAATAATAGTTCATTTTAGAAATAGATTTCTCACCAGAATGTGGTGTTTGTCTTTAATGTAATTTCTTTCTAATAGCAAATCCTTAAAAATATTTTAGCTTCTCAAATATGAGACACTCTATTAGCAATGTCACTGTACTATGATACTGATAATTTGAAATAAGCACATTTCAAGTAATAACATAGCAAATATTTTGCTTTATTTATTTAAATCTGTTTTAAAACATACTGAGTCCCTACTATGTGCCATGAACATGGCTCTATCAAAATCTATTTTGCTTTTCCTCCAGAAACAATTATGCAAAAGAATGTATGAAAGGTCAAAATTCCTTCAAATTAGATATAATCAGTTGTGAATCTCCTGAAAAACTGTCAGTGTTTGGAAGACTTGGTTGTTCTTTCTGGTGGAAAGGGATCTATAAGCAAGACACATCGAATGAGCTAGGACACTGATTAAATACCGTTCTTGAAAGCAGCACAACAAACTAAGAGGGTGAAATGCCCAGTGCTATCAAAACTGTAACTGTAACAATAAAATCTAAACTGAATCAGTGGCATTTACCAAATTCCAGCCACCATTTCAAACAGATAAAAGCTAAAATAAATATTTTTAATAAACATAAAAATGGGAAAACTGCCCTCATTGTTCTACAGCAGTATTGTGACATTGTTTTATTCAAAAATGGATATCCATATTTTGAGTGGTATGCTTATCTTCTATTTAAGCTTACATAAAAATACAAAATACAGAGGGAATTCTATGCGCTTTCAAATGTGTAGGCGTTACACATTTGTTACAGGTGTTATTTTTTCATTGTAAGGAACTTGAGTGGGAAACATTGTTTCATTTATACTTATGTATTTTAATCAGCATTTTAATAAATACACAGGCTTGGGGATAGTCACAATTTTCCTTCCATCAGTCTAAAGATATTTTTACATTACTTTGGTAATTCAAATTCCATGCCAGATAGAGAATATGGTCCACCTTAGGGGATGAGAAATACTGAGACAATTTTCTTCTGTGGCCACAACTTCAGTTTTGCATACTATAATCTTAATACTTTAACCAAGCCCCTTCTATTGCATAGTCACTTATGTATACATTTCTTTTACGTGCCCTAAATAGTAAATTCAATGAGAGTAGGATCTGTTTCTAGTTCAATATTGTATTCTACCAGTATGATCTGCACACAGTTAAAGCCTTCAAATACTTGTTGCTTTATAAATGAATAAATAAGTCAAATACTTAATAGTTGAAGGCAGCAACCATCTTCTTTCTTGACTATTATTGCATTCATCTATTGTCTACCTACTGCACTCCAGCACTACTGTTCAGAGGGGGATTTCAGTGAGGAAATAGTTGACATATGCGAACAAGAAAACCACTCATCTGTAGCTATAATGTAATGAGGACATCTTTACAAAGGCAGCAGTGATTTTTTTCTCCAGACAACATATGCTGTTATTCAAAAGTGAACTCTCCTAGCATGTTTGCAGTGATCAACCTCACATGCATTGTCATAGCTTACATCGCTAATGGTAAAATTAGTTTTATCACATAAAGCAAAAATGCTAATATTTATTCAGCATCTACTACATCCAGACATATTATAAATGTTTTGCATGCATTATTTCTAATCCTTACACACAACTTGAAAGGTAGATAATAATATTCCCCTTATTACAAACTGAGAAAACAGGGACTCATAGGATAAGTTGCTCAGGATCAAAAGATATTTGATCCAGTTTTCAAATCCAAGTCTTTTTTATTCAGATGCCTATTCTTTCTGTTATGCCACAATGTCTCTTTAATCAACTATTTCACAGACCATGTTTTATGTACAGAGTACTATGTTAGGTGTTGTAAAGAGGCAGGAGAGGAATTCATAGTAAACCACAATCTAAGCTCTGCCCTGGAAAATTCCAATTAAGTAAAATAGATAAGATATGGATCTCATTTAGCCTACCTAAAATACAAGTTAGAATATGAAAAGTACATTGAGAGTACAAAAGTCATGTGGTGTAATTTTTGAGCCCTGAAAGATTATCTTGGGAGAACATGGAAGCCTATATGGAGATCCCAGGATTGGAAATGGTCTACCCATGAATAAGAAGGATTTCTGTAAAAGAAAGTATATTTCAGAGTATTCCAGACAAAAAAAATGCAAAACTAAAAATATAACAGTAAGCTGTATCTTGAGACTGGCATATGGCTCAGATTGACAGAAGTTTACTCAATGACTCAGTGAGTAGAAAATACACAACAGTGCACTAGGTTTGAAATAGGAGGAACTTGAATGTCAGAAGGAGGAGTCGGAATTGTATTCCTTACGCATAAGAGTATCAAATTGTTATGAAACCTGGAGAGTAGTAGGATTACAGGCATTTTAAGAAAGTTAACTTTGACTTCACTATAAAATAAAATTAAAAAGAGGTGGAAACTAGAGAAAGGAAAAATCAATTGGAAAAAATCTGAACTCTGTGATGTGAGTACTATTATCTTCCTTATTTTACAAAGGGGAAAACTTAAGACAGAAAACAGTTAAGTAACTTGCCAGAATGACAGCCAGTTAACAAATTAGTATGTTTAAAAAAATAAGATTCAGTAATCAGTTAAAATATTTTTATGAAGATAAAAGGTTAAAGAGTCAATAAAATATTCATTAAAATGTGTAAAGTTTATTTTTAATTAAAAGTTATTTAAAAATGAAATAAAATTATTTTTGCCTTATGGAAAATGCAGAGAGATCATCATACATCAATGAGATTTTTATCTTTATATAAACTTGGCATTTCACACACTCCATCCCTGGATCTCACAAGTAAGAAATAATGAATATCATGAGCGTGCAAAGAGGAGGTATCCAATCTGTATGATTATCTCAGGAGAAAAAAACAAGCCATATTAGAATAAATATATTTCTAATTAATTTTTAATTTATTGAACAAGTTTTAATCATGTTATTAGATCCTTTAAGATAGTATTATTTTTTAAAAAGGCTACAAACTACTGACTCAAACTTAAAAATAAAGGTTCAAATATTCCAGTAAAAGATATCAGAAGTTCTTAATCAGTGATACTTAAACAAACAGGTAACTTTTATCAAATAAAGAGCTCACTCTTACATTTAAAAGACTGTTTCATTAATGAGAAATGATAGAACTCTTTAACATTATAGCAAAAAAACACCAAAGGTTACCAATAAAACAATGACAAGTTCCTTTTCTTAAATATGATATCATCGATGAAGTGAATAGATAACACATTCATTACTTTATTTAGCATGGGGTTGGAGGCATGAACACTGTTACCTATTAATGTGAAAGCTATGAACTGAAATATCGTTATGTTTAAGATTTTCAGAAATTATATTGGGAAATTATTCTTATGTAAATTTTGACTTAAAAATAATCAAGAACAGAAAATAAGGGTTAAAGCTTTATTGTAAATTGTGGTAACCCAACCTGCTAATCAAGCTATGTTTTGATATATTTATGTTTTTGATGTCTTTTTTATGATAAAAAATAAAATTTGATGCTAAATATGGTTATCAAAGTTCATACATAAAATAAATATGTAAATAAAGCATTTTAATTACTTTTATGATTATATAATTTTACAAATAAAACACTACTGAAAATTCATCTTTACATTTTTATAAGGAATAAAACAGAAAAATTATTTGATAATATTTGAGAATTAAAACATTTTGCATATCCTTTTAAGAAATTTTTTCCAAAATGTTTCACAACTAAACATACATGAATTATTTGTAAAATACCATAAATATATACAAAAGTAAAAAAATACTGTTCAGTGTTCACACAGAAATAGAGAACTTATACTTTAGAAAAACAGTTTGCCTATAAATGCAATTATTTTTTTCTTGTTGACAGCTGAAAGAAAAGTATTAAATATGCTTATTCATATTGTTAAAAAGAATGATATAATATTTGCACTAGCATTTCTCATTATATATAGCATTTTTCTTGTCCCTTTTCTGAAAACTATTTCTAGCAGTTTTAGGTAAAAAACATAAGATGATAAAGGCCACAGTGCAGACTACTGTTAGCACCAGGTTTTGACACTGTTGAGATATGTTATGAAGCTTGCAGAAACTTTCACACAGAAGAAACATTTGCTCCTTTTCAAAAAAGAGTTGCATTGCTATTTCCTGTTATTAAAACACCTTCTTGGTGGTCTGATACTTGATTGTTCTATTAATAAAGCAAGTTAAATTGTAATTCAAACTATTTATATTTTAGATATTACTAAACCTTCCATGAATATTTTATTTACCATTTATTAATTTATTTTGCAGATTGTGAAAATTACTTAAAGAATGGGAATATCAGTTTCTCACACATTTAGACAGTTTTCATACTTTAAACCTTCTTCTGCTGCACAAAATTTGCCTACAATGTAATCTGATTTATTTCCATTTAACTTTCTATTAGCTTTACTTTTTCTCTCTTACTGTCTTTATTTATTTTTTCTCTCATTTTCCTTCCTCTCTTTTCTTCCTCCTTTCCCCCTCTCTTGTTCTCTCTGAACAAAAGAATAACAAGCAGAAATAAAATTCAACAACAACAACAACAAAAAATCCAAACTTAAATCCTTCCAATTTTACTTGGGCAACATTTAATGGCAACATTCACCTAAAGTAACATAAGAAAAGATACTGCATAGATATAGTTAAAGACAAACATACAGACATGGGAGGACGAAGAGGAAAAGGGAATGAGGAAATGAGAGGAAGATAGAGAATCAAGGTGTAAAGAGCATATTTATGCCTTGAAAGAAACAGTATGACCTCCCTTTACAAAGCAAAGGGATATTTAGGCTATTTAAAAACATTTCCTTTTTTCTTTTCTTTCTTTCTTCTTTCTTTTTTTGATAATTTACTTCTTGCTCTATTTTTTTTTCAGGATGTAAACACCATTGTATAAGTGAGAAAGTTATCCATAATGAAAGGGCAGTTTCCTGATTTTGCAACAACTATTTTTACAGTACATGGTGTTTTAATAAGTTATATAATAGATATCTGAAAATAAAGCTAAAATGTCTGCATGAAGGATTCAAATCAGAATAATAAAATCATCACATTAATTAAGTCTATCATATTATGCCCATACACTGTACAACAAACATTAAACTAACCATGGTTAGAAAATTAAAGCTTCACTTTCAGTTGAATTAATGTTAAAAGTAACTTTAATTACTTTTCAAGATTATAAACAAAATTAGCTTATTGAACAGTAAACTAAGATATATGCCAGAGTAAATCTAGTACAAATGTTTATTTCTAGCACAGAGAACCCTGAACTTATTTTAAGTGGAACAGGGGAAAATAAACCCTACATACAGATATATTTGATTTTTTAATTTTTAAAACTAATTTTTAAAACCAATACTTTAAAGCAGTCTAATTTTCATTTCCTAATTAGACTTATCATATGTTAATTGTTGCATATATAAATCATACTTCTTTCTCTGAATAAAAGGTCTCATTGGACTATCTAAATACCCAGCTATTACTAAAATTGTCAGTTGTCTTTCATAGGCAAGGTCTTATTTTTTAACTAAACGTTTTTGGAAGTGTTGACTGTAAATAATAAAAAAAATTCAAAGTTATTAAAGAAGGGGCACTCATAAGAAAAATGGTATAGTACCCTATTATTACAAAGAGAGAGCAAGTACACTAAAATCATGCTACAAATATTAAAAAATGAGTCTTATACCAGAAATTTTACTATAATAAAACTTTGGTAATGCTAATGAAAAAATATTGTGGGTCACAAGTATCAATAATAGTGACCCTATGTAACCACATACATCACTTAAACTTTGGGTAACTACAACTATTTTCACTTACCCTTTAAACACTACTACTTCTTACCAGTAGGTAGCACTGTTACATCTTATACCTGTTACCAGTGTTAATGTCATACAAGTCATCTGTAACTTATTACAGATTATCTGACATTTGATTGTATTTTAACCCCATTATTTAAGCTCCATGCTATTTATCTTGCAGACATTCTTCTCTTCTTAAAAACAAAATTAAAACTAATAATAAAATGTAAGCAATGTCAGGAAGTGTGCAATTAATGAATGCTGCTATTTCTTTGCTAGTTAATAGTTTATTCCTCATTATAAATTAAAAGAAACTGTTATTAAATGTAGTATGAAATTGTTTAATTTAACAAGCTTGGTATTAAATATTTCATTTCTAAAGTTATATATTCACTAAAGTATTACTTTTATATCAAGGTTTATGTGGACCTTGATATTAAAGTATCTATGTTTAAATTACCTATATATCTATTTCATAGAAATGAATTAAAGCAAAATAAATTATAAATTAATACACATAAATCTACAAGGGAAAACAGAGAGCAATACTTGTAAACAATTTTTATTCTACAACTTAACAGAAGGCCACATAGTCACTCGACAGAATCCATTTTACCTTAATGAAGATTACTATTTTCTACTTTGTCAAAAAGCACTTACATGTAAAATAAAGCATATCATATATATTAAGAAAAATTCTTTGGTTCTTCACTAACTTATCAGAGATGCATGGAAAAGAACCTTTTAAGTTTAATGATACCTGCTCATTAAATGATGCCAAACACTAAAATACCATGAACAGCAGGGAATTTCAGTTTATATTAGAGAAAAAAAATTAAAGGGTAAAAATGACTGAAGTTGGTCAGCTCAAGCTGATAGGGCACTTCAAATGATTAGCAAGAGAATAAAAGAGACAATCTAGGTTAAATTAGGTTCTCCTATTCCTTTTCTTGAAAGTGCTTAACTTCACAAATTTTATTTGAATTAACTAAACTGCCAAAATCAAAGTATATATAAAGTTAAACAGGCAACTACACTTTACAGTAGTTTACTTATTCTACAATGGATAAAAATTTAATTTTAAAAAGATGATTTTGATTTTAAATGTGTATATTCCCTTTCTTCACCAAAGCAATTGATGTATTTCATTTTTAAGAAAATATTGTTTCCAAAAACCAATCTGATAATACTAATTAAAGTATTGTATAGCCATTTAGAACTTCTTGCGCAATATTTATTTAACATACTTTTTAAAAAGTAGGACATTTTCCCTTGGTTAATAACTTTTAATTTAGAACTCTCTAAAAGCTTATAATTTTTCCTTGCTCAAACCTTATTTCCAAATTCTTATTTACATTTGCAGAACAGTGGCATTTCATTAAGTAAACTAAGTCTTGACAAAACTGTAAAGTAGTAATAATCATTTGGTATCACCACTCCTCTCTCCATTAATTACTCCTCTACTCAACTGAACTTCACCTTCACCTGTGCTGCTTACTCTTTAAAAAAATATATTTATTTTTAGACAGAAGGGAAGGGAGGGAGAGAGGGACAGAAACATAGATGTATGAGAGAAACATCCACTGGTTGCCTCTCCTCCGCCCACTGACCAGGGATGGAACCCACAACCCAGGCATGCACCCTCATCAGGAATCAAACCAACGATCTTTCCCTTGCAGGGCAGTGCCCAACCCACTGAGCCACACCTGTCAGTGCATAACTTGTGCTATTTACTCTTTTTATAAATTGTAACACTATCCATAAAGTTACATACAGTACTAGTGAATTTACACAGCCTTCCAGGCAAGTGAATGCCCACACTGGAAAGCAGACAAAGATGTTCCTTTTTAACACAAAAAGTAAGTTGATGACTAATAAATTATATTAGCTAATAAGAAGCATTATGGTCCCAAGGAAATTCCCCTGCAAACTTCAAATATTGGTGCTCCACTCCCAAAACAGATTTCATGTGTTGAAATCCTAACCCTACATGATAAACAACATGATAGTGTTTTAGAGGCGGGGTCTTTGGGAAGTGATTACGTCATGAAATTGGAATCCTCATTGTGGTATTAGTGTCCTTACAAAAGAGACCCCAGAGAGCTCCCTCAGTGCTCAGCTATATGAGGTAAAAGTGAGAAGTACCTCACTGAGAAAGTAAGACCTCATCAGACACCAAATCTATCAGTGCTTTGATCTTGGACTTACCAGCTTCCAGAATGGTCACAAATACATTTCTGTTAGTTATAAGCTAAACAGTTCATTGTATTTCTGTTATAACAGTTGAATGGACTAAGACAGCCATAAAATGAGAGGCCCTGGATAGAGCTCTCTCCTATGAGGCTCTTTTCTTAAAGAGCAGATAATTTCCTTGTCACTTTGGAACATTCACTATTATTCTCTAGGGATTTATATCTGCGTTTCATGCAGGTCATATAAAATTAAATCAATTGTGGATTTAAAAATTTAAAAAACAAATAATAATAAGAGTAAACCATGGTCTCTTCATAATCCCTATCATGGCATTTCTCAAAGACTTCCACAGACCACAACTTTCCAATATAGTCTGAAATAAATAGGTTCCATGATAAAAAAAAAAGGGTCTTTGTAGATGTACAAATACTGTAAACTTATAAAAGGTTATGACTACTATAAAGAACACTAACAACCCTTTTTTCATTAGTTAACTATTAAATCCCATATATGTATATTAGTGTTTGTGTGCATATATTTCCCTGAAGATATGTTACCGTGATTGAATATAAGCTACTGTCTCAACTCTGCACTGACTGTTACATAATATGCAGAATATTTACCCATTCCCATTTTTTAATCCAAAGAATTCTGAATTTTAAAATGTATATCCCAAGAATTTTGGATAAGGGATTGTGGACCTGTACAAACTAAGATCAAGAATATAGATGTAATTGGTGAAGATTAGAGTCAGTAGCAGTGAACAAACAAAATCACTTGCATAAGACACATTACAGAATTTTTGTAATTGCATTAGATTAGAATAAATTTTAACAAATTAAATAGTCTGAGTAAGCTTGTTCATACCAGTCCATATACTGCTGGACACACAGTAGGTGCTCAATAAATATTTATTTAATAGATTAGTTAATTGATGAAGTTGAATGCTGACCAGTATGTGATTATGTAAATTGTTTAAGATAGACGGATATGTATTTTTTACACAAACATCTTTGGAAGTGGAGACACTAGAGCTTCTCTTGAAGGTATCCTGACTATGAAAATGGCATTCTTTGTATTGTTTTAATTTTAATTTGTCTTCCTTTTAAGTTATGATAGAAAACATGTATTAAAGCCATAACTTTAAAAATATATTCGATATTTCAATTTCTTCTATAAGTTAAACAAGTCAAACCTATTTAGTCTTCCCTAGAGATATGATAGATATGACATTCATCTCTTTTATTTTACTCTCTTCACTTTCTCTATATCCTTTTATTTTAGAGTAACAACATAAACTGTACACAGTATTTTTAAAAGTATACTATAAGTAACATTGAATTCAATCTGATTTCAATTGCTAAACTGAAGTTTGCAATGCTGCAATCAGTACAGTATAGAGAGGAGGGCAAAGGCTTTGGGATAAAACAGGTCTTCCTTGACCTTAAGCTATACTCTAAAAATAAATCACTGAACAGCAAAGCACAATGCTGAGACTCAGTTTTCTCCATTAACATGTAAACAGTGATACTGACCCAGCAGTATTGTCTGAAGGCTTAAATTGGGTTAATATGTCAAAGGTGCTTGGTAGAAAATGAGATGAATGGTGTCATGAGAGGGGGAGAGGATGTGAAAAAGGGAAGTGGGAGGGGACTGAGGACTCAAAACGGTAAAGTCTTATGACTCTGATCTCTGAAATACAATGGAAGCCACCATTGTTTTAACAAGCAGAAGTTTCAATGCCACCTCATTGGAAGGATATGTTCAAAATGTTAATGGTGGTTTTCTCTGGGTAATAATATTATTAACAATGTGTATTGTTTCCTTATTATTCCTCCACATTGGAATCTACTATGATAGGTGCGTATTACTTTTAAAATTAGAAAAAAAAATGTAAATACATTTTTGTTTTTAGAAAAATGTTTTAATATTTAAAGATCTTTATGTGTAAAATTAATTCATGAGGAGCTTCTTAGTCCTCAAAAATTCTAGATATATAATATTTTAATATATTATTAAAAACATTAGGAAAGAGGGGAGCTATACAAATTTAAATTTTATTCTTTTTTGCATAACACCTCACTCCCTCCACCAAAAAATTCCTTTACTTCTAGTGTTCATCTCATATTACCTACGTTAATATATTTTAAAATAGTTGTTGATAAAGCACCAGTATACCTCTGTTGTGTGCAATTTACTTAAAAATTAGTAGTGACTTTGAACTTTTTCTGTATATTCCTTGGTTATTTGAATATTTGCTTTTAAAAAGTGTACAGTTTTCCCCCCATTTTTATATTTTGGTGTGTTGCATTGATTTTAAAGTGTGTTTTTAAACTACTTAAGAACATTTAAGTTTTGATTTTTTTTGCAAATACTGTCCCAGTTTATTTCATTTTATGTAATCTGATCTGTTTCATATATTGATTACTTTTATTTCTTGTCAGTTTAGAAATACTTTCTTAACCCAAGATTAAATTGATATTTGCATAATTTTGATTAGGTACTAGGTGACTACATTTATTTTAAATAAGTGTATTAAATTTGACAGAATTTTGAAAAATCTTACTTATTAATGCAATAGCCAATGTACACAAGATTTTTATTGAAAAATCTACCCCTTTTCTTAGTTTGAAATGTTTTCTTTAGTATGTATTAATTTTTAATTATATTTTATTGATTAGTTATTACAGTTGTCCTGATTTTTCTCCCTTTGCTCCCCTCCACCTAGTGTCCCTTACTCCCTCAGGCAATCCCCCGACAATTGTTCACGTCAATGGGTCATGCTTATCACTTCCTTGGCTACTCCATTTCCTATACTGTACTTTACATCCCTGTGGCTATTCTTTAACTACCTATTTGTAATTCTTAACCCCATCACCTTTTCACCCATTCTCCCTCTGCCCCCTCTCATCTGGCAACCTTCTAGTAGTTAACTTCTTTTCTCTTGCTTTTAAAAGTCTCTCTCTCTTTTTTTACTTTGATTTTTAAATCATGTTTATTCTATTACAGTTGTCTCAATTTATCCTCCTTTGCCCTCCTCCACCCATGCTACCCTGCCCCCCACTCCCACAGTCAATTCCCACTCTGTTGTCCATGTCTGTGGGTCATTCATACATGTACTTTGTATAGTCCCTTCTCCTTCTTTCCACCATTGTCTTCCTTCCCTATCCCCTCTGGTCCACTTTCAGTCTGCTCAATGTTTCCTTGCCTGTGGTTTATGTTGTTCATTAGTTTATTTTGTTAAATAGATTCCACTTATAGGTGAGATCATATGGTATTAGTCTTTCACCAACTGTCTTATTTCACTTAGCATAATATTCTCCAGCTCCATCCATGATGTCTCAATAGGTAGGAGATCTTTCTTTCTTTTTTTAATGCAGATTGATTATATTTATTTACTTTTTAAAATGTCAAGATCCATTATAAAATATTTAAAAAATTTAAATCCATTATAAAGTCTCAGCAATTAAAACAACATGACACCAGCACAGAAATAGTCAAGTAGATCAATGAAATAAAATGAGCATTCTAGAAACAAATGTATATATCTGTCTAACAATGTAACATATGATTAAATTGATATTTCAAATCACTGGGGAAAATAAGGCTTATTCAACAAATAAGGTGCATGGACCACTATTACTTGAAATAAAACAAATATAGAGCCCTATTTCACACATTATACAAGAAATATTCAGGTGAGTTAAAAATCAATATGTAAAATCTAAGCAGTTTTCAGAAAAAAATTCAAAATAATATTTTTCTTACCCTGAAGTAACATATTCAAACCCAGAAGCTATAAAGTAAAATATTGACAATTTTTATCTTTAACCTTTGCTTTTTAATTATCATGTATCTTGTAGTGGGCCTCTTTGCATCCATCATAATTGGGATTCTCTGTGCTTCCTGGACTTGCATGTCTATTTCCTTCACCAAGTTAGGGAAGTTTTCTTTCACTATTTTTTTTTCAGATAGATTTCCAATTTCTTGCTCTTTCTCTTTCCTTCTGGGATCACTGTAAGGCAAATGTTGGACCTCTTAAATTTGTCCCAGAGGCTGTTTATAGCCCTCATTTTTTTTTTTTTTGGATTCTTTTTTCTTCTCGTTATTCTGCATGGTTGTTTTTTGCTTCCTGATATTCCAAATAATTGAATAATTTGATTCTTGGCTTCGCTCATTCTACTGTCATTTCCCTGTAAATTGGCATTTATTTCAATTAGTGTATCCTTCATTTCTAACTGGATCTTTTTTGTGCTGCTGAAGTCCTCACTTTGTTCCTTGAGCATCCCTATAAACAGTGTTTTGAACTCTGCATCTGATAGACTGTTTATCTCCATTTCATTTAGCTCTTTTTCTGGAGTTTTGATCTGTTATTTTATTTAGGCCACATTTCTGTGTCTCCTTGTTTTGGCAGCCTCCCTGTGTTTTGTTCTATGTATTAGGTAGAGCTGCTTTGAGTCCATGTCTTGGTAGTGTGGCCTACTGTAGTAGGTGTCCTAAAGGGTCCAGTGGCACAGCTTCCACTATTATGCAATCTGTGTTTTCAAGGTGTGCCCTTTGTGTGCTGAGTATACCCTCCTCTTGGAGTTGATCCTTGGTTGCTGCTGGCAGATCAATGGGAGGGATTTACCCAGGCATGTCAGCTGCAAGGACAGGCTGTGACCACTGACCACCAACCTACACTGTCCACAGAGGATCAGCTGTGCAGGGGCAGGGTGGTGATGCTCTGAAGTGGTCTGTAGCTGTCCACTGAGTGTGTTACCCCATGGGTTTCCCAGGTGGTAAAGACCAAGGTCAGTCGCTACCTATGTTTTGCCTGGGACACCCTGCCTGAGCTGTAAAGCAATCTCAGATGGCTATTGCTTGTGTTAGGCTTGGAGATTGCCCAGTGAAGCCAAGCTGTGACAGTAATTTGGCTGCTGCTAGGGCTCACTGAAACCAGCTGTTGCTCATTTGATAGGATTTAGGAGCCAAAACCAGCCATTCTTATGGAAAAACAGTTGTGTGGGCCCATAAATTGTGTGGGGTAGAGCCTTCATGGATCTCTATGGTGGGTCACACAGTGTTAGCTATGTTGGTGGAGTCTCAGGTAGAGTCAACAGCCTACCAGCTCTGTGGCAGGTAAGCTCAACAAAGGGACAATGGCCTCTGCTCACCTGGATGCCAAATACTTCAGTCTTTCCCTGTATACCACTGGTGCCCTTCAAGCTGCCAACCCGGGTGCTGGAGCTCAGAGGGAGCAAGTCAGAATAGGTGAGTCTGTGTGTGGATTCCCCAAGAGGAACTGATTAGGGCTCCAGAAGCCTCCTCCACTGATTTAATCCCCACTGGTTTTTTCAGTCAAAAGTTGTGGAGACTTATCTTCCTGGCACTAGAATCCTGAGATGGGGGGGTCTGATGTGAGTTTGGGATTCCTTGCTCCCTGAGATACCTCTCCTGAGTTTTTATCCATGTGGGTGTGGTATCAAGCCATTCTATGTCCATGCCCCTCCTACCAGTCTGGATGGATGTAGTTTCTTCAATTCCATAGTTGTCAGAATTCCATTCAACTAGATTTCTGATGTTCTTGAGTGATGGTCTTTCTGTATTTTAGTCGTAATTTTGATCTGGTTGTGTGAAGGAGTGAGCCATGTCTGCCTATGTCGCCATCTTGACTGGAAGCTATGTATTAGTATTAATTTTTAAATAAAAGGTCTATGTTTAGGGATATGTATTATAAATCCTCCTTCCCCATTTCCCTCTCTTAGTTCATGCAAACACTCTTTACCCAATTTCTCAAAAAAGAAAAGAAAAAGAAGAAAAGTAATAGTAAGCTTCATCTTTGAGATTTTCCTATTCTGGAACATCCTACTTCCCTTTCCACTTATTACAATCAGTTAGTGTGACCCCTTGGCATTGTTTTAATCATATTCATCAACAATGACTTCTCCCTCCTGCACTGTTATTGTACCTTTTGGATTGATCCATTCAAACAATGGTTAGCATATTTTATTTCAGACTGCCTGGCCATTTCAAAGAAATTAAAAACATCCAATAAAATGCATTGAATGAATGGCTATTTTGCTTACCATCAATTTCAGTCCTCACTGGGGATCCTGGAGAAATAGTCCTATAACCACAAGCTACAGAAAAGTTGCAAGTCTGATGCAAATACTTTTTTTCCTCAACTGTGGAGTCTAAGTTATCTCCTGTCCTATCACCTCCAAATAATTCAGTGTGTATTTCTTACAAACAAGAAGTGTTCCCTACAAAATCATGGGGCCATCAAAATTAGGATATGGACAGTGATACATTATTAGCATCATTTAATACTCAATCTCCTTTCAAGTTCAGTAATTGCCCTAATGTAGTCCTCTGAAGGAAAAGGATCCAGTGCAGAATGACATGTTGAATTAGTTTTCATGTCTCTTCAGTCTGAACAGTTCTGAACTCTCTTTGATTTCCATGACCTTAGCATACTTGAAGACTGCAAGGCCAGTTATTTTGTAGCTATCCCTTAATTTTGTTTTCCTCATGGTAAGTTTCAGGTTATATATCTTTGGTAGACATTATACAGAAATAATGCTCTGTTTTTCTCATTATAGTCTATCAAATAGTACATCATTTCATTGTATCTCTTTAGAGTATTCACATTGATCACTTAACTAAAGTGGTATCTACCAGACTTCTCCACTGTGAAGTTTTCTTTACTTCTTAGTAAATAATAAACATTTTTGGGAGCTATTTTGAAATGTATATTTCATATATATATATATATACATATATATATATATATAAACATATTTTTTTACTTTAATTCTCCAGTACGATTAGAGGAAACCTCCTCAAGTTGGTTTCTATGTCCTTGTAGCATGTACATTATTTTTAGGCACAAAGTTCATTTTTTGATTTCTGTGCCCCAAATGTATACAATGAGGCATTTCTCCAAGAATCCCATATTCCTTTTGGAAAAATTTAGAACATAAAATCTGAGCCCTAGGTGCAACAAGTGCTTTGGGGATATTGCTGTTTCCATGACCTCCCAGTGAACAGAGCAAGGGAATATATATAATATATATTTAAACTACAATGATTTCTATATCTATGCTCATAACTTTCCTATATCCATTGGAAGTATAAATTCACATGGATACTTGAATATCCAACAACATAAAGTTCATTCAGATTTCCTTCCTTTCCATATTCATACCTTCAACAATGAGAAACCCAGATCTCATATCCTTAATACATTTACCTTTTGAATAATCCACTGTGTACAACTCATTTGTCATCTTTGCCCCTACTGTTCTCCTGATTGGATGCCCTCTTCTCCCAGCTTGCTCTCTATCAATCATGCCAAACTGTTTTTCCACATGGGTGTCCTTTTCATGCTACTGCTACCTGTAGCCTTCTGTAGATATGTCCTTACTATTTTTCTATGGCTTGACTCCCTACATGAGGCCACCCACCCCATGGAGACACCCTCTTCAGCTCACTCTGATACTCCATGCCAATGTGACCTTCCATGTGTTTGCCTTCCTGTCTGCTGTCAGGCTCTAACACCCTTAGCAGGACATCTCTCCTTTGAAGACACTTTTCTCATCTTGCTTGGGCTCTGACACCCTGCACTGGGTCACTGTGGTTCCATTCCACTACTGATACACACATCTTTGTTTTTTTTTTTTTTTAATCCTACCTAATGCCTTTAGGACTAAATTGTTTAAGAACAAAAGAGAGTTTTTTTCACAATGAGTTTGCTGCCAGAACAGTTGTCATGAAAACCACCATTAAACCTCTGGCTAAAATTGGAAAAGACTCATATTGTAAATGGAGGGAGAATTCTGGCTGGATCACTGGACAGGGTTGTGGGGACCCCAGGATCAGCATGGGAGGCTGTGTCACCCACCCCCGGAGATGGGGGAGAGGTTGGGAAGCACTGAGGACTGTGTGTGAATAGTTGCCCTGACAACTGCTCAGTGAAGCATGATGGAGGGAGTGACCCTCCTATATGTTTCTAGCCCACAAAGGATTTTGGGCCAGACTATATAAAGCAGAGAGCACAGGAACACCACTCTCTTTGTTCTCCCCTCTTTCCCAGTTGCCTGGGACTCCAGTTCCTTCACTAGTAGGCCCTGGAGACCATGTTGTCTGGGAATGTTTTCAGCACCCCTTCTTTAGTGCTATGCAGGCCTGGAAGAGGGTAGCAGGGTGATTTTCTTTGGATGTCATAGAAGAAACTGGCTTTGAGGCATAAACCTGCCATTCAAACTGTATAGTCTTTGAATAAAAGATTATGTTCCCTTTCCATTGAACCCTGCCTCCAGAATTTTTGCTTATTGGCAGTAAGTAGTAGGGCCTAATTGATTGTTTGGTTACAATAATGGCACCTAACAACAGGCCCTAGCTGTTGAGGTAGGTTGGGTAGTCCCAAGGAATGGGACTGTGGGGTTTCCCAGTTGCTGGAAATTTCTCTGCTTGCCCACTAGAGGTGTCAGCTACTTAAACACACCTGGCAGGTGAAAATAAAATGTGGGAAGAAAACAGACACTAAGTAAGAGGGATGATCACTTGAATTTAGGGGCCATGGGCTGGTGTCTAAAGGACTGGCTGACTTTTGGGGAAGCCATTGTTAAGGGGCCATTATTTGTGAGACTGGTTGGCAGAAAACTTGCTTGTGAGCATTTGTTGGAATAATGGAGTCAAGGATGCTAGTTTTGTTTATATGTTACCAGATTTCCTGGATTCCTCTGGTCATAGGGTTGGGCTTGCTCTACATTTGGGCCAGCAGGGGCTATTCTTATGTTGGCTCCTGGAGGGAGCCCACTGGTCTCCTCTATCAACCATGCCAAACTGTTCTTCCACATGGGTGTCCCTTTGTCCCTATGGGCTAGAAACATATAGGAGGGTCACTCCTTCATCATGCTTCACTGACCAGTTGTCAGGGCAACTATTCACACACAGTCCTTAGTGCTTCCCAGCCTCTCCCCCATCTCCAGAGGTGGGTGACACAGCCTCCCATGCTGATCCTGGGGTCCCCACAACCCTGCCCAGTGATCCAGCCAGAATTCTCCCTCCATTTACAATATGAGTCTTTTCTTTTCCAATTTTAGCTGAGGTTTAATAGTGGTTTTCATGACAGCTGTATTCTGGCAGCAAACTCATTGTGAAAAAAAATTCTCTTTTGTTCTTAAACAATTTAGTCCTAAAGGCATTAGGTAGGATAAAAAAAAAATAGCTGTACACACTCCAGTCTGCTAAAATAAAACAAGTTTTTGGTTGTGTACAGACTGGGGTGTGTACAGCTATTATCCAATGTCTAAGAAGGTATTGGTTAATTATGGTAACACTCTGCGGCCTATGTTATATTTTGGATTGCGGGGAAAAGTTGCCCATGGATGGTTATGCAACAGGAACAGTATTGCCAATGCTTACACAAATGAGACAAAATCCGTTATGTAAAGGCATTTATGTTATTGCATAATAGGGTTTCACCAGAGACAGAGAGAGGTCTGCTTGATGGTTCAGAGGAAGGAAGAGGTCTCAAAACCTCATCCTGAAAGCAAGACTCAAGAAGAAAAGGAGAATGAGGAAATAATTTTTATTAATGCCCTGAACCCAGGGGGCACAGGGTTAGTAGCAGGCGGACATCCTTTGTCACCACCCCCACTGCTGGCTACCCCTGAAATAGGGCCAAGAGAGTCAACAACCGCCCCCCCGCCTTGAAGACCCATCAGGGCACTCATTTGGCCAGGGAGCTTCCCAATATGGAACAAGACAGTTCCCTTTGAGGTAATATCCTATAGGTGGAGTAAATCAGGAAGGCCAGCCTGCTGAATATTATGGGGCCTATACTCTGCTCTTCACTTCAGACTTACTGAATTAGAAGGAATCCAACCCCTCATACAGGGTGGATCCTCAAAAAATGGAAGATATAATCACCTCCATTTTTGCCACTCATCATCCAGACTGGGCAGACATAAAGGTTCTCCTTAACATCTTATTAACTGTAGATGAGAGACAGCCAGTTATAAATAAAACTAACAAAGAGGCTTAATGCCTCCACTGAGAGAATCCCAGTGGGACCCCCACCCATCTGGGGAAATTCCATTGCCAGAGTCTAACTGTGACCCAAATAGTGAAGTGCCTAAGCAAAAGAGCCTGAATATGATATAGGCCTTTCAACATAAACCAAATTAAAACCCTTCTGAATTTTTAGAAATGATTGATGAGGCCTATTGAAAGCATACTGAGACTGACATACAGGCATCAGAAAATGTGTGGATGGTGAACATGATGACTATTGGGAAAAGTGCCAATAAAAGTGGGTATCAGAAAGAAATTCCAGAGCTTAGATGGGACATTGGAAATGAATCCCTCTTAGCAAATGGACATAACTTTCAAAATCTAAAATGCCTAGGGACCCAGGAAGATAAAAGAGGCCATGGTGTTCTTAGAAATAGGGTAGTAAAAAGAATACATCTCTACCAACCAGCACTCCAAGATATGCTAAGGGGACTGGTTTAAGCAGATGAAGGAAAAGAATGAGAGCGAGAGGAACACAGGTGCAAAGAGAAAAGATGAGTAAGTTTCTATCAGTAATATCTCTCAATGTGAATGGACTAAATGCCCCAATCAAAAGACACAGGGTAGCTGAATGGATGAGAAAACATGACCCACACATACGCTGCCTACAAGAGACCCACCTCAGAGCAAGAGACCTACACACATTGAAAGTAAAGGGATGGAAAAAAATTTTCCAAAGAAATGGGCATGGGAAAAAGGCCATGGTTGCCATACTTGTATCAGACAAAGTAGATTTAAAAACAAAGGCTATAAAGAGAGACCCAGAGGGGCATTTTATATTACTTAAAGGAAGAATCTATCAAGAGGACATCAACATTGTAAACTTATATGCTCCCAATATAGGAGACCCCAAGTTTATAAGGAAATTGTTGGATGACTTGAAAAAAGATATAGAGAGCAACACACTGATAGTAGGGGATTTCAACACCCCACTGTCAAAAATGGACATATCTTCCAAACAAAACATTAATAAACATATCGTGGTGCTGAATGACACACTGAATCAAAGAGACTTAACTGACATATATAGAACCTGACAACCCAAAGAAGAAAAATACACATTCTTTTCAAATGCTCATGGCAGTTTTTCAAAGATACACCCCATGAGAGGACACAAAGCAAACCTCAGCAAATTCAGGAAAATTGAAATAATACCAAACTTTTTCTTGGACCACAAGGGCTTGAATACCAAAACTTGCAAACTCATGGAGATTGAACAGTAGACTATTAAACAATGAATGGGTCAATAATGAGATGAGAGAAGAAATCAAAAATTTCTGGAAACAAATGAAAATGAACAGAAAAGAGTCCAAAACCTATGGGACACAGAGGAGGTGGTCCTGAGAGGGAAGTTCATAGCAATACAGTCTTACCTAAAAAAGACAGAAACATTTCAAAGAAAAGACCTAACACTACAACTTCAAGAACTGGAGAAACAACAACAAATAAATCCCAGAGCAAGAAGAAGGAAGGAAATAGTCAAGATTAAAGCAGACCTGAATGACATAGAGACTAAAAGAACAATTCAGAGGATCAAACAATCCAGAAGCTGGTTCTTTGAAAAGATAAATAAAATTGACAGGCCTTTAAGCAGACTCATTAAGAATAAAAGGGAGAGGACCCTAATTAATAATATCAGAAATGAAAGAGGAGAAATAACAACTGATACCACAGAAATACAAAGGATCGTCAGAAAGCACTTATGAACAATTATATGCCGAGGAATTTGAAAATCTTGATGAAATGAACAAATTTTTAGAAAAGTATAATCTTCCAACACTGAAGGAGGAACAAACAGAAAGCTTGAACAGACCGATAACAGCTAGGGAAATTGAAGCAGTAAACAAGAAACTCCCAGCACACAAAAGCCCAGGGCCGAATGGTTTCACAGGGGAATTTTACAAAACATTTAAGGGAGAGCTAACCCCTGATCTTCTCAGAGTAGTCCAGAAAATCCAAGAGGAGGAAAGACTCCCAGGCTCTTTCTATGAGGCCAGCATCACCCTGATCCCAAAACCAGATAGAGACCCTACAAAGAAAGAAAACTACAGGCCAACTTCACTGATGAACATAGATGCTAAAATCCTCAAGAAAATATTGGCAAACCGCATCCAGCAATATATTCAAAAGATTATCCACCACGATCAAGTGGGATTCATCTCAGGGATGCAGGGATGGTTCAATATATGCAAATCAGTAAACGTGATACATCACATAAATAAAAGAAAACACAAAAACCACATGATCATCTCGATAGATGCAGAAAAAGCATTTGATAAGGTACAGCACCCATTTATGATCAAAACACTCAGCAAAATGGGATAAATGGGGCATTCCTCAAAATAATAAAGTCCATACATGATAAATCTACAGCCAATATCATACTCAACGGGCAAAAACTGAAAGCTTTCCCACTAAGATCAGGAACACGACAAGGATGTCCGCTCTCACCGCTTCTTTTCAACATTGTATTGGAAGTCCTAGCCACAGGGGTCAGACAAGAGAAAGAGATAAAAGGCATCCAAGTAGGAAAGGAGGAAGTAAAGCTATCACTGTTTGCAGATGACATGATAGTGTACATAGAGAACCCTGTAGACTCTACCAAAACTCCTCAACCTAATAAGTGAATTTGGCAAAAACGCAGCATACAAAGTCAACCTTCAGAAATCAAAGGCATTTTTGTACACCAGCAATGCAATAGAAGAAGAGGAAATCAGAAAAAAAATACCATTCGATATAGCAAGAAGAAAAATTAAGTACCTAGGCATAAATTTAACCAAAGATGTAAAAGACCTGTACGCAGAAAACTATACAACATTGAAAAAAGAAATTAAGGAAGACACAAATAAATGGAAGCATATACCGTGCTCATGGATTGGAAGAATTAATATCATCAAAATATCCCTACTACCCAAAGCAATTTATAGATTCAACGCAATCCCTATTAAGATACCAATGACGTATTTCACAGAAATAGAACAGACATTTCAAAAATTTATGTGGACCCATAAACGACTCCATGTAGCCGCAGCATATTTGAGAAAGAAACACAAAGTGGGAGGGATCACAGTACCGGACATCATACTCTACTACAAAGCCACTATACTCAAAACAATCTGGTACTGGAACAAGAACAGATCCATAGACCAGTTGAACAGAATAGAAAGCCCAGAAATAAGCCCAGGTCTCTATGGGCATCTAATATTTGACAAAGGGGGCAGAAGCGTAAAATGGAGCAAGAATAGCCTCTGCAACAAATGGTGTTGGGAGAGCTGGAGAGCTACATGCAAAAAATTGAAATTGGATCATCAGCTGACACCATACACAAAAATAAACTCAAGATGGATGAAAGACTTAAATATAAGTCGCAATATCCTAAAAGTCCTAGGGGAGAACATTGGCAGGAAACTCTCAGATATCCCACGCAGCAATTTTTTCACTGATATGTCTCCTAAAGCAAGGGATATAAAGGAAAGAATAAACAAGGGGGGCCTCATCAAAATAAGAAGCTTCTGCACAGCAAAAGAAAACATCAGCAAAATGAAAAGGGAGCCAACCCTATGGGAAAATATATTCACTAATGGTACATCAGATAGAGGTTTGATCTCCAAGATAAATAAAGAACTCACTCAACTGCACTCCAACAAGACAAACAATCCAATCAAAAAATAGGCAAAAGACCTGGGCAGATGCTTTTCCAAGGAGGAGATACAGAGGGCCCAGAGGCATTTGAAAGGATACTCAGCATCACTAGCCATAAGAGAAATGCAGATCAAAACCACCATGAGGTACCACCTCACACCAGTCAGAATGACCATCATAAACAGATCAACAAACAAGAGGTGCTGGCGAGGCTATGGAGAAAAGGGAACCCTCGTCCAGTCTTGGTGGGAATGCAGACTGGTGCAGCTACTGTGGAAAGCAGTGTGGAATTTCCTGAAAAAGCTGAAAATGGAAGTGCCTTTTGATCCAGTGATTCCCCTGCTGGGACTATACCCTAAGAACACCAAAACGCCAATACGAAAGAACCTATGCACCTCAATGTTCATAGCAGCACAATCTACAATAGCCAAGTGTTGGAGGCAACCTAAATGCCCATCGGTAGACGATTGGATCAAAACATCATGGTACATGTACACAATGGAATACTACGCAGCAGAAAGGAAAAAAGAACTACTAAACTTGGCGACAGCATGGATGGAACTCGAGAGCATTATGCTAAGTGAAATAAGCCAGGGAGCGAAAGACAAATACCATATGATCTCCCCTATATGTGAAACCTAACCAACAATATAAAGATGCAAGGGAAATAAAAGCAGCAACACTGAAAGGAAAAGAAATCAACAGAGACATGAGGAAAGGAGGGAGAGGGGGCGTGGAAAGGGAAGGGAACGGGCAAGTCAAGAAACATAAAGCAAGGACTCATGGACAAAACCAAAGGGGGAGAGCTGAGGAAAGGAAGGAGGGAGGGGGCGAGAGAAAGTGGTGGGGGGTAGGCAGAGACAAATGTATTTGAAAAATGAAATTAAAATAAAATTTTTAAAAAAAGTAAGCATTAAAAAGGATTCAGCAAATATTACAATAATTCTTAAAAGTGAAACTAATTTGGTCATGCCAATCTCCATAGAATACTCCCATTTGCCAGTTAAAAATAAAAAAATATCAATTTATCAACTGATATCAATTGATAAATATCAATTTGTACAGTGTCTTAGATCCATAAATGACATTGTTTAGGACATTCATCCTACAGTGCCCAAACCCTGTATTCTCTTGACCGTAGTGCATGTTGGGAAACGCCCGGCGTGGTTTCAGAACCTGTACCCCTGCCAACATGCTGGAGGGCCCCAAGGCTGGAGATATCAGGAGGCCTTGGAGAAGCAGGCTCCTGAGGAGACTTGGCCTGCACCCCGCTGGAAGGGGCACTAATAGTCCCTGCCCCTCTGCTTTGCCACAGCTGGTCAATTAGCCTATGACAGGTAAGGAACCTCGCGCTGAGGTTTTCAACCTAAGACAGGAGTTGGCCGATTTTGGCAGCGGATGAGAAATTGGGGGACATGGAGAAGGGGCAAAAAGGCCCCCAAACCCCTCGGCTTGGCTTGGACATGGTCGGAGTCCTCACTGCAGCTGAGAAGCAGTTTCCTTATCTCTTGGTGGTTCCTTCCCCCGCCTGCCTGGCTCACGCTTGAAACAATGAGGGGGGAAAACAGCCCTAAATCAAATCTGGCAGATCCTAGGTAATCAGGCCTAAAAATAAATTCTATAGAGTGTGCTCTGAAATCTATAGAATTCTAGAAATCTGACCAGAATTCTGAAATCTCTGGTCAGCTCATGCTGTGAAGGACATTCACATTATTTAAATCCCTTTCTTTGTCAAGACATTTGCTATATTTACACTTTTTTACCCTGTATCTTTAAGACACCTTTAAGTCTACTTCCCCCTTATCGATAGTCTCTATTGTTGATTCTTGTTCCCTCTCAGACCCATGTAAATCACTGATTTCCTGTCACTTGTTTTCCTAAAGGTATCTACTCTCTATGAAACATCTTGCAAATATAATGAGTATATGTATGCTTTCCTGTTATACCCCACTGATAAGATTTTCAATAAAAGCCTTGGAAGAAGGGACAATGGGGCCTTTCCCGTTAGAGGGATGTGCCACGGCCTTCTCTGGTAGGAGAGAAGTGCTCCTGTCTGCCCTCCCAGCACACAGAGAAGTGTTTGTACGTTTGTGTTTTTCCCCCTCCTCCGTGATAACCCCGGGACGGGTTCTGAGGTTTTCGGAGCCCTGCTCCCACCTCACCTGGCCCCAGACGGTTTCCCTCAGCTTTCAGGGAGCGCTGTGCTCTCTGCAGTGCTTCCCCGTGGTGGCGTGTCCTCTATAGGTGGCGGCGCAGTGCGACAAGTGCATGGAGATAGCAAATGTTTTTCAGTCCTAGGCTTGAAGGATGCCTTTTTCTATATCTGAGTAGATGAACACACTCAACTACTGTTTGCCTTTGAAAGGCAGGACTCAGAAATGAAAGACATGCTCCAATACTGAGAAACATGCTGCCACAAGGATTTAAGAACTCCCCAACTATATTTGGGGAAGTACTAGTAAAGGACTTAAGGGATATTCAATTGAAATGAGGAGTTCTTCTGCAATACATACTTGATATATTGATAGTTAGCAATACTTACGAAGACTGTTTGCTCAATACCACCATTGTTCTAAATCATTTTGCAAAAAGGGGATATAAGGTATCACCTCACAAGGCCCAAATTTGCAAACAGCAGGTGGCATAGAGGGGATTTAAACTGAAACAAGGTACTAAGTGTTTTATGATGGATAGAAATTAAGCCATCATTATAATAAATATCCCAGAGAACTGTTCTGGATAATGTGGCTCTGTGGATTGAGTGCTGGCCTACAAACCAAAGGGTCACCAGTTTTATTTCCAGTCCAGGCTTATGTCTGGGTTGTGATCCAGGTCCCCAGTGGAGGGCATGTGAGAAGCAACCACACCCTGATGTTTCTCTCCCTCTATTTCTCCCTCCCTTCCCCTCTCTCTAAAAATAAATAAATATAATCTGTAAAAAAAATCCCAGGGAACCAAAGGCAGTTTCATAGGTTTTCAGGGATTACAGAGTTCTGCTGAATTTGAATTCCAAACTTGGGACTTAGAGCAAAATCACTGTACAATTCTTTTAAAGGTCTGGACTCTGAACCTTTTAAATGCACAATAAATTGTCAGGTAGCATTTGATACCTTGAAGGAAAAGCTAGTTTTGGCTCCCTCACTAGGATTGTCCAATTTACAGAAACCTTTCAAATTGTACATTCATGAAAGGCAGGGGCCTGGACTGGGTGTATTAACCCGGACTCAGGGAAACATACCCAGACCCACAGCCTATCTCTCAAGGCAGTTGGATCACATGACAAAGGGATGGCCACCATGTCTTTGAGCAGAGGCAGCTAACTGTGACATTTTATAGAGCTGAGAAGTACACTTTGGGGCAGCCTACTATGGTATTAGAACCACACCAGGTGTTAACACCATTGGACAGAAAAGAGGGCACTGGTTGATGGCAGGGTGCATGTGAACATACCAGGCCATTCTGTTGGACAATCCAAATGTCAACTTACAGACTACCACAACCTCAAAGTAAACCACCCTGCTTCCAGATATGGAGGGAGACTCAGCCCTCCAGCATGACTGCTTGGAAATCATTGACCAAATTTATTCTAATAGGTCAGATCTACTGGACCTGCTGCTTGTAGCACCAGATTGGCAGGTATATACAGATGGGAGCAGCTTCATGGGTAATAGCCTGTGATGAGCCTGGTACATGGTAATTACCATAAACAAGATAATAGAAGCCCAAGTCCTTGTGCCAGGAATCTCAGCACAACAGGCTGAGTTGATAGCTCCCATGAGAGCATTAGCCCTATACCAAGGACAGAAGGTTAACATCTACATGGATATTAAATAAATAATTTCAATACCTGCAACCCCACTATTAATCAGTGGTGGAAGAACATTCTCAATTGGCCATTTAAGTTTAATAGTAAAAAACTGGTTAATGATTATAATGCATCTTGAAACCTTCAGAAGGAAAGGAGAATTTTCTGTAGACTTGTTTTGTGTGTGTGTGTATCTGTGTGGCAGTTTTTGAGTTATTAGTTTTAAATATCAGTCAGTACCTTTTAATGAAAACCACTTGACCAAAAATCCATCACAGAATTTTGAGATCCATTAAAACAAAGTTTAATGAGAAATCTGTGTGTGTTTTGGTCAACACTGTAACTCACATACTTAGGTGAAATACTTAAGTAAGAGTTGCCCAACCTCTTTCTGGTATTACATATGTTGAAACTTTAGAATTTGATAACTCTGGATTAACATTTTTTTCTGGGAAGTTTGTTTTGTTTCACCTTGTCTTAAGGGGAGGAATCATCATTTACATAGTAAAAAGATATTGAGGAAGGACTGTTGGTGCAATACTAAACAAGTTAGGACCTATAAGCAAAAAGTAACATTGTTTATGTATAAGCTAGTTTGTAAAGGCCAAATTATGTTATATTAAAGTTTATGTGTAGCATATAATATTTTGTGGTTACATCAATATTGAGTAAAATTGTCAAAATTTAGTTTCCCAGTTTTATAAATACTGAGGTAATTTACAGAACCTAAAAGGAAGCTTCAATAGTATTGAGCACTGTCTTGTTATAGTTCATTGTATTCAGATTCTGGGAAAAAGAAATGATATTGGGAAGAAAAGGGAAGGGGAAAAATGAAAGAAGGGGATAACAGTGGGAAGAGGAAGAGGAAAAGCTACTGTTGTTAAGTAGAATGTTTCTTAAATACATCTAGCTAAAAATATTCTAACTGCTTTTGGTTTAGAGAACATGGGAAATTTTATCAGCAACAATTTCTTCAGAACTGTTGAACTGAATGTCACCTTGACAGTCTATCTACATTTTGCTATGTTCCAATTACTACAACTGCAATGACTATGCTAACCTTTATATAGTGGACATTTACTGGTTTCCTCACCAGAATCTATGCTATATTGTTTTCTTCTTGAGAAACCTAATTGCTAAGTCACTTGGTTTGGGTCCTATTGACTCCACACCAAGCTCTGCAAGTAGGCACTGATCCTCTTAAGCCAGTCAACTTACCTCATCATCCAGGCTACTGTAATTAGTTCAGAAATGGGCCTAGACTTAAGCCTCAGCCAATCAGCACATATGATTCACCTGGCCATAGTGTCTAGTTCAAAGTTAAGCACTTGACTAAGCTGGTTTGGAGTGACTTCTGGAAATGCTAGGATATACAAATTTTATCTTGTCTTCTGGGTTGTTGATGTAAGGATATAGGACTTGAAACACCCTAAGAAGAGAGCCTGATGCTGTCTAGGGATCACTGCGTGGAGTCAGAGGTTGAAAGAAGTCAAAAAAAAATCATAGGCAAAGGAAGAAATTTTGTTGTATTCTATCAGAAACACTGTCAGGAGGCAATTCAGATTGTTCTAGTTATCCTCCCAGTAGATACAACAAGTGTTCATGGTTTCTTCTTCACAGAGTCACTCATTGTTTATTCCAAATGATCTTTATTCTACTGGCCATTTATAACTAGTTACCCCATCCATGTACCATAATCTATTTACTTCTTAAAAGCAAGTTGGGAATGAAAGATTGTTCTTGAAAATACTTTAAACCCTTCCTCATTTACTCTTGGTTGTATTTGCATCACCCCAGTTTCTAGGTTTTTGGTCCTACCAAGTTCATATTCACTGTGATTTCTGGACTGGTCTGTCTTACATTCCTCCAGTCTCCCATTTCGATTCACCTGACTTGGGCTTCTTAAGTAGATCTCAGCAATATTTTTTTATCTTCTTTGTTGGCCCAAATCCTCTTCTCCATTATATCTATTGAAAAATGCTCTGCTTCAGTTTCTACCTGGCAGAATCTCACTATCTCAGTGTCCTCTACTCCTTTCTGAACATTGTGATATTCAAGTAAATGAACAATTGATGAAATTCTCATTCTGTGGCAGATACTAAACATCTTGACAACATATTTTCCCTTGGCATAAGTTATAAATAACATACTCATAATTAATGGAATTAAAATATTTTAAAATCACACATATATGAGCTCTGTTCACATGTTTTTATTCTAAAGACCTAGTGTTCTTTTTACAGTACACAGTTGAAAGTAGAATAATAAGGATGATTTTATTTTGATTCTTTAAATTCCAAAACTATCATGACTAAATATTTTCTTGGCTTATGACAAGGTCAGCTGGTAATTCTTAAAACACCTTGCTATAGACAAAAGACCTATGTTTTATGGTTAATATTTTAACTTCTAAAATGAAGTGCATTTTAAACAGCAATATGTTAATATTTGTGGGTAGTTCCATTTCTATTGTTGGTCATAGAAACATTAATCAATCTCTTGGAATAAATCAGGTACTGTGTAAGTTTCTTCTGACCCCATAGTGAATAACTGGATGTGCATCCTACCCTTGTGGAACTTACCTAAGTTGTAAAAGACAGATATTGATCAAAGTATCACTTAAGAAACATGTATTCATAATACTCAAGTTTTCATTTGAATATTTTCTTTGCATTTGTATAGGCATGAACTCTTGAGTAAAATACTTAAAAAATATATCTAAACTAGAAATCTCATCCAAATGCTCACACAGGCTAAGTAGATGCTTAACCCAGTGGAGAAGAAAGGTGGAAAATTTAGCAAAGTGGCAGATGCATGTCCATTCTAAAGGGACATGTTGCTACATGGAATGTAGGCTTAGTGTTGCCAGAGCTTCATCTATTTCTAGAGAAACCAGATGCTTAAATGTTAAAAACAATTTAAAAAGTACAGGGGCAAACAAAAATGCATGAGGATTTGGCCTGCAAACCACCAGTTCGCAATATATAACAAAGGGTGAAGCCTAGGTTTATGATGATTGCATTTAATACTTTCAATTCAAATCTTATGTAATTTCTCATAAGCAAATTCAGGTACTGCCCCTGAATACCACCTCTCTGTGGAATGTGTAAGCTACCCAGCAGGTGGTGTTTGATAGTGACATTCAAGAAGTGCCAATCTTCATAAACTTTGTTACATTTCATCTTCATATTCTAATGCTCATTATTCTCTGTCTCTTTCATTTGTGATTTACTACACTCTTCAAGGTAACTATGCTACATGCTTTCTTCTACTTTTAAATTGTTTGTATGTATCTTAAAATTATATTGTTTTGTAATATTTATGCCACAAAAACCCTTTAATTGTCACTAATGTTTCTTTGAACTTCTTATGCATTTTCCTTACTATAAATGAATAAGTTATTCATGGTTTAAACCTCATTTGATAGTCTGTGGTCTGCTTTGAACTTTCTTTAAACTTAACTCATCTTTGTCTGGCCGTATGATATTTAAACACAACTGGGGATTTATCAGTAATTTGTTCACATGCCTTTTTTCATTAAAATAGTTTTCTGTGAAAAATTCTATCTTTGTATATCGCTACTCTTTTTCAGAGGAAAAAAAAAGAGATTCTTAGTACTTTAATTTTTACAAAAGCTGTCAAACTTAAAGTCTGTCTGTTTTATCTCTGAGGCATAGGACCTATATTCAGTCAATAACTCAGCATAACTGTTTTCTAGGTACTAGTAACTTTTACATGTTTGGGGCTCAGGTCTCATCTGGAAACTTGTTCAGAAAAGTAATCCATTAAGTCTTCCAGAAATTCTAAGGTTGTTTCTTGGGAGTCTTTAGAAAACTGCATATATGGGCCAGGTTGTCTTGATTCTGTTATAAAATTAGTTTTACTTTGTTGCACTATGGAAGAATACTTATCTATGAGGATGTACTAAAAAACAGGTTTAGGTAAGCACTATTATATACACTAAAACTATGTGATGGAAAGTGTCTGTTATATCACTCAGAGAGCTGGTCACAGGCAAAGAGGGTAAATGCACATGAAGACAAATTTGCCTCCCAAATGTAATAGTTATTACAGTACTCTATCCTATTTTGTATCAGTCTTTACTTTCTACTCTCATTTATAAAATTCGAGTTTCTGAATTTTTATTTACACTTCTATTTATTTTACTGATGTATTCTTATAAGCTGTGTGGCAAAATTTGACCTTAAAGATTACAAGCAGGATTTCAAGACGGTGAGGAGTAGGAGGAAGTCACACTGACTTCCTCCCATGACCAATCGGAATTACAACTAAATTGTGGAGAAATCACCTGAAAAACAGATGAACAATAGTGAGAGAGGAGCCCTAAAACCTCAGAAAGACAGAAGAATCGCCTTTAGCACAACCTAACTGGTAAGGAGTGCAGTAGAGGTTTGAAAAGGTGGAATAGGCACCCATGGGTGGCAGCGCCAGAGGGATATTGAAAGGGCCAGTGTGATCCCCCTGAGAAGAGCAGGGTATAAATCATAAGGGGGATCCTCAGCCTACAGCACCAGTGTCCAAAAAGCAAACAGATAACAACCAACTGTGAAGAACGGCAGTGTGCTCTCTGCCTGAGACAGGCAGATGGAGTGGCAAAGAGATATTTAAAGTGCCAACACAAAATTTTTACTGGCAGCCACTTTCCCTGGACTCCAACAGAGTTGGGGACAGAGTGGGCTGGAGCTACCTGAGGAGAGAGTGGAGAAGGAAGCTTGAGGAAGAGAACTGAGAAAGTGGACGGGGGGGTCCAGTGCTAACTCACCCCTCATTCTGCAGCTGCTGTCTTGCTTAGGCAGACTATTCCTCAGAGCGGTAGCAGTGTGAAAGTAAACAATAGCCAAGCTCCCAGTAGGCTGGGCCCCCACCAGGTGTTGAGCAGGCCCAGGTGCTGAATACAGAGTGGCAGTCACAGATAGTAGATCCCTAGCTAAAGGGGACGCAGAGTGGTATAGAGACACATGAGGAAAGACTGACAATGGAGGCATTGGAGAAAGAACTGAGGAAATTGACAGGGGGACCCCAGTGCTGACTCCTCCCCCATACAGCAGCAGCCATCTTGATCAGGCAGAAGACGCTCCCTGGTGGAGGGAGCCTGAAGGGACGCAATAGCCCCACACACAGAATCAGTTCTGCCTGGCCCTGACTACTGAGGGCAGAGTGACTAGATTAACAACTGGAGGAGAGAGCACAGATAGTAGGTTCCTGGAACTCTCTTAAAGACTGCTGAAGGTCAAACAGGGTCAACAGCTGACACATCACAGGCAGATCCAGAAAGAAAGAAAGAAAAAAAAAAAAAACACTCTTCTAGCATAGAAGTTCACACTAAAAAGAGACGGAGTAAAAAAAAGATCAATTTAAGAAGCAGAAGCAAAAAAGAAGAGTCTCATAAATAATGGGAAGAATAAGAAACACCCCCCCCAGTCGAAGGGAAAGGAGGAATCCCCACAAAGAGGATTAAATGAAATAGAGGCAAGTAAACTATCAGATATTGAGTTCAAAGCAAAGGTTCTAGGGAAGCTCAGTGAGCTGAGTGAGCTCAAAGAGAATTACGAAAAACAACAGGGAAACTATGAGGAACTATTTGCAAACTATATCAGCATGAAAAAAGACATAGAAGCTATCAAGAAGAGGCAAGAAGAAATGAAGAATACCACTTCTGAACTGAAGAACACAGTAGAAGGAATCAAAAGCAGACTCAATGAAGCAGATGATTGAATCAGTGAGCTGGAGGACAAGGTAGAAAAAAGCTCCCAGATAGAGCAAGAAAATGAAAAAAAGACTCAAAAAGGATAAAGAGGCATTTAGGGAAATGCAGGACAATGTGAAAAGTAACAATATCAGTATAATAGGAACTCCAGAAGGGGAAGAAGAGGAAGAAGGGAAAGAGAATCTGTTAGAAACTAAGTATGATGCAAAACTTTCAAAACTGACAGAAAAAGTTACACAAGCCCAGGAAGCACAGAGAGTCCAATTCAAGAGGCACTTAATGAGGCCCACTCCAAGACACATTGTCATTAAAATGGCAAATATCAAAGAGAAACAGAGAATCCTAAAGGCAGCAAGGGAGAAACAGGTAGTAACATACAAGGGAGCTTCAATATGGTTAGCAGTTGACTTCTCAAGAGAAACACTATAAGCTGGAAGGGAATGGCAAGAAACATTCCAAGTCATGAAAAGCAAGGGCCTGCAGCCAAGAATTCTCTAACCAGCAAGACTTTCAATGAAAATAGAAGGTGAAGTAAGGAGTTTCCAAGACAAAAGAAAGTTAAAAGAATATACCTCCACCAAATCAGCACTACAAGATATGTTAAAGGGACTGCTTTAAGAAGATGAAGAAAAGAATGAGAAAGAGAGGATTACAGGGGAAAAAATAAGGTACAAAGGGAAAAAAATGAGTAAGTACCTATAAATAATAACTTTAAATGTAAATAGAGTAAATGCCCCAATCAAAAAACACAGGATAGCTGAATGGATAAGAAAACATGATGTATACATATGCTGCCTACAAGAGACCCACTTCACAAGAGACCCACCTTCCCCGTGTGGTAGCAGCCATCTTTCTCCGACAGAGAACACTCCCCCTGAGTGGCAGCAACATCACAGGACCCAATAGTCTCCCCCTCCCCCCAGTGGTATTCCACCCTGCCTTGACCTGTCTAAACTGACATGCTGAATACAGAGTGACTAGATTAACAGCTGACAGAGACAGCCACAGATAGTAGATACCTGGAAGTCTCTAGCAGACTGCCTAAGGTGAGATGGGGAAAACATCTGACATCATCAGAGGCAGATCCAGAAAGTAAGAACAGCGGTCTTGTACCATAGAAGTTCACATTACAAAGTCAGGAAATCAAGACAGATCAATTTAAGAAGCAGAAGCAAAAAAAGAAGAGTTTCACAAATAATGGGAAGACAAAGAAATATCCTTCATTCTTTTGTGCGTGATGAATCACATTTGTTCATTTGCAAATGTTGTGCCAACCTTGCATTCACGGAATGCATCTCACTTGATTATGGTGTATGATATTTTTGATGCATTGCTGTATTTAGTTTGCTAATATTTTGTTGAGGATTTTAGCATCTATGTTCATCAGAGATATTGACCTTTATTTATTTATTTATTTTTTTAGTTTCTCTATATGGTCTTGGAATTAGGATAATGGTGAACTCTCAAGATGAATTTGGAATCTTTGCTCCTCTTGAATTTTTTGAAAGTTTGAGAAGGATAGGTATTAGTTCTGTGAATGTTTGGTAAGTCGTCCAGTCCAGGGCTTTTGCTTCTTGGAAGTTTTTTTTTCATTACTGCTTCAATTTCATTAGATGTAATCTGTTTATTCAGATTATCTGATTCTCCCTGATTTAGTTTTGGAAGATAGTTTCTAGGAATTTATCTATTTCATCCAGGTTGTCCAGTTTGTTGACATATAGTTGTTCATAATATTTTCTTATAATTCTTTGTATTTCTTTGGTGTCAGTTTTTATTTCTCCTCTTTGTTCCTGATTTTATTTATTTGGGTTATCTCTTTTTTTTTTTCTTGATGAGTCTGGTTTGTCAACCTTGTTTATCTTTTTCAAAGAACCAGCTCTTAGATTCATTGATCTTTTGTATTTTTTTTTACTCTATTTCATTTACTTCTGCTCTGATCTTTATTATTTTCTTCCTTATACTTTGAGCCTCATTTCTTGTTCTTTTTCAAGTTCCTTTAAGTGTAAGGTTAGATTATTTATATGACCTTGCCCCTTCCTTCTCTCCTTCCTTCTCTCCTTCCTTCCTTCCTTCCTTCCTTCCTTCCTTCCTTCCTTCCTTCCTTCCTTCCTTCCTTCTTTCCTTTTTTGAGATAGGACTGTAATGTTATGCTTTCCCACCTTAGGACTTTTTCCTTGTGTCCCATTAATTGGATTTTTCTATCTTCATTTTTATTTGTTTCATGGTATCTTTTGATTTCTTCCTTGATCTCATTGTTAATCCATTCATTGTTTAATAACATGTTATTTAGCTTTCATGTCTTTGTATGTTTCTCAGTGTCCTTGTGATTGATTTCTAGTTTCATTGCACTGTGGTCAGAGAAGATGCTTGATATGATTTCAATCTTCTTAAATTTGTTGGGATTTTTTTGTGTCCTAACATGTGATCTATCTTACAAAACATTCCATTTGCACTTGTAAAGTATGTATATTCTGCTGTTTTGGAGTGAATTGCTCTGAAAATATTAACCAAACTTTCTGATCTAGCGTGTTATTTAAGGCTGACATTTCTTTGTAGAATTTCTGTCAATCCCTTCCTTTATGTATTTCTAAATTTTCTGTATATATTTAAGTGCTCCTGTGTTGGGTGCATAAATGTTTACAAGGGTTATACCTCTTGTTGAAATATCCCCTTTACCATTATGTAGTATCTTTCTTTGTCTCTTACTATGGCCTTTGCTTTAGAGTCTATTTTGTCAGATATAAATAGTGCTACCCCAGCTTGGTTTATTCTCTTTCCATTTGCATAAAATATATTTTTCCTTCACTTTACTTTTAATCTGTGTTGATCTTTCATTCTACAGTGTGTGTCTTGGAGGCAGTGTATATATGGGTCTTTTTTCTTATCCAGTCAGCTACCCTATGTCTTCTGATTAGAGCATTTAAGCCATTTACATTTAAGATGATTATTGATACATATTTGGTGCCATTTTATTGTTTAACTATTTTCCTATTTTTTTTCTTTCTTTTCTTAAAGCAAGCCCTTTAACGTTTCTTGCAGTACTGGTTTGGTGTTAACACACTCATTTTCTTTTTCTTGTCTGGGAAGCTTTTTATTTCCTCTTCAATTTTAAATGATAGACTTACTGGGTAAAGGAGCCTTGATTATAGGTCCTTTCTTTATCTCACCTTGAATATTTTACACCACTCCCTGTAGCTTACAATATTTCTGTTGAGAAATCAGATGACAGTTTAATTGGTGCTTCCTTGTATGTAACTACCTGCTTTTCTCTTGAGGCTTTCAGGATTCTGGTCCTTGGCTTTAAGCCATGTTATTTTCAGTATGATGTATCTCATTATAGATTTATTTGAGTCCAAATTATTTGGGGTTCTCTGAGCTGCCTGGACTTGTGTGTCTTTTTTCTTCACTGGATTTGGGAAGTTTTGATCACTATTCCTTTAAATAGATTCTCCATCCCTTGCTTGCTCTCTTCTCCTTCTAATATCCCCATGATGCAAATATGGTTATGCTTCATGCTGTCCAAAATATTTCCTAAGATCTCCTCATTTTTTTTCTTCTTTCCTTTGGCTTCCCTGCCTGTGTGTCTCTTTATACCTTGTCTTCCAAATCACTGATTCAATCCTCTACTTCATTTAACCTACTGTTTATATCTTTCAGATATTGCATTCTTTATTTCTGACTGGTTCTTTTTATGGTTTCTATGTCTTTTTTCATGCTGTTGATTATCTTTATAATCATTACTCTATATTCTCTATCTGATGAATTGATTGCTTCCATTTCATCTAGCTTTTCTTCTGGTGAATTCTGTTCTTTCATTTTGGGTTTGTTTCTTTGTATTTGTTTCTATGTATTAGATCCGTAAAGAGTCTGGTGTAGGCCTTTGTCAGACACTGCTTGTGACTGGCCCTGGTCAACATGTTTAGAGCTATCAGAGATCCACTGTGTGGCTCCCTTTGGTGTGCCTGTTTTTGTGCAGAAATAACTAGCCTGTGCACCAAGGCTGGCTTTTTTTCAGCACTGGGCACTGGGAGCATCACCTGAAGTCTCATAGAGCTCCCAGAGATCAAAGTCAGTTTTTAAACTTATCAGAGATATAGTCTTAAGGTGTAATCAGCAGCCTGGCTTAAGCTTCACAGGGTGGGGCAGAGTAATTTCTGTGGGTGTGACTATTGCTTCTTCTCAGGCTAATACTATTCAGAGAGAAGTGCTCTGCCTGACAAAGGAGAATGATTAAGCACAAGGATTCTAGTGGCTGTTCCTTCAGTTGTCTTCCCAGAGCCACCAACCTCAGATTTTCCACAAGTGTCTCTATTCTACTCTGCCCTCTCTTTGCTGGAGCCAGGGTAAGGGGCTGCAAAAGAAATTTTATGTATTGGTCCTTTAAGAGGCCCCCTGAATCTCCAGCCATATTTCCCTGGCAGACAGAAACCCTGCTGCTTTTCACAGCCAGATGTTATTAGGGTTTCTTTCTGGCTCTGATGTTTTAGGATAAGGAGCTCAGGTTGGAGTTTAGATTTCACATTTCTCAGAGGGAACTGCCCATCGACTGAAATATCCCTCCAGAACTTCAGCTGCCATGAACAGGAATCCATGCAGCCCTCTCCTGCTTCCTCTGCACTCTGGACCAACTTCGTTGTGATGAAGTGGTTTCTTCTGCCTGTGGTTATACGGCTTCTCCCCAGCTAGTGTTCAGTTGGTTATTCAGGATGTTTTTTAACATGTTAGTTGTAATTCCACGTTGGTCCTGGGAGGAGATTAGTGTAGTTCCACTTCACAGTTTTGGATCTCCTCAGGTGTACAATTCTAGAATACCTCATCTATATATTGTATTGTGTGTTCACTGCCCCAAGTTAAGCCTCCTTCCATCACCATTTATCCCCTCATGTCATCTTCTAACTTTCCCTATTCCCCTTTCTCTCTGGTTATTGTTATGCCGTTGTCTGTCTATGAGTTGTATTTTTTCCTCCTTCCCTCCCTCTCTCTCTCTTTTTCTTTCTTTTCTTCTTTTTCGTTTTTTTTCTTAATTCCTTCATCTTTTTCACCCAGAACTACCACCGCCCAACTCTGTGATAGCCATCAGTCAATTCCTGTATCCATGAGTCTGTTTCTATTTTGCTTTTCAGTTTATTTTGTTCATTAGATTTCACATGAGTAAAATCACATGATGCTTATTTTTCTCTGACTAGCTTATTTTACTTAGCCGGGTGATCTTCAGGTCCATCCATGCAGTCACAAAGGACAAGATTTCCTTCTTTTTTATGACTGAGTAGTGTTCCATTGTGTAAATCTACCACTGTTTTTTTTTTGTTGTTTGTTGTTTGTTGTTTTTTTTAATCTATTCATGTGCTTATGGGCACTTGGGCTGCTTCCATATCTTGGCTGTTGTAAATAAGGCTGCAATGAGCATAGAGGCTGCACATATTTTTCCGAATTAGTGTTTTGCGTTTCTTCGGATATACTGATAAACCCAAAACACTAATCACTGGGACATATGCCAGTACCATTTTTTAAAATTTATTTACTTATTTTTTCAAATACATTCGTCTCTGCCTACCCCCCACCACTTTCCCTCGCCCCCTCCCTCCCTCCCTCCCTCAGCTCTTCCCCTTTCGTTTTGTCCTAGAGTCCTTGCTATATATTCCTTGACTTTCCCCTTCCCTTCCTTTTTCCCACCCCTCCTCCCTCTTTCCCTCTTGTCTCTGTTGGTTTCTTTTCCTTTCAGTGTTGCTGGTCTTATTTTCCTTGCATCTTTGTATTGTTGGTTAGGTTCCACTTATAGGTGAAATCATATGGTATTTGTCTTTTGCTCCCTGGCTTATTTCACTTAGCATAATGCTCTCGAATTCCATCCATGCTGTCGCCAAGTTTAGTAGTTCTTTTTTTCTTTCTGCTGCGTAGTATTCCATTGTGTACATGTACCATGATGTTTTGATCCAATCATCTACCGATGGACATTTAGGTTGCCTCCAACACTTGGCTATTGTAGATTGTGCTGCTATGAACATTGAGGTGCATAGGTTCTTTCGTATTGGCGTTTTGGTGTTCTTAGGGTATAGTCCCAGCAGGGGAATCACTGGATCAAAAGGCACTTCCATTTTCAGCTTTTTCAGGAAATTCCACAGTGCTTTCCACAGTGGCTGCACCAGTCTGCATTCCCACCAAGACTGGACGAGGGTTCCCTTTTCTCCACAGCCTCGCCAGCACCTGCTGTGTGTTGATCTGTTTATGATGGTCATTCTGACCAGTGTGAGGCGGTACCTCATGGTGGTTTTGATCTGCATTTCTCTTATGGCTAGTGATGCTGAGTATCCTTTCAAATGCCTCTGGGCCCTCTGCATCTCCTCCTTGGAAAGGTGTCTGCCCAGGTCCTTTGCCCATTTTTTGATTGGATTGTTTGTCTTGTTGGAGTGGAGTCGAGTGTGTTCTTTATATATCTTGGACATCAAACCTTTATCTGATGTATCATTAGTTAATATATTTTCCCATAAGGTTGGCTCCCTTTTCATTTTCCTGATGTTTTCTTTTGCTGTGCAGAAGCTTCTTATTTTGATGAGGTTCCACTTGTTTATTCTTTCCTTTATGTCCCTTGCTTTAGGAAACATATCAGTTAAAAAAATTGCTGCATGGGATATCTGAGAGTTTCCTGCCAATGTTCTCCTCTAGGACGCTTATGGTGTTGCAACTTATATTTAAGTCTTTTATCCATCTTGAGTTTATTTTTGTGTATGGTGTCAGCTGATGATCACATTTCAATTTTTTGCGCGTAGCCGTCCAGCTCTCCCAACACCATTTTTTGCAGAGGCTATTCTTGCTCCATTTTATGCTTCTGCCCCCTTTGTCAAATATTAGATGCTCATAGAGACCTGGGCTTATTTCTGGGCTTTCTATTCTGTTCAACTGGTCTATGGATCTGTTCTTGTTCCAGTACCAGATTGTTTTGAGTATAGTGGCTTTGTAGTATAGTTCGATGTCCAGTATTGTGATCCCTCCTACTTTGTTTTTCTTTCTCAAAATTGCTGTGGCTATTTGGGGTCGTGTATGGTTCCATATAAATTTTTGAAATGTCTGTTCTATTTCTGTGAAAAAAAAATACATTCGATATAGCAAGAAGAAAAATAAAGTACCTAGGAATAAATTTAACCGAAGAAGTAAAAGACCTGTATGCAGAAAACTATACAACATTGAAGAAAGAAATTCAGGAAGACACAAATAAATGGAAGCATATACCGTGCTCATGGATTGGAAGAATTAATATCATCAAAATGTCCATACTACCCAAAGCAATTTATAGATTCAATGCAATCATTATTAAGATACCCATGACATATTTCACAGAAATAGTCAGTTCCATTTTTAATTTTTTTGCAGAAACTCAATACTTTTTTCCACAGTGGCTGCACCTATCTGTATTCCCACCAAGTGTGTGAGGGCTCCCTTTTTTCCACATCCTCACTAACACTTGTTGTTTGTTGAATTATTTATGATAACCATGTCAATTTCAAAACATTTTACTGTTCTGATAAGTCTCTAATTTTCTCTTTCTGTGTATTCTCTCTGTCTCTGCCTGTCTATCTAGTTTTTCAACAACATTATGCCAACATGTTAGATGCCTGGTCCAACACCTAAGAAACCATGCCAGGATTTTTTAAAGAAATTATGAATTTTATAACTTACAAGAACTTCTTTTATTGTGTATATTTCATAAATTCTACTAAATTTATAACCTCCTTATATTCACCCAGTAAAATTGATATTTTGTGTGTGTTTATTGAGTTTGCTAAATTTTCTTGCATGCATAATTCTTAGCCAAAAATCTCATTGTTCAAGTAGTGAAAAATATACCTATTGGTCAAAGTTTCCTCAGTCCTATTTAAAAAAAAAATAAACAAAGGGTTAAATATGATTTCCCAACAATCATGTATATTCCATTGGATAAAGAAAGGCATTCTTAACAACTTAGATTTGACTTGTAATGTATAGCCTCTGCTTACAGTGAAATTACATTAGCATTATACTGTGTGGTATGTCAGAGCGGAAATGCAATATAATTTCCTCAAGATAGGAGAATACTTTTTAACCAAGTGTCTAATTCTGTAATAAAAGTTAGAATGTTAACATAATTTTAGCATGAAATACCCCATTTCTTCTAAATATAGCTGCTTTCAAACCCCATATGGACAATTTTTTGAAAGATAAATAAGCAAAAGATTGATTGAATATATTAATAAATGAATGAACAGAGTTTGGGAATAAACTCATATTAAAGTATCTCTCAGTCTTTGACATACTCATGGTGTCTTATTTGTGTTTATATAGCATTTAACTTTTGGGTTTACATTTGCATAAAATTAACTACTTGCAAAAATAAATAATTTTGTATTGTGTTGTAGAAGTCTGAAAAACTTGCTCCTCAGAATAATTTTACATATAAGGCTAACTGGTCCACAATCTACTATAATCATTTTAAATGTAAAATCAGAATTATATTTAAAAGAAGAGAAGAGGATAGAGTTATGTATGATTATTATTTTATTATTATACTTTTCTGTATTTTAAAAATATTTCAATAGTAAGCACATGTTTTTGTTGTATGAAAAAATTAAAGAATTTTAAATATTGTTGAATAATTAAAATAAGAAGTGTCTAGAAATAGCCTGAACCCTCTGATCCCTACAAAGTTCTGGATATTATCCTTCTCTCTTTTTTCCTCTTGCTTCTGTCAACTGATTGCTGCCTAGGATTAGCATTCATTTTCAGCATTTTCACTATTTATTAAGCATAAATCTTGTTCATCATGGCACCCTCAAAGATAAAACCAGTAAAAGTGTTAAAGAAGAAGGAAAATTGTGAACAGTTCATTCCACCCTTCCTGTCCCATGGTCATGATCCCTTTCTCTCTTCACAGCACCGTTGTGGTCCAGGTGGAGTCCTTGTCTCCAAAGCAGTGTTTAGGATCTATATAATCTAAGGTAGTCAACATCTAGTTTTCCTTACTCTTAGAAAGTTCTTCCTTCGGAAACAAACAAACCCCCCCCCCACTATTATTAAGTTTTTGTGACTTTGCTCTTCAGTATAAAGTGTTTTTTTTTCCTCCTCTTTATTCCCCTCCACTGTGCACACCCCTCCCACCAGTTTTACCCTCCCCACCTTAGTTTGTGTCTATGGGTCATACATATAAGTTCTTTGGTTTCTCCATTTCCTATACTATTCTGAAATTCCCACTGTCTATTTTGTACCTGTTATTTATGCTTATTCCCTATATCTTTTCCCCCATTCTCCTCCCAAGCCCTCCCCACTGATGACCCGCCATGTGATCTTGAGTTCTGTGATTCTGTTCCTGTTCTAGGTGTTCGCTTAGTTTGTTTTTGTTTTTAGGTTCAGTTGTTGGTAGTTGTGAGTTTGTTGTCATTTTACTGTTTGAAGGTTTGATCTTCTTTTTCTTAGATAAGTCTCTTTAACATTTCATATAATAAGGGCTTGGTGATGATGAACTCCTTTAACTTGACCTTATTGGGAAAGAATTTTATCTGCCCTTCCATTGTAAATGATAGCTTTGCTGGATAGAGTAATCTTGGATGTAGGTCTTTCCCTTTCATGACTTGGAATACTCTTTCCAGCCTCTTCTTGCCTGCAAGGTTTCTTTGGATAAATCAGCTGATAGCCTTATGGGAACCCCTTTGTAGGTAACTGTCTCCTTTTCTCTTGTTGCTTTTAAGATTCTCTCCTTATCTTTAATCTTGGGTAATGTAATTGTGCTGTGCCTTGGTGTGTGCTTCTTGGGTCCAGCTTCTTTGGGACTCTGATCTTCCCGAACTTCTTAGAAGTCTATTTCCTTGGCCAGATTGGGGAGTTTCTCCTTCATTATTTTTTCAAATAAGTTTTCAATTTCTTGTTCTCCCTCTTCACCTTCTGGCACCCCTGAGATTCAGATGTTGGATCGTTTAAAGTTTCCCAGAATTTCCTAAGCCTCTCCTCACTTTTTTTGAATCCTTGTTTCTTCATTCTGTTCTGGTTGAATGTTTATTTCTTCTTTCTGCTCCAAATCGTCGATTTGAGTCTGTTTAGCTCCTCAGTTGTTCCTCCCAGTTTATCTGCATGCATATGTGGGACCACCTGGTCTGCCAGCCACTGCCTTGCTGTGTGCGTCCTCTCCTTCTTGCTGCCCATCTCTTCCACTCCTATCAGTCTCGATGAATGTTTCTTCTTCAACTCCTTGATTGTTGGACTTCCATACAGTTTAATTTTCTGGCAGTTCTGATTTTTTTTGTTTTTAAATTTATTATTGTCCTTCTTTTGCTTGTGTGATGAGGCAAAATGTATCTACCTATGCCTCTATCTTGGCCGGAAGTTGAACTCCAGATATTTATAACCAGAGGTTCAAATAAGTGGGGTTTTCTTATACTTATTTTCAGTATTGTGTGTGGGGGCATGTTTTGATTTTGATTTCCTATTTTTTTAACATTGATGTCTGGATTCAATTTAAATAAAAAAAATAAGATTTGTGTGCAATCATATCAATACAGCACTAGGTTAGATACCATGGAGAATACAGATGAAATAAAACCTACAGGAGGTCATAAGATATGTAGGTAGAAAGACATACATGCACATAATTTTAACTCAAACAAACAAACAAACCCCCGCTATTATTAAGTTTTTGTGACTTTGCTCTTCAGTATAAAGTTTTTTTTTTAAATAAAAGTTTAAGAAGCTTTAAAAATCAGAAAGCATGAGGGATATAGGAGAGTCATTTCATCTTCTATAATTTTCCCCTTTGTTGTATGTAGCAAGTCCTTTAAGAAATCCTAATTGATTATATTGTATACTATATTGGGGGAAAGTAGCTTAAATGAGAAATATGAAGAAGTAGTTATTTTACACTTGATCAGGGACATTAGAAATCCTTACCTGAAGTAATAAGACATCATTTAAAAAGAAAAAAGATCAAAAGGCAACAATTACCTGTAACTATTCTAAATGAGGCACTCTTATAGGTATGAAAGATATAGAAGAGCCTGTTGTTATTCCCCTTTTCTTCTAATTTTGGATAAACAAGTTCAATTCTGAGAGGCTAAGTAAGAAGCTTAATTTGGGCCACATATCAGGCTGAATTCTTTAATCAAGAATTAGCATTAGCAAAACTGTTATATCATACTCTGTGACTCACATTTTTGTGTTACATCTCAATTGTTCCATGTTGGAGGTAGAGGTAGAAATTATTCAAGCCCTATTAGAAAATATGATGAACTTTTTCTCTATTATGGATGAGCTTATATCTTACATGTAAGTGAAGAAAAGAGTTATCAATTATTTACACAAGCAAACTGTACTCATAATTATGTTAAATGCTACAAAGATTCTACAGGAGCATCTACCATGAAGATCTGAGTCTGGGAGGTCAGGGAACACTATCTTCAGTAAGGGAGTTTTGAGGTTAAATTGGAAAGAACAGTTGTTGGGGCTACCTACCCAGGTAAAATAAGAGATGGAAGTGAACATGGTGGGGAAAAGGAAGGAGTTGGGCAAAAGGAACATATCACAGTCATTGATTAAAGAAGTCCATCTGGTTGATGTGTGAAAGTAAGTAAATGGCAATGAGATAAGCAGGGACTTTATTCTTAACCTGCAGAACAGTGAGATGCCTTTAAATGATTTTAATCCAGAATGAAATTTTTGTTTTTAAACTAATCAGTAAGTCTACAGTGAGGAAGATTTTTCAAAAATGGTGGAAGAATAGATGTGAAGAAAGCTCCTAGGAGATCATGACAGTAGTCAAGGGACCCATTATTCTCTCATCACTCACCGTCTAGTTAGAGGTCCAAAAACCTGAAGCTCCAGAACTCCCCAGCCCACTGCCTAGTTAGAGGCCAAGAATACATCCTTATAGCAGTTGTATTGCCGAGATATGCCCTTTGTATATCTGGTAAGAAATATGACCACATATTTCCAACAGAATTAATACTAACTAGTTCATATCATTATATCTGCATTGTCATATATTTCTAATTCACAAGGGCTAGAATGAACTTTTCTTGGACCTGTTTTCTGTATACACCCCAGGATGAACATACTCACTCCTCTTCTAAGTGGGGGATGCCAATATCTGGCAATTCTTTATTTCTAACTCTGGCTTTTTCTTTTTAGTCAAGACAAATATTTTCAACTGACTCTTTAACACCTATGCTTCCTGGATATCTCAAGCTCAATTTTTCTAATGCTGTATTTGTTTTTTCAATCCACTTTGAATTACATATCTCCTTAATAGCTAGAAATCCCAAAGGAATTTCATGATCACTCTTTTAAATATTAACCAAGTCACCTTAAAAATACCTCAAATTTGGTTCCTTCAAAGGTAATAAGAGCAAAAATAATAATTTAAAAATAGTTCATGCTTATTGAGAGCTTAAGTGTCTGGCATCTGTGCTGAAAGTAAATGCAGTGATCATCCCCATTTAACTCATAAATGAAGAATCAAAGCAGTTAAATAACTGTCACAAGCACCATAAATTGTCTCCCAATATTTATTCTCCTATTTTCTCTCATAGAAATATAATCCTCAATTTTAAAGTGGTTTTATAGCAATCCAAAACAAAGACTTTATTTCCTCTCAGGCTTCTAACTATGTAGGCCATGTGACTAGAATTCTGACTGTGCCATTAAAAGGAAGAATGTATCTATCTACCCTTTTCATTTTTCTCCTTTACTTTGGGCTAAAATGAATCATCTTGGACCACACAGAAGAGAGCAATATTTTAAAGAAGACAGAGAAACATGAAAAATTAGTGGGCGCTTGAAGACCTTATAGAGCAGATCCATTCTGACAGATTATTTCCAAAGATGGCCCAAGTAATTCCTCTAGTTCTGCAGGTCATTTTACAATGGAACTTCCCAACTTTGAAATTTTTATCAACAAGAATTTCTCCTCATTTTAAACCTGTGCTGACTCTACTATTTGTTTTAGCCAATAGAATGCAGCAAAAATGACACTGTGCATTTCAGACCGAGACCTTAAGAAGACTTGCAGTCTCTGTTTTCATTCTTCTGGAACTATTACCTACATCATAAATTTCATGCTAGACCACCAAATGATAAGAGACCATATGAAGAGAGAGAAGTCACACAGAAGAATCAAGTGGCAGTGGCTTCAGCCAGCACAAAGGCACTAGACATATGACTGAAGACATTTTGGATGTTGGGGACCCACTGGAGTCAGCCCAATGTGAAGCAGAGATTAGACTTCCTCACTGAGACCTGCCCAAACTCCTGACCCTTGAGTCAATTGCTTATTTTTAAGACCCAAACTTTTGAGGCAATTTTTCATAGAGCAACATAAGTAAAACAACCTCTACACGGGCTGGACTTTTATGAAAAGAAACTGTTATACAGTAATCAAGGACTGCCATTTTTTATCTCTGGGACATGGATGTATTCTATATCCTAGCTACAAGAGTAACAACCAAGTTCTTACAGGAAGTGTATGAAAGAAGATTGGAAGGAAGGCAGGCTAGCTACAGAACCCAGGCTCTAAATCACAGAATTACATATTATGGAAGAGAAGGAGGGAAAAGAAAGTAAAAGACACACTTATTTGTGGAAAAACAACATTTGGTTCCAAATTACTAATGGAATATCTTTTATCATAAGATAAAGATTGATTTGATGTTTATTAATGATAATACATAAACTGACATAAAGTTCCTATTTGGATGATGGGTGAAACCTATACTGTAATTTCTTCAGATTTTTATAAGTATTTTTCTACAAAGAAAGTATGCCATTCCAGGAAGTCAATGATATCTGCTAAAGCAGGAATTTTCACTTTTTTTTCATCTCATGGCACACGTAAACTAATTACTAAAAATCTATGGCACACCAAAAATATATTATTTTTTTGCTGATCTGAAAAAATAGGTATAATTTTGATTTATTCACACTGTATGACTATTACAGTGTTGGCTGTTGTCATTTTAAAATTTGACAATCTAAGGAAAAAGTCAATGCCCCTACTAAATAGTCACATATTTCATGTTTTAAAAATTCTCGTGGCACACCAGTGTGCTGTGGCAGACCAGTTGAAAATCACTGCACTAAAGCTTAAAATATACCTTTTGTGCATTTCTAATTTATAAATGCCTTGCATGTTCTTCCACCCGCCTGAAATGCAAATTTTCACATTTCTTTTTTCATACTTTCCCTCAACTACTCTGTCCTTCGTGGAAACTCTCCTGAGCAATCCAGTCCCAGTGAATTTCAATAGCACTTGCCAGTTCCATGAATTGGCAAATTAGAGACATAGTTTTGTATTATTAGTGTTTTATATATTTTTCATTGCAAAGCTACTTATGGGCGACCCCTGCCTGATGTGTTGCCTTAGGAGCTAGGGGACATTACAGGTAAGGATAAAGCACAACATTCCAACCAAGAATTTACATTGTGGTAGGAGAAATAAAGTACACATGATTACAGGTACCTATCTTACACAGATATTGTAAAGTATAAATGAACGATGTATGAAAAGCACCTAGCTCATCACCTCACATATAATAGTCACGGACACAATAGTTGAAACTGTTATTCTTATTTTGGTTAACTTAATAAGTGTACTATCTTGATGGACCACTTTTTTCTTCTACAAGAAAATGAGCATAGCCCTGACCGGTGTGGCTCAGTGGATTGAGTGCCAGCCTGTGAACCAAAGGTTCCACCAGTTTGATTTCCCATCAAGTCAAATGCCTGATTGCAGGCCAGGTCCCCAGTAGGGGGAGTGTGAGTCGCAATGACACTGATGTTTCTCTTCCTCTCTACCGCCCTTCCTCTCTGTCTAAAAATAAATGAAATCTTTATTTTTTAAAAAAAAAGTATAGACTTTGATTAGCATATACCAGAGTTGTGAATTCAACAACTTACAATTTTCTAAAACAAAACAAAAACAGAAAGAGGAAGAAGAAAAAAAATGGAAACAACACTGGGTTGCCAACTTTTAAGTTTTTCCAAAGAAATGAGGTAATGATTTAAAAGAGTATTCCCTTTGGAGTTGTTTGTTGTCACAGCCATTCTATCATAGTCTACAAGTTGTGCTTGGGGTTTATTTTTCCACTTCTAAAAATGTATGTCCTTTACATCAAATATAATTTATCTGCACATATTTATTTTACTTCTTAAAATAATTCTTATTTCTTTTTATTATATATTTATGGTAGTAAATGTTACAATAACATCCCTGTCTGTATTATCTACCTTAAGTTAAAAGTACTAAGCAAATAAGAAATATGTCTATTTAACACTTTTTTTGTCTTGTATCATAAACAACTGGTAATCTAATAAAATTTTATAACTCTACAGTAGAAAATTTTAAGCTTGTATTTCAGATTGATTATATAATAACCTATAATTCTTCGCAAGCAATGTAAGACAGTTAATTCAGAATAAATCATTTCACTAAAATCAAAAACATTTCCAAATATGTAATTTTTGGCTTAAAATCTGTTCTATTTAAGACAAAATTACCATCAGTCATAAGTACTAACAAATATGTGTATTAATTAGACACGAAGCAATGAAAATGAAATTAATGAATGGGAATGAACTTAAAATATGTAAAAGAACCACGCAGAGTATTGTTATTTTTAAAAACATGTCTCTTATATTAGAAAAATAGTCTAACACAAATTCAAACTTGTTATGAACTATTTCAAACACAAAGGACCTCTAACAGTTACTGAATTTGAGCCTTCCATGCTACCATCTTGATTTTGCTATTAGTTTAGTTAAAACGTCCAAGTTTTCTTGCATTGTATATTATGGTAAATTCCTAAGGCCTGATAACAGCTGCACTTTGCCAGTCTCAGACACCACGTTGATACGCTAATGATCCATAATGAGGCCACCAGACATCAATTACATAAATGAGACTAGGAACATGGCCAACACAGATACATTCTACTAATTTGTTCATCTCTGTTGGCCAAAAGCCAACTGCATGACAAGTGAATGCCCGTAACGCCTTTGGAGCAGGGCTCCTTCACTTCAGGGAAGGATTGGATATTGCATACCTGTGTGATCTCTATCTGTCTATGGACACCTTAATGAAACACACAAGTGCACCTAATGAGAACAGATCTGAAGGGTCAGTAAATTCACACACCAGAAAGAATAAAAGATAACAGAGAAAAGCTAAAGTAGAAAATGAACCAGTCTGCATTTAAGTCTCACTTTTACCACCAACTAGCTCACAATCTTGTAGAAGTAACTTAACTTCTCTGTTCCTTAGATAATATTATCATCCACCTAAAGGGACTGTTATGAGAATGTAATTTGAAAAGTGCTTATAAAGTATTTAGTATATTGCCTGGCCATAGTACATGCTACTATATATTAGAGGTTGGTGGTAGATGTTGTATCATTTATAATCAGGAAACCTGCTTCAAGTGAATTGTGCAAGACTCTTAGCATATTAATGAACCTTTCAGTTGGGTAAGGAGAACCAATGACACAATTCACACCTGCCCACTTTGTTCTGGTAGGTTAAAAATGGTAACATTCTTGGCTACCCATCCCTTTGTGAGATGGAAATCTAGTTTTCTTCCTTTTAAAAATAGCCTTACTTACTTGCTAAACCAATAGAATGTGACAGAAGTAATATTCTAGACTTATGAGGCTACATAATAGCTTTTTAGGTTCTACTTGGGAACACTCTTTGGAACACTTGTCAAGCTGTGAGGAAGTGCAAGCAACCCACATTGAGAGGAAGCTAAAGCAATGCATCTGAAAGCCCTGGCATGATTCCAAGCCAGCAGTGGGAACCAACTTGCCAGCCTTGTGAGTGAGTTATCTTAAATGGCTTGATCCTGCAGGTTCAAACTAGCAGCCCCAACAGAAGCTACTCTGAGTAGAGACAAGCTTTCCAGCTGAGCCCTTCCAAAACTGTAGATGTATAAATGGAATAAATGATTTTTGCTATGTTAAGCTACTAAGTTTCCAGATGGTTTGTTATACACCAATAGATAACCGAAACATTTATTGGAGCAGTCTAATAAGCCACAAAGTCAGAGTTCTGTTTATTTGCACATAATTTATTTTGGCACAGTGCTAGTCAGACAACTGTTGATGACTATATATATATACTATATATATAGTATATAACTATATATACTATATATATTATTGAGTACCTATCAATAATAACCTTAAATATAAACAGATTAAATGCCCTAATCAAAAGTCATAGGATAGCTGAATGGACAAGAAACCATAACCTATATATGTGCTGTATATAAAAGACCCACACAGAATGAAAAAGAAGGGCTGGAAAATAAAATAGTACATGCAAATGAAAACAAAAGCTGGGTTAGTGATATTTATAGCTGACAAATTAGACTTCAAAACAAAATTTATAGTAAGAGACAAAAAAGGATACTACATAATGGGAGCAATCCATACAGAGGATATAAACCTAGGAAACATTTATGCACCTAACATAAGAGCATCTAAATACATACAGAAAATTTTGATAGACATAAAGGAAGAGATTGACAGAAATTCTACAAGGAAATAGTGACCTTTAATGACACACTAGATCAGGCAGCTTAATTAACATTTTTAGAGAAATTCACCCCAAAACAGAATATACATTGTTTCCAAGAGCAAATGGAACACCTTCTAGGATAAACCACTTGTTAGGACACAAAACAAGTCTCAATAAATTTAAGAAGGTTGAAATCATATCAAGCATCTATTTGACAATAATGCTATGAAATTAGAAGTCAGTCACAATAAGAAATATGAAAATACTCAAATACATGGAGGCTAAATAACATGTTACTAAACAATGAGATCAAGAAAGAAATAAATAGATTTACTTCACTTGAAACAAATAAAAATGAGAACACAACAACCCAAAATATATTGGGCACAGTGATAGTAGTACTTTGGGAAAATTCATAGCATTACAGGCCTATTTCAAGAAATAAGAAAAATCTCCAAGAAATAATCTAATTTTACATTTAAAGAAACTTGAAAAAGAACAACAAACCAAAGTCCAAAGTGAGTAGAAGGAAGGAAATAATAAAGATTAGGGCAGAAGTAAAGTAAAAAGATCTAAAGTAACATTTAAAAAGTCAATGAAACCAAAAGCTTGTTCTTTAAAAAGATAAACCAGATTGACAAAAATTTACTCAGACTCATCAAGAAAAAAAGAGGACCCTGATAAAAAAAATCAGAAATGAAAGAGGAGAAGAAACAACTAACACCAAAAAAAAAAAAATGCAAAGGATTGTAAGAGAATGTTAGGAACAATTATATGCCAACAAATGGGCAATCTGGAAGAAATCAATAAATTGCTAGAAACATACAAACTTCCAAAAAAAATCAGGATGAATCAGAGAATCTGAGTAGAGAGATTACACCTAATGACATTAAAGCAGTAATCAAAAAATTCTCCCAAAACAAAAGCCCTGTACTAGGTGTTTTCACAGGTGAATTTTACCAAACATTCTGAGAAGAAATAACACCTCTCCTTCTCAAACTATTTCAAAAAATTCAAGAAGAACAAAGGCTCCCAAACTCATTTTAAGAGTCCAGCATTATGCTAATTCCAAAACAAGCTAAAGATACTGTAAAAACAAAATTACAAGCCAATAGACAAATTGTAACTAGTGAAATTAAAGCAGTAATCAAAAACTCCTGACTCGAATAGATTTGGATGAGATGGATTCCCAGGTGAATTTTACATAGCATTCAAAGAACTAACCTCTATCTTTCTCAACATTTTCAAAAAAAAAAAAAAAAATTCAAAAAAGAATGAAGATTCCCAAGCTCATTTTATGATGCCATAATTGTCCTAATTTTAAAGTGGATAAAGACACTACAAAAAAAGAAAAGTATAGGCCAGTATTCTTAATGAACACATACAAAAAATCCTCAAAAGTATTAACAAATCGAATCCAGCAATAAAGTAAAAAGATCATACAACATGATCAAGTAGAATTTATTCTGGAGATGCAAGTTTAGTACAATATCTGAAAATCTATGAATTTGATACACAAGATAAATAAAATGAAAATAAAAATCACATGATGATATTATATGTGCAGAATAACCATTTGATAAAATCCAGCGCCCATTTATGATAAAAATTCAGCAAAATGGGAACAGAGGGAACATAACTCAACACGATAAAAGCTATATATCAAACACCCAGCCAACATCATACTAATGGACAAAAACTAAAAGAATTTCCCTTAAGATTAGCAAGAAGACAGGGATGTCCACTTTCACCACTCCTATTCACCAGAGTACTGAAAGTCCTAGCCACAGCAAAAAGACAAGAAAAAGAAATATGTACCCAACATAGGAGTGTCAAAATATATAAAGAAAATATTGGAGGACTTCAAGAAAGATATAGACAGCAACACACATAGAGTAGGGGATTTTAACTCCCCACTGTCAACAATAAATAAATCTGCCAAACGAAAAACCAACAAGGATGTTGTGGAAAGATATGCAAGATCAAATGTGTTTAACTGAATATATACACAGAATATTTCACCCCAAAGAAGCAAAATATACATTCTTTTCAAAAACACATGGAATATTTTCAAAGATAGGCCAAATGATAGGAAACAAAACAAATCTCAATACACTCAAGATAATTGAAATCATATCAAGCATTTTCTTGAACCACAATAGTTTGAGACTAGAAATGAACCTCAAGGGAAAAACTCAAAAACATTCAAATACATTAAGACTAAATAACATGTTATTAAGCAATGAATGAGTAAACAATCAAAGGGGAAGAGTTGAGGGAGGGAGGGAAGCAGGGAGGGGGCAAGGAAAAGTGGTGGGGGGTAGGCAGAAACAAATGTATTTGAAAAAATAAATTAATTAATTTAAAAAAATGAGATCAAAGAAGAAATGAAAAAGTTTATGGAAACAAATAAAAATGAACATACAACAACCCCAAACCTATAAGACACATGAAGGCATTTCTGAGAGGGAAATTCACATTCAATACAGGCCTACCTAAATAACACAGAAAAATTTCAAATAAACAACCTAACCCTACAGCTACAAGGAACTAGAGGAACAACAATAAACAAAGCTTAGAGCAAGTAGAAGGATGGAAATAATCAGGATTAGAGCAAATTTAAATGCCATAGAGATTATAAGAAAAATCCAAAAGATCAATAAATATAAGAGCTGGTTCTTCAAAAAGATAAAGCAAATTGACAAGGCTTTAACCACAGTAATCAAGAAAAAAAGAGAGAGGGCCCAAATAAATAAAATCAGAAATGAAGGAGGAGAAAATTACAACCAATAACACAAAAATACAAAGGATCCTAAGAAATTACTATGAACAACTATACAGCATGAAATTTGAAAACCTAGGCAAAATGGACATATTTCTAGAAACATATAATCCTGCAAAACTGAGTCAAGGAGAAGCAAAAAACCTGAACAGACTGATATCAGCTAGTAAAATTGAAGCAGTAATGAGAAAACTCCTGGTACACAAAAGCCCTGGGTGGGATAGATTCACAGGGGAATTTTATCAAACATTTAGAGAAGAGCTATCCTCAATTCTTATCAAACTATTTAAAAAAGTCCAAGAAGAAGGAAGACTCCTAAACTTTTTTTTTATGGCACCAGTATTACCCTAATTCCAAAACCAGATGAAGAAAGAACAAAGAAAGAAAATTATAGACCAATATCGCTGATGAACATAGACACTAAAATCCTCAAAAAAGTATTGTCAGACCAGATACAGCAATACATTAAAAAGGCCATACACCATGATCAAGTGGGATTCATCCCAGGGATGCAAGGATAGTACAATATATACAAATCAATAAATGTAATACATCACATAAAGAAATACAAATGACAAAACCCACATGATCATATCACTAGATACTGAAAAAGCATTTGATAAAATACAGCACCTGTCTATGATAAAAACACTCAGCAAAGTGGGAATAGAGGGAGCATACCTCAGTATAATAAAGGTCATATATGAGAAAACTACAGCTAAAAACACACTCAATTGGGCAAAAACTAAATGCTTTCCCCCTAAAATCAGGCACTAGACAAGGACATATGCTTTCACCACTTCCATCCAATATAATATTGGAAGTTCCAGCCACTGTGATCAGACAAGAAAGAAAAAATAAAATGCATCCCAATTGGAGAGGAGGAAGTAAAGTTGTCACTCTTTGCAGATGACATGATAGTATACGTAGAAAACACTATAGACCCCACCAAAAAATTACTTGACCTAATAAATGTATTTGGCAATTTCCTACACCAACATTGAAATCTCAGAAACAGAAATTAGGAAAAATAAATCCCATTTACTATAGCTGTAAGAAAAAAAAAATTAGGTAGAAACCTAACCAAGGAGGTAAAAGACCTGTATGCAGAAAATTACAGAACACGAACACTGAAGAAAAAAAAATAAGGAAGACACAAATAGATGGAAGCATATACTGTATTCATGGATTGGAAAAATTAACATCATTAAAATGTCCATATTACCCAAAGTAATACATAGATTCAATGTACTCTTATTAAAATACCAATGATGTATTTCACAGAGATAGAACAAATATTTAAAAAATTTGTATGGAACCATAAACAACCCTGAATAGCCTCAGCAATTTTGAGAAAGAAAAACAAAAAGAGATCATAATACTTGATATCAAACTATATTACAAGGTCACTGTAATCAAAACAATCTGGTATTAGCATAATAACTGATGCATAGATAAATGGAACAGAATAAAGAGCCCAGAAGTAAACCCATGTCTCTATGGTCAATTAATATTTGACAAAGGGGGCAGGAGCATAAAGTGGAGTAAAAATAACCTCTTTAATAAATGGTGTTCAGAGATCTTACAAGTGCATGCAAAAAAATAAAAATAAAACTGGACCACCAACTTTCACCATACAGACAAACAAACTGAAAATGGATAAAATACTTAAATATAAGTCATGACACCATAAAAGCCCTAGAGGAAAAAAAAGCAGGAAAAATGGAAGAGAAACCTATTGTATTGGAAAACATATTTGCCAGTGATAACTCTGACAAGGGATTGATCTCCAAAATATATAAATAACTCACATGACTCCACTCCAGGAAGACACACAATCTAATTTAAAAATGGGCAGAGGGCCTGAACAGACACTTCTCCAAAGAAGACATACAGAGGGTCCATAGGCACATAAAAAATGATTAACATCACTAGCCATTAGAGAGATGCAGGTTAAAACCACAATGAGATACCACTTCATACTGGTCGGAATGGCCATCAAAAACAAATCAGCAAGCAATAGTGGTGGAGAAGTTGTGGAGAATAGGGAGTCCTAGTACATTGTTGATGGGAATGCAGATTGGTACAGCCACTATGGAAAACAGTATGGAATTTCCTCAAAAAACAAAGTCAAACTGCCTTTGGATCCACTGATCCCACTGCTGGAACTATACTCTAAGAATCCTGATTCACCAATTCAAAAGAACCTGTGCATCCCAATGTTCATAGCAGTGTCATTTATAATAGCCAAATGCTGGAAACAGCCTAAGTGCCCATCAGTAAATGAGTGAATCAAAAAACTGTGGTACATTTACACCATGGAATACTATGCAGCAGAAAGAAAGAAGGAACTTCTATTCTTTGTGAAAACATGGATGGAACTGGAGAATATTATGCTAAGTGAAATAAGGCAGGTAGTGAAAGACAAATACCATATACTCTCATTATAAATGGAACATATTAAATAAAACAAACCAATGAGCAAAAGAGAACCAGAAACATGGGAGTAAAGAACAAACTGACAGTGACCAGAGGGGCGGGGGTATGGGGACAACAGGGGAAAGATGAGGAAAGGGTAAGGAAAGGAACATGAATAGAGGACTCATAGGTATGGACAATAGAGGGGAATTGACTGTTGGGAGTTGCAGGACTCCTTATGGGTGAGCAATTGGCAAAAAGGTGGGACAGCTGTAACTGAACAAAAATAAATTTTTAAAAAGTTGGCTAAAATCCTCAAAAAAAAAAAGAAAAAGAAATAAAAGTCACTCAAATAGGAAATGTGAAAGTAAAACTGTGATGATTAGCAGATGATATGATATCGTATATAGAGAACCCTAAACATTCCCCAAACAACTACTAGAAGTGATAAATGAATTCAGTAGTATAGCAGGATACAAAATAAATATCCAGAAATAAGTTGCATTATTATACACCAGTAATGAACTCTCAGAAAGAGAAAATAAGAAAACAATCCCATTCTCAATTGTTTCCAATATAATAAAATACTTAGGAATAAATTTAAACAAGGATGTAAAAGATCTAGATTTAGAAAATTATAAAAATGTCTGTCAGAATGGCCATGATTAATAAATCAACATACAACAAGTATTGGTGAGGATGTGGAGATATGTGAACCCTTATGTACTGTTTTTTGGAATGCAGATTGATGCAGCCACTGTGGAAAGCAGTATGGAGTTACCTCAAAACATTAAAATGGAACTTCTAATGACCCAGTGATTCCACTTCTGGGAATTTCTCCAAAGAAACAAGAAACACTAATTCTCAAGAATATATGAACTTCTATGTTGATTGCAGGGTTATTTACCATAACCAACTTGGAAGCAAGCCAAGTTGAGTGGATAGAGCAGCTATGGTACATTTATACAATGGAATATACTACTTGGCTGTAAAAAAGAAGGAAATTTTTACTAAGTTCCCATTTAGTCATCTTTCTTAGAAAGATACTAGTCTTCACTAGAAGGGGGTGATAGTCCATAATTTTTGATGGGAAATGGTGGATGGAGAGCAATGGAATTATATTATTAGCAATATAATTATATTATATTACCTGGGTATTTTTGTAAAATAAAATACAAAATTTTCATTCTACCAATAACTTCATTGATTTGGATATTTTGAAGTTACTGCTCTTGGCTTCTATTGGGTAGAGGCCAGGGGTGCTGCTAAACATCTTCCAATGCATAAGACAACCCCACAGCGAAGAATTGTTTGGTGAAAATGTCAATAGTACCAAGAAACTTCTCAACGAATTTTGACCCATTTGATCAGTTACAGCACCTTCTCCATACACTGCACATTCTCTTTTTGTGTTTCAGTTGCATTTTTACCTGTCCTGAATTAATAAAGCATAATATGCTGAAAATGTTGCATATTTTCTTCTATCTTCAATATTAAAATGGCTGCACAAAAATTCACTGTTTGTTTTTTAAAGTATATTTTATTGATTATGCTATTACAGTTGTCCCATATTTTTTTCTCTTTTATCCCCCTCTGCCTTGCATTGCCCCCACCCTTTGTTCATGTCCATGGGCAATACATACAAGTTATTTGGCTTCTCCATTTCCTATACTATTCTTAACTCCCTCCTATTTTGTACCTCCAATTATGCTTCTTATTCACTGTACCTTTTCCCCAATTCTCCCCCTCTCCATCCCCGCTGCTAACCCTCCATGTGATCTCCATTTATTTGATTCTGTTCCTGTTCTAGTTGTTTGCTTCATTTTTTCCCCTGTTTTTGTTAATTCGGTTCAGTTATTCATAGTTGTGAGTTTGTTATCATTTTACTGTTAATGATTTTAATCTTCTTTTTCTTAGATAAGACACTTTAACACTTCATATAATAAGGGCTTGGTGATGATGAACTCCTTTAACTTTACTTTATCTGGGAATCACTTTATCACCCTTCCATTCTAAATGATAGCTTTGCTGGATAGAGTAATCTTGGATGCAGGTCCTTGCTTTTCATGACTGAATATTTCCTGCCAACCCCTTCTTGCCTGTAAAATTTCTTTTGAGAAATCAGCTGATAGTCTTATAGGGACTCCTTTGTAGGTAACACTCTCCTTTTCTCTTGCTGCTTTTAAGATTCTCTCCTTATCTTTAATCTTCGGTATTTAATTATGATGTATCTTGGTGTTCTCCGCGGGTCCAATTTCTTTGGGGCTCTCTGAGCTTCCTGGACTTCCTGGAAGTCTATTTCCTTCACCAGATTGGGGAAGCTCTCTTTCATTATTTTTTCAAATAAGTTTTCAATTTCTTGCTCTTACTCTTCTCCTTCTGGCACCCTTATGATTTAGATGTTGGAATGTTTGAAGTTGTCCTAGAGGTTCCTAAGCCTCTCATCATTTTTTTGTATTCTCGTTTCTTCATTCTGTTCTGGTTGAACGTTTATTTCTTCCTTTTGTTCCAAATTGTTTATTTGAGTCCCAATTTCCTTCCCTTCACAGTTGGTTCCCTATATATTTTTCTTTACTTCACCTTGCATAACCTTCACTTTGTCCTTTATTTTGCTGCTGTACCCCATAATTTCTGTGAGCACCCTGATTACCAGTGTTTGGAACTCTAGATCTGATAGGTTGGCTACCTCCTCGTCGCTTAGTTCTTTTTCTGGAGTTTTGATCTGTTCTTTCATTTGGGCCATATTTCTTTGTCTCGGCATGCCTGTTGCATTGTAAGGGGTGGAGGCTTAGGTATTTGCTAAGGCAGGGTAACCTACTTTGATGTGTTGTGAAGCTATATGCTGGGGAGGGGTCAGAGAGCGAACAATACTGCTTGGTCGGCTCTTGCCTCACTTTCAGTCATTTCCCTTGCTACCAAGAGTCAAATTCGGTCCTTCTGGTTCTGATTCCTACGCAGGTGGGCTTGTGTACATTCTAGGACCCCGTGGGTCTCTCCAGCTCTCCTGTGAGGTTGGGAGTTTGTTCTGCCATTGAAACCCCCATTTGTTTTTACAGCCAGGGGTTTTGAAGCTTTAGTTTCCCACACTGGAACCCTGGTTGTGTTGTCTGTCTCACTCCCCAGTTGTTTCTCCCCGCTTATCTGCAAGTGAATGTGGGACTGCCAGGTCTTCCAGCTGCTGCCTGCCTCATCTGTCACCTTGCCATGCATCCTCTCCATTCCTCCTACCAGCCTGGATGAATGCTGGATGAATGTTCCTTCTTTAACTCCTTGGTTGTCAGACTTCCGTACTGTAAGATATTCTGGCAGTTCTGATTGTTCTTGCTTTAAAATTTGTTGTTGTTCTTGTTGTGTAAGGAAGCACATTGTATCTACTTAAACCTCCATCTTGGCTGGAAGTTGGTAAGTTGTTTTTTTTATTTTTTTAATGCACATTGATATGACAGCTGTCACAATACAATTTAACAATTTTTTTTTTTTCAAATGAAGTTAAAGACAACTAAGCACTACTAGATCCACACTATGGAAAAAACTATACAAATATTTTGGCCAACCCAATAATAAATAATATATTAATTATAATAATTGACACAATTGTAAAGTTGTGTTAGTGCATCAGTGAAGATCAGAAAAATGTTGATAGGCATTCTGAAGTAGAGACAGAAACTTTCGGACTTGGGGCTCAGTGGATCTCAATGAAGACCTGTGATGGTGCAGAAATATAACTATGTGTGCTCTAAAGCACTAATTTTAAGATTTTGCTTGTTTATTTTCTAGTTAATAGCTCTATTAATCAGACTAGAAGATTCAGTAACCTACTAATACTTATACTAACAAATCCTGCTACCATTCTGAAAATAAGGGTATCAGATTGGGTGGGTCACCACAGGGATTCCTCTGTGGCAGAGGGTCTCTGGCTGAGGATATAATTTAAAAAGCTGGGATTTTTAGAATTCTCACACTAGTGTCCTGAAGACTAAATTGAGTCACCTGAAGGGTTTCTTTAATAATGACAATACACAGGATACTTTAAAAATTAAATTTGAATATCTTTTAGAAAGAGCCTGTAATCTGTCCATTTTCTTCACCTCTTTTTTCCTTAATTTTTAAATTATTGTTCAATTACAGTTATCCCTCTTTTACCCCTGTTCCTCTCCCCTGCCCTACCCACCATCCCTTTCCCAAATTCAATCCTCCCCTCCCCCACGGCCCTTGTTCATGGGTCTTTTATACATGTTCCTTGACTTGACCCTTCCTCTTCTTTCCCCTGTGATTCTTCTCCACCTCCCCTCTGGTCACTGTCAGTTTGTTCTTTATTTCAATGTCTCTGGTTCTATTTTGCTCGCTTGTTTGTTTTGTTGGATTAGATTCCACTTATAGGTGAGATCATGGGTATTTGTTTTTCACCTCCTATTTCACTTAGCATAATATTCTCCAGTTCCATCCATGCTGTTGCTTAATTTATTGCCAATAGCCTATTTTACTTGTCTGTGTGCTTTGCTTGGCTTCAAAAATCATATGAGTTTAAAACTTCTGAATTATGCTTATAAGTCCTATTACCTAAAACGTTTCTTTTTAAATGTGACACATAAGATATACACACAAGCATACACATATTTTGTAAGTTAGTCTGTGCAAAAAATTCATTTTCTACATATTGAAAGAAAAAGAAAAAAAGTAAAGTAGTTAAGTAGAATTTGTTGCCCTATTTTAATAACAGACCTGGTCATTTGAATTCCTTAATATCCAATCTTAAAATGCTAATAATGCTTTAAAGGCAGTAGTATAATTCTCTTGAATCAACTCAACTCTAATTTTATTAAAAAAATAATCTAATAAGAATGAGAGATAATAACAAGTATAATGTATCTTATAAATGGCATTGAAGACAAAGCAAAATTACAATTACCTTCATTTCATGATGAAATAATTGTTGCCAGGAAAAAAATGAGGATTTGACAGCTTAAAACTATCAACTGAAATGTATAACTATTGCTGCTGAAGAATTTCATAACACATATTCCATTTACCTTCCCAAACAACAGACCGTAGTCCAGATATGTTGCAAGATTATTAGAGAATTATCCTTCATTTTGATTTGTTTAAAATCAGTGAAATTCATATTTTCTATCTATATCTATATCATCTATATACATGTATCTATCTATACCTATATCTATCTGCAAGATTTTTAATTAAAGCAGAACAGAAAAACAAACTGAAAAGAAAACAAATTCATATTTTCAGGTTAGGTGAACTAACAGTGTATTGTAAAATAAAAACAATGGCAAAATGTGCCTTTTTAATACATTACTTGTGATTTATCATTTACTCTGTTTAGAGTGCAGAAGTGAAAAGTACCATTTGTACACACAGATTTTCTAAGGAGATTAGACATGAAGCTTTTGAAATAAACCTCAAACATCTATTACAAAGTCTTATTATTGTTTAGTAGCTCCAATTGCACAGTCATTTAGTAGCTATAGACCAAATCCGTACAGACTTGGATATGAACACCTCAAAGGACAAAAATAGATGCCTGGAAAATGTTTCTTGGGCAGTCTGACTACTTCCTGTGGTATTCTGCATGCTTTTTCAGAATGAATTTCACTTATTTAAACATGTGAAAGAAATTATATTTTTAAATGATTGTATTGTCAATGGGTCTGCACTCTGACGGAATTCAGACTGATTGCAAAATCCCTAAAACTCATTAAAATAGGAGTTTTTGGAAAAATGATTAGTAGCACATTACTAATATTACACACATACCCCCTCTAGAATAAGTAAATATACCTCTTTTTCATGTATGGCAAGTCAAATAACTATAGAAAGTAAATAGAGAATTGTGTTTTATTTGAAATCAGGTATGACAAGCACTAAACACTTTCTGTAAATTTGGAAATTATATTAAAAATAAATCTACATGATGGTTGCTATCAATCATACTATGCTATAATTTATTATAAAAATTAGATTGAAACAATTTAAAATCTCTGTAAAGGACTATTGTCAGACCCTAGTGGTATGAACATAGTCTTTTAGAGAGCCAAAATGATTAATCTTCTCTAAACACTGAAGTCATTTCAGTGTAAAAAATTAGACAATGAAAATCACAGAGCTTTAATTTCTGAAAAGCCAGATACTTATATATCCCGGGACTCTCAGACTTCCTGATTATCAATAGTGTTATTCAGTTTTAATATTTATATTTCATAATATGTATTACAATCAGAACTCTGAATAGGTTTAAAAGAGCCATTCTGAATCTAACAGGAATATGCTGTGTATATTCCATAATTAACTTGTTCTAATACTAAGATTTTGATATATGTTGATTCATTAGTCTAAAATAATAAATTTCTATTCTATTAAATTAACCCCACAATTTTAAAAAATAGAATTCATATAATTATGCTAAAGTTGCCTCTTATGAAATATGTAAAATGGCCAAATGAAATGCACACTGCTTTTAAAAGAAAAGTTAGATTTGGTTTGTTAAGTTGCAGTTTTAAATACATATAATGTTCTTCTGTATGAGAGCCTGTGGAAAGAACAAAATTAAAAGTGAATCCTAGCTATGTTCTTATTAATTACATGTAACAGCACGATTAGGTGGGAGTAATTAGTGTATGCTAAGTATATGCTGAAATAAACTAAGTTTGAAAGCTTACTCAACATTATTAAGTGCGCTTTTTGAAAGTAGTGAATGGCTTAATTTAATTTGTGCTGGTTAGGGCACACAGACTTCCAAATACTAAGACAATACTAAACTTATTATTTTACCCAAATCATACTAATAAATGCAAAGGAAGAGATGTCTGAATGACACTAGCCAGAAGTTATATGCTTCATTTAATATTTTGTCACAATTAATATTAGCACTGACTGATTTATTTTCATCAAAATCATTAATTCTCATGTGATTTTTGCCCATGACCTTAAAAAATTAAACAAAAATGCTGCAAATCCAAAATGTCCTAAAATAAATGAAATTATGCTTGTAAGAGAACTAGATTACATGAAAACGAAATGAAAAATATTTCAAAAATAATAGTTGTGAAATTTTAATCCAATAAATTTTAAAGCAGGGAGGTATTTACAGAAAGGTGAGATTTTTCTGTAAGAGTAATATCAAACTATATATCTACAATTCAATTGAATGTACGCAACCATGTGTTTTCCATTAGAGAGGCAGTTGCTCAGGGTTATTTTCCTAGCTATGGTGATGAATTTGTACCAATCCATCTACACAGTCTTACCCAGTTCTCCTTGTCACCAACTGCATACATTTGCCAGCTGAAAGAAGTTTGATGAAACCCATGACTGACTTGTACTTCATTAACAACATGGGTAGGCAAGTGAAGTAACTGGACAATGATTAAAATAAGTGTATACTTTAACAAGTCAGAAACTTTAGCTAAAACTTTCAATATATCCAGAATAGAAACAAAATTTATTTTTGAAACACACACATAAAAGTACACATATGACTATGTCAGCAATAGTAAACGGATATGAAAAAAAACAACTTCTAACTTAGAGGATGTCTTATAATAACATTTTAATGTATCATATAACCTTTGAAAAGATCAGTAAGAATAAAAATAAAAAAAATTATAATTGATGGAAAAAATCGGGCTGCCATAATTCACTCAATTGTTAGGCTTTATCCTCATTAATACAAAAGAGAATTAACTTAGTTGCCATTACCTCTTGGATCTACATCATGTATTTACCTTCTTTCATTTATAATCATATTCTTTCAAAAGGTGAGCTCTAAATAAGTAATAATAATACATATGTACTTTGTTTAACATCATATTAATGCATTTACATTTTAAGGCACTCACATTATGCCACTGGCACATTTTTCCCCTTATAATGTGAACTCAACATGTTTAAATCATCCAAAAGCTTATAGCTAATAATTTCTACTCAATCCACTATTCACAATCTGAACTTCCATAACAACTTGTGCATGATTATAAATAGTATAACAGGGCTTATATTTCATTGCAGTTATTTGTTAACATGTCTTCTCTTCTGCACTTCAAACAAGGACATAACTTATTCACCTTCGTCAATTTAGCAGCAAGCCAAGTGCCTTACATATAAAAGGTACTTAATAAGTGAACACCTAAATACCTTAGAGAAGAAAAAAATAGATGAATCTCTATTAAGTTTTACTTTGTTATGGCCTATTATCTCATTTAGACTTATTTTAATAAGGGTAATATTAATCACACCTCCCACTTTCCTATCTTCCTTAAATTTGATCATCAGGTCTCCTATAGTTTTCTCAAAGTCATTGATTCTTGCCAGAACAGTTAAGCAAGAAACATAAATAAGACACTCAAATTGAAAATGAAGGTACAAAACTGTCACAAGTTGCAGATAACTTACTTGATGTTATATATGGAAAACCCTAAAGACTACATCAAAAACTGTAAAAACCAATACACAAATTCAGTCTAGTTGTATAATATAAAATCAATACTCAAAAATCTGTTGTATTCCTTTACATTTATAATAAACTAGAATAAATAGAATTTTAAAAACAAACAATCCCATTTATAATTGCACTAACAAGAATAAAATACCTAGGAATAAAATTAACCAAACAGTTAAAAGGTCTTTATATTGAAAACTACAATATATATTAACATTAATGAAAGAAATTGAAGAGGTTCAAATAAATGAAAAGATATTTTGCACTCATGGATTGGAAAAACTAATATTGTTAAAATGTCCATACTACCCAAAAAAATATACATATTCAATGCAATCCATATAAAATCACAATGATATTTTTCACTGAAATAAAACAAGCAACCTAAAATTTGTATAGAAGCACAAAGACCCCAAATAACCAAAACAATCTTCAAAATGAATAACAAAGTTAGAAGCATCATAATCTATAATTTTGAACTAAATGACAAAGCTACGGTATCAAAAACAATGAGGTACTGACATAAAAACAGTTGCATACACAGATTGCTGTAACAGAATAGAGAGTCCAGAAACAAACCCACAATGAGTGGTTAATTAAGTTTTTACAAAGGAGCCAAGGATATACAGTAGCAAAAGGACAGTTTCTTCAATAGTGTTGGGAAAACTGGACTGCTGTACATGCAAAAGAATAAAACTGGACTATTATGTTACACCATGCTCAAAACTTAACCAAAATAGTTTAAAGATTGAAATGCTATGAAAAAGCCACAAAAAAAAAAAAACACGGAGGGTAATCTCTCCAACATAGGTCTAGGTGATGATTATTTTAAGCTGACACCACAAGCAAAAGAAAGAAAAACAAAAAATAAACAGTTGGCATTACATCAACCTAAAAAGTCTTTTGCATTGCAAAAGAAACCATCAACAGTATGAAAAGGCAATGTACTGAATGGAAACTGATATTGCAAATCATAAGGGGTTAATATCTAAAATGTACTGTACAAAGAACTCATACAATTCAACAGCAAACAAAACAAAATAGGAACAAAAATTCAATTAAAAAATGAGCAGAGGAGCTGAATAGACATTTCTCCAAAGAAGAGACACAGATGGACAACAGGTACATGACAACATGTTCAACATCATTAATCATTAAAGAAATGCAAATCACAAACACCACAATATGATAACACCTAACACCTGTTAGAATGGTTATTATCAAAAAGATATGAAATTACAAACATTGGCAAGGATATGGATAAAAGGGAGACCTTGTGCCTTATTGGTGGAAATGTATATTAGTGCAGCCACTATGGAAAACAATGTTAAATCTCATTTTAAGATTTTGGTGTATGAAATACCAAAATGTAACCAAATTATTATACATGCTGAAAAGTTGATAACCATATCAGAGAAGCTGGGAGTCCTGGAGAGCAGGAGAATTGAGCATAAAAGGGCCTATTTTAAGGGTACTGATTCACTTTTCCTGTAGGTGTCAAGCAATACTAATCACCCTTTCCACAATTAACTTTGGCCACCCTCTTCAACAGGGAATAACATTTGCTTCATTTAGACTGCAGAGTCTAATTTGTCTCCCAGCTGATACAAAAGATCAAAGCTTAGTGATTTTTAAATCAAAATAAATGACTTGTCGCTGATAAAAATAAACTCTGTGACGTTTTAGTCCACTGAAGTACAGATCCAAAATGCAATCTTCATTAAATTCCAAAAGAATCTCATCTAGAGAGATTCTTTCTCTCTAGAGAAATGGTGGAGAAGTGAATGGAAGTCATGCTGACCTCTTCCCAAGACTAAACTGGAATTGGAACTAAATAGTGGAGTAATCACCTGGGAAACAATGGAACGATAGTGGGAGAGGAGCCTTGGTGCCGCAGACAGTGGATTCGACTCTCCTTGGCCGAAGGGGTCACAGAACTGCCCAAGACCCCTGAGGAGAGACTAGAAACGGAGGCATTGGGGAAAGAACAGGAGGAGCCGGGGAGTCCGGACTCCTTCTCTTTGCTGTAATCTCCATTACACAGAAAGAGGCCACACCCCAAAGAGCCAAAAGCTGAAAAGCACACATAGACACCCCAAAAACACCCAGTGCAGGCGCGCACACTTGTGCCGAGTAACCAGCGAGGGTTGGCGAGCTTGTGTGTGACCCGCACGGACAGGCAAACGCTTGCATTGGCCGGCAAGGCCTCCCACAGATTGGCACCGATATGGCCTGCCAGGGAGTGGACAGAGTGGCAAGAGCAGGTGTAAATTGACCCGCCCATCAGCAATTGAGGAGCAGCCCACAAAATTAGTAGAGCTGCCCAGAGTCCCTGGAGGAGAAATCAGAAACAGGATTAACCAGAGAGATCTGGAGCTGACTTCCTCCCATTTCCGTAGTCCCCATTTGGCGAGGGCAAACAATGAACCCAAAAGAGCCAAAAGCAGGGAAAACATAAAAGAGAAGACCCTAAACTGACCAGTGCCGGGGAGCTCGCTGGCCAGGGGGGCCAAATGAGTACGCGAGGTCGCGAATAAGCCCCCTGGTCTGGGGCAAGCACATGCGAGGCCAGGCAGGCCGGGGATCCTGCCTTGCATGGAGCACGTTCAAGGAGCCAGCGTGAGAGTGCAGAGAGATCTCAAAAAGTAGCCCAGCCCTGACCAAAGGGGTCACAGAGCTGTCCCAAGCAGGAGTCAGACAGAGACATTAGACACCTGGAAGGCTCAAACAAACAACCCAGGGTCTTATAGGGTCAACAACTGACATCATCAGAGGCAGGCCAGGAAAGTAAAGGACAAAAATACTTAACAGACTCTCACAAAAAGGGGAAGAAAAAGAAGTTCCCCCCAAATGAGTGGAAAAGGGGAATCCCCACACAGAGAGCTAAATGAAATAGAGGCAAGGGAACTATCAGATATTGAATTCAAAACAATGGTTCTAAGGAAGCTCAATAAGCTCAGCCAGCTCAAAGATAACTATGAGAAACAGCCAAGAAACTATCAGGATCTTACAGCAAACTATATCAACCTGGAAAAGGACATAGAAACTATCAAGAAGACACAAGAGGCTATGAAGAATACCATTTCTGAATTGAAGAACACAGTAGAAGGAATCCAAAGCAGGCTGGATAAAGCCGAGGATCGAAACAGTGAGATGGAGGATAAGGTGGAAAACAGCTCCCAGAAAGAAAAACAAATGGAAAAACGACTCAAAAAGAATGAAGAGGCATTTAGGGAAATGAAGGACAACCTGAAACGCAATAATATCCATATAATAGGGATACCAGAAGGAGTAGAAGAGGAGCAAGGGATAGAGAACCTCCTCGAAAAAGTAATGATGGAAAATTTCCCTAATTTGAGGAGAGAAAAGCTCTCATGGATCCAGGAGGCACAGAGGACCCCACTCAAGAGGGACTAAAAGAAGTCCACTCCAAAACACATCATCATTAAAATGGTAGATGTCAAAGACAAAGAGAGAATCCTCAAGGCAGCAAGGGAGAAGGAGAAAGTAACATACAAGAGGGCCCTGATACACCTAGGAGCTGACTTCTCAACAGAAACAGTACTAGCCAGAAGGGAATGGCAACAAATATTCCAAGCCATGAAAAGCAAGGGCCTACAGCCAAGGTTGCTCTACCCAGCTAGGCTCTCAATTGAAATAGAAGGGGAAATACGGAGTTTCCCAGACAAGAGAAGACTAAAACAATACATCTCTACCAAACCAGCACTCCAAGATATGATAAGGGGACTGGTTTAGGCAGATGAAGGAAAAGAATGAGAGCGAGAGGAACACAGGTGCAAAGAGAAAAGATGAGTAAGTTTCTATCAGTAATATCTCTCAATGTGAATGGACTAAATGCCAAAATCAAAAGACATAGGGTAGCTGAATGGATAAGAAAACATGACCCACACATATGCTGCCTACAAGAGACCCACCTCAGAGCAAGAGACCTACACACATTGAAAGTAAAGGGATGGAAAAAAATATTCCAAGCAAATGGGCATGAGAAAAAGGTCGGGGTTGCCATACTTGTATCAGACAAAGTAGATTTAAAAACAAAAACCATAAAAAGAGACCCAGGGGGGCACTTTATATTACTTAAAGGAGGAATCTATCAAGAAGATATAAACATTGTAAACTTATATGCTCCCAATATAGGAGCCCCCAAGTTTATAAGGAAATTGTTGGATGACTTGAAAAAAGATATAGAGAGCAACACACTGATAGTAGGGGATTTCAACACCCCACTGTCAAAAATGGACATATCTTCCAAACAAAACATTAATAAACATATTGTGGTGCTGAATGAAACACTAAATCAAGGAGACTTAACTGACATATATAGAACCTTACATCCCAAAGAAGAAAAATACACATTCTTTTCAAATGCTCATGGCAGTTTTTCAAAGATACACCCCATGATAGGACACAAAGAATTCAGGAAAATTGAAATAATACCAAACTTTTTCTGGGACCACAAGGGATTGAAACTGGAAATCAACCTCAAAGAGAAACTTCAAAAACTTGCAAACTCATGTAGATTAAACAGTAAACTATTGAACAATGAATGGGTCAATAATGAGATAATACTGAGAAGAAATCAAAAAATTTCTGGAAACAACTGAAAATGAACAGAAAACAGTCCAAAACCTATGGGACACAGCAAAAACGGTCCTGAGAGGGAAGTTCATAGCAATACAGGCTTACCTAAAAAAGATAGAAACATTTCAAATAAAAGACCTAACACTACAACTTCAAGAACTGGAGAAACAACAACTAAATCCCAGAGCCAGTAGAAGGAAGGAAATAGTCAAGATTAGAGCAGACCTGAATGACATAGAGACTAAAAGAATAATTCAGAGGATCAACCAATTCAGAAGCTGATTCTTTGAAATGATAAATAAAATTGACAAGCCTTTACGCAGACTCATTAAGAATAAAAGGGAGAGGACCCAAATTACTAATGTCAGAAATGAAAGAGGAGAAATAACAACTGATACCACAGAAATACAAAGGATTGTCAGAAAGTACTATGAACAATTAAATGCCAAGACATTTGAAAATCTTGATGAAATGGACAAACTTTTAGAAAAGTATAATCTTCCAACACTGAAGGAGGAAGAAACAGAAAGCTTGAACAGACCGATAACAGCTGGGGAAATTGAAGCCGTAATCAAGAAACTCCTGGCACACAAAAGCCCAGGGCCGGACGGTTTCACAGGGGAATTTTACAAAACATTTAAGGAAGAGCTAACCCCTGTCCTTCTCAGACTGTTCCAAAAATTCAAGAGGAGGGAAGACTCCCAGACTCTTTCTATGAGGCCAGCATCACCCTGATCCCAAAACCAGATAGAGACCCTACAAAGAAAGAAAACCAGAGGCTAATTTCACTGATGGAGATAGATGCTAAAATCCTCAACAAAATATTGGCAAAACGCATCCAGCAATACATTAAAAAGATTTTCCACCACGATCAAGTGGGATTCATCCCACGGATGCAAGGATGGTTCAATATACGCAAATAAGTAAACGTGATACATCACATAAATAAAAGAAACGACAAAAACCACATGATCATCTTGATAGATGCATAAAAAGTATTCGATAAGGTACAGCACCCATTTATGATCAAAACACCCAGCAAAATGGAATAAAGGGGGCATTCCTCAACGTAATAAAGGCCATATATGAAAAACCTACAGCCAATATCATACTCAACGGGCAAAAACTGAAAGCTTTCCCAGTAAGATTGGGAACACAACAAGGATGTCCGCTCTCACCGCTTCTTTTCAACATCGTATTGGAAGTCCTAGCTACAGGGGTCAGACAAGAGAAAGAGATAAAAGGCATCCAAGTAGGAAAGGAGGAAGTAAAGCTCTCATTGTTTGCAGATGACATGATAGTGTACATAGAGAACCCTGTAGACTCTACCAAAAAACTCCTCAACCTAATAAGTGAATTTGGCAAAACCGCAGGATACAAAGTCAACATTCAGAAATCAAAGGCATTTTTGTACACCAGCAATGCAATAGAAGAAGAGGAAATCAGAAAAAAAAATACCATTCGATATAGCAAGAAGAAAAATTAAGTACCTAGGCATAAATTTAACCAAAGATGTAAAAGACCTGTACGCAGAAAACTATACAACATTGAAAAAAGAAATTAAGGAAGACACAAATAAATGGAAGCATATACCGTGCTCATGGATTGGAAGAATTAATATCATCAAAATATCCCTACTACCCAAAGCAATTTTTAGATTCAATGCAATCCCTATTAAGATACCAATGACATATTTCACAGATAATAGTACATACATTTCAAAAATTTATGTGGACCCATAAACGACTCCATGTAGCCGCAGCAAATTTGAGAAAGAAACACAAAGTAGGAGGATCACAGTACCGGACATCATACTCTACTACAAAGCCACTATACTCAAAACGATCTGGTACTGGAACAAGAACAGATCCATAGACCAGTAGAACAGAATATAAAGCCCAGAAATAAGCCCAGGTCTCTATGGGCATCTAATATTTGACAAAGGGGGCAGAAGCATAAAATGGAGCAATAATAGCCTCTGCAAAAAATGGTGTTGGGAGAGCTGGAGGGTTACATGCAAAAAATTGAAATTGGATCATCAGCTGACACCATACACAAAAATAAACTCAAGATGGATAAAAGACTTAAATATAAGTCGCAACATCCTAAAAGTCCTAGAGGAGAACATTGGCAAGAAATTCTCAGAATCCCACGCAGCAATTTTTTTTAACTCATATGTCTCCCAAAGCAAGGGACATAAAGGAAAGAATAAACAAGTGGGACCTCATCAAAATAAGAAGCTTCTGCACAGCAAAAGAAAACATCAGGAAAATGAAAAGGGAGCCAACCGTATTGGAAAATATATTCGCTACTGACACATCAGATAGAGGTTTGATCTCCAAGATATATAAAGAACTCACTCGACTCCACTCCAACAAGACAAACAATCCAATCCAAAAATGGGCAAAGTACCTGGGCAGACGCTTTTCCAAGGAGGAGATACAGAAGGCCCAGAGGCATTTGAAAGGATACTCAGCAACACTAGCCATCAGAGAAATGCAGATGAAAACCACCATGAGGTACCACCTCACACCGGTCAGAATGGCCATCATAAACAGATCCACAAACAACAGGTGCTGGCGAGGCTGTGGAGAAAAGGGAACCCTCATCCAGTGTTGGTGGGAATGCAGACTGGTGCAGCCACTGTGGAAAGCAGTGTGGAATTTCCTGAAGAAGCTGAAAATGGAAGTGCCTTTTGATCCAGTGGTTCCCCTGCTGGGTCTATACCCTAAGAACACCAAAATGCCAATAGAAAATAACCTATGCACCCCAATGTTCATAGCAGCACAATTTACAATAGCTAACTGTTGGAAGAAACCTAAATGCCCATCAGTAAATGGTTGGATCAAAAAATTATGGTACATACACACAATGGAATACTACGCAGCAGAAAGAAAAAAAGAACTACTAAACTTCGCGACAGCATGGATGGAACTGGAGAGCATTATGCTAAGCGAAATAAGCCAGGGGGCGAAAGACAAATACCATATGATTTCACCTATAAGTGGAACCTAACCAACAATACAAAGATGCAAGGAAAATATGAGGAGCAACACTGAAAGGAAAAGAAATCAACAGAGACAAGAGGGAAAGAGGGCGCGGGGGCGGGGAAAAGGGAGGGAAGGGGCAAGTCAGGGATCATATATCAAGGACTCATGGACAAAACCAGAGGGGAAGAGCTGAGGGAGGGAAAGAGGGAGGGGGTAAGGGAAAGTGGTGGTGGGGAGGCAGAGACAAATATATTTGAAAAAATAAATTAAAATAAAATTTAAAAAGAAAAAAGATCTCATCTAAGACATATAATGATAGGAAAAATTTTTACAGAAATGATTGTACCTGATTTATGACATAAGTATACTATTTAAGAAAAGGAATTCTTTTTTTCTGTTCCTCCAAGGAAAAGGTCCACCCTATACACATGGTTATTGATCATTATGGTACCTTTATAGAACAGCCCCCAAGCTTAAAAGCCCAAAGTAGCTCCAGCCTCCCCATGAGACAGGTAAATCTAAGGGAGAATCAAATTTGATCTCATTCCAGATCTGAATTATCTCTGAAGGCCAAACTAAACTGGTACTTGCTGACTCCACAGAGGTGACCTAGACAGGTCAGAGTAGATGCTCATTTCTCCAGTAACATGGTGTGTTCTTAAAGGAGTGGACATTATTATTTCTCTAAATCCTAGAAGGGGATGGGGCCTACTTCTGATGACAAGAAGATTTTTTTTGCCATCGTAATACTCTAAAACACAGAGAACAAAAGTTAGAATATTGGTTCCAGATAATGTCATCTATTATAAAATAATTATAAATGGATGGCTTATTTCCCCCAAAGAGCAAAACTCAGAGCTGCAAACAAGTATAGGAAAATCAATAGCGATGCTCACTTATTCACACATATGAAAATAATTTTAATTGTCATTAAATGCATATATCAAAGCTGTGATTATATATGCTTTCACCACAATATACCTTTTTAAAAATCCCATATTTAAAATAACTATTAGAAAAATCATTTGTACATTTTCTACATATATCTTAAGAAATTTTTTATGGATTAAAAACAATTTAGCAGATCTTCACAGATACTCTTAATTTCTTCAACAAAATTATATGACAGGGGATGGGGTGGATGAAGCATGTCTTCCAGAAACTTGGATTTGAAGGAAGTAAGGGAAAAGTGGAATGCCATCTACAGGATGCAGAGAGGTCTTTATTTTTAAGGTGGGGGAGAGTGAAGCCTATTTTTTTCCTTTTGAAAGTCAGACTAAAAGGGAGAAAACAAGCACAGTCTTTTTTTGAAATTAATTAATTTATCTTTTCAAATACATTTGTCTCTGCCTTCCCCCCATCACTTTTCCTTGCCCCCTCTCCCTGCTCTCCTTTCCTCATTCCTTCCCCTTTGGTTTTGTCCATGAGTCCGTGCTATATATTCCTTGACTTGCCCCTTCCCTTCCTTTTCCCCTGCCCACCCCTCCCTCCGTCCCTCTTGTCTCTGTTGGTTTCTTTTCCTGTCAGTGTTGGTGGTCTTATTTTCCTTGCATCTTTGTTTTGTTGGTTAGGTTCTGCTTATAGGTGAGATCATATGGTGTTTGTCTTTCGCCCCCTGGCTTATTCCGCTTAGCATAATGCTCTCGAGTTCCATGCATGCTGTCGCAAAGTTTAGTAGTTCTTTTTTTCTTTTTGCTGCGTAGTATTCCATTGTGTAAATGTACCATAACTTTTTGATCCAATCATCTACTGATGGGCATTTAGGTAGGAAGCACAGTCTTGATAGATGCCGCTTCACCACCACTGGCATTTTGTCAACGTGGTGTAGACAAAGAATGAATTAGAATGGGCGTCAAAGTTATTTTGAAAAGGACAACAGCAATGGATATACCTTGAGAATATCACGCTACTTGAAATAAGTCCAAAGAAAAAGTTAACTATATGGTTTCACTCAAATGTGGGATATAAAATTGAAAGCAACAAATGAACAAACAAGAAAAACAAAACTCAGATATAGACAGCAGTATGGTGGTTACCGGCAAGAAGGAACTACAGGGGCAGGATATAAAAGGGGCCAAATATATGGAAATAGAAGATTATTTGACTTGGGATAATCACACAATGCAATATATAGATCAGGTGTCATAGAAAAGTACACTTGAAATCTATGTAATCTCATTAACCAATATCACCCCAAAAAATTAATATAAAAGGAAAGGAGAAGGACTGGGATAAATTCATGGCCAGTGATTATGTAGTGGAAGTAAGGAAGTAGAAAGTTTTACTGGAAACAGTAATGGTGAGAAAGTAGAATCCTGGATTTTAGAATTGGGGATCTAGAGATCAGTAAGGTGATAGTGGAGAAGAGGATAGAAGGTAGCAAAATGACCTATGCCTTAAAAGAGGAGTCAGTTTTATAATAAGAATTTTCCCTTTAAAGGAAGTTTCAGAAATATCTGATCACTTGTGCGAGCTATTGGAAGTGTTCCTAAAGAAAGTGTCAAAGCTCTCAGATGATGTTTAAGAGAATTAGAATGAACTGAATGTTGTTTAATTCCACAATAGCATCATTCTCATGTAAATCTCAATATGCTTTCATAATGAAAAAAAAGGACTGGCATTATTGTTAGTATGTTTAAAATTATGTTTGGAAGTGTGTGAATATCATCTTCCAATGAATGGTGGTTTAAAGCATATTAGTAGTTACAAATGGTCATGGGGATATAAATGCAGTATAGCAAATATAGTCAATAATATGGTAATAACTGTGAATGTTTCCAGTTGGATACTGGAAATATCAGGAGGAACACTTTGTAAAGTATATGATTACCTAACCAATATGATGTACATCTGAAACTAATACAAAACACGATTGAATGTAAAATGCAATTGAAACTCTTAATTTTTTTTAAATAACTAAAAATAATATTAAAAATGGGAAAAAAGTGAGATGGCTTAGGAACTTAGGATCACATTAAACCTGCCTCCAAACTCTGTGATGGATAGAACTTCTGATAAAAAACAAATGAACAACAGCAAAAAACAACTTACAAATTAACAAGTGGAAGCAGAAGAGGAGGTATCTGAGGAAAGGATTTGAGCCCTGGAGGAGAGGGTCATCAATAATGAGTAAAGAAATAAGGCTTCAGATAGCAGTCTTTTTTTTTTTTTTCCCAAATATATTTGTCTCTGTCAGATAGCAGTCTTGACAAGAAGAACTTTGTCTTTGGCAAAGAAAACAGTGATTTCTATCATGCCAGAATATAATAAGGTTTGTTTTTTTATCTTTTCTTTCTTTCTTTCTTTCTTTTTTTTTTTTTTTTTTTTTTTTTTTGGTGGGGGAAGCTAAAGGACTGTCTTTTGGACAACTGGTGAGAAGCTGATGTGGAGCCTTTGAAGTCAAGTTCTGGCCCATGTGACACAGATTATCACTTCTCCAAAACCTAATGTCATTGCAGATAAGAGTAGCAAAACCTCCTCTTTCCCCATATCTAATAGGTTTAAGCATTCAGGAATATAGTTCCTTAGCTATTCATATTATTCCTTGTAACTTCCAGTTTAAAAATCTGTTCAGAAGATTGTAAGTATCAATTTAGAACTATTAGAACAAAGGGTAATTGCTATGTGTTGAATTGTATACATCTAAAATTTTCTTATGTAGAAATACCTCAGAATGTGACTGTGTTTGGGGAAGATCTTTACAGAGGTGGTTAGAACAAGGTCATAAGAGTGGGCTCTAATCCAGTATGACTGTGTCCTTATAGGAGGAGGAAATTTGGACACACACATGTGTAGGGGAGCACAACGTGAAGGCAGGAAAGACAGCCATCTCAATGCAAGAAGAGAGGCCTGGAACAAATCTTTCCCTCCTGGCTCTCAGATGGAACCACTCAGCCAACACCTTAATCTTGGACTTCCAGCGTCCAGAACTTTGAGAAAGTAAATTCTGTTGTTTAAGTGACCCATTCTGTGGTAGTTTGTTATGGCAGTTGTAGCAAATTAATCATTGTGCTACAGTATTGATGCTGTCTTCTGGATTAATCATAGAGTAGAATTCTAAAACAAGGCTGAAGCAGGAAATGTGTTAAAATCCTAAGACCCAAAATACAGCAAATATGTCCCTTTTAATCTTATAACTTAATGTACTTGAAATTTCACCCAATTCACACATGGAAATAACATCGACCATCTAATCAGTGCATACCGTAAAAGGTTTTCTTACTGCAGACGTTAGAGAAATACAATGCTCCGATGAAACACCTTGATCAACTTAAAGAAGACATAGTTTTTTTATTGCCATATTGTTTTTTGATACAACTGATTTTGACATTCATTTCAAGCACCTTCATAACAGTGAATAAAATGTATTTAAAACAGTCATACAGAAATCTTCCACCTGTGTCATTAACATTTATTGCATAAAGTACAATAATATAAAACATGATTTCTGTCTTATTGAGCCAAGTTTTACATTTTATATTGTGACATTTGAGGAAATGAATTATTATTTTATATGATACTTTTTACCATAGAGAATATATATTTGATAAACCTTAAAGTAAAAACATATTTAAAGCAAAATATATTTTATAACATTTAGAAAATAAAATAAAAGTAATTAAGTTTGGATTATAATAGTTTTATTTGGATTATCAAACACTGATATTTTCAATATAACTTTAAAGCCCTATTCAAAGACTACTACTTATTATAAATACATATTTTCTTGTTCTTTTTAAAAATATTATTGTCAGTTACATTCAAAATATATATAATAAAGCTACTATTTTCAATTGGTATAATGTACTAAGAACACGTATACCAATAGTAGTTCATATATTTCTTGAAAATAACAATGGTGTAAGTTACCTTTTATTAAAATAGTTTACTTTTATTTTTCTTTAAAAAAATTTTTTATTGTTCAAATACATTTGTCTCCATTTCTCCTGCCACCACTTTCCCTTAGTTTACTTTTATATTTACAAATAACAAAGTTTATTGTATTGTTCTAATATCATTGCAACACTCATGGTCCTGGTTTCAAATGCTATATAAAGAAAGATGGGGATAATTTTAAGAATATTTTTGACAGAGTTAAATAAGTTGTGATAGGGTAACCCATTTCAGCTCTTTAGACAAGAAATTTATCTTTTAACTCAAGAAGAGTCCTTGTTGTTTTCCATAAATTATTTCAAAAATGGGCAAGATATTTGAGCAAACAGTGCTCCAAAAGAGAAATACAGAAGGGAAATAAGCATATGAAAAGATGCTCAATATTATTAATCACTCAGAAAATGAAAATTTAAATCATAGTGAGATATCATTACATACCTATTTAAGTGGTGTATATTTAAAACCGTAACAAATTTTAACAAGGATAGCAGCAACTGAAACTCTCATCCAATGCTGGTAGGAATGTATAATTTTACAACCACTTTGTAAAACAGTTTAGCAGTTTTAGCAGTTTGTTAAGGAGTTTAATATACACCTACAATCTGACCCAGCCATTCCACTTATAGGTATTTACGCAGAAGAAATGAATATCTATATCCATATAAAGAACTGTACATGAATGTTCACGTGTAGTTTGATGCTTAACATTCAAAACTTGGAAACAACTCATTAAAAAGTAAAATAACATATTGTGTAATGCATGCAATGGACTGTTATTTAACAAAGAAAAAAAAACTGTTCTTAAACACAACATAGATGGATATCAAAATAATATGAGTGAAAAAGGCAGACAAAAAAGAGCATCTAGATTTGTTCCCATTTATTTAAAATTCTAAAAAAATCCAAACTAATTTATAACGACATAAATCAAATCAGTGGTTGTCTGCAGGAGGGGCGGAGGCAGGGATATGTGGGAAGGAGGGAACATAAAGGAAAAGGGAGAAACTGAGGTTGTCAAATGTGTTAATTATCTTGATTATGATGATGTTTATACACATTATATATGTATATCAAGACATCAATATATACAGTTTAAAATATGCAGTTTATGTTTCAGCTACCTCTCAATAAAGTTGTTAAAATAGTGTAATTTTTAAAACCTTTTTAATTGCCCCTGGTCTCTGGGATTAGAGGCAATGATACATTCAAATACTCCTGAAACGGTAGCTCAAACTCTCATGAGAAGGCTTAATCAACGGATCATGGCCAGCTTCATTCTGAATGGCATCAGTACTAACCTGTGCCATTAAATGAGGGGTGGAGAGATTCACACAAGGAGAATGTTCAATGAGAGTATTAAAAATAACATTTACAACAAGTTGCTAAAACATATATAATGCATCAATTTTGAATGGCAACGGCCAATTATTCTTTTATTCATTCAGGATATATTTAAGTGTGGTTAATTTATAGATAGGTTAATTTATATGTGGTTAATTTTTATATACAGTAACACGTAGGTCCTTAGTGGTGTTTTAAAGTCTTTTCACTATGTAGGAGAGGGAGATTCTGTTCCATAGAATTTCCTCAAGACATACCCCACAAGTTCAACTACGGCCATCCTTTGCAATCACTTTAATCAATATGTAATTCATAATTATGCAATTATTTTATGATTCAGAAATATTGTAACTAACAAATTGGATTAGCCTAGGATTTTAGACACTAATTGACTTAATTAATAAACCCTATTCATACCAGTATGCATCTTCATAAATTATTTCTTCTATATTTGTATTTAATTTACTATAAAACATGCTAACTAGTACATGAGTGAAGATCTAAGGCCAAAAAAAGCTAAGACATGTTTCTTTGTAAAGTAAATGAAAGAAAACAATTCATCTTAAGTAAAATTCTATTTTCCTTCAAATAACAGAATATTAGGAACAGTTCTACATTTTAAATATCATACACTTAAAATATACATTAGCAAAAAGGAGATAGAATAAATGATAAATGTAAAATTGTTTGCTTTATCCATTGGAAAAATAACATAGAAATCAAGAAAGTAGGCTGGTTTCCTGCTCCACCGTTCCTTAGCTCCTCATTCAACTGCTCTAAGCCCTGTCATCCTTATAACTAAAGTAGAAACATAATAGTTCGTATTCCATAATATTATCAATGCTTTATCTTTTAAATTTTATTATTTAAAAAATACATTCCTACTATCAAAAATAAATTTTCATATATTAGAAGAGCTTCTAGTGCAATGTCTTGGTTTTCATCAGTTACCATTTGTTTCAAATATTTCTGAGTTGCATCTGAGGTCTACAGTTAACCTAAGGTGCTTCCAGGAAATACAGTCATACCTGAGTACTCATCGGCTTCATAACTCATCAAACCCTGTACTCATCACATTTTGATGAGAAAAAAAAATGTTTCAACACTCAACACTTGTCTGGGACTCATAACACTTGCTAGAATTTGTATGGGTCACGACACCATCCCATAAGAGAAAAATTCTTCATCCTTTGGTACATGTAGGTTTTGGCACTCATCATGATTTCCGGAGCTAATTAACAACAAGTACCGAGGTACCACTGTATAGAAAACAGTAAAGCCACGAGCATTGCTGGGACCAAGTCAATGTCTGAAACTGCCTCTATATGATAAAATGCATTATTTAGACAGGAGAAAACAGTCTCTCTAGAATTCTAGATCCAACCTGTATGATCTTAATCAATCTTAAGATCTGTAATGAATCTTAAGATATTGTTTACAATTAGAATCTTAAAATTCTGGCTGTAGCATAGAGTTGGGTCCTTATATTGCCACAATATTCTGGCCCTATCATGAGCCCACCTGGTCTATTGGGCTCCCAGGAAAAACTGAGTCAAGGTGTTGGATTCCTATAAGCTTATGCTTGGGTTGTTTTTTGACTGCTGTGAGGTAATGTGCTGTCCCATGATATGGCCCTTGCAAAAATCCCTTTCTTCCAAAGATAAAACTTCTAGTTATCATAGCTTCACACCCATAAGCATACTTCATAGAATTTTAGAACTGTAAGGAATTGCCTGGTCTATTTTGATGTAATTTTATAGAAAATAAAGATGGGGACTTAACTGAACTCAAACTCTGAGTCTTGAATTCTGGCCAGTATTATTTCCATAAGACCAGGCTTTGCAAGGAGAACCAGAAACAGCTGATACTGAGCTACCAAACAGATATGTCAAAAATTTCCAAGTAAATTTTACTTATTAAAGCTCTTTGTGGAGTAGAATAAGAGAAATGAAGAACTAGGAGCATGAGTAGGGAAAATAAAAAAGGAGAGAATTGGTGAAAAAAATAGAAAAGGAAATGTACAATAACATCATTTTTAATGGCATAAGAAACCATGCCTTAAATATCTGAGGGAGAAAAGTATGGACAAAGAAGAGGAAAGGGGAGGGAGAACTTAAGAGAAAGAAAATAAGCATAGGAGAGAAAAATAAATCAAGTAATGAAGGTACGAGGGAAAGAATAAAGAATAATAAAAAGAAAAGACAATGAATGGTGAGTTTAGATGTCAACAATGTTTTAAAAAGTTATACTTCTGCCTTTAGGATCTAATTTTTAGATTCACACTTGTTAAAAGTTTTGATTTATTAATGCTGCTAAAGGTAATTAGATTTTTGTAACAATTCTTACCATAAGCTCTTGTATTAATTGACATAAATCATATAACCGTTTGTAGAATGGCTATGTTAACAATCTTATATTATCAAGCAAAAAATAAAAAGGAAAAGATTAAAGGAGTTTTTTACATAGATTATCTAGAAATGGAATGTTTTTAATTGATTCATTTTTCCACTCACAAGTATTTTTATTGTTTGTTATTGTTGTTCAGTTACAGTTGTCCTGTCTTTTTCCCCATTGCTCACCCCTACACCATCGCCCACAACTCTCAGTCAATGCCCTCCATTGTCCATGCCCATGAGTCCTCTATTTATGATCCTTTGCTTGCCCCATCCTCTTCTTTTCCCATTATCCCCCACCTCCTTCCCTCTGGTCACTGTCAGTTTGTTCTTTATTTTCAAGTCTCTGATTCTATTTTTTTTCATTTGTTTATTTTGTTGATTAGGTTCCACTTATAGCTGAGATCATATGATATTTATCTTCCACTGCCTGGCTCATTTCACTTAGCATTATGCTCTCTATTTCCATCCATTCTGTCGCAAAGGGTAGAAGTTCCTTCTTTTTTTCTGCTGTGTACTATTCCATTGTGGAAATGTACCACAGATTTTCGATCCACTCATTTACTGATGGGCACTTAGGCTGTTTCTAGCACTGTCTATTGTGAATGACACTGCTATGAACATTGGGGTGCACAGGTTCTTTTGAATTGGTGAATTAGGATTCTTAAGGTGTAGTCCCAACAGTGGGATCACTGGATTGAAAGGCAATTCCATCTTTAATTTGTTGAGGAAATTCCGTACTGTTTTCCACGGTGGCTGCACCAGTATGCATTCCTACCAACAATGTACTAGGGCTTCCTATTCCCCACAACCTCACCAGTACTATTGTTTGTTGATTTGTTTACGATGCCCATTCTGACTGGTGTGAAGTGGTATTTCATTGTGGTTTTAATTTGCTAGTGATGTTGAGTATTTTTTCATGTCCTTGTGGGCCCTCTGTATGTCCTCCTTGGAGAAGTGTCTGTTTAGGTCCTTTGACCATTTTTTAGTTGGATGGTTTATCTTCCTAGTGGAATCATGTGAGTTCCTTATATATTTTGGAGATCAAACCCTTGCCAGAGGTATCATTGGAAAATATGTTTTCCAATACGGTTGGTACCCTTTCCATTTTGTTGATGTTTTCTTTAGCTGTGCAGAAGATTTTCAGTTTGATGTACTCCCATTCATTTATTCTTTCCTTTATATCCCTTGACCTAGAGGATTTATCAGTGAAGATATTGCTGTGTGGGATATCTGAAATTTTCCTGCCTGTGTTTTCATCTAGGGCTTTTATGGTGTCACAACTTATATTTAAGTCTTTTATCCATCTTGAGTTTATTTTTGTGTATGGTGTAAGTTGGTGGTCTAGTTTCATTTTTTTCCATGTACTTTTTATTGTTTTTTTTAAATAATTTAGAGTATTTTTAAAATTTGCTTTTCCATCAATTTTTCTCTCAAAATTATTTTTTCAATTGTACTTTTAAATAATACACATATATACATATATACTATTTATTTTATGTTTATCAAACAGGAATTGGGTATCAAATTTTAAAAAAATCCTAATTCTATTCTAACAAAGATTTATATAATCTCTGACAAATCACTTATCCGATGCCATTTAATCAACCATAGCATCACTCATGCACTTCTTCTGCTGAGTTACTTCTCCACATGTAGTTTTTTAAATCAATACTATAGTAATTGACAATTTATTTCAGTAACCTTATGTCTTATTTAGTGTACAAAATACTCAGATATAAGTTTACCTGATATTTTCCCAAAATAAATGTCTGGTATTTGCAGAAATTTTCTTTGACTTCATTTTGATTCAATCTTATATGCCTGAATGGCCATATTTCAACGTTGGAATCATTACTGCAGTGTGAAATTAGAGGGGATGACAAAATTAACTGCCTATTAGAAATAAATTGGCACTATGCCAAAAAAGTGTAAAATGCAAAAAATGAATATTAATATGTATTGTACTTTTCCTGTCATAAACAAGACATATATACATGTGTGCATATATTTAAATTAAAATATTTATTATTTAAATAATATTATTATTAATTATAATAATTATTAAGCCTGTCTGACAAAAGTCCAGCCATTGTTAATAGAACAAAAACACTTTATGTGACATTGATGTAACCTTGCAGCCAAGGAGAGTAGACTGGAATGTTCATCTATGAAAAATAACGGCTTCACTATACTAGTCAGTGGGGGCAGCAGATGCCATTGAGTGAGCATGTGTACTCTGTGGCCATCACATTCAAAATGAGAGAGCAGAGTAAAGAATCTGCATCAAATTTTGCATTAAGCTTGAATATTCCTCCATGGAAATTATTCAGATGATGCAGAAGGTCACAGCTATAGGTAACTGGTGATTGGCAGCTTCACAAGAATACCCCCATCATGTTTTGTGCATAATCTTTTGGCAAAACATCAATTCATCCAGGTGACTCAACTCCTGTACAGACCAGATTTGTCACCTTTCAACTTCTGGCTTTTCCCGAAACTAAAATGATCTTTGAAAGGGAAGAGAGTTCAGACCATTGATGAGATTCATGAAAATACAAAGGGGCAGCTGACAGCAATTGGGAGAACTTTGTGATGTCCCAAGGTGCCTACTTTAAAAGGGGCTGAGGTGTCACTGTCCTATGTACAATGTTTTTTATATCTGATATCTTTTTCAATAAATATCTCTATTTTTCATGTTATATGGCTGACTACTTTCTGGACAGACCTTGTATATATACATGGATGCATATTTGTCAGAGGAAGCCTAATAGACACATTCAGAAAACAAAAGTACTGTATAATTTTGATTAAACATACATTATTTTTAGGTCAGAAAGATCTTAATGTCATTCTATAATCAACATTCATAAAATATAGTTACTTGGTTTAAATGGCTGTTATCAAAACAGGATCACAGTTACAACAGAGAGCATATATGAATCTTCTCATTTATTTTTAAATTGTTTGTTTTCTATTATACCTGTGCATTTATTTATTTAAATTTACTCAAGATAAAATTATTTTTAAAGTAATATAAAATTTAATACATATACAACTTACATGATTTTCTATATTATTATAGTTGTTTAAAATTTCCTAATAAAACACCAATATAAGCTTAAGTTAACTTGAAACATATAAAATTTATTATCAACCTATGGATGATCATTTATTTCTTTAATCAAGTTAGTATTTGTGACAATAACTATAAAAATCAACTATTTAAAAAGGTACATTGAAAATATAGCAAGGACTCATGGACAAAACCAAAGAGGAAGAACTGAAGGAGGGAAGGAGGGAGGGGGCAAGGGAAAGTGGTGTGGGGGGCAAATGTATTTGAAAAAATAAATTAAAATAAAATTAAGAAAAAAAAGAAACTTTTTCCTTAACACACACACACACACACACACACCAATGTATTTGAAAAAATAAATTAAAATAAAGAGACAAATGTATTTGAAAAAATAAATTAAAATAAAATTAAGAAAAAAAAGAAACTTTTTCCTTACCCCCCCCCACACACAAAGAAATTATAGTTTAAATGCAACATAAGTACATTATTCATCTTTATTTGAACAAGGCTACTGATGAGAATATAATATTTTCAACATTTGTCTCAAGTCTACAGTAGCCTCACTTCCATATGTTATAATATAGATATAAGCCTTACTTTAAGCAACTGAAACTTTCACACCCTCAACAGTGACAAAATTGGATGGTCTGTGGTTTTTGCAGCTGGTGCACTGTACTCATTATGTGTAGTATCATATGAAAAATATTTCAGTCTCCAAGCCTTTGACATAATCTGTCATTAATGAAATGCAGGCAGTACAATGAGATCATATGAAGTATAGATTTCAACAGTTATACTAGGAACACTAAAAGAACTCTGAACATGATCACAAATCAAGTTTTTACTGTCAGAAAAGAATGAAAGAAAAAATAATAAGAAATGCCTTTGCAAACTTAGCATTTGCTTTGAAAACAGCAGTTAACCAGTACATAAAAAGAAGTTTTAATTTAAGCATTTGCAGACTAAATAATCCTAAATTGGATATAGAATAACAAAAAAAATCTTCAGACACAATGGTACATTACAGATTATTCACCATAATATACAACTATCAAATAAAAACATAACTTGCCTACTATCACATATAGAATCTCCTTACCTAATAAAATTGGCTGTCATCACTTTACACAATTTTGAAATAATGTATTACTTGGAACACATCTTATTTCACTATTGATTATTTTTATTGAAATATTTTTTAAAAAACTATACAATGCAATAGCACCATTGCAAAATATTCTTTCAAGTGGAAACTGGTGTCAGAATAGTAATTTTAGTATTCTTATTTTTGAAAGAAGAAATAAATAATTATTTAATATTTCTTGTCACAACAGTCTTTATTCTAAAATAAAGCAACTTTAAATATTTCTATTTCAAAATAAAATAAATATTTCTATTTCCAATCCATTTCCTTATTTGTACAATTTTTAAAAAATGCATTCTTTTTACCAAGGAAATAGATGTTTACAGAATAGAAAGGCCAACAGTGGTAAAAAAAAAAAAAGATGTACAATAAAAAGAGAATATCTTTGTACATATAAGCTTGAGTTTGTATATGTCCACTATATTATGTACAATTTGTATATTTTCTTATCATTTTGTTATCCCTGCTTATCCAAGTCAATATAAAAGAAATTAAACAAATAAATATTTTAGCTTTATTTTAAGTCTAATATAAACACTTTGTATTTAGTTCATAATGATTCCATTAGAATGTGAAAGGGCTATATTAGATAATAATTTAATTATCTTAGATATTGATTTACAGAATAAATACTCTGTGTATCCCTTAAGAAATATGTCTACAGTAAGTTTGAAAAAGCTCTACATTTTCCTACATCTGTTATCCATAAAATCTTTATGTGTCTCAGACATGCCACCTGGCACTAAACCCCAGCTTACATTTGGAACACTGTTTAACAGAAACAATGAACAGCACTCTAATACAATCTAGAAATTCCCAAATAAAGATTAAAATTGTATCATACTACACTTTCCAACCAGTATGCTGGCATCTGATGGGGAATAAAGAATTTTCTTCTTGTTGTGGGGTGCTGTGCCAATGCAGATATCTTTGTCATACAACATTGTACACAACAAAAGGCATACTATAGTTACGAAGTGTTCTCAATGGGTGCAGAATTCCCCTTGTACCCAACTTCCCCTTTCATGAGATTATCACAGAACTGAAGCAAAAATCACAGGTGTAGCATGCTGATCATAGATTGTAAGTATCTTGGGAAATTATCATGTCATATAGTTCTTTTATATTGATACTTCACCCTGCATCACAGCCATTCAATTACGTAAACAAATATTGATTGAGATAATCTACCAAGTAATGTTCAAGGCAGTTAAATTGTATTGGCTTATATTCTAGAGGGAGAGATAGTCAGTAGGAAATAAATATGCAAAATCCACTGCCCTCATGATGCTTACATTGCAGCCAGGGGTGATGACAACAAACATAATACATAAGCAATTTATGTGCAAGTTTGGTGGTAGATACAATGGATAGAGCAGACTGTCTTAGAGGAAACATGGGATGGAAAATTTAATTACATTAGAAAAATAAAATGGCTAACAATCTCTTTAAGGTAACAAAGGAATAAACTTTTGAAGAAAGTAAAGGAGTTAACCATTCAGATATCTTGAGGAAACATATTCAAGAGAACAGCCAGCACATAGATACTAAAGTGAGAGAAGTACATGCACAAATTACATGTACCACTTAGTAAAGAACAATTTTTAAGCATAAATCATCTCATTGATATTTTTTAAGTGTGGCACAATATAAATAACTATTGGTTTACTCTTCTGTTGAACAGACAATATCAGGGAGTAAATCATTTAATACTGTGATGTTAATTCTGTCCAATTTCCTTTTTTTCTCTTTCTGCCCCTACACATTTTATCTCCCATCCTTTTCATTACCTTTTCATTCAACATAAACAAATGATGATATAGACAGAAGTAAAAATGCATTGAAGTTGGAATAAGTATCATGCTAAGCAAAATACATCACATAGAATAGGGAAAAAAGCTCAAGATTTCACTCACATGTAGGGTATAAAACAGAAAAGTAACAAATGAACAAACAAAACAAGCAAACTCAAAGACACAGACAATAGTATGAAGGTTACCAGAGGTGAAAAATGGTGAGGAGAGGATAACAAGGATAAAAGCAGTCAAATATAAGGTGATGGAGGGAGACTAGACTTTGGGCAGTGAGCACACAGTTCAATATACAGACGATGTATATATAAGTGTACACTTGAAACTTATATAATATTATTAGCCAGTGTCACCTCAATAAGTTTAATTTTTTTAAAAAAAGATGCCCTGGCTGGGTGATTCAATTGGTTGGAACATTGCCCCCAAAAGTTTGCAGGTTTGATTCCCAGTCAGAGCACATACCAAGGTTGCAGGTTCCATCCTTTGTGGGGTGCATACAGAAAGCAACCGATCGATGTTTCTCTCTCTCCCTTCTGCTCTCTAAAATCAAGAAATGTGTCCCCAGGGAGGATTGAAATAATTAACAAGAAATGACTGAATTTCATTAACAATTTTGCTTCTAACTAGATAGGTTAACTAATCAAGTGTCTTGGTTTATTGTGAAAAAGTTTTATTAATAACATAAGTTTATGGCAAGATGAAAGATGGAGATAGAATGATTCCTCCAAAATTACTAACAATAAAAGATGTTATAATTATGGGGAAGTGGTTGGTATAGCAAAACAACTATATAGATAGAGTATATATGAATAATACTTAGTTATAATAATATTTTAAAAATACTTGTTATTCCCAAAATTATGGTATAGGGATGATAAATTAAAAAGTAAAGTTAATGCTTGATAACTTACCTTATTTTTAGGATTAAATATATCACTGAAATTTAGTTCTCTGTATTTTAAACATTTTTATGTTTCTAAAGACTTTTTTTTCTAAAGAGTACAAGAAATAAGAATTTAGTATACTCTTTCAATAACCTGGTAAGATATTAGTTCTTTGGAAACCTTTTATTTCCTTTAAGTTTATCTTCAATGCCAAGATAGAGGTGAACTGAGAATAAGGGGACTGTTGAGAAAACAATAGTCCCCTCAACAAGAATAACCACAGTGGGCAAGAAATAACTCTGAGGTGAAATAATTACATGTCTAAGATTCACATATCAATTAAGCTGTATGAATGAGAAATTTTTGAGACCAGTTGACAACAGATATTCAAGACCTTAAAAATGGGTATTATTTGAATTTAAAATTAACACTTAGATATCTATCTAACTTTTATGTTTTTATCTAAATTTTTTAAGGATTTCTAATAAGTAAATGTGTTCATACATGTGAGAAAATATGAAAAGAAATTAAAATATAATAGGATATTCTTGAAACTAAAACCAAATTTTATGTTGAGGCACTTAAGAATTATTTAAAGCCTATCATCTGGAGTACTACAATGTTACAGATAGTTTTAAAGATTTATATGACTCTATATTTTTTTTCTTTTTATTTTTTTTGTTCAGATACATTCATCTCCACCTTCCCGCCACCACGTTCCCCTGTCCCACTCCCCTCAATCCTTCTTCACTTTGGCTTTGTCCATGGGTCCTTTATATATGTTCCTTGACCTGAACCTTCCCTTCCCTTTCCCCACTCACCCCTCCCTCCTTCCCTCTTGACTCTGTTGGTTTCTTTTTTCTTTCAATGTTGCTGATCATATTTTCCTTGCTTATTTGTTTTGTTGGTTAGGCTCCACTTATAGGTGAGAGTGTATGGTATTTGTCTTTTGCCCCCTGGCTTATTTTGCTTAGCATAATTCTCTCTAGCTCCATCTATGCTGTCGCGAAGGGTAATAGTTCTTTTTTTCTTTCTGCTGCGTAGTATTTCATTGTGTAAATGTATCATAGTTTTTTTTTTTACTTTCTTTTTTTTTTACATTTTATTTTGAATAATTGTAGATTCTTATGCAGTTGTATTAAAATAAACAGAGAGATTCTGCATATTCTTAATCTGTTTTCCCCAAGGTAACATCTTGAATAATTATAGTAAAACATTATAACCATAAAATTAACATTGATACAATTCATCAATCTTATTTAGATGTCCCCAATTCTATTTGTACTTGCTTATTTCTATGTGTACTTCTTTCCTGAAATTTGACTATGTAAGTTTATGAGTCACCACCACAGTCAAGATACAAAATACTTATAGAGCACAAGATTCCTTGTGCTGCCCTATTATAATCACAAGCACCCTCCCTCTTGCCCATTGACTCTCATACCATGGTAACCAGTAATCTCTCCATTTATATAAGATGGTAGTTTCAAATGTTATATATGTGATCATAGAGTATAACACATTTTGGGATATGGTTTTTTACTCAGCTTATATCCTTTACCATAAAAGTTCCTATGTGAAACAATGGTGTGTTCCTTTTATTGCTGAATAATAGCCTTATATATGTGGAAGAAATCCCATTTAGTATGGTGTTTAATTGTTTAGCTCAAGCGGTTACTTCATCACGGCAGTCACCAGTACCATAGTTTTTTGATCCACTCATCTACTCACTCTGTATTGTTTTAATATTTATTTTCATTTAAAATTTTTGAGAGTTTATTGATTTGAATTTCAGAGAATAAAAAGAATAGTCAAACTGGAAGTTGTTTTGCTGGTGTTTCTAAGTTCAAGTTGGCTTGTTAAGTTATAGAGGTAAGAGCAATAATATCTTACAAAGCTCCGATCAATGGGCAGTGGCATTGTACTTATGCAAAGCCTTTAGCAGGGAATCCTATAGCCTCAAAAGACTTAGTTACCCCCTCTTCTTTTTAATCAAGGTGTAAACTAAAGCATAAAGGACGTTAAATCCCGGGATAGGTATAGAATCGTAAATTCCTGTTAATCAGTTTCCAAACTAGTCCTAAGAATCTAGTAGATTTTGGCAATGAATCCTTGGAGCCACCAAAACTACTGCCAGGTGGGTAAGTTTATGAGTAGACTATAAAAAGTAGTATTGGCCTGGCAGCTGATTCAGTCAGAGTGTAAACTATAAAGGCAAATAGTGGGGAAAAATTTCCTGAAAAAATGGTCTAGTGGAGGAATGAAGGATTGAACATGTCTCTTTAGGTTTTCAAGTTAGGAAGAAAAACTGAGACCTGGAAAATAAAATATAAAGAAGCCCACCTCTGAAACATAGAAATGAAATTTAACAAATGGGTAGATATATAATGAATGTATATAGTAATTTATGATCACTATAATTAGTTATTAGGGAACATCAACACCTACTAGAATGATTATTTAGCAATAAATTACGTTTAAATATGTATGATGCTCATAGTAAGGAAATTATCCTGATGGATGCATGTTAGATTTTTTTTGTGTTTTCAACGATCCTGTAGATACTTATTTATCTATCTTTATATTATCTTTCATCTACCTACTTTATAATTTATGTTTGTTTCCAAATATGCAGCATATGCTTTTGCTGCATATTATACACTATTACCTGACTATACTCACCCTTTAGGAAGCCAGTGTAAAATAAAGATGATGTCTTAAGTTAAAAAATTGAATTCAGGCATATTTTATATTATGCTCTAACTTTCAACCTTATCTTTGCTTATTAATATCCTACTTGATACTAAACATATGGATATTGTAAGAATTTTAACTTTACTTGATTTTAAGAAAAAAAATTAAGCCTATATCCAGTAAAAAAAATTATGTAGTTCAGAAGATATTAGACATGAATGTTTAATGTTGAGTAATTATTAATGCTCTCCAGGTAAATAATTTAAAAAACAAATAAAGATATAATTTGTTTTTTCAATTATGAGAAATTGTAACCACACAGGAACTTCAATTCTTTAAAATGACTTTTTCCTTAAATAAAGCCAGCTTTGTCTAGTCTAATGGCTACATGATTCAGGCTCCCTCCAACCAGATCTTTCCACTTTGCACATACTTCACATCCACTCCCTTAAAAAGCTCTCAGGACAATTAAGTTCTAGTCACTGTCAAACTGTCTTAAAGAGCAAAGCCTAGTCTGTCGATCAAGAGAACAGAGTCTTGGTCAAGCTAAAGAGAACATTTTGACCTCAGTTATGTTTCAGCTCCAGACCTTTGAAGGCTGAACAACCGTACTGATTATATCCTTGTGAAAACAGACAGAATGATGGTATAGATGACATCAGGACCGGATGCAATGATCAACTATCTCCTACCCTGGCCTAGACCAATCAGTAGATTCCATGACCCCAACTCCATTTGTCACCATGATCAATAATTTTCCCCCTATAAATGAAATCTCGTTTCTCAAACTAAATTCATTCCAAGATGTTGTTCCAGAGGCTATTTGTTTGAAAACTGAATCATACTCATACTCATATATTATCTTCTTTGTCACCTGAGACACTTAACTGATCATACAGGTTTCAGCATGAAAGGGTGGTCAGTACGGGAACTGAACTTTTGTTCAACAACTAAGACAGTTTTTCCATGAACAGCTTCATTGAGAACAAAATTATTGGAGATGCATGACATTTGAGAACCAAGGTTTACAGTATAATCCATCCCCTAGAAGCCATCAGGGAGCCAGATGTTAAATACTGGCTCACCTGTGTCTCTGGGCTTGGCACAACTTCCTTAAATAAACCTTTACTCTTTTGCTGCAAACTCCTGTTTATGTCTTACTGGAGTTTGATGTGGTCAGGCAAACAGACTCCTTTAGTTTAGTAACAAAATTTTTTAAATGATAGAATTTTTACCCATAGTATATAAAGCACTTAGCTTATCAGTAAGGATAATTTTGATGGTAAGCAGGGGTGTTAATTAAAATTCAAATATTTGAAAAAAAAAAAGGATAATCTATCTAAAACAGAATGTCTAAAGAAATCCTTGAACCTCATATGATTTAACTGATATTTAAAAAGTAATTTATATTTGCAGAAATTTATTTCTGTGGGGTGGTATTGCAACAACATAGTGAGAGTGCAAATACAAGGGAGTAACATTTTAATTGCAAAATTAATGTGACAAAAATCAACTTTTGTAACTAAACCTCAAAACATAGTATCAACAAATACTCACAACCTCCAGAATCACATCTCCTGGTGATTGTGGGAGTGAAGGGGGTATTAGAAGGATGAATGGTAATAATAGAAAAATACAATTAAAAAAGAGGAATCTTTAAGTTTTACTGTGCAAAGCCATGTGAGGCACTTGGCAGAATTACTTGGCAGAATTATTTTCCCCAAAACGTTGGAAAGATAAATCCAGGAGAGTAAACTTGAATAAAAAAAATTTGAATTTGAAGTCCAAAATTAAATATATCATATAATAAACATTAACTTGGTAATAGAGAGAGTAATCAAGTCAAATGTATGTATTATTCATTTTGACACTTTTTTTGTCACCATAACAAAGGGGCTATTATTTTTTGTCCCTTTGTGTGTGTATAAATGTAGTGAATTGATTATAAATCACGTTTTTTCAGATACTACAGCAACACATAGCTACTCTTTCATAATTCATGATATCCAGTCTTCAGAAAATCACTAACTTCACAAACTCAAGTGGAACAAAGCAATGATATAAAATGTGTTTGTGGAATAAGAAATAGTCATGATTGTATATTTTTTCTAATAACACTAACACAAATAAAATATTGTTTTGCTAGTATTTTTTTAACAAAATCGTTGGTTTTAAATGGTTTAAATTGTATTGGGAATGAATAAGCAATTTTTAGAATTTGTTGTTTTTACCTAACTGACTAGAGAAACTAGATAATATCAGTTGCTATATGGATTCAGATGACCAAGGTGGTTGTTTCTTTATTTTTTAATTAAAAACAACTTTTTGAAAAAAAATCAAGACCATACTTATGAGGCACAAAAAAGCTATTTCAAAAACATCTCAGTTATGTTCACCTTCTACATAAAATAAAGCATAAAATCCATAATGTGTAAGAAATTTGTATATATTAGCTTGAATTCTAGATAATCATAAACAAAATAGCATCTTACTTAGAATACATTAACACATTCCAAAGAATTAAGAAACAAGACTCTTTATCAAAAGAGTCTAAACAGAGACTCTTAAAGAGACTCTGTATAAACAGAGATGTGTAAATAAACAGTCACGGAAATAGTTATGTGCTAATAAAAAGTATTATGACTTAAAAAGTTATCATATGACTTAGAGCAAAGCAATGATTTGCTACTGGAGAATCAAGAAATCTCTCCCAGGCTTATCACCTCAGAAAGGCAACAATTTGCTGACCTAACCCAGCTAGTCCTGAAAGTAAGTAAAGCTTCAGAAATGTTCTGCATTGGAATCATAATGGGAAATTGTGGTAACAAACCAAACCTAAAGGGAAAACTAGAGCAATTTTCATTGATCACTTTTTTCCTTAATCATTTATACATAATTTTAAAAGCTCATAAAAAATCTATATCCATTATTATAATTCTCATAATCACAATAATTTTAAAATATTCTTATACAGTCAAGTTGAAAGAAAGAATCCTTAAGATAAAGTTTATCACATTGTCACACACCATCTGGTACTGTTTTCTTAAGTCAAAGCGATGCTCCTAGTTTCTAAACTGCAAACAGCTGAAATACCATAGCTTTCAGACAACAGAATTGAGCTACTGGAAGTATGAAAAAAATACAAAAAAGTAGAAGACATAGACAGCCAGCAGTAAAATTAACATTTCAACAACATTTTCCTTTTATCTCAGCCTGTCTAGTACATTTCTTTTCTGGTAAAGCTATGGTTTAGTTTAGAAAGATGCAGAATTACTTAAAACATCTGGAATAAGGGACTAAAATATTGGCTTATTATCCCCATGGACCCTCTGTCCATAAAAAATTTAATAGATCTCTTTTGCTAGTTTTAATCTCTAGAGCTCCTCAAGCTATGTTATGGAAACATCATCTTGGTCATTTATATTAAAAAGAACACTTGGGAATGAAAGGAGATATACTCTCTTTAAAATGATGAGTGCTTTTTCTTTAATCCTCAGACCGTCATCAAATATGTATATATGTGTGTGTATGTATATATATATATATATATATATATGTATGTTGTGTGTATCTAAAAATCCTGACTAGAACTTTGTTTCTATATCTTTGTGACTGATAACAGTGTAATCTTGATGAGTTTAACAAAAATTTACACTTTTCAAATAAATGATTTTGCCTTCACTCAGGTATTACTTGTTACATAATAAAGAGTAAAGAAATTTAATGATGTAAAAACTAAAATATCATTTACAATGGTTCTGGAAACAAAGATCAGTGATTTTTTTTTCTGGCGTAATTATTTATTTTTTTTATTGTTGTTCAATTACAGTTGTCTCCATTTTTCTCCTATTACTCCCCACTCACCCAAGGGTAAGTTTTCATTAATATTAGTGAGAAAAGAAGGTGGGGAGGAGAGAGAAATAGAAGAAAAGAGAGAAAGGGATAGAGACATCAATGTAAGAAATGTTGATCCATTGACTGTACAAGCCCTGACCGAGGACTGAACTTGCAACCTAGGTATATGCCCAGACTGGGAATCAAACCCACACCCTTTTGGTGTAAGAGATTGTGTTACAACTAACTTAGTCACCAAGCCAGGGTTGATTTTTAAAAGCTAAAAAGATATTTCATGGACAGATACATGCACAAAATTGAAACTAGGACACATTCTTACACCACAAACAAGAATAAATTCAGAATGGATTACAACTTAAATGTTAGATTTGAAACCATAAAAATTCTAGAAGAATACATAGCCAGTAAAACCTCAGACATTGTTTATAGCAATATTTTATCTGATATATTTCCACAGGCAAGGGAAACAAAAGAAAATTAATGGGACCACATTAAACTAAAACAGTTTTGCACAACAAAGGATACCATCAAAACATAAAAAAGACAACCCACTGAATGGCAGAATATATTTGCCAATGAGACATCTGATAAAGGGTTAATATTCAAAATTTATAAGGAACTTATAAAACAACATCAAAAAAATCAAACAATCTAATTAAAAATGGACAAAGGACCTGAATAGACTCTTTTCCAAAGAGGACATACAGAAGACCTATAGACATATGAAAAGATGTTCAACATTATTAATCATCAGAGAAATGCAAGTTAAAATCACAATGAGATAGCACCTCACACTGGTCAGAATGGCCATCATCAATAAATCAAATGACAAGTGCTCACGAGAATGAGGAAAAAGGGGAACATTTTTGCACTGTTGGTGGGAATGCAGATTGGTGCAGCCAGTGTGGAAAGCAGTGTGGAGGTACTTCAAAAAGTTAAAAATGGCTTTGCCTTTTGATCAAGCAATCCTACTTTTGAGAATATATTGGAAGGGACCCAAAACACTAATTTGAAAGAACATAAGTTCATTGCGGCATTATTAACAATTGTCAACATATGGAAGCAGCCCAAGTGCCCATCAGTAAATGAGTAGATAAAACAAGAATGGGACTTTTATACAATAGATTACTACTCGGCCATAAAAAAGAGAAAATTCTACTTGTGACAGCATGGGTGGGCCTGGAGAACATTCTGGTGACATAAGACAGTCATAGAAAAGCAAATACCATATGATTTCACTCATATGTGAAATATAATGAACTAACAAGCAAAGAGACAAAATTCATAGAGAGCAGGATGAGAACCATGGGGGGAGGGGTTAGAGGTGGATGGATTGAGCACAAAAGACAAAGGACTTATGGACATGGATGACAAGGTGATGATTGAGAGGGAGAGGGGGTTAAGGTAGATACACAGTAATGGAAACATACATATAAATAAATAAACAAACAAATAAATATTTTATGGATCTAACTCATTTTCTTATTCTATACTATTTTTAAATGGTAGTTCTAATTTTTACTGTTGATAATAAAGTGCTTTTAGTTAATAATAAAATAATATTCATATCTAAATATAATTAATAACTTTCAACATTAAATTTTGTTATAGAAATCTACTTCCTACTAAAAATGTAAATTTGAGAATGTGTGCATCTAACAAAGATTGAACTGCAAATTCATTTGCCATAAAAATTTATTAAAAAGTAATCTATAAAATTTCAATGTAACTTTAATTCATTTTATTATAAAACTTTTAAATTAAGTTTCAGTGTATTTGGAAGTTCTGGGTCATAAGGCAGTTTTCATTTTTAATTTTCTGAGGTAACTTCATACTGCTTTCCACAGTGCCTGACCAGTTCACATTCCCACCAATGGGGCGTGACAGTACCATTTTCTCCACATCATTCCCAACACTTGTTTGCTGATTTTTTGATAATATCCATTCCGGCAGGTATGGGGTGATATCTCATTTTGATTTTAATATACGTTTTTCTGTCAGTTAGTGACATTGAGTATCTTTTCATACATTTTTTGGTCATTTGTAAGTCCTCATTGGAGATACATCTATTCAGGTCCTTTGTCCATTTTTTTTACTTAGACTGTTTGATTTTTTTGATGTTGAGTTGTATGAACCCTTTAAAAATTTTAGATATTAACCCTTTATCAAATGTACCATTGGTGAATATGTTTTCCCATTTAGTGGGTTGTCTTTTCACTGTGTTGATGGTTTCCTCTGCTATGCAAAAACTTATTACTTTTGTGTAGTCTCATTTAAATATTTTCTGTTTCCCTTCCCTGATGACATATATTAGAGAAAATATTCAAAGAAACTGGAAACATTAATTCCAAAGAATATATATAACCATATGTTCATTGCAACATTATTTACAATAGCTACAATTTGGAAGAAGCCTAAGTGTTCATCAGTGGGTGAGTGAATAAAAAAGCTGTGGTATATTTGCACAATGGAATACTACTCGGCTATAAAAAAAAAAAAAGAAAAGGAAAAGAAAAAGGAAATCTCATCCTTTGTGACAACACGGATTCATCCGGAAGAAAATTATGCTAAATGAGGAACTTCATGATGACAGAGGAGTGAACAGAAGTCACACTGACCTCCCAGGGCCAGTCTGGAATTATAACTAAATTGTGGAGAAACCACCTGGAACAAACAACTGAACAAAGGCAAGAGAGGAGCCTTAAAACCTTGGAGAGACAGAGGAATCAGCGTAAGCAAAACTAACTGGTAAGGAGTGCAGTGGAGACTCAAGAAGGTGGGCTGAGCACCCACGGGTGGCAGTGCCAGATGAATACTTAAATGGCTAATTGGATCCCGTGGAGAAGAGTGAAGAGTCTAAACCATGAGTGGGGATTTCCAGCCTACAGCACAGAAGCCCAAAAAGTACATAAAAAACAGTCAGCTGCGAAAAGCGGCAGGGTTGCTCTCTGGCAGAGATGGGCAGCTAGAGAAATAAAGAGCTATTTAAAGTGACAACCCACAAATTTTTTTGGCAGCCACTTACCCTGGGCTCTGGAAAAGGCAGGGACAGAGTGCACTGGAGCCCCCTGAGAAGAGACCGGGGAAGGAGACTTTGGGAAGAGAACTGAGAGAGTAGCTGGCTGGGTCCGAGTGCTGATTTCTCCCTGTTATGGCAGCAGCAACCTTGCTCAGGCAGACTACTCACCTAGGTGGCAGCAGCATGAGAGGACACAATAGCCTTGCAAACAGGAGACTCTGCTTTGGCTCAGTGGTGTGCGAGCCTGACTGCTGAATACAGAGCAACAGTCACAGATAGTACATCCCTCGCTAAAGGTGGCACAGAGTGGTCTGGAGAAGCTTGAGGAGAATTTAGACGGAGGCACTGGGGAGAGAACTGACAGAGCAGTTGGTGGAATCCTAGTGCTGATTCCTCCTCAATATGGCAGCAGCCATCTTGGTCAGGCAGATCACTCCCCATGAGAGGCAGCAACATGAAAAGACACAATAACCCTGTACACAGGAGGCACTCTGTACTGCTCGGTGGTGCCTAAACCTGACTGCTGAGTGCAGAGTGACTAGATCAAGAACTGGAGGATACAGCCACAGACAGCAGATTCCTGGAATTCTCAAAAAAACTGCCTAAGCTCAGACAGGGTCAGCAGCTGACAACATCGGAGGCAGATAAACAAAGAAAAAAAAAAGTGGTCTCCTGTCATAGAAGTCCACACCACAAAGTCAGGAAGTCAAGACAGATAAATTAAGAAGCAGAAGCAAAAAGAAGAGTCTCAGAAATAATGGGAAATCTAAGAGAAACCCTTCAATTGAAAGGAAAGAAAGAATCCCCACAAAGAGAACTAAATGAAATAGAGGCAAGTAAATTATCAGGTATTGAGTTCAAAACAATGGTTCAAAGGAAGTTCAATGAGCTCAGTAAACTCCAAGAGAATTACCAAAACATACAGGAAAATTATGAGTCACTTATTGCAAACTATATCAGCATGAAAAAGGACACAGAAACTATCAATAAGACACAAGAGGAAATGAAGAATACAATTTCTGAATTGAAGAACGCAGTAGAAGAAATCAAAAGAAGGCTAGATAAAGCAGATGATTGAATTAGTGAGCTGGAAGATGAGGAAAAAAGCTCTCAGAAAAGCAAGAAAATGAAAAAAGAATCAAAAAGAATGAAGAGGCACTTAGGAAAATGTAGAACAACTTGTAATGAAATAATATTCGTATAATAGGGATACCAGAAGAAGAGGATCAAAGGATAGAGAACCTGTTTGAAAAAGTAATGATAACAAACTTCCCTTACTGGAGGAGAGAAAAAGTCATGCAAGTCCAGGAAGCACAGAGGGTCGCATTCAAGAGGAACCCAATGAGGCCCACTCCAAGACACATCATAATTAAAATGGCAAATATCAAAGACAAACAGAGAATCCAAAAGGCAGCAAGGGAGAAACAAGTAGTAACATATGAGGGAGGTCCTATACAGCAAGCAGCTGACTTCTCAACAGAAACACTACAAGCCAGAAGGGAACGGCAAGAACTATTCCAAGTCATTAAAAGCAATGGCCTGTAGCCAAGATACTCTACCCAGCAAGGCTATTAAATAAAATGGAAGTGGAAGTAAGGAGTTTCCCAGACAAAAGAAGTCTAAAAGCATACAACCCCAGGGAAGCAGCAGTACAAGAAATGTTAAAGGGACTGCTTTAAGAAGATGAAGGAAAAAGTGAGAAAGAGAGGAACACAGGTACAAAGGGAAAAAATAAGTACATATCAATAATAACTTTAAATGTAAGTGGATTAAGTGCTCCAGTGAAAATGCATAGAGCAGCTGAATGGATAAGAAAACATCTTACACATATGCTGCATACAAGAGACCCACATCAGAACATAGGGCCTACACAAACTGAAAGTAAGGGGTGGAAAAAAATACTCCAAACAAATGGACAGAGGAAAAAAGCCAGGGTAGCACTACTTATATCCGACAAAACAGATTTCAAAACAAAAGCCATAACAAGAGACACAGAGGACACTTCTTAATACTCAAGGGGAGAACCCATCACGAAGACATAACCATTATAAACATATACTCAGCCAACATAATGGCATCAAAATATATAAGGAAAATCTTGGAGGACTTCAAGAAAGAAATAGACAGCAGCATGCTGACAGTAGCAGATATTAACACCCCACTGTCAAAAAACGATCTCCCAAACAAAACATCAACAAGGATATTGTGGAACTGAATAACGCATTAGATTGAATAGACTTAATTGACATATATAGAACCTCATCCCAAAGAAGCGAAATACACATTATTTTCAAATGCACATTGAACATTTTCAAAGACAGAATGCATGATAAGACACAAAACAAGATTCAACGAATTCAGGAAAATTGAAATTATAACAGGCATTTTCTCAGACCACAAAGGCTTTAACCTAGAAACCACCCTCAATGAAAAAACTCAAAAACATTCAAACTCATAGAGACAGAATACTACACTATTAAACAAAGAATGAATCAATAATGGGGTCAAAGAAGAAATCAAAAAGTTTCTGGAAACAAATGAAAATGAACACACAACAGACCAAAACTGTGAGATATAGGAAGGCATTTATGAGAGGGAAGTTCATAGAAATACAGGCCTACCTAAAAAAAGATAGAAACATTTCAAATAAACAACTTAACCCTCCAGCTTCAACTGGAGAAACAACAACAAACAAAGCAGAGAGCAAGTAGAATGAAAGAAATAATCAAGATCAGAGCAGAGCAGAATGACATAGAAACTAAAAGAACGTTTCAAAGGATCAATAAATCATGTAACTGATTCTTTGAAAAGATAAACAAAATCAACAACCTTTAATCAGATTTATCAGGAATAAAAGGGAGAGGATCCAAATAAATAATATGAGAAATGAAAGAAGAGAAATAACAACTGATACCATAGAAATATGAAGGATTGTAACAAACTACTATGAACAATTATATGCCAAGAAATTTGAAAACCTTGATGAAATGGACAAATTTCTAGAAAAATATAATCTTCCATAACTGAATGAAGAAGGAGCAGAAAGCATTAATAGACTGATAACAGCTGGTGAAATTGCAGTAATCAAAAAACTCCCAGCACACAAAAGCCCTGGCATGGATTCTTTCACAGGAGAATTTTATAAAACATTTAAGGAAGAGCTAACCCCTATCCTTCTCAGACTATTCCAAAAAATTCAAGTAGAAGGAAGACTCCCAAACTCTTTATGAGACCAGCATCACCCTAATCTCAAAACCAAATAAAGACACAACAAATAGAGAAAACTACAGGCCAGTATCACTGATGAATGAAGATGCTAAAATCATCAACAAAATATTCGCAAACCACATCCAGCAATAGATTAAAATCTATTCCACCTTGATCAAGTGGGATTCATCAAAGGGATGCAAGGATGGTTCAATATTTGCAAATCAATAAAGGTAATACATCACATAAACAAAAGGAAAGACAAAAAACCACATGATCATATCAATAGATGTGGAAAAAGCATTAGATATGATACAGTATCCATTTATGATAAAAACACTCAGTGAAGTGGGAATAAAGGGGGCATACCTCAAAATAATGAAGGCCATAAATGAAAAACCTACAGCCAACATCATACTCAACTGGCAAAAACTACTAGTATTCCCACTGAGATCGGAAACAATACAAGGTTATCTGCTCTTTCCACTTCTATTCAACACAGTATTTGAAGTACTAGCCCCAGAAATCAGACAAGAAAAAGAAATAAAAGGCATCTAAATTGGAAAGGGTAAAATAGAATAAGCATTGTTTGCAGATGACATGATAGTGTACATAGAAAACCCCCTAGACTCCACCAAAAAACTACTAGACCTAATAAGTGAATTTGGCAAGACACTGGGATACATAGTCAATATTAAAAAATTGAAGGCCTTTTTTATACCAACAATGAAATATCAGAATCTGAAATCAGGAAAGAAATCCCACTTGCTCTAGCAACAAGAAAAATAAAGTACCTAGGAATAAACTTAACCAAGGAGATAAAAGACCTGTACTTAGAAAACTACAAAACACTGAAGAAAGAAATTAAGAAAGACACAAATAAATGGAAGTATATACCATGTTCATGGATCTGAAGAATGAACATCATCAAAATGTCCCTAGTACCCAAAGCAATTTATAGATGCAACACAATCCCTATTAAAATATCAATGACGTATTTCACAGATATAGAACAAACATTTAAAATTGATATGGAAACTAAATGATCCAGAATAGCTGCAGCATATTTGAGAAAGAAGAACAAAATAGGAGGGATCACAATATCTGTCATCAAACTACATTAAAAGGCCACTGTAATCATAACAGTCTGGTACTGGCATAAGAACAGACACAATGGAACAGAATAGAGAGCTCAGAAATAAACCCACGTCTCTTTGGTCAATTAATACTTGACAAAGGGGGCAGAAGCATAAAATGGAATAAAAATGCTTCTTCAACATATGGTTTTGGGAGATCTGGACAGCTACATGCAAATAATTGAAATTTGACTGCCAATTTACACCGTACACAAAAATAAACTCAAGATGGATAAAAGACAAACATAAGTTGCAACACCATAAAAGTCCTAGAGGAGAACATAGGCAGGAAACTCTCAGATATTCTACACAGCAGTATTTTCACCAATATGTCCTTTAGAGCAAGGAACATAAAGGAAAAAAATAAAGGAAGTGGGAATTCATCAACATAAGAATCTTCTGCACAGTTAGAGAACACATCAGCAAAATGAAAAGGGACCCAACCATTTGGGAAAATATATTTGGCAATGATACATCAGACAGGGGTTTGATCTCCGACATATATAAGGAACTCACATGACTCCACTCCAGGAAGACAAACCATCCAACTAAAAAATGGTCAAAGGACCTGAACAGACACTTCTCCAAGGAGGACATACACAGGGCTCAGAGACATATAAAAGGATGCTCATCATAATTAGCCATCAGGGAGATGTAAATTAAAACCACAATGAGATACCACTTCACACTTGTCAGAGTGGCCATCATAAACAAATCAACAAACAAGTGCTTGTGAGGTTGTGGTGAAAGGCAACCCTAGTACACTGTTAGTGTGAATGCAGACTGGTGCAGCCATGGTGAAAAACAATTTGGAATTTCCTCAAAAAGCTAAAAATGGAACTGCCTTTTGACCCAGTGATTCCACTGATGGGAATATACCCCAAGAATCCCAAAACACCAATTCAAAAAAACCTATGCACCCCAATATTGATAGCAGCACAATTTACAATAGCCTAGTGCTGGAGTGCTGTAAGTAACCTAAGTGCCCATCAGTAAATGAGTGGGTCAAAAAACTATGACATATTTACAATGGATCTACTATGCAGCAAAAAGAAAGAGCGAGCTACTACCCTTTGCTACAGCATGTATGGAACTGAGACCATTATGCTAAGTGATATAAGCCAGGGGTGCAAGACAAATACCATTTGATCTCACCTATAAATGGAACCTAATCAACAAAACAAACAAGCAAGGAAAATATAACCAGCCACATTGAACAAAAAAAGAAGCGGGCAGTAAAGAGAGGGAAGGGGGTAATGGGGAAAAGAATGGGAAGGGTCAAATCAAGGAGCATATATAAAGGACCCATGGACAAAGCCAAGGTAGAGAAGGAGTGTGGGTGGGCGGTAGGGATGGGTGGAGAGGAGGGGAAAGTGGTGGCGGGAAAATGGAGACAGTGTATCTGAACAGTTAAAAAAAAATTGGAAAAATAACATTATGCTAAATGTAATAAGGCAATCAGAGAAAGACAAGTACCATATGATTTCACTCATTTGTAGGACACAATGTACACACTAAACTAACAAAAAATAGAAACAGATTTACAGAAAGAGAGCAAATTAACAGCTGTCAGATTATAAAGAGCTTGTAGGGCTGGGTGAAGAGGTGAAGAGATTAAGAAAACAAAAACCCTCTTAGACACAAATAACAGCATGGTGATTACCAGGGGAAAGGAGGGTAAAGAGCGGGATGTAGAAGAGGGTAAAGGGATGAAGATAAGTGGTGATGGAAGGGGACTTGATTTAAGGTGGTGAACACACCATACAATACACAGATGATGTATTATAGAATTGTACACCTGAAACCTATATAATTTTATTAACCAATGTCACCCCAAGAAATTAAATTAAAAATAAATAAAATAAGCACATTGTACCATAGCTATGCTATCATTAATTGCCCTCAAAATGTGTAACAGTACTCTATACATTCCAATTAAAAATGAAGTCCTTAAAGTATTTGAGTATTTATAGTCTATAATGATTTTCAGGGACATTTTTATTAATTTGACACAGATATGCCTTCATTTCTAATGTTGCAAACCTCAGTTCTTTTAAATGAAATTAAAACTGGTTATGAAAGAGTGTGGACTTACTTGTGAAGTAGAAAATCACTCTTGTGATTAACATGCAAACGAGCTCATGCTGGCAGAATAGATTGGGGTTTTAAAACCCCAATTACTTTTGTATGATTATCTATTTACCAGTACACAGTCTATTTTCATTTTTCATCTAATACTAAATCGGCTTGCTTACATTTTTAGCACAGCAATTAATATTTACAATAATTATGACATCAAGCACTGCTGAGAACTCCAAATAAATCATTTAACCCAATCTTCTTTCTTTATATATGATTAATATATTTTTATAATTTAATTCTGTATATGAGGTCACAATTATGTAAAAATCAAAATTAAGAGCCACTTTCCTTTTTTATTTAAGTGTAGTTATAATACATATTTTTGTAATTTAGTAAAATGACTATTGTTATATAAAACCCCAAATTATTTAGTCTGGTGAGAATAATACATAAAGCCAGTTTAAAAGCTTAGAGTAAGAAAAATAAATATATTTTGAGAATAATAAAATGTCTAATGAATTTTTTCTTTTTAATCTAATAGCAGACAATTCTAAACTTTCACTAACACACTTTGATTCTTACCTGCTACATACTGCACATATACACATTTTCCAGACTTCTAAAGAAAATTATAATGCATTAATGACAGAAACCATGGTAATGGAAAAAAGGTCACCATCTCTTGAACACCTTCTGTTTTAAACCATTATATAGAAGGACATTTGAGAAAGCAAAGAATTAAAAGCCAGGCTTTGTGCAACCCATTACTGAAATATTATAGAATAATCTATATCAAATGTAGAGGAATAGCAGATTCTTTTGGTTCTAAATTAACTGCAGCCATAGAAACGCTTTTATGCTTATTATGTATCCGCATGTTGATTCAATTATTAAAAGAACACCTGAAAGCCTCAGACTTATTTAATTGAATTAATTAAACTGGATGAATAATTATTGAATTCCTTTTGTGTGAAATTTTTCCTGAAAAGTAACACTGGCATTGGGAAATTGAAAGTAATTTGCATGGTGAAACAGAGTGAACATGGAAATTTCCAATTTCAGTATAATTGGTTTTTCCTCCCCCCTCTTCTCATAGAAGACAAATGAACAGATTCTTGCAGTAGATTACGATGTAGATTTATGAATACTTTTTACCAATATATCATAAGGCAATTTTTCAACATTTTCATTAATATTACAATTTAAGTTTTTATCTTATGTTGAAAAATATTATGCAAGCTATCACTTTTGTAAAAGAGTTGATATGACACCAATGCATACTTGAAACTATAGCGTAAGAGAAACTCTTTTTTCATGAAGGATTACTAAGATATTTGTTATCTCTATAATCATAACGAAACTATTTGTGTAAAGTTAGAAGTGAAAAATAATTCAAAATATGTCAGAGCAGTTAGTTATCTTCCACACACATTTTTTGAAGGAGGCATTTGTTTCTTTTAGATTAAGGGTTAAGGCTTATATATATATCATGTATAAGATTTTTCGCATTTTATTAAGATAAATTTTGAAGTTTACATGCATGATAATTTTAGATATTTTTAAAAGAATGGCAGTAGGGAAACTTCCTATGATATATATTTCCAAGTTCAAAAATAAACTACAAGAAAATTGTGCAAGGTCTGTTTTTTTCTAAACAAACAAAACTCGCAAGAGTTAAAATATTCTTAAAGCACTCATTTGCTGCCCTTGTAATTTCAGGCCATTAGTCTTTTCATCATCACTAGACGGGTATCATTTCATCTCTTCACAGCATGATTTTTTTTTTTTACTACTGGGAATATGCATCAATTCTATTGTTAATTCATTATTATGGATAAAACTTGGTGAAATACTGATGTTTGCTTAATTTTTTAAAAGATTTTATTTATTTATTTTCAGACAGAGGTGAAGGGAGGGAGAAAGGGAGAGAAACATCAATGTGTGGTTGCTTCTCATGTACCCCCGCACTGGGGACCTGGCCTACAACCCAGGCTTGTGCCCTGACTGGGAATTAAACAGGCAAACTTCTGGCTTGCAGGCTGGCACTCAATCCCTGAGCCATTCTAGGCAGGGTTGCTTGGTTAATCTTTATATTTTACACACTACCATATTTTATATTCAATACATATATCACATCATGTTTGGATCAACCTTTTTTTTTAATTGTGAATGGAGAATTATTGTACTTTCATACTTGGAATGTGATCACTCTATACCATTTTTGTCATGCCTATTATTTATGAGAGAATGTTTACCATAATAAATTGTGGTATCTGAAATCACATGCCATTTAGTATCTAAATTCCTCAGATTAATTAATCTTTTAAATATTCAGGTTGACCACATTTGAATTTTGTTCTATGTAAAATTATGCTTGATCCCTTCAGCCATTGATCCAGGAATCTTCTTAGTATCAGCCTTATTTCAACACTTTCTTTGCATTTCTCATGTATAGAGTTTTGTATGACACAGTCAAATACCATGTATAATACAGCATATTCCTTCTAAAACAAAATTGAAATGCAAAATATAATATGCTATTTATAAAAATTAATTTTAAAGCAACTGAAATATTTAATGAAACTGCTTTCTGTCATATTGAAATTTCTAGCATTCTAGATAAATTGTTTCTTTATGATCTAAGTTAAAAACATAAATATACAAACTTTTACAAAATACTCTGTGGAAAATCTGACTCTGCTTATTACCTGTATTAATAACCTTAGTAGTTACATTTTTAATTTTACATAAATTATACAAAATACATTGGCATTATACCCTATGCTTAATACAAGATTTTTAAATAGCTTTATTTCATATACTGGATTTGGAAATGGAAACAGTGCCATCATGTGATACTTTTCAGAGTACTTCACTTCTTATATTTTAAAAGTTTGAACCTATAGCTACTACACAAATAAAAGAGTTCATAGAAAAACAGGGAATAGCAATATAACTCATCACCTAATATTTTGCAAGCACATCCAGTGTTCATGCTTCTGTGTAAACAAAATAGGAACACCTTTTATCTCTTCAAAGATAAACAAGTATAAAGTCAGTAATTGCATGTGTGTACATACATGTATACCCTTTATTAAAAAATCTACTAATTGCTTATTCCAGGTCATAAAATCTGCATTTTCAATCAGTTTCCATCCTTAAAAATAAAAAAAGGCTCACTTCATAAATGGAGTGAATTCATTATTTTAATTTACAAAACTGAGTAGTTAGGGAAAGGGAACATTTAGATGAAATGTAAATCTCAACTCCACCCTCACCAAAGACACTTATGTCTAAAAATTGAAGCTAATTTCTCCATTGTCTTTTTATCTCCTTCAGCCAAGAGAAATAGTTTTCCACTAAAGTAAGAAGAACTAACCACCACAAACAAAAAGTTTAGATTTGGCAAGAGTTAATTTATTTATTAAATTTCAAATAAGGCTCCTGGGGTCCTTCCTCAGCCTGTGGCAGAAGAGAATCGGGGAGTGTTGAATCATTCAGAGGGAATCCTCCAGCTTGCCGGACTTCTCCCAGAAGAGGAACCAGGTCTATAAATGGAACTGTTCAGAGAAGCCTCAGGTCAAGCTGCAGAGGAAGGAAAGGAGATTGCAGAGGGGGGAGGAAGATGGCGGAGGAGTGAATGGGAGTCACGCTGACCTCCTTCCAAGACCAAACTGGAATTGCGACTAAATAGTGGAGTGAACACCTGGAAAACAATGGAACGACAGTGGGAGACGAGCCTTGGAGCCGCGGACAGACAGTGGATTCGACTCTCACACATCCCAACGGGTGAGAAGTGCGGTGGAGGCTTGAGAGGGTGGGCTGGGTGTCTGTGGGCACTGGCACCGGAGGGACATTGAAATGGCCAGTTAGCTCCCCCAAGAAGAACGGGGTCTGAATCATAAACAGGGAGCCCTAAACTACAGCAGCTAAAACCAGGAAAATACAGTCAAAACGCAACCCCGAAAAGCGTAGGGGTGCTCTCTGCCAGAGACAGGTGGCTGGGGATGCAAAGAGACATTTAAAGGGCCAAGGCAAAAATTGCTATGGCAGCCACCCTCCTTGATCTCTGGGTAGAGGTGGCCGCAGAGTGGACTGGTGCCTGGGAAAAGATAGGTGAGGAAAACTTTGTGAAGAGAACTGAGACAATGGCTGGCGGAGCCCCGGTGATAACTCACCTCCCACTCTGCAGCTACCATCTCACTCAGGCATCAGGAAATCAATTAACCTGCCTTTTGTGCACTCCGCACACAGCTTGTGGGGCTAAGTGCAGACAAGCTGGAAGAAGTAGAAGTTCCCTGGCCAAAGGGGTCACACAGCTGCATAGAGAGCCTTGAGGAGAGACTGGAGACAGAGGCATTGGGGAAGGAATGGGAGGAGGAACCAGGGAGTTCCGATTTCCTCCTCATTCCGTAGTCTCCATTTTGGGCAGTCAGGGAGTGCCCCCAAAGAGGCAAAAGCAGGGCGAACCAGACTGCCCGCGATTGTAATGTGGTCCACACAAATAGTGGATCCTTGGCCGAAGGGGTCACAGAACTGCCCAGAGACCCCTGAGGAGAGACTGAAAATGCAGGCGTTGGGGAAAGAATGGGAGGAGGAACCTGGGAGTCCCGAATCCTTCTCCTTTCCTTAGTCTCCATTGTGCGGGAACAGGCCACACCCCCAAAGAGCCAAAAGCTGAAAAGCACACAGTAGATAGCCCAAAAACACCCAGTGCAAGCACGCACACTGGCGTCAAGTGGCCGGCGAGGGTTGGCGAGCATGTGTGTGGACCGGTACGGGCTGGCAAGGGCTCGCTTGGGATGACAAGGTCTCCCCCAGATTGGCGCCGGCAAGGGAGTGTGCAGATCGGAGGGGGAAGGCATAAACAGACCTGCGCGGGCCTGCCAGTGCAGAGCAGTCCACAGAAATAGTGGATCCTGGGCCGAAGAGGTCACAGAGCTGCCCAGAGTCCCTGGAGGAGAGACTGGAGACAGGATTAACCGGAGAGTACTGGAGCTGACTTGCTCCCATTTCCGTAGTCTCCATTTGGGGTGGGCAGGCAACGCCCCCAAAGAGTCAAAAGCAGGGAAAGCACACAATAGAATACCCTAAACTGACCAGTCCCAGGGTGCCCACCGGGCGCGGGAGCTAGAGGAGTGCGAGAGGTTGGGCAAATAAGCATCCAAGCGGGCTGGAGATCCTGTCAGGCCGGGGATCCTGTTGGGCTGGGGAGCGCACTCAAGGAGCTGGCAGGAGACTGAAAAGTGATCCACAGAAATAGTGGGTTCCTGGCTGAAGGGGTCACAGAGCTGCCCAAAGCAGGAGTCAGATACAGCTAATAGAATCCTGGAAAGCTCAAACAAACGACCCACGGTCAGATAGGGTCAACAACTGACGTCAACAGAGGCAGGCCCAGAAAAAGAAGTAAAGAAAAATAAATAGATAGATAGATAGATAGATAGATAGATAGATAAAAAGACCTGCCTACTACCATAGAAGTTTAATTCACAAAGTTAGGAAATCTAGACTGCCCAATTGAAGCAGAAGCAAAAATAAATAAATTACATAACAGACTCTCACAAAAATGGGAAGAAAATGAAGTTTCCCCCAAATGAGTGGAAAAGGGGAATCCCCACACAGAGAGCTAAATGAAATAGAGGCAAGGGAACTATCAGATATTGAATTCAAAACAATGGCCCTGAGGAAGCTCAATGAGCTCAGCCAACTCAAAGATAACTATAGGAAACTGCCAAAAAACTATCAGGATCTTACAGCAAACTATATCAACCTGGAAAAGGACATAGAAACTATCAACAAGACACAAGGGGATATGAAGAATACCATTTCTGAATTGAATAACACAGTAGAAGGAATCCAAAGCAGGCTGGATGAAGCCGAGGATCGAATCAGTGAGATGGGGGATAAGGTGGAAAACAGCTCCCAGAAAGAAAAATAAATAGAAAAAAGACTCAAAAGAATGAAGAGACATTTAGGGAAATGCAGGACAACCTGAAATGCAATAATATCCATATGAAAAGTATACCAGAAGGAAAAGAAGAGGAGCAAGGGATAGAGAACCTCCTCGAAAAAGTAATGATGGGAAATTTCCCCAATTTGAGGAAAGAAACGTTCTCATGGATCCTGGAGACACAGAGGACCCGACTCAAGAAGTACCAAAGGAGGTCCACTCCAAGACACATCATAATTAAAATGACAACTATCAAAGACAAAGACAGAATCCTATAGGCAGCAAAGGGGAAAGAGAAAGTAACATACCAGGAGTCCCCGACTCGGCTAGGAGCTGACTTCTCAATGGAAACACTACAAGCCAGAAGGGAATGGCAAGAAGTATTCCAAGTAATGAAAAGCAAGGGCCTACGACCAAAGCTGCTCTACCCAGCAAGGCTCTCATTTAAAATAAAAGGGGGAATAAGGAGTTTCCCAGACAAAAGAAGGCTAAAAGAATACATCTCTGCCAAACCAGCGCTACACATATGCTAAAAGGATTGGTTTAAGAAGATGAAGGAAAAGAGTGAGAAAGAGAAAAACACAGGTACAAAGAGAAAAAATGAATAGGTTTCTATTGGTAATAACTCTCAATGTGAATGGACTAAATGCCCCAATCAAAAGACACAGGGTAGCTGAATGGATAAGAAAACATGACCCACACACATGCTGCCTAAAACAGACCCGCATCAGAGCAAAAGACCTACACAGATTGAAAGTAAAGGGATGGAAAAAAATAATCCAAGAAAATGGGCAAGAGAAGAAAGCAGGGGTTGCAATACTTATATAAAATAAATTTCAAAAGAAAGGCCATAAAAAGAGACACAAGGGGCACTTTATAATACTTAAAAGAAGAATCTATCAAGAAGACATCAACATTGTAAATTTATATGCTCCCAATATAGGAGCCCCAAGTATATAAGAAAATTGTTGGATGGCTTCAAAGAAGATATAGACATGAACACACTGATAGTAGGGGATGTCACCACTCCACTGTCAAAAATGGACAGATCTTCCAAACAAAACATTAATAAGGATATTGGGGAGCTGAATGATGCACTGAATCAAATAGACTTAACTCACATATATAGACCTTACATCCCAAAGAAGAAAAATACACATTCTTTTTAAGGCTCATGGAAGTTTTTCAAAGATAGACCATATCATAGGACACAAAACAAGACTCAGCAAATTCAGGAAAATTGAAATACTACCAAACTTTTTCTTGGACCACAAGGGATTGAAACTGGAAATCAACCTCAAAGAGAAATTTAAAAAACTTGCAAACTCATGGAGACTGAACAGTAGGCTATTAAACAATGAATGGGTCAATAATGAGATCAAAGAAGACAACAAAAAGTTTCTGGAAACAAATGAAAATGAACATACAACAGTCCAGAACCTATGGGACACAGCAAAGGCAGTCCTGAGAGGGAAGTTCATAGCAATACAGGCTTGCCTAAAAAAAGATAGAAACATTTCAAATAAAAGACCTAACACTACTACTTCAGAAACTGGAGAAACAACAACAAATAAATCCCAGAGAAAGAAGATGGAAGGAAATAATCAAGATTAGAGCAGAACTGAATGACATAGAGACAAAAAGAACAGTTCAAAGGATTGACCAATCCAGAAGCTGGTTCTTTGAAAAGATAAATAAAATTGACAAGCCTTTAAGCTGACTCATCAAGAAAAAAAGGGAGAGGACCCAAATTAATAATATTAGAAATGAAAAAGGAGAAATAACAACTGATATCACAGAAATTCAAAGGATTGTCAGAAACTATATAAACAATTATATGCCAAGAAATTTGAAAATCTTGATGAAATGGACAAACTTCTAGAAAAGTATAATCTTCCAACACTGAAGGAGGAAGAAACAGAAAGCATGAATAGACTGATAACAGCTGGGGAAATTGAAGCAGTAATCAGGAAATACCCAGCACACAAAAGCCCTGTGTCGGACGGTTTCACAGGAGAATTTTACAAAATATTTAAGGAAGAGGTAACCCCTGTCCTTCTCAGACTATTCCAAAAAATCCAAAAGGAAGGAATACTCCCAGACTCTTTTTATGAGGCCACCATCACCCTAATCACAAAAACAGATAAAGGCCCTACAAAGAAAGAAAACTACAGGCCAATTTTGCTGGTGAACATAGATGCTAAAATCCTCAACAAAATATTGGCAAACTGCATCCAGCAATATGTTAAAAAGATTATCTACCACAATCAGGTGGGATTCATCCCAGGAATGCAGGGATGGTTCAATATACACAAATCAGTAAACGTGATGCATCACATAAATAAAAGAAAAGACAAAAACCACATGATCATCTTGATAGATGCAGAAAAAGCATTCGATAAGGTACAGCACCCATTTATGATCAAAACACTCAGCAAAATGGGAATAAAGGGGGTATTCCTCAACGTAATAAAGGCCATATATGAAAAACCTACAGCCAACATCACACTCAACGGGCAAAAACTGAAAGCTTTCCTACTAAGATCGGGAACAAGACAAGGATATCTGCTTTCACCACTTCTTTTTAACATCATATTGGAAGTCCTAGCCACAGCGCTGAGACAAGAAAAAGAAATAAAAAGCATTCAAATTGGAAAGGAGGAAGTAAAGCTATCATTATTGGCAGAAGACATGATAGTGTACATAGAAAACCCTGTAGACTCCACCAAAAAACTCCTCAAACTAATACGTGAATTTGGCAAAACAGGAGGATACAAAGTCAATATTCAGAAATCAAAAGCATTTTTGTACACCAGCAATGAAATAGAAGAAGAAGAAATCAGAAAAAAATACCATTCGATATAGCAACAATAAAAATAATGTACATAAGAATTAATTTAACCAAAGAGGTAAAAGACCTGTACGCAGAAAACTATACAACATTGAAGAAAGAAACTAAGGAATACACAAATAAATGGAAGCATATACCGTGCTCATGGTTTGGAAGAATAAATATCATCAAAATGTACATACTACCCAAAACCATTTATAGATTCAATGCAATCCCTATTAAGATACCAACAACATATTTCACAGGAATAGAACAGACATTTCAAAAATTATGTGGAACTATAAACGACCCCGAATAGCCACAGCAATTTTGAGAAAGAAAAACAGAGTAGGAGGGATCACAATACTGGACATTAAACTGCACTACAAAGTCACTATACTCGAAACAATCTGGTACTGGCACAAGAACATACTCATAGACCAGTGGAACAGAATAGAAAGCCCAGAAACAAGCCCAGATGTATACGGGCATCTAATAATTGACAAAGGGGGCAGAAGCATAAAATGGAGTAATAATAGCCTCTGCAACAAATGGTGTTGGGAGAGCTGGAGGGCTACATGCAAAAAATTGAAATGGGATCATCAGCTGACACCATACACAAAAATAAACTTAAGATGGATAAAAGACTTAAATAGAAGTTGCAACACAGTAAAAGTCCTAGAAGAGAACATTGACAGGAAACTCTCAGATATCCCACGCAGCCATTTTTTCACCGATATGTCTCCTAAAGCAACGGACATAAAGGAAAGAATAAACAAGGGGGACCTCATCAAAATAAGAAGCTTCTGCAGGGCAAAATAAGACATCAGCAAAATGAAAAGGGAGCTAACCATATGGGAAAATATATTCGCTAATGATACATCAGATAGAGGTTTGATCTTCAAGATATATAAAGAACTCACTGGAATCCACTCCAGGAAGACAAATGATCCAATCAAAAAATGGGCAAAGGGCCTGGGCAGATGCTTTTCCAAGGAAGAGAAACAGAGGGCCCAGAGACATTTGAAAAGTTGCTCGGCGTCAATAGCCATCAGAGAAATACAGATCAAAACCACTATGAGGTAGTACCTCACACCGGTCAGAATGGCCATCATAAACAGATCAACAAACAATGGGTACTGGTGAGGCTGTGAAGAAAAGTGAACCCTAGTCCACTGTTGGTGGGAATGCAGACTGGTGCAGCCATTGTGGAAAGCAGTGTGGAATTTCCTCAAAAAGCTAAAAATGGAACTGCCTTTTGATCCAGTGATTCCAGTGCTGGGATTACACCCTAAGAATTTTAAAACACCAATTCAAAAGAACCTATGCACCTCAATGTTCACAGCAGCACAATTTACAATAGCTAAGAGTTGGAAGAAACCTAATTTCCCATCAGTAGATGATTAGATCAGAAAACTATGGTACATTTACACAATGGAATACTGTGTAGCAGAAAGAAAAAAAGAACTACTAAACTTTGCGACAGCATGGATGGAACTAGAGAGCATTATGCTGAATGAAATAAGCCAGGGGCTGAAAGACAAATACCATATGATCTCATGTATAAGTGGAACCTAACCAACAATACAAAGATGCAAGGAAAATAAGACCAGCAACACTGAAAGGAAAAGAAACCAAGAGAGAGAAGAGGGAAGGAGTGAGGCGGGGCGCGGGAAAAGGAAGGGAACGGGAAAGTCAAGGAACCTGTAGCAAGGACTCATGGACAAATACAAAGGGGAAAAGTTGAGCGAGGGAGGGAGAGAGTGAGGTGGCAAGGAAAAGTGATGGGGGGAAGGCAGAGAGAAATGTATTTGAAAAAATAAATTAATTAATTAAAAAAAAGAAAGGGAAAATAAAAACACCCAATCATTAAAAGTAAATAAATACATAAATAAATAAATAATAAATAAAATCTTTTTTAAAAAAGCTTAAAAAATAAATTTCCAATCACCCTGAAAAACATGGTAAATTTCAAAAATCCATAATAATCATGTATAAATATTCTAATTTGCACTAGAAATGATCATTGCTCTATTTCTTATCATTCATTTTGTTACTCCAATTTCACTTAAAAGATAGCTTTTTTCAAGAGAGAGGTATAAATTTAGAAACTACTATTACTTCCCAGACTTATTTCATACAAATATAGTTAAATTATAAGGATAGGTGTATGTTTTTTGAACACGGATATATACAATGTTGATATACACAGGATTAGAACATTAACAATGGATTAATTCTTATGTATTAGTTTTAATGATCTGCCGTTGATCTACGGCACATTTCTATATAGTATACCAATAATTCAAGGTATTTAGTTTAAAATTTTCATCCAAAAGTGAGAAAACTGATCTAAATGCAATATTTAAACATATGGATAAATTCAAAAAGTAGTTCTTAAACAATTATCTTCAATCAAATCTTTTTTATGTCCTTTGTGATATACTTTAGCATAATACCTCAAATTTCACTCCCCCCCAAAAAAAGAGGTATTACAAAGGAAGGGAGAAAATCTTTAGAATACATTCATGTTAGCATAACTATAACTGCTTGTTTTTTGAATGGTGAAAATAATCACTAATCCCAAAAGCCCAAAAATTTAAATATAGACACAAAAATTTCAGTAAGAAAAATTTTAGCAGTAAGAAAAAATAAAAGTAGATATGAAAATGTATGTCTATGTAAGGAGATAGAAGAGAAAAACAAAAACAGGAAAAAGGGGTTCTGTACTAAAAGAGACAAATAAAAAATATTCAAATCTAAACAAGGAATGCTGAACAGCAAAGGAAGTACATTATATGACCAGGAGAAAACAAAAGGACGGTAGACACAGTATAGTGAAAATCTATAAAGAAGAAGCAAAAGGATGCCAGACGTCTTTGAAAAAGATTCCTATGAGGAAGAACCTGTAATTCTAGAAGATGAAATGAAAGTTGCCCTAAAAATATTAGGAAGAAATAAATCACAAGGGTTGATGGGATGCCAACATAATTGCTTTAATCCACAGAGACTGAATCTGTCAAAATTCTGACATGAGTGTATAGAAAATGAAACAATGTCCAACAGACTGGAAACATTCAATATATATCCCAATTTCCAATAAAGGAGATGCCAAGGGATGCAATAACTATAGTACCACCACTCTACAAGTAATGTGATGCTCAAGGTGATGTGACAAAGGTTTTTATCTTATATGAAGCAAGAAACCTAGATGTCCAAGCTAGATTCAGAAAAAGAAGTCACTTGAGATCTAATTGTGAACACTTGTTGGATACTGCAGTCCTCCAAAGAATTTCAGAAAAACGTCAGTCTATGTTTTGTAGACTATGTTCAAGTCTTTGACTGTATGGATCATGAAAAGCTATGGGCTGCTCTGAAAGAAATGGCAGTGCCTCAGACCTTAATTATCCTGATGCATAACATACTGTGGAAAAGAAGTCACTGTCAGGACCCAAAATCAAGAGACAGAATGGTTTCCTATAGGCAAACCAGATCGAACAAGGGTGCACTGTATTTCCCTTTTTGTTTAGTACATAAGCAAAACACCTCATACAAAAACTGGACTAGATTCAGAGTGAGGAGGGATGAAAACTTTTGGGTAAAATAGCAATATCTTAAGTATGCATGTAACACCATCTTATGTGCAGAAAGTAACAATGATTTGAAAGGACTTTGGACGAAAGTAAAAGAAGTGCCAAGGAATGATTGCATCAGAACATCAAAAAGACAAAAATCTTGACTACAAAATAAATACACAAGTTCAGCAGACAATGAAGATATTAAAATTATTCCAGAGTTTTCTTACCTTGGCTCAGTCATTGATTCAAATGGAGACTACAGTTAAGAAATCAAGAAAAGGCTGAGACTCAGAAGGACAGCAGTGGGAGAATTAGGAAAGATCATGAAGAGCAAAGAGTTGTCAGTAGAGACCAATCTCGTTCATACCCTTGTATTCTCAGTTACTATGTGCAGACATGAAAGTTGGACAATGAAGAAGACTGATAGGAAAATAAAAAAGATTTATGTGAAATACGTCATTGGAGGGGAGCTCTAAGCAGTTGTATACCCTGGACAGTCAGAAAGACAAACAAGCCATCCTAGAGCAAATTAAACATGAAACATTGGAAGAGAAAATGACAAAACTGAAACTGTCTTACTTTGGTCACATCATGAGAGGTAGGGTTCTTTAAAAAGGCAATCAGTAAATGAGTGGATAAAAAAATTGTGGTACATTTACACAATGGTATACTAGGCAAGAGAAAATAAGAAGGAACTCCTACCCTTCATAACAGCATGGATGGAACTGGAGAGCATTATGCTAAGTGAAATAAGCCAGGTAGTGAATGACAAATACCATATGATCTCACCGATAAGTGGAACCTAATCAACAAAACAAACAAGTATGCCTAATAGAACCAGAAACATGGAAATAAAGAACAAACTGAGAGTGACCAGAGGGGAAGAGGGAAGGGGATATTGGGGGAAAGTGGGGAAAGGTCAAGTCAAGGAACATGTTATAAAGGACTCATGGACAAGGACAATGGGAGGAGAATTGAATGCGGGAGAGGGGGAGTGTGCAGAGCAGATGAGAGTAACGGGGAGAAAATGGGAACAACTGTAATTGAACAATAATAAAATAAATAAAAAATAAATAGAAGGTGAATATCAGATTGTTGTAGCCACTGCAGAAAATAATATGGAATTTCCTCAAAAAACTAAGAATGGAATTGCCTTTTGATCCAGCATTTCTGCTCCTGGGAATATGCCCTAAGAATCTCGAATCACCAGTTCAAAAGAACCTATGCACTCCAATGTTCATAGTGGCATTATTTACAATAGCCATGCCCTGGAAACAGCCTAAATTCCCATCAGTAAATGAGTGGATCAAAAAACTGTGGTGCATTTACACAATGGAATATTACCCAGCAGAAAGAAGAAACTCCTACCTTTTGGGACAGCATGGATGGAACTGGAGAATATTATGAAGCCAGTTGGTGAAAGACAAATACCATATGATCTCACCTATAAAAGGAATCTAATGAACAAAATAAACTAACAAACAAAATAGAACCACAGGCATGGAAACATGGAAGCACCTGAAAATGACCAGAGGGGTGGTTGGAAGGGGAAAATAGTGGAAAGAAGGGGAACGACTAGTCAAAAAACTTATGAATGACCCACGGACATGGGCAACTACATGGGAATTGACTATGGGAGTGAGTGGTAGGATGGGAGGAGGAGGGCAAAGGGGAGAAAATTGGGACAATTTTAATAGAATAGTAATTAAAAAACCAATAATGCTGAAAAAGAGAAAGCCAAAAGAAAATAGGAACAAAATGTGAGATGGATTGACTCTATAAAAGAAGTCATAGGCATGAGTCAACAAGAACTGAGCAGGTGTGTTGAAGGCATTATAAAAATCATCCATTTATAGGGTTACCAGGAGTTGGAGCAAACTAAATGGCACATAACACACACACACACAAATGTGACTTATTAAACTCTTTGGTTCTAAAAATTCCTGTCCTCTGGACTAAACTAAAAGGAAGTTACCAATTGGTAAACAACTCTTCAAATGAATAATCTGTTCTAGAAGAAGGGTGGGCTTGGGGATTACCAAATAACTTGAGACTTGGACTCACTGACAGGTTTTTTATTTGGAAATATTACTATTCTTCTGAGAAGAAACTTTCTATTTTCTCTAATACAAAACTGGTTTGCAGACTCTTGGCCTGTGGTATAAAGAAATCAGGAGTTCCCTAACATCATTTTTTCCTTCATGAAATATATATCTTCCACAAATTCTTCAGTTCTTCTAACCTGCATATTTAATAGTTCTTTCAGAGAAGTGAGGGACAAAAGACTTTCAATGGTTTTCAATAATGTAACATGTTTTTCCTCTCAGGATAAAATTTGCCATTGATACTTCTGTATGTTCAGATGTGGAAAAGCCAGAATCACCTACTTTTAAAAATTCAGTCCTGACTGATGTTCCACAAATGACAGAACTTTAGGAAAGAGCATCAACAAAGTTATAAATGGCACAACAAACTTCTTCACTCAACACGACCTTATTTTCTTTCTTCTATAGAGTAGCAATATTTGGAGTTAGGAAAAAAGAAAGTAAATGGATTGCTAGAAAAAGACAAATACAATATGTGAATAATACTTTTATTATGTACTGATTTTAGAGGGGGGAAGGAGAGCGATAGAGAGAGAAACATATATTTGTTTTTCCACTAACTTATGCATTCATTGGTTGATTCTTGTGTATGTTCTGACCAGGGATGGAATCTGCAACCTTGGCACACATCAGGATGACACTCCAACCAACTGTACTACCTGACCAGGGCTTGAAAAAATGTTTATTAGTGAAGGAATAAATTCCAATCTCCCTTCAATATGTTAAGATATCCTTACAGTTAACAAATTATAAAGACATTAATTCTATTTTATTTAGTTGTAGCTTAAAACAACATATGAAAAAGAGTGATGGAACACTTTGTAGGGGCAATTTGTTACTAAGTCTTCAAATCAAAAGTTTGTTACATAACTATAAACCCACTTCATGGTGAAAGAAAAAAAAATAAATTATCCTCAGGTAATGGTAATACATTTTACCCTTCTAGTAGAGAAAAATAAATAACTTTGTCTACTCAATTATTTAAATAACAATGTAAGTTTTCATATATGCACACTGAGTTCATTGAACAGTTTTTAGCTCTATTATTTGCAGTACTTTCCTAATACTCTGCTCCCATCCACCCACACACTTACATAACGAGACACACAGGCACAGACAGTAAACAATTTGGTGAAATTCACTGGGACTAATCATTCCGCTGGAAATTTAGTAGGTGGGTACACCCTTCTGTTAGTTAATACAGAACTGTCATTTGTCGCACATATAATATGCAACTGTTAAAAATGTCAGAAAAGGACTTGACACACTTATTCTAGTTAATATTTGACATTTTATAAAAACTAATCTTTTTCTAGGAGAAAATGAATAGTCTTCCTACTCTGAGTAGAAAGTGACAAATTTTCTTTCACTGACAATACAATGACCAATTCACATGCTTCTTAACACAGTGGCCAAGAATATGACTTATATATCAGGCTTCAATTTTGAGCTTCATCCTTGTATTTCATCTTCATGCTTAATCTTAGGTACTTTTTTTCCTGACACACTCTTTAATTCTTCTTGTTATATATACATATTCAAAACCCCTCTTTATATTTGATCACTATGATGTGTTTTCCTATTTTAAACATTATTCTTGTCACTTTTGCTTAAGACTTATGAGGGCACATCCAAAAAACTCAGAATTATCTTTTGGCGGGCAAGCCCCTTATAGTACAGGCTTCCCCTGCTACGTCAGTGCTCTAGGAATCCACCTGTATGAGTGTGTACCAGGTGTCACAGTTGTGTGAGGCAGTGTTCAGCTTTAGTGAAGTGTTTTTTAAGACCCTTTCACAGCAGGTGATTTACGAGCACACAGCCCACACTGTACTGAGTGTTCAGTTTTTTTTGTTTGTTTCTTTTTGTTTTGTTTTGTTTTCCCAAAAGCAGCCTAACCACCATGTCCCACCCTCTCAATCTTGCCCTAAACAACTTTTTTTTCTGTTTCCCCAAATTAAAAAAAAAGTCTTCAAGGGAATGTTTTGTGGATGTGGAAGAGGTGAAACAAAAAATGGCAGAAGAACTAAAAGGCATCAAAATCAATGAGTTCAAAAACTGTTTTTGAACAGAGGAAAAAAAAGTCTTGATATGTCTCCAACAGATGGAGAAAACTTTGAAAGTGATTGAAGTTTAAATATGTAAGAATGCATACATAATTTTTGTGAATAAATTCTGGTGTTTTGGGATCTCCCCTCGTATATTCAGTAAGGGAATGAAAAACACTCTTTAACAGCATATTATCATAAGTTCAAGATGCATAAATATATTGTATTAAATATAAAACCAAATTATAATTCAAATGTATTTTTTACAGCTCACAAGTTATTTCTGATTCTTAAGAGATTTATTTTTCTTGTTCATCATAAAGTGTTTTATAAAGCTGTATTTTGTTAATACATATATCAAAATATTTAGATAGCTGATAACTACTTAATAAAAATATAATAAGTAACCTTCATCATGAACTTTAGTGCCACCCAAGGCCTTCTTAGGAAGAAATGATGAAAAGTTAAGTCTCATTCAACAACAAATTATAGGAGTAATTTGTAAATTTTTGTTATATTTCTAGCACTTGTACATCATATATCTAAGATAGGTATAGAAGGAGGTTAGGATTAAGAAACAATATCTTTTTTACACTTAAAATATTACCTTTCCCAAAGCAAACATAGTATATGTAGAAGTCATTTGAAAAACTAGAAGGTAAGTTTAAAACTTAAAAAATTTATTTGTATTCATTTTTTCAATGTGTATCCACTCATGTAACTGTCACATTTCTTTAAACAACAGAATTACTTAACTTTAATATATCCAAAATTTCCTCCAAGCTGATCTTTACTGAATAAACCTTTGGATAGCTAGTCACTTCAACTTGTCTTCAATAATGACATAATGAACCATGAGGCCCATTTCTGTCCAGTGAACCATTAAAAGTCACAATCATTAAAGCATTGATTTCAAGGAGCCCATGAAGGTTTATAAGCTCCTTCACCCTCTTAGTAGGCTACAGTTATCTTTAAAAAAAATTTATTCACACAGTATGCCTATTATTAAATACAATCAAAGCTAAATTAAGATATAACACCAGAGTTATATTGTGAGTCTTTATGGCTTGTGTTTTAAAAATAAAAATCTCAGAGGATCCAAGATGGTAGAAGAATTAATAGAAGTTATACTCACCTCCTCCCAGAACCAAACTGGAGTTACAATTAAATTATAGAACAATCATCCTGAATAACTAAAACTGAAGACAAGTTTAACAGAAACCTTATAGCCATGGACTGACAAAAGAAGGCACATTAAGACTGGTAGGGAGGATGAAGACAAGAGAAGGCCTGGCCTTGCTTGCACAGATCATGGCTGAGATTCCAGAGGGATATCTTAGCTGCAAAGGTCGCAACAAGAAGCATGTGGTCTCAACCCAACTCAGAGCTCACCAGCCCAGAGTACCATAGTGAGGAAGAGGGGCCCACATGACATCTGGCTGTGAAAGTCAGCATCGATACTGACCTCCAGGGAAAGAAAGCAGTCTCCTAGAAACTCAGGCACCTTCTTAAAGGGCCAATGTACAAAATCTTTGTTCAGTCACTCGCTCTGGCCTCCAACAGAGGGAGCATGGAGTGAACTACAGTTGTGTGAGGAGAGACTGAAGTTTGTGGTTCCAGGGAGAGAGCTGAAGGGACAGCTGCCAAGGTTCCTGCCTTTTATATGGCATCAGGCTGGCACAATGCAATAACCCCAACATGTGGACTCCCTATCACCACACCCTGCAGAGTCCAAGCCCTGTGAGGATTCTGGGCCCAGGTTGTAGAGCTCCAGGTACACTCCGTGGGTATCAGTAACTGAGTTGTGTGGCTCGGGGGTGGGGACCATTTCTCCCACATCCCTCTGAGTCTGACAAGATCTTCCCCCTCACAAAAGATACACTATCTCTACCCTCCATATTTCCTGCAACCCCACCATAGGTAGCTCTGGCTCTTCAAGAGGCCAGGGAGAACCTGGGATGAACTGTGTTGTATGGCTCTAGCATGGGGCATTTTTCTCTCACATGCCTGTCCAATGCAGAACCCTCTCTCACACAGCCAAATCATGCTCTGTTTCGGCCTGAAGAACTCTCTTGGCCTCACCCTAATGACTCACTGAGACCTTGACCCAACACAAATGTCTGTAGGTACATAATGGTAGCAGCTAACATTGGTGTATCCTGAGAATTTTTCTGAGTGGCCTCAGACCCAACAGAGGCACTCACCTCTAGCTTGTGACTCGCTGAGAACCTACCTCTTGCAACTCAAGTACTGCTAGAAGGTCTTTCAGTGACTGAGCATAACAGGGGGAACCTGAAAGGCAGAAGCAGGTGGAGGCAGACTTCAGGGTGTTTTGGGCCTTTTATTGACCTGCCCTTGGGCTCACTGCTGGTGGAAGCTGGCCAAGGTGCACAGCTTGGTCCTTCTCACACACATGCAGGTGTAGCAGAGGCAGCCACAAACTGTGGATTGCTTTGTAGCTCCAAACAGGTGGTAGAGGGGGCAGTGAAAGGCAGCATCTACACTTGATCTACACTAGAGATCCTCCAATGAGACCCCAGAACAAATATACCCAGTGTCAAACTTCAGACATCAAAACAGGACCCAATTAGCTTTACAAATGGCACTTCCACTGGGAGATTTAAGGAGGCACCAGACACTGTTGAGGTAAGTACTACTTAGTGTGGTCACCACATACACAGCAGCTCATACTGTGGCCAGAGGCAATCATCACAGTCAGCCAGCCTTAGGGTTAACCCCATGCACAAACTGACCACTAGCAATTGAGGCTCAATTTTAACAGGAGGGTTCATATAACCCACCCAAGGTACATTCCTGGAACTCCCAACTCAGGTAATCAAGGAGACTGCACCACTGGTTCCCACAGAGCACCTACTACATAAGACCACCATATCAAGACTGGGAGACATAGCATATTGATTTAATACACAAAAACACAGACAGCCAAGATGGAAACACACAAAAGAATGCCCCAAACAAAAGAACAGAAGAACTCTCCAGAAAAAGAACTAAATTACATGGAGGCAAGCAATCTACCAGATATAGAGTTAAAAAAAAGGGGTGGGGTTCTAAGGATGCTCAAAGAATTTAGGAAGAACTTTCACAAAGAGATAGCAAGCATTAAAAAATGCATAGAAACCATAAAAAGAACGAGTCAGAAGTAAACTATGAAAAATGGAAACTAAAAAATCAACCTCATTTAAAATTGCATCTAAAAAATACCAAGAAATACCTCTAACCACTGTGGCTCAGTTGTTTGGGCATCTTCCCAAAAAGTGAAATGTCACCAGTTTGATTCCCTATCAGGGCACATACTTAAGGTGTGGGTTCCATCCTCAGTTGGGGAGTATATAAGAGGCAAGTGATGGAGGTTTCTCTCCCTCCAGACTCCCCCCCCTTCCCATTCTCTAAAAAATAAAATTTTTAAATATATTGTTTTAAATAAAACATATGTTTATTTAAACATATGTTTAAAATTGAATTAAATTTAACCACGTAGGTAAAAGACCTGTATTTGAAATGTTATAAGACAATGAAGAAAGAAATTGAAAAAGATACAAATAAATGGAAGCAGATATTGTTTTCATGGAGAGGAACAATTAACATTGTTCATTACTCAAAGAAATCTAAAGATTCAACAAAATTCCTATCAAAACACCAAGGACTTACTTCACAAAACTAGAACAAATAATCCAAAAATGTATAACACAAAAACACAAAAGACGTGTAATAGCCATAGCAATCATTAGAAAGAAGAACAAAGTTGGAGGAAAAATGATACCTGGTGTCAAACCATACTTCAAGGTGATAGTAATCAAGGGGCACGGCAGTGGCATAGAAACAGATGTATGGATCACTGGAACAGAATAGAGAGTTCACAAATAAAGTAAAAAATCTGTGGTCAGTTAATATTTGACAAATAAGGCAAAAATGTACAATTGGATTCAGACAGACTATTTACTGGTGTTGAAAAATTGGGCAGAGGCATGACAAAAAAAATAGAATACTTTCTTATACCATATAAGAAAAAAAAATCAAAATAAGTTAAAGACTTAAATGTAAAACTTGAAACAATAAAAACACTAGAAGAAAACGTGTAGTAAAATTTGAGATATCTCTATTACAGATGATAGATAGATGATAGTTTGATAGATATAGGTAGATTATATATATAATATATACATATACATATATACACATATATGTATACATGTATACATATATACATGTATACATGTATACATATAAAATCTTCTGCACGACAAACAAAAATTTTTAAGTAAATTGGACTACATCAAACTAAAATGGTTTTTAAAACAGAGGGCGAGAAGATGGTGGTGAAGTAGGCAGGACTAGAGCCCACTTGCTCATGCACCCAACTGGGACACCTAGCCAATCTTCCAAAGAACAGAGTGAACAGCCAACAGAATGTTAGCTGATAGGAAGTTTGAAAGTGAAAGTGTGCAGAGGACACTTCAGAACGGGCAGTAAGGAGGTTCTTCAGGCTGATGGGAAAGGTCCCCGGGCCTGGAGCTGGAGACTGTGGCTGCCATGGGAACATTGGAGGAGAGCTGGGTCAGGGATAGCAGCCTAGTGGCGCCCTCTGCTCCCAGGGAAAGGAAGTCCCAGACCCATGCCAGGGGAGGCCTGGGTGCATAAAGTCTCTGTGGGGCGGGGGGTGCGGGGGGGGCGGGAAGAAAGGCAACAAGCACACACAGAGCCAGTGCTGTACCCAGGCTGGGGCAGTGGTCTCCGGTTTGGACTTTGCCAGAGAATTTGGGGGAACCTGGTGGCGCCTGGAGCTGGGGCAGGAGGTGGGCGCGACTGGCCATGGCCCAGATAGACTCTGGACTTGCCAGAGAGTTGAAGTGTATTGAAATCCAGGCACTGGCTCAGAGCAGCTGTGTCACCTAGAGAGACTTTCTTCAAAAGGGGAACTGAGGTGCTCCATGCACGGACTTTGAGCGTGTAGCGGCCTGGCCAACAAAGAGGGAGGAGCGTGGGCGCAACTTGCTCCCACTCGGTTCACCTCATGGATTGATCAAAGGGGTGCAAAGCGAGGTGGCTTATCGGCGCCAGCCTGGGGCAACTTCACAGGGTGGAGAGTAGAGGCCACGCAGTGCTGTGAGGACATGAGCTGGAAACCGGGCACCCGTGATTATTGTAACCCAGATTGAGCCCTCATCCTGGAGGAACCACAGGACAGAAAAACAGAGCCCAGCCCCCTAAGTGCCTGCAGGAAGCGGGAAGATTTGCAAAACTGGCTGGGCAGGCTTAACAATCAGCCTGAGGCTTTTGTTTTTATTTTTTCCCAAGAGTAAGACACTAAGACCTAGAGCGGAGAGAGAACCACAGACAGATCCGGGGAGAAGCCAGAAGGCAAAACCAATAGCTAAGACAAATTTCACTTCTCTCTTCGTCAGAACTTCCATGTCTTTTTTGTTTCTCTTTCTTCTTTCCATTTATTTAGTTTTTGTTTGTTTGTTTTCATTGCTTATTTGTTATTTTATCCTCCCTCTCATATTACATTTTAATTTTTCTTCTTTCACTTCAGTCATATACCTTGGTCTTTTACATCTTATTCTTTTTATTCAGATTATATATTTCTTATCATACTATTGTTATTCCAGATCCCACACAGCACCTTCCCCTGGACTTAATCCATTTCACCATCTTCCTGAGCTTTATTTTCACTCACACTATGCAAAGTTCCTATCCCTTACTCTCACTATTTCTCCTCCATGTAACCTTGTACAAGTGCTGTGCTTTCTTAAGTCAGCTCACATTCTTTTTCCCCTCTTAAAGAGTCTGATTTCTTTTCCACCTTTTATAAAGAGTTGGCAGAACACTGCAGTTATTGCCATACTTCTCCAACAGAACTCCTATTTGTTCACCCTTTGTTTGTGCTTTAAATCCCACAGATACTCTCCCATTGTCTTACTCCATTTCGCCTTCCCCCGTCCCCTGATCAGTTGAGTGAGGAATCTTTTTTCATTGCTTTCTCTCTCTCTCATCCCCCCCTCCAACTTGGGCTTTACTCCTTGCTCTTATAAGTTTGCTTCCCAAAATCATCTCAAAATCACTTTTGTTTAGTGTAGACATCTCATGCTCACTTTTTCCTTTTCTACAATATTCTTATTCCTATTCCATCTTTATTAAACCTCATTCAGCTGTCATTGCTATCGACCCTGCCATGAATTTTCTGCAATTTTACTCCCGTTGGTCCATTACCTTTTCAATTTTACTTCAAGCCTCATGGTATACTCTTCCCTTTTCTTACTCCATTGTTCTCATCACCCTTTCATGTTTTACTTACATTTTAAATTTTGTTCTCTCCCTTATTTTGGCCTCAGTTCTATCCCAACTCTTATCAATTCTCTTCCCTCTTCTCAATCAAAAACATTTTCCCATCTTTTAACCATCTCATATTCCCTTTGTCATATTTTATAATATCCACAATCTCTCATCGCCTTTATTAACCTTAGTTCATATGCGGTAAAGTTTGCTGATACGGTAGGAGGTTTCTTTTTCCTGGTGTAGTTTTGGTTGTTTGGTAATACTGCCTTGTTAACCAACACCTGTGTAACAACATGCATGACAAAGTGGGAGTTGTGACTACCAGTAAGCCTGCTGGAGCGGAGTCCACCAAAAAGGATGCCACCGACAGGTAAAGCCCAAGTATAACAAGAGAGCCCACACAAACAAAAGAAAGGGAAACCCTAAACCATCCAGATGAGGAGATCGAAGAGACTGCACCACTGAGTCCCAAAGAAATCCTATCAGAGAAGTTCAGCCCACGAAGACAGCTGGCAAAGCAGAGCATCCAGAAATGCAAAAACAAACAAAAGGAATTACCTAAAATGAGGAGACAAAGAAAGAACCCGCAATCAAAGGGCATGGAAGAATCCCCAGAGAAAGGGCTAAATGAAATAGAGGCAAGCAAACTGTCAGATATACAATTCAAAAGAACGGTTATAAGGGTGCTCAAGGAACTCACTGACAACTACAAAGAACTGACTTCAAAGTGCCATGATATGAAAAAGGAAATAGAAACTATAAACAGGAACCGGGAAGAGATGAAGAATACAATACCTGAAATTAAAAAAAAAATATACTAGAAGGAATTACAAGCAGGCTGGATGAAGCACAGGACAGAATTAGTGAGCTGGAGGACAAGGTAGAAAGAAATACCGGATAGAGCAGCTGCACAAAGAAAGACTCAGATAATATGAAGATCGCTTAAGGGAACTGCAGGACAACATAAAACACAACAACATTAAAATCATAGGAATACCAGAAGAGAAGAAAAGGAGCAAGGGACAGAAAACCTGTTTGAAAAAATAATGACAGAAAACTTCCCTAACCTGGAGAGAGGAAAGGCCATGCAAGAGCAGGAAGCACAGGAAGGTACAGGGTCCCAATCAAGATGAACCCAATGAGGTCCACTCCAAGACACATCATAATTAAAATGGCAAAACTCAAAGACAAACAGAGAATCTTAAAGGCAGTACAGGGAAAAGGGAAGTAACCACAAAGGAGCTCAGATAAGGCTAGCAGCTGATTTCTTAAGAGAAGCACTACAAGCCAGAAGGGAATGCCAAGAAATGTTCTAAGTCATGAAAAGCAGAGGTCTGCAACCAAAACTACTCTACCCAGCAAGGCTCTCTGTTGAAATGGAAGGTAAAATGAGGAGTTTCCCAGACAAAAGAAAGCTGAAAGAATACACCTCCACCAAAACCAGCCCTGCAAGATATGCTGGAGGGACTGCTTTAAGACGAGGAAGAAAAAGAGTGAGAGAGAGAAGAACGCAGGTACAAAGGGGAAAATGAATATGTACATAGCAATAATAACCTTAAATGTAAATGGATTAAGTGTTCCAGTCAAAAGACATAGGGCAGCTGAATAGATAAGAAAATGTGACCCACATACATGTTGCCTGCAAGAGACCCATCTCAGAACAGAAGACCTACGCAGACTAAAAGTGAAGGGTTAAAAAATATATATATTCCAAGCAAATGGACAGGGGAAAAAAGGCTGGGATAGCAATACTTATATTAGACAAAATAGACTTCAAAATAAAGGCCATGAAAGGGACACAGAAGGACGCTTCATAATACTCAAGGGAAGAACCCATCAAGAAGACATATCATTATAAACATATACGCAGCCTACATAGTAGCATCAAGATATATATTAGGAAAATCTTGGAGGATGTCAAGAAAGATATAGACAGCAGCACACTGACAGTAGGGGATTTTTAACACCCCACTGTCAACAATGGATAGATCTTCCAAACAAAATATCAACAAGGATATTGTGGCATTGCACAATGCCCTAGATCAAGTGGACTTAACCGATGCATATAGAACCCTTCATCCCTAAGAAGCAAAATACACATTCTTTTCAAATGCACATGGAGCATTTTCAAAGATAGAGCACATGATAGGACACAAAACAAGCCTCAACAAAGTTAAAAAAATTGAAATCAAACAAGCATTTTCTCAGACCACAAGTGCCTGAAACTAGAAACCAACCTCAAGGAAAAAACTCAAAATCATTCAAATTCACAGAGATTGAATAGCATGCTATTAAACGAAGCATGGGTTAACAATGTGATCAGGGAAGAAATCAAAAAGTTCCTTGAAACACATGAAAACGAACAAACAAGAGTCCAAAATGTATGGGACACACAAAGGCAGTCCTTAGAGGTAAGTTCCTAGCAATACAGGCCTACCTAAAAAAAAGGTAGAAAGATTTCAAATAAACAACCTAACCCTACATCTACAAGAACTGGAGGAACAACAATAAACAAGGCCCAGAGCAAGTAGAAGGAAGGAAATAACCAAGATCAGAGCAGCATGAAATGATATAGAGACTAAAAGACCAATTCAAAAGATCAATTAATCTGGGGGGCTGGTTCTTTGAAAAGATAAACATAATTGACAAGGCTTTAACCAGACTCATCAAGAAAAAAAGAGATATGACCCAAATAAATAAAATCAGAAATGAAAGAGGAAAAGCTACAACTGATAGCACTGAAATACAAAGGATTGTAAGAAATTACTATGAACCACTATATGCCAAGAAATTTGAAAACCTAGGTGTAACAGACAAATTCCTAGAAAAATATTATCTTCCAACACTGAATGAAGAAGAAGCAGAAAGCCTGAACAGACACATAACAGCTAGTGAAATTGAAGCAGTAATCAAAAAACTGCCAGCACACAAAAGCCCTGGGCTGGACAGTTTCATAGGAGAATTTTATAAACCATTTAAGGAAGAGCTAACGCCTGTCCTTCTCAGACTATTCCAAAAAAATCCAAGAAGAAGGAAGACTCCCAAACTCTTTTTATGAGGCCAGTATCATCCTAAGCCCAAAACCAGATGAAGACGCAACCAAGAAAGAAAACTATAAGCCAATATCGCTGATGAATGTAGATGCTAAAATCCTCAACAAAATATTGGCCAGCAAAATATGAAAAAGATCATACACCATGATCGAGCAGGATTCATCCCAGGGATGCAAGGATAGTACACTCTTACCTTTTGATAAGATTCTCGAATCATTAAACACAACACATCGCATCAACAAAAGGAAAGACAAAAATCACACGCTCATTTCAAAAGATGCGGAAAAAGCATTTGGTAAGGTGCAGGACCCGTTTATAATTAAAACACTCGGCAAAGTGGGAATAGAGGGAGCCTACCTCAGCATAATGAAGGCCATATATGAGAAACCTATAGCCAACATCATACTCAACGGGCAAAAACTAAAAGCTTTCCCACTAAGATCAGGAACAGGACAAGGGTGTCCGCTTTCACCACTTCTATTCAACATAGTTTTGGAAGTCCTAACCACTGTGATCACACAAGGAAAATAAATAAAAGGCATCCAAATGGGAAAGGAGGAAGTGAAACTGCCATTATCTTCAAAGGACATGATAGTGCTCATAGAAAACCCTGTAGATCCCGTCTAAAAATTACTTGACCTAATAAGTGAATTTGGAAAAACAGCGGGATACAAAGTCCATATTCAGAAATCAAAGGAATTTTTGTACACCAACAACAAAACATCAGAAACAGAAATCAGGAAAGAAATCTCATTTGCTATAGCAACAAGGAACAAAAAAGTACCTAGGAGTAAGCCTAACCAAGGAGGTAAAAGGCCTGTACTCAGAAAACTACACAACCCTGAAGAAAGAAATTAAGGAAGATTCAAAGGAATGGAAGCATATACCATGTTCATGGCTTGGAAGAATAAACATCATCAAAATGCCCATACTACCCAAAGCAACTTATAGTTTCAATGCAATCAATCCCTATTAAAATACCAATGACATATTTCACTGATATAGAACAAACATTTCAAAAATTTATATGAGACCATAAACGACTCCAAATAGCCGCAGCAATTTTGAGTAAGAAGAACAAAGTAGGAGGGATCCCAATGCCTGATATCAAACTATATTACAAGGCCACATACAAGAACAATCTGGTACTGGCATAAGAACGGACACATAGATCAATGGAACACAATAGAGACCCCAGAAATAAACCCATGTCTCTATGGTCATTTAATATTTGACAAAGGGGGCAGGAGCAAAAAATGGAGTAAAAATGGCCTCTTCAACAAATGGTGTTGGGAGACCTGGGCAGCTACATGCAAAAAAATGAAACTCGACCACCAGCTTACACCATACACAAAAATAAACTCAAGATGGATAAAAGACTTAAATATAAGTTGCAACACCATAAAAGTCCTGGAGGCGAACATAGGCAGGAAACTCTCAGATATTCCACACAGCAATATTTTCACTGAAAATCTCCTAGGGCAAGGGATATAAAGGAAAGAATAAACAAATGGTACATCATCAAAATAAAAAGCTTCTGCACAGCTAAAGAAACCATCAGCAAAATGAAAAGGGAACCCACCATATGGGAAAATATATTTGCCAATGATACCTCGGACAAGGGTTTGATCTCCAAAAATACACAAAGAACTCACACGACTCCACTCCAGGAAGATAAATAATCCAATCAAAAAAAATGGGCAAAGGACTTGAACAGACATTTCTCCAAGGAGGACATACAGAGGGCCCAGAGGCATGTGAAAGGATGCTCAACATCACTAGCCATCAGAGAGATGCAAATTAAAACCACAATGAGATACCACTTCACACTGGTCAGAATGGCCATCATAAACAAATCAACAAACAACAAGCGCCGGTGAGGTTGTGGTGAAAAGGGCACCCTAGTACACCCTTGGTGGGAAGGCAGACTGGTGTATCCACTGTGGGAACAGTATAAAGTTTCAAAAGACTAGGACCGAAACTACCTTTTTACCTGGCAATTCCACTGCTGGTGCTATACCCTTACAATTCTGAAACACCAGTTCAAAAGAACCTATGCACCCCAATATTCATAGCAGCTCTCTTTACAAGCGCCAAGTGCTAGAAACAGCCTAAGTGCCAGTCAGTAAATGAGTGGGGACGGGGGGAACCAGACCTGTGGCACATTTACACAGTAGAATACTACGCAGCAGAAAGAAAGAAGGAGCTCCTACCCTTTGAGAGAGCATGGGTGAAGCTGGAGAGCATTATCTAAGTGAGGTAAGCCAGGTGGTGAAGACAAATGCCATACAATCTCACCTATCAGTGGAACATAATCAACAAAACAAACAAGCAAGCAAAGTATAATCAGAGGCATTGAAATATAGAACAAACTGACAGTAACTCGAGAAGAAGGGAGAGGGGGATAAGAGGGAAAGGAAGTGGACGAGTCATCAAGGAACGTGTGTAAAGGACCCATGGACAAAGACAATGGCGAGGGAGGATTGAAAATGGGAGTTGGGGTTGGATAGGGCAGAAGGTGAGTAATGGAGGGAGCAAATAGGGACAACTGTAGCTGAACAACAATAAAAAAAAATGTGTCAGCAGTTCAGCTTTATAACAATGTTAATAAACCTGTTAAATTTAAAAACAAAAGAAACAACAGTGAGTAGAGGCATGGATTGGCATCAAATTTTCCATTAAGCTTGAACATCCCTCCATAGACCTATTTGGATGATTCGGATGCCACAGCTTTGCACAGCTGGTGATTGGCAGCTTCATCAAGACAACTCACCAGCTCATGCATCACGACTGGTGCAGAGTTTTTTAATGACGCATTGGATCACCCAGGTGACTCAGCCCCCCTACAGCTCAGATTTGTTGTCCTGCGATTTCTGGCTTTCCCCAAAACTAAAAGGACCTTTGAAAGGGAAGATGCTTCAGACCACTGATGGGATTAAGGTAAACACGATGGGGCAGTTGATGGCCACTTGGAGAACTGTGTGAAGTCCTAAGGTGCCTACTTTGAAGGGGACCAAGGTGTCATTGTCCTATGTACCATGTTTCTTGTATCTTGGTCTTCTTTGATAAATGCCTCTATTTTTCATAGCACATGGCTGGATACTTTCTGGACAGGCCTTGTACATATGTATGTGTATCTATCAAAAATATGTATATGTACACTATAATGTAAATATAACCTAAGTGTCCAACACTTTCTTCCCATTATTCTGATATGTATACCTTTAACTACATGCCTCACACTTGCTTACATCTTTGTGAATGCACGTCCTATTGCCTTTTCCATCTCTTTGAAGCTCGTTTACATCTTTACCACTTTCATTACATTTTCCCTGTCTCTTCCCTCTGTAGCACAGAGGAAAACACAAGACTTTTAATGCAGAGTGTCATATCTGCATATATATACTTTCGTATAAGAGTATCTTAAGAAATTCTTAGTAATGATAAAAATACTTGTTGATTTAGAACGGTGGTCAGTTTGAGAGTTACCTTCAGTTTGAGAATCGTACTTCCAAGGAATGTTTTTCTCAGGATAAGTGACAACTGTGGTCATATTATAGGAAAATGTCATTTAGCCCAGGGTACATGAACATTTCATAATGGGAAATAAGCTTGTCTCATCTTTATTCCAGAGAGATACATTGTCTTTCTTGAAATGGACAGGGAACCAACCTGTACTTTCCCCCAGATATCTTTCAAGATTATTTCTTATACAAATACTCTTGAAGAAATATTAGAAACAAAAGAGCAGGTAGTTTTTCTGCTCATAAAATGTATAAAAAATGTGAGAGAGCCATGGAAAATTGTATCCCAAATCACTGACTTGACTTGTTTGGACCCGTGTTTCCCTCCCAGGGCTACTGTTGTTACTTCACTGGTGTTAACACTTAGAATACATTGGCATTGTTAACAGTTTAATAAGCCAAATCTGGTCAAATTATTGTGGTCCTTGAACTATAGTTCTGTCATATTTCAGCTTCTGAACTACCTACAACCTGATGACAGTCCATCTTTTATCACAAAGTTCACCCACAATAGACTGAAAACCAAGTTATTTGACAAACAGTTCATGGACTTCCAGAAGCATTTGAATTTTCAGTCATTAGAAGAGCCTCCTCAAAAAGCAGTTCAGAAAGATTTATGACCCCATCTCCCTCATCCGATCTTGTTCCCCACAACTAAGAAGGGTTGTTTTGTCATGGAAAGCAACTGTTCGCACAAATATTTTATCCCTTTTGACCATCTCTTGGATAATAATTAGGATAAAAGGGGCGAGGATTATACAGACCCATTTGAAAATTTGGAATTATATTCTGACCATTTCTGAAAATGATACATTGTTCTTTACTCTAACAGCAATCCCCAGCCAGCCTGATAAGTTTTGTACACCTTCCAGGTAGCAACCTAGTTATGAGGGGCCCTAATGAATTCAAACTTAAATGTAGTTCAGTCTTCTGTACACTATAGTTGGATGAACATAATCCTAGGTAATAAGTATAATGACCACTGGGTTGAGTATACTGTTCATCTAGTCCTTTACAGTGGACTATGAGGGCACTTGGGCAGGAATAACTTAGATCCTAGAGGTGGAGAGGGGAGGAATAAGTAATGCTACTTCACCCTTGTATCTTGTTTAAATCTTCCTGAAATGAATTCACGTTTCTCCTGATGCCTATTGACCTTGGGTTATAGAGTGTATCACAATCAAAGTTGCAGTGTTCAGTGACTTTTCCCATGTAACTTAATAAAAGTAATGGAAAATGGTGATCCAAAAACAACTTAATAACAATCTCACAGAGGAGTAATAGACACCTTTCAGTTACATGTTTTTATATAAGGGAGAATGGACCATAGAATATCTATCCATTTGGGGTGTTGCATTTTGGCCCATCTATTTTCCCCTGTAATTATTAACAATAACACTAAAGATTAGAATGTCAGTCTAAACTCCCTCACATGTGTCATAATGGATACTTGACTGACCTTAAATTTACTCAACTTGTCTCTCTAAAGTAAGACCTATTAATATTTTTTGGTGTTTATTCAAAACTGGCTGAGTCTAAGATTCTGAAGGTACAGCTGAGATCAAAGTGCAGATTATCCTTATACTGTTGTTTAAAATTCTATTAATAGTTGCTTTAATAAAATACTTTATGAGGCATATTAAATGGTTTGACTTGAATATCTACCAGTCAGATTAATCAGAATGGCCAACAAGGTAGCAAATTCATTAAAATTCTCCAAAAGCCAAGATAGTGTATGTGGTAAGCAAAAGAATGGCCTCCCTAAGATATCAATATTTTAAACTCTGGAATCTGTGAAATTGTTATATTGTATTATAAAGGGGAATTAAGGTTAATGATTAAATTAAGGTTACTAACCAACTTATCTTAAAATATTGAGATTATTCTGGATAATCCAGTGGGCCTAATATACTCAGAGGGTTCTTAAATGAAGAGGGAGGCAGATGAGGCAATGCCACAATGAGGTGATTTGAGAAAGACTTAATTGTCAATTGCAGGCTTTGAACACAAAAGAGAACCAAGAGCCAAGGGATGTGATGGCTACTAGAAGCTGGAAAAGGCTGAAAATCAGAGGCTCTTTCCTGGAGCCTCTAGAAGGAAACACAACCCCGCTGACACTTTGATTTTATCCCAGTGAGATCCATTTCATACTTCTGACCCCAAGAACTGTAAGATAATAAATATGTATTGTTTCAAGGCAAGTATGTATTGTTCTAAGGTGCAAATATGTATTTTCTTAAGTTTGTGGTAATTTGTTAGACCAACAGTAAGAAACAAACAGTACAGGGATTTATTGGGAGCTTTCGGCCAAGACTGAGGCATACGTAGATACACTTTGTCTCCTCGCACAACCAAAAGAAGGTTAACAACCAATTTAAAAACAAAAAACAACCAGAACTTACAGAAAATAAAACTGTATGGACATCCAATAACCATGGAGTTAAAGAAGAAACATTCATCCAGACTGGTAGGAGGACTGGAAACAGGCAGCCTGGGCAGAGAGGACATGTGGCAAGGCAGCAGGCAAGTGAGGTGGCAGCTGGCACACAGGGTGGTCCCACATTCACTTGCAGATAAAAACTGGGTGGAATAACTCTGGCGTGAGACACTGCACAACTCAGGGTTCCAGTGCTGGGAAATAAAACCTCAGAACCTCTGGCTGTAAATCCTGTGGTAGTTGTGGCGGCAGATAGAACTCCCAATATCTCAGGAGAGATAGAATGTACACCAGCCGACCCACTCAGGGAATCAGCACCAGGACAGCAACTGGAAGGGTGCCAGTCACTTACAGGAAACAGGGGAAGTGATTGAAAGCAGAGTGAGAGCCTGGCAAGCGGCATTGTTCTCTCTCTGATCCTTTTTCCACATACAGTACCACAATGCAGAGAAGTGGGTTGCCCTGCCCTGGAAAATACCTAAGACTCTGCCCCTTAACACATGCACAGAGACAAAGAAATATGGCCCAAATGAGAGAACAGATCAAAGCTCCAGAAGAAGGACTAAGCAATGAAGAGATAGCTAACCTATCAGATCCAGAGTTCAAAACACTGGTAATCAGGATGCTCACAGAAATTATTGAGTGCAGAAGCAAAATAAAGGAAGAAGCGAAGGATATATGAAGTGAAATCTAGAAAAATATACAGGGAATCTACATTGAAGGGAAGGAAAGCCAGACTCAAACAATTTGGAATGAAAGGAAGAAATAAACATTCAGCTGGAGCAGAATGAAGAAACAAGAATTCAAAAAAAAAAAAAAATGAGGAAAAGCTTAGAAACCTCTGAGACAATTTTAAACATACCAAGATCTGAATCATAGGGGTACCAGCAGGGGAAGAAGAAGAGCAAGATGTTGAAAAACAAACTTCCTCAATCTGGTGAAGGAAATAGACATGGAAGCATGGAAAGTCTCAAACAGGTTGGACTCAAAGAAGGCCACACCAAGACACATCATAATTAAAATACCAAAGATTAAAGATAAGAGGAGAATCTTAAAAGCAGCAAGAGAAAAGAAGAGTTACCTACAAAGGAGTTCCCATAAGACTATCAGCTGACTTCTCAAAAGAAATCTTACAGGCAAGAAGAGGCTGGAAGGAAATATTAAGTTATGAAAAGCAAGGACCTGTATCCAAGATTACTCTATCCACCAAAGCTATCATTTAGAATGGAAGGGTAGATAAAATGCTTCCCAGATAAAGTCAAGTTAAAGGAGTTCATCATCACCAAGCCCTTATAACATGAAATGTTAAAGGGACTTACATAAGAAAAAGATCAAAATTACAGAGAGTAAAATGACAACAAACTCACAACTATCAACAACCTAAAAAAAAGCAAATTAAGCAAACAACTAGAACAGGAACAGAAACACAGAACTGGAGATCACATGGAGGATTATCAACAGGGAGGGAGAAAGAAGAGAATGGGGAAAAAGTTTCAGGAAATGAGAGGAATAATTGGTATGAATAAAATAGACAAGGATAGGTTAAAAATAGTATAGGAAATGGAGACTATGGGAGGGAATGCTGGAGGGAATAGGGGTGTAGGGCTGAGGGAAATAAAGGGGAGAAAATATGGGACAACTGTATTAGCATAATCAATAAAATATACTTAAAAAAGAAACAAACACAGTTTAGGGTTCAAGGTGAAAGACACTCCCCCTTGACCATCTGGCCCTTCTAACACTCTTCGAATGCACCAATAATGCAAGACTCTATTCTTTCTTTAACTCATCCATTGCTCAGGGTTGTGTTTGAAGTGAGGAGCCTTTAGGGCTGAGGTATCATATATTTCTGGAATAACAAACAGACTTGCTTATTGCTTTCTATATATAAAAGTGGCATATTTTCATAGCTAACTGTTCCTCAGCTGTTACATACACCCTCTGTATGCATAGAATCTATCTGGGACATACTGGCTCATAGCACTGGGGATGCAAAAATGCTTATTGATGCTCATCTGTTTGCTGTGCTGTAACTAATACATTCTTTGCCACTGATCTAAGATTTTCATGTCTTTTGCCAGCATCTCTGAAACAATAGGCTGATGTATTAGATTATAAGTATGGTAAAATCAAATACCAGACCTGACACTCTCTGGCTAATCTAATAGAACATTGAGCATCTCATACTACAATATGTAAATTTCATACTCCAAATCACCACAGAATAGGGTTATAGCAAAAAGCGACAAGGCATTTCTATTTATTTATTTATTTATTTATTTATTTATTGTTTTTGAGTTTCAGTTTTCCCACCTCTTTTTCCCCATTGCTCACCCCTGGCTCCCCACTCTCACAGTCAATCTCCCTCCATTGTCCATGCCCATGAGTCCTCTATTCATGTTTCTTTGCTTGCTCCTTCCCCTTCTTTCTCCCATTATACCTCACTCCCCTCCCCACCCCTCTGGTCACTGTCTATTTGTTCTTTAGTTCTAAGCCTCTGGTTTGCTTATTTTGTTGATTAGGTTCCATTAACAAGTAGAACCTATCATATGGTAGATCATATGATATGTGTCTTTTACCACCTGACTTATGTCATTTAGCATAATATTCTCTAGTTCCACCTATGCTGTTACGAAGGGCAAGAGTTCCTTCTTTCTTTCTGTTGCATAGTATTCCATTATGTAAATGTATCACAATTTTAAATTCCAATAGTTTTCCTACTACTTTCTTGTTATGCCCAAGGGATAGTATATATAAGTAGTACAAGTTCCTGAGTCTGATTCTTCTATTTCCTAGCTCTGTGACCTTGAGCAAGTTATGTAACTCATCTGTCAAATGGAAATAGAAACAGCTAATTCAACAAGGTTGCTGAGATATTAAATGAGTTAATAGATGTAAAGTCATTAAAAGACCTGACACACAGTAACACCCGATGAATTTTAAATATTTTTATTACGAACTGCACTTCAATGTCACTTGGTCAGGAATGATGAGCATCCAAGGGATGGGGAAAAAAGGAACAATTGCTCATCTAATTCCAAGCCTCTCACTGTAACAATTTACAACAAATAAGAGCTGGATATAATATAAAATGTTTTATAACAATATTTAAGGAGTGATAGAATATTGAGAGTCATATTTTAAATAGAAGTTACTCCAGATAGATCTAAAAAGCAGAATTTACGCAAGGGACCTGTCTCTGTAGTTGTATTATATAGATTTCAATGCATTTGAGTAAAAGAAATCTGATTAACCTTATAATTTAATTTACTTAAAGGTGCTAGAATACTCAAACTATTGATGATAAAGAGATTTATTTACAGAAGTAAATAAAATAATTGTGTAGTTGATGAAATGACTACATAAACCATTATATATATTTTATTTTCAATGAATGTTGAAGGCTCTCGAGCTCCTGATAAACCTATTGACCTGTGAAACACAGTATATGCCAGGGGGGCAATTCAGTTGACATTATACATCAAATGATGAACATCAGCAAAATGAAAAGGAAACCAACCATATGGGAAAATATATTTGCCAATGATATATCAGATAGAGTTTTGATCTCCAAAATATATAAAGAACACACACTTTTCCACTCCAGGAACACAAACAATCCTATTAAAAAATGGTCAAAGGACTTGGGCAGACACTTCTCCAATGAAGAGATACAGAGGGCCCAGAGGCATATGAAAGGATGCTCAGCATCACTAGCCATTAGAGAAATGCAAATTAAAACCACAATGAGATACCACTTCACAACAGTCACAATGGCCATCATAAACAGGTCAACAAAAAATGGGTACTGGTGAGGCTGTGAAGAAAAGTGAACACCAGTACACTGTTGGTGGGAACGCAGGCTGGTGCAGCCATTGTGGAAAGCAGTGTGGAATTTCCTCAAAAAGCTAAAAATGGAACTGCCTTTTGACCCAGTGATTCCACTGCTGGGATTACACCCTAAGAATTTTAAAACACCAATTCAAAAGAACCTATGCACCTCAATGTTCACAGCAGCACAATTTACAATAGCTAAATGTTGGAAGCAACCTAAAGGCCCTTCAGTAGTTGAATGGATCAAAAAAGAATGGTACATTTACACAATGGAATACTATGCAGCAGAAAGAAAGAAAAAAAGGGCTACTAGCTTTCATGACAGTATGGATGGAACTAGAGAGCATTATGCTAAGTGAAATAAGCCAGGGAGCAAAAGACAAATACCATATAATCTCACTTATAGGTGGAACCTAACCAACAAAACAAACAAACAAGGAAAATATAACCAGCAACATTGAAAGAAAAAAAAGAAACCAATAGAATCAAGAGGGAAGGGTGGGGGGAAGGGAAGGGTCAAGTCAAAGAACATGTTTAAAAGACTCATGGACAAAGCCAAAGTGGGGAAAGATTGAGGGAGGGAGGTGGAGGTGGGGGGGAAGGGGAATGTGGTGGTAGGACGGTGGAGACTAATGTATTTGAACCAAAAAATAAAAATTAAAAAAATGATGAGATGAATTATGATTATACAATTTGGTAATTAAATGTTTTACAAACCTTTTAACTGACTGAACATCAAAAAAAATCAAATTAGGTTAAACATATTGCATTTTCATTTTCATATTAATTATATAAACAATAATGTTAAAAGATGTAGAAAATAATGGCATCAGAGACATATAAAATACTTAAAGATAAAATATATGAGCTATCTAGCTCACTATTCACTGTATATGTAATGTGTCTTCTTTTTGGCATGCAGAATTGTTTTTCGTTCTTAAATGTTTTTGCTTTTAAAGTTGTTTCAGAAACATTTCAAAACACTTTTTTGGATGTGAAAAAGAGAAAATTTGGGATAATAAACATTTAATCAGTAAATATTAAGTAAATTTAAGAGAACCTGGATTATAGAGAAAGAACAGAAATCACCAAAATCTCAATTAACAGAATTTCCACACATTTTATTTTAATTCTATAACAATGAAATCCCAAGAAGAAATATAAGCAAGGATATATTAAATCTTTATGTCTAACAATATTGACCAATGGGGCACCAGGTTAATTGTGTATAGCAGTAAATTTCAAACTAATTAGAGGATTTCATCTAGTCAAAAATTTAATAATTTTTCCATCTTATTTTAAAATTTTCTTATTTCAGGAATAATACATGTTCAATGAACAAAATTTAAGTCATATAGAAAAATTTATATAAGAAAATGAAAATCTTTTTTTCAAAGGAATAGGTAATTTTATTTGTTTTTAAGTATATTTTACTGATTGTGCTATTACAGTAGTACTATTTTTTTCTCTCCTTTATCCCACCTCTGCCCTGTACTCTGCCCCCCAAATTTCCCACCCTTAGTTCACATCCATGGATTGTACATATAACTTCTTTGGCTTCTCTGTTTCCTATACTATTCTTAACTTCTCTCTGTCCATTTTGTACTTACCAATTGTGCTTCTTATTTCCTGTACCTTCCCAACATTCTCCTCCTCCCCTTTCCCACCGAAAACCCTCCATGTGATCTCCATTTCTGTGATTTTGTTCCCATTCTAGTTGTTTAAATCTTATAACTATGTCCTAGAAATAACCACAAATAATATTTTGGTGTGTATGTACATGTGTATATAATATTTTCTAGTAATCTTCTCATGAATAATTAAAATTTAAGCAAAATATATGTTATTTAAGTAGTGTTTTGTAACCTGCATTATTGACTTAACTAAATATTCTTTTGATTCCATTTCCTGGATACACTACAGTTTATTTAACCGGTGTCTTTCCCCATGTTTAATTTAGGTTGATTACTCATCAGTGATATGACAAAGCAAGAATCCATAAATTTAATTGCCTGATGTATAGTAGGACTACAAGAAGTTGAACCAGAGAAACAGCTATTCTCAGATGATAAAAAAATGATATTTTAAGTCTTTCCATTCCCTTCAAAATCCCACCAAAAGTGGTTTTCTCTGTGCCTGCACACTGTGTATGTAGGTGTGTTTGTGTATGTTTGTGGGCACAGGAGCTGAAAAAAGTGGAGTAAACCTTTGGGTAAAAAAAACTTCTCAAAACTTCTAGGAATATTTCTGTCTCAACCTATAAACATGGAAGTGGCTACTATGTGATTTTTTGATTTTTGTAAATTATTTTCAGAAGATGAGTGATACAGAAACAATGTTTCTATTCTTTTAATAACCTTTCTAAACTTTTGGATGATAAACTCCCATTCCTGACTTCCCCCTCAAGCTCCTCAGTCTTCTTCCCTAAGTGGATCCTGCATTATGCTAATAGAGATCATTGTAAAGTGAAAGTCTGGTTGGGGTCCAAATATTCAAATAATGAATAAAATGAGTATATTAGCATATTTATAGCTCCAAGTAACAACAATTTAAATAAAAAAGGATTAAGTAGAAAAGAAAGTTACTATCTCGCTTACTCAAGTGATAGGAAGGGCTCCAGGTATTATAAATAATTAATCAAATACCTAATTTATTTATTTATATGTTTAATGAATTTATTTAACATTATTTAATATTTATTAATTAAATAGAACATAAATAAACAATTTCTGGCAAGGGAATGGAATTATCATAATTGGTCTAAACTAGTCAGTATCCACCAGTGGGAGCTATAGGGTCAATTTCCAATGATGTATGTTATATGAAGTAATAAAAGTTATCTCTCAACAACATCAGTGTTCTATTAGTGGAGAAGTGTTTTGGGAGCAACAGCTAGTAGTGTCTGCTTTGAATATAGTGACTTTACACCCTTACCCAAGACAGGCTCAGCGTACATCTGCTTTCTATGGTAAATAATAATGTAATCCTTTTTTACTGTGCAGTGTCCTGGGTGATGTATGTAATATGGTGGTCTAGCTATACGGTACATATTTTTAAGATTTCATAATTAAGTTTTAATGTATCTTTGTTATAATTACTACATAAGAAAATTGCTAAACTTGCAGTGAAAATAAAAATTAGGTTTTGGAATGCATGGTTAATAAAATTTTAAAGTAATTATGAAGTAATCCCTTTCAATTGACTGAAACACTAATTACAAATTATTCTTATCAATTTATTTCCCCACCACCCCCCAGCCAAAAAGCAGCTTTATTAGTGATGCTGGAGTATTTACATACCTTGCTGTGTATGAGTAATATTCCTCAGCGCTCCACAGAATGCCTACAGGGACTGGGGACAATATTGTGTAGCACTTACACTGGACTGATATAAATAAAGCTTTGGTGTACAGGTTTTGAGGAGAATACAGGTTAACACTGAGAGACAATTAATGCACACACCACCAGCTGTCACCGTGAATTGGGTTTTTGGCCAAGAGTGTAACTTCTAAGTGATTAGATGTTGGGGGTGCTTCAGGTGAAGGAGCAGGAGGAAGGCACCTATAAGGCTCAGCTTGGCACTGTAAGTTCAGTTCATATTCATCTGCAGGCTCCATCCTTTGTCATCCCCAAAGGGCTTTTTCTAGTCCACGATCGCAGGCACAAGCTGGGGCAGAAGCAGCAACTTGCCGTCCTAGCTCAGGAACATATAGGTGAAGAAGGCACTCGCCAGACTGTAGCGCTCCTGCAAGTTGTCCGCCAGGACATCTATTTCCTCGGATTTACTGCTTTTGAAAGTCATGTGCCCAAAAATGATGATGACATACTTTTTGTGATCTCATGAAAGTTAACAGCATTCACAGAAGCTGTGACTATGTTGGCTTTATATTGATGCACAGCCACGATTCCGGCTGCCTTCTCCATGAGCTCCACAGTGACACCTCCATGCTCAAAGCTGCGTAGCATACAATCTGACAGCCCAAAGTGGATCAAGCTGGACTGGCTATAGGGGATCATATTCGGATCTGTGTTCAGGACTAGCTGGACAATGTCCCCATTGTTCCACTTAGTCCCCCTGTGCTCCAGTTTCTTGGCTTCCTACAGCTTGCAGATTTTCTCCTGTTCCTGTTGGGAGTACACAATTGGATGCACATCCAGGACCTTGTCCATGCTCCTCAGTGACAGAGACACGTGCCACAGGGTAATCTTATTGGTCAGCTTTTGAATACCTGTGAGGATGTTTTCAGATATCACATTGCTCTTTACTTATAAGGCATGCTTGGAGATGTAGGTGATTTCCGAGGTGACATGCGCCGCTTCACCAATGCAAAGGAGCTACAGAAAGTCGGTGGACAGGACTGGGGTCAGGGCCGCTGTGCAACGCTCCAGGTTCTGGCTGTTATGGTGCCAGATGCTCTGGATGGCCACTGCTTACTTGATCATCTTTGGGACAGTTCTTCTGTGGACATTGCCAGCCATGTTGGTGTTGTTGGACACATGGTTCAGCAGGTTTGGGTGGTGGGGGTGTCTCTGTTGCCATGTCAAACATGGGTGGAGCGGATGGGCAGCTGATGGAGAGCACTGGTGTCTGGCAGGACAGGTACCACTTACCAATTTCTTAAACAGATTTAATGTATTCTTACTTAACTAACATTTTTATACCTTGTTCCATGTTTTTCCATTTGAAAAAAAAGAATGACTTATTTTTAAATATATCCTGTAATTTAGAACTTAACTCATTTAGACTATCTTCTAAACATTTAATGTACACAGTGATAAACTGCACAGTAAAACTCTTTATGGTTAAACACATAATGTGGTTTGGGTCACAAAGAGAACCACGTGAGAAAGAGTGGCTATTAAAAGTCCTGAGCAATCCAGCAGTGGAAGGCTTTGGACCTAGACTGCCTTGGTTCAAATCTGTGCTTTGCCAAACATGAGCAATAGAGCAAACATTGGGCAAATTATTGAACCATTCTGGGCTCCACTCAATCTGAAAAATGAGGACAATAATGATCTGTACATCACAAGTATTAAACTAATAGACTGTGAGTATTAAATTAGTTAATGCTGGTGAATCACATAGAAGAGTACCTGGTATTAAATAACTGTCAGATATTGTCATCATCATGATCACTACCACCACCAGCATGTAAAATCCAGGGTATGGTATTGTCTGGGAGACCAGACACTAAAGCCAAAAGAACACACACTATTCCCAAATTAGTAATATAAATAGGCAATAGGATATTTTTTAAAGTAAAATTAAATTAAAAGTCAAAGCAGGAACAAGGGATGGTCAGAGAAAAGGTGGAGTATAAAGAAATCATGGGTGAATTCAGAAACTGACTCACTCCTTCTACTACAAGTTCCCCTTATTTGTGGTTTCATATGGCCAAATAGCTGGACTATACTGTTATGAAGGAACTCAGGATTCTCAGAACCTCAGTGTAATGCTCTCCTCATTTCAAGAAAGCTTTTCTTAACACAATTTTCTGAAGGTAAATTCACATTGCAAACCAAAATCTCAAAGGCGATAAATGGCTGGTGTCCAGAGTAGTTCTGGATAGAGGAATGGATGTATGTATACTTTAACATATTTAAGAGGAATGCATAGACTATAACAATGAAGAAAAACAAGTATAAAATATTAGCACTAGAATATTAAGAATAGAAAATTAGAGTTGTGTGTCACTTAATGACATGGGGATGTTATGAGAAATACATCATTAAGTGATTTTGTCATTGTGCAAACATCATAGATTGCGCTTACACAAACCCAGATATGTTACACACCTGGGCTATATTGTGCAGGTTATTGCTTGGAGGTTACATTCCAGTACAGAGGGTTACTATACTGAATACTGTAAGCAATTATAACACAGTGGCAAGTGCCCATGTGTCTAAACATATTTAAACATAAAAAATGGCACACCTATATTAGGCACTTCCAATGAAGGGAGACTGCAAGACTGGAAGTTGCTCTAGGTGAGTAAGCTGAGTGAGTGGTGAGTGGATGTGAAGACCTATGATATTAATGTACACTACCATAGATTTTGTAAACACTGTACACTTAGGCTACAGGAAATTTATAAAAATATTTCTTTCTTCAATAATAAATTAACTTGAGCTTAATTTTTTATTTATAAACTTTGTATTTTTAACTGAGATACTTTTTAATAATACTTAGCTTAAAACAAAACAGAACTGTACAAAACTATTTTCTTTTTATATCTTTATTTTATAAGCTTTTGAATTTTTACTTATTTATTAAACTTTTTGTTAAAAACTAAGACACAAACCCACACATTATCATAGGCCTACACAAAGTCATGATCATGAATATCATTGTCCTCTACATACACATTTTGTCCCACTGGAAAGTCTTCAGAGGCAATGCCACACATAGAGCCATCTCCTATAATAACAATGCCTTCTCTTGGCAAGCCTCCTGAAGGACTTGATTGAGGGCATGTCACTCTTTTCAGAAATATGCCCATGGTGGTTTGCTTGGTTTGTTTCTATTTTTCATCATATAGTTGCTTGTAAGTAGAAAATGTACCAAGAACATTCTTCTCTATTAATGAAACACTTTTAGTATTGGAGTCCATTTTTTCAAACTTTTAAGGAGCTTGCTGAGGTCTGCAAAAGCATCTGCCAAAACCCTCACTGTGAAATTTCTTGGAGATTCTTCATTTTATTCTCATGGAATTTGCCTTCTCTCTTCTCTTCTCCAGCTATGCTTTCATGTTCCAGTTTCAACAACTCCTCATTAGTCAATTCCTCAGGAACCAGCTCCAGTTCTTCAATGCCATCCTCATCAACACCCAGATTAAAGTTGTTTGTCATCTTAACCATAGCCTTGTTCATTCTTTCAACCTCCTCATCCTTGGCAAATCTTTTGAAGTCATAACGGAACTTACTGATGTCTTCTTCAGGTGCCATTCATGCACTCCTTGCTGACATCCCAAGCTCAAGCAATGTTCTTGACTCAATCACTTATGTAATCATCAATTCAGAATTATATTAGCATCATCCTCAGTTGAAACAACAGCCTAGGAAAAAAGTTTCCCTTAGACAGTAAATATTAAAACCTGCTATAAATCTTGATCCATTGGTTTGATCAAAGAAGTGGTATTTGAAGGGAGAAATACCACTTTGATATTGGTATAAAGATCACTAAACAAAGGAGATATCCAGGAGCATTATAAACAATAAGCAAAACCTTGAAAGGTGTGTTATTTTCTAAACAGTACTAGTCCATTTCACTGGAATAGCAGTTCAGAAGGGTATCTAAGAAGAAGAGCTCAGTCACTTGTGACTTCTTATTGTTTCACTAGTACTTTGGCAGTGTGTGAATTTTGATACATTTGGAGGCCCTGGGGTTCTCACTGTGTCATACCACAAAGGGTTTCAACTATAACCTGTAACATTGCTCCCAAGCAAAACTGTTATCTTTAAAAGTTTTTAAAAGCCTTGAAACTTGGCATTAACTTGGCCTCCTTATGTATGAAAGTCCTTTTAAGCATCCATTTCCAGAACAGGGAGTTTTCATCCATATTGAATATTTGCTCTGCCAAGTAATTTTCCTCTATAATCAGCTTATCTATAGTTTCCAAACAAATTATTCAGCTGCCTTTACATCAGCACTCACAGTCACCACTCGTTTTCATATTATGTAATGAATAATGATTATTGAATTGCTCAAACCCCCCAGAGCTAGCAGTGAATTCAGCATTGCAGTTGGAAGGAGTCTTTTCTTTCAACATTGCAAACAAACTCTTTGCTTTGTCTGTGATCATTATGGTGCTAACAGGGATACACTTCTGTGTCTTGACTTCAGTCCAGGTCACCTAAATTTCTCTATGTCTGATATGGCCCTTCTCTAATTTTTGTTAGTCTCATTGCCTTCAATTATGCAGATACTTTAACAGTTTCTGTCACTTTGTTCTTGTTCTTCAAGATCTTAGCTATAATGGAGTTCAGCAATAACCATCAGTGATTTTTCCATCTTTATAGTCCTCAATAACTGAAATTTATTTCCAGATCACTCAGTGCAGTCTCTTACTGGCAACGTTAGCAGTGGCTATTGCATATTTAGGGGCAACGATGAAAAAACAACATGAGATTAAATCAAGCACAAGAGAAGATGCAAAATCAAAAGACATTGTAAAGAGGAGTTCTATGAGGCTGCTGCTAGCATAAAACAACATACTATTTTACAGAAAACTTTTTTGGTAAGTAGAAAGAGTACACTCTAAAACAATGATAGAACTATAATATAGTAAATACATAAGCCAGTAACATAGTCACTTATTATCAATATCAATTATTATGTAGTGTACATAATTATATGTGCTATGCTTTTATATGACTAGTAGTGCAGTAGGGTTTTTTTTTTGTACCAACATCACCAGAAACATGTGAGTAATATGTTATGTTATGACATAATTGTGGCTGTGACTTTATTAAGAAATAAGAATTTTTCAGTTCCATGAAATGTTATGGGCCCACCATCGCATATGAGGTCCATCATTGACCCAAACATCATTATGTAGTGCATATTTATTATTTAATAAATATTGTGTATAGATAGTTACACTTTTAGCTTTGCTATATGAGAAAAACTGAAATGCAATCATTTCTCTTTCAGTTCACTCATAAGGGAACACAAAGCATGTTTATTCTTTTTCAGCCTTGCATGGTATCAGAGACACCCTGAATGCGGAGACTGACTGAACCCTAAGGAAGAAAAATGGTCAAATTTATGCTTAATAACCTCAGCAGTTCCTTGCTGATAACATTATTTAAAAGAGCCCAAAAGTGTGTCAAAGTTTGTTCTTTTTTTTAAGGTGGTACATTGCTCATATAAGAATGTAATGTGTGTTTTGCATCTAACTGATGACAAAGTTAGTTGAAATCATGACCTAAATAATTCATAGTCGTGAGAAATGATGAATTATTCAGTACCTAGAGATGAAAATAAACTTAATGGATTTAAATTAAAGTATTTAAATAACTAAAAAGTGAGCATTAATCATTTGCTGAAAAATAAATGAATGAAACATAATAGCAAATGTGTAGAAACAAACTAAACATTTTAAGAGGGGTATAAATGAAAATTATCTTGAATTTTGAGAAAATATAAGATAAATTACAGAAGAAAATATTAACATGGCAGATCCTTTATAAAGTTGAAAAATATAAGGTATTTAATGTTCAGAAATTTTTCTACCAAAACCCTTTAATTGACTTTCCTTATATAATATTTACCTTTAACCTGATTTAATCTGACATATCTGGGCAATCAAATAAAAGATCTTCATTTCTCTCCATCAGAATTTCCACACATCTTCATGCAAGTGTTAAGATCCCTGTATTTTACAAATTAAATGTCAATATTTTATCATGTGTTATTATCATAATTTCATAGGTTTCAATATGATAAGGTCACTCTAACTTATATTTACCTCCTGCAAAGTATTTCAGATGACAATACATATAAAGTACATATTTTATAATTCTTTGTATAAACTTAACAGTACTGTATTCAAAAAGAAAAAAAAGTCACAGGAAAGTTTCTAAAAATAGCTTGTTTTCATGTGAACACATACTCTTAATTAAAGAATAAAACATTCAAAGTTACTAGCATCTTTTAGTAGGCTCAGGATTACTGTTATTTTCCCAACTTTACAATTCTAGAATGCACTTTGGAAAATTCACTTATTTGTGTTGTTTGTTAAGTCCTCTGAGGCTATTGATCTATGCACTTAAGTGTCAGAAAAAGACAGGGAAAAATCAGCACAATATTGTAGTCTCAAAAGTTTTTATTCATATTACTTTCTTACAGAGAACCCATTGTTTAAGACCAATTATATGGCAATTGAGAATTACATTAAATATTTAATTATGTGGGCAAACACAAGAATATTTGTACCTTAATATGCATATACTGAACATAAAAACATTTCACATCTGTTTCTCTGCTTTGCCTTTTTCATAGGCTTAAACCTGCCAAATTAATCCATTTGATTTCAGAGAATTCTCATATGGAAATCTATTTTATTTACTTTATCTTCAATAAAATGGTTCAGTAAGCATTAACAACTGTGAGACACAAGTTTCAATCAGTCTTCAGGCAAAAGCGTCAATCTATATTAGACCTACTGTGACTGTGAGTTGTAGTTAGAAAGTTGAATAAGGCAGAGTGACAGCAAGAATGTGAGCAAAGCCTAATAAACCACAGTAAAGAGAAAGAAAGCTCTCTCCAGGTTCTCAAATGCATTGCTTGTACAATACTAGGTGATGAGTTCAACACATAAAGAGGTCCTTAATAAGGCTGAGAGCTAAAAGGAAGCTTCAGACCCTAACTTTATGACACTTACAGTAATAGTTCTCTGTTCTTCAACAGACAATAGTATAAACTTGAATTACCAACATTTAAAAATGAAGTTTCATATTCACCCCTCAGATATGATACAGAAGGAAAAAATAGTAAAAACACTGAAGCTGCATAGCCTTCCTTCTATAACATTTTCATACAACTACTAATATAACAATAGTTTCAGTGAACCTTTCCTTAAAATTTTGTATAATATTTTAAGTATAGCTGCTGGATGAGATTCTAGCCTCAACGCAAACAGTAAATTTGAGTAACAACCATTTTGGAAAATGTAATCATTAAAAACTAATTCCAAGTAATGTAGGGCAATACTGTTAGATGCTGTGAAATGTTTCTCAAAGCATAAACTTTGTAATGAGTGATATTGGTTCAGATCTGATAAGGACTGTAAAAATCAGATTATTGTAATTGTGCTCTTCCCAGCAAATAAAACTATTAAAAATGTACTTATGTTATATTGTTAGACAGATATATACATTTGTATCTAGAATGCTCATTATATTTCATTGATCTACTTGATTATTTCTATGCTGATGCCATGTTGGTTTAATTGCTGAGAGTTTATAATGGTTTTAAATTTTTTTAATATTTAACAATTAACTTTGACATCCAAAAAATAAATAAAATCAATCTGCATTTAAGAGAGAAAGAGAGAGAGAGAGAGATGGAACGCCTACCTTTGCGACAACATGGATGGAACTAGAGAATATTAAGCTCAGTGAAATAAGCCAGTTGATAAAAGACAAATACCATATGATCTCACCTACAAATGGACTCTATTCAACAAAATAAACTAACAAACAAAATAAACCACAGGCACGGAAACATGGAGCAGACTGTAAGTGATCAGAGCAGATGGGGAAAGAGGACAATGGTGGAAAGAGGGGGAAGGGACTAGACAAAGATCATGTGCAAATGACCCATGGACATGGACAACAGAGTGGGAACTGACTGTGGGAGTGGGGGGTGGGTGTGGGATGGGTGGAGAGGAGTAAAAGGGTAAAAATTGAGACATCTGTAATAGAATAAACATTTATAAATTTAAACAAATTAAATTAAATTTAAAAATGTACTTAATGCTCAGTTTAACTGAAAAGAAGCGAGTAAAAATCCATATTTTGCTATTTTATATAATGGTGTCAAATATTTTACTAGTGGATTATTCCAAGCCAAGACAATTTAAATTATAAATGTAAACTGTCATTTTTTTATAGGAACAAGTTTTCACTTTTTAATGTAATATAAAAGCACTTTTGCCCAGGTTCTATCATCACAGTAAATAAATAAGAGTGAAATATGGAATGATGGCTTAATGTGAATTTATAATAAAAATGTTTCTTTGCTGATACATTCTTCCCAACTTCCTTTTTTGGAGCTCGCATGTATTACTTTTGTAGTGAACTAAACATTTCAAAACAGCACCTCAAATATGTGTACATATATCTAGATGTGTTCATGTAACTATTTTATACAACTCTGTAAAGACATTAAAACAGAAAAACAGGAAGTTATCATGCTAGATTAGTAGAATAGATTCCACAAGCTGAGATTCTTGTGAAGATAAGAGTGTTTTTAACTATTTCAAACAGCTGTCCTATAAAAGAATCAGTAGCTGACCAGCATCCAGGCCTATTCACTCCCAAGTAAGCTTGACTCTCCAATATTGATGTGATCAATGGATAAAAGATTGAAAGTGGCCTCTATATATTATAAAATTAGTATTCCAGGTGAAATCTAAGCATTTCAAATTTTCTTCTCACTTGGATTGCTATCTTACAAATATACATGCCTATCTCGTTACATTTATTTACAGACAATATATTCAGTATATTATTGATCTCTGTGTTCCTTGCAAAATCCAAGGACAGTGATAGAATTTGTGGAAACAATTTTATTGCTAAGATATTACATAATGTATTATTTTTCTATTGCTATATAACAAATTACATATAAATTTAGTAGCTTAGAGCAAAAATATTTATCTTACACAGTCACAGAAGTGGTTCAACTGGGTAGGGCAAGCATAGGGTTTTTGGGGAAGATGCAGTTCTGGCCCTGTAGGTCTGAGAGCTTAGTTCCTAATGACATTGACCTCTCCATGGCAGCTAACCTCTCCTGGAGCAAATCAAAAGACAACAAGGGTAGGAGAGAGGATGAGAGAGAAGGGGGAGGGAGAAAAATGAAAGAGAAAGAATACCCAAGAAGGACGTCTTAGTTTTCTATAAGCTAATCTGAAGCAACATACGATCAGTTTTCCCATATTCTATAAGCCACATATACCAACTCTGATAAATATGGGAGGGGAAATAACAATGGTATAAAAACCAGAAGTCAGGGATCATTAAGGATCCTTCAAAGCTGCCTACCACAACGCACCCTCTAGCCTAATTAGTCATGTTTTTCCCATGTGCAATCAGTTTCAAATCTATAAGTGGTAATGAATTATTAAAGGTAACTTACAGGTTATTTTAGATGTACTTCAGATTAATGAATAAATACAAGGGTGGATAATCTATGAAAAACATTCCTTGGAAGTACAATTCTCAAACTGAAGGTAACTCTCAAACTGACCACCGTTCTAAATCAACAAGTATTTTTATCATTACTAAGAATTTCTTAAGATACTCTTATACGAAAGTATATATATGCAGATATGACACTCTGCATTAAAAGTCTTGTGTTTTCCTCTGTGCTACAGAGGGAAGAGACAGGGAAAATGTAATGAAAGTGGTAAAGATGTAAACGAGCTTCAAAGAGATGGAAAAGGCAATAGGACGTGCATTCACAAAGATGTAAGCAAGTGTGAGGCATGTAGTTAAAGGTATACATATCAGAATAATGGGAAGAAAGTGTTGGACACTTAGGTTATATTTACATTATAGTGTACATATACATATTTTTGATAGATACACATACATATGTACAAGGCCTGTCCAGAAAGTATCCAGCCATGTGCTATGAAAAATAGAGGCATTTATCAAAGAAGACCAAGATACAAGAAACATGGTACATAGGACAATGACACCTTGGTCCCCTTCAAAGTAGGCACCTTAGGACTTCACACAGTTCTCCAAGTGGCCATCAACTGCCCCATCGTGTTTACCTTAATCCCATCAGTGGTCTGAAGCATCTTCCCTTTCAAAGGTCCTTTTAGTTTTGGGGAAAGCCAGAAATCGCAGGACAACAAATCTGAGCTGTAGGGGGGCTGAGTCACCTGGGTGATCCAATGCGTCATTAAAAAACTCTGCACCAGTCGTGATGCATGAGCTGGTGAGTTGTCTTGATGAAGCTGCCAATCACCAGCTGTGCAAAGCTGTGGCATCCGAATCATCCAAATAGGTCTATGGAGGGATGTTCAAGCTTAATGGAAAATTTGATGCCAATCCATGCCTCTACTCACTGTTGTTTCTTTTGTTTTTAAATTTAACAGGTTTATTAACATTGTTATAAAGCTGAACTGCTGACACATTTTTTTTTATTGTTGTTCAGCTACAGTTGTCCCTATTTGCTCCCTCCATTACCCACCTTCTGCCCTATCCAACCCCAACTCCCATTTTCAATCCTCCCTCGCCATTGTCTTTGTCCATGGGTCCTTTACACACGTTCCTTGATGACTCGTCCACTTCCTTTCCCTCTTATCCCCCTCTCCCTTCTTCTCGAGTTACTGTCAGTTTGTTCTATATTTCAATGCCTCTGATTATACTTTGCTTGCTTGTTTGTTTTGTTGATTATGTTCCACTGATAGGTGAGATTGTATGGCATTTGTCTTCACCACCTGGCTTACCTCACTTAGATAATGCTCTCCAGCTTCACCCATGCTCTCTCAAAGGGTAGGAGCTCCTTCTTTCTTTCTGCTGCGTAGTATTCTACTGTGTAAATGTGCCACAGGTCTGGTTCCCCCCGTCCCCACTCATTTACTGACTGGCACTTAGGCTGTTTCTAGCACTTGGCGCTTGTAAAGAGAGCTGCTATGAATATTGGGGTGCATAGGTTCTTTTGAACTGGTGTTTCAGAATTGTAAGGGTATAGCACCAGCAGTGGAATTGCCAGGTAAAAAGGTAGTTTCGGTCCTAGTCTTTTGAAACTTTATACTGTTCCCACAGTGGATACACCAGTCTGCCTTCCCACCAAGGGTGTACTAGGGTGCCCTTTTCACCACAACCTCACCGGCGCTTGTTGTTTGTTGATTTGTTTATGATGGCCATTCTGACCAGTGTGAAGTGGTATCTCATTGTGGTTTTAATTTGCATCTCTCTGATGGCTAGTGATGTTGAGCATCCTTTCACATGCCTCTGGGCCCTCTGTATGTCCTCCTTGGAGAAATGTCTGTTCAAGTCCTTTGCCCATTTTTTTTGATTGGATTATTTATCTTCCTGGAGTGGAGTCGTGTGAGTTCTTTGTGTATTTTTGGAGATCAAACCCTTGTCCGAGGTATCATTGGCAAATATATTTTCCCATATGGTGGGTTCCCTTTTCATTTTGCTGATGGTTTCTTTAGCTGTGCAGAAGCTTTTTATTTTGATGATGTACCATTTGTTTATTCTTTCCTTTATATCCCTTGCCCTAGGGGATTTTCAGTGAAAATATTGCTGTGTGGAATATCTGAGAGTTTCCTGCCTATGTTCGCCTCCAGGACTTTTATGGTGTTGCAACTTATATTTAAGTCTTTTATCCATCTTGAGTTTATTTTTGTGTATGGTGTAAGCTGGTGGTCGAGTTTCATTTTTTTTGCATGTAGCTGCCCAGGTCTCCCAACACCATTTGTTGAAGAGGCCATTTTTACTCCATTTTTTGCTCCTGCCCCCTTTGTCAAATATTAAATGACCATAGAGACATGGGTTTATTTCTGGGGTCTCTATTGTGTTCCATTGATCTATGTGTCCGTTCTTATGCCAGTACCAGATTGTTCTTGTATGTGGCCTTGTAATATAGTTTGATATCAGGCATTGGGATCCCTCCTACTTTGTTCTTCTTACTCAAAATTGCTGCGGCTATTTGGAGTCGTTTATGGTCTCATATAAATTTTTGAAATGTTTGTTCTATATCAGTGAAATATGTCATTGGTATTTTAATAGGGATTGATTGCATTGAAACTATAAGTTGCTTTGGGTAGTATGGGCATTTTGATGATGTTTATTCTTCCAAGCCATGAACATGGTATATGCTTCCATTCCTTTGAATCTTCCTTAATTTCTTTCTTCAGGGTTGTGTAGTTTTCTGAGTACAGGCCTTTTACCTCCTTGGTTAGGCTTACTCCTAGGTACTTTTTTGTTCCTTGTTGCTATAGCAAATGAGATTTCTTTCCTGATTTCTGTTTCTGATGTTTTGTTGTTGGTGTACAAAAATTCCTTTGATTTCTGAATATGGACTTTGTATCCCGCTGTTTTTCCAAATTCACTTATTAGGTCAAGTAATTTTTAGACGGGATCTACAGGGTTTTCTATGAGCACTATCATGTCCTTTGAAGATAATGGCAGTTTCACTTCCTCCTTTCCCATTTGGATGCCTTTTATTTATTTTCCTTGTGTGATCACAGTGGTTAGGACTTCCAAAACTATGTTGAATAGAAGTGGTGAAAGCGGACACCCTTGTCCTGTTCCTGATCTTAGTGGGAAAGCTTTTAGTTTTTGCCCGTTGAGTATGATGTTGGCTATAGGTTTCTCATATATGGCCTTCATTATGCTGAGGTAGGCTCCCTCTATTCCCACTTTGCCGAGTGTTTTAATTATAAACGGGTCCTGCACCTTACCAAATGCTTTTTCCGCATCTTTTGAAATGAGCGTGTGATTTTTGTCTTTCCTTTTGTTGATGCGATGTGTTGTGTTTAATGATTCGAGAATCTTATCAAAAGGTAAGAGTGTACTATCCTTGCATCCCTGGGATGAATCCTGCTCGATCATGGTGTATGATCTTTTTCATATTTTGCTGGCCAATATTTTGTTGAGGATTTTAGCATCTACATTCATCAGCGATATTGGCTTATAGTTTTCTTTCTTGGTTGCGTCTTCATCTGGTTTTGGGCTTAGGATGATACTGGCCTCATAAAAAGAGTTTGGGAGTCTTCCTTCTTCTTGGATTTTTTTGGAATAGTCTGAGAAGGACAGGCGTTAGCTCTTCCTTAAATGGTTTATAAAATTCTCCTATGAAACTGTCCAGCCCAGGGCTTTTGTGTGCTGGCAGTTTTTTGATTACTGCTTCAATTTCACTAGCTGTTATGTGTCTGTTCAGGCTTTCTGCTTCTTCTTCATTCAGTGTTGGAAGATAATATTTTTCTAGGAATTTGTCTGTTACACCTAGGTTTTCAAATTTCTTGGCATATAGTGGTTCATAGTAATTTCTTACAATCCTTTGTATTTCAGTGCTATCAGTTGTAGCTTTTCCTCTTTCATTTCTGATTTTATTTATTTGGGTCATATCTCTTTTTTTCTTGATGAGTCTGGTTAAAGCCTTGTCAATTATGTTTATCTTTTCAAAGAACCAGCCCCCCAGATTAATTGATCTTTTGAATTGGTCTTTTAGTCTCTATATCATTTCATGCTGCTCTGATCTTGGTTATTTCCTTCCTTCTACTTGCTCTGGGCCTTGTTTATTGTTGTTCCTCCAGTTCTTGTAGATGTAGGGTTAGGTTGTTTATTTGAAATCTTTCTACCTTTTTTTTAGGTAGGCCTGTATTGCTAGGAACTTACCTCTAAGGACTGCCTTTGTGTGTCCCATACATTTTGGACTCTTGTTTGTTCGTTTTCATGTGTTTCAAGGAACTTTTTGATTTCTTCCCTGATCACATTGTTAACCCATGCTTCGTTTAATAGCATGCTATTCAATCTCTGTGAATTTGAATGATTTTGAGTTTTTTCCTTGAGGTTGGTTTCTAGTTTCAGGCACTTGTGGTCTGAGAAAATGCTTGTTTGATTTCAATTTTTTTAACTTTGTTGAGGCTTGTTTTGTGTCCTATCATGTGCTCTATCTTTGAAAATGCTCCATGTGCATTTGAAAAGAATGTGTATTTTGCTTCTTAGGGATGAAGGGTTCTATATGCATCGGTTAAGTCCACTTGATCTAGGGCATTGTGCAATGCCACAATATCCTTGTTGATATTTTGTTTGGAAGATCTATCCATTGTTGACAGTGGGGTGTTAAAAATCCCCTACTGTCAGTGTGCTGCTGTCTATATCTTTCTTGACATCCTCCAAGATTTTCCTAATATATATCTTGATGCTACTATGTAGGCTGCGTATATGTTTATAATGATATGTCTTCTTGATGGGTTCTTCCCTTGAGTATTATGAAGCGTCCTTCTGTGTCCCTTTCATGGCCTTTATTTTGAAGTCTATTTTGTCTAATATAAGTATTGCTATCCCAGCCTTTTTTCCCCTGTCCATTTGCTTGGAATATATATATTTTTTAACCCTTCACTTTTAGTCTGCGTAGGTCTTCTGTTCTGAGATGGGTCTCTTGCAGGCAACATGTATGTGGGTCACATTTTCTTATCTATTCAGCTGCCCTATGTCTTTTGACTGGAACACTTAATCCATTTACATTTAAGGTTATTATTGCTATGTACATATTCATTTTCCCCTTTGTACCTGCGTTCTTCTCTCTCTCACTCTTTTTCTTCCTCGTCTTAAAGCAGTCCCTCCAGCATATCTTGCAGGGCTGGTTTTGGTGGAGGTGTATTCTTTCAGCTTTCTTTTGTCTGGGAAACTCCTCATTTTACCTTCCATTTCAACAGAGAGCCTTGCTGGGTAGAGTAGTTTTGGTTGCAGACCTCTGCTTTTCATGACTTAGAACATTTCTTGGCATTCCCTTCTGGCTTGTAGTGCTTCTCTTAAGAAATCAGCTGCTAGCCTTATCTGAGCTCCTTTGTGGTTACTTCCCTTTTCCCTGTACTGCCTTTAAGATTCTCTGTTTGTCTTTGAGTTTTGCCATTTTAATTATGATGTGTCTTGGAGTGGACCTCATTGGGTTCATCTTGATTGGGACCCTGTACCTTCCTGTGCTTCCTGCTCTTGCATGGCCTTTCCTCTCTCCAGGTTAGGGAAGTTTTCTGTCATTATTTTTTCAAACAGGTTTTCTGTCCCTTGCTCCTTTTCTTCTCTTCTGGTATTCCTATGATTTTAATGTTGTTGTGTTTTATGTTGTCCTGCAGTTCCCTTAAGCGATCTTCATATTATCTGAGTCTTTCTTTGTGCAGCTGCTCTATCCGGTATTTCTTTCTACCTTGTCCTCCAGCTCACTAATTCTGTCCTGTGCTTCATCCAGCCTGCTTGTAATTCCTTCTAGTATATTTTTTTTTTAATTTCAGGTATTGTATTCTTCATCTCTTCCCGGTTCCTGTTTATAGTTTCTATTTCCTTTTTCATATCATGGCACTTTGAAGTCAGTTCTTTGTAGTTGTCAGTGAGTTCCTTGAGCACCCTTATAACCGTTCTTTTGAATTGTATATCTGACAGTTTGCTTGCCTCTATTTCATTTAGCCCTTTCTCTGGGGATTCTTCCATGCCCTTTGATTGCGGGTTCTTTCTTTGTCTCCTCATTTTAGGTAATTCCTTTTGTTTGTTTTTGCATTTCTGGATGCTCTGCTTTGCCAGCTGTCTTCGTGGGCTGAACTTCTCTGATAGGATTTCTTTGGGACTCAGTGGTGCAGTCTCTTCGATCTCCTCATCTGGATGGTTTAGGGTTTCCCTTTCTTTTGTTTGTGTGGGCTCTCTTGTTATACTTGGGCTTTACCTGTCGGTGGCATCCTTTTTGGTGGACTCCGCTCCAGCAGGCTTACTGGTAGTCACAACTCCCACTTTGTCATGCATGTTGTTACACAGGTGTTGGTTAACAAGGCAGTATTACCAAACAACCAAAACTACACCAGGAAAAAGAAACCTCCTACCGTATCAGCAAACTTTACCGCATATGAACTAAGGTTAATAAAGGCGATGAGAGATTGTGGATATTATAAAATATGACAAAGGGAATATGAGATGGTTAAAAGATGGGAAAATGTTTTTGATTGAGAAGAGGGAAGAGAATTGATAAGAGTTGGGATAGAACTGAGGCCAAAATAAGGGAGAGAACAAAATTTAAAATGTAAGTAAAACATGAAAGGGTGATGAGAACAATGGAGTAAGAAAAGGGAAGAGTATACCATGAGGCTTGAAGTAAAATTGAAAAGGTAATGGACCAACGGGAGTAAAATTGCAGAAAATTCATGGCAGGGTCGATAGCAATGACAGCTGAATGAGGTTTAATAAAGATGGAATAGGAATAAGAATATTGTAGAAAAGGAAAAAGTGAGCATGAGATGTCTACACTAAACAAAAGTGATTTTGAGATGATTTTGGGAAGCAAACTTATAAGAGCAAGGAGTAAAGCCCAAGTTGGAGGGGGGGATGAGAGAGAGAGAAAGCAATGAAAAAAGATTCCTCACTCAACTGATCAGGGGACGGGGGAAGGCGAAATGGAGTAAGACAATGGGAGAGTATCTGTGGGATTTAAAGCACAAACAAAGGGTGAACAAATAGGAGTTCTGTTGGAGAAGTATGGCAATAACTGCAGTGTTCTGCCAACTCTTTATAAAAGGTGGAAAAGAAATCAGACTCTTTAAGAGGGGAAAAAGAATGTGAGCTGACTTAAGAAAGCACAGCACTTGTACAAGGTTACATGGAGGAGAAATAGTGAGAGTAAGGGATAGGAACTTTGCGTAGTGTGAGTGAAAATAAAGCTCAGGAAGATGGTGAAATGGATTAAGTCCAGGGGAAGGTGCTGTGTGGGATCTGGAATAACAATAGTATGATAAGAAATATATAATCTGAATAAAAAGAATAAGATGTAAAAGACCAAGGTATATGACTGAAGTGAAAGAAGAAAAATTAAAATGTAATATGAGAGGGAGGATAAAATAACAAATAAGCAATGAAAACAAACAAACAAAAACTAAATAAATGGAAAGAAGAAAGAGAAACAAAAAAGACATGGAAGTTCTGACGAAGAGAGAAGTGAAATTTGTCTTAGCTATTGGTTTTGCCTTCTGGCTTCTCCCCGGATCTGTCTGTGGTTCTCTCTCCGCTCTAGGTCTTAGTGTCTTACTCTTGGGAAAAAATAAAAACAAAAGCCTCAGGCTGATTGTTAAGCCTGCCCAGCCAGTTTTGCAAATCTTCCCGCTTCCTGCAGGCACTTAGGGGGCTGGGCTCTGTTTTTCTGTCCTGTGGTTCCTCCAGGATGAGGGCTCAATCTGGGTTACAATAATCACGGGTGCCCGGTTTCCAGCTCATGTCCTCACAGCACTGCGTGGCCTCTACTCTCCACCCTGTGAAGTTGCCCCAGGCTGGCGCCGATAAGCCACCTCGCTTTGCACCCCTTTGATCAATCCATGAGGTGAACCGAGTGGGAGCAAGTTGCGCCCACGCTCCTCCCTCTTTGTTGGCCAGGCCGCTACACGCTCAAAGTCCGTGCATGGAGCACCTCAGTTCCCCTTTTGAAGAAAGTCTCTCTAGGTGACACAGCTGCTCTGAGCCAGTGCCTGGATTTCAATACACTTCAACTCTCTGGCAAGTCCAGAGTCTATCTGGGCCATGGCCAGTCGCGCCCACCTCCTGCCCCAGCTCCAGGCGCCACCAGGTTCCCCCAAATTCTCTGGCAAAGTCCAAACCGGAGACCACTGCCCCAGCCTGGGTACAGCACTGGCTCTGTGTGTGCTTGTTGCCTTTCTTCCCGCCCCCCCGCACCCCCCGCCCCACAGAGACTTTATGCACCCAGGCCTCCCCTGGCATGGGTCTGGGACTTCCTTTCCCTGGGAGCAGAGGGCGCCACTAGGCTGCTATCCCTGACCCAGCTCTCCTCCAATGTTCCCATGGCAGCCACAGTCTCCAGCTCCAGGCCCGGGGACCTTTCCCATCAGCCTGAAGAACCTCCTTACTGCCCGTTCTGAAGTGTCCTCTGCACACTTTCACTTTCAAACTTCCTATCAGCTAACATTCTGTTGGCTGTTCACTCTGTTCTTTGGAAGATTGGCTAGGTGTCCCAGTTGGGTGCATGAGCAAGTGGGCTCAACTCCCGCCTTCTTCACCACCATCTTCCTCTCTCTTGCTCAGTTATTTTGAATATGATGGCCATACAGTACACATATTCACTCAATAGCATCCATTGCATTCACTGATATATACAGTGCAGTTCTCATTGTTTATTCATACGCATTCCAGTTCACTTTCCTTAGCTGCCAGGTTACATCTTTGTCATGCAAACAATTGTGGTTAAATTAAAAATGGCTGGAATCTTTCTGGACAGTCCTCATATACACATGACTCTCTCTTTCTAGCTGCAGTAGGGAGTCTCTGGCTGGCTACAAAGAAATAAGCTTTTATTATGTGAGCTGCACATGGAGAAAGGCAACAAGAATGAGAAACATGGATGGCCTGTAGGAACTGAGGATCGCAGTCCTTCAACTGTACTGAACTAAAATCTACCAAACCCCTGTTTATTGAAGATGATACTGAATCCCAAATGAAAACTCAGGCTGGTTAGTATTTTGAATACATCCTTTTTAGACCCTGAACAATGCCCTGACTTTTTCTGACATGTAAAATATGTGAGATAATAAATCTATCTTGTTTTAAGCTTTTAAATATGTAATACGTTACATATCTGTGAAAACTACTACAAATCCTAACCAAATCACACAGAGCTAGGCCATTTACAGAATTAACTCATTTTTACCATTTATTAGATCAAAATAGAATGTTATACAGGGTATTTGCCAGGTGGTCTGCGTAGTAGAGTTAATAATTGAAAGTAATTTAACAGGGAACAAAACAACAAGAAATTTATTTTTAATGCTTACTATGCCCTTTATATGTGTTCACATTTAGTCTTCAAATCTACTCTTTATAGTACATACAATTACCTCTATTTTCTTGATTAAGAAATTAAGGGTTAGAGAGTTGAAATGATTTGTCCAAAGCTTCACATATGGTAGATTTATTTTGGACACATAACTTAATCATAGACAATCTGATTTTCAAGCTTGCATTCTCAACGTTTACATGCCAAAGCCACTTTATTTCCAGTACATTTTATTGTACTTCTATCCCCCAACAATGTCAGCACACTATATATCTGAATCTCTGATCCAGTCCCCTCAGCCAAGTCATCTTTCTGCATAGTCCATTTACTTTAGAGCAATTTGAAAATTAGAGTAAATATTTTATCATGTATGATATTTGTTTTTAATAATTATCTATGAAACAGCAAATTTCTGTAAGTATGTGAATGAAGTTTATTTCTACTTCATTGAAATAACTAAAATGGTTATTTTATTTGGGTATAATATTTTTACAGTTGAATCTGAAAATAATTGCAAAAATCCTGAAGTAGAACACACACATACACATACATACTCACCCAACTACCCATTTACTCACATACACAAACAGTCTAAGTTTATGAAACAATATTTTAGCTCACATTTTAGAAGTATAATTTAGAGCAGGTTATTTGCTCTGAGAAGTAAAAATGGAGATAATACTAAATAAATTGTTTGAAAATAGGAAAATTCCACCAAGTATTCTCTTTAGGGATTTGGGGTAAAGGAAAGAGAGGAGTGGAAAGGGAAGAAAAAGACTAACATTTCTTGAAAATAGCTATGTATTAAGTGTTAAATTTTTACAATAGTCCAAAAACAGTTATATCTTTCATTGTACTGTTAGAAAACTGAGGTGCAAAATTTAAGGACATTAACCAAGGTTGATTGAAAAAAGCTAACAACTGACTGCAGGAATACAAACTCATATCTACCTGATTCCCAAATCCTTGCTTCTTCATGATCATGGTATCTCCCCTGCCAGGTAAGTATTCCAAATCCTTGCTTCTTAATATGATATTATTCCTCTCATCATAATACCTTCAGTTCTAATGTTCATGATTATATGAAAAATAAAACACTTTTTCAGGATGTACTTTTTTTATTATGACAAACCATTGGCATTATGCATATGTATTATTTATGCTAATATACAGTTGGTCTTCATTTAAAAATATGAAAAACTGTTACTATATGCATCTGACTAGAAAAAAAGTCTAATTAGCAAGTTCCAGAAGCAGTTGTGAGTACTAACTTCAAACACAATTATGTTCCCGTCTGAGAAGAGTCTTTATTTTCTAAAAAATAGTTAGTTATTCATTTATTTTGGGGGGTTAACTTCTTCTTTTTAATTTATTTTTAAAAATATTTTAAACTTTAATAACACTTTTCAAGAAGAGAAAAATATAGAAAATAATTTTTATTTTGTAACTTTTTTTAAAGTTCTTTACCATTATTCAAATTTTAAAAAGCTTTAAATTTTCTTGACTTATATATCAATTAAGCTTTTTTTAATTATTAAAATTCTTTCTTTTACAGTTTCACAATGTTCACTGCCAGGTGACTCTAGCTAATAAATATAAGCTCTCCCTGCTATTATTTAAGCAAATATTCTATTACTCCAAAAATTTAAATATTAAAAGGTCTTACAAAGATGTAGTATATGACCTAACAACTGTCTATAGTAGGCATAAATTATGTACATAACTGTGAAGGACGGTGAAGGTTGACATCAAAAGCTAGGTTAAGTGTTTGGCAAGACCACACTTGACCACTTGTATCTGCAAGGCAGAGCAAGCTGGCAACTGGTGACAGCTTGAACCCAAAGCGGGGAGGGTTGAGAAGGGAGTAGATAACTACATGCTTCAGCTGACCACAACTGCAACCTTTGCAGGAGAAAGCTTTATCATGTAGATAGCCTGGGAACAGAACAATCTGTGCTCACAGTGTTTCCTTAAGTCTGCAAAACTCCCTTGAGCTTTATCTAACCAACCCCTATAAAATAAACATGGAGACCGCGGTCCTTGTCATTGTCTCTCCATCAGAGGACAATGCCCCACCTGGCCCCCGCTGTTCCTTAAACTGTCTTGTGTTGTGTCTTTGTGTTGTATTGTCTCTTTCTCAACCTCCCATCATCCCACCTCAGGGACCACCACTCAGTGCAGGTCCTGGCACATAACCCATAAGAAAAAGATTCAGTTTTAGCAGATATGGGTTCTAATAATACTTACTTCTTTATTATTAGCTGTAACATCATAACAAGTTATATTTTTTCCAAATCATTTAAATTATGTGTATTTTAATTTCTCCACATACTAAACAGAGGATAATAATGTCAGCATTACTTAAATCAAAAGTAATATCACAATAAAATTAATGAATTTAAATGAAAGAATGAAATGAAGTAAAAAGATGCCCAAGTGCTTGAGAAGCTTAAATGCTAAATAAACAGGGAATCATTTTGTTTGCATATCTGGCAAAATGATAAAGTTGGTACAAAATAAGAAAAAGTACACAGGCAAAATAGTAGGTGCACTACCTGAGAAATATTTGACTGTATAATTCAAGTTTATTGACAAACATCTTTTAGGGAAAATATGGAGCCTCTATTTGGAGGAAGTTTTAGAAAAGGGTAGAACAATGTGGACATAACAGTGAGAAACTTGAGGGCTATCTTACACTGATGGTGAACACCCTTGGTAATGAATTCTGGGGTGGGATGAGTTGGGATTGGGTGGGCAAGTAAAGAAAATTCTGAAGAAGCCAGGACACCATGGTTTCCTTCTTTTGAGTGGTAAAATCTAGAGAAGGAAATGACATAACTCTTCAACAAAATTTCTGTTTTGTTTTCTTTTTTATAATTATTTTATTACAGATTTAGCCACTTATGGCATACTGCTTGATTTATACCGTATTTTAATTATGCATGCTGTTCTCGTAGTCCTTGCTTTAGACCAAACAATGGATTTAAAGTTCTCGTATTGACATAGTTACCAAGAAAAACTACCATTAGATGTGAAGAAGTACAACATTAAAAAATAAGCAAACAAAAGCTCATAAGCACAGACAACAGTATGGTAGTTACCAGAGAAAAAGGAGGGGTGAAGGGAGTAGTAAAGGATAAAGGGGGTCAATTATATAGTGACAAAACATTTGACTTTGGACGGTGGGCACACAATGCAATATACAGATCATGTGTCATTGAATTGTACACTTGAAACCTATATAATATTATTAACCATTGCCACCCCAAGAAAGAAAACAAATGCTTTCTAAAAGCTGGCTTGCTGGATCTCAAAAAGTTCATAAATATCAAACGTTCAATCAAAAGTTTTACAAGTATGTTTTTCTCTCTTATTTTCTGACATTTTTAGATGTCCTCAAAACCTCAATATCAACTCAATCTTAAAAAATAGCACTAAAAACATCACAATAAAATGTCAACATAATGGTAATAATATATACTTCAAGTGCTTTTGTTGCCTAATAATATCATTTCAAAACCAAATTCGCACTCTGTGTAAACTTATGTTAATTAAAAAAAAAAGAGTGAGAACAAGTTTAATAGGAAGAGCACAAGGAGTGAAATGGGAAGCCAAAGAGAAGAGACAGTCATAAATACTCCTATTGCCATACTTGATATGTCTCTATGGTTCATTGATGATATTTTTAGACCTTTGGGCCTTAAAAAACATTAAGAAAACAGAAATCAGTACACTTAAACAAAAGAGAATTATTAACAAAAGGCCACTTACCAATTTCTTCCAGATCTTCCACAAGCCTTTCAGGTCAACCTTAATATGGAGACGTAGATAAATTCAATCCCAGCATCACATTAGAGTAGCCCTGCTAATAGAGACAAATAATTGTCATTGCTTTGAAAATTAACTTTTAATTTATATCATAATTGTGTCAATGACTTCATGGAACATAAAACATATTCAAACTCAAATAAAGATAATTTTAATGCATCCATTGCTTTGTGAATCTTCAAGTATGTATGACACGCTTTTCTACATTTTGATTTGGAGAACTTTAAATCCATTGTTTGGTACAAAACAAGGACCACACAGATAGCATGAGTTGCATTTTTAGGAGGTGAAGATTTTATTTCTTACTCTTACAATTATTATTAAGGCTTAAACTTTAGGGGATTAAAGTTTACATACATGGTGACTGAAGATATTTGACTGGGTGAGGAGTACACAGTGCAATACTCAGATCATGAATCATAGACATGTATACTTAAAGTCTATATGATCTTATTAACCAATGTCACCCCAATAAATTTAATACAAATTTAAAAAATATATAATAAAATGTCTCAAGTTATTTATCTCAACTCTCTCAGAAAACATGACTGATTTCAGTTGCTTCTTTTTTATTTTATTTTTTATATTCAATATATTTTTTCATGGTGAATACAATATTTTATTTTGTTGCATTTTCTTATACAATGAATTTTTTAAATTGTTCAAATACTTTTGTCTCTACCTTCCTGCCACCACTTTCCCTTGCCCCCTTCCTGCATCTCCCTCCCTCAATCCTTTCCCACTTTGGCTTTGTCCATGAGTCCTTTATATATACTCCTGAACTTGACTCTTCCCTTCCCTTTCCCCGCCCTCCCCTTTCCTGTTGATTCTGTTGGTTTCTTTTTTCTTTCAGTGTTGCTGGTTATATTTTCCTTGCTTGTTTGTTTTGTTGGTTAGTTTCCACTTATAGGTGAGATCATATGGTATTTGTCTTTCACCTCATGGCTTGTTTCACTTTAGCATAATGCTCATCAATTCCATCCATGCTGTCCTGAAGGGTAGTAGCTCTTTTGTTCTTTCTGCTGCATAGCATTCCATTGTGTAAATGCACCATAGTTTTTTGATACACTCATTTACTGATGGGCACTTAGGTTACTTCCAGCACTTGGATATTGTAAACTGTGCTGCTGTGAACATTGGGGTGCACAGATTCTTTTGAATTTGTGTTTCAGGATTCTTAGGGTACACTCCAAGCAGTGGTCAAAAGTCAGGTCCATTTTTAGCTTTTTGAGGAAATTCCAAATTGTTTTCCACAGTGGCTGCACCTGACTGCATTTCCCCCAACAGTGTACTTGGCTTCCCTTTTCTCCACAGTCTCACCAGCACCCATTTTTTGTTGATCTGTTTATGATGGCCATTCTGACCAGTGTGAGGTCGTACCTCACTGTGGTTTCGATCTGCATTTTTTTGATGGCTAGTGATGCCGAGCATCCTTTCACATGTCTCTGGGCTCTCTGTATCTCTTCCTTGGAAAAGCGTCTGCTCAGGTCCTTTGTCCATTTTTTGATTGGATCATTTGTCTTCTTGGAGTGGAGTCGAGAGAGTTCTTTATATATTTTGGAGATCAAACCCCTATCTGATGTATCATTGACAAGTACATTTTCCCATACTGTTGGTTCTCTTTTCATTTTGCTGATGTTTACTTTAGCTATGCAGAAGCTTCTTATTTTCATGAGGTACCATTTGTTTATTCTTTCCATTATGTTCCTTGCTTTATGGGACATATTGGTGAAAATATTGCTGTGTGGGATATCTGAGAGTTTCCTGCCAATGTCCACCACTTGGACTTTTACGGTGTCGCGACTTATATTTAAGTCTTTTATCTATCTTGAGTTTGTTTTTGTGTATGGTGTCAGTTGGGGATCAAATTTCAATATTTTTCATGTAGCTGTCCAGCTCTCCCAACACCATTTGTTGGAAGAATTAACATCATCAAAATGTCCATACTACCCAAAATAATTTATAAATTCAACTCAGTCCCTATTAAAATGCCAATGATGTATTTCACAGACATAGAAGAGACATTTCAAAAATTTATATGGAACCATAAATGACTCCGAATAGCCTCAGCAATACTGAGGAAGAAAAACAAAGCAGGAGGGATCACAATACTGGACATAAAACTATATTACAAGGCCACTGTAATCAAAACAGTCTGGTACTGGCACAAGAACAGACACATAGATAAGTGGAACAGAATAGAAAATTCAGAAATAAACACGTGTCTCTATAGTCAATTAATACTTGATAAAGTGGGAAGAAGCTTAAATTGGAGTAAAAGTAGCCTCTTAACTTACTTCTTTAACACCTACTTAATAAGCTTTGCAGGATTTTACATAATTAACAAATTAATAGTAAACATTTTTTCCTTACAATTACAGTGTAAGCATTATTACCTTAATTCTTATTTGAATTTGTATTTTCCAGATCTATTTCCTGTTTAACCATTTTCTTTTCTAACCTTTTTCTTCTTTAATCTGAAAGTTTCAGTGCAAACCTTTCTTAGGCTAAAATAAGTGCTTTGAAGTTCCAATAAAACTATAGGTGTTAGTAGTGTATAGCTTGTAAATGAGCTTTGACTCACACACCAACATTGACTTATTGATAGTGACCAGGTGAAAAACAGTATGAAGACTAAATCTGAATCTGCAGCAGAAAGGAATACTGTGTTTAATTAGCAATGTCCGCCACAGGCATTGAAGAGATCAATGACATCATATGTCATCTTGTTTAACATTTAGACATTCCACTAATTTTATTTAAATAGTCTCTAAACTCTTTGGCTAAAAATATTGTTCTCCAATAAAATATTAGTGATGGGTCACCTATTTAAACATATACAAATAAAGCATTCTGTTTGAATCCGAAAACCAAATACTGTCTCATTGCTATTATTTTCCCAGATACCTTGAGGCAGTCCACAAAGCATAACTTCAAACCATTGTTTTAATCATAAGTATCAAGATAACTCAAACTCACAGAATTTAAGATAATTCAAACTCTTTTTATAGTCTAGCATTCTTTATCTATGACCTCTGTTGTCATATATCTCTCTTTTTAAAAATATGATTTAGAAAAAATTTTTTGGATGTTATCAGAAATCACAGCAAGATATTCACAAATACCTAATTACTACATTTAACAAATAAAATTTTGCACATGAGCACGCTTCATTCTTAACTTTGCTTATGTTGATCTTTGTTCATAATTATTTCCTGCTTGCTATATGCCACCAAAAAAAAAATATCTTATTAAAATGTAGCATTCAATATTATTTCCTAATTCAATATGCCTTATTTTCTTTTTCCACATTTATGGATATTATTTTTTCCTAAATCAATCTACAAATTATGTATGTTTAAAATATAGCCTAAAAACCTAATTTTAAAAGTACATGCTATAAAAAGTCTATTAATATTAAAGTAAAATTCAAAAACTATAAGGCAAAATGAAGGAATCGATTGCCAAACAGTAGGATGCAGGTGCAGACACAGTACAGTTCAGAAATAAACCAACATTAAATGAGATATTTATATATCATTATGGTAATATCACAAAGTGAAAGAAAATGTTAGTGTTGACTCTTTGTATGGAGAAAGAAAAATAGTCTCAGAATATGACAACAAATAAACCTAGTTCCTTATACAAATTTAATTCCAATGAGATTAAAGAGGTTTTTTATTTATATATTTTTTATTTTTTACTTTATTTATTTACTTTTTAAATATTTTGTCTCTGCCTCTCCCCTACCACTTTCCCTTGCCCCCTCCCTCCTTCCCTCCCTCAGCTCTTCCCCTTTGGTTTTGTCCATGAGTCCTTGCTATATGTTCCTTGACTTTCCCCTTCCCTTCCTTTTCACCGCCCCCCTCCCTCCTTCCCTCTTGTCTCTGTTGGTTTCTTTTCCTTTCAGTGTTGCTTGTCTTATTTTCCTTGCATCTTTGCATTGTTGGTTAGAGGTTTGATCTCCAAGATATATAAAGAACTCACTCGACTACACTCCAAGAAGACAAACGATCCAATCCAAAAATGGGCAAAGCACCTGAGCAGACGCTTTTCCAAGGAGGACATACAGAGGGCCCAGAGGCATTTGAAAGGATGCTCAGCATCAATAGCCATCAGAGAAATGCAGACCAAAACCACCATGAGGTACGACCTCACACTGGTCAGAATGGCCATCATAAACAGATCAACAAACAACAGGTGCTGGCGAGGCTGTGGAGAAAAGGGAACCCTCGTCCAGTCTTGGTGGGAATGCAGACTGGTGCAGCCACTGTGGAAAGCAGTGTGGAATTTCCTCAAAAAGCTGAAAATGGGACTGCCTTTCAATCCAGTGATTCCCCTGCTGGGACTATACCCTAAGAACACCAAAACGCCAATACAAAAGAACCTATGCACCCCAATGTTCATAGCAGCACAATTTACAATAGCCAAGTGATGGAAGCAGCCTAAATGCCCATCAGTAGATGACTGGATCAAAAAGTGATGGTACATATACACAATGGAATACTACGCAGCAGAAAGAAAAAACGAACTACTAAACTTTGCGACAACATGGATGGAACTGGAGAGCATTATGCTAAGCGAAATAAGTCAGGGGGCGAAAGACAAATACCATATGATCTCACCTATAAGTAGTTATTCTATTACAATTTACAAAGGACTCAGTTTTTGCAGTAGACCTTTTTTAAATCAGTCATTTACATGAGAGGAACATTGCAATCATCATTTATACAGATGCTGCAAATATCAAGAAAGATAACAGCTAAGATTTCTTAACATTTGGTTCTGCAAAGGCTAAATGCTGTAAAACTGCCAACAGAAATACAGAGGGCTCACTATAATTAGCATCCAGTACTCATTAAAGCAGTATGAACTGCATCAGGGATGTGATGTTTGTCTGTTTTATTCACTTTTTAGTCAAATAAACCTAACCTCCTGCCTGGTACTTAGTAGGCACTCAATAAATATTTGTTGAATGGATGTATTAATCTATTGACTAATCACCATGGAATTCCAGGATAAGTGAGGGAATTTAAAAATAAAGTTCTAGGTAGAATAGACAGTGGATGTGAACTAAGACAGAGATATTGTCCTCAGGTAGTGCTGATTCAAAATAAAATTCAATGATATTTCAAGAGGTAGAACATAAAAACAAAGGAGTGTTTTATTCTACTGCCTTAATTTAATATGGCATAATATTATTTTTATTTTGGAAACTCATAGAACATTAATTGTGAACATACATTTTGAAATGTATTTGAGTGTAAAGTTTGTGTTGAAAGATTAAAAAAACTGATTTAATATATACCTTAATAAGGTAGAATTTGTAGTATTTTTAGTTAATATTAAGGCCATACTGTAGTGACTACTGCATGTAATGCAAAGCTGTAAAGCATATATAAATATATGCATATAATCACTATAGTTACTCTACATGAGATTTATTCCATGAGTTTTGTTCTCAAATTACATTTTGCCATATTTAAAGAATATGAGGTAAAAATGAAGAATACATCTTTGGAATTGCTAAGTACTAGTAATTTAATTACCAACAAAAACACATTCCGTATCTTTTAGCCATAATGGATAAGTCATGCAAGCATTATCTCTCTACAGAATAGGGTCTATGTAAGATCATCTGGATCTAAGAAGGTGAAGCAGATGACATTTCAAACTCTGCCATATCCCTATCAAACCATTAAGGAAGTTCAGTCATAGGAATTGAACTGAGATAAAAATTCACCTAGAAGACAACTGAAGCCACAATGAAAGTTAAGTTTGCTAATATTATGAGCACAGTTCCACACATATTTATTTGGTGTAGGGAAATTTTATTGTAGTCACTTTTTACATTTATATATTTGCCTCTAGCTTTGATTAAAATATATTTTATTGGTGTGTTCAATCAGAGGATATAAATATAATAATTAAATCAATGAGAAGACAAATAATACTGCTAAGATAGAAAGTGTACAGGTAGACATTAAAAGTAGGGGGAAATGCTATGATGGTTATTTATAAGATTCTGCTCTTGAACTTCTCTCAGAACAAAACTAAGAGTAGCCTGGTAGAGCTCTGAAAAAATGCATTAAATTATTTATACGAATATATAAAAATACTTTAAAACCAAATCCCACTTATTAATATTTTTATTGTGATAAGAACACAACATGAGACCTAACCTCAATAAATTTTTAAGCGCACAATACAATATTGTTAACTATAGGCATAACATTTTACAGCACATCTCTAGAACTTACTCTTATTACATAAGTAAGTTTTATGCCTATTGAACAACAATAGTTAAAATTTCCAATTCCATAAAAGATTTTTTTTCATCTTCAATCACTGCAGTTAGAGTAAATACCTATTAAGTACCAAATTTTCTGTCTGCTGGACACAAAGGGATGTAAAATATTCTTCCTGCTGACTGCTGAAGGACAGATTATGTATACAGTAAATATCCATTTCAATTAATATTACATTGAAGCTAACATGAAGATATTACATGAAGCTAACAATAGGTTATAAATTAAAATGTGATATCATGTAAGCAAAAGTAAGCCTGAGGTGATACCAATTATAATAGAAATTTCCATGCAAAAGTAATTATTTGTGAGGCAGGTGGATAAAATGACACACCTGTCAGAATCACAACTAAATGCCCTTCTACATTTCTCATGAAGTAATCAAAAAAATTATTTTATCCTAAATGCTGAAGATTTTTGCATATATTTAAATTTTTCTCTACTTCTTAAAAACAAACTACTAGAAGTAAATAATTATGGTGACACTTAAAGTTAGAAAAAAGGCTCAAGTAGACATTTCTTGCAAAAAACTTCACACTTATTAGAACTATTAAAATAACTACCTATTATTTGTATTAGATTTTTTAACCAGAAACACATAAGTGAATGCTGCAATAAACATTGAAGTGAATAATAAATTTCCAAAATAATATACTGTTTGTTGTTTATAATAGGTTGTGAAAGAGAGAAAAATTACAGTGTTCTTCACACTGTTACTGTAAGTAACATATTAAAAATTGGAGAGAGAAAAGAAGCATTTCAGGCAATAAAATTATAGTATGCATTTTGACCCAAAATTCAAAACTTTCACAAACATAGATAAGAGACTGAAAACAAGCTCAACACACACTGAAGTTGAATTTACTTTTTTCTACAGAGGCATGTGCTCAATAGGAACTTAAGAAAATATACCACTAAGTTAACACCAGTAAGTTAATAAAGGACAATTCTTTCAAAATAGCAGCTTAGTTTTTATTGTTGTTTTTGAATGAGAAAATAAGACTAAATTTGAAGAAAATGGCAAAGAAAAATTCAAGAATGTTGCTACTAGAATTAGTAAAGCAGGTTTAAGAACACATATCTGATTTTTTTATATTCATTGTAGTACAATGCATTTTTAATACATCAGACATAAAATTGCTTTCTTTCTTATTCTTCTTTTATTCTCTTACTCCTCCCTGCTTATTCTGGTAATTGCCTCCTTTCCACTTTATTTATATAAGAAAATAAATAAATAACTAATCTTTCCAATGTTGACCAATAGGTGATTTTACTAATATAGTACCAAGTTTAATAGCAGATCAATATAGCAAGGACTCATGGACAAAACCAAAGGGGAAGAGCTGAGGGAGGAAAGGAGGGAGGTGGCAAGGGAAACTGGTGGGGGGGGGGGGAGGCAGAGACAAATGTATTTGAAGAAATAAATTAAAATAAAATTTAAAAACAAGAAAACAATAAAAATATCCTTCATCCTATATTTTTCTCATTTCAGTTTCTTAAGTTTGGTGAAAACGTATAATTTTCAGCAAAATAACAGTGCTCAAGTCTGTAAATAGGACTTAGAAAAGTAAGTGGACAACAATTAACCTAGACAAAAATGACTCTGCAGCCATTTTCTTGATGCTGGTAATGTTTTGTCCATGTCTTTCAAATCATAAGAAATGTGATGCAGGCAGTCTAGAGAACAAGAACTTCAAAGCTTAAGAAAAGTCTTTCAAGCTACATAAGAGAGATTTAGGATAATGCAAGTTGCAGGATTCACCAGTCATTTGAGGGATCCACAGCCATAATACATAAGTTGCATAACCCTGCAAGACTCGGACTTTTGATGTTTTCTTTACCACTTTTCAAATGATTCCTTTTCCAGAGCTCTTCTTTAGCAAGTTCACAGTCCTAACCTAGTACCATGTCTATGGGATACTACTACCACACAACATATTTAACACCAGTTTATTGTCATACAGGATACAGTATTTGTTTTATATATGCTAAGTGAATATTAAAGCTATTTAAATTTATGAAACTTCTGCTTCTTACATATATCAACAGGTTTTCATTCAATACTGCCATTTTCCTTTCTTTTTTAAAATACTAATCCTCACCCCACCCCTGCACATTATGTAAGTCCTCAGGAAAACGTGCCTATGCCTCTCTTGCCACCCTCAGCAAGTCTCCTTTGCTTCCTTGAGAATGTACTAATATACTCTGCTTGCATACTACTGACTAGATGATCTGTAAACCTTTATTGTGTTGGCAAGACGAACTGAGTTTTTGACATCATTTCACATACACCACATATTTTTTACTCATTCATCCTTGGATGCACATTTCCACATCATGACTATTGGAAATAGCACTACAGTAAATATTAAAGTTCTCTTTAGGATCCTGATTTCCACTCTTCTGGATAAATACCCAGAAGTGTAATTGCTGGATCATATGGTAATTCTATTTTCAATTTTTTGAGGAATTTCCATAGTGATTCCCAATAATGGCTGCACCATTGTCATGTCCAAGTACACAAATGTTCTAACTTCTCCACATACTTACCAATACTTACTGTCTTTTTTTTTAATTCTTTATTTTTTATTGTTCAAGTATGGTTGTCTCCATTTTCCAACCACCACTTTCTCCTGTCCCATCCACCCCCACCTGGCACCCTCAATCCTTCTCCACTTTGGCTTTGTCCATGGGTCCTTATACATGTTCCTCAACTTGACCCTTCCCTTTTTCCCCATTTCCTCCCTCCCTCCTGCCCTTGGTAATGTCGTTTGTTTTTTCATTCAGTGTTGCTGGCTATATTTTTCTAGCCTGTTTGTTTTGTAGATTAGGTTTCACTTATAGGTGAGATCATATGGTAATTGTCTTTCAGACTTTGGTTTATTTTGCATAGCATAATGCTCTCCAGTTCCATCCACGCTGTTGTGAAGGGGAGGAGTTCTTTCTTTCTTTCTGCTGCGTAGCATTCCATTGTGCATATGTACCATGCATTTTTGATCCAATCGTCTACTGATCAGCATTTAGGTTGCTTCCAACACTTGGCTATTGTAAATTGTGCTGCTATGAGCATTGGGGTGCATAGGTTCTTTTGAATTGGTGTTTTGGGATTCTTAGGGTATAACCCCAGCAGCAGAGTTTCTGGGTCAAAAGGAAATTCCATTGTTAGCTTTTTGAGAAAACTCAAAATTGTTTCCACAGTGGCTGCATCAGTCGGCATTCCCACCAACAGTGCGCTAGGGTTCCTTTTTCTCCACAACAAGGTCAGCACTTGCTCTTTGCTGATTTATTTATGATGAACATTCCGACTGGTGGGAAGTGGTTTCTCATTATGGTTTTAATTTGCATTTCTCTGATGGCTAGTGATGCTGAACATCCTTTCATATGTCTCTGGGCCCTGTGTATGTCCTCCTTAGAGAGGTGTCTGTTCAGGGCCTTTGCCCATTTTTTAATTGGAGTGATTGTCCCTATGGTGTGGAGTCATGTGAATTCTTTATATAATTTGAATATCAAACCCTTGTCCGAGGTATCATTGGCAAATGTATTTTCCCATATGGTTGGTTCCCTTTTTATTTTGCTGATATTTTCTTTAGCCATGCAGAAGGTTCTTGTTTTGATGAAGTCCCTTTTGTTTATTCTTTCCTTTATGTCCCTCTTTCTAGGGGACATATTGGAGAAAATATTGCTGCGTGCAATATCTGAGTTTCCTGCCAATGTTCTCCTCTAGGACTTTTATGGTGTCACAACTTATATTTAAGCATTTTATCCATCTTGAGTTTATTTTTGCGTATGGTGTAAGTTGGTGGTCGAATTTCACTTTTTTTTTTGCATGTAGCTTTCTAGATTTCACAACACCATTCATTGAAGAGCCTATTTTTTACTCCATTTTATCCTTCTGCCCTCTTTGTCAAATGTTAATTAACCATAGAGACTTGAGTTTATTTCTGGGCTCTCTATTCTGTTCCATTGATATATGTGTCTGTTCATATGCCAGTACCAGACTGTTTTCATTACTGTGGCCTTGTAATATAGTTTGATGTCCAGTATTGTGATCTCTCCTATTTTGTTATTTTTTCTCAAAATTGCTCCAGTTATTTGGGGTCATTTATGGTTTCATATAAACTTTTGAAGTGTTTGTTCTATGTCTGTGAAATACGTCATTGGTATTATAATCAGGATAGCATTAAATCAATAAATTGCTTTGAGTAGTATGGATATTTTGATGATGTTGATTCTTCCAATCCCTGAACATGGTATATGCTTCCATTTATTTGTGTCTTCTTTAGCTACTCCATTTTCTACATTGTTCTTAACATCTCCCTCTCTATTCTGTATCTACCAATTTGTACTTCTTAATCCCTGCATCATTTCCCTCATTTTCTCCTCCCCCCCTTAATTAGTAACCATCCAAAAGACCGCAATATCTTTGATTCTGTTTCTTCTGCCTGTTTGTTCAGCTTGTTTTTAGACTAAATTTTTGACAGTTGTGAATTTATTGCCACTTTAATGTTCATAGTTTTATTCGTTTTCTCAAATAAGTTCCTTTAACATTTCCTATAATAAGGGCTTGGCGATAATGAACTCCTTTAGCTTTAACTTACCTGGGAGGCACTTTATCTGCCCTTCCATTCTAAATGATAGCTTTGCTGGATAGAATGATGTAGATTGTAAGTCCCTGCTTATCATCACTTTGAATACTTCTTGCTAGTCCCTTCTAGCCTGCAAAGTTTCTTTTGCGAACTCTTCTGACTGTCTTATGGGAACTCCCCTGTAAGTAAATAACTGTTTTTCTCCTATTGCTTTAAAAATTTTCTCTTCACCTTTAACCTTTGGCATTTTAATTGTTTCTTGGTGTGGTCCTCTTTGCATCCATCTTGTTTCGTACTCCCTGCGCTTCCCGGACTTGTGTGTCTATTTCCTTCACCAAATTAGGGAAGTTTTCTTTCATTATCTTTTCAAATAAGTTTTCAATTTCTTGCTCATTCTCTTCTCCATGTGGTGCCCCTGTGATTAGAATGTTGGTACATTTGAAGTTGTCGCCGAGGCTCCTACCCTATCCTTGTTTTTGTTTTTTTTTGTTATTGTTTTTTCTTCTTGCTGTTATGATTTTTTTTCTTCCTTGTGTTCCAAATCATTGATTTGATTCTCAGCTTTATCCATTCCACTGTTAATTCCCTGTAAATGTTTGTTTATTTCATTTACTGTAACTTATTTCTGCCTGTGTCTTTTTTTATACTGTTGAAGCACCCAATGAGTTCCTTGAGCATCCTAATGACCATTGTTTTGAGCTCTGCATCTGCTAGATTGCTTATCTCCATTTAGTTTAGTTCTTTTTCTGGAGCTTTGTTCTGTTCTTTCATTTGGGCCCTTCGTTCTTTGTCTGTTCATTTTGACAGCCTCCCTGTGTTTGTTTCTTTGTAGTGGGTAGAGCAGCTTTGACTTCCTGTTTTAGTAGCATGGCTTAATGTAGAAAAGTGCACCCATTACTTAGATAGAGCAGAGCCTTATGTAATCATTTGGGTGGGGCAATCCATGTGAACCAGGTTGATGGAATCTCAGGTATAATGTCACTGCTCTGTGGCTCTGTGTCGGGGAAGGCTCTGACAAAGGACAATGGCTGCTACCTGGCCTCTGGAATTCTTCTAGGAGAGAGTTATCCTCTGGCACTCTCTCCAATGCCAGACACTTCAGCTTCTCCCCATATGCCATTGGTGCCCTTGTAAATGCTGCCCTGGTTCTGGAGCCCAGAGAGAGTGAGTTTGTATAAGTTCTAAGTCCATTGTGGACCCTTTTAGAGGAGATGCCTGAGAATCCCGTATTTTCTTCTGCTGTCCCAATCCCCACTGATTTTATAGCCAGAAGTTATAGGGACTCATCTTCCTGGCTCTCTGAGATGGGGGAACTGGTGTGGGGTTGGGATCCCTCACTCCCTTCCCACATGTGGGTGTGGGTCTTCCTGTTCCATGTCTCTGTCTCTGCTTTTTGTCTCCATCCCTCCTACCTGCCTGAATGAATGAGGTTTCTTTAATTCCTTGATTGTCAGACTCCCATATTGTTCATTTTTTTTACTCTTCTGGGTAATAGTTACTTTGTAGTTTAGTTGTAATTTTTGCTGTGGTTTTGTGAGGAGGCAAACCATGTTTACCTACCCCTCCATCTTGACTCAGGAAGTCTCAAGCCTGTTAAGTACTTATGACCCATTATTGGTCCTCCTTACAAAGAACTTTCCTGATGAAGTTATTTTTCAGTGAGTTTCAACTTCTAAGTACTTAAAAATCTAGTTTAGTATCCCTCACAAAAGGGGGCAAAAATTAGTTAAGTTCTCTCAGCTTTTTAAATGGTATTGTATCTACTATTTCAGACATTCCTTTAGCAACTTCACTATTTACTTTTATTTCCAAAACTTCCACAGAATTATTGGATTAATAAAAATTTATTAAGATATCTGGATACAATGTATTTTCAAAAAATATAAGCAAATACTTCTCATTTGGTCTTTGTATCTACAAAATCTCATAAAATGTATATAAAGAGATAATTTATACATGGTTAAAGAACTGTTACAATTATAATTTGTGTGGGTCCATGTTATATCATAAAATGAGGAAGTTTATTTACTATGAGTCAATTACAGAAACTTGAAGAATTCTGGATGAGTTAGGACTTTCTGTACTGCATAATGAAAACGTTTACTTAGCAGAATAGAATTAAATTTGGTTTACTTCTAGACAAATAACTAGTAATTTGAAAATTTATTGAGATTTTCAACTTAGTAAAAGTGGAGTTTCTGGTTTACTTTCAAATACAGTACAGAAATTTCAATTTTACAAATTTGTCTTTCTTTTCATTCATACTAATAAGAATAGTTATTTTTTCTTTTTTCTTTGTTTCATAAAACTTGAACACAGAAGCAGTCATTATCCTCGGGGCATGAATATGGTTAAGCTATTGTAACAGAAAAACAAGAATGTCAAGAAAAGGTTTCTGCCACAGAGTAAGGTTTCTAAATAAATATTCCTTTGAAAATGGATGCATTAATGAAGGATCAGTACTTAGAAACATGGGTCTAGTTATAAAATGAACCAATCTCTGATGAATAGTGTTAATTATATTCCTACTACTGGTTGAAGGAAACATAATTCTGAAATATGTGTTCTTACTGATAGTGATGAACAATAGAAAGATCAAGAAGCTTTAAAATAAATATTTTAAAACTTTCATTAACTCATTAAGAAATTCATATTAGTAAAATCATAACTTAATGGTATGAAATAAATTTTGAAACAAGCAGAGTAGGATCATGTAATTTGTGTATCAAGTACAAATTAACTCTAGAATAGTATATACTAATAAATAAGGAGAAGGAGAAGGAGATTCTTAACTATTGCTCTTACTTTCTCATTAAGCATCTTTAATTTTTATTAAAAATGTAAAATACTTTCCTTTGCTGATATTTTTATTATGAATAATTATTTCCTTATCTCTTTGTCCCTATTTAAAATATCAACAACATGATTACCCTCTAAACAATTTACATTTATTTACAACGATATATTTTGGTTTCTTGGTACACCTCTATATGTACCCTAAACCATACCAAACTCTCTATCAGTAACTTCTCAGAAACTGGTACATAAACTACAAGTATTAGTTTAATTTCCTGGAATACCTAGTTGCAAGTGACATGACTTCAAGAATTGAAACAAAGAAAATATCTTTATAGAATGCTCAACTAGCCCCAAGAAAAATAAAAAAAATTATGACTGGTAGTTAAAATGGAAGTAAAGAGTTACACATCAATACTCAACAAAAGAATATACAAAAACTATGACCTAGTGTTGTCCTTACACAATGATTAATCATTGGTCTGATTTCACACAAAAAACGGGGGGAGGGTAGTGGGAGAAATATTTCCTTCTCAGTTGTTGATCATGGTTCCTTTAAAATATATATTTGACCCATAATTTAGTGGTACTAATCTGTAAGCAATAGAAATCAAGAAATAAATACTATAAGGTAAACACACATGCGCACACACATAACACAGAGTTCCTGAGTAATCCTACATATGTTTTTAAAAACTTTTTTCTTTGAAAGCATAATAGTGCCACAGAGTTACAGTACCAAAAATGAGTGACCTACTAACACAGAATTTGTGTCTTCTGTAGATACTTAGGAAATCTGAAATTGGTTTTCTACTTTGAAGCTTATGAAAGGTATAGACTTTAGTTATCATCAGAGTAAGTAGTGGCAATAACAGAACACACCGAAGAAAACAGCTTCAGGAACATCAGAAACAACAGCTCTAGGATCACAGACCCAGTAAAAAGGATTGGTTCATCTCACCTGCTATATTGTTTTTAAAACAATATATTCTGATATATATATATATATATAGTATTTTTGTTGACAAAAATGTACCTTGCATGCAAACTTAAGTGGGAGTTTTCAAAATGTGAGTATTTTTGTATTCAATTTGAATTTTAATCTGAATTTTATCTGCCTACATTCTGTTCAAATAAATGGGTCCTAATATTAACCCACCTGTGAGTAAATTCTCTCTCGAACAAATATCTATAACCACATAAGAATCTTAATTTATTGTCCTACCAGGTAGCCCATAAAAACAGTATTTTGATAACATGATCATAATAAATTCCATAAATGAAAAGTACAATTCCAATTTATATGTTTATGGCCATCAATAGATAAATAGATAAGTAAAATGTGATATAGGCATACAAAATAATATTCAGCCTTAAAGAGGAAATAATTTCTGGGACAAGCTACAAAACAGATGAACTTTGAAATCATTATTTTATGAAAAATAAACTAATCATAAAAGGACAGATATTATCTGACTCCACTTATATGAGATACCTAGATTAGTCAAATTCATGCAAACATAAAATAGAATGGTAGTTGCCAGGGGCTGGGAGAGGGGGAAAGGCAGAATTATTTACTGTTTAATGGGTACAGAATTTCAGCATTGCAAAATGAAAAAAGTTCTGAAAATGGTTGCACAAAAATGTAAAAGTACTTAATGCTACTGAGCAAATTCATTTTTTTATTTTTTTAAATTTGTTGTTATTCACTTACAGTTGTTCCACTTTTTTCCCCACTGCTCACCCTAACCCATATTCTTAAAAATGGTTTAAAAAGTGAAACTTCATTATTATGTATATTTTAACCAAAATTTATTAATATACATGTCCATATAGGAATAAATTTCTAAAATTAAGATATTTGATATTTATAATGTAATGTAGAATAGTAACTGAAGGCAATGAAAGAAACTGGTGATGAAAGAAAGATTGAAGGGACAAGGACTAAAATGGAGATAGGTTTCAAAGAAGGTAGAAGGAAATTAGGTAAGTATATATATATTTTTTAATCAAAAGAAAATAGCCCCATACTTTTCTTGTGGGAAAGAGCTAAAAAGAGAAAGGTAGGTTAGGAGTATAAGAAACTAGTTGATAAAAGAAAAATGAGCAGATGAATTCACAGAAAGAAAATATTACAGAAATCGGCAGGGAGAAGGTCCTGAGCATGAACAGGAATAAGGAAGAAAGAAAAACAGAGAATAAAAGGAGAAAAATACATAAAAATTACAGTTTCCATTATTATGCACAATTAACAGGGAAGAGAGAACACCAGATACTGAAACCCCAGGATTCCAGAAGATCCAAGATGGTAGTGGAGTAAGTGGAAGCTATATTAGCCTCCTCCCAGGACCAATTTGGAATTACAATTAAAACATAGAACAACTATCTGAATAACCAACTAAAGACTAACTGAACAGAAGTCTTATAACCAAGGATTTACAGAAGCCAAATCAAGAGTGGTAGGAAGATCAACCTCATGCTGGGCTCTCTAGCCCAGAGGACCAGAACTGGGAAAATGTTCCCATATAACATTTGGTTGTGAAAATCAGTGAGAATTCTGCCTTTCAAGGGAGAAATAGAAGTCAGCTAGAGACAAAGCTGCCCTCTTAAAAGGCCAACACACAAAATCTTGTTCACAGCCTCTCACCCTGGGCTCCAATGGACATGAGCAAACAAGAGCTGGGTGAGGAGAAACTGGGGTTTGTGGCTTTGGGGAAAGAGCTGAGGGAACAACAGCCAGGATCCCTATGTTGAGTCCCTCTCCCACGCTTTAGAGGGAATCTTTCTTGGGTGGAGCACTTTCCATCATATGGCATCAGCCTGGCAGATGCAATAGCCCCAATATCTGGATTCCCTATCACCCAACCCCACTGAGCTCACACCATGCTGAGGAGTCAGCTGCCTGGACGGGGGTGTAGAAGCCTGGAAAGATTAATGGCGGGGTGGGCAGTGGCTGAGTTGTGTGGCTCTTGGTTGGGAGCCACTCTACATTCTTTTCCCCAAGCTTCACATGTGCTCCCCTTTATGGTAGATCCACTAGCACAACTCCCAGCAGCCTTGCCCTGCTGATCTCCTCCTGGCAGAATCTGAGACAGACTGAGTTGCATGGCTCTGGGATAGGGGCCCTCACACTCTGACCCATTCAGAGCCATCCCTTTACGCAGCAAAAGTCTTGGTCTGCTTGGGCCTGATAAATACTGCTGGCCTCACCCTGATGATTTTCTGAGGCTCCACCCTACCACAAAGGTCTTCAGGAACCCAGTGGACTACTGCTAGGCTTGGTAAACACTGGGATTTTTGCTGAGAGACCTTAGACTCATCACTGGCACCAAGACTGAACCTGTATCAATCTGGTGAATACCATTCATACCTACCTGATGACTCATTGAGAACCTTCCTCATGCAACTCAAGTACCACCAAAAAATATTTCAATGACTGAGCCTAATAGGCAGCACAGGCAGAAGTGGATGGAGTGCCTTGGGCCTTTTGATGACCTGATTTCTGACTTGGTGTTGGGAGAAGCCTATCTTAGTACATAGTGTGATTCTTTCCATGCACAGCAGAGGCAGTCACAAACTGTGGATCGCTTTGTAGGTCCAAACAGATTTCCCAGGGTAAGTCAGAGGAAGCATCTGACATTGCACCAGAATCTCTCCTAAGAGGCCCCGGAACACAGTGGTCAGCTTCAGCCAACATCAGAGCAGTATACCATTAGATTCACAGTGGCATACCTAAAGGGATTTCCTAGAAGACACCAGACCCTGCTGAGATGAATTCTGCTTTGTGTGGGCAGCACCTACACAATAGCACACGTACTGTGGACAAGATTGATCTTCACCATCAGTCAGCCTGAGAGCTGCACCCAGGCTTGATTGAGCCAATAGCAATGAAGGCTCAATTACAATAGAAAGTATCACCTAACTCAAACAAGAGACATTGCTGGAGAGCACAGCTAAGGTGAACAAAGAGATTGCAGTCCTGGATCCTATGTGATACCTACTACATAGGCAACCTTACAAGACAGGGAGACTTGGCAGATCTACCTAATACAAAACACACACACACACACACACACACACACACACACACACACACACAGAGGTGGCCACAGTGAGGACAAAGAAACCTGCTCTAAATGAGAAAAAACAAAAACAAAACAGAAATCTCCAGAAAAAGACTTAGCAAAATTAAGGGGAGCAATTTACTGGAAGCAAAACTGTGGTAACAAGTAAGCTCAAGAAACTTAGTGAAAAACAAAACAGCATAACAAAGGACATAGAAACCATTAAAAAGAATGAGGCAGAAATTAAGTAAGCTGAAAAAATACAGTAGAAGGAATAGAGAGTCAATTGGATGAAGCAGAGGATCAAATCAGCAAGCTGGAAAAGAAGGTAGCAGAAAACACCCAATGTGGGCAGTAAAAAGGAAAAAAAAAGAATTAAAAAAAATGAGAATAGATTGAGGGACCTTTGAGACAACATGAAATATAACAACATCTGCATCATAGTGGAACCAGGAGGAGCTGAGAGAGAGCAAGGATAGAGAAACTATATGAAGAAATAATGACTGAAAATTTCCCTAACCTGGCGAAAGAAGATACACAACACCAGAAATGCAGAGAATCCCAACCAAGATAAACTCAAAGAAATCCACACTAAGACACATAATAATTAAATGGCAAATGTTAAAGACAAAGAGAGAATCTTACCAGTAATAGACTACCTACAAGGGAGTTCCCATAAAACTGTCAGCTGATTCCTCAATGGAAACATTGTAGGCCGGAAAGGAATTGACATGAAATATTCAAAGTAATGCAGAGCAAGAGCCTACAACCAAGACTATTTTACTCAGCAAAGTTATCATTTATAATTGAGGGAGAGATAAAGGGATTCCCAGGCAAGAAACAGCTAAAAGAGTTCATTACCACCGAAAGAGTATTACAAGAAATGTTAAAGGATCTTCATTAAGAAAAATAAGGGGAAAAAAAAACAGAGGTGCATAGCTATAAAGAATAAAATGGCATGCTCTGACCCGTGTGGCTCATTTGGTTGGGCATCATCCAGGAAAGTGAAAGGTCACTGTTCGATTCCTGGTCAGGGCACTTAACAGTTGTGGCCTCGTCTAGTTTGGGTCTCATATGAGAGGCAACAGATCCATGTTTCTCACATCAATGTTTCTCTCCCTCTCTTTCTCCCTCTTGTCCCCTCTAACAATAAATTAAAAAATATTTTTTAAAAAGAATAAAATGGTATTAAATATGTACCTATCAATAATCATTTTAAAGGCATATGTCTTAAACTCTCCAATCAAAAGATACAGAGAGGCTCAATACATATGCTGTCTATAAGAGACACACCTCAGAATGAAAAATGCAGACTAAAAGTAAAGGGATGGAAAGTACAATATATATCATGCAAATGGAAAAGAAAAAATAAGCTGGTGTATAAATACTTATATAAGACAAATTAAACTTTAAAACAAAAGCTGTAATAAGAGACATAATGATAAAAGGAACAATCCAACATGAGGATATAACCCTTGTAAACATTTATGCACCCAGCAGAGAAGCATCCAAATATATAAAGCAAATCATGATGGACACAAAAAGATAGATCAAGAGTAATACAGTCATAATAAGGATTTTAACACGTCATTGATATCAATAGATAGATCTTTCAGCAAGAAAATCAACAAGGAAACAGTAGCCTTAAATAGAATACTAGATCAGATGGAATTATTTGATATCTTCAGAGCTTTTGACCTCAAAGCACCAGAATACAGTCTTTTCAAGTATACAGGGAACATTTTCTAGGATAGACCACATATTAGGACAGAAAACAAATCTCTATATATTTAAGACAGTTGAAATCAAGCATTTTATCAAACATTTCTTTGACTATAATGATATTAAAGTAGAAGTCAATCACAAGAAAATAATAAAAGTACACAAAGGCATTGAGGCTAAATAACATGGAATTTAAAAAAAATAAATGGTTTGACAATGGGATCAAGGAAAAAAAATCATAAGTAACCTTAAAACAAATGAAAATGAGAATGCAACAACCAAAACCTATGGGACTCAGCAGTTCTAACGGGAAAATTGATAGCAGTACAGACCTACCCCAAGAAACAAGAAAAATCTCCAAAAAAAAAAGCAATCTTACTTTACAATGAACTAGAAAGTTCAAAGTGAGTAGAAGGAAGTAAATAATAAATATTATAGCAAAAATAAATGAAATAGAGTTTAAAAAACAGAACAAAATATCAATAAAACCAAGATCTTTTTCTTTGAAATGATAAAACAAGATTGACAAACATTACACCAGACTCTTAAAGAAGAGAGAACCCAAATAAATAAAATCAGAAATAGAAGAAGAGAAGCAACAAGCAACACCACAGAAATACAAAGGTTTTAAGAAAATATGACAAACAACCATATGCCAACAAATTGGACAATCTGGATGAAATGGACAAATTCCTAAAAACATACAGTCTTCCAAAACAAAATAAGGAAGAGCCGGAGAACCTGAATAGACTAATTACAGCTAATGAAATTGAAGTGGTAATAAACAAAAGTCCCAAGAAACAAAAGTCCTGGACTGGATGACTTCATAGTTGAATATTACCAAATGTTCAAAGAAGAACTAACACATACACTTCTCAAATTACTCCAAAAATTTCCAAAGGAAGAAACACTCCCAAGCTCATGGTACAAAGTCAGAATTACCTTACTTTCAAAACCAGATAAAGGCACTACAAAGAAAGAAAATTATAGGCTAATACCTCTGATGAACATAGATGCTAAAATTATCAACAAAATATTAGCAAACTGGATCCAGTAATGTTTTAAAAAGTCATACAGCATAATCAAATGAGATTTATTCTGGGGATGCAAAGTGGTACAATATCAGCAAATCAATTGATGTTTTACAGCAAAAAATGAACAGTAAAAATCACATAATCATATCAATAAATGCAGAAAAAGGGCTTGATAAAATCCAGCCCCATTTGAGATAAAATCTGTCAGTAAAGTGGGAATAGTGGGAACAGACCTGAACACGATAAAGGCCATATAAAGGCAAAGCCACTGACAGTATCATATTCAATGGGCAGAAAATAAACTGTTTCCCTTAATTTCAGGAATAAGAGAGGGATGTCTGCTTTCAACACTCTTATTCAGCATATTACTAGAATTCCTAGCCACAGAAATCAGAAAAGAAGAAGAAATAAAATGCATCCAAATTAGAAAGGAAGAAATGAGAATGCCAATATTTGCAGAAGACATGATACAGTATATAGAAAACCCTAAAGAGTTCACCACAAAAAGGCTAGAACTGACAAATAAATTCAGTAAAGAGCAGGATACAAGATAAATATCCAGAAACTGGTAGTATTTCTATACACCAATAATGAACTATTAGAAAAGAAAGCTAAGAAACAATCCCATTTAAATGCATAAGAAATATTTAGGAATAAACTTAACCATAAATGTAAAAGACCTATACTTGGAAAATTATAAGACACTAAAGATATAAATTGAAGAAAATACAAGTAGAAGCATATATCATTTTCATGAATAGGAAGAATTAATATCATTAAAATATCCATACTACAAAAGATAATCTATGGATTTAATGAAATTTCTATCAAGAAACCAAGGACATATTTCACAGAATTATAACAAATATTCCAAAATTTTATATGGAACCAAAAAAAGACCCTGAATAGTCCCAGCAGTCTTAAGAAAGAAGAGCAAAGTTGGAGGAATCATGCAATCTGACATCAAACTATACTACAAGGACATGGAAATCAAGACGGCATGATATTGGCATAAAAACATACATATAGGTCAATTAAATAGAATAAAGAACCCAGAAATAAACTCATGCCTTTATAGTCAATTAATATTTGACAAAGGAGGCAAGGAGAGACACTGGTATACAGCCAATGTATTCAAAAAATGATGTTGGGAAAATTGGAAGATAATCTGCAGAGAAAATTAAACTAGACCACCTTTGATTTTACACCATGCACTAGAATAAACTCAGACGGAATACTTAAATGTATGACTCAAAACCATGAAAAATTATAAAATAACATAAGTAATAAGATCTTAAACATTTCTTGTTGCAATATTTTTTTCTGACATATTTCCTCAGGCAAGGAAAACAAAAGAAAAAATAAACAAATGAGATTACATCAATCTGAAAAGTTTTTGCACAGCAAAAGAAACCATCAAGAAAATGAAAAGACAACTCACTGAAGGGAGTAGAAGACATTTACCAATGATATATCTGATAAGGGGTTAATATTCAAAACTTATAAAGAACTTACACAACACCAAAATCACAAATAATCCAATTAAAAAATGGGCAAAGCATCTGAAGAAACACTTCTCCAAAGAGAAAACACAGATGGACAATGCACATATGAAAAATGCTCAGTCTCTAATCATCACAGAAAAGTATGATAAAACTATAATGAGATATCATCGCATGCCTGTCAGAATGCCTATTATCAATAAATCTACAAACAAGTGCTGGCAATGATGTAATTAAAAGGAACCCTCTGTTGGTGGAAATGCAGATTGATGCAACTGCTGTGGAAAACAGTATGGAGTTTCCTCAAAAAATTAAAAATGAAACTGCCTTATGACCCAGCAATTCCACTTCTGGGAATATATCTGAAGTAACCTGAAACACTAGTTGGAAAGGATATATGCATCCCTATGTTCATTGCAGCATTATTGACAATATCCAAGATTTGGAGGGAGCCCAGTTTCCACCAGTATATGACTGTATGAAAAAGCTGTGGTACATATACACAATGGAATACTACTTGACTGTAAACAAAGAAAGAAATCTTACCTTTTTGGACAGCATGGATGGACCTGGAGAGTATTACGCTAAGTGAAATAAGCCAGTCAGAGAAAGACAAATACCACATGATTTTACTTATATGTTGTATCTAATGACTAAAACAAACAAAATAGAAATAGACTCATAGATACAGAAAGAAAACTGATGGCTGTTGGGGGGGGGGTGTTGGGGAGCTGGGTGAAAAAAAAGTGAAGGGATTGAACAAAAAAAAAATACAACAACTCAGAGACACAGACAACTGAAAAGAAAAGAAAAGAAACTTGACATTTGGACGGTGAACACACACTACAATGTACAGATAATGTATTATAGAATTTAAAACTTGAAACTTATAAAAATTTATTAACCAATGTTTTCCAATAAATTTAACTTAAAATTTTAAAACCTTTAAAAAAAGAAATCCCATGATTCCAACTGAAATGCTACTAAGCAGTTTCTCAGGGTAAAAAGTTTACACTAGTCCCACAGTGTCCAATATTGGTAATCTCTACCCACATGTGACTACTTTAACATAGAAAATTTAAATAAAATATGAAATTCAGTGATTTAATGGAATTAGCCAGATTTCAAGTGCTTAATTACCAGGTGTTGCTAGTGACTACCACACTGGGTAATATAGATGGGAACATTTTCATCATAACCATAGTTCTATTGGATATACATACCCTAGATGCATTTATTAGAAAGGCAGAAAATAATGCACTATATAGTGGCTGTAGTTACTGTGTTTTACTCTGCATCAGACACTGCCCTAAACATTTCACATACATGATTGAATTCAGTCCTCACAAAGATCTTTTGAAATAGGTCCTATTACATTTCCATTTTACCGATGACAAAACAGATTAATAGAGACAAATAACTAGCTTTAGATCACACTGAGGCAGAGATAAGAATGAACCCTACTTTCTAGCTCCAAGGACAGAAGAATGAGGAAGAATAATATTTATAAAGATATCTGGGTAGTTTAAAGATGAATTATTTTTCCCTTGGATAATCAGAACACTGTGAAATACACCAGTAACAAAAATGGAAAGGCTACACATACATAATATTTATTAATGAGAGTAAAATATCTATGCCACATTGAAGTACCAATTTGAAATGTTTTAAATTAGAAAGTGCAAAAAGTTAAGTAGTCACACCAACTTTAATTCACCCACCTTATTCTGTAAATTTCTATCAGGTGGGAAATTTACAGTTGCCACAGAAAACACTACAATACCATTATCTGATTATCTCACTTATAAAAATTAATTCATTACTAGTTCTTTTTATATAAAGTGCATCAAAATCTACCTAATGACATACAAAAATTGAAGATTGAAGAAAACTGCATTGCTCTCTAACAGATTCACATTTACTACTTAAAAAGAAAAAGAATGAGAGACAGGATACATATACAGACATTCACCTTTTTATTTCTTGTACCAAAATGAAAACCATCTCCTATTGTTTTACTGTCAAAAATATGCAGCTTAATTTCTTTCTTCATGTATTCAGCTAATTTCTCAGGAATGTCTTTTAAAACATCATTACAATAACTTACCTGTGCAGCTTTAACCACTCATATTAACTGGTATAAATCTCATTCTCCCTTTGAAGGATATGTGACCTCATTTTAAATTAGGAAAAATAAAACTAAAATCTGAAGGGGTGGTTTTTTGGTGTTTAATTAAAAGTTTGAAAAATGAAAAGTATGAAATTATTAGCTCTTATAGTGATTTTTATTCTTAAACTAATAAAAAAGCCCATATTTGTTTCTATATACTTAAAACATAAAATACTAGACTAGAAAAATCAGGTCAGTGAAATAGTCTGTTCAGCACAGTATTTAGTTTTGAAAGAACCATTAAAGGATACTTTATGTCTTTTATAAAAGGTAAATTTTATACTTATAAAATTATAAATTTATAATCATAATCTATAAAATTATAATTATACATAATTATAAATATAAATTTTATAATTTATCTATTATTTAATATCTTCAAAATAACTTGCCCCCAATAACTTACTAGGATCTATCATTCAAGAATGTAGGCAAACAGAAGGGAAGGGGAAAGTCAAGGAACATATAGCAAGGACTCATGGACAAAACCAAAGGGGATTAGTTGAGGGAGGAAGGGAGGAAGGGAAGGGGGCTAGGGAAAGTGGTGGGGGGAAGGCAGAGACAAATGTATTTGAAAAAATAAATTAATTAATTAAAAAAATAGAATAAAAAAAAGAACTTGTTTATATTTTTCAATTGGTGTGCTTTACTATTTTCTGAGTTAATGTTATGTCTGTCAGATTCCTTTGGTCAAAAGACCTTCCCTTATTCAAGAGAATGAAGAGAGAATTTTACATGAGAGAGACTGCACATTGTAAAAAGACATGTATTCAAGGATCGGAGAGTTTTGAGACCATATTTTGTCACCTATCACAGATGAAAATCTATTTTTAATATTAATTATTTTCAGATTTCTTATAATTGATTAGAATTTGTTGATTTAAAAAATATCATCAGGAAAACCTGTCATTAAGAAGGCCATTATTTTATAATTCTGTATTTAAGCTTTTATTCCCCTGAAGTCAGGTTTACAGCTTTTTTATTTCTTTGCTTCAGTGATTTTATCAGTTTCTTCCCTTTTGATCCTCTTCTCCCAACATACAAACATTTAACTTCCTTTTTCTATTAGAAACTGGTTTTATGGCCAACAAACTTTATACTACAAAAGCTGTTTTTCATAGACTCTCTAAACTGGGCTGCACTGAGAAGTTAATAGGTGCATATGAGACTCAAACATCTTACTCTGGCCATTATTATGGCTAAATATTTCAGTCCTAGTTAAAAATTAACTTTATATGGAAGGTGATTTTATGAGGATTTTAAAGAGATTTTTCTTTACCTCAGAAATGAAATTTAAAACTTTAATTGGCCCAAAGCAGAGTTTTAAATGGCCAATGGAAACAACATTAATATATCTTGAAATGTTTTTTAGAAACCAGTTTCCTTGAAATATATGCTTGTTAAATATCTTTGAGTTTTGAATTCTGTTGTTGTTCATCAATAATTTCTTAACTTCATCTGTATTCTTCCAGTTATTCTAGTTCTCTGGATTGGTGGAAAAGGTCATCAAAATGTAACAAGTTGATTGAGAAGTCTCAGATATTACTTTAGAAAAGCTTTCACTTTTTATAAAAGATGCATATTCCTTTGTAAGATAACAAATTCAGGAAACACCAACTGGGACCTCAAACATATCTTCAACAATATATGGATTTTATACTAAATAGGTCTAAAATCTTCTGCTCTGCAAGTGGAAGCCATATTCCTACAGGAAACAAGATATGTAACTATTAGTAGTTGACCCATGTTTTCTCTGTCTAGTAAAAAACCTCAAATTGCATCACAGTTTAAGCATTGTTAAATATTACAATTTATGTTCATATAAATTAAACTCTCTAGATGTTCTTCAGCTAATCTACTACTCAGTATTTCTGATGGTTCTAAGACAGAAAACTTCATGTTCAAGCTGAGAAAAAGACAATGTTAAACAATTTATAAGTTAAAAATATTGTAATACACACTGATTAAAGTGCTTACATTTTAAAAGGTTATGTTAAGCAAACTGAATAGTTAAGGTAAGAAAAATTATTTATTTTAAATTAGTGGCTTTTTTCTTTTTTAAAATTTTAGGGTATGTATGTTGTCTTATCTTTGTTGTTCTCTTGAGATCCTTTCTTTCAGTCTCTCATACAGTTTTGTTATACTTGGGCCATGCCAGAACTTCTATATCAGCCTATACAAGTGCTGTTTCCCTATGCTCACTCTTGAAGATGGTTCTAGAATACAGTTTCTTTTTGTCATTATATAATTGGCATACTTTATCAATCCCTGGCCTTATGTTCTTGCTTTGCATGGGGACAACAGTCAATCATGAAATAACCACCAAATACAGTACAATATACAGATTAAAACACATAATTCTGCAGCAAATTATATTATTTCTATATTGAAAATGTATCCAGAACTCAACCTCTTGAATTATCGTCAACCACTTCTTCCACTATCATCTAGTTCCAAGCCACCATCATCTCTAATCTGGATTATTACAATAGCTTTCTAAATAATCTTTCTGCTTTTCTTTTACATTTTGTCTATTCTCAATAATGCAGCCAATATGATTCTTAACAAAGAAATGACATTATGTTTCAAAATCCCTCTTCTTAAATTCCTCCCATAATTTTCATTCAAAGGGGTTTAAAAACAAAGTGCTTAAATCATCTAGAAGTTTTCATAAGGTTTGGCTCTTCTCTATATCCCTGGCTTCTTTTCCTACCACTCTTTTTTCTCTTACTAAGTGGGCTCTAGCCACACTGCCCCCTTGTTGTTTAAACATACAAAGAATTCTTCTACTTGAGGGAGTCTGCACTTGCTAATCCACCTCCCTGGAATATTTTCCCCCCAAGATCAGTGTATGTAGTTGGCTCACTTCCTTCATGTCTCTGCTTAAAAGTGACTTTATTAAAAAGACTTTGGTTACTCTCTATATAATGGCAAATAACACTCTTCCCCAAACTAGGCACTCCTTTTCCTCTCTTATCTTACTTTACTGTTCATTATAGAACATTACTGTCTAACATTCCATACATATCTATAATATAAATCACATAGAGCAAGGACATTGTCTTATATACTGCTGTATCCCCAGTACCAAGAAGAGTGCCTGAAACATAGGATAAAATCAATAAATATTTTTGAATGATGAATTAAAATTGTTTGAACCCATCTTATATCAGCTGTTTGACTTTAGGGAAAAACTAGCCCTTCTTTGTTCTGTTTACTCATTATAAATAAGAAATAATAATAATAAATATTATCAACCCTATTTAGCTGTTGTGAAGATGAAAACTGTTAATACATATAGCATGCTTAGAACAGTGCCCAGCACAAAATAAGTGTTAAAATTAAGTTTTAGCTATTATTAATTTTAATAAACCTATTAAGTCAGCTCCACTTAGCTGCAGTCTCTACTAGAGGTAAGGCTAGAACTGAAAAAAATAAGATGATTCAATATTTTCCTTTTACTTCTCTTTAGCTTTATATTTTTGTGGATATTTATTTAACAAATCTAATTGTAAGCAAAAACTCAAGTGTTCTAAATTAAATAAAAACATGTTTTCCAGTAATGAAGAGACTATAATCTGAATGAATATACATTGACTTCTTTTCAGTTTTTATTTACTTTTATCAAAGGTACTTACAAAAATATTTAAGATAGACTCAATTCATTTTTCCACTTCTTAAGTATCATATCTCTTAATTGCTTGTTACTATGCAACGATTGCAAAGCCAAGTACCCTCATACCTTCAAAGAATTTCTAGCCTAGGAGTGGACTGTAAACATGCAAAACGAGTGAAACATCAACTATGATGGGTATCATGTCAGAATCATGCTCAACAGACACAAGACCACCATTTGTTTTGGGCTCAGGAAAGGCTCATCAATGAGGAGGCAGGATACGAGTGAGAACAGTACTGCTTAAACACAGATGATGATTCACTTAGGCAGTCACAAAAGGAATAGAGGGGAAAAGGGAGCGATATGAGAAGTCTTCAGGAAATAGAATAATGAAGAAGTTTTCATTAACTGGGGCTGTAAAAAGAAAAATAAAAGGTTAGCATCCCTATGCCTGACTTGGGCAGATGTTGCCATTCTCAAGACGAGTTTTGGAGTGAAAGATAATGGATCTATACACTTTTATCCGGTTGAATTTTACAAGTCTAGGAGATAAGCAAGGGGTATAAGATATGTATGTAGATAATGAGATATTCAGGTGGAGAGCTTTAGAGAAAATGTTGGGTTTTAAATATAGATGCAAGTATTTAGAATATAATCATAAATAAAATAGGTATACTGAGAACAAAACCATTATATAGAATATATGGATGAATGGGAAGAAAACTGTATCTCCAACCCTATTTGAGCAAAGGTGTCATAGAATTCTGACAATTTATCATGAGATTATTTTGTAAAACACAGTGATAAAAAATACAAAAAAAAATGTCTTTTTCTGACTTATTTCACTAGATATAATAGCCTCTAAGTCCATCCATCCTGTTGTAAATGGTAAGATTTCATTCTTTTTTATGCATAAATAATATTCCATTGTATATATGTACCACAGCTTTTTTTAATCCTGTCATCTATTAATGGGCTTTTGCATTGCTTCTAAACCTTGGCTATTGTAACTAATATGGGTTTGAAGGACTGGGTAAAAGAGGTGTTGGGATTAAGAAGCACAACTTGGTAGTCACAAAATACTCATGGGGATGTAAGATACAGCATAGGGAATATAGTCAATAATACTACAATACCTATGTATGGTGCCAGATGAATACTGGAAATATTAGGGGGAACACTTTGTAAAATATATATGATTGTTTAATCACTATCACATATATTTATATATTTAATTTATTCAAGAAATATTGATAGGATTCTATAATTATTTCTGGAATAAGTTGACAGGAATTCTTTGAACAATAGTTCCTTAAACTAAAATATATATAAGATATAGAAAACCCTGTAAAGTATCTAGCCAATTAAAAATATAACTTCTCTTACATTGTGTTTCAATGACTTTGTTTAATAGTTTAAAATTATATCTGAAGAAGTATCTAGGTATAATTTTTAAAATGGAGAAACATGTTATTAAATGGAATAAGATCAAGATTTCAAGTTTAATAAAGATGAGGTTTTTATTTTGTTTACTATTTATCCCTAGTGCAAAAGTCAATAAATATTTGTTAAATAAATTGATTAAAATATGCCTTGAAGAATATTGTCATTTAAAGTGGTAAATTAGCCTGACGGAAAGCAAAAGTCTTGTTCAGTTTTAAGATATACTCTGTAGTCTCTCTGATTAGCTTGTTTCTGAATATCATTGGAAAAGATATTCTGCATCATTTTATATGAGTAGAAGCAATTTTGACTTTCAATGTCTACTATTTCAGATCTATAGTGTCACTGTATCTGTATAGATATGTTCACTAAATCTTTAAAATTCTTTTAATGCCAGAGGGAAATCATACTTACATGTTGTCTGTGAATAGCTCATATTTGTGTTCTTGACTCAGTCTTACAATTTCTTCAACAATAACCCTTTAGCACAGTATTGTCTCAGTGTACTTCAGAAAATAAAATAATTTACAGGAAAAATAAATAAGCTTTAGGAAATTAAAGTTTTTTTCATGTCCTTTTTAATATAATACATCTTATATGCTGATAAAACTTATAAGTGCCTAAATATTATGAACTTATACATAATTTGTAAGTCTTCTTATAAAGATGAAAACAATTCAGTTATAAAACTCACATGGAATCTTCTCTGTTATAAATAATATGCATTTCTATTTGTAAGATGCATTATTTCAAAAAATAAAAACAAAGGTGAAGAAGATGGCGGAGGAGTGAATGGAAATCATGCTGACCTCCTCCCGAGACCAAACTGGAATTGTGACTAAATTGTGGAGAAATCACCTGGAAAACAACAGAATGTTAAAGTGAAAGGAGCTTTGGAGCCACAGAAAGACAGTGGAACCAACTTTCACATATCCTAACAGGTGAGAAGTGCTGTGGAGGCTTGAGAGGGTAGGCTGGGTGCTCATGGGCACCAGCACCAGAGGGACATTGCAACGGCCAGTTGGATCCTCCTAAGAAGAACAGGGATGGAATCATAAGCAGGGACCCCTAGACTACAGCATCTGAAACCAGAAAAGCAAACAGACAAAATGTAACCCTGAAAAGCTTAAGGGCGCTCTCTGCCAGAGACAGGTGGCTGGAGACTCAGAGATATTTAAAGGGCCAAGGCAAAAATTTGTAGTGGCAGCCACCTTCTTTGATCTCTGGGTAAAGGCGGCAGGAGGTGGGCTGGTGCCTGAGAAAGATTGGTGAAGAAAACTTTGCGAAGAGAACTGAGATGGTGGCCAGCAGAACCCCGATGATAACTCACCTCCCACTCTGCAGCTACCATATCACTCAGGCATAAGTGAATCAATAAACCTGCCTTCTGCACGCTCCACCCAGAGCTTTCATGCACATGGTCTGGGGTACTGAGTGCAGAGCAGCTGGCAGAAACACAGGATCCCTGGCCAAATGAGACACAGAGCAGTCTATAGACCCTTGGGGAGACACTAGAGATGGAGGCATTGGGGAAAGAACTGGAGGAGTCATTGGAGATTCCTAGAGCTGACTCCTTCCCCATTCTGTGGTCTCCATTTTGCGCAGGCAGGCCACACCCCAAAGAGGCAGCAGCAGGAAAGGAAATAATAACCCTACACTCAGGACAGCCCAGCCCAGACAGGAGTTGCATCCGGGCCTTGGTGCTGAGTGCAGAGCTGGCTGCAGAGATAGTAGACCCCGGGCTGAAGAGGACACAGAGCTTCCTAGAGGCTCTTGAGGAGAGACTGGAGGCAGAGCCGCTGGGGAGAGAATGAAGGGACTAGCCCGGGCGAGATCCTGGTGTTGACTCTGGCCCCATTCCACGTTCTCCATTTTGCTCAGGCAGACCACTCCCCTGAGTGACAGCAGCCTGTAAGGACACAATAGTCCCACCCTCAGGAGGAACTGCCCCACCCAGTGGTGCCTAAGCCTGACAGCTGAGGGCAGACTGACTAGATTGACAATTGTAGGAGACAGACACAAACAGTAGATTCCTGGAAGGCTCAGACAAATGGCCTAAGATCAGACAGGGTCAACAACTGACATCATCAAAGGCAGACTCAGAAAGAAAAGAAAGGATAAATAAATAAATAAATAAATAAAGTAGACCCGCCTACTACCATAGAAGTTTAATCCACAAAGGAAGGAAATCTAGATGGAACAATTGAAACAGAAGCAAAACAAAAAACAACAACAACAACAAAAAAAAAACAGACTCTCACAAACAATGAGAAGGAAAAGAAATACCCCGCAAATGAGGGAAAAGGAGGAAACCCCACAGAGAGAGCTAAATGAAATAGAGGCAAGTGAACTATCAGATATTTAATTCAAATCAACTTTAAGGAATTTCAATGAGATCAGGGAGCTCAAAGAGAACTATGAGAAACTACAGGGAAACTATCAGAAACTTAACTGGAAACTGTATCAACCAAGAAGGGACATAGAAACTATCAGGAAGACACAAGAGGCAAAGAGGAAACCATTTCTGAATTGAAGAACACAGTAGAAGGAATCAAAAGCAGGATAGATAAAGCAGAGAATTGAATCAGTGAGCTGGAGGACAGGGTAGAAAAAAAAACTCCCAGAAATAACAAGGAGTGGAAAAAAAAAAAAAACACCTCAAAAAGACTTAAGATGCATTTATGGAAATTCAGGACAACCTGAAAGGCAATAATATCCCCATTATAGGGATACCAGAAGGAGAAGGAAAGGAGCAAGGGATAGAGAATGTATTTAAAAAAGTAATGATGGAAAATTTCCTCAATTTGAGGAGAGAAAAGTTCTCATGGATTCAAGAAGCACAGAGGGCCCCATTCAAAAGAAACCCAATAAGGCCCACTCCAAGACACATCATCATTAAAATGGCAAATATCAAAGACAAAGAAAGAATCCTATAGGCAGCAAGAGAGAAACAGGTAGTACAATACAAGGGAGCCCTGACAAGGCTAGCCACTTATTTTACGTGTCAAAAAGGAGCTATAATTAAACATTATCCTGTATTTCTTTCACATAACACTGATTATTGGAAAAGTTTCATTGGTTATATTGACATGCACAGCTTCTTAAACTCTGTAAGTGTATAGTGTCAGTTATATGAAAGGGTGTGAGGCTTCAGATAATAAAAAGAAAATATACACATATTCCATATATGATGAGATAACTGGCTCTTCCATAGAAAATCGGCTGTGTATTTTTTGCATTTACCTTCTATTTTTCTCATTATTATTAATATATACATATGTCTGTCGCTCCATGGGTATTTAAGTATCAACTGTGTTCAAGGCACTGTGAAATTTATTTTGCAGAATAAAAGCAAATAAAAAAAGCAGGGATTTGAATATTGTCAGATAGAGTAGAACTCAAAGCAAGGAAACATAAACTGAACCAAGAGGGTAGAAAATAGACATATTCTATAACCAAAAAAATAATAATCATGAAACTTCACAAATGATAAAAGTAAAATGTATGCATAAAGAAAATTATATCAGAAGTGCAAAGAAAAACTGAGAAAACAAGTGTTTGTGAAGATTTCAACATCCCAGGATAAGTATCAGTATTTATATATCAAATGAATGAACAAAATAAGCCAGTCAGAAAGACACATGCCATATGAACTCACTTTTATGTAGAATATACTAAACAAAATAAACTGTTAAACAAAATAGAAACAGAGGCATGGGTTCATGGAACAGACTAGCAGAGGGGGTAAGGGAGGGAAGACTGGATAAAAGAAGGTGAGAGAAGATTATATATATATATATATATATCTTGCATAGTTACAGACAACAGTACGGAGATAGCCAGAGAGAGGTAAGGGGGATGGGGACTAGGTGGATGTAGGAAAAAGTGTAAGATGAGGCCAAAAAGAGACTTTACTTGCAACCATGGGCTCACGATGCAATGTGCAGACAGTGTTTTGTTGAGTTGTACACTTGTAACCTTATGGTTTTATGAACCAATGTAACGCCAATAAATTCAATTACAAAAGAAGATTGAACAAAAATACTTGATAAATAAAAGCATGATTACAAAGGTATAACAGTTAAATTCATACACACATAAAATCTGTATCGAAAGACCTATATTTCATAAAATGTACCCATTGACTAGAATTCACAATACTTTTACAATACTGAGTGTGTCATAGAACACTAAGAAAATTTTGACAAATTTCAAAAATGCCCTGTAAAGTATCCAGCAACTAAATCAGCACACATTACTTCTCTTACATTCATAGGCCAAATATATATATCATAGAAAGAATAAAAATCAAGAATGTTACAACCAGTTAAAAATTATAGATATTTTCTGAAATGAGTTTGGGACTAAACAAGGAATATAGTCAATAACACTGAAAGGAAAAGAAATGAACAGACACAAAAGAGAAGGAGGCGGGGCGGGAAAAGGGAAGGGAAGGGGAAAGTCAAGGAACATATAGCAAGGACTCATGGACAAAACCAATGGGGAAGAGCTGAGGGAGGGAAGGAGGGAGGCGGCAAGGGAAAGTGGTGGGGGGTAGGCAGAGACAAATGTATTTGAAAAAATAAATGAAAATTAAAAAAAAAACTGTGATAACTCTATGTGGTGTCAGGTAGGTACTAGACTTATCGAGTGATCTCTTTGTAAGATAAAAATGTTTAATCACTATGTCATATACCCGACATAGTGATTAATATAGAAATTAATATAATATTGTATGTCAACTTTATTGTAAAAATTTAAAAACATCCCTAGCTGGGGGGATCAGTTGGTTGAAGTGTTATCTCATATACCAAAAGGTTGTGGGTTCAATCTCCAATCAAGGTGTGTGTGTGGGGGGGGGTGAGGGCCAACTGATCCATGTTTTAATCTCATCTCTCTCTCTCTCTCTCTCTCTCTCTCTCTCTGTCTCTCCTCTCCCTCCTTCTGTCTCCTTTCCTCTCTAAAAAACAATAAACATATCCTCAGGCAAAGATTTAAAAAATGAAAATGAATATTATAAAAAAATTTTTAAAAGAAAAAGGAAATCAGAGCTGTTCAGCCAAGAGGAACCTAAGAACACATGACAGGTAAATTTAATGTTATCCTGGATATGTCATCCAAGAAAAGGACTCTAGGCAAAAACTAATGAAATATGAATGAAGTTTGGACTTTAGTCAATAAAAATATATGAATATTAGTTTATTAATTGTTATAAATATACCATAGTTATGCCATACATTAATAATAGGAGAAACTGAGCCTGATTGGGGAGGGGGTGGGTTAGGTATACAAAAATTTTGTACCATCTTCTCAATTTTTCTGCAAACTTAAAACAAAAAGTTTATTTAAAAAAAATCAGGTCAGTTAAAACAAAATGGGAAAAAAATATTATGTATCAAACTGTCTAGAAACATAAAACACCATTGCTTTATATAGAAAATGTCCTAGAGGAAAAGGAAGAGTGGCACATGACACTATATATATCCTGAATCATATATATATATATGTATCCTAATTACTGAATCCTGTTGATTAATCTACTCTCACCACCTCTTATGAAACAAATACACATACAACAAGCTCTTTAAACCTTAGCCTATATCACACTTCATCTGGCTCATTGACTCTGGTTCACAAAACAGTTACCCTAGTCTTCTATAGTTGTCCAAGCATATCAGAAAAGCTTATCTTTCCTCAGAACTTCTTTCCAACACACAGAGAAAACATTCCAAGAAAAGAAGAAATAAATAATAGAATAGAACACTATTTTCTGTAAATCCTTATCAACATAGCCAGAAAAGGGAATTGAAGTATTATTACTTTTATACAATACAATTTTACGCTTATAAATCTCAAGACAATACACTGACAAAAATTTAGAATAAAAGAATCCGTAAGCAGTAATGTAAACATATAAAATCATTCTCAATAAAGAACCTCCTCCTACCACTAAAATACAGAAATAATAAATAAATAATAAATCACTCTCACTCTGTGTACTAGCCAAAACATAAAAGCAACCTATAGACACATAAACACTTTATATATAGGTGCTAGATATTCCCATCTAGAAATCCTATCAGAACCTCAAATTTGACAAATCTAAGGTCAATTACATTAGGCAATAAATCCCTACTCATAAGTAGCAGAAACCAGCTTGAGCTAGTTTAAGTACTAAGAAGAACTTGTAGGAATTCTGAGAAAAGAATGTAACCCCATGTCAAGTGTGAGAGAGGCGATTAGGTTTCCTACCTTGGTATTTGTTTGTCTTTGTATATCCTTTTCACTCTTCTTTCTAGACAGCAACATTCCAGCAGCGTTATTATTCCAAAAAGTAAGTAGATAAAATGAGCCTTTCAGCTCTCAAATTCACATTTTAAGTGTCCCAACTACAAAAATATTTCAACCTCTTGGTCCCAGTTTTAAATTCTGGAGGGTGACCTCTAGTTAATTTTTTTTTAAAGTCGATGGAAATATTGTCAAATTACAATATGACTCAAGGTTTCACCTCTGTAAACTTTTGTTGTGGGGGTATGGGAATGACAGGGACAAATTATGGAAGAGATTGTGAGCTGAGCAGCTATGCCAGTTGGTATATGTTATATAATCCCAAACTAAATGTTTGTCTTCCAAACCAAACCACTCACCACAAACTAAATGTTAGTATCCTAGTCCCTAATTTTATTAATGAAACAGTGTTTTATTCTGGTAACATAGGTTTAAACATCTTTCATGTCATTAAAGTTATCTTTCATGTTTTTCAACTACATAGATGTTATATTCTTAATCTATAGGCTGTATTTTTCAAGTTACTTCCTATTATACCATCTGTAGGCTGTATTTTTCACGTACATACATCTTTTTCACACCATCCCCCTACCATGATTCCAGTTTATCCCTACTGTGTTTTCATCTAAATTACTCCAGCAATCTCTTTTTCATTATTTGCAAATGATATGATATTGTACATAGAAAACCCTACAGACTCCACCAAAAAAGCTACTAGATCTAATAAATAAATTCAGCAATATAGCAAGATACAAGATTAATATACATTTTATATAACAATACTGAACTATCAGAAAGAGAAACCAAGAAAACAACCCCATTTACTATTGCAACAACAAAAACAAGGTGCTTAGGAATAAACTTAACAAAGGAGGTAAAAGACTTATAACTGAAAAACTATAGGACATTGAAGAAATAAATTGAGGAAGATACAAATAAATCAAAGTGTATACCATGTTCATGGATTGGAAGAAATAACGTCATTAAACTGTCCATACTATATAAGGCAATCTATAGATTCCACGCAATTTGCATTAAAATAGCAATGGCATATTTCACAGATCTAGAACAAATATTCCAAAAATTTTTATGGAACCACAAAAGACCCCAAATAGACTCAGCAATCTTGAGAAAGAAGAACAGTGTTGGAGGGATGACAATACCAGAAATCAAATTGTACTACAAAGCAACTTTAATCAATAGAGCCAGGTACTACACAGCAGCAGGCATACAGATCAGTGGAACAGAACAGAGAGCCCAAAAATCAACCCATACTTTTATGGTAAATTAATACAATAACATACAATGAAGTAAAAACAGCCTCTTCAATAATTGGTGTTGGAAAAAGCACACAATGAAGTGGAAACAGTCTCTCAATAATTGGTGTCAAGAAAATTGGACAGGTACATGCCCCCCAAAAAATGAAGTAGACCACCAACTTATACCATACATAAGAATAAACTCAAACTGGATAAAAGACTTAAATCTAAGTTGCAAAACCATAAAAATCCTAGAAGAAATCATAGGCATTAAAATCTCAGACATTTTTTGTAGCAACATTTTAGCCAATATATCTCCTCAGGCAAGAGAAATAAGTTAAAAATAAACAAATGGGACTATGTGAAATAAAAAGGCTCTTCACAGCAAAAGAAACCATCAACAAAATGAAAATAGAACCCACTGCATGGGAGAACATATCTGTCAATGATACATCTGATAAGAGGTTAATTTCCAAATACTCTACTAGTCTTAAACAGGTCCTCCCACCTCCGTAAGTTTTCTACTCCATGGGTAGAGCTTAATGGGTCAGCAAGAGGCTAAAAGATAATTCTGGATAGGCAGACATGAGTCAAACCATCTAGGGCTCTGTGTAAATTTAAATAAAGAAGTTGTGTATCATATTAAGCAAAATGAGGGGCCACAGAAGATTTCAGACTTGGGAGTGATTTTAGTTGGGGGAAAGAATGGAATCTGGGAGAGCAATAATGATAATAGCGGTGGTGTGGATTAGGCAGATAGTAATGAAAATTATCTAATTATGTCAATTTGTACTTTAAGTATTTTAATGTTTCCCACTGCCTACAGAACAGAATAAAAATTTTAACATGGCTCCAAATTTTCTTTTTTAGGTTTATTTCCCATTATCTCACTATGTACCCAACATTGCAATCACATCGGATTACTGATACTCCTTGAGCTCACCACATATTTTCACAAATTTTTAGATGTGTGCTCACAATGTTAACATCACGTAAAATGCCTTTATCAACATTCTATGCTAGCAAAAATCCTACAGATATCCAGGACAATACTTATGTCACACCATTCATGGAGTTTTCCATTATTCTGTCAAAGAGAATTATTTGCCCTTTGTAATCCTATAGCTTTGTGCACACTTTATTAAGTCCAGCATTTTTAACGTACTAATATTTCTCATAGTTAATCTTTCACCTCTCTTGATTTTGGCTCCCTAAGGAAAGAAATTAAATATTATTCATCATTTGTAGCCTCTATCCTTCTTGGTATAATTACAGTAGACAATCAAAAAAAATTCTTGCTGAATTATGTACAAAAAAATAGATAGAAATAAAAACACCCTTCCTTCATAAACCAGATTGAAAGCTCTTAGAAGTCACTGAATGTCATATACATGCATTATCTTGGCATTTAAGTCAGTAAAAATGGACACAAGAAACTCTTGCTTGCAGTAATAAAATCTAAAACTTGAAAAATTGAATTTGTTATCAAATTTATTATATCATAAAAAGACCATTTATATCATTAGAATATCAGAAAAATGTTAAAAATTCAATGAGAATTAAATAGCCCAGATTAATGGATCATATTTAAGCTAATTTCTATTACTCATTAATAAAAATCATAAAAGCTTACAGAGGAAGTTATAAATGTCCAATCTAAAAATACCTGACATTTTTATATGATTAATAAAAACATAAGTATGTTGCCAATAATTTGCAAGAATAATCAATAAGAATCAAATATTAAATGGAACAATAAAACAAATACTGGAGTAGTATTAACAGTGATATAAATATTCATGTAACATATGCACTTAGAAAGTCCTGAAACGTCAGTTATACAAGTAAAGTTTAAAGAAAAAACATCAACTTTGAATAAAATGTAAATAAATAAGATCAAAGTCTAAAAGTCTTTACTTCCTGAGTACTTTAAACTTACAAAGGCTATATTAATCTCTTTAGTAATATTTATAGCCAAATTAGGTATAGAATTTAGAGTTATCATGTAAAGCAATTTTATTCTTTAACTATCATGAAGATTAAAACAACCGTCAGGGTACCTCTCATATAAAAAATGATGCACACAATACTCAGTATATAAAGAACATGTTTTAACTAAATAAACAAAAATAAATAATGAAAAATGCATCATTTTTATAGTTTGAAGGAAACAAATTCATTTTTTTGTATTTGAATGCCTTTTATTAAGATAGGTTTTTTAAATTTTTTTAACAACAGTACCATATAAGGTATACGACATTATTTTTATTCTTATTTTATTTTTTTATTGTTCAAATACATTTGTCTCCATTTTCCTGCCACCACTTTCCTCTGTCCCTCCCCCAATCCTTTCCCACTTTGGTTTTGTCCATGGGTCCTTTTTTTTTTTTTTTTTTTTTTTTTACTGTATTTAGTCTTGCAAGTAACCGCCTAAATGTGTTCTAATGCGGCTTTACCATTTTGTGTTCCCTGCAGTAAAGAATGAGAGTTTCTGTTACCCTGTGCCATTTTCAGGGGACTTTAATCAGGCTTTGGATATTCGTTATTTTAATAGGTATGTAAAAGTATCACAGTATGGTTTAAGTTTTCATATTTTCTAATAATAAATATTGAGCATATTTTCATATCTTTCTTTGTGACCAGTATATTTTCTTTGATGGTGTTTTTTCAGACCTTTTACCATTTTTTAATGTTGAGTTCAATTATTACATTTAGAATATGAAGTTTGTGTTCAGATATGCATTTGCAAATACTGTTTCTCAGTCTGTTCTTTCATCTTTTTTTTTAAAGATTATTATTTTTTATTTATTTATTTACTTTTTAAATACATTTGTCTCTGCCTCTCCCCCACCACTTTCCCTTGCCCCCTCCCACCTTCCCTCCCTCAGCTCTTCCCCCTTGGGTCCTTTATATATATTCCTAGACTTGACCCTTCCCTTCCCTTTCCCCTCCCCCTTCCCTCCTCTTCCTTCTGCTGGTTTCTTTTTTCTTTCAGTGTTGCTGGTTATATTTTCCTTGCTTGTTCATTTTGTTGATTAGGTTCCACTACTTTATTGTTGATCACTTATAATTGTCTTGCCTTTTTCCCCACTTCTTGCCCCTGCCCTGCTCCCACCCACTCCCACAGTAAATTCCCTCACCCTCATTGTCCCTGTCCATGAGTACTCTATTCGTGCTCCTTGGCTTACACCTTCCCCTTCATCCTCTACTATCACCCTCACCCAGCACCTCTGCTCACTCTCAGTTTGTTATTTATTTCCAGTTCTCTGGTTCTATTTTGCTCATTTATTTGTTTTGTTGATTAGGTTCAACTTATAGGTGAGATCATATCGTATTTGCCTTTCAATGCCTGACTTATTTCACTTAGCATAGTACTCTCCAGTTCCATCCACACTGCTGCCAAGGGTAAGAGTTCCTTCTTTGTTTCTGCTGTGTAGTATTTCATTGTGTAAATATATCATTATTTTTTTATCCAGTCATTTACTGATGGGCACTTAAGGTGTTTCTAGCACTTGGCTAATGTAAAATGATGCTGCTATGAACATTGGGGTGCATAGGTTCTTTTGGATTGGTATTTCAGGACTCTTAGGGTATAATCCCAGCAGTAGGATTGTTGGATCAAAAGACAGTTCCACCTTTATTTTTGGGGGAAATCCCATACTTTTCCATAGTGATTGGAACAGTCTGCATTCCCACCAACAGTGTACTAAGGTTCCCTTTTATCTACAACCTCGCCAGCACATGTTGTTTGTTTATTTATGACAGCCATTCTGACTGGTGTGAAGTTGTATCTCATTGTAGTTTTAATTTACATATCTCTAATGGCCAGTGATGTTGAGCATTTTTTCATGTATCTATGGGTCCTCTGTATGTTCTCCTTGGAAAAGGGTCTGTGTATGTTGTTTGCTTATATTTTAATTGGATCATTTGCCTTCCTGGCGTGGAGTCCCATGAATTCTTTACATGTTTTGGAGATCATACCTTTGTCAGAGGTAGCACTGGCAATTATGCTTTCCCATATCATTGTTTCCCTTTTCATTTTGTTGTTTTCTTTAGGAGTGCAGAAACATTTTACTTTGATGTAGTTCCATTTGCTTCTTCTTTCCTTTATATCACTTGCCCTAAAGGTTGTATCAGTGAAAATACTGCTTTCTGGGATAGCTGAAATTTCCCTGCCTACTTTCTCCTCTAGGACTTTTATGGTGTCAGAACTTATATTTAAGTATTTTATCCATCCTGAGTTTATTTTTGTGTATGGTGTAAATTGATGGTATAGTTTCATTATTTTGCATGCAGCTGTCCTGATCACCCAACACCAGTTACGGCAGAGGATATTTTTACTCCATTTTATGTTCCTACCCCCATTGTCAAATATTAACTGACTTTATTGTCATGGGTTTATTTTTGGGCTGCCTATTCTGTTCCATTGATCTAAGTGTCTGTTCTTATTACATTACCAGACTGTTTTTATTATGGTGGCCTTGTAATATAGTTTGATATCAGGCGTTGTGATCCCTCCTACTTTGTTCTTCTTTCTCAAAATTACTATGGCTATTTGGGGTCATTTATGTCTCCATGTAAATGTTTGAAATATTTGTGCTATATTTGTGAGATATGTCACTGGTATTTTTGATAGGGATTGCATTGAGTCTATAGATTGCTTTGGGTAGTATGGACATTTTGATTATTTTAATTCTTCCAATCCATGAACACGGTATATGCTTCCATTTACTGGTGTCTTCCTTAATTTCTTTCCTCAGTTTGCATACTTTTCTGCATATAGGTCGTTTACCTCCTTGGTTAAATTTACTCCTAGGTACTTAATTTTTCTTGTTGCTATAGCAAAGGGGATTTTTTTCCTGATTTCTGTTTCTGATATTTCATTTTTGGTGTATAAAAATGTCTTTGATTTCTGAATATTGACGTTGTATCCTGCTCTTTTGCCATATTCACTTATTAGATCAACTAGTTTTGTTGTGAAGTCTATGGGGTTTTCTATGTACACAATCATGTCATCTGCAAGCCATGATAGTTTTACTTCCTCCGTTTCTATTTGGACGCCTTTTATTTCTTCTTCCTGTCTGATCGCTGTGGCTAAAATTTCCAATACTATATTGAATAGAAGTGGTGAAAGCCAACACCTTTGTCTTGTGCCTGATCTTAGGGGAAAAGCTTTTAGTTTTTCCACGTTGGGTATGATGTTGGCTGTAGTTTTTCATACATGGCCTTTATTATTTTGAGGCATGCTTCCTCTATTCCCACTCTATTGATTGCTGTTTATTATAAATGGATGCTGTATTCTATCAAATGCTTTTTCAGCACCTATTGATATGATCATGTGATTTTTGTCTTTCATATTGTTACTTTATGTATTACATTTTTTTTTATTTTTTCAAATACATTTGTCTCTGGGTACCCCCCTCCACTTACATTTATTGATTTGTGTATATCATATCATTCTTGCATCCCTGGGATAATCCCACTTGATCATATTGTACGATCCCTTTTAGTGTATTCCTGGAACCAGTTTGCTAATATTCTGTTGAGGATTTTACATCTATGTTCATCAGCAATATTGGCCTGTAGTTTTATATCTTTGCTATGTTTTTCTGGTTTTGGAATTAGGATAATATGCACCTCATAAAAATAGTTTAGGAGCCCTCCCTCTTCTCAGGTTTTTTAAAATAGTTTGAGAAGAATCAACTCTTCCCTGAATGTTTGGTAAAATTCTCCTGTAAATATGTCCAGCCCAGGGTTTTTGTGTGCCAGAGGTTTTTTGATTACTGCTTTAATTTCACTAGTTGATATTTGTATATGCAGGTTTTCTGTTTCTTCTTGACTTAGTTTGGAACAATTATATATTTCCAGAAATTTTTCAATTTTACCTGAGTTTTCAAAATTCTTGGCATATTTTTTGTAGTAATTCCTTTGTATTTCTGTGCTATTAGTAATAATTTTACCCCTTTTCTGATTTTATTTATGTGGGTTATCTCTCTCTTTTTTTTACTAATGAGTCTTGTTAAAGGCTTGTCAATTTTGTTTATCTTTTTAAAAAATCAGCCTCTGGATTTATTGATCTTTTGAATTTTCTTTTAGTCTCTATGTCATTTACTTCTGCTCTGATCTTGATTATTTCCTTCCTTCTCTTCACTCTGGGCTTTGTTTGTTCCTCTAGTTTTTCCTCTAGTTTTTGTAGATGTAGATTTAGGTCATTTATTTGAATTTTTTTTCTATCTTTTTGATAGGCCTGTGTTATTTTTTTCTTTTAATTTTGATTTTGTATTTAAATACATTTGTCCCAACCTTCCCACCACCACTTTCCCCTCCCCAACTTCCCTCCCTCAATCCTTCCGCCCCATTGGCTTTCTCCATGGGTCCTTTATACATGTTCCTGGACTTGACCCTTTCCCCGCCACCCCTCCCTCCTTCCTTCTTTACTCTGTTGGTTTCTTTTTTCTTTCAATGTTGTTGATTATATTTTTCTTGCTTGTTGGTTGTGTTGGTTAGGTTCCACTTATAGGTGAGATCATATGGTATTTGTCTTTCACCCTCAGGCTTATTTCACTCAGCATAATGCTCTCTAGTTCCAGCCATGCTGTCACAAAGGGTGGTAGCTCTTTCTTTCTTTCTGCTGCCTAGCATTCCATTTTGTAAACGCACCATAGTTTATTGATTCACTCATTTACTGATGGGCACTTACGTTGCTTCCAGCACTTAGATATTGTAAACTGTGCTGCTGTGAACATTGAGGTGCACAGATTCTTTTGAATTTGTGTTTCAGGATCCTTAGGGTATACTCCCAGCAGTGGTCAAAAGGCAGTTCATTTTTAGCTTTTTGAGGAAATTCCAAACTGTTTTCCACAGTGGCTACACCAGTCTGCATTCCCACCAGCAGTATACATGGCTTCCCTTTTCTCCACAGCCTCCCCAGCACCTGTTGTTTGTTGATCTGTTTATGATGGCCATTTCAAATGGAGTGAAGTGGTATCTCATTGTGGTTTTAATTTGCATTTCTTTGATGGCTAGTGATGCTGAACATCCTTTCGTATGTTTCTGGGCCCTCTATATCTCTTGGAGAAATGTCTGCCCAGGTCCTTTGTCCATTTTTTAATTGGATTGTTTGTCTTCTTGGAGTGCAGTCATACGAGTTCTTTATATATTTTGGAGATCAAATGCCTATCTGATATATCATTGGAAAATATATTTCCCCGTACATTTGGTTCACTTGTCATTTTACTGATGTTTTCTTTAGACATGCAGAAGCTTATTTTGATTAGGTCCCACTTGTTTATTCTTTCATGTCCCTTGCTTTAGGGAACATATCGGTGAAAATATTACTGCATGGGATATCTTAGAGTTTCCTGCCAATGTTCTCCTCTAGGGCTTTTATGGTATTGAGACTTATATTTAAGTCTTTTATCTATCTTGAATTTATTTTTGTATATAGTGTCAGTTGGTGATCAAATTTCATTTTTTTGCATGTAGCTGCCAAGCTTTCACGACACTATTTTTTGAAGAAGTTATTTTTACTCCAATATATGGTTCTGTCCCCTTTGTCAATATTAATTGACCACAGAGACAAAGGTTTATTTCTGGGCTGTCTATTCTGTTCCACTGATCTATGTGTCTGTCTTGTGCTAATACCAGATTGTTTTGATTACAGTGGACTTGTAATATAGTTTGATGTCTGATACTGTACTTTGCTTTTCTTTCCCAAAATTGCTGCGGGTATTCGGAGTCTTTTATGGCTCCATATACATATATGAAATGTCTAATCTATGTCTGTGAAATATGTCATTGGTATTTTAATAGGAATTGCATTGAATCTATAAATTGATTTGGGTAGTATGGGTATTTTGATGATGTTAATTCTTCTAATCCATGAACACAGTATATGCTTCCATTATTTGTGCCTTCCGTAGTTTCTTTCCTCACTGTTATATAGATTTCTGCGTAAAAGTCTTTTACCTGCTTGGTTAAGTTTATTCCGTGGTACTTTATTTTTCTTGTTGCTATAGCAAAGATTTTTTTTTTTCCTGATTACTGTTTCTAATATTTCATTGTTGGTGTACAAACTTGCCTTTGATTTTTTGTCCCTAAATCACAATTTTTAAATTAGTTTATTAATTTTTTTCAAATACATTTGTCTCCATCTATTGCCTAACCACCCTGAAAGCGCCCGATCTTGTCTGATTTTTGAATATTGACTTTGTATCCTGCTGTTTTGCCGAATTTACTTATTAGGTTGAGTAGATTTTTGGTGGAGTATATAGGGTTTTCTATGTACATTATCATATAATCTGCAAACAATGATAGTTTTACTTCCTCCTTTCCAATTTTGATGTATTTTATTTATTTTCTTGACTGACGGCTGTGGCTAGAACTTGCAATACTATGTTGAATAGAAGTGGTGAAAGTGGACATCCTTGTCTTGTTCCTGATCTTAGTGAGAAAACTTTTAGTTTTTTCCCATTGAGTATGATATTGGCCGTAGGTTTTCCATATTTGGCTTTTATTATGTTGATATATGCCCCATTTATTCCCATTTTGCTGAGTGTTTTGATCATAAATGTGTGCTGTACCTTATCGAATGCTTTTTCTGCATGCATCGAGATGATCATGTGTTTTTTGTCTTTCCTTTTGTTTATGTGATGTATTTCATTTATTGATTTGTGTGTATTGAACCATCCCTGCATGCCTTGGATGAATCCCACTTGATCATGATGGATGAACTTTTTAACGTATTGCTGGATGTGGTTTGCCAATATTTTGTTGAGCATTTTAGTGTCTATGTTCATCAGCGAAATTGGCCTGTAGTTTTCTTTCTTTGTAGGGCCTTTATCTGGTTTTGGGATTAGGTTGATGCTGGCCTCATAAAAAGAGTCTGGGAGTCTTCTCTCCTCTTGGATTTTTTGGAATAGTCTGAGAAGGACAGGGGTTAGCTCTTCCTTAAATGTTTTGTAAAATTCTCCTCTGAAACTGTCCGCCTCAGGGCTTTTGTGTGCTGGGAGTTTCTTGATTACTGATTCAATTTTCCCAGCTGTTATCTCTCTATTCAGGCTCTCTGCTTCTTCTTCATTCAGTGTTGGAAGATTATACTTTTCTAGAAATTTGTCCATTTCATCCAGGTTTTCAAATTTCTTTGCATGTAATTGTTCAAAGTAATTTCTTACAACCCTTTGTATTTCTGTGGTATCAGTTGTTATTTCTCCTCTTTCATTTCTGATATTATTAATTTGGGTCCTCTCCCTTTTTTTCTTGATGTGTCTGCTTAAAAGTGCTTGTCAATTTTATATATCTTTTCAAAGAATCAGCTCCTGGATTGGTTGATCCTTTGAATTGTTCTTTTTGTCTCTATGTCATTCAGTTCTGCTCAGATCTTGATTATTTCCTTCCTTCTACTTGCTCCGGATTTATTTGTTGTTGTTTCTACAGTTCTTGAAGTTGTAGTGTTAGGCCATTTATTTGAAATGTTTCTATCTTTTTGGGTAGCCCTGTATTGCTATGAACTTCCCTCTCAGGACTGCCTTTGCTGTGTCCCATAGGTTTTGGAATGTTGTATGTTCATTTTCATTTGTTTCCAGAAACTTTTTGATTTCTTGTCTTATCTCATTATTGGACCATTCATTCTTTAATAGTGTGCTATTCAGCCTCTCTGTGTTTGCAAGTTTTTGAGATTTTTCCTTAAGGTTGATTTCCAGTTTTAAGCCCGTGTGGTCCAAAAAATGATTCTTATTATTTCAATTTTCCTGAATTTGTTAAGGCTTGTTTTGTGACCTATCATTTGGTCTCTCTTTGAAAAAAATTCCATGCTCATTTGAAAAGAATGTGTATTTTTCTTTTTTGGGATGAAAATTTCTACATATGTCATTTAAGTCTATTTGATATAATGCATCAATCAGCTCCACAATATCCTTGTTGATGTTTTGTTTGGAATATCTGTCCATTTTTGACAGTGAGGTGTTAATATACCCTACTATCAGTGTGTTGCTCTATATCTTTCTTGAAGTGCTCCAAGATTTTACTTATATATTTGGGTGCTCCTGTGTTGGGTGCATGTATGATTACAATGTTTATATCTTCTTGCTGGATTCTCCCTTTGAGTATTATTATGTGTCCCTCTGGGTCTCTGTTTATGGCCTTTGTTTTGAAATCTATATTGTCTGATATAAGCATTGCTGCCCCTGCAGTTCTTTTCCTGTCCATTTGCTTGGAATATTTTTTTTCCATTTCTTTACTTTCAATCTGTGTAGGTCCTCTGTTCTGAGGTGGGTCTCTTGTAGGTAGCATATGTGGGTCATCTTTTCTTATCCATTCAGCTAATCTGTGTCTTTTGATTGGGGCATTTTGACCATTTGCATTTAGAGTTATTATTGATAGGTACGTATTCATTTTTCTTTTGTGTATGGAGTCTTCTCTTTCTCTTTTTCTTCATCTTCTTGGAGCAGTTCCTTTAGCATATCTTCTAGTGTTGGTTTGGTGGAGATATATCCTTTTAATCTACTTTTGTCTGGGGAACTTTTTATTTCACCTTCCATTTTAACTGAGAGCCTTGCTGCGTAGAGCACTCTTGGTTTCAGGGCTTTGCTTTTCATTACTTGGAATATTTATTGCCATTCTTTTCTGGCTTGTAGTGTTTTTCCTAAGAAGTCAGGTGCTCTTCATATCCAGGTTCCCTTTTATGTAACTACCTGTTTCTCCCTTGCTAGCTTTAGGATTCTTTCTTTGTCTTTGATATTTGCCATTTTAATGATGATGTGTCTTGGAGTGGGCCTCATTGGGTTCTTCTTGAATGGGGCCCTCTGTGAATCCTGGATTGTGAGACTTTTTGTATCTTCCAATTTTTGAAGTTTTCCATCATTACTTTTTCAAATTTGTTCTCTATCCCTTTCTCCTCTTCTACTGCTGGTATCCCTATTGTATGGATATTATTACATTTCAGGCTGCCCTGCATTTCCCTAAATGCCTCTTCGTTCTTTTGGAGTCTTTTTTCATTTTTTCGCACTTTCTGGGAGCTTTTTTCTACCTTATCCTCCAGCTTGCTGTTTCGATCCTCTGCTTCATCAATCCTGCTTTTGATTCCATCTACTGTGTTCTTCAATTCAGAAATGGTATTCTTCATTTCCTCTTGTGTCTTGAGAGTTTCTATGTCCTTTCTCCTGTTGAAATACTTTGCAGTAAGTTCCTCATAGTTTCTCTGTAGTTTCTCATAGTTCTATTTGAGCTCATCGAGCTCCTTGAGCTTCCTTTGAACCACTCTTTTGAATTTAATATCTTATAGCTCACTTGCCTCTATTTCATTTAGTCTTCTATGTGAGGATTCCTCCTTTCCCATAATTTGAGGGGTGTTTGTTTTCCTTCCCATTATTGGTGAGAATCTTCTTTTTTTTTTTGCTTCTGCTTCTTAAATGCATCAGTCTCCATTACCTGACTTTGTGGATTAAACTTCTATGGTAGTAGGCGGGTCTTTTGTTTGTTTCTTTTCTTTCTGGGTCTGTCTCTGATGATGTCAGGTATTGACCCTGTCTGACCTTAGGCAGTCTGTTTGAGCTTTCCAGGAATCGGCTGTCTGTGTCTGTCTCCTGCAATTGTTAATCTAGTCACTCTGCCCTCAGCTGTCAGGTTTAGGCGCCTCAGGGCAGGGCAGTGCATGAGAGCAGGGCTATCATGGCCTTATAGGCTGCTCCCACTCAGGGGAGTGGTCTGCTTGAGCAAGATGGAAACTGTGAAATGGGAAAGGAGTCAGCACCAGGATCACCCCGGCTACTCCCTTAGTTCTCTCCCCAGTGCCTCCGACTCCAGTCTCTCCTCAAGATTCTCTAGGCAGCTCTGTGTCCCCTTTAGCCAGGGATCTACTATTTCTGCTGGCTGCTCTGCACTCAGCAGCCAGGTGTGTGCGCAAGTCCTGGGCTGAGTGCCCTGAGGGCAGGGGTAGTGTTTACTTTCCCGATGCTGCCTCTTTTTGGTGTGGCCTGCTTGAGAAAGATGGAGACTGCGGAATAGGGAAGGAGTCAGTAATGGGAACCCCCTGGTTACCCTTCAGTTCTCTCCCCGATGCCTCTGTCTCCAGTCCCTCCTCAAGGGTCTCTAGGTCTCTAGGCAGCTTTGTGTCCCTTTGGCCAGGGATCTACTATCTCTGCTGGTGGCACTGCACTCAGCACCCAGGCCTGCGTGCAACTCCTGGGCAGAGTGTCCTGAGGACAGCGGTATTGTTTCCTTTATGCCTGAGTGAGATGGAACCTGTGGAGTGGGAGGTGAGTCATCACCAGGGCCCCACTGGACACTGTCTCAGTTCTCTCCCCAAAGCTTTCCTTACTAGTCTTTCCTCAGGCTTCAGCCCACTCTGTTCCCGCCTCTGCCCAGAGACCAAGGAAGGTGGCTGCCATTGCAAATTTTTGCCGTGGCTCTTTAAACATCTCTTTGCATCTCCAGCTGCCTGTCTCTGGCAGAGAGGACCTCTATGCTTTTTGCAGTTGTCTTTTGTCTGTATGCTTTTTTTGGTTCAGATGTTGTAGTCTAGAGGTTCCTATTTATGATTCCGACCTTGTTCTTCTTAGAGGGATCCAACGGGCCGTTTCAATATCCTCTGGTGCTGGTGCCTGTGGGCACCAAGCCCACCCTCTCAAGCTTCCACCGTACTTCTCACCCATTAGGATGTGCAAAAGACGATTCCACTGTCTGTCCGAGGCTCCAAGGCTCCTCTCTCGCTATCGTTCTGTTGTTTTTCAGGTGATTTCTCCACAGTTTAGTTGCAATTACAGTTTGGTCCTGGAAGTAGGTCAGTGTGACTTCCATTTACTCCTCCTCCATATTCTCTCCATAGGCCTGTATTATTATACAAACTTCCCTCTCAGGACTGCTTGTGCTGTGTCCCATCAATTTTGGGTTGTTGTATGCTCATATTTATTTGTTTCGATATGCTTTTTGATTTCTTCCTTGACTTCATTGTTTACCCATTCATTGTTTAATAACATGTTGTTATTCAGTGTCCATGGATTTGAATGTTTTTTTTTTTCATTTTTTCCTTGAGGTTGGTTTCTAGTATCAAGCCAATGTGGCCTGAGAAAATGCTTGATATGATTTCAATTTTCTTGAATATTTTGAGGCTTATTTTGTGTCCTATCATGTGGTCTATCTTTGAAAATGTTCCATGTGCATTTGAAAGGAATGTAAATTTTGCTTCTTTGGGGTGAAAGGTTTTGTATATATTAGTTAAGCCCATTTGAACTAGTGTGTCTGTTCAGTGAAACAGTGTCCTTGTTGATTCTTTGTTTAGAAGATCTATCCATTGTTGACAGTGGAGTATTAAAGTTCCCTACTTTAAGTGTGTTGCTGTCTACATCTTTCTTGACGTTTTCGAAGATTTTCCCTATATATTTGGGTGCTCTTATTTTGGGTGTGTGTATGTTTACAATGTTAATAGTTTCCTGAGGGATTCTTCCTTTTAGAATTATGAAGTGACTTCTTTGTCTCTTTTTTATGGCCTTTGTTTTGAAATCTATTTTGTCTGATATAAGCATTGCTACCTTGGCTTTTCTGAACGAAATGAATTCTTAAAACTAAAATATTTCATTGTTTTTTATCCACATTTTGTGAATTTATTATTCTTTAATCAAAATCTTCACATATAAAATACAAACATTTCAGGGTATTCTGTAAAAAAATGTTAATGGAATACAGTAAATACAAGTAATATAGGGAAATTTTATGTATTTTAGAAATTGAAGAGAACTTAATTTTGATAATCAGAGGGTAATTATAAATGAAGAAATAGAGGTTTTCTTGCCCCCTAAAAATTAAACAAAATTCTTTTCAATGCTGTTGTTTCTCTTCTCTATCTTTTAGAGTTTATTAAAAAAATAAATAGCACAATTCTAAACCTGATCATATGAATATTTTATGAACAAGGTTAGAATATAGGGAAATATTAAATGCTGCATTTATCCTCATTCTAGATCTTGCTTTGAAGGTGAACAGTTGTTTTAAACTCTTGTCTGTATTTGGCAAAACACAAATGAAGTATATTTTGTTCTCAAAATCAGACATGCTATATACAGACAGAAAATTTCCACACGAATATCACAGAGTGTACATTTTCAATAAAACTTTTACTTAGTCCAAACCTTAGATTCTATACAGAAGAGTTGTTCTTTGTAGAAGACTCTTGTAGTGATTTTTTTGCTTTCTTTTTTTCTTTATCTTCTAAAGCCAAAGTGCTCATGCAAGTATGATAACCTGGTATCTTTAAATATTTTATTTTTGCTGAGTAAGAAATCCCCATAACCCTGAAATTCCATCTAGTGTTTTATTTTCACTAGAATATCATTAACTGATGAAGACAGAGTCTAAAAGCAGCTCTTTCATGCACATTTCAACTAAACCAAATACCCAATTTCTTCTGCATGTGCTTTTTGTGTTTCAAAATCAATAGCCACCATATTTAATACATAAACATTTCTTACCAAAACAAATAAAAATATCCACAAATGCATAAAACAAAAAAGGGAAGAGACGCTCACAAAAAAATTTTTGGCATGTGGCAAAAACAATATAATCATTTGTAGGGATTTTGCAAAGGGCTAGCAATAATAGATTGTATCTATACATTTACTACTTGAAACTCATGACATTGTCCTCACGATAAAAAGAAGTCTCAAATTACCCATTGTAATTCTAAGTGTTTTGCTAACACAAAGAAATATCTGGCAGAATTAGTAAAATACAATATCATAATTTATTTACTAGTATTAACACTTTTGAATGACAAAAATGTTAAATAGAAGAAACTCCAAAAATTAGACCTTGATTCTTTCTCACTTTTAAAATTTAAACAATGAAAGAGCAGCTATAATAGTTTGTGTCATTTGTGATAGCAGATGAATCCATCAGTCCACCTAACCATTAGGGAATAGTCATTAAATATTAATTTTTTCCAGTATTTTGCACTTCACAATGTAAAGTTTTAAAATGCTGCATTTTGGACCATAAATACTAAGTTTCTACAGAATACTATTTTTGACATGCTGTTTTTTAGAGTAGTGTTAGGTTCACAGAAAAATTTGTAGGTAAGTACAGATGCTCAATTTATATTGGAATTATGTCATGAAAATACACTGTAAAATAAAAATGTTCCAAATCAAAAATGCATTTGACACACCTAACATAAAAACATCATAGCTTACTTAGCCTAGTCTACCTTAAACATGCTCAGAACACAATTTTCAAAAATACTGACAACAAAGCACACTATAGAGGATAGGTTGTTTTGTCCAGTGCAAACCTGCCTTACTGGGAACTGTCACTTGACTCACTGCCACTACCCAACATAATGAGAGAATATTGTATAGCACACCAAAAGCCCCCCCACCGCCCTAAAAGCTTATCACATTCACATCATCATAAATTTGAATATGTATTGAACCGCCATATGATGGGGACTGTCTGAAGAGAAATTTTCCCTATGTTCTCTATCCTTCACATGTATAATCTCAACAATTTTCAACATCCCCCGCCAGAGTGGTATATTTGTTACAATGAATCCACATACCATTACCACTGAGAGTACAGTGTTTACATATGGTTTGCTCAAGGTGTTTTACAGTTTATGGGTTTGAACAAATTTATATGACATGTATCCATCACTATAGTATTATATAGAGTAATTACACTGCTCTATAAATCCTCTGTGCTTTGCTTATTAATATTTTCACCCATATTCCAATTCCCAACAATCACTGATCTTTTTACTGTTTTCATAGTTTTGCCTTTCCAAACTGTCATGTAGTTGGAATCAAATAGCCTGCAGCTTTTTTATAATTATTTTTTCACTTAGTAATATGTATTGATGTCTCTTCTATGTCTGGATAGCTTGTTGTTGTTGTTTTTTAATTTTTATTTTTTCTAAATTTATTTTAATTTATTTTTTCAAATACATTTGTCTCTGCCAATGCCCCACCACTTTCCCTTGCCCCCTCACTCCTTCCCTCCCTCAGCTCTTCCCCTTTGGTTTTGTCCATGAGTCCTTGCTATATGTTCCTTGACTTTCCCCTTCCCTTCCCTTTCCCTGCCTGCCCCTCCCTCCTTCCCTCTTGTCTCTGCTGATTTCTTTTCCTTTTAGTGTTGCTGGTCTTATGTTCCTTGCATCTTTGTATTGTTGGTTAGGTTCCACTTATAGGTGAGATCACATGGTATTTGTCTTTTGCCCGCTGGCTTATTTCGCTTAGTTTGTTTTTTTTAATAACACTAAGCAGTGTTCCATTTATTCGAGGTATCACATTTTATTTATTCATTCATCCACTGAAGGACATATTGGTTGCTTCCAAGTTTTGGCAATTATAAGTAAAGCTTCAGTAAACATCTGTGTGCAAGATTTTTGTTCACATACATTTTCTTTTTTTTTTGTTTTTGTTTTAAAAACACTGTTTAAACACCCCCCCCCCCACCGAAATGGCCACACCAAAAGTATCTGCAAGCCATATTCAGCCTCTTAGTGGCCAGTCTGTGACCCATGTTAAAAGCAAAATTTAGTCACACATCACTAACCGTTATTTTTGCCTTGTGAAACCTTTCCTGATCTTCCAACACCAGTTTATTTTTTTAAATTTTTTTCTTTCTTTCTTTATTTTTAAATACATTTGTCTCTGCCTCCCACCCACCACTTTCCCTTGCCCCCTCCCTCCTTCCCTCCCTCAGCTCTTCCCCTTTGGTTTTGTCCATGAGTCCTTGCTATATGTTCCTTGACTTGCCCCTTCCCTTCCCTTTCCCTGCCTGCCCCTCCCTCCTTCCCTCTGGTCTCTGTTGATTTCTTTTCCTTTCAGTGTTGCTCCTCATATTTTCCTTGCATCTTTGTATTGTTGGTTAGGTTCCGCTTATAGGTGAGATCATATGGTATTTGTCTTTCGCTCCCTGGCTTATTTCGCTTAGCATAATGCTCTCCAGTTCCATCCATGCTGTCGCGAAGTTTAGTAGTTCTTTTTTTCCTTTCTGCTGCGTAGTATTCCATTGTGTATATGCACCATAACCTTTTGATCCAATCATCTACTGATGGACACTTAGGTTGCTTCCAACACTTGGCTCTTGTAAATTGTGCTGCTATGAACATTGGGGTGCATAGGTTTTTTTTTGTATTGGCGTTTTGGTGTTCTTAGGGTATAGCCCCAGCAGGGGAATCACTGGATCAAAACGCACTTCCATTTTCAGCTTTTTGAGGAAATTCCACACTGCTTTCCACAGTGGCTGCACCAGTCTGCATCCCCACCAACAGTGTACTAGGGTTCCCTTTTCTCCACAGCCTCGCCAGCACCTGTTGTTTGTTCATCTGTTTATGATGGCCATTCTGACTGGTGTGAGGTGGTACCTCATGGTGGTTTTGATCTGCAATTCTCTGATGGCTAGTGATGCTGAGCATCTTTTCCAATGCCTCTGGGCCCTCTGTATCTCCTCCTTGGAAAAGCATCTGCCCAGGCCCTTTCCCCATTTTTTGATTGGATCATTTGTCTTCTTGGAGTGGAGTCGAGTGAGTTCTTTATATATCTTGGAGATCAAACCTCTATCTGATGTATCATTAGCGAATATATTTTCCCATAGGGTTGGCTCCCTTTTCATTTCGCTGATGTTTTCTTTAGCCATGCAGAAGCTTCTTATTTTGATGAGGTCCCACTTGTTTATTCTTTCCTTTATGTCCCTTGCTTTAGGAGACATATCAATGAAAAAATTGCTGCATGGGATATCTGAGAGTTTCCTGCCAATGTTCTCCTCTAGGACGTTTATGGTGTTGCAACTTATATTTAAGTCTTTTATCCATCTTGAGTTTATTTTTGTGTATGGTGTCAGCTGATCACCCCATTTCAATTTTTTGCATGTAGCCGTCCAGCTCTCCCAACACCATTTGTTGAAGAGGCTATTATGGCTCCATTTTATGCTTCTGCCCCGTTTGTCAATTATTAGATTTCCATAGAGACCTGGGCTTATTTCTGGGCTTTCTATTCTGTTCCACTGGTCTATGGGTCTGTTCTTGTGCCAGTACCAGATTGTTTTGAGTATAGTGGCTTTGTAGTATAGTTTGATGTCCGGTATTGTGATCCTTCCTACTTTGTGTTTCTTTCTCAAAATTGCTGGGGCTATTCGGGGTCGTTTATGGTTCCATATAAGTTTTTGAAATGTCTTTTCTATTTCTGTGAAATATGGCATTGCTATCTTAATAGGGATTGCTTTGAATCTATAAATTGCTTTAGGTAGTATGGACATTGTGATGATATTAATTCTTCCAATTAATGAGCACGGTATATGCTTCCATTTATTTGTGTCTTCCTTAATTTCTTTTTTCAATGTTATATAGTTTTCTGCATACAAGTCTTTGACGTCTTTGGTTAAATTTATGCCTAGGTATTTTATTTTTCTTCTTGCTATATTGAATGGTATTTTTTCTCTGATTTCTTCTTCTTCTATTGAATTGCTGGTGTACAAAAATGCCTTTGATTTCTGAATGTTGACTTTGTATCCTGCTGGTTTGCCAAATTCACTTATAAGGTTGAGGAGTTTTTTGGTAGAGTCTACAGGGTTCTCTATGTACACTATCATGTCATCTGCAAACAATGATAGCTTTACTTCCTCCTTTCCTATTTGGATGTCTTTTATCTCTTTCTTTTGTCTGACCGCTGTGTGCACATACATTTTCAATTCCTCTGAGCAAATACTGAGAAGAGCAAGTGCTGGATCAAAAGGTTAAAAGTTGTTAAGAACCACAAAATTGTCTTTCCAAATAGCTGCACCCTTTTGCATTCCCAATAACAATGACTGATGGTTCCCATTGCTCCACATCATCGTCGGCATTTGCTGTTGTTAGTTTCCTGAATTTTGGTCAGTCCAATAAGCATATGGTGATATCTCATTGTTTTAATTTGCATTTCCTTGATTACATATAATAGTGAACTTCTTTCCATGGGCTTATTTGTGATTTTTATATCTTCTTTCTTGAGATGCCTTTTAAAGTCTTTGGTCCATATTTATAGTGAGCTATTTGATTTTTATTATTGCGTTTAAGGGTTCTTTGTGCATTGCAGGTAAAAACCTTTTATCGATAAGTCTTTTGCAAGTCTTTGGTTTTTCTTTCAATTTTTAATTTAAAAGAATTTCAGATTATGAATTCTTTACAACTAATGTTTTTTTTTATGTTACAGCTAAAAAGTTATTGCTAAGCACATGGTCATCTAAACTACTATTTTATTTTCTTGTTTCATAGTTTTGCATTTACATTTAAATCTGTAATCAATTTAGAATTTAATTTTGTGAAGAGTATAAGAATTGTGTCTAGAATCATTTTTTGTTTTACTCATACTCAGTTATTATACCATTCATTGAAATGAATATTCTCTATTGAGTTACCTTTGCTTCTTTGTCAAATATCAGTTGAATGCCCTTTTGTAAGTCAATTTCTATTCTCTTTCTTTCATACCATTGATCTACTTGTCTATTCTTTAGCTGATAATGCATTGTCTTAATCATTGTAGCTTTATACTAGTAAGGTTTTTTTTTTTTAAATCCTTACCCGAGAACATATTTCCATTGCTTTTAGAGAGAGAGGAAGGGAGAAAGGATAGGAGAGAGAAACATTGATAAGAGAGAAAGATAGAAGCATTGATTGGTTGCTTTCCATCTGCCCCCAGGCCTGGGGTCAAACCTGCAGTCTAAGTATGTGCCCTGACCTGAAATTGAATCTGTAACCTTTTGATTATGGGACAATACTCCAACCAACTGAGCCACACTGCTCAGACCGTATAATAGAAAGTCTTGAAGTCAGGTAGTGTTAATCCTCCAACTTTGTTCTTCTTCAATATTGTGTTTGCTGCTCTGGGTCTTTTCCTTCACACCAGCACTACAGTTCCTGTATGGAGCCCTCCCTTCACACGGTCAAACTCTGGTCTGTGTGGGCCCGATGAACGATGTTGGCCAGGCCCTAATGAATCCCTGAGACCTGACCCCACCACAAAGGTTCACAAGCACATGGAAAGTGGCGGCTAACTTTTGTGTACCCTGAAACTGTCCCAAATAAGATGAACCTAAAAAGGTATATACAAAGACACATCATAATTAAAATGGCAAAGGTTAAAGACAAAGACAGAAACTTAAAAGCTGCAAGAAAAAGAGTTACCAGCAAGGGAGTGTCCCTAAGATTCTCAGCTGATTTCTCAACAGAAATATTTCAGATCTGAAGATTTTGGCATGAAATATTCAAAATGATGAAAAGCAATAAAGACTACTCTACCCAGTAAATCTATCATTCAAAATTAAGGTGAAATAAAGAGCTTTCCAGACAAGAGAAATTTAACGGAGTTTACTACCACAAAACCAGGGTTATAAGAAATGTTAAAGGGTCTTCTTTAAAAAGGAAAGAAAAAAAGGTAGATAGAATCATAAGTATAAAGAATAAAATAGCAATAAATACTTACCTATAAATAATCACCTTAAATGTAAGTGGTTTAAATGCTCTAATCAAAAGAAAAGGGTAGCTTAATGGATACAAAAGTGAGACCCATATGTTTTTTTTCTATAAGAAACCCATACCAGAACAAAAGATACACACTGATTGAAAGTAAAGGGATAGAAAAGAATATGAAAGGGCCCACATAACTTGAATTTATTTATAAAAAATTGTGGATTTATTCTTATATGTTTAAACTTCAGTCGCCTTCAAACTATTCTGCATTTGATACATCTATCAAGACATTTTTTCCAATGCTCAAAACAATTTATAAACTCTTCTATTTTGATGTCTTTTGTGCTTCTTCCATTTTCTCTTTCACCCCTTCCACATCAGCAAAATGTTTCCCTTTGAGGACTTTTTTCATCCTAGGGAAAAAAAATCACTCAGGGTAAGGCTGGGTAAATAGAGAAGGTGGGACATGTGGGTCATACTTTTTTGTGTCAAAAAACTGCTGTAAACTCAGCATGGTGTGGGCAGGCACACTACTAAATCAATCTTCATGAAATGGGTAAACATATTAAGAGTCTTCAAAAAAATTCACTGAAGCCAAAGACAGTCTCTTACAACAATACCAGCTGGTACACTGATGCAGGTGTGTTCTTAGAACACTGACCTAGTGGGTGAAGCCTGTACTACATGGGGCCTGTCCTCTAGAAGATAATTTCATTTTGGGGGTCACCCTCATATATGCAACTGAAAAAGAAAAAAGTTGAGGTAGCAATGTTTATATCATACAAGTTAGACTTCCAAACAAAGGCTATAAGAAACAAAGGTGGACACTACATAATGATGAAAGGAGCAACTCAACAAGAGGATATAACCCTTTTAAACGTTTAGGCAAGCAACATAGAAACAACTAAATGTGTAATGCAAATATTCATTGATATAAAGGGAGATGTCAAAATAAGTACAGCCATACTAAGGAATTTTTAATACTCCACTGAAATGAATAGATTTCTCTTTCAGACAAAAACTCAACAAAAAAACACAAGATTTTAAATGACATACTAAATTGGATGGATTTAATTGATATTTTCAGAGCATTTCAAACCAAGCGTCTTCTCTAACCACAATGGTATGAAACAAGAAATCTGTTACAAGAACTGAAAAGCACACAAAAACATGGGGGTTAAGTAACACATTACTAAACAATGAAAGAGTCAAAAATGAGATCAAGGAAGAAATCAAAAGATTCCTTGAGACAAATGAAAATGAGCACACACCTGAAAACCTATGAACAAAGCAAAAGGAAGGCAGAGACAAATGTACTTGAAAAAATAAATTAATTAATTAAAAAAAAGGCAATCCAAAAAAGGAAATTCATAGCAACACAGGACTACCTCAGAAAACATAAAATATATAAAATATATAACCTAAACTTACATGTAAAGGTATTAGAAGAACAATACTAAACAAAACCCCAAGTGAGTAGAAGGAAGGAAATAATAAACAAATAAGTGATATAGAGACTAAATAAACACACAAAAATCAACAAAACCAAGGGCTGTATTTTTGCACGACAAACAATACTGAAAAACATCTAACCAGACTCATAAAGGAAAAAAAAAGAGAAGACCCAAATAAATAAAATCAAAAGTGAAAGAGAAGTAACAACAGACACTGCAAATACAAAAGATTGTAAGAAAATATAACAAAAACTTATTTGTCAACAAATTTCACAACCAGGGAGAACTTGATAAATTCCTATAAGCATACATTCTTTCATAACTGAACAGGAATAATTAGCAGATCTGAGCACAGTGATTAAAACTAATGACATCGAAGTAGTAATAAAAAAACTGCCAGATATTTTCATGATGTTAATTCTACCTATCCATGAATATGGTATGGGCTTCCATTTGTTTGTATCTTGTTCAGTTTATTTCTTCAGCATCTTATAATTTTCCAGGTACAGGTCTTTTACATCCTTGGTTAGCTTTATTGCTAGGTATTTTATTCTTTTTGAAGCAATTGTGAATGGGATTGTTTTCTTAATTTCCCTTTCTGTTAGTTCCTTATTGATGTATAAAAATGCAACTGATTTCTGGATATTAATTTTGTATCCTGTTTGCTGAATTCATTTATCAGTTCTAGTACCTTACTGGTATAATCTTCTCTATGTACAGTATCATGTCATCTGCAGTTTTACTTCTTCCTTTCCAATTTGGACGCCTTTTATTTCTTCTTCTTGTCTGCTTGCTGTGGTACTACTTTCAGTAATATATTGAATGAGGTAGGGGAAAGCAGACATCCCTGTCTTGTTCCCAAACTTAAGGCGAACATTTAGGTATGTTCCCTCTATTCCCACATTGCTGAGAATTTTTATCATAAATAGGTGATGGGTTTTATCAAATGATTTTATGTATCTACTGATGTGATTGTGTGATTTTATTCTTCATTTCATTTATGTGGCTAATCACATTTATTGATTTGTGAATCTGTACCAGCTTTGCATTCCCAGAAAAAATCACACTTGATCGTGGTGTATGAATGATCTTTTTGATGTATTTCTGGTTTTGGTTTGGTAGTATTTTATTAAGGATTTTAGCATCTATGTTCATCAGGGACATTGGCCTGTAATTTCCTTTTTTCTGTAATGTCTTAATCCAGTATTGGGATTAGAATAATGCTGGCCTCATAAAATGAGATTGGGAGCTTTCTCTCCTCTTGAATTTTTGAAATAGTTTGAGGAGAGGTGTTAGTTTTCTTCGAATTTTTGGTAAAACTAACCTATGAAGCTATCAGGTTTAGGGTTTTGGTACCTAAAGCAATCTATAGATGCAACGTAATTCCTATCAAAGTTCCAATGACATATTTTACATAACTAGAAAAAAAATTCAAAAACTTATATGTAACCACAAAAGGCCCTGCATAGCAACAGTGGTCCTGAGAAAGAACAAAGTTGGAGGAATCATAACATCTGATTTCAAACTACACTATAAAGCTATAGGAATCAAAACAGCATGGCACTGGCCTAAAAAGAAACACATAGATCAATGGAACAGAATAGATAGCCCAGAAATAAACTCACACCTTTAGAGTCAGTTATATTCAACAGACAAAACAAACACATAAAATTGTCTATAGACAGTTTATTCAATAAATGGTATTGGGAAATTTGGACAGATACATGCAGAAAAATGAAACTAGACCACTGTCTTACACCACACAAAATAATAAATTTAAAATTGGTTAAAGACTTAAATCTTAGACCCAAAACCATAAAAAATCATAGGAAGAAGACATAGGCATTAAATCGTGGACATTGTTTGCAGCAGTGTTTTTCAGAAATTTCTTCCCATGAAAGAGAAACAAAGAAAAGAAAATAAACAAATAGGACTATATTAAACTAAAAAAAAATTTACACAGCAAAGGAAAACATAAAACAAATAAAAGACACCCACAGAATGGGAGAACATATTTACCAATACACCTGATAAGGTGTAAATATCCAAAATTTATAAAGAATGTACAATACCCAACATCCCCCCCAAAAATGAACAACCCAATTAAAAAATGGGCAAAGGACCTGAATAGACACTTCTCCAAAGAGGACATACAGATAACTAATAGATATTTGAGAAGATGCTTAATGTCATTACTCATCAGAGAAATGCAAATTAAAGCCACAATGAGCTATCTCACACCTGTCAAAAGAGATCATCAATAAAGCAACAAACAACAAATGTTGATGAGGATGTGGAGAAAGGGGAACCTTTTTGCACTGTTGGTTGGAATGAAGATTGATGCAGCTGCTGCAGAAAGAAGTATGGCGATTCCTAAAAACAATTAAATATGGATCTGCCTTTTGACCAGAAATCCCATTTCTGGGAATATATTGAAGGAACCCAAAACACTAATTCTAAAGAACATAAGCACACTTATGTTCATTGCAGCATTATTTACAGCTGCCAAGATATGGAAGCATCCGAAGTGTCCATCAGTAGATGTGTAGATAAAGCAACTATGATATTTTTAGGAAGATGGCAGTGAAGTAAGTGGGAGCTGAGCCCACTTGGTCTTACACCCAACTGGGACACTTAGCAGATCTCCTCAAAAAACAAAATGAACTGTCAACAGAATCTTAGCTGATATGAAATGTGGAAGCCAAAGTCTGCACAGGATGCTTCAAAATGGCTGGTAAAGATATTTTATACACAGATGGGGAAAGTCACTGGGTGTGGCACCAGAAACCACAGCTGCCACAGGGATAACATCCAAGGAGGGGAGCCTGGTCACGAATAGCAGGCTAGAGGCTCCCTCCCCACCCAAGGTGGGGAAACCACAGACCTGCACCAGGAGTGACTTGAATGCACAAAGTCACTGGGGAGAAACAGGCTGCACACATGTACATAGCTGCAGTGCACCCTAGGTGGGGCAGTGGTCTAGTCAGGACAGTGCCAGAGAGAGAGGGGGGATTGTGGCTGTACCTGGAGCTGGGAGAAGAGGACAGCCATGACTGGTTACGACTGAGACTTTTGAATTGCCAGAGAGTTAGAGTGTGTGGAAAGCTGGACAGTGGGTCAGAGCAGCAGGGGTGCCCAGAGAGACTTTTTCGAAGGGGAACTGAGGTATGTTGGGCAGCGACCATGCTTATGTGCAGCTGCTCATTGAAAGAGGAGGGAGTGTGGGCATGATTTGCTCCCACTGATTGCACTTGGTAGATTGACCAAAGGGGTGCAAAGCAAGGTGGTTTCTCAGCCCCAGCCCAGGGCAATGGCAGTGAGTATAGTGTGGGAAGCAGAGTGTTGTGAGGACAACGGGCTGGAAACTGCACATCTGTAATTATTGTAGGCAGACTGAGCCCCCTTTCTTGGCAGGACCACCAGGAAGGGAAGATTGATCCCCACCCCCTCCTCCTTCAGGAGCAGGGAAGATCTTCAAAACCAGCTGAGCAGGCTTAACAACCAGCAGGGGGCTTTCCACAACAGTAAGACTATTAGGTTAATGCCTAAAAGGGCCCATACTGAACTCCCACAAGGAGACAAAGTACACTGGGTGCTAGGACCCTATTTCACTGAGGCCATCAAGACAGGAAGTTAAGAAAAGGTACAACAAGGGGGTTGAGGGGGTCACCCAGACTTGGGTCACACACAGAGCTGCAGACTACATCAAGCAGGAGAGAGCTCACACTCTTACACATATTGCCCCCAATGAAACAGACAGCTATTTACGTAGAAACTATACATTATTGGAAATAAACTGGGACAGACTAAGATGGTAGTTGTAAGAGCAGAGGAAAAGTACCTCTCAGAAGACTGAGGAAAGAAAAGGAAAATTTTCTCAGAAGACTGAACAGTGCCTCCCAGTGGAAACACAGGGACATCACCCTCTCTATCACAACAGATGCTCCTTCTAGAGGTAGAGGAAAGAGATACAGGTGGCATTGCCAGAAGTTGGACAACCCACCTGGGACCTTGAGCTGAGAGACAATCAGAGATGGATCCAGAAAGAAGTCAGAAGGCGAACACCAACAACTGAGACAAATTTCACCTTGCCCTTCATCAAAACTTGCATGATTTTTTAAAATTTTTCTCTTTCTTCTTTTTTTTTCCTTATTTCATATAGTTACCATTATAATTTTTCTTCTTTCACTTCACTCATATTCCAAATAACTCACTACTCTTGGTCTTTTTTTTTAATTCAGATTATATATTTTCATCATATTGTTGTTATTACAAATCACACACAGCACTCTTCCCTGGTCTCGCTCCATTTTACCATCTTCCTGACCTTGCTTATTGTTGTTGTAAACTTTATTTTCTCTCACCCTCCATGTTTCTGTCCCTTACTCTCACTATTTCTCCTTTATCTAAACTCAGATAAGCAGTCTTCAATCTTAAGTCAGCTCACATTCTTTTCCCCTCTTACAAAGTAGCTAGTAGAATGAAATATCATGGTTATTGCTGTACTTCTCCAATGGAACTCCTATTAGTTCACTATTTGTTTATATTTTAAACTCAACAATATACTCTCTGCCTGTTTTATTCTATTTTGCTTTCTCCCTGCCCCTGATCAGTTGAATGAGATTTTATTTTAATTTTTTCTCTCTCTCAGCCAGCGCTTTACCCCTTATTTCTATTAGTTTGCTTTCCCCATTCTCCGAAAAGCGTTCTTCGTTACTGTACATGTATCATATTTACTTTTCTCATTTGTACAATATTCTTATTCCGTTTCCACCTTTATTAAACTTCATTTGGCTGTCATTGCTACAGACCCTGCAGTGGTTTTTCTGCAATTTTTCTCTGATTTGTCCAATACCTTTTTAATTCTACATCAAACTTCATAGAATACTCCCCCCTTTCTTACCCCATTTTTTTCCATCATCCTTCCATGTTTAATTTACATTTTACATTTTGTTCTCTCCCTTTCTCCACTATGGCTCTGTCCCTCTGTTTATTAACTCCCCTCTTTTTACCCACTCAGAAACATTTTCCCCACTTTTAATCATCTCATATTCCTTTTGTCTTATATTATAAAATTCTTAATCTCTCCTCACCTTTATTTACCTTTGCTCAATTATGGTTCATAGTGTCATGTGGTGGGCGGTTCTTTGTGCTGGTGTAGTCTGGTAATACAACTTGGTTAACCAATACCTTTGTAAAACAGCATACAAGACAATGCAGGAGTCGTGACTACCAGTAAGCCCACTGGAGGGAAGAACCTACCAACAAAGAATCCACCAACAAGAAAAACCCAGGTACAACAAGAGAGCCCATACAAATGGAAGAAAGCACAGCCCTAAAGCATCTAGGAAAAGAAATCAAAGAGACTGCACCATTGTGTTTCACAGAGCTTCTACCATAGAAACCTGTCCTATGAAGAGAGGCAGGCTGAGCAGAGCACCTTGATATGTAGAAACAAACAAAAAGCATCACCTAAAATGGGGAGACAAGGAAAGAACCGCCAAGTGAAAGGGATGGAAGAATCCCCAGAAAAAGAGCTAAATGAAATGGAGGCCAGCAATCATCAGACATAGAATTTCTAAAAAATTGTTATAATGACGCTAAAGGAACTCAGTGACAACTACAAGGAACTGAGTAGGAACTGAGTAGGAACTGAAACAGCATGAAAAAATAAATAGAAACTTATAAAAAGAACCAGGAAGTAATGAAGAATGCAATATCTAGAAAAAATATATTACAAGGGATTAAATACAAGCTTGATGAAGCAGAGGACCAAATCAGCAAGCTAGAATACAAGGTAAAAAAAAGAAATACTCAGGTAGAACAACAAAATAAAAAATTAAAAAACTCAAAAACTATGGGAATACCTTAAGGGCACTGCAGAACAACATGAAATGCAACAACATTCACATCATAGGAATACCAGAAGTAGAAAAAAAGGAGCAAATGTAGAACACCTGTTTGTAAAAATAATGACAGAAAACTCCCCTAAGTGGGGGAGGGGAAAAGACATGCAATATCAGGAAGCAGAGGGTCACAAAGAAGAAGAACCCAAAGAGTCCTAGTCAAAGACAGATCATAATTTCAAGCCAAGTTTTAAAGACAAAGAAAGAATATTAAAGGCAGCAAGGAAGAATAGGTAGTAACATACAAAGGCACTCTGATAAAGCTAAGAGCCATTTTCTCAACAGAAACACTACAAGCCAGCAGGGAACTGAAAGAAATATTCCAAGTAATGAAAAGCAAAGGCCTCCAACAAGGCTACTCTACTCAGCAAGCCTCTCATTAAAATGGAAGACTAAATAAGGAGTTTCCCAGACAAAAGAAGGTTAAAAGAGTACACTTCCACCAAACCACCATTGCAAGACATGTTAAAGTGACTGCTTTACGAAGATGAAGGAAAAGAGTAAGAAAGAAGGGAACACAGGTACAAAGGGAAAAAAATGGCAATGAATAAGTTCCTATAAAAAATAACCTTAAATGTAAATGGCTTAAATGCTTCAATCAAAAGACATAGGGTAGCTCAATGGATAAGAAAACATGACCAGCCTATATGCTCTCTATAAGAGAGCCACTTCAGAACAGAAGACCTACACAGACAGAAAGTAAAGGGATAGAAAAAATATTCCAAGAAAATGGGCAGGAAAAAAAAGCCAGGGTAGCAATACTTACATCTGATAAAATAGACTTCACAACAAAAACAATAAAAAGAGACAGAAAAGGACACTTCATATTAAAACAGTAGAATACATCAAGAAGATATAAACATTGTAGACATATATCCACCCAGCATAGGGTCACCCAAATGTGTAAGGAAAATCTTAGAGGACGTCAAGAAAGATATAGACAACAACACACTTAGAGTAGGGGATTGTAACACCCTTCTGTCAACAATGGGCAGATCTTCTAAACAAAGAATCAACAAGGACATTGTGGCACTGAATGACATGCTAGATCAAATTGACTTCACTGATATATACAGAATCTTTCACGCCAAGGTGGCAAAATATATTCTTTTCAAATGCATATGGAACATTTTCAAAGCTAGACCACACAAAAGAAGCCTCAATAAATTCAAGAAAATTGAAATCATATCAAGTATTTTCTTAGACCATAAGGGCTAAGGGCTGGAAACTAGAAACCAACTTCAAGGGAAAAACACAAAACAATCAAATGCATGGAGATGAATAACATGTTATTAAACAATGAATGGGCAAACAGTGATATCAAGGAAGAAATCAAAAAGTTTCTGGGAACACATGAAATTGAACAAACAGTCCAAAACCTATGGGACACACAGAAGGCAGTCCTGAGAGGGAAGTTCATAGCAACACAGGTCTACCTAAAAAAAGATAGAAACATTTCAAATAAAATACCTAACTCTATATCTAAAAAGTAGAGGAATAACGACAGAGGCCAGAGTGAGAGTAAGGAAGGAAATAATTGATATTAGAGCAGAATTAAATGACATATAGCCTAGAAGAACAATTTAAAGATCAATGAATTCAGGAGCTGGTTCTTTGAACAGGTAGACAAAATCAAAAACCTTTAACCAGACTCATCACGAAAAAAAAGAGAGAAGACCCAAATAAATAGAATCAGAAACAAAAGAGGAGAAATGACAACCAACACTACAGAAATAAAGGTTTATAAGAAATTACAACAAGCCACTATATGCCATGGAATTTTTAAACCAGGGAGAGATGTAAATATTTCTAGAAATATATAAACTCCAAAATGAGTAAAAAGATGCAGAAATTCTGAATAGAATGATGTCAGTTAGTGAAAATGAAGCAGTAATCAAAAAACCCCTGGCACAAATGGGTCAGATGGATTCACTGGAGAATTTTACCATTTAGGGAAGAGCTAACACTGATTCATCTCAAACTTTTCCAAAATAATCAATGCAGTGAGAAGACTCCCAAACTATTTTTATGAGGTTAGTATTATCCTAATCCCAAAACCAGAAAAGGACACAATAAAGAAAGAAAAGTACAGGCCAATATCGCTGATGAACATAAATGCTAAAATCCTCAACAAAATATTGGCAATCTAGTTCAGCAAAATACTGAAAAGGTCATACACCGTGATCAAGAGGGATTCACACCAGGGATGCAAGGATGGGATAATACATGCAAATCAATAAATGTAGTTTATCACATAAACAATATGAAAGATAAAAAAACACATCATATCAGTAGGTGCTGAAAAAGCATTTGATAAAATACAGCACCCATTTATGATAAAAACACTCAGCAAACGGGGAATAAAGAGGGCATACCTTAACATACTAAAGGCCATATACAAGAAAGCTACAGAGAACATCATACTAAATGGGTAAAAACTTAAACCTCTTCCCCTAAGATCAGGTACAAGACAAGGGTGTCTGCTTTCACCACTTCTATTCAAAATAGTATTCGGAGTTCTAGCCACAGTGATCAGAAAATAAAAAGAAATAAAAGGCATCTCAATTGGAAAGGAGGAAGTAAAGCTGTCACTGTTTGCAGATGACATGACAGTGTACATAGAAAACCCCATAGACCACCAAAAAACTACTTGACCTAATAAATGAATTTGGCAAAATGGAAAGTCAACATTCAGAACTGTAAGGCATTTCTCTTCACTCATAATTAAATAACAGAAACAGAAATGGGGGGGGGGGAATCTCATTTACTAAAGCAAAAATAAAAATAAAGTACCTAGGAAATTTAACCAAAGTGGTAAAAGAAGTGTACTCAGATAACTACAGAACACTAAAGAAAGAAATTAAGGAAGACACAAATGGAAGCATATACAGTGTTCATGAATTTGAAGAATTAACATCATTAAAATGTCCATACTATCTAAAGCAATTTATAGATTCAATGCAATAAATCCTTATTAAAATACTAATGGCATATTTCACTGATATAGAACAAATATTTCAAAAATTTATATGGAACCGTAAATAACCCTGAATCGCCTCAGCAATTCTGAGAAATCACAATACCTAATATCAAACTATATTACTAGGCTGCTGTAGTCTAAGTAGTCTGGTACTGGCATAAGAACAAACACACAGAAATAGAATAGAATAGAGAGCCTGGAAATAGACCTATATCAATATGATCAACTGATATTTGACAAAGGGGGCAGGAACATAAATGTAGTAACATAGCCTCTTCAATAAATAGTGTTTGGAGATCTGGACAAGTACATGCAAAAAAGGAAACTAGGCCACCAACTTACACCATACACAAAAAATAAACTGAAGATGGATAAAAGACTTAAGTATATGTTGTGACACCATTAAAATCCTAGAGGTAAACATAGGCAGGAAAATTTCAGATATCCCAAAAAGCAATATTTTCAGTGATACATTCTCTGGGCAAGAAATATAAAAGCAAGAATTAACAAATGGGGCTACATCAAAGTAAACAGCTTCTGTACAGCTAAAGAAAGCATCAGCAAAATGAAAAGGGAACCAACCATATGGGAAAATATATACCTCAGACAAGAGTTTGAACTCCAAAAATATATAAAGAAGTTACACAACTCCACTCCAGGAATACAAACAATCCAATTAAAAAATGGACAAAGGGCTTGAACAGAAACTTCTCCAAGGATGACATACAGAGGACCCAAAGGCATGTGAAAGGATGCTCAGCATCACTAGCCATCAGAGAGATGCAAATTAAAACTACAATGAGATACTACTTCACACCAGTCAGAATGGCCATAATTAACAAACCAATAAACAACAAGTGCTAGCAAGGTTGTGGAGAAAAAGGAACCCTAGTACACTTTTGGTGGGAATGCAGACTGGTGCAGCCACTGTGACAAACAGTGTGGAATTTCCTCAAAAAATAAAGATAGAACTGCATTTTGATCCAGCAATCCCACTGCTGGGGATATACCTTGAGAATCCCGAATCACCAATTCAAAAGGTCCTATGCACCTCAATGTTCATATCAGTGTCATATACATACCCAAGTGCTGGGAAGAGCTTAAGAGCACCATCAGTAAATGAGTGGACTAAAAAACTCTGGTATATTTACTCAATGGAATACTATACAGCAGATAGAGGAACTCCTATTCTTTGTGACAGCATGGATGGAAGTGGAGAATATCATGCTAAGTGAAATAAGCCAAAGACAAACACCATATGATCTCACCTATACGTGGGACCTACCTAATCAACAAAACAAACAAATGAGAAAAATGGAATCAGGTACACAGAAATAAAGAACAAACTGACATTGACCAGAAGGGAGAGGAGAGGGGAATAACAAGGGAGAAGAGAGGAGAATAACAGGGGGAAGAAAGGGAAGGGGAAAGTCAAGGAATATATATGGAGGACTCATGGGCAGGGACAATGCCAGGGGATTAACTGTGGGAGCAATGGGAAAAAGGCGGGAACAACAATACAAAATTAAAATACAAAATTAAAAAACATACAAATCAAAAACTACGGGACATTTACACAATGGAATATTACTTGCCTGTTGGAAGAAAATTTTATCCTTTGCACCTGTATCCCTGGACTGGAGAACATTATACTATATAAAATAAGCCAGTCAAGGAAAGACAAATACCGTATGATTTCACTCATATGTGGAACTTAATGAAAAGACTGAAGTAACAAGCAAAACAGTGCCAGATTTTGTGATCAGGATGATAGCTAAGTGGGAGGGAGGGATTGAGCAAAAAGGAAAATGACTTGTGGACGTGGACAACAGTGTAGTGATTGTGGGTGGTTGGAAGGGGCATATAAGGGGACTAAATGGTAATGGAAAAATAAAATAAGAATTATAAAATTAAAAAAAAGAAATTAAACTGCCAGAAAATATAAGTCATGGACCAGATGGCATTACAAGTAAATTTTATTAAACATTTAAAGAAGATATAACACCTACCCTTCTCAAAATATTCCATAAAGTTCAGAAAAGTGGAAAAATTCCAAGCTTGTTTTACAAGGCTAGCATTATCCTAATTCCAAAGCCAGAAAAAGACTTTACAAAGAACAAAATTATAGGCCAATATCCCTGGTGAACAAAGATGCTAAAATACTCAACAAGATATTACCAAAAAGGATCCAGCAATACATGAGAAGATCACACACCATGAGCAAATGGGCTTTATTCCTAAAATGCAAGGTTGGTACACTACCTAAATTAATTAACATGATGTACCACATAAACAAAATGAAGGCTAAAAATCATGTGATCACATCAATAAGGGCCAAAAAAAAAAGCATTTCATAAAATCTTGCACCCATTTATGATAAAAACGCTCAGAAAAGTATGAATAGATGGAACATACTTTGACGTAATAAGGGCAATATATAACAAGCCACAGCCAACATCATATGTAATTGGAAAAAAATGTAAGTGTTTCTCTTAAAATCAGGAACAAAGCAGGGATGCCAGTTTTTACCACTCTTATTCTACATAGTACTTGGAGTTCTAGCCACAGCAATCAGTCAATAGTAAGAAATAAAAGACATCCAAATTGGAAAGGAATTAATAAAGCTCCCATTATTTGCAGGTGACATGATACTATGGAGAACTTTAAGGACTTTACTGAAAAACTACTGGAACTGATAAATGAAATCAGCAATATAGAAGGAGACAAAATTGATGTTTAGAAATCACTTGCATTTTTATATACCAATAATAAATTATTAGGCAAACTAAGAAACAATGCCATGTACAACTGTATCAAAAAATTAATACCTCATAATAATTTTAACCAAGAATGTAAAAGACCTGTACTTGGAAAATTATAACACACTGAAGAAAGAAATTTAAGAAGATACAAATAAACAAGAGCATGCACCGTGTTCACAAATAGAAAGAATTAACATTTTCTAAATGTCCATACTTCACTAACAACCTACAGATTCAACTCAAGATACTAATGGTGTATTTCATCAAACTACATCAAATATTCTATAATTTATATGGAAACACAATAGACCTCAGAAAACAATGGCAGTCTTCACAAAGAAGAACAATGAGATATCACCTCACACCTGTCAGAGGGGCTATCATCAAAAAATCGACAAATGAGAATTTTGGCAAGGATGTGGAGAAAATGATACCTTCATAAAGTATTGGAAGGAATGCATATTGGCACATCCACTATTAAAAACAGTATGGAGTGTCTTTAAAAGATTAAGAATGGATATGTCTTACAACCCAGTGATTCCAATTCTGGAAATATATTAAAAAACAAAAACAAACCCAAAGCAAAAACTGGAAAGAATGTATGTATCCCTATGTTCATGACAGCATTTTTCACAAAAGCTAACTATGGAATCAGTTCAAGTGCCCATAAATAAATGATTAGCTAAAGAAATAGTGGTACATATAGGCAATGGAATATTACTCTGCCATAAAAAGAATGATATCTTAACCATTTCTGACAGCATTGGATGGACCTAGAGTGTATTATGCTCAGTGAAATAAAGCAGTCAGAAAAAGACAAATACCTTAAGATTTAACTTATAAGTGGGTGAAAGAGGTAACGGTACTAAGAAGGACAAATTGGTAATTCCAAGAGTCAAGAGGAATTAACAAAGCATCATAAATATAGTCAATAATATTGTGATAACTATGTGTGGTGCCATTTGGGATACTGGAAATATCAAGGGGAACACTATGTAACGCATATCATTGTTTAACCATTAATTCACACACTAAAACCAATACATAATACAATTAAATAATAAGTAAAATAACTAAAAATGTACCTATAATGAATTCACAGTATCTACTATTTCAAGTTACGTATTTGGTAACAAAGGTAAATTGTTACTTCAAATAGTCTTTTGGATAATAAAATATTTTATTGAATATTTGACTGAATTGTTTATATTTAAATTGTTTTCTTCTCTATTTTCTGGTCCTCACTCACCATCTCCTCACCTCTCATAGCATTTTTTATTTGTTTTAAGTTTTTTATATATATCAGCTTTAAAAAAGTGAAAATTATCTTCATTGGACTACTTTCTATTTATGATCTTCTCTCGTTTTTCACCCATCTCCCACCCTTTCCCCTTTGGGAATCATCGGGTTGTTCTCTGTATCTATGGACATGTTTCTGTTTTGTTTATTCATTTGTTGTTTTAAATATAAAATCATATGGCATTTGTCTTTCTCCATCTAACTTATTTCACTTAGGTCCACTCATGAATCCAGTAACATCCATTCTGAAGACTGCATATTTGCATAGTCTGAAGCTTAGCATCTGATTGGGTCAAGTGATTAGCTAACATTGCACTATACCAGAATAGTTTGATGTTTCAAAGAAATAAATTTGTTGATATGAACCTTTCTAATATTTCATCACAATAAATTAAGAAACATATAAGAAAAACCCAGTGAAACATATTGTATTTAAAGTGAAAATATTATTAAAAATGTTTATTCCACTATTGTGAAATACCCTGAATACCCAAGGTACCAGTAATTTGCTGTGATAAATTCTGTGGGAGTCATGCAAATAACTATATTTCTCTTGTGGCATCTGTGGTTAGAAAATGCTCAGTCTGTGGTTTATCTCTAGAAAGTACATTGGACTTGATGTCCATATATGCATTAACTTTGCTCCTTGTTTCATTTTATTTTATTTTTATTTTAATGATATATTTTATTTAACCAAATAATCACATATCATTTTGACATGTCATTAATATAAATTATATATTTCAGATTTTTTAAAAAAATTCCGAGTCTTCGCTAGTGTGTATTTTATATTTATAGCATATCTTAATATAGACACGAAATTTTCATTGGAAATTTTAAATTTTACAGTGATATTTGCCTTTTGCTCTATTTCTTCACTTCATAATTTTTATAATACTTATTTCTGTAACCACCTTAAATCTTCTTTGAAAAAGAGTAGAAGATACATTATAAGGGAAACAATAAGTAAATGCTACTTAAATACTCTCTAATTTTTTTAAAAATAAAGTTTTACAATATAAGTAAAATGAAATCTAAGACAGGATTTCAAGAAAGGCTTGCAACTCTTAGGTCTTTATGTTGAATTACAACTGCAAGCAATATATTTTTAAGTGTGTATTAAAAAAAAAAAGAAAGCACAAAGCTTTCTTTTACAAGACAGTAAATGCATTAGGGCCTAAAAAAAAGACAAATCAGAATGTTGTGTGGGTGTTTGGGAGTCTTTGTTTGAAGCATAACACTCCCCCCTACCAAGAAATACTAAATAAGTAAATAAATAAAGACTGACTGATATGAAATATAAAACTGCAGTTAGAAGAAAACTGAACCTAAACCCTAAAGTCAGGCCACAGACTCTTTGAATTTCTTCTGTGCTTACAATGATTATGACACAACAAAATAATGGAAATGTTGTAGTCAACCTATAAAATCTGTAATTATTTTAACAAACTAAATAGCATTCCCTATTTTTATCAATGATTACAATTAACAGGAAGTTATTCCAGGTCCACATACCAAAGTTTTTTCTTTTTTTTAATCTGACAAAGAATATTGGTTTAAAAAGCCAAAATTTCAAGGGTAAAAATGATTGCCTTTTGCTCTCTTGCAGATATTTAAGTGGCTCGATATATTAGAGTGCATAATTTCAAAATGATGAAGCAACTCTATATAAAATGGACTTAAATGACACCTGAATTACTGTAGTTTAATGCTAAAATAAGTATAAATTTTCTATGTAGATTGAGTCAAGCAGAAAGAAATATTGGAAAAGACTATAAGGGAAATATATACCAATAATGTTCTTCTCTGCATAACACCAAAAATAATCAAAATAACAAAGAGAATTAAGATAAATAAGAAAGATATAATATTTGTATTACCTTATCTGACAAACAATAGGAGAGACATAATAAAATGGCAAACATTCCAAAGCTGAAACTTAAAGGCCAATGTGAATGCTTCCAAATTAAATATTCTGGAAAACTGGAAATTCTAGTTTTCTAATCTGCTTGTGGAGAATAGGACCTATAAAATGGCATTGGTCTAGTCAAGACAGCATAAAGTATATATAACAAAATGTCATCTTTCATGTCAACCAAGATGGCTGCCAGTTCGCCATGACACCTTGGTTCAAGAGGGAAACTACCTAAGTCACTCTAGACACATCTGACAAGGAGACACCCCTAAAATATCTGCACACATGACCAGAATAGCCATGTATGCTGAGCAGGACCACCCATAGACAGGCTTCTGGGGAAATTCCCCAATTGCCATCAGTGGTACCCAGTCACTTATCAAGAGGCCCAGAAGGGTGGAGTACACCACCTTCAGGCTATAACTGAGGCAAGCTTCAGACCACTGCTGAGACAACTGAGCCCCACACACCTGAGTGCTGTTCCACACCATGCTGATCTCACTTGGCATTGGCCAATGGAGGCTCTGCTCTGCTGGACTGAGGACTTCATCTGCCCTGCTGTCCACCTGGATTCCGAGATTCTTCCTTGAAAGACACTGACTCACCAAAATGTCTCCTGGAGGTGCAGACTGAGACTCTAGGACTCAGGTTCATTATCCCCAGTCTTCTCATGTGATATTTTTACTGATTGTTTCTAAGTGATTATCATTGTTGTTAGGTTAGTATAGATTTATTAAATCTGTACTAATAAATGCTGAGTGAACCTGCATTAAAAGAATCCAAATGAATTGCATAGTCACCTGTGTTTGCTCCCTGTTATCTCTTGGTGCCAGCGTCACCTATAGGATGGTGGTCGTACAAGCAGCTTGGCACTTTTGTTTCTTAAGACTCAGATCAGGGGACCCATGCAGGGACTAAAGCCTGGCTTGCAGGAAAGACCACTTTGTGGACATACACTTGCAACATTGCTAAACAGAGAAAATTTAAGAACAACTTGTTCTGGTTGAAGCACATTAAAATAAAGAATATGAAATCAAATAAATATTCAGAGGAACATGAAACATCCTACCCATTGTACAAAAAGGTGTTAAATGTTAGTGGACATGTAAAAGGTAAACAGTAAGTGTCATGTGAATTTTCCATCCTTAATGGAGTGACTGAGAAAAACCAATTGTATATTTGGGGAAGAGAAAACTAGCCATTGCACAAAGACATCCAGAGTCACTGTAATAGGCTCCTCTGAGTCAAGCATATAATCTGAAGTTTTATTTGGTGTGCAAAGAGAAAATCTGCAATAAGAATATTTCCATAATAACATTTTTCTAAAATTCAAAGCAGAATTTTTTAAGATTTCCAATAATGGACAAAAATGTAAACTAGAATACATTCTTTTGAAAGAAAATTATAAACTCTATTAAAAGAGGTTAAGAATGTATAAACAGAAATAAAGTATCTTCTATAGGAAGGCTCAGTATCTCTCAGAGTTCTCCCATACTGATTTGGGGAGTCAGTGTTCCCATGAAAATACTCAAGACTTTCATGAAAACTGCCAACGTGTTCATAAATTCATATGAAAAGCAACTGCATAGGAATATTCAAGACACTTCTTGGAAATAGTATATATTTGAGAAAGCATGGACTACTCAAAAACAGTGCTAGATTATTGGTTAGATATATAGAATGATATGAACTTGATTCCCATCATACTATTCACAAAAATATATATCCCCATTAGAATGAAAACATAAATGAAAAAGGCAAAACTTTAAATTTTAGTATGAAATAAAGGAAAAAAATTGCAGTTGTAGGATTGGAAATGTTTTCTTAAATAAGACACCAAAATTTCTCACTTTAAAAGAAGAATAATTGATAAATTAAATTAAAATTAACAACTTCACTTTATCAAAACTTTCCTAAAGAAATTTTAAAAAGCAACAAATTGAAAAGATGTATCTACTATGTATACTCACAAATTAGGAGAATTGTTTTGCTATCTAATTATCCACCTATCACCTATCTATCATCTATTTATGCAACAAAGTACTCATATATATAATATATAAGGAATTCCTTAACTTCAATAAATAGGCCCAAAACCCAAAAGAGAAATGGAAAAAAGAGAAAAAGAAAGAATGCCCATTGACTGATAAAAATGAAAGACTGATCAAACTGATTACTATCCCAGCAAATGCAAATTAAGATTATTGTAAAATACATATATTTTTACCAATCAGCCTGATTAAAAAACCAGTTGACTGACAAACATTGATGAGCATGTATAGAAAGTAGAACACTTATCTATATTGGTAGAAGTATAAACTGATGGATTATTAGGAAAAATATTTTGGCATTGTCTTTTAAAACTGAACATGCATACTCTATCCCTAAGCTATTCCATCCCTAAGGAAAGACCCTACAGAAACATGTGCACTAACAAATCTGAATGAAAAGTATAAAAATGTTTTATTGTTGTTTGAAATAGCCAAAACAAACAAAAATGCCTATTGACAACAGATAAGTGAACAGTGAGATATATTAGTGAAATATTAAATAATAAAAATAAATTCATTTTATTAGTAATGTTCTAATTCTTTCGTTGGGTGTAGATTCAAAATGTTTCATTATGTTTCAAAACTCACAAAAACATTAATATTCTTTTGTATGTATCAATTGTTACATAATAAAAAGAACTAAAAACACAAATAATCATAATTAAAACTCCCTGGAATATAAGTTATTCAAAATAGCAGGTAAAATTTGTTTCCAAATTTTCTCAATTGAAATTTTCTTAATAAAAATTCTAACAGTTTAATTTATTTACCCAAATATTAATGTAGATATGGAAAATGGAGACTTAGAGAATTAAAAAAGCTGTACTAATTTAGGAAGAGTTAGAAAAATCTAGATAAAAATCCTAATCTGGATATGAAAAGCCAGAACAGATTTGTAGAAAGTGTGTTATTGGCAGTTTAGTTGTCAAACTGAGTAAAAACTCTCTTAACTCACTCACAGGATTACTTACATTGTTTCCCATTTCCTTTACTAAACCCACTGACTGATACCTATAGCAGAGTGAATATGAACAGTATGCTAAATCAGGACCAATTGTGTTGGGTCCCAAGTGTGCCAGATATGTTTCACTTGCCTTCCCAGAGCCACTTTCCACTCTCCTCATTCTACTGTCTGTCATAATGAAATGAGCTACACCATATACATAAATACACATCTTTGGTTTCCTGTTAGGGTGAAATATAAGAATTAACAATAAGGAGAATGACCTTAGGGTAACTGTTCTCAAGTTCTTCCTAATCCCTTAGGGTTTCCCTGCACCTTGGCTATATTTTTGTATATAGGTCCTTTATTAAACGCGCATTAAAACAATCTGAGTATGCCTTCTGTTGCATCTATTTGAACTTATAAATTCCCATTGAACATATGGCTGTTACATAATTAAATTAAGAATTAAGTGATATAATAAAATATGAATTCAAAAATTTAAAAAAGCAGAATACTCTTTTCGGGGGAAACTGAATTAATGCTTTGGGAAAACTCAATAAAGATAAGTTCAGTGTAGCTCAGTTGGTTGGGTGTCATCCTGCAAAACAAAAGGTTGCCAGTTTCCCCGTCAGGACACATGCCTGGGTTGTGGGCTTGGTGCCTGGTCAGGGTGTGTTCGAAAGGCAACTGATCCATGTTTCTCTCCCTCTCTTTTTTCCTCTGTTCCCCTATTCTAAAAATAAATAAAATATTTTAGAAGACTCTACTGTTAAATTAGGTATAGATGTGATAAAGACCTTGAAGGATTTTATCCTCATATTGCTTACCAAGTTATTTAGGTTCTAAAGCAATAATTTAATGATACCTAAATAAAAATATCATATAATGAATTATGGGCATGACTTACATAAAAAGACCAAATGGAATTAAACTAGCAAACCAGCTTCTCAAAGAAAAGACCATGGCCTTATAAACTTAATAATTATGGCTAAAGGAAGCATGATAAAAAATGATGTATTCCTATCTTTAACATTTTAAATCATATGACTATGTCTATGAATAGGCATTAGATAAATTTTAACATACATTTCTAGTAAAAATACTAAATATAATAATTTAATATTTTTCTTTATTTGAAAAACATCTGTATAAAGTAATAAATATAGACTGAAAAATATTTATAGCAGTTCTAGCTTTGGTATTTAAAGAGATTATAAAATTGAAAACACTAAAACCCAAAATATATGAAGTGAAATAGTACTGCTAGAAGACATCATAAAAAATATTTATCCTTGCTAGCAAAGACAATATATTTTAAATATCAATAATAATTTATTCCTGTTTACTCATGTAATAAGCATCTAGTGAATTACAATGCTAATTGCTTGCAAATCTGCAAAGAAATTGGCATTTTCATATGCTACTAGTAATAGTTTTGGATACCTATTCAACACTCCTCCTCAGTCTTCAAGATTACAGCATCCCATGCTCATATCTTATTCTGGAATTCCTTTCCTCTTCATCTTGTAACAATTCCTCAATATCCTTCAAGACTCAATTCAAATGTGACTTCTTCCAGAACCTTCACATCCTTGGGATTACTTTAATATACTTCTTTTTATGCTCACAAAGCAATGAATGCAAACTCCTTTTAATGTGCAACATATCTTACTATAAACATAACCGCTTCTCTGTCTTTCCATAGAGCCTTTTAATCCAGTGACTCTATTAAACTATAAGTAAAATGCAAAAGATGAAGAGAATTGTTTATGACCCTAGTATACTGCATAATTTCTGGGCCACAGTTAATGCCTAATAAGTACATACATAAGTATGAGTTGAAATGAATCAGGGACTAAATAAATGAATGAATAAATGAGCATGAAGTATCAAAAGCAGTATCAATGATTACTCCAAAACCACCATTTTCTGCTTGAAGATAAAGTCTCCTGAGAGGACCACCTAGAGTTTGGTTCATTCCTGTCCTGAAATATAGGGACTGGTCACATGAATAAACAGGTGCACACCCTGCTGACAGAAACCCTTTCTACATAGCTCAAAAATCAGCAATGTATCCTTGAGACATATCAAGAGCCAATGGCTTGGCAAAGAGTTGGGCTTAGGAGAAATAAATGAAGAATGATCCTAACAAGTCTTGAGAATAGTTATCAAAGGTCATGGCCAGAATTCTACTAGTGGAGAATAAACCACTAGTGGAAGCAGCAGATCAGGTTGCCTCACAGCATCATTAATTTATCAGGTTTTTCAAGTCATTTACTTCAAATGATTTTCTTGATGATGACAAACAAATTAGGCTATAATTAGAGGAAATGAAGAGTTGGTGCTGCAAAAAGCATATAAAATTCCACTTCTGAAGAAGGTGCTTTATTACAGTGCACAGCTTTAAGGAGACAGGGGAATGTGAGAGGGTCAGAAGTAACACTGCCCAATCATTGGAGGGGAACAAAAAGAAATAAAAAGAATAAAGGAGAATACAAATGAAAAGAAAACGTTACTTGCCAATTTTGCCTAAGACTGATTCTTATGCCTTCCTTTCCTTTGGTTCTTTGGCCCTAGGTATAGTAAATCCAAAGATTTCTTAGAAAAATATTGGAATTACTTATTTGTTTCTAGGTCAAGAATTTCAAGACAATTTGGATGACAAAAACAAATACCTTTGCAGTACTAATTTCCCCCACAATTTCCTGGAAATTGTATCATAAAATAAAAAACCAGAAAATGAACTTTTTTTTACCTATTAAAGAATATTATAAATCAGAATTGAATACTGTGTCAAGGTCTTAGTATTGAACATATGAAAAATGACAGAAAAGCTAAGACAATAAAAATGAAATTATAAAGTCATAAAATTTAGTTACTTAAATCATAACTTCAATAGCCACAGATTAGTGACAGATATTTAAAATACTGATTACAAAAGTATAATGCAAGATATATAAAAATCAGCTGATAGTTAAAGTTTACTGTATCATAAATGTGTCCTAAAACTAATATACTATCATGCTACTGCTGCTCTTACTACTTACAAGAATAATGATGACATAGTCCCATTCATTTACTTTTGCCTTTACTTCTTTTGCTTCTGGGGTCAAATTCATAAAATCTTCTTTAAGACAAAGGTCTATAAGTTCAGTACCTATGTTTTCTTGTATGTAATTTATTATTTCAGGTTTTATATTTAGGTCTTTGGTCTATTTTGAATTAATTTTTGCATGTGGGAACAAACAGTATTCTAGTTTCATTCTTTTATATTGTAGCTTTCTAATTTCCCCAGCAACTTTATTGAAGAAGCCTTCTTTTTTCCATTGTATGTTTTCTGGCTTCTTTGTCAAGAATCATGTGCCCATATACATGTGGGTTTATTTATGGACTATCAATACAGTTCGATTGAGCTATGTGTCCATTTTTCTGCCAATACCATACTGTTTTGATTATTGTCACTTTGTAGTATAACTTGAAGTCAGGGAGTGTGATTCCTCTGGCTTCATTCTTTTTTTCTCAGAATTACTTTGGCTATTTGGGACCTTTTGTAGTTATGATAATTCATTCTGTTTCTTTAAAATATGCTTTTGGGATTTTGATGGAGATTGCATTGTCTGTGTATTGCTATGGGTAATATGGTCATTTTAGCTATGTTGATTCTTCCAAACCATGAACACAAACTATCTTTCCATTTCACTGTGTCTTTTCCACCTCTTTTATTAATGCATAAGTGCTTCAAATTCCTTGTTAAGTTTATGCCTAGGTATTTTATTCTTTTTGTTGCAATTGCAAAAGAAATTGTTTTCCAATTCTTTTTCTGAAATTTATTTAGTATATAGGAATGCGATGGATTTTTCTACTTTTATTTTGTATCCTGAATATTTACTGTATTTGTCTATTGTTTCCAATAGTTTTGTAGTGGGGTCTTTAGGATTTTCTTTATAAAGAACCATAACATCTACATAAAGTGACACTTTCATTTCTTCATGCCCAGTTTGGTTGTGTTCTATTTATTTCTCTTTCCCAACTGTTCTTGGTAGGAATTCCAAAACTATACTGAATAAGAATGATGAGAGCAAATATCCTTGTCTTGTTCTGGATCCTACATGAAAATGTTTCAGTTTTTCACCATTGAGTATATTAGCTGACTGTTTGTCATATATGAACTGTATTAAGTTCAGTTACTACTATACCCATTTTATTGAGTGTTTTAATCTACTGATGTGATATGATTCTTATCCTTTATTTTTTTTAATGTGGTGAATTATACTGCTCAATTTTTGTATGTTGAAACATTCTTATATACCTACATACCTCAATTGTGATGTATTGTTTTTAATATATTGTTATATTCAATCTTCTAGTATTTTGTTTAGGACTTTGGTTTTGTATTCATCAGAGAAACTAGCCTTAGTTTTCATTTGTGTGTGTGTGTGTGTGTGTGTGTGTGTGTGTGTGTGTGTGTGTGTGTTATTTTTGCCGAGTTTGGATATCAGGTTTATGTTGGTCTCATAAAATGTGTTAGGAAGTATCATCTCCTCTTCATTTTTACTGGAAGAGTTTGAGAAAGATAGGTATCACATCTTCTTTGAATGTTTAGTAGAATTCACTAGTGAAGCCATCTGGTAAAGGGAGGTAAAGAAAAAAAAATAAATGAATGGAACTATATCAAACTAAAAAGCTCCTGCACAGCAAAAGAAATCACCAACAAAACAAAAAGGCAACCAACTGAATTGGAGAAGATACTTGCAAACAATAGCTCTGACAAGGAATTCATATTCAAAATATACAAAGAACTCATACAACTCAACAACAACAACAAAAAACCAATCCCATTAAAAATAGGCAGAGGACCTGAACAGACAGTCCTTCCAAGAAGACATATAAACGGCCAACATACATATGAAAAGATGTTCATCTTCACTGGCTATTAAGGAAATACAAATCAAAAGTACAATGAGATCCCACATCACACCTTTAAGAATGGCTATTCTCAACAAGTAATAATAAGAGTTGGAGGGGTTGTGGAGAAAAAGGAACCCTCATTCACTGCTCGTGGGAATGTAAACTGGTACAGTCAGTATGGAAAACTGTAATGGAGGGTCCTCAAAAAATTAAGAATAGTGTTATCATAAGACCTAGCCATCCTTCTTCTGCATATCTACTCCAAAAATTTGAAAACATTTATTCACAAAGATATATGCATTATTCTCATGTTGGCCAAGTCAAGGAAAAACTGAAGTATTCTTTGATGGATGAATGTTAAAGAAAATGGGGTATATATGCAATGGAATACTACTCAGCCATATGAAAAGGTGAAATATTGTCATTTGTGACAACATACATGGATCTTGACAGTATCATGCTAAGCAAAATAAGTCAGACAGAAAAAGTTCAGAACCATATGATTTCATTTACATGTGGGATATAAACTGGAAAGCAACAATTGAACAAACAAGACAAACTATCAAAAAACTCATAGACACAGACAACAGTTTGTTGGTCACCAGAGGGAAAAAGGGATGGAGTTGTAAAGGCAGTCAAATATATGGTGATGGAGTAAGACTTGACTTTGGGTGGTGGATACACAATGCAATATACAGATGACATATCATAGAATTGTACACTTAAAACCTGTATCATTTAATTAATCAATATCACTTCAAAAATTTAATTAAAAAATGATGATCATAACTACGCATCACTTAATAAAAGCCAATTTAATTTAGAGTTCAGGAAAAACTTTGTTTTCATTTAATCAAAAACACAAAAAAGCTTTTAGTTCATTCATGCTTCAGATAATGTTTGGGAGTTTAAAAAAAATAGGCATTCAATATAATGAGCATTTTAAGAATGACATAAGTCCATTAACCTTAGGATTATTTCAACAAAAGTGAATATGGAACATATTTCTATTATTGTTGTAGTGGTGATAAAGTAGTGGTGTTTCTTTGACATAAGACTCTGGGAACCAAAGTCTGAACTGTCATTTTTTCCTTTCATTTCTCTCCTATGCAGAGATAGCCTGAAATAGATTAAAAAAGAGCTACCACAAAGGGTAAGGAAAGCTACTTAAAATAATATCCATATCAGGTAAATTATGCTACTTGAAGTAATGTTCAATTTAAGTATGTATATTCTCATTATACATAAGAAGGAATACTTGACATTAATTAAAGTAACAATTATAAAAATAAAGTTATAATGTAAATTTAAGAGAAGAAATTAGAATACAAAATGGTATACACTTGATGATTGGGGTCATGAATCCAAGTAACTATATGGGCAACAGATACTGCTATATAGTAATATTAGCTTACTGATATTTTTCCTATTTTTTTCTTATGGTGTAATATTTTGAGGAGGAGGGAAAGAAACAAATACCACCAAGTTCCAACATATCATTATGAAAACTTCAATTTCATGACAGCTATGGCAGCAATGTTATTATCCTGTGCTTACACCATGAAACACAAAAAAGCAGTTAGTTGATTCATCCTTCAGCTAATAGAGGGAAATAAAGGCTGATATTATTAATAAAATGGTAATAAGTAAAGGAGCAATATAGTGAAGAGGTAGAAAAGGTATAGAAGTCAATAAAATACTTTATAATTTTAATGAAGTTATTTTACACTTGCAATGAGTTTAACCAAATAAATACAAATATGTTTAAAAAATCATTTTCACAAATAAGGTCACTCAAAACTCCAAGTAACTATGAAAATTTTTTTTCTTAGTAAAGGAAATGGTTCTAAAGTGTTGCGAATGATATAAAACAAATATAGTTGTTGCTACCGATAAGAGAAACTCAAAAGCAGAAAAAATAATATATTTTAGCATAACCAAGCTAAGTATATTAAAATGTTAACACTTCTAAAAGGGAAAGCTCATATATCATTCTTCTTTAAAGCTGTATTTTTTAAAACAAATCTATTAAGTAATAAAGAACTGCTATTTCCATTTTTATTGTCATAGAAATCAACCTTAAAAATGGATCTGTGGTATAAATGATGATACAGTTAAAATTGATATAATCTTTATATTTGGAATTTTATGAAATTAAAAAGTTAGTGTATGACACGAACATTTTTATAATTAATTTATTTCAAATACAAGCAGTTTTTAAACTAAACTTTAATGTGACTTGCTTGGGTTCAGTCTAAATGCTGAATAATAACTTAGTGCTTCAATTCATGGGTCACTTACTTAGACTCATGAAACAAGGGGGAAACGGGGGATTCTCATTAGGCAATAAATATATACCAAACTTGTATGAGTTTAGAACCCAAACTGGAACCCAAATATATGAAATTATATCAAATATATGAGTTGATATAATATACAATTGTGTAAACATGTGTACTATTGCTATAGAAATGTGGATGGTTGGGATAAATAATACTACCCTTAATGTTTCACACTGTAAAATATATACAAGTGAAATGTCACACAGTAGAGCCAAGCTGCAATTATTTCAGACAAGTGAATATTATTATTTCATAGTTAATGCATTCAATGCTTGACATTCTTTTGATTTTGCTTAAGTTAGGTTATTTTTATTTGTCTTTATCTTTTTTACCATATTATCCCTTAACTGCTTATTATGTGTAGGGATAGGCACTGGGGTCTTCTTGGTGAGCTCCTGTCTTTAAATACTACACAGCTCTGAAGAGTCACTCCCATTGTGTGAAAAATATTTTTGGATCACCCAAGGGTATTTTTGCATATTCTACTTCTAAAAGAAATACTTATATTTAAGAGCTGCCTTATAATTTGTACTACTTGGTGAGCAAGGATATAGTGAAGAGAATTCTGGGGTGAGATTGAGGGCCATCTCTACTTTTCTAACTATACATGTATCTAACCCATACACTTGGGAATGTGTGGACAGAAGGACATCATGCTACTTTCAGAGAGTAGAGGGTCTATAACAAAATTACAGTAGACTTTAAAATATAAAGGTAAAAAATAGCATTTTTATAATTCATGCTAAGTGCACATATGCATGTTAAGTCTATCTAAGCTTAAAATCATTTCAACCAACTCTTATCAGCCTAATATTTTCTGAGGCATTAGAGATAAAATGTCACTTTCTGGTGGAGAAAGAGATAAACTAGTGATTAATTGTGATATAGGTAGTAAAGGTGTGCGTATAGGCCAAATTGTGATGTTAAATCAAACAGATTGTAATAAAACCCACTACTGACATTCAGATCTAAAGTGAAAAGTGTTACTTAAAGAAGGACCTGGGGTCAACACAATACGTTTATAGGCTAATTTTCACACAGATAACGATAAAACTTTTCTTAAATTATGGAAATTATTTTTGTATAAGCTGTGGTTTATAACCGCAGTGAACAGTTTTATTTTGATTAGTATTATTTCAGCATGAGAGCTTTGTGTAAACAGTGTCTTGTACTTGCTTTCTTTTACTTAATTTAGTTCTTATGGTAACCCTATGAATACAGTATTATTGACTCACATTTGTTACTGGGAGGATTTCATGCCATGTCCTTTATGTATCAATTTTCAGCTGCTGAAAATTAATTCAACAATACTGCTGAATTAATACTATCACCCCCATTATGCAAATTAGGGAATTGAGGTTAAGAAATTTACCAAAGATTAAAAAGTAGTAAATGTCAGAGATGGAATTTGAATGTAGGTGCCTGGCTTCAAACTCGGTTAGTTGCCCAACTCCATATTGACTAATACTCAGACTCCAACCAGTCATTCTGGCCTCACATCTCTCCCCACTCTCCAACATAAACCTTATAGCCCAAATGTATCACACCTCTTTACTTTTTGGCATGCTGTTCAACATGTATCTAGTGATTTCACCAGCCTTTATAGTGGTTCCAATTTTACTCATCTATCAGAACCCAGTTCACATGTTACCCATCTTTCCCAATACTTTTAAAAGTTCATCATTCTGGTTCCTACAGAATTTTGTTTATACTTCAATCAAAGCACTTTCATGGTGAAACATGTATTATAGTATGTTATATCAATCTTAATTCTATGGAGGGCCAAGAACTGTCTTATTCACCTTTCTGCTACCTAGCATGAATCATGACACCCAATTAGGTGATCAGTAAGGTATACTGATTTTATATCCGTTCACACTAAGGTCTTCCACATTATGATCATTACCTCTTTTTCTACTCTTCAAGTATCCTGTTCTCCAAAACCAACAGGCCACTTGATGTTTCTCCCACGAGTGACTCCAAAATTTTGCTTTGTTTACATTTTTCCATTCTATACATTGTACCATCCCCATTCCAAACCTCATATTCATCTATAAAATCCTGCCTGCCTTCCAAGGTTCAACTTCATTGCTACTCCACTTAGGAAAAAAAAAGTCCTTGAAAGATTAAATATTATAATCTTTTACTTCTTTTTCTTTTCAGTCAGTGCTCTTGAATGGTATTTGTCAAATACATTAAAAGTGGCCTATACACTGGCAATATCAGAGAAAAGATTCATATTATTTTTCTTTTCATCTCTAGTTACAGAATAAAACCTTGCTATGGTAAACATTTTGTTTATGTTAACTTGATTTAACTTGAAATCCTTTAGTGATAAACTACAATACAATATAATAACATAAAATAATTATTCTCCCTATGTTCCCCCATTTTATACACTATAGTAAGAATTACCTTGCATTGCATTATAATCTTGTATATAACTATTAAGGAAAAGAGAAGGTTGGTCAACCTTAATGGCTGACACTCTCTTATTTGTGCAACTGAAATATAACAAAAGCATCCTTCATTTTGGCCAGAGAACCAAAAGTTATTCCTTTAAAGTTAATGTATTCAGTGCATGATACAATTTGATTAATTTTGCTAAAGTTGAATTTTTTTGTATTTTAATTCCATCTCCTTTCCCACATAGATCCCATGTTTATGCATAATAGAAAACAAGTCACAGATAACTGAAAATGTTCAATTACCACTATCTGGGGAGACAGTATTTCAGGCATTATATTGGAATATTCTTTTCCCTTGATAGGCTGGAGCCAGCAGACTTCACTATTCAAATTCTAGTAGCAAGATCACACCTATGATGTATATGGCTACATCTAATTGTCTTGACCCAATACCGTAAAACACCTGATGTATCAATTTTCCTTTAATTCTGATTCCACAACCCCCAAGCAATCTTGTGATTTTTGTTAGTTTTTAGTTTCCAGTGCTTCTCTGCCAGTAAGAAAACAAAGTTTCTAATGACCAAAATGCTCATTTTAAGTTTCGTATTCACAAAATTGATAGATTCTCCATATACTAACAAATTTTGTCCATAGTAAAATAATTTATTACCATAAATCAATCAATATTTTTTTAGTTTTAAACATGAATTTCATAAACTTGGTTAACACAAATCTATCCTCAGAAAAGTCAGTCCATTTTACAAGCTAACACCTGCATCCCAGTTCATGACATGAAATGAATACTATTGTTGGAGATTCCAAGATGGCTACATAATAGGTAGAAGCTGCAACCACTTTCTTCCAGCCCCAAACAAGACTTACAGCTAAATTACAGAGCAATCAACTTGAATAACCAACTGAAAGCTAGCAGATATGAAATATTATAACCAAGAAGTATAGTAGAAGCTACATAGAGACTGGTAGGAAGGGCTGAGACACTGACAGGGAAAGCTCCTGCACATAAGTGTGGCAGCAGCTAAGAAGCTAGAGAAATGTCACGGCTGACCCCTATAAGCATGGGGTCTTAACCACACCCAGAAATCCTCAACCTGGAGCAACAGAAATGGGAAGAGGAGTTTTTGTAGCATCTGGTGGTGGAAATAAGTGGGGATTTACCCGGCCTGGGTTACTCAGAGCACACTCTCACAGGGTAGAGCACTGTTATTGTTATAGCATCGGTTATGGGAAGTTCACAGTCCAGACTCTTGGGTCCTGTGGAAGGGTCTGTTGGTTATACCCAGCAGTAACTTTATATAGCCATTTATTTTCTGGTGAGGCTTTTGACAGAGATCCAGACAGTGACTAAACTGTGTGTCTTTGGAAAGAAGACAGGTCTCCCACACTACAAGTGCACAAGCGCTGCTCCTCGCTGACCAGTTGAGCCACTTGACCTGCCCAATCCTGCTGAGTTCAAATTTACAGAGGAGCTGTGCAGGGCTGGGACTTTAGTCTCCAACTTGCTAAGACCAACCATGTGGAGATATCAGAGCATAGCACAGGGCTGTGATTTTCAGCCCATACTACTTGGATCGGTGGTGTGCCGAGGAGGCAAACAGAGCTGGGATTTTCAGACTATGTATCCTGGGGAGGCTTCTGTTCGGGAGCCAAGTGGGTGAATTCTGGGCTGCATGGCTACACTGTAGGGAGGTAATATATAATCTCTCCTGTGAGTTTAGCCTGTGGTACACCAAGAAGGGGAAGAAGTGTCTGCCCCCTCTCCTAAAGTTATATGTGCACTACCTCCCATCAGAAACTGTTTGGATCAGCCCTGCCAAGTCCTGGATATGCTGCTGGGTGCAGTTCCATGGGGAGAAGGGAGATCATTACAGAACAAAGATATTAAAAATGGGAGACCCTAGGAGGCTATTGTCCAGAACCACACAAAGAGCATGTCCTTTTCATAGGCTGGGTCAGCATCATCTCAAAGGGAGACTATTTTGATCTATCCCTCTGATTCCCTGGTAGATGAGCTTGCTCTGGCAAAGCAGGTGGCTGGATATACACAATCTATATCAACAGCAAGTACCTCTATGAGAACTAGAGTTGGAGACTCTGGAAGAGACTGAGGGGTTTGGCTTTGAATCAAGGGTTACTACCCCTCATTGAGTGCCTGACTGTGTGACTCCTCAAGTAAGAGACCTAGTAGCTGTATCAGCTAGACTAGGATCATCCTAGAGTCTCTCGTCAAAAGGAGAAAGACCAGGCAACCTGAGAGGATGATGGAGTAGCTAAAAGTTATATGTGGACCTCAAGGAGCCTTGGTCATTTTACAGATCAGCCCCCGGCCCTAAGCAGAAAGAAACTGACACTTTTTCATAGATTGGCCCCTCACATGCACATGCGTGTCTAGCAGACAGACATGAATAGTGAACAGCATGGTAGCTACACGCAGGTAGCCTAAGGCTGGTTACATACAATGTCTGACAACACATTGTACCTAAAGTCCACTCAAGTGGACCCAGAACCAACACAACCAGTGGTGGGCTTCAGACCACACCAGAGCTCAAACCAACTAGCTACACAAAAGACACATCTGAAGTGGGATTCCAGGAGGCCGAATATCCTGCTCAGAACAACCATGCCTAGGGATATAGCTCCTGCACAATAATGCCTCATACACAGCGATTGAGGTTTACCATTATACTGAAGGGTTAATTCAATCCAAGAAAGTGCAAACAACGTTCAAGACTCAAGTACAACAGAGGGTGCGCATAACCCACAAGAAACACTCTACAAGCATGAAGTTTAGGTGATCTGAAAGATTGTGCCACTGAGCCCAAAAGACACTGTCACAATAAAACTATAGAAATAAGTTTGAGAGACATAGAAGATTAAAAATAGAGAGACAAAGAAAAATTTCCCAAAGCAAAGAACAAGGAAATCCCAAGAAAAAGAATTAAAAGAAATGGATGAAATGAAAGCAACCAAAATGCCATGTGCAGAGTTTTAAAAAATGGTTATAAAGATTCTCAAGGACCTTGGGTGATGAATGGATGATCTCAGTAAGAACTTAAAGAGAGAGATAGTAAGCATTAAAAAAGACATACAAACCATAACAAAGAACTAGTTAGAAATGAATAATACGATATCTGGAATGAAGAATACACTAAATGGAAACAATAACAGGTTAGACAAAACAGAGGATCAATTCAGCAAATTAGAGGATATTCACCCAACTACTCACCCAAGAAGAACATAAAAATTAAAAGAGAATTAAGAGAAATGAGGAAAGCCTAAGGGATGTCTGGGACAACAGCAAGTAAAACAACATCTGCAAAATAGGGGCACTAGAAACAGAAGAGAGTGAGCAGGGGATAGAGGACCTATTTGAGGAGATAATGGGTGAAAACTTCCCTAACAATAAAGAAAAATGTCACACAAGTTCAGGGAACACAGAGTCCCAAACAAGAAGAACCCAAAGAGACCCATAACAAGACATAACATAATTGAAACAGCAAAGTTTAAAGACAAAGAGAGAATTTAAAAGGCAGCAAAAGAGAAAGAGTTAGTTACCTGCAAGGGAGTTTCCATTAGGACATCACCTGATTTCTCAACAGAAAGACCTCTGGCCAGAAGGGACTGGCATAATGTATTCAAACTAATGGAAAACAAGGACATGCAACCAAGACTACTCTACCCAGCAGGCTATCATTGAAAATTGAAGGCGAAATAAAGAGATTCCCAGACAAATAGAAATGTTGAAGAAGATTACCACCAAACCAGCATTGCAATAAATGTTAAAGGGAGTGCTTTAAAAAGAATAAATAGAAAGAAAGGAAAAAAGGTATAAAGACAAAAATGGAGATAAATAAGCACGTATCAATAATAACCTTAAATATATATGGATTAAATACTCCAGTAAAAAGACATAAGGTAGCTGAATGAATAAGAAAACATGGCCCTTATACATGCTGCCTACAAGAGACCCACATTAGAACAAAAGATTCAGACAGGCTGAAAGTTGGGGATGGAAAAAATATTCCATGCAAATGGAAATGAAAAAAAAACCTTTGGGTAGCAATACTCATACATGACAAAATAGACTCCAAAACAATGGTCATGACAAGAGACAAAGAAGGGCACTACATAATACTAACGGGATCAAATCATCAAGAGGATATAACCCTTGTAATATATTTGTGCAGCCAATATAGGAGCAACTAAATATATAAAGAAAATCTTTGTAGATTTTACAGAAGAGATTGGCAGCAGTACAGTCATAGTAGGAGATTTTAACATCCCACTATCATCAATTGACAGATATTTCAAACAAAAAAATCAGTAGGAAAACAGTGACCTTAAACAACAAACTAGACTGGATGTATTTAATTGACATGTACAGATCATTTCACCCAAAAGCAAAAGAATGTACATTCTTTTCAAGTGCACACAGAACATTTACTAGGACAGACCACATGTTAGGACACAAAATGAGTCCTGACAAATTCAAGAAGATTGAAATCATGTCAAGCTTTTACTCCAATTGCAATGACATGAAACTAGAAATCAACTCCAATAAAAAAAAAATTTAAAACATTCAAATACACAGGGGTTATATACTATGTTATCAAATAACATAGCTTCACACAGTGAAAGCAGTCCTGAGAGGGAAGTTCATAGCATTAGAGGTTTACCTCAGGAAGCAAGAAAAATCTCAAATAAACAATCTAACCATGCTTCTAAAAGAACTAGGATAATGTCCGGCTGGCATGGCTCAGTTGGTTGAACAATCATCTCTTTGTGAATTCAAAGGTTGTGGGTTTGACTCCCAGTCAGGGAATGAATCTAGGTTTCAGGTTCAGTCCTGGTTATGGTGCATGCAGAAGGCATGATCCCCTCTTACCATGATGTTTTTCTCTCCCTATTCCTTTCTCTCTTTCTGTATCTTTCTCAAATCAATAAAACATTGTTTTCTTTTTTTATTGTTGTTCAATTACAGTTGTCCCCATTTTCCCCCACTAATCTCCGCTGCCTTACCCACCCCCCATCTCCCAAAATCAATAGTCCCCCTGCCCCACTGTCTTTGTCCATGGGTCCTTTATACATGTTCCTTGACCCTTCCCTTTCTTTCCCCCATTATTCCCCTCCTCCATCCTCTCTGGTTACTGTCAGTTTGTTCTTTATTTCAATGTCTCTGGTTCTATTTTGCTCACTTGTTTGTTTTGTTGATTAGATTCCACTGACAGTGAGATCATATAGTATTTGCTTTTTGCCACCTAGCTAATTTCAGTTAGCATAGCACTCTCCAATTCTAGCCATGCTGTCCCAAAGGGTAGGAGTCCCTTCTTCCTTTTTGCTACGTACTATTCCAGTGTGTAAATGTACCGTAGTTTTTTGATTCACTCATTTACTGATGGGCACTTAGGCTGTTTCCAGCACTTAGCAATTGTAAATAGTGCTGCTATGAACGTTGGTGTGCATAGGTTCTTTTGAATTGGTGTTTGAGGATTCTTACAGTAGAATTGCTGGGTCAAAATGCAGTACCATTTTTAGTTTCTTTAGGAAATTCTATCCACTGCACTACTCTGTATGACCACCAACAGTGTATTAGGGTTCCTTTTTCTCCACAACCTCGTCAGGCCTTGTTTGTTGAGTCATTTATGATGGCTGTTCTGACCAGTGAGAAGTGGTATCTCACTGTGGTTTTAATTTGCATCTCTCTGGTGGCTAGTGATGCTAAGTAAGCATTCTTTCATGTTTCTGAGCCCTCTGTATGCCCTCCTTGGAGAAATGTATGTTCAGGTCTTTTGCCCATTTTTAAACTGGATTGTTTGTCTTCTGGTGTGGAGTCATGTCAGTTGTTTATATATTTTGGAGATCAAGTCCTTGTCCACGGTATCATTGGCTAATATATTGCCCCATACAGTTGGTTCACTTATTATTTTGCTGATATTTTCTTTAGCCGTTTAAAGCTTTTGAATTTGATGTAGTCCCATTTGTTTATTCTTTCATTTATGTCCCTTGCTTTACGGTACATATTGATGAAAATATTATTGTGTGGAATAAAATATATTTTAAAATTTTTTTGAAAAACTAGAAAAACAACAACAAAGCTCAGAGTAAGTAGAAGGAAGGAAATAATTATCAGAGCAAAAAATAAATGACATAGAGACTAAAAAAATAAAAAAAATAAATGAAAGAAGATCAATGAAACCAAAAGCTGGGTCTTTAAAAAGATAAACAAGATTGAAAACCTTTAACCAGACTCATCAAGAAAAATAATAGAGAGGACCCAAAAGAATAAAATTAGAAATGATGAAGGGGAAGTAAAAACTGATAACACAGAAATACAAATGATTGTAAAAAATGTACTATGAACAACTATAAGCCAATAAATTGTACAACCTGAGTGAAATGGATAAATTTCTAGACACATATCATCTTCCAAAATTAAATCAGGAAGAGTCAGAAAAACTGAATAGACTGATTACACTATGAAATTGAAGCAGTAAAGAAAAAGCTCCCAGCAAACAAAAGTCTTGAACTGGATGGCTTTGCAGTAGATTAGGAAACATTCAAAGAATAACTAACACTAATCTTTTTCAAATTATTCAAAAAAATTCAAGGGAAGGAAAAACTTCCAAGCTCTTTCTACAAAGCCAGCATTATCCTAATTCGAAAACCAGATGAAGACATTGCAGAAAAAGAAAAATTGGGCCAATATCCCTGATGAACGTAGATGTCAAAATTCTGAACATAATATTAGCAAACCAAATCCAGCAATACACTTCAATGGTCATACACCATGATGAACCGAAATTTATCCCAGAGATACAACATTAGTAAATATTCACAATCAATAACTGTGATATATTACATATAAAAATATAAAAAATAAGAAAATGAAAAATATAATGATCACATCAATAGATTCAGAAAGAAGCATTTGATAAAATCTAGCACCCATTTATAGTAAAAGATCTCAGCAAAGTGGGAATAGAGGAATCATGCCTCAACATAATAAAGGCCATATATTTTTAAAAATCTACAACCAACATCATACTCAATGGGCAAAAATTAAGATGATTTCCCTTAAGATCAGGAACAAGACAGGGAAGTCTGTTTTCACCACTCTTATTCAACACAGTACTGGAAGTCCTAGCCATAGCAATCAGATAAAAAGAAGAAATATATGGTACCCAAACTGCAAAGGAAGAAGTAGAAGCGTCATCATTCACAGATGGCGTGATACTGTATGCAGAAAATCCTAAAGACTCCACTGAAATACTATGAGATCTAATAAATGAATTTGGCAAAACAGTTTCATTTACTATTGCAAGAAAATAAATAAGGTACTGAGGAATAAATTTAACCAAGAAATAAAAGACCTGTACTGGGAACTAAAGGATACTGAAGGAAGAAATTCAGAAAGGTACAAACAAGTGAAAGCCTATGGTTGGTTCATGGGTTGGAAGAATTAATATCATTAAAATATCCACACTACCAATAGCAGTCAATAACTTCAACACCATCCCCACTAATATACCAATGGCATATCTCACAGATTAAGAACAAATATTCCAAAAATTTGCATGGAACCAAAAAGATGTTGAATAGACTCAGCAATTTTGAAAATAAAAGTTGGAGATATCATGATACCTGCTATGAAACTATACTATGTGGTGATATAATTAAAATTGCCTGGTATTGGCATAAGAACTGGCATATAAGTCAAAGGAACAGATCAAAGCGACCAGAAATTAACCCACAACTTTATGGTCAATTAATATTTGATAAAGGAGGTAAGGGTAAAAAATGGAGTAAACAAAGCCTTTTCAAAAAATGGGTTGGGAAAATTGGACAGGTACATGTAAAAAATAAAAGTGGACCACCCACTTATACCATGCACAAGAATATACTTAAATAAATAAATGACTTTAAAGTAGGTCATGAGACAATAAAAATTCTAAAAGAAAGCATATGCAGTAAAATTTCAGCTATCTCACATAGCAATATTTTTGTTGATATATCTCGTAAGGCTAGAAAACAAAAGGAAAACAAACAAATGGGACTACATCAAATTAAAAGGCTTATGCACAGCTAAAGAAAACATCAACAAAATGAAAAAGCAATCCATTCTATGGGATAATATATTTGCAAATGATACATCTGATAAGAGTTAATTTCCAAAATTTATAAACTCAACATCAGGAAGACAAACAATCCAACTTTTAAAAAATGGGCAAATGACCTGAATAGACATTTCTCCAGAGAGGACACACAGATGGTCAACAGTCATATGATAAAAAGGTCAATGTCACTAATCAACAGAGAGATGCAAATTAAGACTACAATGAGATGTTACCTCACACTTGACAGAATGGTTACTATCAATAAATCAACAAACAACAAGTGCTAGTGAGGATGCAGAGAAAAGGGAACCCTAGTACACTCTTGGTAAGAATGTTGGTAAGGTGCAGTCACTGTGGAAAACAGTATGAAGATTTCTCAAAATATTAAAAACGAGAAGTGTCTTTTGACCCAGTGATCCCAGTTCTTAGAATAGATCTTAAATATCTTGAAACACCAATTCAAAAGAATTTATGTACTTAGGCCATTTCCAGATAGTGGCAATCAAAACATTGTGATACTGACATAAAAATAGACACAGAGATTGATGGAACAGAAGAGAAAAGACCAGAAGGAAATTCATGGCTATACTGTCAATCTTTATCAAAGGGGGAATGAATATACAATTGAGGAAAGACAGTCTTCTCAACAAATAGTGTTAGGAAAATAGATATATTGTAAAAATGAAACTATACCACTCTCTTTCACCATGTATAAGGATAAATTAAAAATGGATTAAAGACTTAAAAGGTTTCCACGCAGCAAAGAAAACCATCAATAAAATGAAAACACAATCTACTGAATAAGAGAACACATTTCACCTTGATATATCCATAAGTGGTTAATATCTAAAATATATATGGGACTTACACAACTTAACACCAAAAAATAAGCAATCCGATTACAAAATGGGTGGAGGACCAAAATAGACATTCGCCCAAAGAGGGCATAGAGGTGGCCAACAGGCATACAAAAAGATGTCCAAGGTCACTAATCATCAGAGAAATGCAAATTAAAACTACAATGAGATATAACTTCACACCTGCTGAATAGCTGTTATCAATAAATTAACAAACAATGAGTGCTGAAGATGTGAAGAAAAAGGAATTGCTAATTGGTGCAGCAAATATGGGAAACATTACAGATGTTCCTCAAAAAATTAAATATAAAACTACCATATGATACAACAATCCCACTTATGGCCATTTATCAGGATAAATCCAAAACAATAGTTCAAAAAGACATTTGCATTCCTATATGCATTGCAGAATTATTTATTGTAGCCAAGATATGAAAGCAACCTAACTGTCCATTGATAAATGATTGGAGAAAGAAGAGGTGGTATATATATGCAATGAAATACTAATTGAACATAAAAAAGAATGAAGAAAGGGCTCATGGACATGGACAACAGTGTGGGGATTGCTGAGGGAAGGTGGGATAAGGGGACTAAATGATAATGTAAAAATACAATAAATATTAAATTTAAAAAAATGAAATGTTGCCTTTTGTGAACAACTTTCATGGACCTAGATGGTATTATGCTAGGTGAAATAAGTCAGAAATATAAAGACAAATACCATATGATGTCACTTATATATATAATCTAAAAAACAAAATAAATGAAGAAATATAACAGAAATAAACTCATAGATAAAGAGAATAAACTAATGGTTACCAGATGGGAGAGGAAAAAGATGAAAGGATAAAGAGGTACCAATTAGCACTTACAAAATAATTACTGGAGTGTAAAGTACAAATAAGGAATATAGTCAGTAATATTATAATAACTATGTATAGCACCTGATAGGTACTAGATTTACCAAGGGATCACTTTGTAAGTAATATAAATGTCTAACCACTGTGCTGTATACCCAAAACTAATATAATATTGAATGTCAACTGTAACTGAAAAGTAGAATAGTTAAAAAATAAAACGGAATACTTAGCTATATAATCAAGAAAATATAATACCAACATAAGGATAAACATGTAGACTAATAAAATAAAATTGGAAACATAGAAATAAATACATTTATTATCAATTGATTCTTGATAAAGGAAGATAAATCAATGATGAAAGAATAGTATTTTCAACAAATGGTTCTGGCACCACTGGATATGCAAATGCAAGAGAATATATTTGAACATCTCCCTCACAAGATAAATAAAAATTAAATCAAATTGAATCATATTGCTAAATATGAAAGCTCCAACCATAAAACTCTTAGACACACAGGAGTAAATCCTTGTGACCCTCACATTATGCAACAATTTATTAGACTTGGCATCAAAAACACAAGTGACAAAGAAAAGAAAGAAAGAAGAAAGGAAGGAAGGAGAGAAAAGAAAAAAAGAGAGAAACTGGGCTTGGTCAGAATTTTAAATTTTGTCCTTCAAAAGACATCGTACAGTATTGGAAAAAATAACCCACAGAAATGGAGAAAATATTTGTAACTCATCTGAAAGATTAGTATCCAGAATATGTAAAAATCATATTACCCAACAATAAAAATACATATAAGCCATTTTTAAATGAGCACAAGTGTTGGGACGATATTTCTCCAGAGAAGAAAGGGGGAAGTGGTGACGGGAAAATGGAGACAAATATATTTGAACAATAAAAAAAATATAATAAAGTTAAAAAATAAAATTAAATTAAAAAAAGAAGAAATGATTAGAACAGAAAAAGATGCCAACATCATTAGTCATTGGAGAAATGAAAAATTAAAACACAATGAAATATTATCCACACCTGCTAAGATGGCTAAAATGTAAAAAGACAGACTAGAATAAATGAAACCTTCTTACATTGCTTTTTTTTTAAATTTTATTTTAATATACTTTTTCAAATACATTTGTCCCTGCCTCCCCACCACCACTTTCCCTTGCCCCCTCCTCTCTTCCTCCCTCAGCTCTTCCCCTTTGGTTTTGTTCATGAGTCCTTGCTATATGTTCCTTGACTTTCCCCTTCCCTTCCTTTTCCCCGCCCCCATTTCCTCCTTCCTTCTTGTCTCTGTTGATTTCTTTTCCTTTCAGTGTTGCTGCTCATATTTTCCTTGCATCTTTGTATTGTTGGTTAGGTTCCGCTTATAGGTGAGTTCATACGGTATTTGTCCTTCGCTCCCCGGCTTATTTCACTTAGCATAATGCTCTCGAGTTCCATCCAAGCTGTCGCGAAGTTTAGTAGTTCTTTTTTACTTTCTGCTGCGTAGTATTCCATTGTGTATATGTACTATGATTTTTTTAATCCAATCATCTACTGATGGGCATTTAGGTTGCTTCCAAAACTTGGCTCTTGTAAATTGTGCTGCTATGAACATTGGGGTGCATAGGTTCTTTTGTATTGGTGTTTTGGTGTTCTTAGGGTATAGTCCCAGCAGGGGAATCGCTGGATCAAAAGGCAGTTCCATTTTCAGCTTTTTGAGGAAATTCCACACTGCTTTCCACAGTGGCTGCACCAGTCTGCATTCCCACCAACAGTGGACGAGGGTTCCCTTTTCTCCACAGCCTCGCCAGCACCTGTTGTTTGTGGATCTGTTTATGATGGCCATTCTGACCGGTGTGAGGTGGTACCTCATGGTGGTTTTGATCTGCATTTCTCTGATGGCTAGTGATGCTGAGCATCCTTTCAAATGCCTCTGGGCCCTCTGCATGTCCTCCTTGGAAAAGCGTCTGCCCAGGTCCTTTGCCCATTTTTTGATTGGATCATTTGTCTTCTTGGAGTGGATTCCAGTGAGTTCTTTATATATCTTGGAGATCTAACCTCTATCTGATGTATCATTAGCGAATATATTTTCCCATATGGTTGGCTCCCTTTTCATTTTGCTGATGTTTTCTTTAGCTGTGCAGAAGCTTCTCATTTTGATGAGGTCCCACTTGTTTATTCTTTCCTTTATGTCCCTTGCTTTAGGAGACAGATCAGTGAAAAATTGCTGTGTGGGATATGTGAGAGTTTCCTGCCAATGTTCTCCTCTAGGACTTTTATGGTGTTGGGACTCCTATTTAAGTCTTTTCTCCATCTCCAGCTGACTCCATTTTTGTATATGGTGTCAGCTGATGATCGAATTTCATTTTTTTGCATGTGGCCCTCCAGCTCTCCCAATACCATTTGTTGAAGAGGCTATTCTTGCTCTATTTTATGCTTCTGCCCACTTTGTCAAATATTAGATGCCCATAGAGACCTGGGCTTATTTCTGGGCTTTCTATTCTGTTCCACTGGTCTATGGGTCTGTGCTTGTGCCTGTACCAGATTGTTTTGAGTATAGTGGCATTGTAATATAGTTGTGATCCCTCCTATTTTGTTTTTCATTCTCAAAATTATTTGGGGTCATTTATGGCTACATATAAATTTTTGAAATGTCTATTTTTGTAAAATATGGCATTGGTATCTTAATAGGGATTGCGTTGAATCTATAAATTGCTTTGGGTAGTATGGACATTTTGATGACATTAATTCTTCCAATCCATGAGCACGGTATATGCTTCCATTTATTTGTGTCTTCCTTAATTTCTTTCTCCAATGTTGTAGTTTTCTGCATACAGGTCTTTCACATCTTTGTTTAAACTTATGCCTAGGCACTTTACTTTTCTTCTTGCTATATCGAATGGTATTTTTTCTGATTTCTTCTTCTTCTATTTCATTGCTGCTGTACAAAAATGCCTTTGATTACTGAATGTTGACTTTGTATCGTGCTGTTTTGCCAAATTCACTTATTAGGTTGATGAGTTTTTGGTAGAATCTACAGGGTTTTCTATGCACACTATCATGTCATCTGCAAACAAAGACAGCTTTACTTCCTCCTTTTCTATTGGGATGCCTTTTATTTCTCTTCTTGTCTGACCGCTGTGGCTAGAACTTCCAATACGAAGTTGAAAAGAAGTGGTGAAAGCGGATATCCTTGTAGTGTTCCTGATCTTAGTGGGAAAGCTTTGAGTTTTTGCCCGTTGAGTATGATGTTAGCTGTAGGTTTTTCATATATGGCCTTTATTACGTTGAGGAATGCCCCCTTTATTCCCATTTTGCTGAGTGTTTTGATCATAAATGGGTGCTGTACCTTATCAAATGATTTTTCTGCATATATCGAGATGATCATGTGGTTTTTGTCTTTTATTTATGGGATGTATCATGTTTACTGATTTGCGTATATTGAACCATCACTGCATGCCTGGGATGAATCCCAGTTGATCGTGGTGGATAATCTTTTTAATGTATTGCTGGATGTGGTTTGCCAATATTTTGTTCAGGATTTTAGCACCTCTGTCCATCAGTGAAATTAGCCTGTAGTTTTCTTTCTTTGTAGGGTCTTTATCAGTTTTGGGATCAGGGTGATGCTGGCCTCATAGAAAGAGTCTGGGAGTCTTCCCTCCTCTTGGATTTTTTGGAATAGTCTGAGAAGGACAGGGGTTAGCTCTTCTTTAAATATTTTGTAAATTCTCCTGTGAAACCGTCCAGCCCTGGGCTTTTGTGTGCTGGGAGTTTCTTGATTTCTGGTTCAATTTCCCCAGCTGTTACCGGTCTGTTCAAGCTTTCTGTTTCTTCCTCCTTCAGTGTTGGAAGATTATACTTTTTAAAAAATTTGTCCATTTCATCAAGATTTTCAAACTCCTTGGCATATAATTGTTCATGGTACTTTCTGACAATCCTTTGTATTTCTGTGGTATCAGTTGTTATTTCTCCTCTTTCGTTTCTGATATTAATTAGGGTCCTCTCCCTTTTTTTCTTGATGAGTCTGCTTAAAGGCTTGTCAATTTTATGGATCTTTTCAAAGAACCATTTTCTGGTTGGTTGATCCTTTGAATTGTTCTTTTCGTCTCTATGTCATTCAGTTCTGCTCTAATCTTGACTATTTCTTTCCTTCTACTTGCTCTGGGATTTATTTCTTGTTGTTTCTACAGTTCTTGAAGTTGTAGCGTTATGTCTTTTATTTGAAATGTTTCTATCTTTCTTAGGTAGGCCTATATTGCTATGAACTTCCCTCTGAGGACTGCCTTTGCTGTGTCCCATAGGTTTTGGACTTCTGTCTGTTCATTTTCATTTATTTCCAGGTCCTTTTTGATTGCTTCTCTTAACTCATTATTGACCCATTCATTGTTTAATGGCCTACTGTTCAATCTCCATGAGTTTGCAAGTTTCTGAAGTTTCTCTTTGAAGTTGATTTCCAGTTTCAAGCCCTTGTGGTCCAAGAAAAAGTTTGATATTATTTCAATTTTCCTGAATTTCCTGAGGTTTGCTTTGTGTCCTATCATGCGGTCTATGTTTGACAAACCGCAATGAGCATTTGAAAAGAATGTGTATTTTTCTTCTTCAGGATGTAAGGTTCTATATATGTCAGTTAAGTCTGTTTGATTGAGTGTGTCATTCAGCGCCAAAATATGTTTATTAATGTTTTGTTTGGAAGATCTGTCTATTTTTGACAGTGGGGTTTTGAAATCCCCTACTATCAGTGTGTTTGTGTATATATCTTTTTTGAAGTCGTCCAACAATTTCCTTATATATTTGGAGGCTCCTATATTGGGAGCATATAAGTTTACAGTGTTGATGTCTTCTTGATAGAGTCTTCCTTTAAGTATTATAAATTGTCCCTCTGGGTCTCTCTTTATGGCCTTTGTTTTGAAATCTACTTTTTCTGACACAAGTATGGCAACCCTGGCCTTTTTCTCTTGCCCATTTGCTTGGAATATTTTTTTCCATCCCTTTACTTTCAATCTGTGTAGGTTATTTGCTCTGAGGTGGGTCTCTTGTAGGCAGCATATGTGCGGGTCCTGTTTTCTTATCCATTCAACTACTCTGTGTCTCTTGGTTGCAGCATTTAGTCCATTTCCATTGAGAGTTATTACTGATAGAAACTTACTCATTTTTTTCTCCTTGTACCTGTGTTCCTCTCTCTCTCATTCTTTTCCTTCATCTTCTTACACCAGTCCCCTTAGCATATCTTGGAGTGCTGGTTTGATAAAGATGTACGCTTTTAACCTTCTTTTGTCTGGAGAATTACGTATTTCCCCTTCTATTTTATTTGAGAGCCTTGCTGGGTAGAGCACCCTTGGCTGTAGGCCCTTGTTTTTCATGATTTGGTATATTTGTTGCCATTCCCTTCTGGCTTGTAGTGTTTCTCTTGAGAAGTCTGCTCCTAGCTGTGTCGGAGCCCCCTTGTATGTTACTTTCTCCTTCTCCCTTGCTGCCTTGAGGATTCTCTCTTTGTCTTTGAGAGTTGCCATTTTAATGATGATGTGTCTTGGAGTGGACCTCCTTGAGTCCCTCTTGAGTGGGGTCTTCTGTGCCTCCTGGATCCAGGAGAGCCTTTCTCTCCTTAAATTAGGGAAATTTTCCATCATTACTTTTTCGAGGAGGTTCTTTATCCATTGCTCCTCTTCTTCTCCTTCTGGTATCCCTATTATACGGATATTATTGCGTTTCAGGTTGTCCTGCATTTCCCTAAATGCCTCTTCATTCTTTTGAGTCTTTTTTTCCATTTTTTGTTCTTTCTGGGAGCTGTTTTCTACCTTATCCTCCATCTCACTGATTCGATCTCGGCTTCATCTAGCCTGCTTTGGATTCCTTCGACTGTGTTCTTCAATTCAGTGATGGTATTCTTCATATCCTCTTGTGTCTTCTTGATAGTTTCTATATCCTTTTCCAGGTTTCTATAGTTTGCTGTAAGATCCTGATAGTTTCTCTGCAGTTTCTCATAGTTATCTTTGAGCTGGTTGAGCTCATTGAGCTTCCTTAGAACCATTGTTTTGAGTTCAATATCTGAGAGTTCCCTTGCCTCTATTTCATTTAGCTCTTTCTGTGGGGAGTCCCCTTTTCCACTCATTTGGGGGGAACTTCTTTTTCTTCCCATTTTTATTAGAGTCTGTTAATTAATTTACTTATTCATTTATTTATCTTTGCTTCTGCTTCAATTGGGCCGTCTAGATTTCCTGACTTTGTGGATTAAACTTTTATGGTAGTAGGTGGGTCTTTTATTTATTTATTTTATTTATTTTTCCCTTTTCTTTTCTTTTCTTTTCCTTCCGGGCCTGCCTCTGATGATGTCAGTTTTTGACCCTATATGGCCTTGGGTTGTTTATTTGAGCCTGCCAAGAGTCTACTGTCTGTGTCTGACTCCTGCTTGGGGCAGCTGTGTTTCCCCTTCGGTCAGGGATCCACTATTTCTGTGGCTGCTCTGCACTCTCATGGGGGCTCCTTGAGCGGGCTCCCCTGCTGGGCAGGATCGTCTGCCCCCCTGGGCTCGCAGATGCTTGCTTCAGCCCAGGGGAATTATTCCTGACCTCGCGTACTCGTCTGGCCCCCCTGGCTGGCGAGTTCCCAGGCACTGGTCAGTTTTGGGTCTTTTATTGTGTGTTTTTCCCTCTTTTGGCTCTTTGGTTGCATTGCTTGCCCTCGCCAAATGGAGATTATGGAAATGGGAGGAAGTCAGCTCCAGGACTCCCTGGTTAATCTTGTCTCCAGTCTCTCCTCCAGGGACTCTGGGCAGCTCTGTGACCCCTTTGGCCCCAGATCTACTGATTCTGTGAGCCGCTCCGGAATCGCGGGCTCCGTTGGTCAATTTACGCCTGCCCTCGCCCGTCTGCGCATCCCTCACAGGCCATATCGGTGCCAACCTGTGGGAGGCCTTGCCAGCCCGCTCTAGCCCTCGCTAGCCTTCGTGGGTCCACACACACGTTCACCAACCCTCGCCAGCCACTTGGCGCAAGTGTCTAGAATTGTTTATTTTCTAAGGAAAAATTGTAGTTACAGATTGATCAGAATTCTTCAGGTCATACTCTGCCACAAACCTCTTCCTTAATAACTTCTTTTCTTGACTACATTTCTGTAGCCAGTCAAGCTTATCAATCAGCTTATCATTGGAGAATATCACTTGACAGTTTTGTCAAGCTACTTAGTAATGTTTACTTTTAAGTCAACTGAACGGACATTAATTGATGGCTGATTTTGTGGGCATGGCACTAATTAGAGAATTAAATTTATAATCCAAAGTAAAAGAAAAATATATTATTTTTCAACCTATTAATTATAACATAAGGCAGGATATGACTTAAATGACATACCCTCTATAAATCCTTAGTTAAGACAATCTTTGACACCCCATTTTAAGCAACAGCTTTGTTTACTGTACAATCTTTTTCAGCAATTCCTATAATCTTCTGTATCTATTTTGAGTTTATATGTATGTATGTATGTGTGTATGCATGTTTTTAACTTTCATTGTTGACACTATTAAAGATGTCTCCATTCCCGTTCTCCCCCCCGACTTTTGCATACTTCCATCAAGTACCCACCACCCTTCCCTCTGGCCATCACCACACTTTTGTCTACAGGTTAGGCATATATGATCTTTGGCTAATCCCTTCACATTCTTTCATCCAGTCCTCCCCTCTGACAGCTGTCAGTCTGTCTATGCATCCCGGCCTCTGTTTCTATTTTGTCAATTTATTTTTCATTAAATTCCATATATAAGTAAGATCATATGGTATTTGCCTTTCTCTAACTTCCTTTTTTTCACTTAATAATCCCAAAGTCCACACATACTGTCACAAAAGATAAGATTTCTTTAGTTTTTATGGCTATACAGTATTCCATTGTGTAAAGGTACCTCAGCTTTTTTATACTTTCATCTATCGATGAGCACCTGGGCTGTTTCCTGATCTTCGCTATTGTAAATAATGCTGCTATGAAAAAGAGGGTAATGCATTCTTTTGAATTGGTGCATCAGATTTCTTAGGATATATTTCCAGAAGCAGGATCACTTGTCAAAAGGCAGTTTCATTTTTAATTGTTTGAGGAAAATCCATAATGTTTCCCACAGTTGCTGCAATAGCCTGCACTTCTCACCAATAGTGCACTAGAGTACCCTTTTCTTGACACCCTTGCCATCACTTGTTCTTTGTTGCTTTATTGATGAAAATAATTCTGACAGGTATGACATCATGTCTCATTATGGTTTTAATTTCCATCACTCTGATGATGAGTGATGCTGAGTTTGTTTGTTTGTTTGTTTTTTTCATTGGCCCCTCTGTGTACAGCCTCTTTGGAGGCCTTTTCAGGTCCTTTGCCCCAATTTTTAATTGGACTGTTTGTCTACCTCATGTTGTATGAGCTCTTTATATATTTTGGAAATTAAACTCTTATCAGATGTATCATTGGCAAATATGTTCTCCTATACAGTGGGTCCCATGTTCATTTTTTGATGAGTTCTTTGGCTGTGCATAAGCTTTTTAGTTTGATATAGTTCTATTTGTTTATTTTTCCCTTTGTTTCCATGCCCTAGGAGATATATTGGCAAAAGTATTGCTATGAGAGGCATCTGAGATTTTACTGCCTAAGTTTTCATCTGGGATTGTTATGGTTTTGTGACTTACATTTAAGTCCTTTATTATTTTGAGTGTATTCTTCTGCATGGTATAATTAGATGGTTTAGTTTCATTTTTTTTTTTTTGCATGTGCCACTATGTCCAATTTTATCAACACCATTTATGAAGAAACTGTCTTTACTCCATTGTTTTCCCTTGTTTCCTATGTCAAATATTAATTAATTCATCATATAGACGTGAGTTGATTTCTGGGCTTTCTGTTCTGTTCCACTGATCTATATGCCCGTTCTTATGCCAGTGCCAGGCTGTTTTGATTACCATGGCCTTGTAGTTTCATATTAGGTATTGCAATACCTCCAACTTTGTTTTTCTTTCTCAAGATTGCTGAGGCTTTCAAGGTCTTTTTGGTTCCATATAATTTTTTTGAATATTTATTCTAGATCTGTGAGATATACCGTTGGTATTTTAAAAAGAATTGCACTGAATTTATAGATTGCTTTGGATAGTATGCAAATTTTAATGATGTTGATTCTTGCAATCTATGAACACAGTATATGCTTCAACTTATTTGTATCTTCCTCATATTCTTTCTTCAATGTCCTATAATTTTCCAAATACAGGTCTTTTACTGACTTGGTTAAGTTTATTCCTAGACACCTTATTTTTTGCAATTGTTGCAATAGTAAATGGGAAGTTCTCTTAGTTTCTCTTTCTGGTAGTTCATTACTGTAGTATAAAAATTCAACCAATTTCTGAATATTTTGTGTCCTGTTACTTTGACAAATTTGTTAATTAGATTTATTAGCTTTTTAGTGGAGTCTTTGGGGCTTTCTGTGGACAACATCATGTCATCTGCAAATAATTACATTTTTACCTCCTCATATCCAGTTGACTGTCTTTTATTTCTTCTACTTGTCTGATTGCTGCGACAAGGCTTCTGGTACAATGTTGAATAAAGGTGAAAAAAGTGGACATTCCTGTATTGTTCCCAATCTTAAGGTAATGCTTCTAATTTTTGCTCATTGACTATGATGTTAGCATGGGTTTGTCAATATAAAATGACCTATATTACATTGAGGTTTGTACCCTCTCTTCCCACTTTGCTGGGTGTTTTTTTTTTTTTAATCATAAATGGGTACTGAATTTTATCAAATTCTTTTTCTGCATCTGTTGATAAGATCATGTGGTTTTTATCTTTTTTTTTAATGTGATATATTATGTTAATTGATTTTAGTATATTGACTAACCTTGCATTCCCGGAATAAATCCCACTTGACCGTGGTGTAAAAGCTTTTAAATGTATTGCTGATCCAAATTGCTAATATTCTGTTGAGGAATTTAGCATCTATGTTCATGAGGGATATTGGTCTATAATTTTCTTTCTTTGTAGTGTTTTTATCTGGTTTTAAAATCAAGATAATGCTGGCTTCATAAAACGAGCTTGGGAGTTTTCTTTCCTCTTGAATTTTTTGGAATATTTTGAGAAGGATAGGTGTTATTTTTTAGAAGTTTCATAAAATTCTCCTGTGAAAACATCTGGTCCAGGACTTTTGTTTGCTGGGAAATTTTTGATTACTGCTTCAGTTTCACTAGTTGTAATCTATCCGCTAAGATCCCCTGATTGAATTTTGTAAGACTGTATGTTTCTAGGAATTTACCCATTTCTTCTAGATTGTCCACATTGTTGGAATATAGTTGTTCATAATGTTTTCTTACAATCCTTTTTATTTCTGTAGTGTCAGTTGTTACTTTTCCTTTTTCATGTATGATTTTTTTTTATTTGGGTCCTCTTTTTTTTTTTCATATTGAGATGGTTAATAGTTTGTTAATCTTGTTTATCTTTTCAAAAGACCAGCTTTTGTTTTCATTGATCTTTTGTACTTTTTATACTCTATTTCTTTTATTTCTGCTTTGATCTTTATTATTTCCTCCATTCTATTCACATTGGCTTTTGTTTGTTGTTTTTTTTCCAGCACTTGTAAGTCAAACTTAGATTGTCTGAGATTTTTCTTGTTTCCTGAGGTAGCCCCATAATGCTATGAATTTCCCTCTTAGGACTGCTTTTTCTGTGTCCCATAGATTGTAGGTTGTTGTATTCTCACTTCATTTGTTTCAAAGTATCTTTTGATATAATTTACTAAATCATTGTGTAGTAACATGCTATTTAGCTTCCATGTCTTTGAGTATTTTTAAATTTTTTCTTGTGATTAATTTCTAGTTTCATACCACTGTGATCAGAAAAGATGCTTGTTATGGTTTCAATGTTCTTAAGCTTATTGAGATGATTTCTGTGTTTTAACATGTGGACTATCCTAAAATGTTCCATGTGCACTTAAAAAGAATGTGCATTTCTCTTCTTTGGAATGAACTGCTCTGAAGATATCCATTAAATCCATCTGATCTAGTGTGTCATTTAAGGGCACTATTTCCTTGTTGATTTTCTGCCTGGAAGATCTACATATTGATGTCAATGGGGTGTTAATATCCCCTACTGTGACTGTATAACTGTCAACTCTTCCTTTTATGTTCATCAAAATTTGTTTTATATATTTAAGTGCTACTATGTTCGGTGCATAAATGTTTACAAGAGTTATATCCTCATGTTGCATTGCTCCTTTTATCATTATGTGGTGAACTTCTTGGTCTCTTACTATAGCCTCTGTTTTAAAGTCTATTTTGTCATGTAAGTATTGTTACCTCAAGTTTATTTTTTATTGCCATTTGCATGAAATATCTTTTATGGATGGCTCTTGATTTCTTACCAATACAGCTGCAGTAGGCCTTTTGATTGGAGCATTTAAGCCTTCTACATATAAAGTGAGTATTGATATGCATCTATTTATTGCCAGTTTACCCTTTTAAGTTTGATACTCTTTTTGTTTTTGTTTTGTTTTCAATTTCTCCTCCTCCTTCTATCCCCTCCTCTTTCTTCTTAAAGCAGGCCCTTTAATGTTTCTTGTAATCCGGTTTGGTGTTAACAAATTCCTTTATATTTTCTCTTGTCTGGGAAGCTCTTTATTTCTCTTTTGATTTTAAATGTCGGTCCTTGCTTGGAATATTTCATGCCAGTCCCTTCTGGCTTGCTATTTCTCTGGGGGAAATCAGCTGACATTCTTATGGAAGTTCTCTTGTAGGTAATTAACTGATTTTCCTCTTGCTGTTTTTAAGATATTTTCTTTGTCTTTAACCTTTGTTGTTTTAATTATGATGTGTCTTGGCATGGGCCTCTTTGGGTTCATCTTGTTTGGGATTTCCTGTGCTTCCTGGACTTGTTCATTTTTTCATTCACCAAGTTAGGGAAGTTTTCAGTAATTATTTATTCAAAAAAGTTTTTGATTCCTTGCTCTCTCTCTTCTACTGATACCCTATGATGCAGATCAATCCCTTGCTCTCTCCTTTTTACTGGTACCCTATGATACATATGTTGTTATGCTCCATGTTGTCCAAAGTTATCTTAAACTATCTTCATTTTTTAAATATTTTTCACTGCTCTGATTGTTTTTTTTTTACCTTGTTTTCCAAATTGTTGGTTTTATCCTCTATTTCAACCAACCTACCTCTTATTTCTTCCAGTGTATTATTGATGTTATATATGGTATTCTTCATTTCTGACTGGTTCTCTTTCATGGTTTCTATGTTGTTTTTCATGTTGCTGAAGTTCTCATTAAGTTCCTTGATCATGCTTATAACCACTACATTGAACTTTATGTTTGATACATTGCTTGCCTCCACTTCATCTTCATCTAGCTCTTTTCTGGAGATTTCTTCTGTTCTCTTACTTGGTGCCTGTTTCTTTGTCACCCTATTTTGCCTGCTGGTTTGTGTTTCTTTCCATGTAATATGGATCTGCTATGACTCTCAGTCTTTGTGGGGTTACCTTATGTATAGATGTCCTGGGGACTCAGGAGTGCAGTCTCCTTTATCTCCTGAGCTGGGTATTCTAGGATTGTCCCTCTTGAGGGTAATGTGGACCCTCCTGTTGTTATTGATTCTTAATTGCTGTTGTCCCATTCATGCACAGGATAGAGCCTTAGGCTGGCTGACTATGAGGCTCAACCCTGTCTACAGTGTGCAAGCTGTTCTGTAGGCACAGCCTTAATGTGCCTTCTTCTGTAAATTCTTGGTTATAAGACTCCTCTTCAGCTAGCCTTTAGTTGGTTATTTAAGGCAATTGTTCTTTAATTTAGTTGTATTTTTGGCTTGGTCTTGGGAGATGAATGTAAGATTAACCACACTACTGACATCTTGTAGGAACAGCAGAACACAAAAAATACTCATCCTGCTGAGCAAGTTTCAAACCATACCGAGGGAATTGGGGGCAGAAAGCAAGAGTGTGAGAGGAGTGAATTGATGTATTTTTCATTGTCACTTTCAGCCACACTTGTACAACATTTTTGAAACTCAAGAACAGGATTTTTGTTCATCCTATTAATTTTCACATTGCTGTACTCAAACCACTGTGCCAAGATTATTGTTGGATTTCAAATCAGACATTCAACATAGTAGCTACCCTTCCTTAGTTTGTGTATTGTACTTGATGTGATAATTGTACCAGCTAAGGCCAAAACAAAGAGCTCTGCAATACATTACTGTGTCTTTGAATCAATGTACACACACTTCTGCTAGCTGCTCTTTTTCTAAAATTTCCACAAAGAGAGTATTGAATCTTTTTTTATTAGGGAATAAGTAAAGGTAATGAATCTGGTATTGACCTGCATTTTTCTATTTCCATTCATTAATTTACATATATGAGGTCTGACCAGAAAAGTCCAGCCATCGTTAACACAATGAGAATAGTTTATGTGACATCAATGTAATCTGGCAGCCAAGGAGAGTGGACTGGAATGCACATGAATGAACAATGATGACTTCACTGTACTACTAGTCAGTGGGGGAGGTAGGTCGTTGATTGAGCTGTCACATTCAAAATGACTGAGCGAGTAGAGCAACGAATCTGCATCAAATTTTGCATTAAGCTTGAACATTCCTCCACAGAAATTACTTGGATGGTACAGAAATCTGCAGCTATGGGCAACTGGTGATTGGCAGTTTCATCATGACAACATTCCTGCTCATGCATCATGTCTCATGCAGAGTGGTTTGGTAAAACCTCCAATCACCCAGGTTACTCAGCCCTTCTACCACCCAGATTTGGCACCCTGTGACTTCTGACTTTTCTCAAAATTACAATCACCTTTGAAAGGGAAGAGATTTCAGACTGTCTATAAAATTCAGGAAAATAAGATGGACAGTTAATGGTGATTGGGAGAACTATGTGAGTTTCCAAGGTGCCTACATTGGAGGGTCCTGAAGCATCATTGTTCTATATGCAATGTTTCTTGTATCTTTAATATTCTTCAATAAATGCCTCTATTTTTCATATTACATGGCTGGGTACCTTCTAAACAGACCTCACATCAATTTATTATATGTCATATTCATATCATTTCAAAATTAGAAGGGTTACATAATATTTTCAAATTTAAATGTCCCTAAATATTAAGAGATGATATGATGATTAATTTACATGTCAAATCTGCCAGCCCATGGTTGTTAGGTATTTGGTCAAACACCAATCTTGTCACCATGGTAGTACTACTTAGATGGAATTAACATTTGGGTAAACCAGATTAGCTTCTGTAGTGTGGGTGGGCCTCATTCAATTTGTTATAAGGCTTGAAGGAAAAAAGACCAAGATCTCCTGAGAAAGAGGGAATTCTGCCTCCAATGTGCCTTCAGACTTGAGTTTCAACATCAGTTCTTCCAAGGACCCCACGCTGGGAGCCTGGCCTGCAGATGTCAGAATCATCAGTCCCCTATTTCTTAAAATAAATCTCTCTCTCTCTCTCTCTCCACAAACACTCAGACATATTAGTTATTTTACTCTGGAGTACCCTGAATAATAAGGGGACTGATGGCATTCATTCTAAAGTTGGTATTCTCTAGAGTGGGTTTCTGTATCAGGTAGAAAAGGTCATCTGGATAATATCTACGATTATCTTCAGTGTTCCTTTGTGATGGCCAGTAACCTATCATTCAAATCAGTACAGTCTTGGGTATCATATGGTTCATTACTTAGATGAGCTTATAGTTACTGACTATAGGCAGCTGGATTACAATAAAAATATGTTACTTAAAAATAATAATAAAGTTTTATTATACAATGATGTGCTCTATGTACTAGTCTTTCACATGTTTATTATATTTGAATTTCCCAACAATCTTATGCCACATATAGTTTACATTTTTATTATAATTTCAAACATGGGAGCTAAGATTAAAGAAGTGCACTATTACTTAGGGAAAGAATTAGGGCTAAGAACTAGATTCCAGAAGTCTTTTTATTTAGCATCACTTCTTGTTTTATATAAGAAAGTGGAATGCTATGGACTGAATTGTGCCCCCTGAGATTCATATGTTGAACTCCTAATCTCCAACGTGATGATAGTTGGAGATGAGGCCTTTAGGAGGTAATTAAGTTTAGATGAGGTCTTGAGGGTGGGGCTCTCATTATAGGATTAGGGATAGAAAGAGACACCAGAGATATGATTTCTCTCTCTCTCTTTATCTCTCTCTCCTTCTCACACACATTTTCTCTTCCCTGCCTACACTATGTAAGGATACAGTGAGAAAGCAAGCCAGGGAGGAAACTCTCACTACAACTCACCCATGTTAGCACCCTGATATTGAACTTTCAGCTTCTAGAACTATGAAAAATATATTTCTTTTGTTTAAACCACTTAGTCTATGGTATTTTGTTTTGGCAGCAGCCAATGATAATATATGGATTTACAAACTTTAGATGCTATTGAATACTATAACCCAAATAAATATTATATATTAAGAACATTTATTTTTTTAAATATAAGAAAAATCCTTTATTATAGGGATTTTTCAAAGGGGAAGGTCATATACGCAAGCTGAAATTGCACATGGGCTGCATCATAATCTCTTGCAAAGTTTATTGATACATAGATTGCTGACCACAAACCCCACAGTATGTGATTCAACAAGTCTGGGTTGGGGCCCAAACACATGCATTTCTAACAATAGTTCCCAAGTGATATTTATGCTTACAAAACCATATTTTATAAATCATTTATATCGATTGAAGAAAGGTATAAATCACAATCTATTAAGAACACCAAGAGTGCATTTTAAAAACACATATATACACATAGTACTAAACTGGATTTCTAAGATGTTCACCTTGGTATCTTGAGTAGGGCATGTTTTCAAAAGGAAGTTTTTAAAATCTCCAGTTTGTTTTAACAGAAATTAATAGTATAAAATTATCAAATTAGCAAAGAAAGTTTCATCATTTTAATGAGAATTCAACAAAAAAAAAGGTTAAAAATATTATTTAGGAAAAGGTCCTTTCAAGATTATTTTATGAAATATACTATTAAAATATTATTATTATTTCTAAAGTGCACCGTTGTCAGAAAAAGTTTGTTATTTTGAATATATTTGCTATGCATCTCTAAAATCCTGTATATATTACTTATATACTTAATAAGCCTCTTCTTCTTGGGGAGAATAAATGTAAACTATTCTAACTGTAGGCAGAAAGAATCAAACAGATAACACAACATTATCCAAAAGAGCACATAAAAATTTAAAAATAATCATCTTACAGGAAAAAACAGCTCTATCATTTAACTTTAAGAATACTAAGTTTCAGTAATTTATATAAATATATACATATTAAGCTATCATAAACAATAAAAATGTTTGAGAATATTATATTTGTCTATTGAATAAACTACAAAATTAGGCTGAGTATGAACAGAAATTGTAGTCAGAAGAATGTATAAATATATAGAACAAATGATAAGAAAGATTATCAATAAAGCAAACCAGAATTTAATCCTAACTTGTCCATTTTCTCTGTGAACTAAAGCAAGTCTCTTGATCTTTCTTGATCTCTCTTTGTTCAACTATAGAATGTCTCTCAAAAAATATCTTGCTTGCTTGAAACAGAAATGATGTACTCAAGATTTCATGCACTTCTGTTTTTCCTTATACTTATCTGTTCCTCTCCCTCTGTGAAAAGTGATTATCTAGAGCTCTACCTCAGTGATTTCCTAGTATGCCTGCGGACCTACCCATAAACCAAGAACCAACATAGTTGAGGAAACTTTTGTTAATGTATTTTCTTCAGATCTTTCTTAAATTCTAAGATAAATGGATATTAATATTAAAAATCTAGTCTATATTAAACCAAATTTACTGATATTTGTACAGATAAAGTATTATAATTTTTAGGAAAAAACCACTTCACCATAATCTTATTTTTTATTATGCCATTGATCTGTGCTTGTAATAATATTATACATGTATTAAAGTTAATCCCAAACATTTTATAAAAGGCAAAATTGATCTAGTTACAACAAATACTTGTCTCAAAAGTATATTTTGTATACAGTTAAAGTCAGCATATGATAAAAAGTAACTGAATTTGCTCTGTATTAGCAACACATCAATTATTTGGGCTTTATTAAAAAAACAAAAAAGAAAAGAAAAAAGAGAATGCATCATAAATCTTTCAGTATCCACACAATTAGTTTGACTAAACATTGTTGTTGCCCCCCCCCCCCGCATTTAATATGGAGAAGTTAATAGTATCTTCCCTTTTTAATTCAGTATGGGTAAACAGAGTAGGTTGTCCTTATATACAATGAAAACCCTACAACTAAAAAGATAAAATAAACAAAAAAAAATCAATGAAATAGCACAATGTTAAGAAGTACCGTTTAAGAGGAAATCAAAGGAAGGGAGAACAGCTGAAAAGACTGAAAGAAAGATAAAGAGCAAAGGATTTAAAAATTAAACAGAAGAGAAAAGATTAGAGAAAGAAAGGCAAAAAGCAATGTAGCAGGATTTAGGAAGCCAGTAAAAAGACGACATGCAGTGATTACAAAGGAACAGCAAGTACTTAAGATGCTCAAAATACTCAAGACAGAAAAATAGAAAGTAAAATAAAAGCAGTTGTAAATTAATTTTAAACACAAAGTAGAAAAGGTACAATGTTAATGAGCTTTCAATTTTTTCATCTTCTTGGCTGTTATTGATAAGAAGAAAAATCAGTTTTTATGCACAGGAGATTTAGAGCAATATTTCCAATGTACAGAAATACAGTAGGGGCTTGTAAAAAGTGCATCGCTACTAGCTGGCTTTGTTATGTTGCACAGTTAACTTTCCTTCTATCCCACAACACATCTTTCAGTTTTCTAATTTATTCATTGAAACAATTCTCACCAGATTTCTGATATCCTTAGTTGACTAAATGTAACTTTATTTATAATCTATCGCTGACTAGTTTCTGAAACCACTAACTTATTTTATGGTGAAATATAATGTATAATAAAGGACAAACTGAATTATAAATAGACTCACCTTTAAATAATCAAACAGTCCTTAAGAATGTTAGTGCCACTGAAATTCAAAAACTTGAGAAGGCTATGGCAGAGTGGCAGTGGGCAGAATTGAATGTGAGAGGTGGGGATGGGTACAGTGAGGAGAATAATGGAGGGAAAATGAGGACAACTGTAACTGAACAACAATAAAAAAATTAAAAAATAAAAAAGTTTGAAAAGGTGTTTTTAGTTCTCATAATAATTGATAGGAATTGCTAGTCTTAATAAATAAGGGTGAGGGATACTAGATGTCCTGCAATTTTCTGTGGTACATTCTTTAAGGTATAAATATGTTTATAATTATTTCAGCGTCTTTAAGATCACAGTCCATAGATGCTCAGTAAATGTTTACTGAATGAGTAAATGAAGTATCAAACAAATAAAACATCATCATTCCAACACAGTCCATAGCTTTCCATTTATGTATATTTATATCTAACGTGTTAAGAATTACTTCATGACATGGAAAATAAAGTATGCTAATGTGATAACTTTAAACTTATACAGTATCTTCTTTTAATTAAAACCTCTCTTCTAGCAATGTTACGGTCAAGGCAACATTATAAAGTAATGTAGCAATAAATACTAAAATCACAATATCTTTAAAACAAATTTTACCTTGTGTAAATGAGTGAATACATATGACTATTGATTACCATATATATCACTTTATAAGCAATTCAGATTATTTATAAACTATTAATAATGTCAGTGTGGCCCTGGCCACGTGACTCACTTGGTTGGAGCATTGTCCTGTTCACCAAAAGGTTGGAGGTTCCACCCATCAGGGCACATACCTAGGTTACAGGTTCAATCTTTGGTTTGGGTGGATACAGGAGCTAACTGATCAATGCTTCTCTCGCACATGTCTCTAGATCTCTGTATCTCCGTATCTCTCTCTCCCCTTTTCTTCCTCTCTCTAAAGTCAATAAACATATCTTCAGTGAGGATGACTAAAAAATGTTACTGTGTAGCCACTTTGGAAAACAGTTTGCCAGTATGTATATATGTATGTATGTATCTATGGATTTATTTATTTTTACAGAGCTAAATGTAGTCTTACCATATGAACCAGAAATTACACTCCAGGCATTTACCCAACATGTTGAAACTTATATGTCCACACAAAAACCTGCACAGGAATGTTTATAGCAGCTATATTTATAACTACAAGAATTCTGACACAACTAATATGTCCTTCAATAACTGGATGGATAAATACACTGAGATACATCGAAAGGAGGAAATGTTAACAACAAAAAGAAATGAGCTATCATATCGAATCATGACAAGACATGGATGAACCTTAAATGTATATTGGAAAGTCAAAGTAGTCTGAAACTGTTACATTTCTAGATGACTGAACTATATGACACTTTGTAAAAGGCAAAACTGTAGAGATAATAAAAGATCAACTGTTGCCATGGGCTTTGGGTGGGGGGGAATAGGTAAACCATAGGATTTTGGGGACAGTGATATTTTTCTCTTTGACACTGTAATGGTAGATGCATGACATTATATATTTGTTAAAACTGATAAAATTTTACAACACAAAAAATTTAACCCTAATGTGAAATCTGGAATTTAGCTAATAATATATCAATTTTGGTTCATCAATAATAGTAAATGTGCCACTCTAATGCAAGATGTTAATAGTAGGAGAAACTATTTTGAGGGGAGAGGTTTAGTAATATTGAAACTCTGTACTTACTGCTCATTTTTTTCTGTAGACTTAATACTTCTCTTACAAATGAAGTCTGTTAATTTTCTAAAAAGAAGTTAATAAATCAGGTTATATGGTCATAATCCTTCAATGGAAAATTTTTTATGGGTGGACTGATGCTATATGCCTCCTAAACAACTGTGTATAAGTATCCGACTGCATATGTGCCTCTATTTTTTACGATTATCTTCACCTCAAATCACACTCTAGAGATGTGGGGAACTAACAGGTGTGGATGAGGTTAAATACTCTTATTGTACACAAGTATGTGTCACAATGAAATCTCTTTTGAGCTTTTGTCTTACTTGAGAATGCTTCTTTCCTTCCATGTATAACTAGATACCTGAAATATACCTGTCAAAATGAAACACGAACTTGCATTTAAAAATGAAAATGGAACTCATTTATTCCTTCTTCCTCTATAAACCATACAAAAATTACAGCTAAAGACTGTTCAAAAAAGGAATAAACATTCACAGATAGAAAATTAAAAATAAAGGATAATAGCAAGAAAACTTTGGAAGCTGGAAAGCTAATACCTGAGTCATAGTTGATTTAGCAAACATTTAAAAAGATGAATCTGGCTGACACTGGGGGCAAACCTGATCCATATTGTAGCAGTTCACATCATTGTAGTACTAGGTACTTCTGGAATAAGAATAAAGACATTTAAAAAGGAATTAGACTCCCATGCTTCCCTCCCTTATTCCACAACCCAAGCCAAAAAAATTTTTTTTTGACACCAATTTTTTTTCTTATATTGATTGGTTTGTTTGCTTATATTTTATGATATTGAATTCATTTCTTTATTACATATTTTTGGAAGAAGCATGGGAACAGAGAGAGAGAGAGAGAGGAAGAGAGGAATGGAAGAAAGAAAAGAACAAAGAAGGGATATAGGTAATAAACAAGACATACAAATATTAAGAACAGGGATTAGACATAACTTAGTTACATTCAACAATGAGGAGAGAAACATTAGTAGGATTTGGCACTTATCACTCAAGTAATAGTATATGAACATTTTCCTTGTGTTCTCAGAGTCCTAGAAGAAATAGTAAAGTGTACAAATGAATGTACATGCCTTCTCTTTCTTTCCTGTTATATACTAACAAACCTAAAGTAAAACTTTCCATAAATAAGCATTTATAAAAATGTATTCACCTGCATGGAATTCTCTACAAAGAATCATTACAACCAAGAAAAAAACAAGACTAAAAGAAATCAATTACGGAAATATGTTGAACCACAAATGAAATAAGGAAAAAGAACATCTTTAATCATTATTGGAACCACCTGGTATTTAATGAGTTCTAATGAATTAAAGTAACAAAGCTATTAGAGCCAAAACAGTTATTTTTCTCTTCAAGAAGAAAAATACCTAATTTCTTTTTGTCCAGCAACAGTCCTCTAAATAATGATAAAGGTATAAAGTATATTTTACTGTTTTTTTTTCATTTTTATAGATCAAAAGGTCCTTCAAGATAAGATGATTCTGGTTATTTAAGAAAATAATAAAAATATTCTCAGCTTATCACTGACCTTTGTTTGTAGAGAAACAAAGTACTGTACACAACCCTTTCTCCAACTCCACTCAATAATACTTTCCCCTCAGAAGAGACATGGGAAATAAAAAAGCATACCTTTCTCGGATTTATTTCCACATATAAATAAAAGAGTTACCATTCAAATTTGTTTATCATTAAAAAGGTACCTTCCATTTTAATACAAAAATATCAGCTCAATAAACATATTGGGTTGACCAAAAAGTTCATTTCTTTTTTTTCTGTAAGAAGGCTCTAGCAGTGCTTAGCTGTCTCTAACTTAATTTGAAACAATTTTGTTAAATTGTATTGTGACAGCTGTCATATCAGTGTGTATTTAAAAAAAATCAAAATTGGTTAATTTTTGTGTAGCCATTTTAATATTGAAGCTGTAAGAGAATATACAACATTTTTGGTATATTATGCTTTATTATTTTAAGAAAGGTAAAAACAGCTGAAATGCAGAAAGAAAAAGATTTGTGCAGTGTATGGAGAAGTTGCTATGGTTGATCAAACATGTCAAAAGTGGTTTGCGAAGTTTCATACTAAAGATTTCTCACTGGACGATGCTCCATGGTTGAGTAGACCAGTTGAAATTGATAGTGATCAAATCAAGACATTAATTGAGAACAATCAATGTTACACCATGCAGGAGATAGCTGATATACTCAAAATATCCAAATCAATAAAGCTATTAGTAAAAATGAAAAATGTCTTATTTTATGGAAAAACTAAAAGGACTTTTCGGCCAACCCAAAACCTTAAGTTAGAAAATAATAAAAGACAACTGTGGTACTCTGTAATAGGATCAAAATATTTATAATAAGTTGGAGATATAACTTTCTATACAAATGGTAAGATATCTTTTTAAAAGTTAATGTTATATATGATGGAAAATCAGTTTAAGTAGATACATGATTTCGGTATATGGTAATTAAATCAATCAATTAAAACAAAGTTGCCATGACATTGTTTAAGTGTTAATCAGATGTAAGGTTAGTGTGTGGCAGCTGATAGGTATAACATATGAAAGGAGTTAAACATAATTTTTAAATTTTGATTTTCTGGGTGGTTTCTCTTGTCATACGGTGAACTATTACATTCAATTTCTGAATAAATTAAAACATTCAACTGCAGCTTGTGAATTACTCAGAAGGCTATTCAGAATGTCAATGTGATAGCTGCTCTCTCATTTTCACTGTCTAATAAATGAGTTTATAAATAAACAAATGAGTTCATATATTCCAATTAGCAGATCATTCACATGCCCCCACTTCATTCATTCATTCATTCAATATATATGTATGGATCTACAAAGCATCAAGCCCTATACAAACTGACAACCTGTAAGACTTACTCTTTTATGCCCCCATGGAATTTACAAATTAGTACAAAAACAGGAATTAAATGAATGAATTTATTTATTACAAATAATTAATTAGATGATGTGAGAACAAAATACAGAGGACTGAAGAGTTACTTTATGTAAGGAAGTCAGCAAAAGCTCCCAGAAAAGGTTTCACTTAAACTGAGACCTAAAAGATAAAAAGGTATAGACCAGGCCTGGAGAGGAGCATTTGAAACCATGGAAACACCAAGTGAAAATGCCCTGAGGCAGGGAGGCTTTCAAGAACTATCAGAAAGCCAGCCACGTTAGGGCAAGTGAGCAGGGGAAAAGGTGGCAATAGAGTAAGTGGGAAAGCTAGGCGGAAGCCAATATAGAGAGTAAGAAGTTTATATCTTATTCCAAGTACAAGTTAAGGCTTTAATATTGAGAAGTGACATGGTCTAATTAACATTATTAACAGAGCACCACGGTGCTCTATAAAAAATAGATTTCTGATGTGGATTCTTAGCTGTTTTGGGTGTTCTGCAGCCTATGTCAGTCCAGTGGAGCCTATGAATCCCTCTTCAGAACAATGATTTCAAATGTACGAAGTGTATAGGATTACAAAGGAAACTAATTAGACTGAAATTCTTTTCTGTCAGGAACCCGTGGAGGCAAAAGGTCCAGGGTTAAGAACTCCTGGTAGTGAACATGAGTGAAAGTAGAATTAAAATTCTGTTGCAGTAGATATGAAGAGGACTGGATGACTTCAAGAAACACTTGGGATTCCTGGGTCCTTTGCTTACTAGGTAGGTTCAAATTTCTGATCATGGAAAACATATGTGTGTTTTCCTATTTAGTCAAACTCTTCTGAATTAAGTATTTATTTTAAAAAAAAGTTTTTTGTCATATGGGACACAAAAATTTTAATTAGAGATTCTCTAATAAAGGTTTTTCTATGGGTAGTCCTTCACTTTTTGGGTATTAATTGATTATAACAGTATAAAATGATAACTATGGCTAGAATTTATTGAACACTTACTATGTTTCACACGCTAAGCTAACTTCTTTACATTACAATGTTCTGTTTAATTTACATAACAACCCTTTCAGATAGTTTTATTTTATTACGGTTTTTACAAATGAGGGAATTAAATCTTAGATATATTAACTTGTCTGATATCACAGAGCTGGTAGTTGTCAGCACTGGGAATGGAGCCCTGGACTACATTGAAAAACATGTGCCACTGAGATCCACAAAGTGCTTAGCACTGGATTAGCAATAGTTGCAACCAAAGAGTGTAAAGGTTCCCATATGAAAAGAGGCCAATAAAACAGTTTAAAAGGATAATGAATACACACAAAACATTAGTGGAATATGGGAGACCATAAAAATCTGTGCATACTTATGTCCTGCAATCACTAAGTATTCAGAGAAAGGAGAGAATTACATTTTGTGGGGAATGTTTTATAGAAAGTATAAGATTTGAACTGTTTCTTTACAACTACATAAACTTTAGGTGAGACTAAAGATAGAGGAAGTACTTTTGGTAATGCAAGAGATCAATTACATGAAGTATTAAGGTACAATCAACAGATGGACTTAAGCAGGAATTCTAGAATCTTAACCTCCTAGCTGTAAGATTTTAAAAAGTTAATTTACTCCCTTTTTAGACAATATTCTCATTAGTAAATGTGTTTTAAATAACTACTTATGAAATTGTCCGAATGTATGTTGAAACCAAACAGCAGCTTACTTAGTAGTTTTACATATATATTAAACAGCACAGTAACAGCTAATTTTTACTTTGCCAAAAAAAAGTACCTAAATATGATGTTGCTTTTATTTATTTCCCTTACCATATAAATCCCATTGAAGAATTTTGTAGTATATTATGTGATTCTTTTTTATATGTCATACAAAATCTCTCATTTATACACATCTATGAAACACAAAAGAGAACCTAACCTTATTCCTTCTTGTTCTTCCAGTCAGCCTTTTCTTGGAACCAGTTATATTATATTAGTTTCTAAGTGATGAAGATAACAGCTAATAACGGCTTAATGTGTTATTCCCTCCATAAAGCATTTATGCTTAATAATAGCCCTCAATGTCCTATAGCTAAAAATTGGAAAATAAAATAATTTCAGGTGTTATGGAAATAATGAGTAGGAAAACTGAAATTCTCGGACAGAATGGCCTTCGGTCTTTTTTAAGCTACACTGCCAAGGAGCTGAAGCCATTTTGAAGAAACTATAATAACCAACCCAATATTAAAATTGGAAAGAAATGTCATTTAAGAACCTTAAGATGTAACTGTCAAATAACTCATTCAGAAATGGGCATTTTAAGACTAAAAATGAAAATTTCTATCTTTTAATATTTCTTAATAAAAAGGCAAAATAAAATGGCAAAATAACAACTATTAAATCTGAATGGTGGGTACACAGCTTCTGCTAACTTACTTCCTGTCCTTTTTTGGTATGTTTTAAACAATTCTTATCTTGAAAGAAATAAATCTTAAAAAGTAAAATAAAAAGTTCTAGTACTGGCTGGTGTGGCTCAATGAATTAAACATTGGTCTGTGAGTAGAAAGGTTGCCAGTTAGATTCCTATTAAGGGCACATGTCTGGGTTACAGGCCAGAACCCCAACTGGGGACATGTGAGAGGCAGTCGATTGATGTTTCTTTCTCACGTCGATGTTTCTCTCCCTCTCTTCCTCCCTCCCTTCTCTTTCTCTCTAAAAATAAATAAAATATTTTTTAAAGTTCTTAACAATGGACACAGAAGTATGTTTAACAGCTAATTGCAATTTTAATATTTCTCTTGTTTTGTATCAATCTTCTGGCAACTAAATATGAGAGGCTGGATAAAACATATCTGGATGCAACAAAACACATTATCCCAAGTTCTTGTGATTTCAAGACTGAGTCAAAATAAAGCTTTGGGGACAATCATTATAACCAAAAATTATCAGAGGATCACCAATTAGCAATTTTTTAAATCTAAGAATTTATCCAACAAAACTATGTTGACATGTTTTGTCAAAATTTCAGATGCAATAACCATGCCTCCAGAAGGCTCAGCCCAGTCTGGTGTTGGGCAATCCAGATTGCTGAGTACAGACAGCAGTTACAAATAGTAGATCCCTAGCTAAAGGGGACACAGAGTAGTCTAGAAACAATTGAGGAAAGTTTAAAGACAGAGGCATTCGGGAGAGAACTGAGGGGAGCCAGGGTGACCCTGGTGCAGACTCAACCCCTATAATGCAACAGCCATCTTGCCCAGGCAGACTACTCCTCTGAGTGCCAGCAGTGTGAAGGGACCCAATAACCCTGCCCACAGGAGATACTCTCCCCAGCCTTGACTGCTGAGAGCAGGGTGACAAGATCAGTTATTAGAGGAGACAGACACAGACAGCAGATTCCTGGAAGTCTCTTAAAGACTGCCTAAGGTCAGACTGCATCAACAGCTGACATCGTCAGAGGCAGATCCAGAAAGAAAAAAATAAATAAATAAATAAAGCGGCCTCTTACCTTAAAAGTTCACATCACAAAGTCAAGAAGTAAAGACAGATCAAATTTAAGAAGAAGCAAAAAAAAAAAAAGTCTCACAAATAATGGGAAGAAAAAGAAACAGCCCCCAATCGAAGGGAAAGACGGAATCCCCACAAAGACAACTAAATAAAATAGAAGCAAGTAAACTATGGGATATTGATTCAAAACAATGGTTCTGAGGAAGCTCAATGAGCTCAATGACCTCAAAGAGAATTACCAAAAACTACAGGGAAACTATGAGGAATTTATTGCAAACTATGTCAGCATGAAAAAAGACATAGAAATTCTCAGTAAGAGGCAAGAGGAAAAGAAGACCCAATTTCTCAATTGAAGAACACTATATAGAAGGAATCAAAAACAGGCTTGATGAAATAGAGGGTCAAATCAGTGAGCTGTAGTACAAGGTAGAGAAAAACTCCAAGAAAAACCAAGAAAATGAAAAAAGACTCCAAAAGAATGAAGAGGCGCTTTGGGAAGTGGAGGACAACCTGAAATGTAATAATATCCATATAATAGGGATACCAGAAGGAGAAGAGGAACAAGGGATAGATAACCTATTTGAAAAAGTAATGTTGGAAAACTTCTGTAATTGGAGGAGAGAAAAAGTCACACAAGTCCAGGAAGCCAGAGCGTCTCATTCAAGAAGAAACCAGTGAGGCCAACTCCAAGACACATCATCATTAATAAGGCAAATATCAAAGGCAAACAGAGAATCTTGAATGCAGCAAGGGAGAAACAGATAGTAACAGAAAAGGGAGCTACTATATGGCTGGCAGCTGAGTTCTCAGCAGAAACACTACAAGCCAGAAGGAAATGGCAAGAAATATTCCAAGTCATGAAAAGCAAGGGCCTGCAGCCAAGACTACTCTACCCAGCAAAGCTCTCAATTAAAATGGGAGGTGAAATAAGGAGTTTCTCAGACAAGTCTAAAAGAATTCAACTCCACCAAACCAGCACTATAACATATGCTAAAGGGACTGCTTTAACAAGATGAGAAAAAGAGTGCAAAAGAGAGAAACACAGATAACAAAATGAAAAAATGAATGAGCATATATCAATAATAACTTTAAATGTAAATGGATTAAGTGCCCCAATCAAAAGACATAGGATAGTGAATGCTTAAGAATACATGGCCCACACATATGCTACCTACAAGAGACCCACTTCAGAACAGAGAACCTACACAGACTAAAAGTAAAGGGATGAATAAAAAAATATTCCAAGCAGATGGACAGGAAAAAAAAAAGCGCACAGGTAGAAATACTTATATCAGACAAAATAGATTTCAAAAAAAGGCCATAAAAAGAGACCCAGAAGGACACTTTATAATACTCAAAGGAAGAATCCATCAAAAAGACATAAACATTGTAAACATATATGCACCCAATAAAGCAGCTCCCAAATATATAAGGAAGATCTTGGAAGACTTCAAGATATGGACAGTAACACACTGATAGTAAGGAATTTTAACACCCCATTAACAAAAATGGATAGATCTTCCAAACAAAACACCCCGAAGGATGCTGTTGAACTGAAGGTCACATTAGATCCAATGGACTTAACTGACATATATAGAACTTTTCATCCGAAAGAAACAAAATACAAATTATTTTCAAATATACATGGGACATTTTCAAAGAGAGACCACATGATAGAACACAAAACAAGCCTCAACAAATCAGGAAAATCAAAATCATAACGAGCAATTTCTCAGACCACTAGGGTTTGAAACTAGAAACTGAACTCAAGGAAAAAACTCAAAAACATTCAAACTCATGGAGACTGAGTAGCAGGCTATTAAAAAATGAATGGGTCAATAATGAGATCAAAGAAGACAACATAAAGTTTCTGGAAATAAATGAAAATGAAAACACAACAGTCCAAAACCTATGGGACACAGCGAAGGCAGTCCTGAGAAGGAAGTTCATAGCAATACAGGCCTGCCCAAAAAAGATAGAAACATTTCAAATAAATGACCTAATCCTCCAGCTTGAAAAACTGGAGAAACAAAAACAAATAAATACTAGAGTGAGTAGAAGGAAGAAAATAAAAAGATCAGAGCAGAACTGAATGACATAGAGACTAACTGAACAATTCAAAGGATCAACCAATCCAGGAGCTGGTTCTTTGAAAAGATAAACAAAATGGATGACCTTTAAGCAGACTCATCAAGAAAAAAAGGGAGAGGACCCAAATAAATAATATCAGAAATGAAAGAGGAGACATAACAACTGATACCACAGAAATATGAAGGATTGTAAGAAAATACTATGAGCAATTATATGCCAAGAAATGTAAAAACATCAATGAAACAGACAAATTTCTAAAAAAAAATATAACCTTCCAACACTGAATGAAGAAGAAGCAGAAAGCCTGAACACACCAATAATAGCTGGGGAAATTGAAACAGTAATCAAAAAACTCCCCGCATACAAAAGCCTTGGACCGGACGGTATCACAGGAGAATTTTACAAAACATTTAAGGAAGAGCTAACCCCTGTCCTTCCCAGACTATTCCAAAAAGTCCAAGGAGAGGTAAGGCTCCCAAACTCTTATTTATGATACCGGAATCACCCAAATCCCAAAACCAGATAAAGACACAACTAAGAAAGAAAACTACAGGCCAATATCACTGATGAACTTAGACACTAAAATCCTCAACAAAATATTGGCAAACAACATCCAGCAATACATTACAAAGATCATCCACCATGCTCAGGTGGGATTCATCCTAGGGATGCAAAGATGGTTCAATCTTCGCAAATCAATAAATATAATACATCCCATAAAAAGGAAAGACAAAAATTACATTATCATACCAATAGATGCAGAAAAATCATTTGATAAGGTACAGCATCCATTTATGATAAAACACGCAGCAAAATGGGAATAAAGTGGGCATACCTCAACATATAAAGGCCACGTATAAAAAACTGACAGCCAACCTCATACTCAATGGGCAAAAACTAAAAGCTTCCCCACTAAGATGAAGAACAAGACAAAGATGTCCACTTTCACCACTTCTATTCAACATAGTATCAGAAGTCTTAGCCACAGCGATCAGACAAGAAAAATAAATAAATGCATCCAAATTGGAAAGGAGTAAGTAAAACTATCATGGCTTGCAGATGACATGATTGTGTACATAGAAAACCCCGTAGACTTCACAAAAAAAAACCCTACTTGATCTCATAAGTAAATTTGGCAAAACAGCAGGATACAAAGTCAATATTCAGAAATCAAAGGCATTTTTGTACACAAAAATGAAATATCAGAAACAGAAATCAGGAAAAAAATCCCCTTTGTTATAGCAACAAGAAAAATTAAGTACCTAGAAATAAATTTAACCAAGGAGATAAAAGACCTATATGCAGAAAAGTATACAACACTGAGATAGAAATTAAGGAAGACACAAATAAATGGAAGCATATAATATGTTCATGGAGTAGAAGAATTAACATCATCAAAATGTCCATACTACCCAAAACAATTTATAGATTCAACCCAATCCTCATTAAAATACCAATGACGCATTTCACAGACATAGAACAGACATTCCAAAAATTTATATGGAACCAGAAATGACCCTCAATAGCTGCAGCAATTTTGAGAAAGAAAAACAAAGTAGAAGGAATCACAATACCAACATCAAACTGTATTACAAGGCCACGGTAATCAAAACAGTCTAGTACTGGCACAAGAACAAACGCATAAATCAGTGGAACAGAATAGAAATCCCAGAAATAATCCCAGGTCCCTATGGTCAATTAATATTTGTCAAAGTGGGAAGAAGCATAAAGTGGAGTAATAATAGTCTCTTCAATAAATGGTGTCAGGAGACCTGGGCAGCTACATGCAAAAAATTGAAATTGGATCATCAGCTGACAGCATACACAAAAATAAACTCAAGATGGATAAAAGACTTAAATATGAGTCGCAACACCATGAAAGTCCTAGAGGAGAACATAGGCAGGAAACTCCGGTATTCCATGCAGTGATATTTTCACTGATATGTCCCCTAAAGCAAGGGACATAAAGGAAAGAATAAGCAAGTGGGACCTCAACAAAATAAGAAGCTTCTGCATGGATAAATAAAATGTCAGCAAAATGACAAGTTAACCAAATGTATGGGAAAATATATTTGTCAGTGATACCTCAGACAGTGGTTTGATCTCCAAAATATATAAAGAACTCACAGTTCTCCACTCCGGGGAGACTAACAATCCAATTAAAAAAATGGGCAAAGGACCTAAACAGACACTTCTTAAATGAGGACATATGGAGGGATCAGAGATATATGAAAGGATGCTGAGCATCACTAGCCATCAGAGAAATGCAAATTATAACCACAATGAGAAAACATTTCCCACCAGTCAGAATAGCCATCATAAACAAATCAACAAACAACAAATCCTGGCGAGGTTGTGGAGAAAAGGGTATGCTAGTATACTGTTGGTGGGAATGCAGACTGGTGCAGCTGCAGTGGAAAACTGTGGAATTTCCTCAAAAAGCCAAAAACAGGACTGTGTTTTGACCCAGCAATTCCACTACTGGGATTATACCCTAAGAATTCTAAAACACCAATTCAAAAGAACCTATGCACTCCAATGTTCACAGCAGTACAGTTTACAATATCCAAGTGCTGGAAGCAACCTAAGTGCCCATCCGTAAATGAGTGGATCAAAAAACCATGGTGCATTTACACAATGGAATACTACGCAGCAGAAAGAAAGAGCTGCTACCCTTTGTGAGGTCATGGATGGAACTGGAGAGCATTACGCTAAGTGAAACTAGGGAGGCAGTGAAAGACAAATACAATATGATCTCACCTATAAGTGGAATCTAGCCAGCAAAGCAAGCAGGCAGGAAAATATGACTAGCAACCCTGAAAGGAAGAACAAACGGACAGGGATGGGACAGAGGCAGGGAGCAGGGTAGCGGGGAGGGAAAGGGGAAGAGTCAGATCAAGGAATAAGTGTGAAGGACGCAAGTGTGAAGGACACAGGAATGTAGGGAGAATTGAGGTGGGGAGTTGAGGGTGAGTGGGGCAGGGGAGAGTGGTGGCAGGTAAAGGGAGACAAATATATTGGAACAATAAAAAAATTAAAAACTTCATATGAATAATATAAAACACACACATAATATATAAACAAGTGATTTCAAGCAACTTAATGCTCATTTATGCTGAGTTTTTCAAAAAAGTTCTTTTGGCTTTGCTGTAAGGTAGCTCTAGTAGTGCTTAGTTGTCTCTAACTTCATTTGAAACAATTTTGTTAGATTGTATTGTGACAGCTGTCATATCAGCATGCATTAAAAAACCTAATCAAAATCAGTGAATTTTTGTGTAGCCATTTAATATTGTACATGGAAGAAAATAAACAACATTTTCAGAGTATTATGCTTTATATTTCAAGAAAGGTAAAAATGCAAAAAAATAAGCCAGAGGATGAAAAACAAATACCATATGATCTCACCTATAAGTGGAACCTAATCAACAAAACAAACAAGCAAGGAAAATATAACCAGCAACATTGAAAGAGAAAAAGAAACAAGACTGACAGTAAGAGAGGAAAGGAGGGGGGATGGGGAACAGGGAAAAGAAGGGGAAGGGTCAGATCAAGGAACATGTGTAAAGAACCTGGACAAAGCGAAAGTGGGGAAGGATTGAGGGAGGAAGGTGTGAGTGGGTGGGGCAAGGGAAAGTTGTGGCGGGAAAATAGAGATAAATGTATTTGAACAATACAAAAAAAATTTTTCAAAAAAGATTTGTGCAGTGTATGGAGAAGTTGCTGTGACTGATCAAACATGTCAAAACTGGTTTGTGAACTTTAGTGCTGGAGGTTTCTTGTTGGGCAATGGCCCACGGTTGGATAGACTTTTTGAGGTTGATAGCGATCAAATTAAGACATTATTTGAAAACAATCAACATTATACCATGCAGGTGAGAGTCAACACACTCAAAATATCCAAATCAATAAATTTATTGGTGAAAATTTAAAGAAGTATTTTATTTTACAGAAAAAAACTAAACAAATTTTTTGTCCAATGAAATATGTCCTACCTCAATACACAGTTTTCAGAGCACTTTCAGCTACATCATTTCAATTATAACAGTAGAAACTTGCATATTATGTAGAGAAATGATACAAGTCTTAATTCAGCACAAGTACGACAGGCCAGATGAGAAAGTCTTTGCATATTTTCAGTTATAGAAGGCTCTCTTTAGAAACTTAGGTTAACCTGTTTAAGTTGTTTAGCAACCTTAATCTGAAAACAAATATGAGGCAGCAAAGTCTAAACAAGAATGCCTTCTGATTATTGTAAAGATTTTTAAAAATTATGCAACAGTGCTATATGTAAAATAAATGGTATAATGTTAATTCAAAACAAATTTTCAAAAGATGCCAGTAATTTTTTTTTTTGACAAACACATAGCCCAACAAGCCTGGACGTTTGTTATAGAGACCTCCAATACGTCCCCAATTCTGACAATTCCTGCAGGCAACCAACAACTGATGTATCTGTGTAATGAACTCTTTTAACTGTACAAAAGCCTTCAGTCTTTGTTGCATTTTGCAAACAAAAAGTGCCAAGTGCAATTATTTCTCTGATTTAGCATAACACAAGTGTTACTTCTCCCTTCTCCTTAACTTTCCTAGTGCCAGAGATGGCCTGTATCCACACTTATTACACCAAAAAGAAAAAAAAAACAACAATCATTCATCATAATTAAAATTAAATTTGTTTTAGAGCTACAATAGTTCAACAGAACATAATATTAAATTCAACAGGTATCATATTCACTTTTGTGCATATGTTTTAGAATTCTATTTCTATATAGAGTCAAGGGTTGAATGTAATTAGTCCTTTTATGACTAGGATCTTCATCTTGAAATCCTTCCTACAGAAAACAAGACAAACACAATAATTGTTTATATTCAAGTCATTTACCAAAAAACAAACTCATTAGAGTTAATAAGAACATGTCCTTCCATATGTGACTATTTCCTGATATTCAAACAAAAATGAAAAGTAAAAGGTAAAATAAGTCCTAACATAGAGTTGAACAGATATTTAAACTCACCTACTAGTTAAATATTAGGACAGAGAATTCTTCTATCCTAGATCCACTGTAACTGCTTTTCTTCACTGAGTATGCCCTTATCATTATGTATACCTGAGTATTATCTTCCTTAAAAAGATGTTAAAGCCAGTACTAAAGAGTTATTTCTATTATTCTTATGCATTAATGATTCCAACTATTGGTATGCATGAACTAATTATCAGTTGCTTTACTCTATATGAAAATATTTGAAATTCCATCCCTAAAATTAAACTATGAGGAGATAATACACCATAATTTATTCTACATACAAAAGATGATTATTCAGTACTAGATATTATAGGAGATGCTAAGAAAATATAAGACCTTTTTGTTGTTCTTTAAAAGGAGGTCCCATTCAAGCAAAAGGGAGAAAGACACAAATGCATTAAGTAATTAAAGTATTATATATATTTATGATCTAATTATACATACATGTGATACATATATGAAACATACTTGTCTTTTTAATTAAAAGGAATTCATTTCATGGCCTATTATACTGAAATTCAACCTCATACCTTTTTTGAGAACCAGAGACATCTCAGGTGTTATAAATCAAGGCTGAATTTAACTGGCTTAGAAGTTGAACCATCCTACAGATATGTATATATTTTTCTTTCTATCAAATCTTTATCTTCTACATATAAAAAAGTTAAAGGACAAGTAATAGAATAGGAAAGTGCAACACATCTATAAAAGGGTTAATAGTTTGGGGTGTTTTTTATTGCTTTTTTTAGGGAAAAATTTTGCAAACATTTAAGCAAAAATGGATAAAGAATACAAAAAAAAATCATTTAAAGCTTTTATAAATAATATAAATAAGCAAGAAATATAGAAAACAAGGTTTCAACAAATAATAAAGAACAATTAAAATAGCACTCATTGTCACACTCAGATTAATAAGTATTGGTAATATCAAATATTGTTGACTGTGAAAGGAACTGGGTATTCATAGACTCTTTTTCTTCATCTTCTTAAAGCAGTCCCCTTAGCACATCTTGCAGTGCTGGTTTGGTGGAGGTGTACTTCTCTAGTCTTCTTTTGTCTGGGAAACTCCTTATTTCGCCTTCCATTTTAATTGGGAGCCTTGCTGGGTAGAGTAGTCTTGGTTGCTTTGCTTTTCATGACTTGGAATATTTCTTGCCATTCCCTTCTGGTTTGTAGTGCTTCTGTTGAGAGGTCAGCTGCTAGCCATACTGGGGCTCCCTTGTATATTGCTACCTGTTTCTCCCTTGCTGCCTTTAGGATTATCTCTTTGTCTTTGATGTTTGCCATTTTAATGATGATGTGTCTTAGAGTGGGCCTCACTGGGTTCCTCTTGAATGGGACCCTCTGTACTTCCTGGATTTGTGTGACATTTTCTCTCCTCCAGTTAGGGAAGTTTTCTGTCATTACTTTTTCAAACAGGCTCTCTATCCTCTGCTCCTCTTTTTCTCCTTCTGGTACCCCTATTATATGGATATTATCACATTTCAGGTTGTCCTGCATTTCCTTAAAGACCTCTTCATTGTTTTTGAGATTTTTTTTCATTTTCTTGTCCTTTTTGTGGGCTTTTTCTGAATAGCTGTAAATGTTTAATATGGTCATATTTTCAATACTTTATAGCTTCTGGGTTTGAATATTATACTTCAGGGTAAGAAAAATATTATTTTGTATTTTTTCCTAAAACTCCTTAGATTTTACATACTGATTTTTAACTCACCTGAATATTTTTTGTTTAATGTGTGAAATATGGTTCTATATTTGTTTTATTTCAAATAATAGTGGTTCATGCAACTTATTTGTTGAATAAGCCTTATTTTCCCTATTGATCTGAAATATCAATTTAATCATATATTACATCATTAGACAGATATATACTAGAATGCTTCTAGAATGCTAATTTTATTTCATTGATCTCCTTGATTATGTCTATGCTGGTGACTTGTTTTAATGGCTGGCACTTTATAATGGATTTAACTTTTTAAATATTTTATGATGGATCTTGACATTTAAAAAAAAAGTAAAATCAATCTGCATTAAAAAATAAATAAGGAATTCCTACCTTTTGATACAACATGGATGGAACTGGAGAATATTATGCTAGGTGAAATAAGCCAGTCGGTGAAAGACAAATACCATATGATCTCACCTATAAGTGGAATCTACTCAACAAAGTAAACTAACAAACAAAATAAATAACAGGCATGGAAACATGGAGCAGACTGAAAGTGTCCAGAGAGGATGGGGAAGGAGGAGAATGGTGGAAAGAAGGAGAAGGGACTAGACAAAGATCATGTGTGAATGACCCATGGACATGGACAACAGAGTGGGAGTGGGGATCATGTTGGAATGGGTAGAGGAGGGCAAACAGAGAAAATTTGAGACAACTATAATAGAATAAATATGATTTAAACATTAAAAAAATCTTTACCTTCTATGTTAGTCAAGTCACTTCTTCTCAGTGATGCCATAAAAGCCCTTTTTAACTAATTAAGTAATATAGTATTTTATCATTTTATTGATGTACATATTTATTACCTACATGCTTATTAAGTATCAACTCTCAGACATGTGAAGGCTCAAATTCTGGTTCTATCACTTATTAATTGGACAAGCTACTTAACTTTTCTAAGTCTCAGGTACATCTGCAAAATGTACACTGGTGAAATAAAGGAAGCAGTTATCATCAAGTTTGAAGGCTGAAAGCATTCCAGAGGAGTTATGTTTAACTGGGTCTTGTAGGACAGTAGGGGTTCATCTACCACATAAACAGAGTAGCACTTTCAAAACAAAGAGAATAGTGTGCAAATAGATCTAGAAAGCAAGAGGTCTTTGGGGAATTATAATACAAAGAGAGGTATTGAAATATTTTAGGTTGTAGATTAGGCTAAAAGGCTTATATGCAGGATATACTTTGATGCTTAATTTTGTACATACTTGGGTAAAGTCTTTCTAAAAAGAAACAAAATTACTGCTTAAAAGCTTAAGATCACCCTGAACTTTTACCCCATTCACCCATTATCAAACCCTAAAAAAAAAAAAAAATAATATGCAGAAAAGCCACAACGCACAAAAGAACTTGAAGCCATCAATTAATTAAATTAAGTCAGAGTAGGTAGAGTAAGAAAGATGTCAGAAGCATTCTGAATAAAGATAATGCTAGAGGGGCAGGCTTGGTCCAATTCTTGCAGGGACCTGTAGTCAACTCTGGAGTTAGTTTGGATTCCACCCTAAGTTGAAGGGAAAACAAATGCAGAAAATAAAACTCATCCAGTCTTTATTTTAAAGGTAACCTTGTTACCTTGAGAATTAGAGGTAACTTAATTCTCAAGATAAGACTTAATTAATAAAGATAATTTTTCTTCAAGCACAGCCTCAAAATATGTTAACAGTTATGTCTTAATATGCACTTCAACATAGTCTTCCAGAGGACTGTACCTGAAGGCAAAAAACTAATATTCACTTTGTAGTAAAGTGCAAATAGTCAATGTATTTTTCTGAGAAATTCAAAATCTATTAATTCACTAGGTTCTTAATAAATGTGGACTGTGTACCAGCACCATTCTAGGCATTGGCGACACAGGGTTGAATAAGACATATAGAAGTTTATGTAATTCTGCATGAAAATTATTACAGTGCAAAATAAGATGGTCATTTATGACACTGATTCTTAAAATCAGGTAAAAAACAAAAATTACTGTTTTCAAGTGTGTGCACATAAACATAATATATATTAGCATTCATCTTTATAATGAAACTACTGAGAAATTTTATTTCTTAAACCATCTCAATTCATAATTTATATAGATTTAAATTCAAATATAACAATATTTAAATGAATAAAAACTGATAAATTCAATATAAGATCACTTTAACAATGCAAAAACAACAAAAACAGGAAAACACTAGAAATGTTATTTTAAAACTACACGACAAAACCAAAACTACATTTTTTTTCACAAGTCTACAAATAACCAGTTAAATACACAGGATTTTGGAAAATTAAGAAGCTAGTAATAATTGAGTGCTCAGTTAAAATTTACCTGTACAATTTTATACTGAAAAATTTACATGGAATTTTGAGTTAGATTTTTGTTTGTTAATTCAAAACACATTTTCTGGTGAGGAGAGGAGGAAGAGATAGTGACTCAAATAAATTCTGTGCAGCAATACGCACTTTTCACCTGAACAGAGAAACTGGAGGTTGACTAGACCAAGACCAATGAGACCAATCTTGAGACAAAATGTCAATGAGAAAAGTGGCAATGATAAAAAATAGCAATGGTAATAAATAAACTAATTAGATATCTTTTTATGAGACAAATGCTGACCCACCTCATTAACAATGTAAAATTTAACCGTATAGATTAAAGGTTTTGCTTTGGTCATTCTACCAACACTGATATTGTCCTTGAGTCTAATAGAAAAAAACAAATATCTTGGTATCATCTACTAAAATTATAAAATAAAAGCACATTCTACTTTTGTAATACACAATGATAACAATAAAGTAAATCTTGATGCCAATTTTCCATTTTGCTTAGGGTCAAATCTCCAAAAAGAATGTCATAAGTGTGTAAATCTATTAATTAAATTATATAAACTTTAAACTATCTTAGTATATAATGCCAGTGAATGATCAAAAATCAAAACCGGGCCCTGTCCAGATAGTATCATTAGTTAGAGCATCATTCTGACACACCAAGGCTGCAGATTTAATTTCTGGGCAAGGCACATATAAGAAGCAACCAAAGAATGAATTAATGACTGAGAAAACACATTTATGTTTCTCTCTTCCTCTCTCTCTTTTTCTCTCCCTCTCTTTCTCTCTAAAATCAATTAATAAAAAATACATAAAATTTAAATTAAAAAATCAAGATTGTGCTTTTTCTCAAGATGGCAGTGTAAAGGTAAACACAGTGCTCAGGACTTCCCATGATCACATCTAAATTACAGCTAAACTACAGAATAACCATCATTCAGAACTGCCTGAAGTTTAGCTGAACAACAATTCTTAACTAAAAATATAAAGAGGAAACCACATAGAGACTCATAGGAGGGGCAGAGATGCAAAACAAAATTGGCTATCCCACACCTATATGCAGTGGTTAAAAATCAGAAGGCATACATAGGCTATGGAGGTCACCCCTAAGAAGCAAAGAGTACCAGCCTCACATCAAAATCCCGAGTCCAGGGTTCCAGTGCCTAGAAGAGAAATCTGCATAACTTCTGGCTGTAGGGAAAAAAAAGCGGGGGGGGGGGGCAGTTGTGGCTAAGTGAGACTGAGAGCTTCTTAAGTCCCAGGAATTCCTTGTAAAGGGTCCACAATTTGACCTACTCTGAGCTCCTGTGCTGGGACAAAAGCTCAAAAGGCACCTGGGACATATAGGGAAGAGCTGAATTGTTTGGCTTCAGGACGAGGGCTGGAGAGTTAATTTTCCTCCAGACAATAGTGCTGACAGAGACCATTGTTCTTTTGCTGAGCCATTTCTCCACAGAGCCAGAATGCAGGCACCATATCTGAGTCTCCATGAAACTGGCTACTACTGTTTTCTCCCACTCTGGTGATTCCCTGAGACTCCATCCCACCCAACTTGCAGGCCTACCAAACCCATGTCCAGTGGCTTTTCCATACAAACGTCCTCTCTTGGCCCCTGTTTCACTTTCCTAAAATCTCTCAAACAGAATTTAGCTTCTTCCTAAGTAGCTCCTGGCCTGGCACGATTTGCAGCCAGCCTCTGTTTGTAGGCTGGCAACCCCTGGGCACCTCCAAGCCCAGTGCAAGTAGCAATCATCTGCTGATCACTCTTCAGCTCATGGCAGTCAGCCGAAGGCATGGCACAGGCAGTGGTTGACCTTGGCCTACACGTCCTGGGAGGCACCAAACCAATGCACTTGGTGGATAGCTTCAGAGCATACCAGATTAAAACCCAACCACCTTCATGGGCAACACATTGAAAGGGCAGACTCAACGGGCAAAAAGCCCCGCAAAAGGAAGTCCTACTCCATTGGATCAGCCCCTGCACAGCAGTTCCTCCACTGTAGTTGTAGCCAGTACTTGCAGCTGATTGGCCTGAGGGTCAGCCCCTCCCAGTGACCTGCCAACAGCAATCACTGTTCAACTAAAACAGGAGGATGCACATAGCCAACACAGGAAGAGCACCTGGAGTGACTGGCTTAGGTGACTAGGGAGGTTGTGCCACTGGGCCGTAAAGGACACCTACAACATATAGCCACTCTACTAAGACCAGAAAAACATAGCACTTTATCTAATACATAGAAACACTGAAAAGCTGCCAAAATGAAGAGACAAAGAAATAGTTACCAAATGAAAAAACAGGAGAGATCTCCAGAAAAAAAAAAATAAATGAAATGGAGGCAAGCAAAATACCAGACACAGAGTTCAAAAATATGGTTATAAAGATGTTCAATGAACTTAGTGAGAACTTCAACAGCTTAAAAAAGGACATAAAAACCATGGAAAAAGAAACAATCAGAAATAAAGACTACACTAATTGAAATGAAAAATACATTACAGGAAATCAACAGTGAAGTAGATGAAGCAGAGGATCAAATCAGTGATTTGGAAGATAAGGAAGCAGAAAACACCCATTTAGAAGAACAAAATGAAAAAAGGAAATAAAAAAATGACAATAGTGTAAGGAGCCTCTGGGATACTTCAAGAGTACCAACATTCACATCATGGGGATACCAGAAGTAGAAGAGGGATAACGAGAAATTGGGAATCTATTTGAAAAAATAATGACAGAAAACTTCCGTAACTTGGTGAGGGAAATAGATACACAAGTCGAGGAAGCTACAAAAAGCCCCAAACAAGATGAACCCAAAGAGACCCAAACCAAGACATATCATAATTAAAATGCCAAAGGTTAAAGACAAAAAAATCTTAAAGGCAGCAAGAGAAAAGCAGTTAGTTACCTATAAGGCAGCTTCCATAACACTGTCAGATGATTTCTCAACAGAAACTTTGTGAGCCAGAAGGGATTGGCACAAGATATTCAAAGTGATGAAAAACAAGGACCTACAACCAAGATTACTCTACCAAGCAAAGCTACCATTTAGAATTGAAGGACAGAAAAAGAGCTTCCCAGACAAGAAAAAGCTAAAGGAGTTCACCACAAAACAAGTACTACAAGAAATATTAAAGGGTCTTCTTTAAGAAAAAGAAGAAAAAAAGATAAAAAGTATGAATAATAAAATGGCAATAAATACTATATCTAGCAACAATTACTTTAAATGCAAATGAATTAAAAGCTCCAATGAAGATATACAGTGACTGAATGGATATGAAAACAAGACCCTTACATATGTTCTCTTCAAAAGACTCATTTCAGATTAAAAGACACACACAGGCTGAAAGTAAAGGAATGGAAAAAAAATAGAATATGAGTATGGACATTTTTAAAAAGCTGAGGTAGCAATACTAGTATCAGATAAAATAGATTTTAAAACAAAGGCTATAACAAGAGACAAAAAGGGATCCAGAAAGTCCATTCTGGGTATTTATTTAAAGAAACCTAAAACACAATAGAAATACATATATGTGAGCTCCATTTAGAAAAAATCCAACCATTGTTAATATAACGAGAACAGCTTGCATGACATCAATGTAAATATGGCAGCAAAGGAAAGTGGATTGGAGTGTGCATATGTGAAAAAGGGTGACTTCACTGTACTAGTCAGATGCTGTATTAGTCAGACACTGTACATGGTAGATGCTGTTGAGTGAGCATGTGTACTGTGTGGCCACCACATTCAAAATGACTAAGGAAATAGAGCAATGGATCTGCATAAAATTTTGCATTAACCTTGAACATTCCTCTGCAGGAACTATTTTCCTGATCTTAGCAGAAAAGTATATAGTTTCTCATTAATCTCTTTTCATAAAGCAAATATCCATGTACCACCATCCCTATGAATAACCAAAATGTTGCAGAAACACCAGAAGCTATGGGAATCTCCACTCCAAATCCTATCACCTATCTTCAATTTAACCACTATCTTCAATTTTGTTTTAATCACTTCTTATATAACTAAACACGATAGTCTAGTTTTGGAAATATATGAAAATAGATCATACAGTGTTATACTTTTGTGTCTTTTATTTTTACTCAACATTATTTTTATGTGATTTGACCATGTTATTTTTGCTATTAGCCATTATCATTACTGTAAGGCAGAGGAATGGCAAAATTTTTCTATGAATGACAGTATTTTCCAATCCTTTAACCTCAAACCAATAAATGAGACTTCACTATTGACCTATCAAATTTAAATAACATTTTTAAATTTATCAAAATTTTAAATAAAAATTAAAGTTTTAAATGAAAGCAAATTTTTGATGTCAGTAAAATAAATGATAATGTTTGTGGTTTTTCTTCAAGGTGTTTCTATCTAGTTCAATGATAGCAAGATTTTGAACTGGCTATCTAAGACCCAGTCCAATAAATTATTTTTTCACCCATATTTTCTGTTAAATTCAAGGATCCTAACTTACAATTATGGCTGTCAAGAATGGTCACAGTGTTTTTTGTGGCTCTATCAGAAATTTCCAAAAAATAAAATTAAACATAAATCTAGAAATTAAGGTTGTTTCTTACTGAAGACTACTATGTTACTGCAGATACTATGCATCGCATTCAAAACCTGTAAAAATTCATGTTTTAATTTTGGACATAATTTGGTGAATATATCATTTGGTTGTATTCAACTCTAATAAGTAGTAATTATTTACTGCATAATTTTGAGTTTTAAAAATTAGAACAATAATCTATCACTGAGTTCTTTCAATGTGGAATGAAAAAAGTATCAATTGTTAAGCAAAAGTCACATATCTGGCCATTCAGACATTACATTGCATATCAAGTGCCCTCTCATAAAAATGATGTACTGCTAGATGACTTCCAGATAAAAGTGGTGATGACAAGAAATTTCTTTTTAAATAGGTTTCCTAAAATAAATATTGCCTTTAATTATCACTCTCCCCACCAAATTATAAACAGCAACTGGATACTGCATATCTATATAATAATTAATACAAGTATTTTAGGTTCTCCCTAACAAGATGGGAAATCAGTACTGGAGTACACTGAGCTGACAAAATTTATATATATTTTATAGTAGACTATGAAGATGAATTCAGTCTAATTCAGCTTCACCATACAAAGTGAGAAAAAGGTCTTATCTCTCTCACTGGAAAGTGGATTTAAATAGAGATATTAGGATAATTTTATTCTCAGGTATGAAGAAATATGAAAAAGGAACCAAAATTTAGAGCAAAAGGGATTATGATGGCACAATTGCAGGTATTAAATCAAAGAAAAACACCTTCTTTTCACCAGAATAATCTCAACATTCTTAACATTTCTCCACTAGAAGGTAAAGTTAAAATTAATCCATTTTGCATTAAATATTGTTATTTCAAAAATCACTTTATGTTATTAGAAAATATTAACACAAATAGAAATATAAAAGTTACCAATCAAAACACTGTATATTTTTTAATATTTTTTATTGTTGTTCCATTTCAGTTGTCCCCATTTTTTTCCTCCATTTTTCTCTCCTGGCTTGCCCACTGCCACTTTCCACTTTCAACACCCCCCTCATTGTCTTAGTCTATGGGTCCTTTATACATATTCCTTGACTTGACCCTTCCCCTTCTTTGCCGCGTTATCTCCTCCCCTTCTACCATCTGGTCACTGACAGTTTGTTCTTTATTTCTATGTCTCTGGTTCTATTTTGCTCACTTATTTGTTTTGTTGATTAGGTTCCAATTATTGGTGAGATCATATGATATTTGTCTTTCATCACCTGGATTATTTCACTTAGCATAATGCTCTCTAGTTCCATCTATGTTCTCATGAAGGGTAGGAGTTCCTTCTTTCTTTCTGCTTTGTAGTATTCCATTGTGTAAATGTACCACAGTTTTCTGATCCATTCATTTGCTGATGGTCATTTAGGCTCTTTCCAGCACTTGGCTATTGTAAATAGCGCTACTATGAACATTGGGGTGTATAGGTTCTTTAGAATTGGTGATTTGGGATTTTTAGGGTATAATCCCAGCAGTGGAATCACAGGTCAAAAGGCAGTTGAGAAAGAAGAACAAAGTAGGAGGGATCATAATACCTGATATTAAACTGTATTACAAGGTCACCGCAATCAAAACAATCTGGTACTAGCATAAGAACAGACACATAGATCAATGGAACAGAATAGAAACCCAAGAAATAAACCCATGTCTCTATAGTCAATTAATATTTGACAAAGCGGGCAGGAGCATAAAATGGAGTAAAAATAGACTCTTCAACAAATGGTGTTGGGAGATCTGGACAGCTACATGCAAAAAAATGAAACTTGACCACCAACTTTTGTGTATACACAAAAATACACCCAAGATGGGTAAAAGACCTAAATATAAGTTGTGACACCATAAAAGTTCTAGACGAGATCATAAGCAGGAAAATATCAGATGTTCCATGCAGGCATATTTTCACTGGTATGTCCCCTAGAGCAGGGGATAAAAAGGAAAGAAAAAACAAATGGTACTACAATAACTTAAAAAGTTCTTCACAGCTAAAGAAAACATCAGTAAAATGAAAAGGGAACCAACCATATGGGAAAATGTTTGCCAATGATACCTTGGACAAAGTGTTTTCACTGTATATTTTTTAAGGAAGAAAAATCCAAATAATATTATCATCATATATGTTTCTACTATTATTTGAATAGCCAAAAAATAACTGAGAGATGAAATATACAGAGTACATATGATTTAAATTTGGAGGGGTAGGCTTTAATTCCCTCTCCCAGGACTGAGAAGTCTTATTCTTTGTGTTTAAAATGCTCCTAGGGTATTTTTCTATTTCCAGAATAGTTCAAAACAAAGCTTAGAAAATTTGATGTCATTTTTTTGACAGTTTATTATTGCTTTTATACAAGGGCAGACTTTGGAATTCCTTACACTACCATTTGTACTGTTATCCAGAGCCATAACATTTTCAAATACGAAGAAAGTAAAATCTTCATCCTTTACTATTTATTTAACTCCCTTTATTCTTTATTACCCCTCTACCCTCCATCCTTTTAGTAACCACCATACTGTTGTCAATGTCTATGAGTTTTTGTTTTTCTTTCTTGTTTGTTCATTTGTCGCTTTCAGTTTTATATCCCACATATAGAATTGTACGCTAGGAACCTATAAAACTTACTAACCAATGTCACCACAGTAAATTTAATAAAAAAGAAGAAAATATGAAAAAAAACCAAAAAACAAAGCTTAAACAAACATCTATTATTTGTTTTATCTAGATGGAAATTATACCTTTAATCAATTATAAAAGGGCATCACACTTTTTCTTACTGTAGTAGGGGTCGGGACTTTTCATCATTTTCTGTTGAATCCAAGGTGAACAGAGAAAATAGGAATCGTCATTGTTGAATATTATAATAAATACATCAAGTACTTTACATTAACACTACTAAAAGAAACTCACATCTTCTTTTTCATTTTTATGGCTAAGCAGCATAGCAAGAGAGAATTAATTATCAAAATCCAAAATGACTACAAAAGCCTACTCAAATGTATTTTTTAAATATTTTAACATAATTTTGCAAATCTAGGAGTTCAAATGGACAGGCAAAGATGATTACATATTACGTATTTTTACCAATTCATTTCAATGTGTTAGGGCTAAAGAATTATGAGATAATTAGAAAAATATGAAGACAAATCCATTTTTTAAATTGTTAATGGAATAATAAAAAAGATGATTTCAAGGACATGAGACAGACCAGTAATAGATGACAGTGGTTCTGTAAGTCAGGGCAAAAAATCTGGCATAAGAATTTCAAAGAGAGCAAAATGCTGGAGAACTGCTATTCAAACAATGCATGATGGTCAAATTAGAGTACATAACATGAATACATTATAAATCTGGTTTCATGCTAATTCTCTAACATCAGACACAAAAATGCAACATATCCTACCCTTACAAGGACAAAGAAATGTGGTGTATGATTGACCTTTTGTGGTATATACATTCATAATTTTAAAATAATTAATTATATAATAAAAATGTTATCAAATGTAGGTTCTAATAATAGATATTTTCTGCCTCATTAAAATGAAATATTACAATATGTGTCTTCAACTTGTGCTATACCCTTGATCACACCCCCTTGCCTTACCTTAAAGTTATTTGTATTGCCTTCCATTAAATAATGAATTAGAAAGGAGCATTTGGAGAAAAAAATGGAAATAAAATATAGAAGTTTTCTGGAAATGTGTCTGCTAGCACTTTAAAGCCAGTTTTCTTCTTAAAACTAAAGACTATTACACTTGTGATTATTAGTTTTCAGAAAGTATAGTAGGAAAATAGTAAACAAATTAAACCGATCAATATCTGTATCAGAATAGCTAAATACAAAAAACAAAATATATGTGGACAGAACAGTACCTCTTTTTTTAAATTATTTTTTTATTTTAAATTTATTTATTTATGTATTTATTTTTAATTATTCAAATACATTTGTCTCCACTTACCCGCTGCCACTTTCCCCTGCCCCATCCACTCCCACCACCCTCCTCAATCCTTCCCCACCTTGGCTTCCTCCCTGTGTCCTTCACAACTAGAACAGTACCTTTTTAAGTTATCAGTCTGATCTCAAATTGATGCTTGTATGATCCCGTTCAATTTTTAACCATTGAAAGTAGTTCTTGCAATTACTTGGCATATGCCAAAATTATTTCAAGGTGAGACAAAGCCACAAATTTGACTAGCAAAAATTAAAACTATTGAGGGAGAAAACTAATTCAAGACTTTATTTTAGAATTACATAAAACTGTGTTTGCTTTTTGAAAGATTCAACTAATCTTGGTCTAATTTAAAAATCTTAACATTACTTAACATATATTTTCTATATGAATATCTCTATATGGCTTTTCAAAGATAGGTACTTTAATATTTTGTTTGTAGAATACAGAAATGGTTTTGCTGTATTTTGAATCATTGATGATGAATATGCATTCCTTTAAGAAAGCCTTTTGAACTGACAAAGGATGAATGATTGAGATCAGTAACAAATATATTTTGTTGTCCTGGACTGACATGTTATTTATAGCAATACCTATATTAATTAATGCCATACAAATCTACCAGATGTGTCAGAGAAATATTTTATACCTTTCACAGAATATAGCTTGAATGTAGCTAAAATTACAATACAGATGTGGAAATGCATCCTTTTTGATAAAGAACTAACCTCTCTCTCTTTCCCTCACTCCTTCTCTTTATATACACACATGCACATTCATACACACAAGTACATATCACATCAAATACACTTTCCAAGATGGAGAAAACCCACTTAAACATAGAATTAGCTATATCTTATCTTTTTAATAAAACTTTTTTACTTTATAAAAAATAACTCTACCTTGCAAAGTTCAAATAAACTATAATCCTAACTCAATAAAATACAGAATGTAATGTACAAAAATATGAGTTGAGGTCTTCACAAATCACATTATCATCATTGCACTTTACCAAATTAAATTTAAAAATGCTAACCCCAGATTCACTCAACTACATTGGTAGATTATTAACAATGAAAACTATGTATTAATCATTTTTATTTCCCCATTCCCTACACACAGAAATTGGTGTGTAGTGGGAACCAGTTTTTTTAATAAAGAATTAAGTTCAGTAAAGTCATCAAAATCACAACTTTTTCAGTGAATTCAGTATATACAAAGAAAGAATTATTAATTTTAGCAACTAAAACTGTAGTTATTAAATCAAATATACTGGTAAAGATCTCATCTCAGTGTCTGACAGATAGCCAGCACTTAATAAATGTGAACTGCAATGAGACTGAGCATGCATCCTGGATTGCCTAGGATAGCTCTGGTTCATACTTACTGAAAGTATTAATAGCTATACCTTTCTTTCTGGAAGGGTCTCAGTTTGGATAGTAACTTTATACATTCATCCAAATTATCTAATGTATTACTTCATTTTATCAACAAATTAGTTTCTCTTTTTCTTATTTTCTATGATGCTGTTACATGACAAAAGTATTTTGCTGGAATAGAAGGTAAAAATGTTATCATCAGCATAGAAATAACCTCTTAGCTATCAAATGCAAATGTGACTTATTTTTTATGAATAGTTTATTCATTTTTATTGCTGAGTACTATTTCATTGCATGGCTTATTTATCCAATCATTTCTTGATGGACATTTGGGTTGTTTTCAGTTTTTGTTATTTTTTTAACCCTGGTGCTCTTAATTTTTCTAATTTATTGTGATGTGTTTTTTTTTTCCACTCCTTCCTTCTTAAAACACTCTCTGTGTGGCATCTATGACATCACTAATTTCTTGATTTGTCTCCTACCTCTCAAACCTCCTTGTTAAAGTCTCTACTAGTTCTTATTCTTATATGCCTCTCCCCAATGTCAATATACTCAAGACTTAACTCTAGTCCCCTTCTTTTTGTAATCTGCACTATATTTCTTGCAGCTGTCACCATTTCTTGCAAATAATCCCAAACTTTTCCCTTGACTTGGAGATTTAAATTTCCTGCCGAATATACAATCTCCTATTCTGTCCCTTGTCCTTCAGTCTTAATTCCCTCTAACCCACACTCCACAACACAGACTAAACATTTTTTTTTACATTTTTTAACTTAAAGTTTCTCTTTGAGGTTGATTTCCAGTTTCAAGCCCTTGTGGTCCAAGAAAAAGTTTGGTATTAGTTCAATTTTCCTGAATTTGCTGAGGCTTGCTTTGTGTCCTATCATGTGCTCTATCTTTGAAAAACTTCCATGATCATTTGAAAAGAATGTGTATTTTGCTTGCTTGGGATGTAAGGTTCTATATATGTCAGTTAAGTCTCTTTGATTCAGTGGGTCATTCAGCTCCACAATATCCTTACTGATGTTTGTTTGGAAGATCTGTCAATTTTTGACAGTGGGGTGTTGAAACCCTCTACTATCAGTGTATTGCTGTCTATATCGTTTTTGAAGTCATCCAAGACTTTCCTTATATACTTGGGTGATCCTATATTGGGTGCATATAAGTTTACAATGTTTGTGTCTTCTTGATAGATTCTTCCTTTAAGTATTATAAAGTGCCCTTCTGGGTCTCTTTTTATGGCCTTTGTTTTGAAATCTATTTTGTCTGATATAAGTCTTGCAAACCTTGCTTTCTTCTCATGCCCATTTGCTTGGAATATTTTTTTCCATCCCTTTACTTTCAATCTGTGTAGGTTTTTTGCTCTGAGGTGAGTCTCTTGCAGGCAGCATATGTGTGGGTCATGTTTTCTTATCCATTCAGCTATCCTGTGTCTTTTGATTGGGGCATTTGGTCCATTTACATTGAAAGTTATTACTGATAGAAACCTATTCATTTTTTCTCTTTGTACCTGTGTTTTTCTCTTTCTCACTCTATTCCTTCATCTTCTTAAACCAGTCCCTTTAGCATATCTTGGAGTGCTGGTTTGGTGGAGATGTATGCTTTTAGCCTTCTTTTGTCTGGGAAACTCCTTATTTCACCTTCTATTTTAATTGAGATCATGCTGGGTAGAGCAGCCTTGATTGCAGGCCCTTGCTTTTCATGACTTGGAATTTCTTGCCATTCCCTTCTGGTTTGTGGTGTTTCTGTTGAGAAGTCAGCTCCTAGGCGTATCGGGGCCCCCTTGTATGTTACTTTCTCCTTCTCCCTTGCTGCCTTGAGGATTCTCTCTTTGTCTTTGAGATTTGCCATTTTAATGATGATGTGTCTTGGAGTGGACCTCTTTGAGTCCCTCTTGAGTGGGGCCCTCTGTGCCTCCTGGATCCATGAGACCTTTCTCTTCTCAAATTGGGGAAATTTTCCATCATTACTTTTTCAAGGAGGTCCTCTATCCGTTGCTCCTCTTCTTCTCCATCTGGTATCCCTATTATACGGATATTATTGCGTTTTAGGTTGTCCCGCATTTCCCTAAATGCCTCTTCATTCTTTTTGAGTCTTTTTTCCATTTCTTGTTCTTTCTGGGAGCTGTTTTCTACCTTATCCTCCATCTAACTGATTCGTTCCTGGGCTTCATCTAGCCTGCTTTGGATTCCTTCGACTGTGTTCTATTCAGAAATGGTATTCTTCACAGCCTCTTGTGTCTTCTTGATAGTTTCTATGTCCTTTTCCAGGTTGCTATAGTTTGCTGTAAGATCCTGATAGTTTCTCTGCAGTTTCTCATAGTTATCTTTGAGCTGGCTGAGCTCATTGAGCTTCCTTAGAGCCATTGTTTTGAATTCAATATCTGATAGTTCCCTTGCCTCTATTTAATTTAGCTCTCTGTGTGGGGAGTCCCCTTTTCCACTCATTTAGGGGGAACTTCTTTTTCTTCCCATTTTTGTGAGAGTTTGTTATGTAATTTACATATTTATTTTTGCTTCTGTTTCAATTGGGCTGTCTCAATTTCCTAACTTTGTGAATTAAACTTCTATGGTAGTAGGCAGGTCTTTTTATTTATTTATCTATCTATCTATCTATTTATTTATTTTTCACTTTTCTTTCTGGCCTGCCTCTGATGATGTCAGTTGTTGACCCTATATGACCTTGGGTCATTTGTTTGAGCTTTCCAGGAGTCTATTGTCTGTGTCTGACTCCTGCTTTGGGCAGCTCTGTGACCCCTTCTGCCAGGCATCCACTATTTCTGTGGATCGCTCTGCACTCTCACGCTGGCTCCTTGAGCGTGCTCCCGGCTGGGCAGGATCCCCCTCCCGCCTGTGCACTTATTTACCCAACCTCGCGCACATGTCTGGCGCCCGCGCCAGGCAGCTGCCCCCAGACTGGTCAGTTAGGGTCTTCTATTGTGTGCTTTCTCTGTTTTTGGCTCTTTGGGGGTGTCGCCTGCCCACACAAAATGGAGACTATGGAAATGGAAGGAAGTCAGCTCTAGGACTCTCTGATTAATCCTGTCTCCAGTCCTCCTCCAGAGTCTCTGGGCAGCTTTGTGACCCCTTCATCCTGTGAGTTACCATTTCTGAGGACCGCTTTGCACTGGCAGGTCCACGTGGGCCAGATTACACCTGTCCTCACCGATCTGTGCACTCCCTCACAGGACCCGTGGGCGCCAACCTGCGAGAGCCTTCGCCAGCCGGCGCAGTCGCAGATCCACACAAGATCTCACCAACCCTCCCCGGCACTTGGCACGTGTGTGTACACACTTGCACAGGGTGGTTTTGGGCTATTGTGTGCTTTTCAGCTTTTGGCTTTTTGGGGGCGTGGCCTGCCCATGCACAATGGAGACTACAGAAGGAGAAGGAGTTGGGATTTTCTGGTTCCTCCTCCCGTTCTTTCCCCAAAGCCTCCATTTCCAGTCTCTTCTCAGTCTCTGGGCAGTTCTGTGACCACTTCGGCCAGGGATCCACTATTTCTGCGAACCGCGTTGTATTCGCAGGCCGTCTGGGTCCTGTGCGTCTGCTTCTGCTTGTTTGGGGGCGCACCTTGCCTGTGCAAAATGGAGATTATGGAATGGGGAGGGGATAGGGACTCCCCTGTTCCTCCTCCTGTTCTTTCCCCAAAGCCCCCGTCTCCAGTCTCTCCTCGAGGCTCTCTATGCAGCTGTGTGACCCCTTTGGCCAGGGATCCCCTATTTCTTCCAGCTTGTCTGTACTTAGCCCCCCAGCTCACACGTGCAGAAGCTGTGTTTGGAGCATACAAAAGGCAAGTTAATTGATTCCCTTATGCCTGAGCAAGATGGTAGCTGCAGAGTGAGAGGTGAGTTATTACTGGGGCTCCACTGGCTACCGTCTCAGTTCTTTTCACAAAGTTTTCCTCACCAATCTTTTCCCAGGTACCAGCCCACTCTGCTGCTGCCTCTACCCAGAGATCAAGGAGGGTGGCTGCTACTGTAAGGAGGGTGGCTGCTACTGTCAATTTTTGCATTGGCCCTTTATATGTATCTCTGCATCCCCAGCCACCTGTCTCTGGCCGAGAGCACCCCTAAGCTTTTCGGGGTTGCGTTTTGTCTGTGTGTTTTCCTGGCTTTAGCTGCTGTAGTCTAGGGGTCCCCGTTTATGGTTCAGACCTTGTTCTTCTCGGGGGATCCAACTGGCCGTTTCAATGTCCCTCTAGTGCTGGTGCCCGTGGGCACCCAGCCCACCCTCTTGAGCCTCCACCACACTTCTCACCCATTGGGATGTGTGAGAGTTGAATCCACTGTCTGTACGCGGCTCCAAGGCTCCTCTCCCTCTATCATTCCATTGTTTTCCAGGTGATTTCTCCACTATTTAGTCGCAATTTCAGTTTGGTCTTGGAAGGAGGTCAGCATGACTCCCATTCACTCCTCCACCATCTTCCTCTCTCCGAGAGATACAATTTTTAAAATTTAAAAATTAATTTTAAATTTAAAAATAATAAATGTCAACAATCTCTATAGAGAACATTGGCCACCTCCTTTCTGATCTCAAGGTTAAATTGATGAACTTAGCTTATGACCTGAAGCCATATCTGACATGGTTTCTTATAAAAATCTGATCTGATTTCTGGACAAACAATAAAAAGTATTTTGGGGAAAACTGAAGATGGTGGCTGAGTAGGTGGAAGCTGAGTCCACTTGCTCTTACCCCCAACCCAGATTTTCAACTGAATTTCCAACAAGCAACCTTAACAATCAAGAGAATTTTAGCTGATACGAAGTTTTGAAGCCAAGGGAATGCTTCATACTGTCCAGTAAGGCAAGGGTCACCAACCCCCAGTACTGGTCTATGGGCCCTTAGGAACCCAGTCACACAGCTGGAGGTAAGTGGCAGGCAAAGTTTTGCTGGCATTACTGACTGAGCTCCACCTCTTGTCTTTTGTCTTCCAATTCTACCCCATGTGTGGAAAAACTGTCTTACACAGAACCTGTCCCTGGTGCCAAAAAGGTTGGGGATTGCTGCAATAAGGACATTTTATAAGTGAAAGGGGAAATACTCTGTGTGTGGCTCCAGTCACAGTTGAGGGACCAGGCAGAAATCATAGTTTTGGAGCTCCCTCCCCCCTTGGAGCAAGGGACTTTAATCCCATGCAGGGATCCCCAACCATTATCTGAGAAACTTGGGGGGAATCCACTGAGTCTGTGAGATCCAGGCTGTGCACTCACATTGATCAAAGCTTCCAATGTTGAAGCTCCAACCTGGAGAGCTCAGAGTAGAAGCTTAGACTGCTAAAGGGTTGTTGCACCTGCATCTGTCAGAGGAACTTAAAGGCTGCAGCCAGCCATGACTTTGAGAGACATTTTGCTCCTTGGAGAGGTTATATGGACAGAGAACCTGGCAAGTGAATCAGTACTGTGGTATGAGTACTGCAGAGAGACAAATAAAAGAAACTGAAATGTGGTTGGGCAAGGACCCCGTGCACAGCTACTCTGCCAGCAAAGAGACCGAATTGAAATTACAGTGATGGAGTTCCCTCCCCTTTGAACTATGGGGCCACAAAAATACTCACAGCAATAGAGAGGAAAGGGGAGACTGTGGGGTCTCTGGCTACAGAATACAGTGAGGTTCCACCACACTTGTGAAAATTACAGATCACAAATTCAGCATGAAGTGTTTCTATGTTTGGGGTGTCGGATGGAAAAGTTCACTATAGAGCTCAGACTAAGAGAAACCCTGTTGATGCAACAGGGCTTATGAGTGTGGCAGACAGCAGTGGCATAAAGGAGATGACTGCAGGGGAAGCCCAGGGGGGAGACCAAAACAAAGAACTTGCTGAGTGGATTGGAAAAGATAACTGGTTTCCCTACTCTAAAGTGTGAAGGCAGAGCCCCAACCCCCACTGTGAGGAATCTCTGTTGCTGCAGCTGTGGAGAGGAACCTAGCAATAGGGGAACATTTTTTTTTGCCTGTTCTGAACTTATCACAGCCATGCCAAGCCATGCTGTATCTTTAGGTCCTCTCCCACCAAGACCAGCTGGGCAGAATGATCACAACAAGGAGTTTGGGGGCCCTGCCCAACTTGTTTTGCAAACAAACTAGTGGCTTATGTGGAGCAGAGAGTTTCAGACTATGTCTCCTGCAAAGGATGTGCGCTAAGAGTTCAATGAGAGGTGAGGGCCTGGGATTCTCTGCAATAAGGCTGACCCACTCAGAGCCCACCATCCCCTGGGAAGGGAAAGGAGAGCCCATCACCCTCCTGCAGGGTTGTATGCACCACTTCCAAAGGGGAAATTTTGCAGATCAGCACTGCCAGGTCCAAGATTCCCTTGTTAGGTGCATTTCTGCATGGGGAAGAAAGATAAACTCCAAACAGGGACTTTCAAAGTGTGAGATATTGAAGGATATTGCCTTGTAACAGGGCAGAGAGCTTAGCCTTCCAATGAGGTCTTGGAATGAAAAGGAGAGTTTAGCCCACACTAGCTGTCTGGTCTTGCCCCAACCTCATTGAGAGCCTCTTTTGATGTATCCCCTGAAGTCTAGAGATGCTTAGCTCATTCTCTCAAAGGGGAAAGTTGAATGTATTCATTGTGAGTCAGCAGTAAACCCCCCTGAGGAATCAAGTGTCGGAGTCTCTGGCAAAGGCTAAAGGGGCTGATTTTGAGTAGGACTACACTCCCCTTACTGAGTACCCTACAGATTACCAGGCCAAAAAAGTGGAAACCTGCTAGTCCTATCTCAATAGACCTGGTATCATCTTACAGACTCTCATCAGAAAGCTCTGGAGAAAAATCAACCAACCACAGAGAAGGGTAGAGTGTCTGAAAGAGGAGGCCGAAATCTGGGAGCCTTACTCCTTTACATAGCTGCAACCACTCCAAGCATGAAGGAGTTGACCCTTTTACAACAGATTAGCCCCTCACATGCACAAGCTGATCAGGTAAACACAGACATATGCAATGAACAGCCTGGTATATAGAGAGATATCCTAGAGCTGGTTTTACACATTGTCTAAAAGTGACCTGTTGCTGAACCCCACCCTACTGGACCCAGAGCCAACAAAACCAGTGATGAGCTTTATACCACACCAAAGCTTGAACCAACTAGCCCAAAGGGGCTAGTATACCCAAAGGGGGATTCCTCAGCTCCAGATCCTGCTGGGAACAATGACACATCAGGGGACAACAACTGCACAGCATCCCACACTCAGAGATCGAGGGTTACTCTTATAGTCACCCAGCCTGAAGGAATAACTCTACCCACAAAAGAATCATCAGCACTTAATATGAAACTACAAAAAATATGCCAGGGAACCCACAAGAAACACTCCTGGGCCACAGAATTCAGGTGTTTCAAAGGATTGGGCAACTAACCCCAGTAAGACACCTTAATTATAAAACAAGCAAAGTAGATTCAGGAGACACACCTATTTAACACACAGAGATGAAATGGGGCAACAAAGAAGAATGCCCGAAGCAAAAAAAGAAAACAAAAGAAATTCCACAAAAAGAATTAAAAGATATAGGTGAAATGGAAAGAACACAAATATCAGATGCAGAATTTAAAACAACGGTTATAAGGATGTTCAAAGATTTTAGGGGAAGGATAGATAATCTCAATAAGAACTTAAATAAAGCAATAGCAGTCATTGAAAAGGATACAGAAACCATAAATAAGAACTAATTAGACATAAAGATTACAATATCTGAAATGAAGAATTCAGTTGATGAAGCAAAGGATCAAATCAGCAAATTATAGGGCAAGATGACAGCATCTACCCAAAGGGAAAATGAAAAAGAAAAGAGGCTTAGGAGAAATGAGGAAAGCCTAAGGGAGCTTTTCAATAACATCAAGCACAGCAACATCTGCATCACAGGAGTGCCAGAAGGGAATGTGTGAGAGAGAGGGATAGAGAACATATTTGGAGAAATATGGCAGAAAACTTTCCCAACCTGTTGAAGAAAAAGGGTACATGAGCCAAGGAAGGACAGTGAGTCCCAAGAAAGATGAACCCAAAGAAACATACACCAAGACACATCATAATTAAAATGTCAAAGACTGAAGAAAAAGAGAGAAATTCAAGGGTAGCAAAAGAGAGATAGTTACATACAGAGAAGACTCCCCTTAGAATCTCACCTGGTTTCTCAACAGAAACACTACAGACCAGATTTGATTGGCAGAAAATATTCAAAGTAATGAAGTCTAAGAACATGAAAGCCTGGATTGCTCTACCCAGCAAGGCTATCATTTAAAATTGAAGGCCAATAAAGATATGCTCAAACAAAATAAAGTTAAAAGAGCTCATTACCACCAAATCAGCATTGCAAGAAATGTTAAAGGACTTTCTGTAAGAAGAAGAAATAAAGAGAGAAAAAAGCAAGTACAATATAAAAATGGCAAAAATAAGTACTTATCTATACTAACCTTAAATGTAAATGGATTAAATGCTCCAATCAAAAGACATAGAGTAGTTGAATGTATAAGAATAGTAGATATCTATAAAGTATATATAAAGTAAAGTAGATATATATAAGTACAGTAGATATATATAAAACATAACTTTTATGTTTTATTCTACTATATATCTATATACTATACTAGTATATAGATATATAAATCTAGTATATATATATTCTAGCATTTATATATATAAATACTATTTATTCTAGTATTTATATATATAGAATAGAATAAATACTATATAGATAAAATAGAATAAATACTATTTATCCTAGTATTTATATTTATAAATACTAGAATAAAACATTAAAGTTATGTTTTATATACATCTACTAGAGACCCACCTCAGAACAAAAGATTTCCACAGGCTCAGAGTAAAAAGATGGATGAAAAATTCCAAACAAATGGAAATGAAAAAAAAAAAGCGAGTGTAGCAATCCTCATATGTAATAAAATAGACTTCAAAATGAAAGCCATAAAACAGATAAAGAAGGGCACTTCATAATTTTTAAGGTTCAACCCAGCAAGAGGACATAACCCTTGTAAACATACATATAGGAGCACCCAATATAGGAGCACCTAAGTATATACAAAATATCTTGGTGATATTTTGTATATATTTAGGAAAGGAAGATATTGACAAGTCATAATAGGAAATTTTAACACCCCATTGTCAACAATGAATGCATCTTCCAGACAAAAAATCAACGAAGAGACAGTGGCATTAAATGACAGATGAGATCAAAAGGATTTAGCTGATATTTACAGAACATTTCATTCCAAAGAAGATGTATATGCATTCTTTTCAACTGCACACTGAATGCTCTCAAAGATAGATTACATGTTAGGCAAAAGAACAAGCTTTAACAAATTCAAGAAAGTTGAAATTACAGCAAGCATTTCCTCAGATCATAATGGCATAAACTTACAAATCAACCTCAATAAAAAGACTCAAAAACATTCAAATACATGGAAGCTAAATGACATGTTATTAAATAATAAATGGGTAACCAAAGATATCAAGGAGGGGATCAAAAAATTCCTGGAAACAAATGAAAATGAGCACACAACAATCCAAAATCTATGGGACACAGAGAAAGCAATCCTGAGAGGGAAGTTCATAGCACTACTGGCCTATCTCAAGGAGAGAGAAAAATCTCAAGTAAACAATATAACACTACCCTAAAAGAACTAGAAAAAAAAAAAAAAGCAAAGTACAAAGCAAATAGAAGGAGGAACATAATCAAGACCAGACAGAAATCAATGACAGAGAGACTAAAAAGTTATACAGAAGATCAATGAAAAGCAGGAGCTGGTTCTTTGAAAAGATAAACAAGATTGGTGAACCTTTTAACCAGACTCATCAAAAAAAGTAGAGAAAGGATCCAAATAAATAAAATCAGAAATGAAAGAGGTGAGATGACAACAGATATCACAGAAATAGAAGGTATTAAAGAAATGATTATGAACAACTATATGCCAAGAAACTGGTCAACCTTGGTGAAATAGATAAGAAATACACAATTCTCCAAAACTGAATCAGGAAGAAGCAGAAAACTTGAATAGACAAATAACAATAAAATAAATCAAAGCAGTAATTAGAACACTCCCAGCACACAAAAGCTCCGGACCAGATGGTTTCACAGATGAATTTTACCAATAATTCAAAGAACTATCACCGATCCTTCTCCAACTATCCTAAAAAATTCAAGAGAAGAGAAGACTTTGAAGCTCTTTCTATGAGACCACTTTTATCCTACATCCAAACCAAGGTAAAGACACAACAAAGAAAGAAAATGATAGGCCAATATCTCTAATAAACATAGACCCAAAAATACTCTCAAAATATTAGCAAACCAGATTCAGTAATACATTAAAAAGATCATACACCATGATCAAGTGGGATTTATCTCAGGGATGCAAGATTGGTACAAAATTTGCAGATCAATAAATGTGATACATCACATAAATAAAATGAAAGACAGAACTCACATAATCATATCAATAGATGTAGAAAAAGCATTTGATAAAATCCAGCACACATTCATGATAAAAACTCCTAGCTGAGTGGGAACAGAGGTATGATCCCTCAAGATAATAAAGGCCATATATGAAAAACTACAGCTAACAACATTCTCAATGGGCAAAAACTCAAAGTATTCCCCTTAAGATTAGGAACAAGAAAGAGACATCTGCTTGTACTCAAGGTAGTCCTGGAAGCCTTAGTCACAGCAATCAGACAAGAACAAAAAATAGAAGGCATCCAAATTGGAAAGGAGGAAGTAAAACTGTCATCATTCTCAGATGACATGATATTGTAACACAGAAAACCCAAAAGACTCCGCCAAAAAACCGCTAGACCTAATAAATGAATTTGGCAAAGTAGCAGGATATAAAATTAATGGCCATTTTTATATACCAATAACAAGCTATCAGAAAAAGAAAGTAAGAAAACAATTCCATTTACTATTACAACAAAATAATTAAGGTACCTACAATAAATTTAACCAAGAAGTTAAAAGACATGTACCACAAAAACTATATCCCATTGTAGAAAGAAACTGAGGAAGATACAAGTAAATGGAAGCACATACTATGTTCATAGATTGGAAAAATTAACATCCTTAAAAAGCTATTTTACCCCAAGTAATCTATACATTCAATGAAATTCCTAGTAAAATACCAATGGCATACTTCAAGGAACTAATACTCCAAAAAAATGTTATAGAACCAAAAAGACCCTAAATAGCCCCGACAATTTTGAGAAAGAAGAACAAAGCTGAGATATCACAACTCCTGATATCAAACTACACTATCAGGTCACTGTAATAAAAACAGGCATAACTGTTACTGGTACTGGCATAAGAACAGACATATAAATGAATGGAACAGAATAGAGAGCCCAGAAATAAATCCATGTATACATGAGCAATTGATATTTGAGAAAGGTGGCAAATGCACACAATGGAGCAAAGACAGTCTCTTCAATAAATGGTGCTGGGAAAACTGACTGGTACAGGAAGGAAGGAAGGAAGGAAGGAAGGAAGGAAGGAAGGAAGGAAGGAAGGAAGGAAGGAAGGAAGGAAGGAAGGAAGGAAGGAAGGAAGGAAGGAAGGAAGGAAGGAAGGAAGGAAGGAAGGAAGAGAGGGAGGGAGGGAGGGAGGGAGGGAGGGAAACTAGATCACCAACTTAATACCATACACAAAAATAAACTCAAAATAGATAAAAGACTTAAATGTAACTCACAAAACCATAAAAATCCTAGAAGAAAAAATAGGGGGTAGAATCTCAGATATTCAACATAGAAATATTTTTGCTAATATATCTCCTAAGGCACTGGAAACAAAGCATAAAATAAACAAATGGGACTATACCAAATATAAAAGCTTCTGTAAAACTAAAGAAACATCAGCAAGACGAATAGGAAACTCACTGTATGTGAGAACATTTTCGCCAACCATACATACAACAAGGGTTTAATCTCCAAAATATACAAAGGACTAATACAACTGAATGCCCGGAAGACAAACAACCTGCATAAAAAATGGACAAAAGACTTGAATAGACACTTCTCCAAAAGGACATACAGAGGGCTGACCATATAAATGAGAAAGTGCTCAACATCACTAATCATCAGAGAAATACAAATTAAAACCTCAGTGAGATATCACCTTATTGAATGGCTACCATAAAAAAAAAAATCAACAAACGAGTGTTGGTGAGGATGTGGAGAAAAGGGAACCTTAGTGCACTGTTGGTGGGAATGCAGTCTGGCACAGCCACTGTGAAAAATAATATGGAGTACCCCTTAAAAATTAAAAATGAAACTCCCTTTTGACCCAGAGAATCTACTTCTGTAACTATACCCTAAGGATCTGAAAATACCAATACCAAAAAAACTAAAACATCCTTATGTTTATAACAGTGATATTTACAATAGCCAAGATTAGGAACCAGCTTCAGTGCCCATCAGTAGATGAGTGGATAAAAGAGCTGTGGTGCATTTACACAATGGAATACTATGCAGCAGTGAAAAAGAAGAAACTCTTTCATTTTGCAACAGCATGGATAGACCTGGATAAAATTATGCTAAGTGAATTAAGCCAGTCAGTGAAAGAATACTGATATGTGATCTCACTTATATGTGGAATGAAATAAACACTAAATCAACAAACAAAATAGTAACAGAAGGTTGGATACATAAAACTGACTGAAAGATGCCAGAAAAGAGGGGAAGGGGACAGAATGAAAGATGGTGAAGGGAATAACCAAAGAAAATTTATGCACAACCCATGGACATGGACAACAAAATGGGGATTGGCTTGGGGGTGGGAAGAGGGTGTGGCTGGGTGGAGGTAAGAAAAGAGAGAAAAAGTGGGAATGACTGTAACAGCATAAACAACAAGAACAAAACTAAAAAAATATTTTATATGCAATCCATTTACATTTTGAGAAATTCTTGCTATTTAATTTTATCACTTGAAACAGCCTGTAAGTGCAATTTTCCATTCTCTCTTTTACTCAGCTATCCTCTCCTATCTCTTAAAATTTAACTTGAATATTCTGGTTCTAACCAATTTCAAATTAATAATGGCTTATATAGGTTCAGAAATTTATCTGAAACCTCTTCACTCAAGAACATTGATGTTTTCTTAAAAAATATCAAAACTATGAGATGTTTCTACAAATCTTAAAACAACATCTTGTTTTACCTCTACAATAAGAGTCTTTCATCCATTTCTCAAATGCCAATTTCAAATTCATATCCCTGACATGAACCAGATATCTTCAAAAATCTCTCTCCTCACTGACTTTTGCAGAATATATCAGACCTGAAAAAGCTGTTTAAATATATTTTCATAATCTGTTGGACTGGCTAGGAGGAGGGGTGAAACATATTAATGACTAAATTCAATGCATTTTACTTCAAATCATGCAAATTATTTCCCCAGTACCTTTTCTACGAGTGTACCAATTAGTGTTTAACAGAAGGAGGGGCTCCTCAATATTAATACAATAAACCAAAACTTATTAAACCTAAATCTCTTCATCTTAGTATCATATCTTCCTCTCCTTTACTTAGTTCCACTAATCTTTTCTACATTCTACTTTCTACATTCTACATTTCTGCATTCTACATTCTAGAATCAACCTGAACATACCATGCTCACCTTTATCATCCTTTAGTCTTTTTTTTTCAATGGGTATAACAGATATTTTATTCATGAAATTAACATGTGGTCCACATTTTTGGAATAACTTCATTGAGCTATGAAGTCTCTGTCTTCCTGCACTCTGAGATTCAGTAATACAGTAACAGTCCCCCATTATTGCTGTGGACCTGTGCAATGGCTTAGCAACTAAACACCTGGGAACATAGTGACTGAAAAGAGCAATCAATGTTCCTCTCCCAATTTCTTGCTCATCAAGGCGTCTTTGGCCCAAGGTCCTGTCAGCGTCAGTTAGAGGAGGGCAGGGGCTAGAATGTCTCTCTCCTCTCAAATTCTATCTGATCAAATTGTACCATACCTTTCAACCCTCAATTCAACTACCATGAACTCCATGAAGCACTTGTTTATCTTTTTAGCCAGAAGTTATCAAATCACATAGCTTTTTCTCTACAGCTACCTATTGAAAACTGTTCACCTAATCTACCATGTATTACATTTGTCCACATACCTGACTTAATTATACATTATTTGAAAATAGAGAATGTTTTATTCATCTGTGTCTATCTTAACAACCTAACTTTAGTACAAAGATAGTAACTGAACTATTTGATAAGGAATGATGAGCAAAGTAAAACAGAACCATGGTATAACTCAAAAAAAGACAGTTATATTAAACTCTTCTTAATTGTTTATGTTCATCAATTCCAGAAAATTATTTTTACTACCTTGATTTCCAAGTTCTAACTAAAAATTTCAAAAATATATCTCATAGAGGACAATCAAGTCATTATTTAGCTTACTTCCATAGAAAACATACTAGACAAACTGTGCTAAGATAGTAAAATAAAATGTCTGGTTTTAGTTACCTACTCTGAAGTTCTGAAGTGACATTACATTTTAAAACTCAAAAAAAATTATAGGTTTATTTTTTTGCAAAAACCACATTATATGGCAATTTGTTTTAAATGATATAATAAATCTCTCATAAGGACCACTAAAGTAATTCTCTTTGTCTTTTGAAAAGTAAAATCAAAGCTAACACATAGACTACAAACTGGGGACACCCAAGGAGTATATAAGAGTTAGAACAAGAAGTATAAACTTATATTCCAAATAATAATTGTATTAGCAATAAATTTTAGAAAATGAAATATTTACACAAATTATTTTATGGAAAAGAACTTACCTATCTAAGCTTTAGGTCAAGCATGATGCCTAACCTAAAATGAATTGTCAGAGAATAACAAGGACCTTCTAACTGGGAAGACCTATGCACTCCTGAATCACCTCAAACTTCCATATTTATAGGAGATAGTCATAGAAGAAATTAATTTATCCAAGATTTCAGGGAGGAAAATGGCAGAGATAAGACTTGAGTTATGTATAACTGCTCTAACCCAGTAGTCTGTGATTTTGTAACCAGTGCAAGTGGGATTTATTCAAAATTGAGTTAATATAAAAATATACACATAAAACATTTAATTTCTGTGGCTACATTTCAGAATATCTAATTTCCATTAATTGACCTAGATAATTAAAATGATAAAATACTAATACTTTTTGTACAGTTTGTCTACAGTGTAGTTTCTACATGTTTAGCTTCACATTAAACATATTTACTTATGTAGTATACATATTTATAACTACAGAGTTAACCAATATCAGCATCAATGGATTCACATTTAAAGAAGACCAAGTCATTTTGTGCATATTTTCTAAGTAATTGATTATATATTAACTTATTTATGAGATGGGGGGAAAAAATCTCCAAGCAAACAAGCATGAGAGGGAGAAGAAAAAAAAATCCTTATCTATAGTCCCCTGACAACTGAGTTTGGACAACAGTATTTTCAAAATGTAACCTATTCAGGGCTGGATATGTAATTACCTTCACTTCATAGTCTAGACATTAATGCTTTCATAGTATTTAAGACTCCTTGTAACATGCTTGCAGCTTTAAGTAAGGAAGGATAAATCTTGAACAGATAAATTAGCAAAGAATGCAATAAAAGCTGCAATAAAAGAACTTTATCCTACAAACCTTCAAGTTGCTGCTAAATGAGATTTCTTTGAAATGCAGATCAGTGGAACTAGATTAGTGAATTTTAGCTCCTGTCAACATCATAACAAAATACAAATACAATTGTTCACTGGTCTTATCTCCTTGCTTCCATCTGCTGCCTTGTTATTTACTTTCCTTGATTTACTATGCAGATCTAAATAAGGCACATGAAGGAGGGCTTTACAACACAATGGTTTCTTAAGCTTTACATCAAGGTATTTGAAACCGAAGCCAGGAAAAGGGCTGCCATCAAAGACATATCTCTAATGAACTTCCATATCAGAGAACGTTTGGTATTTAATACTCCTGTGAAAAGAGAGAGCTACAAATCAGAATGGCCTATGAAAGAAAATGCCTACAAATCTTGATGAGATTAGTACCTCTGAGAATTAATATCCCAATAAAAATGATGAAAAATGTACCTTGAAGAGTTAACTTTCAACCTTTGCAAATACAATGTCTGTGTCAAGAAGAGGGTAATCATTTGATAAGGTTAAAAGGTTAGGGAAGAATTTTTAATTCCCCCCCTCAAAGCTAGAAAATAATATGTTTTACCCTTCCTTATTATACATCAGTGTCAGAATAAACACAAATCAACATAGTTAACACAATTAAGACACTTAAAACCTTACTGTGCAATATGCATTTTGTACTATTTTTCAAAAAGGGAAATTAGGAACAACTTCACAGTAAAATAATATAATCTAAAGTGGCAGAATGCAACATTTCTTTATAAATTCTAGTATTTTCCTTTTCTCCCCCACAGAAATCTATGGCAACACAGAGTAAAATCTTTAGTCATTTTGCAAATCATTAAGAGCCTTTTTTATTACATTCCACTACATTTTTTAAGAGATAAATAAGGAAAGAATTTCCTTCCTCCCTCTTTCCCCCCCAACCCACAAATTGCATTCCCACTTTAATTTCTGTGTGCCTAAATTGAAGGAGACTATAATTCACAAACTAAACAAAAAACAAAAAACTGGGGCAACTGTAATAGCATAATCAATAAAATGATTAAAAAAGAAAGTTTTCAACAAACTCTGCTTGCATTGCTGTTTGACAAGTTCTTTCCCATAAGCAGTCAGGTTTATAAACAAATGATGATTCTTTTTTCCTAAAGAAAGCATTTTAATCTTTAATGTCATTGTATAGCAAAGAAGATCCCACAAGCATGTTTTGTTCTGTGGATCAATCAGCTCCAAAAAAAAGTAGACAGACATGTCCACTCCAGTGCCTGCAAATTCTGCTGCAGGCTCACCAGATGATGAAAACTGAGGTATGCAGTGTATGGGGGCCCCAAATGGCATTCTGTAGCTTCTGGGCATGTCAAAATTCACAACTACCCTAGAGTCAATGACAGCAAATACCTTCCCTGTTCTTGTTTCCAAACATAAGCTTGTCTCTCTCCTCCCTCTGAATTAAAGGCAATCTTTAGGAAACAAAGCCCCAGACAGGAGCTACACAACAGAAATCACAATTGCCTCTTTGCTGGATTTCATTTTATATAGGTGATGTTCCAGTCTCATATTTACAACCACAAGAGATTGTTATGGCTTCTTCTTTAATGAAATGACAGAATAACAGATTTGCATATGCAAAAGCAGGTGCTGTAACAGGCTTGACTAATCTTGACCTAAAGCATGTAAAAATGGTTTAGCTGTAACAACTGTCTCAAAGGTACTAGTTCTCTGATGGGTAATCAAAACTCCAGCAACTGTAGATGTGTGTGTTCAAAATGATAATAGGAATTAAAAACTGATGAATAGACATTCCCTCATCTTTATATATATGTTGAAATTCCAAGGTGTGTGTGTGTGTGTGTGTGTATGTATGTATATATATATATAAAGCTATTTTACCTATCAGTCTTAGATGACATGAGCACAGAAATAACCAAGTAGATCAATGAAATAAAATGGAAATTCTAAAAACAAATATATATATATATATATATATATATATCTGTCTAACAATGTAATATATGATTAAATTGATATTTCAAATCAATGGAGAAAATAAGGCTTATACAACAATAAGATGCATGGACCTCTATGACTTGAAATAAAACAAATATAGAGCCCAATTGCACACATTATAAAAGAAATATTCAGGTGAGTTAAAAATCAATATATAAAATCTAAGGAGCTTTTGGAGAAAATTCAAAATAATATATTTCTTACCCTGAAGTAACATAGTCAAACTAGCAGCTATAAAGTAAAAATTGATAATATTACAATATTAAACATTTAAGACTAAATGTTTTACCTATATGTAAATATGACTATATTAAACATTTAAGACTAAATATATATCTATAAAAAAGTTAAAGGACAAGTAATAGAATAGGAAAATATTTGCAATACATCAAAAATAAGGTTAATAGTTTTTTGGGATTTTTTTAGGGCAAAAATTCTACGAACCTTTAATCAAAAAATGGATAAAGATGAAAAAGTCATTTAAAGCTTTTTAAAAATAATAGAAATAATAAAGAAATATACAAAAACAGGCTTAGTTTTAACAAATAATAAGATAATTAAAATAACACATCATTGTCACAATCAGATTACTAAATATTAAAAAAAATTGATAATATCAAGCATTGGTGACTGTGAAAGGAACTGGGTATTCACAGACTCTTTTTCTTTATTTTCTTAAAAGCAGTCCCTTTAACATATTTTGCAGGGCTGCTTTGGTGGAGGTGTATTCCTCTAGCCTTCTTTTGTCTAAGAAACTCTTTATTTCACCTTCCATTTCAATTGAGAATCTTGCTTGGAAGAGTAGTCTTGGCTGCAGGACCTTGCTTTTCATGACTTGGAATATTTCTTGCCATTCCCTTCTGACTTGTAGTGTTTCTGTTGAGAACTCAGCTGCTAGCTGTATCGGGGCTCCCTTGCATGTTATTACCTGTTTCTCCCTTGCTGCCTTTAGGATTCTCTCTTTGTCTTTGATATCTGCCATTATAATGATCATGCATCTAGGAGTAGGCCTCATTGGGCTCCTCTTGAATGGAACCTCCTGTACTTCCTGGACTTGTGTGACTTTTTCTCTCCTCCAATTAGGGGAGTTTTCCATCATTGCTTTTTTTTTTAATTAACTTATTTATTTTTCCAAATACATTTGTCTCTGCCTTCCCCCCAACACTTTCCCTCGCCCCCTCCTCCCTCTCCCTCTCTCAATCCTTCCCCACTTTGGTTTTATCCATGAGTTCTTGCTATATGTTCCTTGACTTGCCCCTTCCCTTCCTTTCCCCTCCCCCTTCCCTCTTGTCTCTGTTGGTTTCTTTTCTGTTCTGTGTTGCTGGTCTTATTTTCCTTGCATCTTTCTTTTATTGGTTAGGTTCTGCCTATAGGTGCGATCATACGGTATTTGTCTGTCACCCCCTGGCTTATTTCACTTAGCATAATGCTCTCTAGTTCATCCATGCTGTCACGAAGTTTCAAACAGTTCTCTATCCCTTCATCATCCTTTTCTCCTTCTGGTATTTCTATTATACGGATATTATTACATTTCACGTTGTCTTGCATTTCCTTCAACATCTCTTCATTCTTTTTGAGTCTTTTTTCATTTTCTTGCTCTTTCTAGGAGCTTTTTTCTACTTTGTCCAGCTTTCTGATTCAATCCTCTGTTTCATCAACCCTGCTTTTGATTCCTTCTACTGCGTTCTTCAATTCAGAAATTGTATTCTTCATTTCCTCTTGTGTCTTATTGATAGTTTCTATGTCCTTTTTCATGCTGATGTAGTTTGCAGTAAGTTCCTAGTGGTTTCTCTGCAGTTTTTGGTAATTCTCTCTGAGCTCACTGAGCTCACAGAGATTCCTTAGAACTTTTGTTTTGTACTCAATATCTGATAGTTTACTTGCCTCTATTTCATTTAGTTGTCTTTGTGGGGATACTTTCTTTCCCTTCGACAGGGGGTGTTTCTTTGTCTTCCCATTATTTGTGGGTCTCTTCTCTTTTGCTTCTGATTCTTAAATTGATCTGTCTTGATTTCCTGACTTTGTGGTGTGAACTTCTATGGCAGGAGACCACTGTATTTTTTTTCTCTCTCTGAATCTGCCTCTGATGATGTCAGATGTTGACCCTGTCTGACCTTAGGCAGTCTGTTCAAGACTTCCAGGAGACAGTCTGTGCCTCTCTCCTCCAGCTATTAATATAATCCCCCCTGTGCACTCAGCAGGCTGGTTTAGAGACACCACAGGGCAGGGCACAGTCCCTCCTGGGGCCTTCTATGGGTTTCTTAATATCTCTTACTTTAAGCTTTAATTTAGATAGGTACATTTGTTTACTGAATTTTCTTTAACATAAGAGGCTACTTTTTCCCTTGCACACTGAGGTAAAGAATTTGAGTCTGAACACGACCCCTCATTGGACAGAAAGACTTGTTGTTGAGTTATATTTGCAGAAGGTAGTACCACATGCTTCAAGCTTCAAGTTGGATGCTTTTTCTAATTTGTCTTATTTGCTAGCCAAAAGATATTACAATCACAAATTTACGATGTCTAGATAAACTTAGTATTGCATGGAAAAAATATAAAATATTTCCTCAGTTTCTTTAGAAAAAAACAAATTAATGTCTAATAAATACAAAATGTTGTAAAGTTCAAACAATCTTTAAATTATAAATAATTTGGTGCCCATGATTGAAAAACAGAAAATAACACACACACACAAACACACATAAGTTTAAATTAACTGATAATAACAATAACCTGTCTCCTTATTGAAAAAAACAGAAGTAGCATGTAGACAATTTTCTAAATGATGTAAAATAATGAACTACTTCTTATACAGAAGTTTCACAAAGATCAAATTTAAGTCAAACAGAAAATTATTATGAAAATGAACCTTTCAAATTTGAATGAAATGCATCTACTTCTTTTAAATATTTTTGAAATATGTAGTTTGAGATTTTGTTTTAGCCTCCAGAAACCTTAACATTTTGCTGCAGTAGTATTTTTTTTGTTTGTTTGACTATGATTTTGTTTATTTTTTTTTCTTTTTCTCATGATGAGGAGATGGTATCTACTCATGGGAAAGAAGCAAGAAAATCTATACCTGCAGGCAACTGATTTAATTTTTCCTTTGTTTCTTTTTCCTCTGTTGCATCTTATTGCTTAAATACTTAAGAATTAAAGTACCATTTAGAGAAAAAAATATAAGATTGCTCAATGGTTGTTTCTAATACCTGAGATATCATTACATCCCCTTCAAAGATTTTTCCAATTTTTTAAAAACTAAAATTATTCACTCAATAAGTTGTAACTGCCTTTTTCCTATTCTGCCTTATCACAATAATACATCATGTTAATAAATATTTTGACAATATTTTAAATGTGTACAGTATACTTGACAAGATGCCACAATTCCAATTTGTCATGTAAATACAATCTGATCAAAAATGTTCTGCGTGTACAATAAAATCACAGCTAGAAACACAATATTTCAGCCAAGGACAGGAAATTGCGATCTAGGAAAACTTCAACAGCATAAAGTGACCTAAACCATTGCGATTTTAGAAGTTTAAAAAGTTTTTTAAAAAATTTTTATTGCTGTCCTGTTACAGTTGTCACAATTTTTCCCCCTTTGCCCTTCTCCCCACTCCCATAGTCAATCCCCATACTGTTGTCCATGCACATGGGTCATTAATACATGTTCTATGACTAGCCCCTTATTTCCACCATTATCTCCTTCCCCACTCCTCTCTTGTCACTTTTTGTTAAAAAATACACACCTATTTTAAAGAGATATTAACAAAACTTCTTAAAATTTACCATTTGCAAATAAAATTAACATATATTTAATAAACAACATTTCAGCCCCCCTTTCAAAAAAAAGAAAGAAAAAAATAGAGTAGTACTATATATACTAACAGGGAGCATTTCCAAAAGCAGATAAAAATCAAAGTGTATATGTTTATATTACATCTGTGAAAAATAACATAAAGACACATATGTTTATAGATACAATGACTATTTCTAGAAAAATACCAAGATGATAGTTACTGCGATTGCTTCTTGAAAAAGGGAAATAGATACTTAAGATAGTGTTTCCCTAATTTTTAATGAATATTTACATAGAAAACAATACCGATTATATGGCACATTGGGACAGATGAAGGGTGAGCTATACTAGGCTCCACCTTGTTTGTCAGGGGAGTATAAAAACATGACTATCTCTTTACACCATTAAAATAACTGAGGCGCAGCAGGCTATGCAGTATTATGTATTACCTGTTTTTAATAATTAAATTAAAAACTTAACAAACACAATCATTTAAATCTTATCAGTAGAAAAATATAATTTAATAAAGCTACTCAATCTTTTTGCAGTTTTTTAAATTGATATCTGCTAGAGAATCTAATTGCATATTAAATGGTGCTCAAGTAATCCCTCAATCTTCCTAATTTAAAAATGCTACTGATGATTATGTTTATAGAATATACAACGTAAGTCCCCAAATCAGAGTTTGTTATACCATGTTTCACCATGATATGTTTACCACATCCTCAGTATTAAAAATACACAAAGAGAATTGATTTCTCACTTGAGATAAGGTTACTAAAATTAAGTCAAACATTATCCATGATTCTGCTACATTTATTTTTAATTTATTTTGAACACATTCTTATATGAAGCAGGTAAGTCAACAGTCTCACTTGTTAGCTTAAGAAGCTCCAGCTATCATTTAGTTTTATTTGATTGAAATGTGGAAACAATTTCTTATTTTAATACTTTAATAAATGCAATTTGTTAGATAAAAAATATTCAAACCACTGTGGGAATTAATAATAATAAAAAAAGAAATTCTTAGGTAGTAGTTTAATGGCTAGTGCTGTGATATAAAGCACATTTTTGTAAATAAAATGATTCAAATACACTGCACCTTTCAGAAAAGCCCTTTATTTTCTTTTCGTAGTGAAATATGTAATATTTTATTAGATTTTGTATGAAAAAGCTTATGAGTAATTATTATACATTTGTCAATTCTTCATTTCTAATATGTCAGATGAAGAAGATGATCCAAGAAGAAAGGAAGAAGTCAAGGTCAGTGATCAAAAAGTAGCAGGTAAAAGACTGGAACTCAGAAAAAAATAACGAAAAGAAGCTCTTTATTACTAGGGAAAGAAGGTGGATTCACTACTTTTCCCAAAAGAAGAACCATCCAATATTTCAGGAAAAATATGAAGAGCATTCAGAGGCATTGGGATATTTAAGAAGTTCTTAGTACTGACTCCCATTCTGCCATTAATGCCTAATCATTGTGGTGAAAATTTGCATGTGCATAATGTCCAAATACTGCGTTCAGCACTAGGAACCTGATGATGCAGTCCCACAAGCTGTATAAAAGCTAGGAGTAGGGGCTGGAACTGGGGAACAATCAGTGTCAAATATTAATTGCATGGAAAGAGAAACTTAAGAACTATAAGAAAAAGAATGACTGTTGGGGGTAGGTAGGTGGCAGGAAGTGGAAGAGGGTATAAGACGGATAAATGTTAATGAAAACAATACAATTAAAATAAACTTTTAAAAAATGAAAAAAGTAATCCAAACAAGAAAGAGTGAAAAATCTGAACTAGGACAGCAGCAATGGAAATGAAGTAAATAGGACATATTTCATAGATCCTTATAAATAAGTGTCCATTTCACTTTGTTATTGACTAAGTTAAAGGAACAAAAGGGAGAAAATTGAAAATGGCTTTCAGGGTTTTTGGTTTTGTTATATATAATAGATATCCATGTCTTTCAGCAAGGTAAGGGTTGTAGAAAAGAAAGAAGTCTACTATGTTTTATACCTGTTGTGGCAGCCTTTAAGATGGCCCAAAATGACCCCTTTCCATCTGGTATCTCTATGTTATACAATCTCTTCCCCAGGAGTGTGGGCTGGACCTAGTGTCTTACATCTAATGAACAAGATATGGAAAAATGATGTAATGTCATTTCTATGTTAGGTGTCAAAATAACTCTTTCATGTTCATTCTGCTGGAAGCCAGTTGTCATGTTGTGAATTGCCTTATGGTCATACGGTCAATATAAATGCCCAAGTTTATAGGCCAACATTTTTTCTGTAAACAGCACCAAAAAACTGAAGAAATATTCTCCCAATATCCAAAAACTAAAATCTGGTCCAACAAAGGAGTCACTCACACAAATGATGAATTAGTTAAGTCCAGATACACATCATTGTTATTTTACTCAATTATTTCCCCTCAACATGAGAAAATTATCAAGCAACATTGATAATGAAACAAAATTCATTCATTCATCAATATCAACCCTAAGTTTAGTACAAAACTCAGTGGAAATAATCTAAGCCTTTGACATGGAGCTTGAGTTTTCTAGAGTTAAGATGAAGTATTTTATAGTAGCAAAATATCATCTTTTGTGTTCCTGACTTTTGTGTTTTTGTCTTTGTATGTGCTTAACATTTGACACTGGGTAGCTTCTGGATAGTGGTAAGTATTGTAACTGTTAGACTTACTCAATTAACCAGAATTCAGATATTAACTCAGTCATCTTTTGGTGTTGGATCAAAACTAGATAGTATGTAAACCTACTTGTAGTTGCTTAATAAATACAAGTCAATTTCATTAGCTGATTCCTATATTTTACCACCCGGATAGCTAGTAAGATTCTAAATCTCAAAGGGTGATATAAGGAGCATGATGTCATGAGAGGACCTCCAGGCTTCTTACCTTGAACTTACAAGTTGGACTGCTATAATTCAACAACGGATCCCCTCTTAACACATAAGCACATCTGAATAACCTGCACAATGAGAATTCTGAAGGTGGGTGTATCTGAGCAACCAGTGGCAATCCGATGGTAGAAGAACAGAGAAAAAAGTCATATACAGTCAGTCAGGTGCTTGCCGTGGCACCAGCTGATAGGCTGCAGTGAAGAGACAGAGTGTAATGCTCCACTAGGCAAACCAGAAAAGCAGAGGCAATCAGGCTAGGGGAGGCTAGCACACATTAAGTTTGGGCCCAAGGGTCAGGGGAAGAATAGTGGGTTCAAAGGGTGGCAGCATTCCACAGCCTATAATTACTGGATTCGGAATTCTGCAGACATGGGAGTTCACCCACCCCATTCCCCTATAACCCACCCTGAAGCTAAAATCCTTACTCAGCAGGTCACAAAAGGACAGAAAAAAAAAAAACAACTTTCCAACCTAAGGGGTCTGTATTTATTGTGGCTAAAACTACTGGAAAAAACAAAGCCATAGACATGTGAATCAGTTTTCCCATGCCTACACCTCCCAAAACCATCCTGGTAGAGACAGCTCAGTCAACTCAGAAGAGTAACTGTGCCCACGGCTTCTGGCTGAAGGAAGGTGGTGCTGAAAGCATGCAGTAGACCTATATCCCACCACTTCCAGTCTTCAGGAATGGTGCCCCAATACTAAGGCCACAGAGGCATAAAAGGTATGCCTACCTCCTTAAGGAACACAGGGTAATTTCCATGGCCAAAGTGACACCTCTCCACAGAAATGCTTGAAGCCCCAGGAAAACAGATAATGCAAAATAAAAACTTTGCTTCTGCCCAATCTACTAGAAAACAAAAGAAAGACCTCTACATATCAATCTGCTAAACACTGAAGTGTCAAATGTCTATTAAAAAAAAAAAAGGAAACAGCTGAAGTTTTCATTCCCACAAATGCCCAAGCAGAGAAATAATCCATCAAGCACAATGAATAACCAAGGTAAGAAAAGAATTCAAAAAGAAAATTTAAAAAATCAACAGAAAATAAACTTAAAGACATGGAAGACTGTGCTTTAAATGAGAGAATTCAAGTTTGCAGTTCTGAAAATACTCAATGAGATACAAGAAAATTCAGATCAGTTAAATGAGCTCAAAAATAAAATCAAATCTCAAGGATTATTTCACTAATGAGATTGAAACAAACAAACAAACAAAAAAAAACAGAAATTCTGCAGCTAAATCAGATGAAAAACAAAAACTCCAGCAAGTTTGGGAAATACAGCAGCCCAGGTGGAGAAAAAAAATAGTGACACAGAAGATAGTTATCTAGAAATGACTCAGGTGTCATAAAAGAGAAAATGGAGAATTTTTTTAAAGTAAAAAGACTCTACATGATTTTCTGTCTCCATTAAAAAGAACAATATATAAATACTGGGAATATTAGAAGGAAAAGAGTGAGAGTAGAAAACAGAGAGCCTATTCAAACAAATAACCAATGAGAATTTGCCAAATCTATGGAAAGAACTGGATCCTCAAATCCAAGATGCTAACAGAACACCTAATTATCTCAATCCAAAAAGGCCTTCTTCAGAACACCTTATGTTAAAACTGTCAAAAGTAATGAAAAAGGAAAAAATTCTCAAAGCATCCAGGGAAAAGAAGACAGTAATATATTAAAGACACCTCATTAAAATATACTTGTATTTTTTAGCAGAACACTGTAAGCAAGGAGATAGTGGGATCAAATATTCAAATTATTGAAAGGCAGAAATCACCAGCCAAGAATAAGATATCTAGCAAAGTTATCTTTTAGGTTTGAATAAAAAAATAAAGGCTTTTCCAGACATACAGAATGTAAGGATATTTACCTCAACAAGACCTGCATTATAATGCTGAAAACTGCTCTTCCACCTAAAACAAAAAGACAAAAGGATATAACACTATGAATAAGAAAACTCACAGGGAGAAGTGGGAAATAGCAGCCCTTGTTCTTAATAGTTTATTAAATATTTAAATATAACAAGTTTAAAGGAGATAAACTAATTACAAAAAAGATAATAGCTACTTCAATTTAGAAATGAACACACACATAAAGAAGGATAAAAAGAGGAGGAAGGTCTGAAGAGTGAATGGATAAGGTTCATCAGAAGAAAAAGAACTACTGTACATATAAAACTTTCTTTTACATAAACTTAGCATAAACACACACACACAATCTAGAACTGAGACACATAACATAAAAAAAGGGAAATGGAGGGAAAATCATAAAATATCATCAAATTAAAATAATGGAAACACAAGGGAAAAGAAACAATGGAGATACGGCAGTGCCCGAAAACAAACAAAAAAATGGCTATAGGAAATCCTCATATAGCAATAATCACCCTACATGTAAATAGACTGAACTCACCAATTAATTCATTAATTCATTAACACAGTACTGAGATGGATCAAAAAGCAAAACCCAGCTATATTCGGCCTACAGAACACACATATCAGCTGCAAGAATAAACATAGACTCAAAGTGAAGGGGGTAGAAAATGACACTCTAAGCAAATGGCATTCAAGGAAAAGTGGGTGTGACTATATTTATATCTGACAAATAGATTTCAAAATAAAAGTAACAAGAGACAAAAATGGAGATATTATAATGATAAATGGGACAAAATGTCAAGAAGGCATAACACATGAATACATCTGCCCCCAAACTGTAAGCACCAAAATATATAAAGCAACTACTAAAAAAACTACAGGGAGAAAATGACAAAAACCCAATTATATTTAGGGAAATAAATACCTCAGTGACAGCATAGGATACATCATCCAAACAAAAATCAATTATGAAATTTCAGCCTTAAATGACACATTAGACTGAAAGGACATAATTCAATGTTTACAGAGCTTTTCATCCCAGAACACCTGGAAAAAAATATATATTATATATATAATGATATATTTTATATATATATTTCATTAGTGCACATGGAACATTCTGAAGGATAGACCATACATTGGAGTAAAACATTAGCCTCAACAAATCAAAGAAGATTGAAATAATAAGAACCCTGTTTTCTGACCACAATAGTTTGAAATTGGAAATAAACTGCAAAATAAAGTGGAAAAAGCCAGAAATTTGTGGAGAATAAACAGCAACTAAAACAACTGGGTCCTCCATCACAGTCCACCCCACAATGAAATCCCTATTAAAATGCAAATGACATTTCACAGTTATAAACAAACATTTCAAAAATTTATATGGAATCATAAACAATCCCGAATAGCCTCAGCAATTTTAAGAAGAGCAAAGTATGAGGGATCACAATACCAGATATCAAACTATATTACAAGGCCACTGTAATCAAAATAATCTGGTACTGGTCAAAAAACAGACACACAGATCAATGGAACAGAACTGAGAGCCCAGAAATAAACCCACATCTCTATGGTCAATTAATATTTGACAAAGGGGGCAGGAGCATAAAATGGAGTGAAAATAGCTTCTTCAACAAATGGTGTTGGGAGATCTGGACAAGTAAATGTAAAAATATGAAACTTGACCACCAACTTATGTCATACACAAAAATAAGTTAAAGATGGATAAAATACTTAAACGTAAGTCACAACACCATAAAAGTCCTAGAGGAGAACATAAGCAGGAAACTCTCATATATTCCACACAGTAATATTTTCACCGATGTGTCCCTTAGAGCAAGAGATATAAAGGAAAGAATAAACAAATGAGACTACATCCAATTAAAAAGCTTTAAACAGCTAAAAGAAACCCAGCAAAACGATAAGGGAACCAACCATATGGGAAAACGTATTTGCCAATGATATCTCCTACAAGGTGTTGATCTCCAAAATATATAAAGAACTCACACCACTCCACTCCAGGAAGACAAACAATCCAATTAAAAAATGGGCAAAAGACCTGAACAGACACTTCTCCAAGAAGGACATACACAGGGCCCAGAGACATATGAAAGGATGCTCAGCATCATTAGCCATCAGAGAAATACAAATTAAAAACACAATGAGATACCACTTCACATTGGTCAGAATGGCCATCATAAATTAAATAAAATACAAAACAAAAAAATAAAGTAAAATAAAATAAAATAAAATAAAGTAAAATAACCAAGCGCTAGTGAGGTTGTGGAGGATAAGGAACCCTAGTTCATTGTTGGTGGGAATGTAGACTGGTTGCAGCAACTGTGGAAAACAGTATGGAAATTCCTCAGAAAACTAAAAATGGAACTGTCTTTTGACCCAGCAATTGCACTGCTGAGATTAGAATCCTGAAATGCCAATTCTAAAGAACTTATGCACCCAAATGTTCATAGCAGTGCTCTTTACAATAGCCAAGAGCTGGAAAGAGCTTAAGTGTTCATCAGTAAATGAGTGGATCAAAAAACTGTGGTGCATTCACATAATGGAACACTATGAAGCAGAAAGGAGGAAGGAACTCCTACCCTTCGTAACAGCATGGATGGATATAGAGAGTATTATGCTAAGTGAAATAAGCCAATCAGTGAAAAACAAATACCATATGATCTCACTTATGAGAGAAACCTAATCAAGAAAACAAACAAGTAAGCAAAACAGAACCAGGGACATTGAAATAAAGAACAAACGGACAGTGACCAGAGGGGAAGGGTGAGGGAAACAATGGAGGAAAGAAGGGGAAGGGTCAAGTCAGGGAATATGTATAAAGGACCCATGGACGACAACAGTGGGAGCAGAATATTATATGTGGGAGATGGGGGTGGGTGCAGCAGGGGAGAGTAATGGGGGAAAATTGGGGACAACTGTAATTAAACAAAAATAAAAAATAAATAAAAGTTGTATTCTGATGTCCAAGTAAATAAGTAAATAAATAGTGTAAGCATTTGGAAAGAAAAGCAATATAAAAAAAATTGGGTCAAAAATAAGAGGTCAAAAGATACATAGATATGCATGAGAATGACAATATGACATATCAAAATTTTCAGAATATGGCAAAAGTCTTAATAAGAGAGAAGTCTATGGTTCTAAAGGTCTATCTCAAGAAATAAGAAAAATCTCAAATGAACAATCTAACATTTCACATTAAGGACTGTAAAAACAAGAACAAACAAAGCCCAAGTCAGAAGGAAATAAAACTAGAGGAGATTAAAAAAAATAGAGAATAAAACAGCAATATAAAAAAAATGCAACAAAAAACTAGTTCTTTAAAGACTTAAATAAAATTGACAACCTCTGGCTAGACTCACTCAGGAAAAATTCAATTAAACAAAATAAGAAGTACAACAAAGAAATTACAAAAAAAACCCACAGAAAAACAAATCACTATACACAGGAATACTATGAAATGCTATATACCACCAAATTCAATAACCTAGAAAAACAGACAAGTCTTTAGAAATATATAACCTTCCTAGACAGAATCATAAAGTACTGGAAAACCTAAATAGACCAATCAACAGTAACAAAATTGAAACAGTCATCAAAAACGTCCCCCAAAAAGTAAAAGTCCTGTTGCATATGGCTTCACCATTGAATTCTACCAACCCTTCAAAGAAAATTTAATACCTATCCTTCCCAAAGTCTTCCAAAACATTAAAGAAAAGGTAATACTTCCTAACTCATTTTATGAGGCCAACATTTCTCAAATACCAAAAACTTGTAAAAACAACACAAAAAAAGAAAATTACAGGCTACTATCTAGACATGCAATTTTATAGATGCAAAAATCCTAAACAAAATACTAACAAATTGAATACAACAAAGCATTAAAAAGAATTATTAAGAATTCCATTATTAAGTGGAATTCATTCCAGGTGTGCAAGCATGATTCTACACATAGAAATCAATCAATGTTAATAACACAGTAACAAAATAAAAGATAAAAATTATATGATCATTTCAATAAGTGCAGGAAAAGCACTTGACAAGATACAACATCCATTTATCATTAAAGGGGGGGGGGGGAGGAAAGAGAGGAAGGAAAGAGAAGCAAAAGAGGAAGGGAGGGGGGGGGGAGGGGGGGGGGAGGGGGGAGGAAGGGAGGGAGGAGAGAAAAAAATTTATAAAAAAAAAAAAAAATAAAAAAAAAAAAAAAAAAAAAAAAAAAAAAAAAAAAACAACTCTCAATAAAACAAGTATAAAAGGAAAGTACCTCAATAAAATAGAGGGCATATATGACAAATCCTCAGTTAATAATGTACTCAAGCAAAAAAACCTGAAATTTTTCCTCTTAGTTCAGGAACAAAACAAAGACTCCCATTCTCACCACAGTTATTCAATATAGTACTGGAAATCCTAGACAGAGCAATCATGCAATACAAAAATTAAAGGCACAAAAATTGGGAAAAAGTAAAATTGTAACTTTTTGCAGATGACATGATGATTCTTTATATAGAAAATTCTAAGGACTCCACCAAAAAATTATTAGAAACAATGAACAAATATAGTAGAGATGCAGGATAGAAAACCAATGTACCAAAATCCATTAGTTCCTATATACTAACAATAAAATTTCAGAAAAATAAAAAAAATTCATTTCCAATTACAAAAATATAACTAGAAATAAACTTAACAAAGAATGTGAAGAACATATACATTGAAAACTACAAAGCATTTTCAAAAGAAATTAAGGAAGATATTCAATTTCTATGGATTAGAAGAATAAAAATAGTTAAAATGGCTATATTACCTAAAACAATGTACAGATTTACTTTTTCAGAGATTTATTTATTTAATCTTAATCAACATCGATATGTGAAACATCAATCAGCTGCCTCTGCTATGCACCCTGACAAGGGGCTAACCCATAACCCAGGCATGCGTGCTGACTGGAATTTGAGCCAACTACCTTCCACTTTGATGGATGATGCCCAGCCAACTGTCACAAAAGTCAGGCAAAATGGACAGATTTCATACTATCCCTATCTAAACCCCAATAGCATTTTTCAAATAAATAGGACAAAATATCATTGAATTTCTGTGCAACCACAAAAGACACCAAGTAGCCAACACAATATTGAGAAAAAAAGAACAAAGCTGGAGTTATCACACTCCCTGACTTCCAATTATACTCCAAAGCAACAATAATCAAACAGTATATTATTGACAGATAAAAAGATACACAGACCAATGTAACAGAATTGAGAGCGCAGAAATAAACAGTTGCTGCGTATTTTCCCCCTTTGTCCCCTCCACCCAGCCCATAACCCATTTCCATAGTCAATCCCCATGCCCTTGTCTAGGCCCACGGTTCCTTTGTGCATGTTCTTTCACTAATCCCTTCACCTGCTTTTAATCATTTCCCAGGAAGACCCTTACCCCGCTTACAGCTCTCAGTCTATTCCCTGATTCCATGCCCCTGGTTCTATTTTGCTTATTAGTTTATTTTGTTCATCAAATTCCTCCTATAAGTGAGATAATATATTTATTTTTCACATTAGCATAATAATCACCAGTTCCATCCATGTTGTCACAAAGGCAGAAATTCCTTCTTTTTTATCTGCTGTGCACTATTCCATTGTGTAAATGTACCACAGTTCTTTAACCCATTCATCTACTGATGGCCACTTAGGCTGTATCCAGCACTTGCCTATTATAAATAGAGCTATTATGAACATAGGAGTGCAAAAATTCTTTTGAACGGGCATTTCAGGATTCTTAGGGTATACTCCCAGCAGTGAATTATTGGGTCAAAAGGCAGTTCTATTTTTAATTTTTTCAGGAAACTCCATACTGTTTTCCACAGTAGCTGCACCAGTCTATATTCCCACCAACTGTGCACTGTTGGTTCCCTTCCCTCCACAACCTTGCCCGCACTTGTTTGCTGATTTGTTTATAATGGCCATTCTGACTGGTACGAAGTGGTATCTCATTGTGGTTTTAATTTGCATCTCTCTGATGGCTAGTGATGCTAAGCATCCTTTCACATGCCTTTGGGTCCTCTGTATGCCATCCTTGGAGAAGTGTCAGTTCAAGCCCTTTGCACCCATCTTTTATTTGGATTGTTTGTCTTTCTGGAGTGGAGTGGTGTGAGTTCTTTATATATTTTGGAGATCAAACCCTTGTCTGATGTATCACTGAAAAATAAGTCCTCCCATATGGTCAGTTTTCTTTTCATTTTGATTCTGGTTTATTCAGCCCCATGTGGAAGTTTTTTAATCTGATGTAGTCCCATTTGTTTAATTTTTTTCTTTTATTGCTTTTGCTCTAGAGATATATTGGTAAAAATATTGCCACAAGAGATACCTGAAATTTTACTGCTTATGTTTTCCTCTGGACTTTTATGGTATCACAACCTATATTTAAGTCTTTTATTCATTTTGAGTTTATTCCAGTGAGTGGTGTTCTAGTTTCATTTTTATCATATACCAGTCTAGTTCTCCCAACACCATTTATTGAAGAGACTCTCTCTACTCCATTGTATGCTTGTGCCCCCATTGTCAAATATTCACTGAGAGCAAAGGCATTGGTTTAGTTCTGAGCTCCTTATGCCAGAACTACACTATATCGATTACAGTGGCCTTGTAATATAGCTTGATACCCGGTATTGTGATACCTCCTACTTTGTTCTTCTTTCTCAAAATTGCTGAGGTTATTTGGGGTCATTTTTTGTTCCATATAAGGTTTTGAAACGTTTGTTCTAGATCTGTGAAATATGTCATTGGTATTTTAATAGGGATTGCATTGAATCTATAGATTGCTTGGGGTAGTATGGACATTTTAATGATGTTAATTCTTCCAATCCATGAATACAGTATATACTTCCATTTATTTGTATTTTCCTTCATTTCTTCCTTCAGTGTTCTATTGTATTCCATGTACAGATTTTTCCCCTCCTTGGTTAAATTTATTCCTAGATAGTTTTTTGTTGCTATAGTAAGTGGAAAATTTTTCTTAGTTTCCCTTTCTAATAGTTTGTTGGTGTACAAAAATGCCATCAATTTCTGAATATTGACTTTGTATCCCGTTACTTTGCCAAATTAACTTATTAGGCCAAGTAGTTTTTTGGAAGAGCCTATAGGATTTCTATGTACACTATCATGATGTCTACAAATAATGAGTTTTACTTCCTCCTTACCAATTTGGATGCTTATTATTTTTTTCTTTTTGTCTGATCACTCTGACCAGGACTTCCAGTATTGTGTTGAATAAGAGTGGTCAAAGCAGACACCCTTGTCTTCTTCATGATCTTAAGGGAAATGCTTTTAGTTTTTGCCCATTGAGTATGATGTTGGCAGTAGTTTTTTTAGTTTGTTTTTTTTTTGTTTTTGTTGTTTTTTTTGTATATGGCCTTTATTATGTTCAAGTATTCTCCCTAAATAAATTGGTGCTAGTTTTTTTGTCATAAATTGGTGCTAGATTTTTATTGTGTTTTTTCTGCATCTATTGAAATGATCATGACTTTTGTCTTTCATTTTGTTGATGTACTACATGTATTGATTTGTGAATGTTGTACCATCCTTGCATCTCTGGAATAAATTCCACTTGGTCATGGACCCACTTGATTTTTTAAATGTATTCCTGGATTCCGTTTGCTGCTGTTTTGTTGAGGATTTTAGCACCTATGTTCACCAGAGATATTTTCCTTGCTTGTTGTGTCTTTACCTGATTTCTGGACTAGGATAATACTGGCCTTGTAAAAAGAGTTTGGGAGCCTTCCCTCTTCTTGAAATTTCTTGGAATAGTTTGCGAGGTATATATGTCAGTTCTTCTTTGAATGTTTGGCAAAATAAGCTTGTGAAGCCATCTGGTCCAGGGCTTTTGTGTGCCAGGAATTTTTGATTACTGTGTCAAGCTTGCTAGTTGTTATTGGTCTATTTGGGTTTTCTGCTTTTTCCTGATTCAGTTTTGAAGGATTGCATGTTTCTAAAAATTTATCCATTTCACCCAGGTTGTACAATTTCTTTGCACATAGGCATTCATAGTAATTTCTTACAATCTTGTGTATTGCTGTGGTATCAATTAGTACTCCCGCTTTTCCATTTCTAATTTTTATTTATTTGAGTCCTCTCTGTTTTTTCTTGACGAGTCTGGTTAGGGTGTGCCAATTTTATCTTTTCAGTATCCAGCCCCTGGATTCATTGATCCTTTGGATTGTTCTTTTAGTCTCCATGTCCTTTAATTCTGCTCTGATCTTGATTATTTCCTTCCTCTAATCTCTCTGGGCTTTGTTTGTTGTTGTTCCCCTAGTTCTTTTAGGTTGTTTATTTGAGATTTTTGTATCTCTATTGTTTACATAGACCTGTAATGCTATGAATTTCCCTCTCAGGACTGTTTTCACTGTGTCCCATAGGTTTTGGGATGTTGTGTGTTCATTTTTCATTTGTTTCTGGACATTTTTATTTCTTCTTTGATCTCACTGTTAACCCACTCATTATTTAATAACATGTTATTCAACCTCCATGTATTTGAATGTTTTCGAGTTTTGTTTATTTTTAAGGTTGATTTCTAGTTTCAAGCTGTTATGATCTGAAATGCTTGATATGATTTCAATTTACTTGAATTATGGCTTATTTTGCTTCCTACCATATGCTTTGAAAGTGATCCATATGTGTTTGAGCAGAATGTATATTTTGCTTCTTTGGGGTGAAATGTTTTGTGAATATCAATTAAGTCCATTTCATCTAGTATGTTGTTTAATGCTGTTATATCTTTGATGATTTTTTGCTTGGAAGATATGTCTTTGTTGACAGTGGGGTGTTAAACCCCCCTACAATGACTGTATTGCTATCAATATCTTAAAGTCCTCCAAGATTTTCTTTATATATTTAGGTGCTCCTATATTGGGTGAATTAGATTTACAAGGGCTTGTTACGTTCCCCGCTGTTCGAATTACTCCAGGACACAGGACTTCTCGCAAGCACTTTATTAGTTGGCCAAATGAACCTGCGCAGGGGCAGACCCTCCACCTACGAAGGGCCGCGCCGCTGCTAAGGCACTAGGGTTTTTATACATAAGCGGAGCAAGCAAGCAGGATACAAGGGCGAGAAGTGGCAGTTAGCGATAGTCTACTTTAGGCAGCTTCTTTTCTGCTGATTGGGTTCAAGGCTGTTACTGGGCCCCCCTTTACTGTCTTTCTCTGGTCAGGATGTTTATCTGAGGCAAGGCTCAACCGTTGCCCCATGCCTCCTCCTCATTCTTGTCGACTCTGGCCCAGCTGCATGGGGCCGCACCCTGATATGTTTTTCTTGGTATTAGTTCCTCCCTTATCCTCAGCCTTGACCCTGCTCTGACGGCTCCCTCAGGGCTATATCCTCTTGTTGGACTGCTCCCTTAAGTATTGTGTAGTGACTTTTGCTGTTTCTTGTTATGGGCTTAGTTTTGAAGTCTATTTTGTCTGATATAAGTATTGTTACCCCAGCTTTTTATTTCATGTCCATTTGCATGGAATATTTTTTCTATCCCTTCACATTCAGCCTGTGTTAGTTTTTTGTTCTGAGGTAAGTTTCTTGCAGACAGCATATTTGTGGGTCATGTTTGCTTATCCATTTAGCTACCCTATATCTTTTGATTGGAGCATTTAATCTATTTACATTCAAGGTTATTATTGATAAGCACTAATTCATTACCATTTTTCCTTTTGTACCTATGTATACCTCTCCCTCTTTCTCTCTTTCTCACTTATTTTTTCTTCATCCTAAAGTAGTCTATGGACTACTAATTTTTTACAATGAGCTAGAAACATATAATAGAGAACAAAGAGCCTCTTTGATAAATGGTGTTAGGAAAATTGGAGAACTACATACAAAAGGATGAGAGAAGACTCCTCTTTAGCACCATAAACAAAAATTAACTCAAAATGGATCAAAGGTTTAAATATGAGACTTAAAACATTAAAATACATAGTAGAAACCATAGGTACTAAGCTTAAGGACATTGGTCTTGGACAGAATTTTTTAAATTTAACTCCAAAGGCAACACAGGTAAAAATAAAAATAAGTAAATGGAACTCTAGTTCCATTCTGCAAACTAAAATCTAAAAACTAATAAATTCTAAAAAATAGTAATTCTTCTGATTTAAAAGGAAACCATCAACAAAACAAAAAGTCAATTAACTGAATAGAGGAAGATACTTGCAAATAATATTTCCAATAAAAAAGGAATATCTTAAGTATATAAAGAACTCATACAGCTCTAAAACAACAAAAACCCGAACAATTCAATTAAAAAATAGGCACAGGAACTGAACAGACACTTTTCTTAAGAAGACATACAAATGGCCAACAGGTACGTGAAAAGAGCCTCGACTTCATTAGCTTTAAGGGAAATGCAAATTGCATATCAAAACTACCTCACACCTGTTAGAATGGCTGTTGATAATGAGACACAAAATAAGTGTTGAAGAGACTGTGGAAAAACAAAAACAAAACAACCCTCATACACTGCTGGTGGGAATGTCATTTGTTACACCATTATCAAAAATAGTATGAAAATTCCTCAAAAATTAATAATAAAGCTACCACATGACCCCAAAATCCCTCTTTTGGATATGTATGCCAAGTATTTGAAAACATGTATTTGTAAAGATATATGTATCACTATGTTCATTGCAGCAATATTCATGATAGTTAAGAAATGAAAATAACCTAAGTGTTCTTTGATCAATGATTGGTTAAATAAGATGTTGTTCATAAATATAAAGAATGCTAACAGCCATAGAAAGAAATAAATACTGCCAAATACTGCCATTTGTGACAAGAGAGATGAATCTTGACAATATCATGGTAAGCAAATGTCAGACAAAAAAGCACAGGAATCGTATGATTTCCCTTGGATGTGGGATATAAAACAGAAAACTACTCATAGGCACTGACAACAGTGTGTTAATACCAGAGGGAAAGAGGGATGAGGGGAGGTTGAACAGAGAAGAGAAGATCAAATATATGGTGACAGAAAGAGACTAGACTTTGTGTGGTGAGCACACAAGGCAATATACAGATGATGTATTACAGAATTTATTCTTGAAACATATGATGCTAATAAACAGTGCCACCCAGTAAGCTTAATTTCAACAAAGAAAGATCCTAAATTTTATGTTGTATTTTCTTAGCTTACACACGTGGTCTGCTCATAGATTCAATGAATGTTTATAGAATGAGAGAGTGAATGAAAAAGTCACTCTGTTAATCAGTACAAGCAATGGTAGATTGAGGAGGGTATGGTTGATGAAGCTTGAAAAGAAAAGAAAGGGGAAGAAATCAGGGTTATTATTTTAGGTTATATAATTCATAAAAGGAATTTTCAAACTTTTGAAAACGAAATTTTGGCAGCATCTTTAAAATAGATTTGAACATTATAAAGGTAAGAAATTTTACAAAGGTAACGTATTTTAAAAATGTTAAGAGCTAATATGATACTATGATATGAATTTGTTATAGTAAAAGGAAAAACAGTAACTACTGCCATTGCTGTATGTGACAAGCAGAAAAGAAAAAAAGTCATGTTATTTGATACAAAGACGAAACAGCATCATTAACACCAAAGAGTCATGAAATCTCAGAACTAGGCCCTGGCTGGTATAGCTCAGTGGACTGAACGCTTGTTTGCAAACTGAAAGGTCACTGGTTCACTTACAGTCTGGGCACATGCTTGGGTTACAGACCAGTGTGTGTGAGAGGCAACCGATTGATGTATCTCTCAGACATCTGTTTCTCTCTCTCTCTTTCTCACTCCCTTCCACACTCTCTAAAAATAAATAAATAAAACACTTTTTTTAAAAAAGAAGTCTCACAATTATAAAGGATCTTAAAGGTTAGATAGTCTAACATCAAGCTCAATAGATGGCCACCTAGCTTCTGTCTAACCATTTATAATCATCATTACTTGCTGAAGTAGTGAATTACATAGTTGCATAATCTTAGCATTCCATTTATGAAAAGATTCCATAAATCCTAGGTCTTTACAGCATCTCAGGTCTCTGACTTAATCCTCAAAATTTATATAAAATGCACCTGCTCCATAGGTAAAATACGATAAAGAAAATGGTATTGGGCATGTTATCTGAGAATTTGGATGTGTGACACAAATCAGCCACTTGTTAGTTTATTCTTGGTCAGGTTATTTAACCTCTGAACTTTATACATATATAGTAAGATAGGGTTTTTATGGGGATCAAAAAGATTATATATGTGATAGGGTTTTACAAACTATAAAATGTAAGTTACTATTTTTTTTCTTTTTGACCGCCTTTTGTATACTGAATATAATTATTTTGTCTAATTATTCTCTATAATTTCTCTCATTTATCTTCTCCAGGTGAAACCACAATTATCTTCTCCAGTGTGATATGGTTTTGTGTTGAGGTCAAGACACACCTAACCTATCCTCACAAATACACTAATTCAAATCATTCCATTTGTAGGAGCAAAGGAAAACTACGAAAGGAAAATAAACCTTAAGATAAGCTAACCATAGTGCTTCACAGTATTACCCTGTTAAATTATGCCTTTTAAAGTAATACTAGAAAGCATAATTTTAATGGCAAAAAGATCTTTTGGGACAAAATTTGACTTCTCCATAAAAGTTGGTATGAGCTTTTTAAAAATAGTACTTTAACTTTTCTTCAGAATGCTATGTCCTCAAGGATACGCCATAATACTATCTATCTCCCTAACAGCAATACTGGGCAGAAACCTCACCCTATAAATGATTTACAAATCAACATGGAGAAAGGAAAAGAGGGAAACACCACTTATTGACACTCAATCAAAATCCATAAAATAGACAGTACCTTAAGGTGGGAATAATACAGCAGATGTAAACCAACTCCTTTTGAAGAGATTTTTTGAGGTTAACCTAAATAGTATAATACCATGGGAATGCAGATTGGTGAAGCCACTATGGACAGCAGTGTAGAGTTACTTCCAAAAATTAACAATGGAACTACCACATGACCCAGCAATTCCACTTCTGGGAATACATCCAAGGAAACCCGCAACACTAACTCAAAAGAATATATGCACCCCTATGTTCACTGCAGTGTTATTTAAAATAGCCACAATTTGGAAGCAGTCCAAATGTCCATCAGTGGATGAGTGGATAAAAAAGATGTGGTGCATTTACATAATGGAATACTACTCGGCCATAAAAAAGAAGGAATTCTCATCCTTTGCAAAAGCACATATGGACCAGTAGAGCACTATGTTAAGTAAAATAAGCCAATCAGAGAAAGACAAGTACCATTTGATTTCACTCATATGTGGAATCTAATGAACAAATAAACTAACAAACAAAATAGAGATAGGCTCATAGCGAACAGACTGACAGCTGTCAAAGAAGAGGAGTTGTGAGGCTGTTTGAAAAAAAGTGAAGGGATTAAGTAAAAAACAAAACAAACAAAAAACAACAACAATGATGAAATCCTCATAGACATGGACAATAATATGGTGATTACCAGAGGGTAAGGGGTGTGGAAGGAGATAGAGGAGTGTATGGGGGGCATAAATGGTGATGGAAGGAGACTTGATTTGGGTTTGTGAACACACAATACAATATACAAATGATGTATTATAGAATTGTATACTTAAAATGTATATACTTTTATTAACCAATGTCACCCCATAAATTCAATAAAAAAGTAATAAATTTAAGTTCTCATTTTCAAGACTATTCCACTTGAGGTGAACCTTCTAGATCTTATCCAATGTTCATATACACTTCAAATTTCATCCACCGCCTCATTTGAAATTCATCGCATGTGCACACACACACATTAGGTTTGTCCAGAAAAAGTCCTGCCATTGTTAATATAATGAAAATGGTTTGCATGACATTGGTGAAACCCGGCAATTAAGGAGAGTGGACTGGAATGCACATGCATGAGCAATGATGACTTCACTGTACTAGTCCATGGGGACAGTAGATGTCATTGAGTGAGCATGTATTCTATGTGGTCAATGCATTCAAAATGACTGAGTGAATAGGGCAATGAATCCGCATCTAACTTTTGTGTTAAGCTTGAACATTCCTTCACATAAATTTTTTGGCTTCAGCTATGGGCATCTGGTGATTGGCAGTTTCACTACGACAATGCACCCAATCATGCATCACATCAGAGTTTTTAGGCAAAACATCAAGTCATGCAGATGACTCAGTCCCGCTATAACCCAGATTTGGTACCCTGTGACTTCTGGATTTTCCCAAAACTAAAATAATCTTTGAAGGGGAAGAGATTTCAGATGATAGATGAGATTCAGAAAGATATGATGGGGCAGCTGATGGTGATTAGGAGAACTGTGTGAGTTCCCAAGCTGCCTTCTCTGAAGGGGACTGAGACATCATTGTCCTATGTACAATGTTTCTCATATCTTGTATCTCCTTCAATAAATGTCTGTACTTTTCATATTGCATAGCTGGATAACTTCTGGACAGACTACACACACACACACACACACACACACATACACGCACGCGCACACACATATACACATAATCTCCTTATCTGAGAATATGTTTATTGATTTTATAAAGAAAAGAAGGGGGGGGAAACAGAGACTGAAAGAGGGTGAAACCTATGAGTTGCCTCTCCATATGTGCCCAGACCAGGAATAGAAGCCACAACCCAGGAATGTGACCTGATCATGAATCAAACCTGCAGCCTTTTGGTATATGGGTCACTACTCCAACCAACTGAACCACCTGACCATGGCATCCCGTGTATATTTTTAAAGTACTAATGATTCTTTTGAATTTACAATAACAGTAAGAAAGCTGGTATTTATCTATACAATACTGTTTCTGAAATATTTGTGCTTCTTTAGCTTAAAGCTGTTGATACATAGAAGAATCTGATTTTTTAAATTAATTTTATAAAACACATTAATTCCTTAAACTATTAGCTGGTAAAACTTCAGTATGAGGTCCTTTCTTGGGAAATAACACCTTTTTTTAGAAGGTGTAGAAAAATATACTTATAAAACCCTATATTTCTTATGTTATATAAAGTGTTTTATTGATACTTTTCATAGCTGTTCACAATTAATGTGGCAAATCACAAAATGATATTGAGGAAAATGCTTCTTCCCTGTTCATGATGTTTCCTGAGTTTGTAGGGATCTTACTCATATAACCTATGTGAGTTTTTTGTCTTGTCTCAGGGACTTAGCATCTTCTGCCAAGGAAGAAAGAGTGAATTATCTTATTAATAAATATGTGATCCTCTTTATAATTTAATTCAGAACCTAAGTGGGGAAGAAAGATGATTATTGGGCAACTTAAGGGATACTCCCCACCAAGAATAATGAAATTATCCAATGAGTGTAGTCAACAGCAAGATTAAAAAAATACTGTTTTTAGAAACTGTAATACTATCCATCTGCTATATAATCCAGGTTTCAGCATAAATACTTTTGTAAAAATCTTACACAACTAGGTGTAGAAGCTAAGTGCACTTGTGGAAAACACAACTGCATGTCATAGAACAGAGTACTGATGTACATGATGTGTCACAAATATATACAAGTATGCCAAGATCCCTTCTCTCAGGGTAGCTAAGGGAGCCTTGGCAGCCAACCTCAGCAGTTGATCAAGTCAATCAACCCTATGTGCTCTCCAAATACCACTGCTTTCTATATGTGTCATGGCATGAATCAAGTTGGGTGGTACATCTACAGAAGTAATAGCTGAATAAAAAAGGTTAACCATGATAGCTTAGTTATCTGCCAGTGCCATGGAATATCCTCCATGGACATAATAAGCTATAGATATTAAGTGATAGACTTCTTGCCCTGGTCTGTTGGCTCAGCTGGTTGATGCATCGTCCCATATATCATAAGGATGCGGGTTCGATTCCTGGTCAGGGCATATACTTATGTTATGGGTTCAATCCCTTGTCCAGGTTGTATGGGAGGCAACTGATTGATGTTTTGTTCTCTTTCTCTCTCTCTCTTTCCTCTCTCTCTAAAATCATTAAAGATATCTTTGACTAGGGATTAATTTGTTTAAGACATATTCACTGTCAAATTATAAAACTTTAGTGCAGTTCACAAAGAAAGAAATAGTATGGCAATTTTCCTGTGTCACAAAATAAATAAGTCTTATTATGCCCTCGCCTTCTTCACTACATGGAAATCAGGAGTGGATTTTGAGACACCCTAAATATTCAAGCCAATGTCATATGGTTCACTTCAACTGACAGAACACATTTTTTTCTGAGCAGATATTTGTCCTTGCCTATTAGCATCAGCTCTACTTGTATTGCAATTATGTAAACTAAATAATTTTCATAAAATAATAAAACTGAGCTCATTGTCAGTGGAGCTCTAGATAACTAAAAATTTGGGGCACTAACTTTACATTATTCCTCTGTAGAAGGAAAAGACAACAGATGCCTTTTGAGGAGAAGCTTGATTTAATGTTTTTAGGCCTCAGTTACTTTATCTGTTATTTGAGGATTACAAAGCCAACAAAATCAAATGTAACATAAAAAAGGATGAAAGAGAGAGAGAGAAGTACTTTTTAAAATACTGCAATACAATAACAATGTTAAATAATGGATATTTTGCCTGAGGTATACTGGCAGAGAGTATTTGCTCAGTCACTAAAAAACTAATGAATTGCAGACTCTAGCAATTTGTAGATTTTCTTCTTCAGTATTGACTTACAAAAGGATAAAAAAGTATCAGGAAAGTGAGCATGAAATAATCACATATCATAATATAAAGGAATAAACTTTCTGGTTTATTTAATATGTATAAAATAAGTCTTACTATATTTTTTACTCTACATAGCTGGGCCAAAGCTAATCTGGTGAAAGCCAAATAGTTAAGAGAAAAAGATCTACAGTATAGATATTAATTCTTTTTTTTTTTTTTTTTTTTGTGATTTGTATTTTGTATTCAATTTTTACTTTAAGAATATTTCACAAGTGTACATACAATTCATAACATATTTGTTGAATTACAGTTGACATATATTAAGCATAACACATTGAAAGTATACAATTTGTTAAGTTTTGCCAGATGCATGCACTAGAGAAATTGTTAAAGTGAATATAATCAATGTGTCCCTTACTTGTAAAGTCTCCTCAGTTCCTACTGTGCTCTCTTTATTTTTCTCTTGTCCCACCCTCTTCCTCAGCATTAAATTCTCATCTGCTTTCTATCATTATAGATTTATTTGCATTTTCTGAAATTTTCAAATTTGAATTATAGAGTGTGTAATTTTGGGCAGAGGTTAGCTTCTTGATGCAACATGATTATTTTGAAATACTCTTTTCTTTTATCTTTTAATTCTGTTCCATTTCAGAAGTGCATTAAAGTTGTGTATCCATCCAGGCATTTGTGGGCATTTGTGTTGTGTCCAATTTGGGGCTTTTACAAGGAAACCCAATATGAACAGTTGGGCAGAAATGTCTTTAACACAAAGAACTAGGTGCTTGTAAAATGATTAAAAGCTAGATAAATGGAAGTTTCCACTAGAAGTCTGGTCTCACTTTTGCAATGTCCCTTCACACAAAGCTCTGTCTGTCACAGCCCACCCATCCCTCAATGCAGTAACAAAAATAGAGACTCCATTTCCCTCCCAGCTTCCAAATGATGCACAAGTGCATCTCAGAAGCTGAATTTGCAGAGACAAATGTATTTAAAAAGTAAATAAATTAATTTAAAAAAAAAAAAAAAAAGAGAAAACATCATTCGGGGGCTATGTCAGAAAAGGGAGATCCAACTGGTTATGAAAAAATCCAGGATTGTTGGGTGCTTTGGAAGCCAAGCAAACAAACTTTCAAGAAGAAAGTAGAAGAGTGAAGAAGAGAGACAAAGAGTCTTTGGTTTTGGCAACTGGAGAGTTAGCGAAGAAGCCAGACATGCAAGGCATCAAGGAAATGGAAGCAGGAGGTTTTGCATATTTATTTGAAAAGAAGTCAAGACAAGGAATGTAAGAAATAAAATAATGTAAAAAGAAAAAAAAAATTCAGCTTCATAGATATTAATTCTTAATCTTGGGCAAGTTAACTTTTCTTTTCTTCAGCTCTAATGTGACTATAATAACATCTACCAAAGAGTTGTTTTAAAAGTTGAATAAGACATATAAACTACTTGCATAATTGGCCTACAGTAAGCTCTAATGAGTGTTAGTTATTTTTATTATTCAATACTACCACGAGTCCACACACCACCATACCCAATTTAGCTACATTAAACCTACATGCTCATACAGATATGCTAAAATTAACGCTTTAAAACATTAGTAACTAAAGTCCACATTTTTTTTTAACATTCCCTTTTTCCTGTTTCAGGATCCATCCAGGATACTACATTACATTTTGTCATTATGTCTCATTAGGCTTACATCCCTTGTCTATGCCAGTTTCTCAGATTTTACCTTTTTTTGATGACCTTGATTGTTTTGAGTACTGGTAGGGTATTCCAGACAATGTCCCTCAACTGGGATCTGTCTGATGTTTTCTCATGATAAAATTGGCATTATGGATATTTTGAGGGGAAGACTGCTGAAGTAAATTGCCATTTTCATCACATCATATCAAGTGATGAACATGATATATCACTATTGATGTCGACCTTGATGATCCGGGTGAGGAAGAGTTTGTCAGCTTTCTCTAAGGTAAAATTATTCTTTCTACCCCTTTCCACATTGTACTCTTTAAAAGAAAGTAATCATGTGCAGCCCACAATTAAAGAGTAAGGAATTATACTCCACCTTCCTGAGGAATGAGATTCTATGTAAGTTGTTTGAATTCTTCTGTACAGGAAATATTATTCTTATTTATCCAATCATTTATTTATGTAAGTATGGTATGAACTAATTGTTATTTATTTTACATATTGTGTTTTTATTTGAACATTTCCTCATTTTCTGGCATTCTAAGAGCTCCAAGTTCATCTTGTGTATTTCCTGACTCAATCCAAGAATAAGCCTCATTTCTCCTATGATACTTACTTCTTTTATTGGAGAATGACCTTAGAAATCAAGATAGGGGTCTAAGTGTTAATGGTTGCTTTAAGGCCCTCTCAGCTCACAAAACAAGGAAATAAGTGTGTGTATACTAATTAATGTATACACACATATCTGTAAATATTTATATATGTTGCTATCTGTATCTACATTAAGCTAAAATTTTATTAAGCTAAATCTAAAGTCAATGTCTCCAACTCTAATCCATTACCACATGGGTCATTTTAGCCTCCTCACCTTGGTTATCTATAATACCTAAGGTAAACTTTTGATTAACACCGTGTCCCAGTAAAATATTTGATAAATAACCCTTTTTTTCATTGACACTTCTTTAACTTCTCCATGTGAAATTGAACTTCTATAACTAAATTGTAGCCAGGTTACAACTTAAATGTAATTAAACAAAAACCAAAAGTTTACAATGTAATATGTCCAGTAGTCATACCAACAGCAGCCATCCATTACTGGTCTTGGTGAGCATTTCATAAACCAAACATAAATTTATTGAAAATATGTCCCACTAATCACCTAAAATTAAGTGAAAAAAACAGTAGGTCCTAGAAGTTTACTTCCTCTTAATTCTTGTCACAGAGAGCCCAAAATTAATTCTCTGAAGCTTTCAACAAGTAAGCCCAAGAAACAAATTTTCTTTAAATTTGAATGTTACTTATGTAATTACTTATATATTCACTTTACAATAATTAATTAAACAAATATTTATTTAATATTCCTTCAAATATCCTAAACTATGTTTCTTTAACCTTATACACAAGGCCCTCTACGAGCCTTCTTAGGACAGAAACATACTTCTAACAAATAGAGATAACTACAGTTCAAGAGTAGTAAACAATTCAAGCTGGAGTTATATTATTTTTTAGAATAAACCATAATAAATCTTCATGAAAAGCCAACTAATAAAACTCATTTAGTTTTTCAAGAATTATTTTATTTTAAAACCAAGATTTTAAAATTTAGAAATGATATGCACATCCCTCAGGGTTTTCAGAGAATATTAAAAAATTGTTCAGATTTTTTAGGATGTAGTTGTATACAATCTTTAAGGAATCACAATATCTCTGATTCAATAAAGAATAATACTGGCTCATTATTGTTGATGTTGCTGTGACACAAACTACTGTCTAAAGATATTAGTCTCTAGCCTCTACTGTAGTAATAAAGATATAGTTAAATTAGACTGAATAATTTATTATAATAGGTTTGACGTTATTTCTAGTGTTACTTAAAAACTTTTGTTCTAATGGCTAGGTTAGATTCATTTACCTAAATGTCCATAAAATTATTGAAAAACAATCTGAGGCCAATTTTCTCAAAAACAAAAACTATATCCTCAAAAGGATATTGTCCACTTTTAGAAAGCAATAGAGTTTACAGTTTTGACAATTTTTATTAAAAAGCTACATTTTATTATATAATCTCTTTTATATAAAATATTTTAACTTACTGTAAAAAATAATCAAAATTTAAGTTATATCACAATACCTTCTATTCAAACTATCAATTTCTTAAAATCTGAATTCTGAACATAAAATGAAGCTTAAAAATTGAGACTATGTCAACTAATTCAAGCTAACAAATCTTAAATGGCAAAGTGCAGTTCTCCAATGGGGTAAATTAGCACTGATATCATTATTTAGTAGAAGTTCTTCAGAAATAAAAACACAGAGGATGAAATAGAATATACAATGGAGACTGGAGGACAGATGAACGTATCACGGATGTTGCATGTGCAATACATTGGTGTAAGGTACACAGTCACAGAAACCTTAACCTATAACAGCAATGAGAAAATGTCAAGAGCCACATTCCAGCCAAACCTCAGTTTCCTAGTTTATTATGCCACCCTGGATTGTGTTATGTCATTTACAGGTATATCTTGTTTGGAGTTTTATATTTAAAAAAAAAAGAGGGGAGGAATATTAGGTGTATGGAAGACATTCAAGAAACAATGTTGTGAAAAAGGCATAATTACACATAAAAATCACTGAAAACATGATGACATACATTTTCTATGTTTATTAGTGATTTAAACAGAGAACTAAAAGAAAGGTCACACTGTACTTCATAAATATTATGTGGTGAGGTAGGACAATAAATCTGTTGGCACTACCAGCATTTTGTAGGTAGAATAATACAGACTTTTCAGATAATCAATGGTTTCAAAATTAGAGCAGATCTAAAACATCACAGGTTTCTCTTTCATTTACTATATAACATCACTTCAGTCACTGAATCTACTGACTTTTATTTATTTTTTCTGTGTTAAATTTCTTTTTTTAATTTTAATTTTTGTTCACATACATTTGTATCCACCTCCCCACCACCACTTTCTCCTGCCCCTGCTCCCATCTCCCTCCTTCAATTTTTAAAAAATCAAATCTACCCTCAATTCAGATTTACCAACAAGCTATATAAGAGGTCTGTCCAGAAAGTATCCAGCCACATATTATGAAAAATAGAAGCATTTACTGAAAAGATACAAGAATCATTGTACATAGGACAACGACACCTTAATGCCCTTCAAATTTATGATCTTCTTTAAGAAATATGGTTTATTAGTAATGATTTGAATTAAGTCTTTTCTTTTTTTAATTTTATTTTTAAATCATGTTTATTCTATTATAGTTGTCTCAATTTTTTCCCTGTTGCCCTCCTTAACCCATCCTGCCTTGCCCTCCTCTCCTATAGTCAATTCCCACTCTGTTGTCCATGTCCATGGGTCATTCATACATGTTCTTTGTTTAGTTCCTTCTACTTCTTTCTACCATTTTCCTCCTTCCCCATCCTCTGGTCACTTTCAGTCTGCTCCATGTTTCAACGCCTGTGGTTTATTTTGTTCATTAGTTTATTTTGTTGAATAGATTCCATTTATATGTGAGATCATACAGTATTTGTCTTTCTATGACTGGCTTATTTCACATTGCATGATATTCTCCAGTTCCATCCATGTAGCAAAAGGCAGGAGTTCCTTCCTTCTTTCTTTTTTCTTAATTCACATTTTATTTATTTATTTATTTTTTAAGTGTCAAGATCCATTATAAAATATTAAAATTTTTAAATCCATTATAGAGTCTCAGCAATCACGATACCTGCACAGGAATAATCAAGTAGACCAATGAAATAAAATGAGCATTCTAGAAACAAATGTATATATCTTTCTAACAATGTAATATGTGATTCAACTGGTATTTCAAATCAATTTCAAATGGGGAAAATGAGGCTTATTCAACATGTAAGGTGCATGGATCACTGTTACATGAAATAAAACAAATATAGAGCCCTATTTCACACATTATACAAAACAAATACAGAGCCCTATTTCACACATTATACAAAAAATATTCAGATTAAAAATCAATTCATAAAATCTAAGGAGTTTTAGGAGCAAATACAAAATAATATTTTTCTTATCCTGAAGAAACATATTCAAATCCAGAAGATATAAAGTAAAATACTGACAATATAAAGTATTTGCAACACATCTATACAAGAGTTAACAGTTTTGTTTTGTTTTTTTAGGGAAAAAAGTCTACAAACATTTAATCAAAAAATAGGCAAAGAATATCAAGAGTCACTTAAAGCTTTTTAAAAAAGATAATAGAAATAGGCAAGAAACATAGAAAAAGAGGTTTAGTTTCAACAAATAATAAAATAACAAAATAACACATCATTGTCACAATCAGATTAATAAAATGGTATTATCAAGTATTAGTGACTGTGAAAGGAACTAGGTATTCATAGACTCTTTTTCTTCATTTTCTTAAATCAGGCCTTTGACATAGTTTACAATGCAGGTTTGGTGGAGGTGTAATCTGTTAGCCTTCTTTTGACTGGGAATCTGCTTACTTCGCCTTCCATTTTAATTGTGAGCTTTATTGGGTAGAGCAGTCTTGGTTCAGACCCTTGCCTTTCATGACTTGGAATATTTCTTGCCATTCCCTTTCTGGCTTGCAGTGTTTCTGTTGAGAAGTCAGCTGCTAGCCATATTGGGGCTCCCTTGTATGTTATTATCTCTTTCTCCCTTGCTGCCTTTAGGATCGTCTGTTTGTCTTTGATATTCGCCATTTTAATAATGATGTGTCTTGGAGTGGGCCTCATCGGGTTTCTCTTGAATGCGGCCCTCTGTGCTTCCTGGACTGTGTGACTATTTCTCTCCTCCAATTACGGAAGTTTTCCATCATTACTTTTTCAAACAGGTTCTCTATCCCTTGTTCCTCTTCCTCTCCTTCTGATATCCCTATTATACAGATATTATTATGTTTCACATTGTCCTGCATTTCCCTAAATGCCTCTTCATTCTTTTTGAGTCTTTTTTCATTTTCTTGTTCTTTCTGGGAGCTTTTTTCTACCTTATCCTCCAGCTCACTGATGTATTCCTCTGCTTCATCAAGGCTGCTTTTGTTTTCTTCTACTGTGTTCTTTAATTCAGAAATTGTATTCTTCATTCCCTTAAGTGTCTTATTGATAATTTTTATGTCCTTTTTCATGCTCATATAGTTTGCAGTAAGTTCCTTATAGTTTTCCTGAAGTTTTTGGTAATTCTCTCTGAGCTCACTGAGCTCATTGAGCTTCCTTAGAACCATTGTTTTGAACTCAATATCTGATAGTTTACTTGCCTGTAATTAATTTAGTTCTCTTTGCAGAGATTCCTCCTTTCCCTTCTACTGGGTGGTGTTTCTTTGTCTTCCCATTGTGGGTCTCTTCTCTCCTGCTTCTGCTTCTTAAATTGATCTGTCTTGACTCTTGACTTTGTGGTGTGAACTTCTTTGGTAGGAGACCACTTTTTTTTTCTTTCTTTCTGGATCTGCCTCTGATGATGTCAGATGTTGACCCTGTCTGACCTTAGGCAGTCTATTTGAGACTTCCAGAAACTACTGTCTGTGGCTGTCTCCTTCAGCTATTAATCTAGTCCCTGTGCCCTCAGCAGGCTAGTTTAGAGACACTACATGGCGGAGCTATTGGGTCCTCTGATGCTGCCACAGTTCAGGGGGAGTGGTCCCTGTCTGAGCAAGATGGCTGCTGCCTTATGGGGGAGGAGTCAGCACCAGGATTCCACCCGCTACTCTCTCAGTTCTCTCCCAAAAGCCTCCTTCCCCAATCTCTCCTCAGGTGTCTCCAGCCCCTCTTTACCCACCTTTGCTGGAGCCCAGGGTAAGTGACTGCAAACAGAAAGTAGTGCGTTGGTCCTTTAAATGGCTCTTCGCATCTCCAGCTGCCTGTCTCTGTCAGAGAGCAACCCTGCTGCTTTTCACAGCTAGCTGTTATTTGTATATGTTTTGGGCTCTGGTGCTGTAGGCTGGAAATCCCCACTTATGGTTTAGACCCCACTCTTCTCAGGGGGATCCAACTCGCTCTTTCAATATCCTTCTGGTCCTGCTACCCATGGATGCCCTGCCTTCTCAAGTCTGTACCACATTCTTTACCAGTTAGATTGTGCTAAAGCTGATACTTTTGTCTGTCCGAGATTAAAAGGCTCCTCTTTCGCTTATTGTTCAGTTGTTCATTCCAGGTGATTTCTCCACAATTTAATTGTAATTCCATGTTGGTCCTTGGAGGATGTCATTGTGACTTCCACTCACTCCTCCACCATGTTGATTCTCCTCAATAACATATTTGAATTAAGTCTTTTCCAACTGCAAACACAATCTTACTTTTCCTTTGGTAGCAGAAGCCAAGTAAGGAATTTTGCCATGACACATATTATGCTAAGATCCAGCATTGAAAATCTCAGACACAGTAGTTTTTGGAATCCCCAGATCAGCTTCTAGTTCTCACAATGTCAGTCAGCAATCTTTGTTGATTGCAGCCCATAGATATTGAACATTCTCAGGTGTTCTGCTTGTTTTAGGCTTTCAAGAACATGGGTCACTTTCAACAGATTCTTAACCATCTTTGAAGCATTTGTGCCACAATTTTATTTGTGCTTCACTCATTACATCATCTCCGAAAGCCTTCTGAATCATCCAAATAATTTCCACAGAGGAATGTTCAAGCTTAATGCAAAATTTAATGCTGATTTGTTACTCTACTAGCTCATTTTGAAAGTGATGACCACACAGTATACATGCTCACTCAATCGTGTCTACCACCCCCACTGACTAGGACAGTGAAGTCACCATTGTTCACACATGCACATTCCAGTCCACTCTCCCTGGCTGCCAGGATACATCAACATTGTACAAATCTTTCTCTCTATATTAACAATGGCTGGACTTTTTCTGGACAGACCTCATTAGCTTATCTCTAAATTTCTCTTACATATTTTTCATCTAAGTAAGTAAAAACTATTTCTTTCTCTTTAGATCATAAAACATTTATGATATGTTAAGTTAAAAAAACAACATATAACAGGTATGATATATGACAGGGGTTCCTAATCTCTGGACCACAGAATGGTATATGTCCAGGCTGTTAGGAACTGGGATCCTCAGCTGCACTTGAATGTAATGTCCTTGAATCATTCTGAAACCATCTTCCCACCCCAGTCCATGGAAAAATTATCTTCCATGAAACCGGTCCCTGGTGCCAAAAAGGTTGGGGGCTGCTGATATAGGAGACAAGACTTCTAGAATGGTGGTATGAGGGACCAGAAAAAACCTCTTTCTAGGAAAGACATTTATTAAGCTGGTGAAAATGAGCAGAAACAGTTGTTCAAAGTCTTCCATGGGTCATCAAAAGATGTGTAACAAGAGAGAAATTCTGATTCAACAAAATATAAGAAAACTCAGTAAAAGCAGTAGAAGGCAGTGGCTTTCTAACCAGAAACTGCACCCATTTTCCACAGTTCTGTATTTTGAAAGACCTGCTAGACAAATAACAATGTCCATTTTCCCAGTTCTGGGGCTATTTAGAAAACAGTAAATATTAATGACCTCACTTTTCACAGCTCTCTGCTGAATAAAAACCTATACCAGTGATGTGGTAGTGGCCGTTTGAGGTTGCCTGTTCACCCACTTCCAAAACCTTCTCATACAAGAAGGGAAGAAAATGGAGGTAGTAACGACTACAGTCCCCCATCCTTACCCTGCACTTTACTGTAGGAGAGTGGCTTCAGGGTGCTCAGCAGCCAAGTGGCCACTAACAAATAGTAGTAAAAAAGTTTCTCATTTCTAAGAAGCTAGATAACAAGCAATTTCTTTTCTCATAAGTTGGAAGAAGAGAGGAGGGGGGAAAAAAGGGGGGATGAACAGAGAAGCAACATGAAGACAAAAATATTTGAAATTTCATACTGAAGAATATATGTTGCTTATTAAACCTTAAAAGCCATAGAAAAAGTCTAGCAAGGGGGATAGCATTATTATATTTATGTATGGAATGATTATTCTGGAAATAGAGTGAAATTGGTACAAAAAGTGAGAAGAGAGAAACTAAGAAATCTGATAGGAGGCCACTGAATTTATTCACTAGAGAAAAGGTAGTAGATATAAAGAAAAGTAGAGAGACAATATATTCATCATGTTATTGAGTAATTTATTTTCCAAAAAGGGAGAAAAATACACTATTAGTTATTCTGAGGCCAGCCATAAACTAGGACTGTTCACGGCACATTGTGAGATACTCATCCTGCCATAGCTTAGATGAGAGAAGTCCTTAGAGGTGTCCTCTTTTGGTCATCTTAGGTAGCCTCACAGTTCCAAATAACATCTTTATGCTAACATAAAGTATGTATAGCTCACATCTCTGCTCCAAACTCCAGGTTCTTATATTCAGTTACCTACTTAATATCTATAACTATATGCCTTAACAGATCTATAGGCATGTCCAAAATTAAATTTTGATGGTCTTCCCTTAAAACTGTTCACTCTATGGTCTTCCCCAACTCAGAAAAAGAATGTATCATCCCATTAGTTTTCAGGTCAAAATTTGGCATCAACCGTAACTCTTCTCTTTGCCTCATTCAATCCTTCAGAGAATTTTATTGGCCAAACCTTCAAAATAGCCATAACTTGATTATTTCTCATCACTACCACTACCATCACTATTCTTGTTCTAGCTACTATCACCACTTATTTAGATTCTTGCAATAAATTTCTAACTGATTTTATCTTTGCCCCCCTTCCGTGCCTCCATCCCTACCTCTTTATAGACTATTTACAATGCAGCAGCCAGAGAAGTTTTATGACAAAAATAATATTGTGTTAATCATCTATTCAATGACCTGGAGTAGTCCACAAGGTCCTATGTTCTCTATCCTTCAGTCCTCAATTCTATCTCCTATTTCTCTCTGCCCTTGAGTATTCTGCACCAGCTACACTGGCCTTCTTGTCTTTTCTCAGAATTCAAGAAAATTGCCTTACTCCACTCAGCCTTAACAATGCTTTCCTTCAGATAACAATATATTCTTTCCTTAACCTCTGCCATATCTTTGCACAAATGTCACCTTTCAATGAAGTCTTCCTTAACTATCCTATCTAAAATTGTAAATCCCACCTACTGCTTCTCTCCTCTCCGTCTCCCTGTTCCTTGCTCTCCCCCCTCCTTCTCACTCTCTCCCTCCCCACCCCACACTCTCTCTCTCACTTTTGTTTGTACACATGCACACACGCAACATTTCTCTTTTTCATTTCATTTTTTTATGGCACTTACCATTATCTCACATTTTTTATCGTTTACTGATTCATTTTATTGTTGATTTCCCATCATGAGCCTTGAGTCTACCTAAGAGAAGGGATTTGTGTATGTTTCATTTTCTTGCTGTATCTTTAGTGCCTAGAGTACATAAGGAGAAACAGTGAATGAATGATTGAATGAAATAAGGGTTCACAGGTGTTTCCAAGTTTCTAGCTTATGCAACTGAGCAGTCAATGATGTCAAAACAAAGATCAAAGAAAATATTTACGAGAATCAGAATTATGTTCTTTAAACTAAAATAAGATAAAACCACTTATTATTATATAGAAATGTCAACTACATTGGAGTTAATACATTTTAATAGAAAATTTTAAGGAAAATCAGGATAATTTTTGGTCATAGCAAGTGATGATTTAATATTGGTTTAACAAAGCAAATGAAAATTAAAATATTTCCTCTTCTGAGAAGACATAGGATAAAGCCTAACATACTAGAATATATAGCAATAATATCAAAAATTTTTCAAGCTTTATTTTATAAAGTAATGAACTTATTTTTCATATATCTGTCATAAAACAATTAATATGTATTTCCACCTAGTCCCATTATACAGGTATTAGACAATTCTGACAAAGGATCTGGAGAGAGTTACAGACACAAGTTCAAAGTTTCTAAGTAAATAATATCTGTCCTCTTATATGCAATTCACATGGCTCTGGAGGGGTTTTACAGTATCAGTACTCTTTATAATGACAGGTGTATATGGATGATTATTTAGAGAATCTCAAAGTAGATAATTTCATAATCAGCTGGCAATATTTGTTTGAGAATACAAAATTATATTCTTTTCCTTTTTAAACTTTTGTAGCAAACATTAATGTCATTAAAATATCTAGGGGTGTGAATGAGGTAAGTAAATCAGTAATATTATCTTCCCAAAGGCCTTTTCTAAAGAGGTCACTTAGATGTTGTTTTGGAGAGAGAGAGAAGACGAGAGAGAGAGAGAACAAGAATGCATGCTTTTTTTTGTGCAGAAGTAAAATTAAAAGTAATTTCCATTTTTTAATGGTCAAACAAAATTAAGATCTTCCCAATTTAGTCTGCATAATAGTATTAACAAAGTATAATTTGTAGAGTACTGAAGCAAATGGACTCTTCTATACTGATGGGGATAATTAGAGTGTAAGAGCTTCATAGATTACAAATTCTAAAGTTGCATTATCAAAAGCAGTCACTCTACCTCAGCCTGACAGTTAACAACATATGATCTGGTAAACATATATCTTCACACAGAACAAAAGTGCCATCAAAGGCCAAAAGTGTCAACACAAATTCTACTCTTGCAAGAGAAAAAATACTTAAACTGTTGATCACCTCTGTTTGTTTTAACTAGCATGGAGGTTGTCATAGAAAAATTTCTGCAAAGTTCACAGTGATAAAATATAAACACTTCCAGTTTAATTTCTATTAGGTTTAGCATATCAGAATTTATTTATGCTTAATGTGCATTATGATAAAATTTATTGGAAATAAAGCTTAACAATGCCAAACATAACATATGCCAAACTATGCATAACAATGCCAAACTTTCCTTTACGAAAAATGAAAATGAAATTCAATGGCAGTTCAAATTTTTCTCAGGAAAAAAAAAGTTCCACAATTTTCTCATATGCCTAGTCTCATGTCTTTATTATTTTTTATGTAGGATATGATTTATGAAAATATTTTTGCATTTTTACTTTTATAGTATGTGATTTACAACACCTATGTCACACACTAGAAACCAACATGAACTATGTTAAAATAAAAATTCCTGAATGGCAGAAATTTAAATGTTCTAAGTTTTTCATTAATAATATGCAATTATTAACATTTAACAGGAATTTTGTTTTATTTTGTGATGGCAAAATAGTAGGAATAGTTTACCCAGAAACTTTGGTTTTCTTCATTATTTTTTTCTTAAGGAAAGAAAAGAAAAATCTACAGAAATATTGAAGAAAAATACCATTAAATGCATGTATATGAAATAACATGTTCATGAAATCCAATTAAATGCATACTTAATTGTGTGGAATTTTTATGGGTTAAAATATAAAATAATTTTAATTTTAAATATAGCATTTTGAGGCTGAAGTACAAATGTATAGAGAGACTATCTAGATACTGGACTTGTTTTACAATTGAGATAATTCCAAAGAACTTGAGACCATGTGGGCATGGTGGTGGGCAGTTCTACAGTCAAACAAGTTTGGCAAAAGCAAAACACTTGTATGGAATTTTTAATAGCAAAGTTTTCTGGTATATTCTACAGAGACATTTTATAAAGTTTGAACAAAGTTTTCCTTGTTTTTCCTCAAAAAAAGTATTCAGTTTTCTTTTCCTACACTTTAAGACACCAAAAATACTTTAAGACTAAAATATAGTTTTAAAAGTATTTATTAAGTTGAGGTAGCTGGCAGCAAAATACATGGGAGTTGAACCTGCTTGCTTGTGCACCCAACTGGAACACTTAGTTGATCTTCCAAAAAACAAAGTGAACATTCCAACAGATTCTTAGCTGTTGGGGTGGCAGTGGTCACTCGCTGACAGTGCCAGAGGATGGGGGGATTGTGGCTGCACCTGGAGCCAGAGGAAGAGGATGGCTGAGACTGGCTGTGACTGAGACAAATTCTTTTATTTTAAATTTATGAATTAATTTATTTTTTTAATTTTTCAAATACATTTATCTCCATTTATCTGCTACCACTTTCCCCTGCCCCACCCAACCCCATATCCCGCTTCAGTCCTTCCCCATCTTGGCTTCCTCCATGTGTCCTTCACACCTGTTCCTTGATCTAATCCTACCTACCCCTTCCCCACCCCAGTAGCCCCCTCCATCCCTCCCTCCCATCACTGTCGGTTTCTTCTTACTTTCAATGTTGCTGGTCATATTTTCCTTTCTTGCTTGATTTGCTGATTAGGTTCCACCTATATGTGACATCATATGGTATTTGTCCTTCACCCCTGGCTTATTTAATTTAGCATAATGTTCTCCTGTTGTATCCATGCTGTAGCAAAGGGTAGTAGCTCTTTCTTTCTTTCTGCTGCGTAGTATTCTACTGTGTAAATGTACCATAGTTTTTTTTATCCATTCATTTACGGAAGGGAAATTAGGTTGCTTCCAGCACTTGGATATTGTAAAGTGTGCTGTTAGGAACATTGGGGTGCATAGCTTCTTTTGAATTGGTGTTTTGGGATTATTAGAGTATAGTCCCAGCAGTGGAATGGCTGGGTCAAAAGGGAGTTCCATTTTTAACTTTTTGAAGAAATTGCAAACTGTTTTCCACAGTGGCTGCACCAGCCTGCATTCCCACCAAAAGTGTACTGGGTTCCCTTTTCTCCACAACCTCGTCAGCACCTGTTGTTTGTTGATTTACTTATGATGGCCATTCTGACCAGTATGAAGTGGTATCTCACTGTGGTTTTAATTTGCATTTCTCAGATGGCTGGTGATGAGGGGCAACCTTTCATATGTCTCTAGGCCCTGTGTATGTCCCCTTTGGAAAAGTATCTCTTCAGGTCGTTTTTCCATATTTTAATTGGATTATTTGTCTTCCTGGAGTGGAGTTGTATGAGTTCTTTATATATTTTGGAGATCAAACCCCTGTTTGAGGTAACATTGGCAAATATATTTTCCCATACATTTGGTTACCTTTTCGTTTTGCTGATTTTTTTTTTAGCCATGCAGAAGTTTCTTATTTTGATGAAGTACCATTTGTTTATTATTTCCTTTATGTCCCTTGCTCTACGGGACATATCAGTGAAAACATTGCTGCATGGAATATCTGAAAGTTTCCTACCTATGTTTTCAACTAGGACATTTATGGTGTTGTGACTTACATTTAAGTCTTTTATCCATCTTGAGTTTATTTTTGTGTATGGGGTAAGTTGCTGGCCCAATTCTAATTTTTTGCACGTAGCTGCCCAGGTCTCCCAACACCATCTGTTGAAGAGGCTATTTTCACTCCATTTTATGCTTCTGCCCTCTTTATTGAATATTAATTGACCATAGAGACATGGGTTTATTTCTGGACTCTCTATTCTGTTCCATTGATCTATGTATCTGTTCTTATGCCAGGACCAGACTGTTTTGATTACAGTGGCCTTGTAATATAGTTTTATGTGCAGTATTGTGATTCCTCCTACATTGCTTTTCTTTCTCAAAATTTCTGTGCCTATTTGGGGTCATTTATGGTTCCATATAAATATTTTAAATGTTTGTTCTATGTCTGTGAAATACAGCATTGGTATTTTAGTAGGGATTGCGTTGAGTCTACAAATTGCTTTGGGTAGTATGGACATTTTGACGATATTACTTCTTCTAATCCATGAACACAGTATATGCTTCCATTTATTTGTGTCTTCCTTAATTTCTTTCTTCAGTGTTATATAGTTTTCTGCATACAGGTCTTTTACTTCTTTGGTTAAGTTTAATCCTAGGTACTTTATTTTTCTGGTTGCTATAGCAAATGGGACAATTCTTGACTTGCAAAAGAACTGGAGTGTGTGGAAAGCCAGGTAGTGGCTTCGAGTTACAGTGATAGCACTTGCAGAGTGCTTTGAGGGTAATGGACTGGAAATTGTGCATCTTTGATTATTGTAGGCCTGACAGAGTCCCCTTGAGCCTCCTTCATTAGCAGAACCACAAGGAAAGGAAAATTAGCCCAACACACCACTGTCTGCAGGAGTCGGGAAAATCTGCAAAATGGCTGGGCAAGCTTAACAACTTGAAGGGAGCTTTTCTTTGTCTCTTTTTAAAAGATTTTTTAAAACAATTTTATTCATTTATTTTTAGAGAGGGGAAAAGAGGGAAGAAGAGAGGGAGAAAAACACTTATGTGTGGTTCCTTCTTGGGTGCCCCCTACTGGGGACCTGGCCCGCAACCTAACATGTGCCCTGATCAGAAATGGAACCTGTAACCTTTAAGTTCACAAGCCTGTGCTCAATTCACTGAGCTACACTAGCCAGGGCAGAAGGGGGTTTTTCCACAAGAGAAAGACGGCAAGACTAATGCCTAAAAGGGCCAATTTTAAACTCCCCATATGGAGAGAAACTACACTGGGTGCTAGGGCCCTATTTCACTGAGGTCATCAAAACAGGAAGTTAAAAAAGGATGCAACAAGGGAGATTCAGGGAACTGCCCAGACTTAGCTCACACACAGAGCTGCAGACTACACTAAGAAGGAGAGAGCTGACACTCTTACACAGATTTCCCCCTGCCCCCTGTGAAACAGACAGTTATTCAAGCAGAAACTATACATTACTGGAAATAAACTGGGACAGATTAAGATGGGAGATTTAGGGGCAGGGAGAATGCACTACAATTTTTACAGAAGACTAAAAAGTGCCTCTCAGGGGACACACAGAGACCTCAACCTTTCGATCACAACAGAAGTTCCCTCCACAGACAGGGGAAGGAGATACAGGCAGTGTAGCCAGAGGTTGGATGACCCCCATTGGACCTTGAGCTGAGAAAAAAATCAGAGACTGATCCACAAAGATGTCAGAGGGCAAACACCAAGAGCTGAGATGAATTTCATCATTTTAAAAAAATGTTTTTCTTCTTTTCTTTTAATTTTATTCTTGTTTTGTTTTTGCTTCCTTTAATACAGCATTCTAATTTTCTTTCTTTCACTTGACCCATATTCCAAATGAGTCACTACTCTTGGTCTTTTATTTTTTTATTCTTGTTATTCAGATTGTATATATTTTTTCATGTTATTATTATTCCAAATCCCATACAGCACTCTTCCCTGGTCTTACTCCACTTTCCCGTCTTCCTGACCTTGCTTACTCTTGTGGTAAACTTCATTTTCTCTCACACTACACCATGTTCCTATCTCTTACTCTTACAATTTCTCCCTGATCTTACCTTGCATAAACACTTTTCATTCTTAAGTGGGCTCAGGTTCTTTTTGCCATCTTAGAAGACTCTTATACCCTTTCCAACTTTATAAACAGTGGGAAGTTGGGTGAAATATCATGGTTATTGCTGTACTTCTCCAATGGAACTCCTGTTTGTTCACTATTTATTTGTACTTTAAATCCCACAGGATCCTCTTTCCCTGTTTTACTCCATTTTGCCTTCCCTCTGACACTGATCAGTTGAGTGAGGAATTTTATTTTAATTTTATCCCCCTCTTAGCCTGGGGTTTATTCCTAAGTATTATTAGTTTACCTTTCCTATCCTCTAAAAATAATTTTTCTTTAGATATCTCATATCCACTTTTCTCTTTTGTACAACATTATTATTCCCATTCTACCTTTATTAAACTTCATTTAGCTGTTCTTGCTACTGACTCTGCTGTGGTTTTTCCAAAATTCCTCCCCCATTGGTCCAATACCTTTTTAATTTTACTTCAGAACTCATAGTATACTCTTCCCTTTTCTAACCCCATTTTTGCTATCACCTTTCCATGTTTTGCTATTCCTCTCTTTGCTTTATTTCTATCCTTATTATAAATTCTCCTCCTTCTCACTCAAAAACATTTCCCCTCTTTTAGTCATCTCATATCCCTTTGTCACATATTATAATATCACCAATCTCTTTTCACCTTTATGAATCTTTGCTCAATTGCAGTTGATAATGCTGATGTGGTTGGAGGTTCTTTTTGCCAGTGTAGGTTTGGTTGTATGGAAATACTGCTTTGTTAATCAACACCTGCACAATAACATACAAGACAAGGTGGGAGTTGGGACTAGGAGTAAGAACACTGGAGGAGAGAACCCACCAACAAGATGCCACAAACAAACAAAGCCCAAGTACAATGAAAGAACTCATACAAATGGAACAAAGGGCACCCTAGAGCATCCAGACAAGGAGGTCAAAGAGGCTTCATGACTGAGTCCAGAGAACTCCTACCACAGAGTCCACCACTCTAATACAGTCAGGCAAAGCAGGGCATCCTGAGATGCAGAAACAAACACTAAAATGAGTAGGAAAATAAGGAATCCTCAACTGAATAGAGTGGAAGAATCCCCAATAAAAGAGCAAAACGAAATGGAGGCAAGCAACCTATCAGACACAGAATTCAAAAAAATGGCTTTAAGGATGTTCAAGGTACTCAGTGACAACTACAAGGAATTAAGTAGAAACTGAAACAGCATGAAAAAGAAAATAGAACCTATAAACACCAACCAGGAAGAAATGAAGAATACAATATCTGATATAAAAAATATACTAGAAGGAAGAGTAAGCAGACTGGATGAAGCAGAGGACTGAATTAGTGAGCTGGAAGACAAGGTAGAAAGAAATTCCCAGGTAAAGGAACAAAATAAAAAAAAGACTAAAAAAGTTAGAGGGGAGTTTAAGGGAATTTCAGGACAACATGAAATGTAACAACATTTGCATCATAGGAACACCAGAAGGAGAAGAGGAACAAAGGATAGAGAGCCTCTTTGAAAAAGTAATGATGGAAAACTTCCCTAATTGGAGGACAGAAAATGTCACACAGATCCAGGAAGCACAGAGGGTCCCATTCAAGAGGAACACAATGACACCCACTCTGAGACACATCATCATTAAAATGGAAAATATCAAAGACAAAGAGAGAATCCTAAAGACAGCAAGGGAGAAACAGGTAGTACAGACAGGGGAGCCCCAATACAGTTAGCAGCTGACTTCTCAACGGAAACACTACAAGCAAGAAGGGAATGACAAGAAATATTCCAAGTCATAAAAAGCAAAGGCCTGCAATCAAAACTGCTCTAACCAGCAAGGCTGTCATTTAAAATGGAAGACAAAGTAAGAAGTCTCCCATTCTAAAGAAGGTTAAAAGAATAAACCTCCTCCAAACCAGCATTGTAAGACATGCTAAAGGGACTGTACTAAGAAGATGAAGAAAAAGAGTGAGAGAGAGAAGAATACAGCCACAAAGGGAAAATTAGGAAACAACGTGTACCTACCAATAATAACCTTACATATAAAGGGACTAAATGCTCCAGTCAAAAGATATAGGGTAGCTGAATGGATAAGAAAACATGACCTGCATATATGCTGCCTAAGAGAGACCCATCTCAGAATAAAAGAGTTACATAGACGGAAAGTTAAGGGATAGAAAACTATATTTCAAGCAAAAGGACAGGGAAAAAAACAGGGGTAGCATTACTTATATCAGACAAAATAGATATCAAAACAAAGACCAGCAAAAGACACAAGAAGGTTACTTCATAATACTTAAGGGAAGAATCCATCAAAAAGACATAAACATTGTAAACCTATATGCAAAAAACATAGGAGAACCCAAATATATAAGGAAAATCTTGGAGGACTTCAAGAAAGATATAGACAGCAACACACTTAGAGTAGCAGAATTTAACACCACACTGTCAACAAGGACAGATCTTCCAAACAAAGAATCAACAAGGACATTGTGTCACTAAACGAAAGCTGCAAAATATACATTCTTTTCTAATGCACATGGGCCATTTTCAAAGATAAACCACATGATATAACCCAAAACAAGCCTCAACAATTTCAAGAACTTTGAAATCATATCAAGCATTTTCTCAGATCATAATGGCTTGAAAGTAGAAACCAACCTCAAGGAAAAACCTAAAAAGCATTCAGATCCATGGAGACAGAATAACATGCTATTAAGCAATGAATGGGTAAATAACAAGATCAATAAATAAATTGTAAAGTTTCTGGAAACAAATGAAAATGAACACACAACAACCCAAAACCTATGGAACACAGCGAAGGCAGTCCTGAAAGGGATAGTAATGCAAGCCTACCAAAAATATAGAAAAATTTCAAATGAACAACCTAATCCTACACCTACAAACACTGGAAGAACAATAACAAACAAAGCACACAGTAATGAGAGGGATGGAAATGATCAAGATCAGAGCAGAATTAAATGACAGAGACTAAAAGAACAATTAAAATGATCAATAAATCCAGGAGCTGGTTCTTTGAAAAGATAAACAAACTCGACAAGCCTTTAACCAGATTCATTAAGAAAAAAAGAGAGCTGACCCAAATAAGTAAAATCAGAAATGAAAGAGAAATGACAACCAATACAACAGAAATACAGATGATCATAAGAAATTACTACAAACAACTATACACCAAGAAATTGAAAACCTGGTTGAAATGAACAAACTTCTAGACACATATAGTCTTCCAAAACTGTCTCAAGAGAATGCTTGAGACAGCCCGGAAATAAGAGAAAGCCTGGAAATACCAATAACAGCTAGTGAAATTGGAGCAGTAGTTTAAAACTCCTGGCACACAAAAGCCCTGGGCCAGAAGGCTTCACTGGAGAATTTTTATCAAACATTTAGGGAAGAGCTAATCCTAATTCTTCTCAAACTATTCCAAAAAATCCAATAAGGGGGAAGACTTCCAAATTCTTTTTACAAGGCCAGTATTATCCTAATCCCAAAATCACATAAAGACAAAACAAAGAAAGAAACTTATAGGCCAATATCACTGATGAATGTGGATGTTAAAATCCTCAACAAAATATTGTCAAACTGCATCCAGCAATACATTAAAAAAACCATACACCATGATCAAGTGGGATTCATTCTGGGGATGCAAAGATAGTACAATATAAGCAAGTTAATAAATGTAATACATCACATAAAAATATGAAACACAAAACCACATGATTATATCAATAGGTGCTAAAAAAACATTTGATAAGTTACAGCATCCATTATGATAAAAACACTCAGCAAAGTGGGAGTAGAGCGAGCATACTTAAACATAATTAAGGCTATATATGAGAAACATACAACCAACATCATACTCAATGGGCAAAAAGTAAAAGCTTTCCCACTAAGATCACACACAAGAAAAGGGTATCCACTCTCACCACTTCTGTTCAACATAGTATTGGAAATTGTAGACACAGTGAACAGTTGAGACAAAGAAAGAAAAGACATCTAAATTGGAAAGGAGGAAGTAGAGCTGTCGCTGTTTACAGATGACATGATAGTGTACATAGGAAACCCAATAGACTCCACGAAAAACCTACTTGACCTAATAAAAGAATTTGGAAAATGGTGGGAAACAAAATCAACATTCAAAAATCGAAGGCATTTTTCTAAACTAACAATGAAATATCAGAAACAGAAATTAAGAAGAAAATACATTTTACTATAAAACAGGAAAATATAATACTAAGGAATAAACTTAACCATGGAGGTAAAAGATCTCTATGCAAAAAACTACACAACACTGAAGAAAGAAATTAAGGAAGACCCAAACAAATAGAAGCATATACCATGTTTATCGATTGGAAGAAATAACATCATTAAAATGCCCATACCATGCAAAGCAACCTGTAGATTCAATTCAATTCCTACCACAATACCAATGACATATTTCACAGGTCTAGGACAAATATTTCAAAAATGTATATGGAACCATAAATGACACCAAATAGCCTCAGAAATTTTGAGGGAAAAAAAAAAACAAAGAAAGAGGAATCATAATACATGATATCAAACTATATTACAAGGCTACTGTAACCAAACAGTCTGTTGTTGGCCTGAGAACAGACACGTAGATCAATGAAACAGGATAAAGAGCTCAGAAATAGAACCATGTTTCTATGGTCAATTGATATTTGACAAAGGGGAAAGAGGCATAAAATGGAGTAAAAATGCTTCTTCAACAAATGGTATTGGGAGATCTGGACAGCTACATGAAAAAAAAAATGAAACTCGAACACCAACTTATACCATATACAAAAATACACTCAAGATGAATAAAAGACTTAACTTTTAGTCATGACACTATAAATGTCCTAGAGGGGAAAAAATGCAGGAAAATTTCAGATATCCCATGCGACAATATTTTCACATATATCCCCTAGGGCAAGGGATGTAAAGGAAAGAATAAATAAATGGGACTTCATAGAATTAAAAAGGCTTTTCACACCTAAAGAAAATATCAACAAAATGAAAAGTGAACCAACTGTATGGGAAAATATAGTTGCCAACATTATCTTGGACAAGGGTTTGATCTCCAAAGTATATAAAGAACTCACATGACTCCACACCAGGAAGGCAAACAATCCAATTAAAAAATGAGCAAAGGATATGACAAGACACTTCTCTAAGGACTACATACAGAGGACCCATAGACACATGAATAAATGCTTGATGTCACTAGCCATTAGAGAGATGCAGATTAAAACCACAATAGGACACCACTTCACACCAGTCAGAATGGCCATCATAAATAAATCAACAAACAACAAGGGCTGGAGGGGTTGTGAAGAAAAGGAACCCCAGTACACTGTTAGTGGGGATGCAGACTGACGGAGCCACTGTGGAAAACCTTATGATATTTCCTCAAAAAACTAAACATAGAACTACCTTTCAATCCAGGAATCCCACTGCTGGGATTAAATGCTAAGAATCCTCAAACACAAATTTAAAAGAATCTATGCACCCAATGTTTATAACAGTGTCATTTACAATAGCCAAGTGCTAGAAACAGATTAAGTGTTCATCAGTAAATGAGTGGATCAAAAAACTAGGGTATATTTACACAATGGAATACTATGCAACAGAAAGAAAGAAGGAACTCTTATCCTTCACTACAGGACAACTGGAGGGTTTTATGCAAAGTGAAATAAGTCAGGGGGTGAAAGACAAATACCATACGATCTCACCTATAAGTGGAACCTAATCAATGAAAGAAACACATGAGCAAAATAGAACCAGGGACAAGGAAATAAAGAACAAACTGGCAGTGATTAGAGGGGAGAGGCAGGAATTACAAGGGAAAGAAGAGTAAGGGGCAAGTCAAAGAATATGAATGGAGGACTCAAGGGCATGGATAACGTGGTTGGAATTGACTGTGGGATTGGTGTTGGGGGAACATGACAGCCGAGAGCAATGGGGGAAAAGGAAGGAAAACTGTAACATAACAACAATAAAAATTTATTTATTAAATGCCTAATTGGTGCCTGGAAAGAAGACAATTACTAACTAGAATATGAGAGAAGAATAGTTCCTGCTTTGGCAAATCTTAAATTGTAGTTACTGACAGAAAAGTGAAGGTATCAAAAACAATTACAAGACAACATAAAGCAAAATACATTTAGGGTTACATTATGAATTTTAGCTTATAATGCAATGATAATCAGTAAGAAAAATAGAATCAAGCTGGTACAGGTTTCCATGTTTTCATAAAAGATGTAAGATGGCATGATTTAAGTGTTATTTATTATTACATTAAAGGATATTTACTTCAACTAATCCCAACATGCACATATGAGTAGTAAAAGCTCAATTTTACTTTAATTTTATAAATATATATTCTTTATTCTCGTTATTTAGTCAAAATAAGTCCTGCCATATGGCTCTTATTCAGAGTTGTCCAGTGGCTCACATACTGAGTCTTGCAGTATCACTTCCATATCCAATAATCAATGTGTGTGATTATAGCAAAGATGTACAAACAAGTTGGTGTCAATTGTTTCTCTTGGTCTCAATAAAATGCTAAATAATTTATCCTAGTTTACTAACAATAAAATATAGGTCTTGCAGTTCAAACCTTTGAATTTTAGTTTGGAGTGTTCCACTAATATCTGTGTGTGAAATCTGACAAGTCACTTATGTCTACCTGGGTAAATTAAGAATGCTGGGCTATTTATTTCTGAAGTAACTCTTGCTTTGTAATTACACTGGGTTGGCTAAAAGTTTTGTTTGTTTGTTTTTCCCAATAGATAGCTCTAGTAGTACTTATTTGTCTTTGACTTCATTCTTAACAATTTTGTTATATTGTATTGTGACAGTTTTCCTATCTGTGCATTTAAAAAAAAACTTATCAAAATAGGTGAATTTTTGTGTAGCATTTTTTTTTAATTTTAATTTTCTGTTCAAATACATTTGTCTCCATTTTCCCACCACCACTTTCCACTGCCCTCCTCTCCCACCTCCTTCCCTCAATCCTTCCCCACTTTGGCTTTGTCCATGGGTCCTTTATACATATTCCTTAACTTGACTCTTCCTTTCCCTTTCCCTGCACCCCCCTCCCTCTTGACTCTGTTGGTTTCTTTTTTCTTTCAATGTCATTTTAATATTGAAGACAGAAGAAAATATTTAACATTTTCAGCATATTGTGTTTATTATTTCAGGAAAAATAAAAGTGCAACTGAAACACTTAAACACACAAAAAGATTTGTGCAGTATATGAAGAAGTTTCTGTGACTGATCAAACATGTCAAAAGTGGTTTGGGAAGTTTCATTCTGGAGATTTCTCAGTGGATGATGCTCCGTGGTTGGGTAAATCAGTAAGTTGATAGTGATGAAATGAAGACATTAATTGAGAACAATCAATATTATATCATGAGGGAGACAACGTACTCAAAATGTCCAAATCAATAAAGTTATTGGTGAAGTGAAAAATGTGTTTTTTACTTTATGTAAAAAAACAACAACAAACATATGGACCTTTGGGCCAACCCAATAACCTACTGTGTACTTAACTTACTGAATGGAAAGCTCAAATGAGGATAAAAGATGTGATGCCTCGAGCATAACCAAGTCAAAAGGAAAAAAAGTTTCTGTCAGACTAAATAAGCATAAAAACTGTATTTCATGCCCTAATAACAAATGGAGAGGACAGAAAGAAACAGAAGGCTAAAGTTGCTATGAAGAAAAAAGCCATTTAAGAATCCTAGTCTTTAAAAATATGATTATATATTTGGTTTTAAAATTCTGCATTTTCCCATAGGATTTTTAACTGTGTTTTTATTATCATAAAGTATTTATTAAATGTCTAATTGTATGAAGTGATACACAAAAAGATGTACATAGTCATTATCCTTTAGTCCCTGAGGCTTTTAAAATTTAACTCAAACAACACTACAAAGGACATGTTCAGGACCATTTTATAAAGGAATTTTATAAAATTCCATTTTGGGAGTGTTTTGATCTCAGACTAATGAGTAATTTGAGGGTAAAAAGAAACTTTCAGCAGTAAATAGAAAATCAAGTTTCAAAAATAAACAGAATATTTACACTGAAAATATAAGAAAGGCCAATCTAAAAATCTGCTTCATAAACAAGAGTCATTTAAGGGGGAGAAGGAAACTTTACAAGGATCCATATTTTATAGTAGTTTATGTTTGGTGTTACATTCAGATTACGTTTGGTGATCTGAAGTTGAATTCCCTTCTCTTGATGACAACATTTTGTTCCTTTCAGGGCACTATAGGGTCATGATCAACCACAAATTTTTGTATTAACTGAAAGTGGAGAAATGCATTGATTAGGAGGTGGAAAATTTTTCTTAGGTTTGGTTGTACATTAAAATTGAGGTATTTTACTGCCTCTGATGGTAAAACAGACTGTTAGAATATCCTTAAACATTAAAGGGAATTAAGGAGTAAAACAAAACACAGGAGAGTTTACCACATGCAATTTTCTGATCATCTTTTAAATCTATTTAATCATTAACTCTGTCCCTAATATTCTAACACATACCTATGGCATGCAACTATCAATTTTCTTTGCTAAAACCAGCTATATGGAATTTATAATTTATCATTACTATCTTTTCCCTTATATTTTACAAAAAAAATGTGCTCAATTTATATGCTTATTTTATTTTTATTTAGTACCAACTACAGACTTATGCAGCTACTCTGACACATCAAAGTAAGAATACTCTAGAAAAAGTAAGGGGAAAGGAAAGATAGGAGAAATAATGATTTTAAATTCTTTTTAAGTCACTCTAAATTTATAATTACAAGACAGAACATCTTTGAGCACAAGAATATTTTAGATAAAATACAAAAACTGAAAAAATAACCTGCCTTTTGCATTGTTTTACCTTGTTAGCAACCACTTCTTTCTAGTTCATCAATCCCATACCTTCTTAGTCTCTTTATATTAACTGGCTATAAAAAAGAAAAATCTCTTAAGTCATCTGAAATTCTTCACTAACAAGTAAAATTAACTGTTGATTAGTTTCCCCTCTGAATTTTTCATCTTTTATGTATCATTAAAAAATAGGTCTCTGCCACCCAAAAGAAACTTTGGGCATTGTAGCAGACAGACTCTAAGAAGGTCCCCAATGATCTCCATCTCCTGGAATTCATTTCCTTCTATATAACGCTTTCCCACTGAATATGGGAAAGACCTGTGACTTGTTTTTGACAAAACAGATACAGTAAAAATGATGATATATCATTACCGTGATTATGTTAGGTAGGCCTCCATCTTGCTAGAAGACTCTATTGACCCTTTCCTTAGTTGATTTTAATAAAACAGGCATTCATATGGAGACCTACATGGCAAGAAACTGAAGCCAGCCTTCAGTCAACATCCAGAAAGAAAGTGAGGTCCTCAGTTCAGTAGCCACAAGAAATTGAATCCTGCCAAGAATTAAATGAGATCAGAACTGGATCCTTTCCCAGTGAATCTTCAGATGAGACTTCAGCCCTGATTGACACTCTGACTGCAAGTTGAAAATGTCCCTGAAGCAGAGTACCCAGCTAAGCCACATCCAAATTTCTGATCCAAAAAACTGTGATATAATAAAGGTTACTAAGTTTGTGGTAATTTTTTACACCAGAATCAATAGCTTATAAGGCATCAACAAAAATGTAAAGAGATTTGGGAAGAGGGAACTGGAAGCATCTAAGAGACCTACATTTAAGGGTCAATCAGAGGGATATTTTTGTGTATTCATTTCAAGATGATATGGTTAGGAATATGTGACCAATTATGTCTTCCTCAACACAGCTTCCTATTCACCCAGGATAATCTAGGCTAAACCTAAGTACTATTCATCTGTAAAGTGCTGGATTTAGAAACTTTCACTGAGAATTATGTATTTCTCTTCACAACCAGATTATTCTAAAAATCTGTCAATTATTTCACCTTAGCCATGTCCATATGTCACTCTAAGAACTGTATTGGTTACTATACTATTTAATAATTATTGTCAATAATTTTAGTTGTTAAACCCAACATCCAAGCCAAAATAATATTCCAATAACATCAATTAGGGGAGAAAAATTATAAAGCAGTCTATATTTTCACATTTTAGGAAAATTAAAGTATTTCAAAGGAGTACATGTTAATCTCATTGACTATGCATTCACACACAGAGACACACACCTGTGCAGACCACATACGCATACATATAAATTCATACAGAGAATGTGTGTTATTATGTTTTTTGATTATTCACATAAATAAGCCTATTAGGCATCTATACCTTAATCAAAACTCAGGTCAGGCATCATGTCTCTCACATTTCTTTTCTGAAGGTCAAATTAGAATAGAACATTCCATAGGCTGCTGATTATCTAATAGAACTTAATTCACTTGGTGTATATATATAGGCATATATATAGATATATATATATATGTGTGTATATATGTGTTTATATGTGTATATATCTATATATGTACACATATAAATGACCTTGCATATCCACTTGTGGGCTATCCAAAGGGAGATCTTAAGATGCACCAAACCCTGTTGACATAATTTCTGCATTGTGTCATCAGCACCTGCACAACAGTCACAACAGTCACATGCCATTGGTGAAGTTGAGCCTCACAGCCTGGCAACCTGAGGGTCATCACAGGACAAACAGGCCAATAGCAGTCCAGAGTCAATAACAATAGAAGGGCCCAAACTATAAACACAAGGGACCTTCCTGAAGCAATGAGATCAGGTTATCAAAGAGAGTGCACCATTGGACACTACAGAACACCTACAACATAAGGCCAACCCAAAAGACCGGGAGTCATAGGATATCTATCAAACATACATGAACAAACAAAAACAGGCCAGCAAAATGGGGAGACAAAGATTCAGGCCCCAAATGGAAAAAAACAAAACAAAAACAAACAAACAAAAAAACAGGAGAAATCTCCAGAAAATGAGCTAAATGAAATGCAGACAAGCAATTTATCAGAAGTAGAGTTCAAAGTAATTGTTATGAGGATGCTAAACAGCATGAAAAAGGACATAAACATCATAAAGAAAGGACAATTCAAAAATGAATATGATATTTGAAATAAAGAAAACACTAGAAGTAATAAGCAGTAGGTTGGATAAAGCAGAGGATCAAAATAGCAATTTGAAAGACAAGGTAGAAAAAAAACACCCACTCAAAGCAACAAAAAGAAAAGAAATTAAAAATTAGGATAGTTTATGAGTCTTTGGGACAACATGAAGCATAACAACATCCATATCATAGGGCTACCAGAATGAAAAGAGAGAGAGCAAAGGTTAGAGAACATATTTGAGAAAACAGTGACTGAAAATTTCCCTAACTTGGTGAAGGAAAAAGACATACAAGTCCAAGAAGCACAGAGTCCTAAACAAGAAGAACCCAAAGAGGCTCACACCAAGACACACTATAATTAAAATAGGAAAGAGAGAATCTTAAAAGCCATGAGAGAAAGACAATTTGTTACCTAAAAGGAGGCTCCCATAGTACTATTAGCTGATTTCTCACTAGAAACATTTGAGGCCAGAAAGGACTGGCATGAACTATTGAAAGCAAGGACTTACAACCAAGACTACCCAGCAAGGCTATCATTTAAAATTGAAGGAGAAATAAAGACCTTCAAAGGTAAAAAAAAAAAAAAAAAGCTATAAGACAGTGTGACCACCATTATGTTAAAGGGAATGTTTTAAGAAAAAGGAGAAAAGAAAACAGACATATTTAAAAGAATAAAATGGCAATAAATATGTACATATCAATATCACTTCACATGCAAATGGCTTAAATTCTCTAATCAAAGACACAGGGCTGCTAAATGGATAAGAAAACTAGATCCATATATATGCTGTCTTCAAGAGGCTCTCCTCAGGAAAAATAAAAGATACACAAGTAAAAAGACTAAAAGTAAAGGGATGGAGAAATAGATTCCAGTCAAAAGGAAATTTTTTAAGAACCTGACACTGACATAGCAATATTTATATCTGACAAAGTAAACTTTAAAAAAAAAGGCTATAGTAAGAGACAAAGAAGGACAATAGATAAGGATAAAAAGAACAATCCAACAAGAGGAAACAACCTTCATAAACATTTATATACCCAACATAGGAGCACCTAATATATAAAGCAAATGTTGATGCACATAAAGAAATTGACAGTTATAAAGTCATAGTAGGGTATTTTAACACTTCATTGACATCAATGGATAAATCTTCCTGATATAAAATCAACAAGGAAACAATGGCCTTCAATGATGCACTGGATAAGATGGATTTAATAGATATCTTCAGAGCATTTCATCCCCAATAAGCAGAATATATATTCTTTTCAAGTGCATATAGAGCATTTTCTAGGATAGGGCATATAGTAGGACACAAAACAAGTCTCTATAAATTTAAGCTTGAAATCATATCAAGCATCTTCTCTGATCATAATCCTATAAAACTGGAAATCAAACAAAAGGAAAAACAAAAACACACAATGACGTGGAGTCTAAATTATATGTTTTAAATATTGAATAGATTGCCATCAGGTAGCTATGGTAGATAGAGCTTCATCACAATATGCAAAGGTTGAAGTTCAATTCACAGTCAAGAAAGATACAAGAACCAAACAATGAATTGCATGTTCATTATATATTTTGGAGATGAAACCCTTGTCTGAAGTATCATTGGCAAATATACATTCCTATATGAATATTTCCCTTTTGCTTTTGCTTATATTTTCTTTAGCTGTGCAGAAGCTTTTTAATTTGACATAGTCCCATTTGTTTATTCGTTCTTTTATATCCCTTGCTCTAGGGGACATTTACACAATGGAATACAACACAGCAGAAAGAAAGAAGGAACCCCTAACCATTCACAACAACATGGATGGAACTGAAAAGTATTATGCTAAGTGAAATAAACCAGGCAGTGAAAGACAAATGTCATATGATCTCACCAAAAGTGGAACCTAATCAATAAAACAAACATATGAGCAAAGTAGGAACAGAAACTTGGAAATAAAAAGATGCCAGTGACCAGAAGGGAGGGGGGGAGAGGACATTTGGGGAAAGAAGGGGAAGAGTCAAGGAATATATATAAAGGACACGTGCACAAAGGCAACGGGGTGAGGGGAAGGGTTGAATGTGGAAGATGGGAGGAGGGTAGGGTGGGGGAGAGAAATGGGGGAAAAATGAGGACAACTGTAACTGAACAACAATTAATAAAAAAAAGAATCAATCAATGAACATAAAAATTAAAAGAAAGAAAGCATAAAGTGGAAGAAATAAATTGATTCTTCTGTCCTTCTCTCTTTCCCCCCATTCCTCTTACTCTCTAAAATAAAAAAAATTAAAAATTAAAAAATAAACAATGAATTGTTTAACAATGAGATCAAGTAAAAAAAAGATATCTTGAAACAAATGAAAATGAAACCAAAAATTTACTGGACACAGCAAAATAAATCACAAGAGGGAAACTCAGAGCATTACAACCCTATCTCAAGAAATAAGAAAAATCTCATATAATAATCTAACTTTACACTTAAAGGAACTTGAAAAAGAATAACAAACAAAGACCAAGAGGAGTAGAATCAACAGAGACAAGTGGGAAGGAGGGGGGGCGGGGAAAAGGAAGGGAAGGGGAAAGTCAAGGAACATATAGCAAGGACTCATGGATAAAACCAAAGGGGAAGAGCTGAGGGAGGGAAGGAGGGAGGGGGCAAGGGAAAGTGGTGGGGGGTAGGTAGAGACAAATGTATTTGAAAAAATAAATTTAAATAAAATTTAAAAAAAGAAATGATAAAGATCAGAGTAGAAATAAATGAAATAGAGTCTAAAAAAATATATAAAACATCAATTAACCATGAGATGAGATCTGTGAAGAGATAAATAAAACTGGCAAAACTTTAAACAGACTCATCAAGATAAAAAGACAGAGGACCCATATAAATAAAACAGAAATGAAAGAGGAGATGTAACAACTGACACCAAAGAAATACAAAAGACTGTAAGAAAATATTATGAAACACTATATGCCATCAAATTTGAAAGCCTGGAAGAAAATGAAAAATTCTCCAAAACATACAACCTAGCAAAACTCAATCAGGAAAAATCAAAGAATCAGAATAGAGAGATTACAACTAAAGAAATTGAAGCAGAAGAAAAAAAAACAAAAACAAAAACAAAAAAGACTCTGAACTAAATTCTGTACCAGATGGCTTCACCGGTGAATTTGACGAACATTCAAACTGTCCTCCTCAAATTAGTCCACAAAATTTAAGAGGGCAGAAGACTCCCAAGCCACCACTATGAGGTTACCATTATCCTAATTCCAAAACCAGATAAAACCACTACCAAGACAGAAAATAATAGGCCAACATCCGTGAAGAACGTAGATGCTAAAATCTTCAACAAAATATTAGCAAACTGGCTACAGCATACGTTTAAAAAAATTATACACCATGATCAAGGGGGATTTATTCCAGGGATACAAAATTGGCCTAATATCCACAAATCAATAAATGAAATGAAGGATAAAAACCACATGATCAGAACACTCCAAGATGGCAGAGGAGTGAGTGGAAGTCACACTGACTTTCTCCCTGGACCAATCTGTAATTACAACCGAATTGTGGAGACATCACCTGGAAAACAACTGAATGATACCAAGAGAGGAGCCTTAGAAGGTTCAACAGACAGAGGAGTCGGTTTTAGCAGAGCCTGACTGGTAAGGAGTACAGTAGATGCTCAAGAAGGTAGACTGGGCACCCACGGGCAGCAGCACAAGAGGGATATTGAAAGGGTCATTTGGATCCCCCTGAGGAGAGCAGGGTCTAAACCATAAATGGGGATCTCCAGCCTACAGCACCAGAGTCCAAAAAGCACACAGATAACAGCCAGCTATGAAAAGCTGCAGGGTGCTATCTACCAGAGACAGGCAGCTGGCGATGCAAAGGGCCATTTAAAGGGCCAAAGCAAAAATTTGCAGTGCCACCAACTTACCCTGTGCTCTGGCAGAGGGAGGGGCAGAGTGGGCTAGAGGCGCCTGAGGAGAGACAGAAGAGGGAGGCTTTGGGGAGAGAACTGAGCAAATGGACAGTGGTGTGGGGGAGGGGGGACCTGGTGCTGACTCAAGCCCCATTCCACAGCTGCCATCTTGGTCGGGCTGACCACTCCACTGAGCAGCAGAAGCGTGTAAGGACACAATAGCCCTGTCCCCAGGAGGCTCTGCCTGGCCAGCCATTGCACAGGCCCAGGTACAGCGTGCAGAATGGCAGCCACAGACAGTGGACCCCTGGCTGGAAGGGATGTTGAGTGGTCTGGAGTTGCTTGAAGAGAGTATGGATACAGAGGCATTGGGAGAGAACTGAGCGAGTAGCTGGGGAGATCCTGGTACTGACTCCTCCTCCATTGGACAGCAGCCATATTGCTCAGGCAGACTACTCCCCTGAGTGGAACAGCGTGAAAAAACATGATAGCCTTGCCCACAGGAGGGACTCTGTCCTGCTCTGACTACTGAGGGCAGAGCAACAATATTAACTATTGGAGGAGAAATGCACAGACAGTAGATCCCTGAAAATCTCTTAAGGAGTGCCTAAGATAAGACAGGGTCAACAGCTGACATCATTAGAGGCATATCCAGAAAGAAAGAAAGAAAAAAGTGGACCCTACCATAGAAGTTCACACTGCAAAGTCAAGAAGTCAAGACAGATAAACTTAAGAAGCAGAAACAGAAGAGAAGAGACCAACAAATAATGGGAAGACAAAAAACACTGCCAAGTAGACGGGAAAGGAGGAATCCCCATAAAGAGAACTAAATTAACTACAGGCAAATAAACAATCGGATATTGACTTCAAAACAATGGTTCTAAGGAAGATCAGTGAGCTCAGAGAGAATTATCGAAAAATGCAGGGAAACTATGAGGAACTTACTGAAAACTATATAAGCATTAAAAAGGACATAAAACTATCAATGAAACACAAGAGGGAATGAAAAATACAATTTCGGAATTAAAGAACACAGTAGAAGGAATCAGAAGCAGGCTAGAGAAAGAGGAGAATCGAATCAGTGAGCTGGAGGAGAAGGTAGAAAAACATCCCCAGAAAAAGCAAGAAAATGAAAAAAGACTCAAAGAGAATGAAGAGGCACTTAGAAAAATGCAGGACAACCTGAAACATAATATCTGTATAAGAGGGATACCAGAAGGAGAAGGAGAACAAGGGACAGAGAACCTGTTCAAAAAAGTAATGATGGAAAACTTCCCTAATTAGAGGAGAGAAAAAGTCATGCAAGTCCAGGAAGCACAGATGGTCCCATTCAACAGGAACCCAGTGAGGCTACTCCAAGACACATAATCATTAAAATGGCAAATATCAAAGACAAAGAGAGAATCCTAAAAGCAGCAAAAGTAGACAGGTAGGAACATACAAGGGAACCTTGATACGGCTAGCAGCTGACTTCTTAAGAGAAAACACTACAAACCAGAAGAGAATGGCAAGAAATATTTCAAGTCATAAAAAGCAAGGGCCTGCAGCCAAAACTACTCAGCAAGCTCGCAATTACAATGGAAAGCAAAGTAAGCAGTTTCCCAGACAAAAGAACGCTGAAAGAATACAACTCCACCAAACCAGCACTACAAGATATGCTAAAGGGGCTGCTTTAAGGGGATGAAGAAAAGAGAGTGAGAAAGAGATAGATGGTCACAGGTACAAAGGGAAAAAATGAGTAAGTACCTATCAATAATAAATTTAAATGTAAATGGCTTAAATGCCCCAATCAAAAGACATAGGATAGCTGAATGGATAAGGAAATAAGACCCATACATATGATGTCTACAAGAGACCCAACTCAGAACAAAGGATGTACACAGACTAAAGTAAAGGGATGGAAAAAAAATATTCCAAGAAAATCGACAGGGGAAAAAATCAGAGGTAGCAATCCTTATATTAGACAAAATGGATTTAAAAACAAAGTGCATAAAAAGAGACCCATAAGGACACTTTATAATACTCAAAGAAGAATCCATCAAGAAGACATAAACATTGTAAACATATATGCGACCAACATAGGAGCACTCAAATATATAAAGAAAACCTTGGAGGACTTCTAAAGAGATACAAATAGTAACACACCGATACTAGGGGATTTTAATACCCACTGTCAAAAATGGATAGATCTTCCAAACAAAACATGAACAAGGATGTTGTGGAACTGAAAAAAAAAAAAAACACACTAGATCACATGGTCTTAACTGACATATATAGAACCTTCAATCCCAGAGAATCAAAATACACATTCTTTTCAAAAGCACATGGAAGGAACATTTTCAAAGATAGACTACATGAGAGGACACTAAACAAGACTCAACAAACTCAGGAAAATAGAAATGATAGCAAGCATTTTCTCACCACAGGGCTTGAAACTAGAAACCAACCACAAATATATAAAAAAAAAATCTAAAAATCATTCAAATTCATGGAGGTTGAATAGCACAGTATTAAACAATGTATGGGTCAATAATGAGATGAAAGAAGAAATACAAAGTTTCTGGAAACAAATGAAAATGAACACAGGACAGTTCAAAATTTAGGGGACACAGCAAAGGCAGTCCTCAGAAGGAAATTTATAGTAATACAGGCCTACCTCAAAAAAATAGAAACATTTCAAATAAACAACCTAACCCTCCAGTTTCAAAAACTGGAAAAACAACAACAAATAAAGCCCAGAATGAGTAGAAGAAAAAAAAAATCAAGATCAGAGCAGAAGTGAATGACATAGAGACAAAAAGAACAATTCAAAGGATCAATCAATCCAGGAGCTGATTCTTTTAAAAGATAAATAAAATCGACAAGCTTTTAAGCAGATTCTTCAAGAAAAAAAAGGGAGAGAATCCAAATAAATAATATCAGACATGAAAGAGGAGAAATGACAACTGATACCACAGAAATACAAAGGATTGTAAGAAACTACTCTGAACAATTATATGCCAAGACATTTGAAAACCTTGATCAAATGGAAAATTCCTAGAAAAATATTATTTTCTAACACTGAAGGAAGAAGAAACAGAAAGCCTGAACAGACCGATAACAGCTGGGGAAAATGAATCAGTAATCAAGAAACTCCTGGCACACAAGAGCCCTGGGCCAGATGGTTTCACAGGAGAATTTTACAAAACATTTAAGGAAGAGCTAACCCCTGTCCTTCTCAGACTATTCCAAAAAAGTCCAAGAGGAGGGAAGACTCCCAGACTCTTTTTACAAGGCGAATATCACCCTAATCCCAAAATTCAGATAAAGACCCTACAAAGAAAGGAAATGACAGGCCAATTTTGCTGATGAACAAAAATGCTAAAATGCTCAACAAAATACTGGCAAACCACATCCATCAATACATTAAAAAGATTACCCACCATGTTCAAGTGGGATACATCCCAGGGATGCAGGGATGATCCAATATATGCAAATCAATAAACGTAATACATCACATAAACAAAAGGAAAATGAAAACCACATGATCATCTCAATAGATGCAGAAAAAGCATTCGATAAGGTATAGCACCCATATGATCAAAACACTCAGCAAAATGGGAATAAATGGCACATTCCTCTATGTAATAAAGGACATATATGAAAAACCTATAGTCCACACCATACTCAATGGGCAAAAACTAAAAGCTTTCCCACTAAGATCAGGAACAGGACAAGGATGTCCGCTATAGATTCAACACAATCACTATCAAAATACAAATGACATATTTCACAGAAATAGAACAGACATTTGAAAAAGTTATATGGAACCATAAACAACCCAGAATAGCTGTAGCAATTTTGAGGAAGAAAAACAAAGTAGGAGGGATCACAATACTGGACATCAAACTATATTACAAAGCCACTATACTTAAAACAATCTGGTACTGGCACAAGAACAGATCCATAGACCAGTGGAACAGAATAGAAAGCCCAGAAATAAGCCCAGGTATATACGGGCAGCTAATGTTTGACAAAGTGGGCAGAAGCATAAAGTGAAGTAATAATAATCCCTTCAACAAACGGTGTTGGGAGAGCTGGACGGCTACATGTAAAAAATTGAAATTGGATCATCAGCTGACACCATACTCAAAAAATAAACTCAAGACGGATAAAAGACTTAAATATAAGTCGCAACACCATAAAAGTCCTAGAGGAGAACATTGGCAGGAAACTCTCAGATATCCCATGCAGCAATTTTTTAACTGGTATGTCCCCTAAAGCAAGGGACATAAAGGAAAAAATAAATAAGTGGGATCTCATCAAAATAAGAAGCTTCTGCATGGCTAAAGAACACATCAGCAAAATGAATAGGGAGCCAACCATTGGGAAAATATATTTGCTAATGATACATCAGATAGAGGTTTGATCTTCAAGATATATAAAAAATTCACATGAATCCACTCCAAGAAAACGTGATCCAATCAAAAAATGGGCAAAGGGCCTGGGCAGATGCTTTTCTAAGGTTGAGATACAGAAGGCCAAGAGACATTTGAAAGGATGCTTGATATCACTAGCCATCAGAAATGCAGATCAAAACCACAATAAGACACCACATCACACTGGTCAGAATAACCATCATAAACAGATCAACAAACAACAGGTGCTGGTGAAGCTGTGGAGAAAAGAGAATGCTAGTACACTGTTGGCGGGAATGTAGACTGGTGCAGCCATGGTGGAAAGCAGTGTGGAATTTCCTCAAAAAGCTGAACATGAACATGACTTTTGATCCAGTGATTCTCCTGCTGGAACTATAGCCTAAGAATCCCAAGACACCAATTCAAAAGATCCTATGCACCCCAATGTTCATAGCAGCACAATTTACAATAGCCAAGTGTTGGAAGAAGCCTAAATGCGCATCAGTAGATGATTGGATCAAAAAATTATGGTACATTTACACAATGGAAAACTACACAGCAGAAAGAATAAAAGAACTACTAAACTTCGCGACAGCACGGATGGAACTGGAGAGCATTATGCTAAGTGAAATAAGCCAGGGGGCGAAAGACAAATACCATATCATCTCACCTATAAGCGGAACCTAACCAACAATGCAAAGATGCAAATAAAATATGACCAGCAACACTGAAAGGAAAAGAAATCAACAGAGACAAGAAGGAAGGAGGGAGTAGGGGTGGGGAAAAGTAAGGGAAGGGGAAAGTCAAGGAACATATAGCAAGGACTCATGGACAAAACCAAAGGGGAAGAGCAGAGGGAGGGAAGGAGGGAGGGGGCAAGGGAAAGTGTTGGGGGGGAGGCAGAGACAAATGTATTTGAAAAAATAAATTAAAATAAAATTTAAGAAAAAACAAAAAAAACAAATGTGCAAAGAAAATATGACCAGCAACAGTGAAAAAAAATAAGAAAAGAAATTAAACCAACAGAGAAAAGAGGGAAGGAGGAAGGGGTGGGTGGGGAAAAAGAAGGGAAAGGTTAAGTCAAGGAACATATAGCAAGGACTCATGGACAAACCCAAAATGGGAAGGATTGAGGGAGGGAGATGGGGGCAGGGAAAAGTTGCAGGGGTGTAGGTGGAGACAAATGTATTTGAAAAAATAAATTAATTAAAAATAAATAAATAAAAATAAAAAAATCATTTGCTCTCTATATGACTACAATAAACAATCAAAATTTGGAATTAAAAAAACATATTTTTAATATCACTAAAAGAAAAAAACACTTAGGTCTAACAAACTATATACAGAATCTATGTGCACTGATGAAAGAAATCAAAGCTCTAAATAAACAGACAGTCCATGTTAATAAATAAATAAATTATATGGAACCATAAATTACCTCAAAAAGGCACAGTAATTTTGAGAAAGAAACACAAGGTAGTAGGGATCACAATACCTGATATCAAACTATATTACAAGGCACTGTAATCAAGACAGTTTGGCAAAAAAAAAGAAAACCCCATAAGACTCCACCAAAAAACTACTTGATCTAATAAGTGAATTTGGCAAAACAGCAACATATAAATTCAGTATTCAGAAATCAAAGGCATTTTTTGTACACCAAAAATGAAATATCAGAAGCAGAAATCAGGAAAAAACATTCCCTTTGCTATAGCAACAAGAGAAATTAGGTATGCAGGAATAGACTTATCCAAGGAGGTAAAATACCTGTATGCAGAAAACTATACAACACTGAAGAAAAAAATTAAGGAAGAATTATTTATTTATACAAATAAATGGAAGCATATACCATATTCATGGATTGGAAAAATTACAATTATCAAAATGTCCATATTACCCAAAGCAATTTATACATTCAATGCAACCCCAATTAAAATACCAGTTACATATTTCAGAGACATAGAACAAACCTTTTCAAAAATGTATATGGAACAATAAATGACTCTGAATAGCTGCAGAAATATGGAGGAAGAAAAACAAAGCAGGAGGAATCATAATATTGGACATAAATCTATATTACAAGGCCACTGTAATCAAAACAGTCTGCTCCTGGCATAAGAACAGACACATAGATCAATGGAATAGACTAGATAGCCCAGAAATAAACCCATGTGTCTATAGTCGATTAACATTTGACAATTAGTGCAGAAGCATAAAATGGAGTAATATACAATTCAACAAATGGTGTTCAGAGAGCTGGACAGCTACATGCAAAAAATTGAAATTTCAACTTACACCGCACACAAAAATAAACTCAAGATGGATAAAAGACTTAAATATAAGTTGCAACACCATAAAAGTCCTAGGGGACAACATAGGCAGTAAACTCTCAGATATCCCACGCAGCAATATTTTCACTGATGTCTCCTAAAGCAAGGGACATAAAGGAAAAAATAAACAAATGGGAACTTCTGCAAGGCTAAAGAAAACATCAGCAAAATGAAAAGGGAGCCAACTGTATGGGAAAATATATTTGCCAATGATACCTCAAACAGGGGTTTGATCTCCAAAATATATAAAGAACTCACACCACTTCACTCCAGGAAGAGAAACAATCCTATTAAAAAGTAGGCAAGGAAAAGTGGTCGGGGGTGGGGGTAGGGAGAGACAAATGTATTTGAAAAAATAAATTTAAAAAAAATTCAAAAAAAATAAATAGGCAAAGGACCTGAACAGACACTTCTCCAAGGAGGACATATACAGGGCCCAGAAGCACATGAAAGGTTGCTGCTCATCATCAGTAGCCATCAGAGAAATGCAAATTAAAACCACAATGAGATACCACGTCACACTGGTCAGAATGGCCATCATAAATAAGTCACCAAATAACAGGTGCTGACGAGGTTGTGGAGAAAAGGGAACCCTACTACATTGCTGGTGGGAATGCAGGCTGGTGCAGCCACTGTGGAAAACAATTTGGAATTTCCTCAAAAAGATAAAAATGGAGCTCCCTTTTGACCCAGCCATTCCACTGATGGGATTATACACTAAGAATCCCAAAACACCAATTCGAAAGCACCTATGTACTCCAATGTTGATGGCAGCATAATATACTATATCCAAGTGCTGGAAGCAACCTAATTTCCCTTCTGTAAATTAGTGGATCAAAAAACTATGGTACAATTACACAATGGAATACTATGCAACAGAAAGAAAAAAAGAGCTACTACCCTTCACTACAGCATGGATGGAACTGCAGAGCATTATGCTAAGTGAAATAAGCCAGGCAGTAAAGGACAAATACCATATGATCTCACCTATAAGTGGAACCTAATAAGCAAAGCAAGCAGGCAAGGAAAATATGACCAGAAACATTGAAAGAAAGAAAAAACCGACAGGGACTGGAGGGATGGAGAGAGGGGCATAACACGGACAGGGAAGGGGAAGGGTTAGATCAAGGAACAGGTGTGAAGGACACATGGACTAAGCCAAGGTTAGTAAGGATTGAAGTGGGGAGGTTAGGGTGGGTGGGGTGGGGGAAAGTGGTGGTGGGTAAATGGAGACAAATGTATTTGAAAAGTTAAAAAGGATGAAATATATAAATTAACATAAAATTTTTAAAAAGCCACATGGTCATATCAATAGATGCAGAAAAAGCATTTGATAGAATTCAGCACCCAAATATGATAAAAACTCTCAACAGAGTGGGAGTAGAAGAAACATACCACAATGTAATAAAGGCCATATATTACAAATCCATTGCAAACATCATACTTAATGAGCAATAACCACATGTTCTCTAAATATCAGAAACAAGACAGGACTATCTACTTTCACTATTCTTATTCAATGGAGTACTGAAAGTCCTAGCAACAGCAATGAGATAAAAAGAAAAAAATAAAATGCATCCAAATTGGAAAGGAAGAAGTAAAGCTCCTATTATTTGTAGATGACATGATACTATATGGAGAGACCCCTAAATATTCTACCAAAACATTTCTAACATTGATAAATGGAATCATTTAAGTAGAAGGACAAAATATATGTCCAGAAATCAGTCATATTTCTATACACTAGTAATGCATTATTGGAAAGGGAACCCAAAGAATGAATCCCATTTACAATTGCTTCAAAAAGAATAAAATACCTAGGAATGTATTTAATCAAGAATGTGAAAAACCTGTACTAGGCGAAAGCTAAGACACTGAAGAAAGTAATTAAAGGAGGCATAAATAAGTGAAAGCATATCCAATGTTCATCAGAGGAATAATTAATATCATTAACTATAGAGTAAATGCAATTCCTATCAAGATGCCAATTACATATTTCATAGAACCCAAAAAATATCCCAAAAATGTATATAAAACCACAAAAGACACAGAATAGCCACAGCAATCTTGAGGAAGCAGAACAAAGTTGGAGGACTCACGTTACTTGATATGAAGCTATAATACTGGGCCAGATTAATAAAAATATCATGGTATTGGCATATAAACAGGTCAACGGAACAGAATAGACAGCCCAGAAGTAAACCCACACATTTATAGTTATTTAATATTTCATAAAGGAAACAAGACCATACAATGGGGTAAACATAGTTTATTCAGTAAATGGTGTTGGGAAATTTGGACAGATATGTATAAATAATGAAACTAGACAAACTTTTACCACGATACATACACAAGAATAAACTCCAGATGGATTAAACACATACATAATACACTTGAAACCATAAAAATCCCAAAGGAAAACATAGGCAGTAAAATCTCAGACATTTCTCATAACAACATTTTTTGCTAATAAATCTCCTTGGGCAAGAGAAAAAAGAAATAATAGACAAATGGGACTACATCAAAGTAAAAAGTTTTTGCATAGCAAAGAAAACCATCAACAAATGAAAACCTACTGAAATCAATACACCTAGTAAGGGGTTAATATCCAAAATTTATAAAGAACTTATAAAACCCAACACCAGGAAGACAAATAAGCCGAATAAAAAATAGGCAAAGGAGCTGGCTGAATAGACACTTCTTCAAAGAAGACATGCAGATGGCCAATAGACATATGAGAAAATGATCAATGTCAGTAATCATCAGAGAAATGCACATTAAAACCACAATGAGATATCACCTTACACCTGTCAGAATGGCTATCATCAATAAATTCACAAATGAAAAGAGCTGGCACACATGTAGAGAAAAAGGAACCCTCTTGTACTGTTGGTGGGAATGTAGATTGGTATAGCTACTGTGGAAAGCACTATGGAATTACCTCAGAAAATTAAAAATGGAACTGTTTTATGATGCAGCAATTCTAGTTCTGGAAAAAGTCCATCCACTGTTAATATAATGAGAATAGTTCTCATGACATCAATGTAACCTGGCAGACAAGGAGAGTAGACTGGAATGCACATGAGCGAACAATGACTCTTCACTATATTAGTCAGTGAGGGTGTTAGACGTCACTGAGTAAGCATATGTACTGTGTGGCTGTCACATTCAAAATGACTGATTAAGTAGAGCAATGAATCTGTATCAAATATTGCATTAGGCTTGAAAATTCCTCTGCAGAAACCACTTGAATGATTCAGAAGACTGCAGCTATGGGCAACTGGTGACTGACAACTTCATTATGACAATGCGCCAGTTGATGCATCATGTCTTGTGTAGAGTCTTGTGGTGAAACATTAAATCACCCACTTGACTCAACCTCCCTACAACCCAGATTTGCTGACTTGCGACTTCTGGCTTTTCCCAAAACTAAAATCACCTTTGAAAAAAAAGAGATTTCAGACTATCTATGAGATTCAGGAGAATATGATGGGGCAGCTGATGGCAACTGGGAGAACTGTGTGAAGTCTAAAGGTGTCTACTTTGAAGGGAACTGAAGCAGCACTGTCCTTTGTATAATGTCGCTTGCATCTAGTATCTTCAATAAATGCCTCTGATTTTTCATAGTAAATGGCTGGATATTTTATGGACAAGCCTTATATATCCAAGGAAGCTTGAAATACTATTCCACAAAATACAACGTATGCACCCCTATATTCATCATAGCATTATTTATATTGGCCAATATTTGGAAGCAGCCCAAGTGTCCATCACTGGATGGGTGGATAAAAAAGCTGTGGTACATTTACACAGTGGAGTATTAATTGGATGCAAAAAGGAAAAACACGTTATTTTTTGCAAAAGCATGGATGCACCTGGAGAGCATAAGCCAATCAAAGAAATACAAATACCATATGATTTCCCTCAATGTGGAAGCTAATGAACAAAATAACCAATCAAAAAGAAACAGACCATTTGATAAAATACTCAATAAATTAAATGATGTTTGCATCAATGGACTGTATAATAAATTGCAAATATGAGAATCATTCACTTATGTATACAAACTTTTATTTAGTGTTAGTTGTAAAGCAATGTGATAGATGGCTTTTAAAAATTAAATACTGGGTTAAGCATGTTTAGTGACTACCTGAAAGTTGAGTCTGTGATTCTATGATGGAAGTCACTAATGGCTATGAACCCAGAATTAGGGATTAGACCTGGGTTTGAATTCTGATTTCCTTGATTTTCAGTTGTGCATTACTGGGAGAGTAATTTAATATTTATGTTCTCGCTTCATCATTCATAACGTGTATGCCTCATATAGGAGTGGTGAGGATTAAAGTAATCATAAATTGTAGAAATTATCAGTTTTTTGCACATACTCAACATATAAAATAAAGACTATAATGCTATTCATAATGATAATGATGGAAGATGAGAAGGAAAAGAAGGAGAAGGAGAAGAAGAAGAAAAGGAAGAGGAGGAGGAAGAAGAAAAAGCATCCTATTTTGAAGTTACCTTTAACAGGGAAACCATACTATTAGTTCACTGCATCTTAATGTACCACTTCGCCTTGGACAAGGACAGATAAAAAGATAGCCCCTGACCATGAAGATCTCCAAGTCTACTGGAAAGCAGATCTATCACAATAGAGTATACAATGTAATAATACAGAATAAAATCAGACTCCTTTGGGAACTCAGAAAAGGCAACACACCAGTGCAACCAAATAACCAATAAATCTTCAGATGTTTACAAGAAATCACAAAAATCCCAGGCATTTACCCTCAAAAAGGAACTTGGATTTTTAAATTATAAAACTATTTTAACAAAATCATCATGATTTGGTCCTCTTGATTAGAATAAAAGTCTATTTTACTTGTTTTTAACATGCTAGTTATTATAGTACCACTTTTCAAATGTGGAGGTTGGCTTGTTTAACATTTATCATAAAAAAACCCCTAGGTTTATTAAATAACATAATTTTGTTTGTGTGTAGAGGTGAGAGGGGATAGGTTGTGTCATGCAATTCCCAGTATTTTTTTCTTATATACCTAATTACTTGCTAGGGCCTAACAATATATCTTTATTTAACTATTTTGTGGTTAGAGGATTTTTTTTACATTATACAAATTCACAATCAAACAAACACACGTTATGGGATAAAAATGGAAGAGAAACCCATAAAAAAGAAACTTACGTCAAAAATATTTCAATAAATCAGCTGCTAAACACGTATACTGATATTGTAAATCCTCCCACAGTTCAATACAGAAAACCAATTTCATCCTATGAAAGGACCTTTTAATGTATGTAAACTTACAAGAAGCATGGATTCTGTTATAGCTTAATATGTCAAAAATATGTTTAATAAAATAAAATGGGAAGTATTGTATAATACTCAAATATGTATTTTAATGCTTTTAAAATGTTCTACAAAAATTTGTGTACTTGACTACTTATAAAGGTGGAGGCATAGGTAGACATGCTTCAATTCCTTGCACAATCATAAGAATGATCACTACTAACCTCAAAACAAAAAACACCCAGAACTGCCAGGAAATCAAACTGTATGGAAGTCCAACAGCTAAGGATTAAAAAAAAGCCATATTCATCCAGACAGGTAGGAGGGACAGAAATAGGAAACCAGGGTAGAGAGGATGATGTGTGGTGGCAGCAAAGTAGCAGTGGTGAGGCACTGATGGCAGTCGGTGGAATGAGTGGTCCCACATTAATGTGTGGTAAATAAAAATCAGGAAGGATACCTAGGGAGTGAGTGATCCTAGCCCCAAGCCAAGACCACACAGCCCAGGGCTCCAGCACCAGGAAAATAAAACCTAAAACTTTTGGCTGTAAAAACCAGTGAGGATTGCAGCAGCAGAAGAAACTACTGGCCTCTCAGGAAAGTCCATTTAAAGGGCCCACGTGGTTCTAGAACATACACAAACACACCCTCTCAGGACCCACCACCAGGGCAACGGCTACAAGGGCCCCAGTTGTATATGGGAAGTAGGTGAAGTAACTGGAAACAGGGTGAGTGCCAAGCAAGCTTCCAGCAGCCAGGCAGCAGCATTGTCCTCTATCTGACCCCTCCCCCACATACAAAGACAGAAAGTGGTGAAGTGGCTTTCCTTACCCTGGCCATTGCCTAAGGTTCCACCCAGTACAACTTAACAAGTGCACCAAGACAAGTGGTCAAAGCTGCTGTACCTAATATGCAGAAACAAACAAAGGGAGGCTGCCAAATGAAGGAGGCAAAGAAATATTATTCAAATGAAAGAACAGAACAGAACACCAGAAAAAAAACTAAATGAAACAGAGATAGCGAACCTTTCAGAAGCAGAGTTCAAAACACTGGTGATATGGATGCTCACAGAACTCATTGAGTACAGCAAAAGCATAAGGGAAGAAATGAAGGCTACAATAATTGAAATAAAGAAAAATTCACAGGGAACCAACAGTGAAGGGAAGGAAGCCAGGGTTCAAATCAATGATTTTGAACATAAGGAAGAAATAACAGTCAACCATAACAGGATGAAGAAAAAAGCATTAAAAAGAAAAACAAAAACAAGGAAAGAATAAGAAGACTCTGTGACATCTTCAGAAGTGCCAACATTCTAATGATAGGGATGCCAGAAGGAAAAGAGGAGGAGCAAGAAGTTGAAAATTTATTTAAAAATATAATGAAAGAAAACTTCCCTAATTTGGAAGAGGAAATAGACATACAAGTCCATGAAGCATAGAGGGTCCCAAACAAGTTGGACCCAAAGAGGACCACACCAAGACAATTAAAATGCCAAAGGTAAAAGATAAAGAGAATCTTCAAAGCAGCAAGAGAAAAGCAGAGAGTTAACTCCAAAGGAGTTCCCATAAGACTATCAGCTGATTTCCCAAAAGAAACTATGCAGACAAGAAGAGACTTGCAAGAAGTATTGCAAGTGAATAAATCCAGGGGATGGATCTTTGAAAAGATAAACAAAATTGATAAGCTTTAACCAGACTCATCAAGTAAAAAAACAAAAGACATGACCCAAGTAAATAAAATAAGAAATGAAAAAGGAGAGATTACAATGGACATACAGAAATACAAAGGATTGTAAGAAATTACTACAAACAACTACATGCCAAGATATTTGAAAACCTGAGTGAAATGGACAAATTTCTAGAAAAATATAAACTTCCAAAACTGAATCAAGAAGCAGCAGAAAGCCTGAACAGACTGATAACAGCTAGGGAAATTAAAGCACTAATCTAAAAGCTCCCAGGGCACAAAAGCCCTGGACTGGATGAACTCACAGGAGAAGGTTACAACATATTTAAGGAAGAGCTACACCCCAATCTCCTCAACTACTCCAAAATATCCAAGAAGAGAGAAGACTCCCAAACTCTTTTTATGATACCAGCATCATCATAGCCCCCAAACCAGATAAAGACACAACAAAAAAAGAAAACTACAGGCCAATATCGCTAATGAGTGAAGACACTAAAATTCTCAACAAATTATTGGCAAGCCATATCCAGCAATACATTAAAATGATCACACACCATGATCAAGTGGGATCCACCCCAGGGATGCAAGGGTAGTATAATATTCGCAAATCAAGAAAAAAAATAAATCATCCCATAAACAAAAGGAAAGACAAAAATGACATAATCATATCAATAGATGTGTTAAAAACCATTTGATAAGGTACAGCACTCATTTATGATAAAAACATTCAGCAAAGTGAGAGTAAAGAGTGCATTCCTCAACATAATAAAGGCCATATATGAGAAATGTACAGCCAACCTCATACTCAATGGGCAAAAACTAAACGCTTTCACACTAAGATCAGGAACAGGACAAGGTTGTCTGCTTTCATCACTTTATTCAAAAGAGTACTGAATTTCTAGCCACAGTGATCAGACAAGTGAAGGAAATAAAAGGTGTCTCAGTATAAAAAGAGGAAGTAAAGCTGTCATCATTTGCAGATGACATGATAGTATACATAGGAAACCCTATAGACTCCACCAAAAAACTACTCATCCTAATTACTTTGGCAAAACAGTGGGCTACAAAGTCAATATTCAGAAATTGAAGGCATTTTTGTACACTAAAAATGAAATACCAGAAATACAAATCAGGAAAAAAAATGTCATTTACTATAGAAACAAGGATAAAATACATAGGAATAAACCTAAACAAGGAGGTAAAAGACTTGTTCTCAGAAAACTACACAACACTGAAGAAAGAAATTAGGAAAAATACAAATAAATGGAAGCATATACTGTGTTCATGGATTGGAAGAATTAACATCATCAAAATGTCTATATTACCCAAAGCAATTTATAGATTCAATGCAATTCTTATTAAAATACCAATGACATATTTCACAGATATAGAACAGAAATTTAAAAAAATCTATATGTAACTATAAATAACCCCAAATAGTCTCAGAAATTCTGAGAAAGAAGAACAAAGTAGGAGCAATCACAATACCTGATATCAAACTGACATAAGAACAGACACATAGATCAATGGAACAGAACAGAGAGCCCAGAAATAAACCCATGTCTCTATGGCCAGTTAATATTCGACAAAAGGCGCAGAAGCATAAAATGGAGTAAAAATGCTTTTTCAACAAATGGTGTTGGGAGATCTGGACAGCTACATGTATAAAAATGAAACTCAACTACCAACTTATACCATACACAAAAATCAACTCAAGATGGATAAAAGACCTAAATATATGTTGTGACACTATAAAAGCCCTAAGGGAGAACATAGGCAGGAAAAATCCAGATATTCCACACAGCAATATTTTCACTGATATGTCCCCTAGAGCAAGGGACATAAAAGAAAGAATAAACAAATGGGACATCAAATTAAAAAGCTTCTGCACGACTAAAGAAAACATTATCAAATGAAAAGGAAACCAACTTTACAGGAAAATATATTTGCCAATGATACATCATACAAGGGTTTGCTCTCCAAAATATATTAAGAACTCACATGACTCCACTCCAGGAAAACAAACAATCTAATTAAAAAATGGGCGGAGGATACAGATAGATACTTCTCCAAGGAAGACATACAGAGGGGCCAGAGACATATGAACAGATGCTCAGCATCACTAGCCATCAGAGAGATACAAATTAAAACCACAAAGAGATAGTACTGCACACCGGACAGAATGGCCAGCATAAACAAATTAACAAACAACAAGGGCTGGAGAGGTTGTGGAGAAAAGGGAACCCTAGTACCCTGTTGGTGGGAATGCAGACTGGTGCAGCCACTGTGGAAAACAGTATGGGATTTCCTCAAAAAACGAATAATGGAACTGCCTTTTAACCTCACAATTCCACTTCTGGTACCCTAAGAATCCTGAATCACCAATTCAAAAGAACCTATACATCCCAATATTCACAGCAATGCAATATACGATAGCCAAGCGCTGGAAACAGCCTAAGTGTCCATCAGTAAACGAGAAGATCAACAAATAGTGGTACATTTATACAATGGAATACCATGCAGCACAAAAAAAGGAGCCCCTATCCTTCTTGACAGCATGGATGAAACTGGAAAGCATTATGCTAAAGGAAATAAGCCAGGCAATGGAAGACGAGTATCATATGATCTTACCTATAAGTGGAACCTAAACAATAAAACAGTGAGAAATATGGAACTAAAGACATGGAAATAGAGAACAAACTGACAGTAACCAGAGGGGGATAACGGGGCAAAGAATGGGAATGGTCATCAAGGAACATGTATGTATAAAGGATCCATGGACAAAGAGAACGAGGGATGGGAGGACTGAATGTAGGAGGTGGGGGTGGGTAGGTCGGGAGAAAGTAATGGGGGAAAAATGGGGACAACAGTAATTGAACAACAATTAAAAAAAGTCTTTCCTTTTCCTCCTAAAAAAAAAAGAAATTATTCAAAATGATAAAAGCAAAGACCTACAACCTAGATTACTCTCTCCAACAAAGCTATCATTTAGAATGGTAGGGCAAATAAAGTGCTTCCCAGCTAAGGTAAAGCTAAATGAATTCATCATCAGCAAGTCCTTATTATATGAAATCTTCAAGGGACTTATTTAAGAAAAAGAAGAAAATCAAACCTATGAACAATGAAATGAAAACAAAGTCACAACTGTCAAAAACTTTATCTAAAAAAACAAAAACAAATTAAGCAAACAAGTGGAACAGGAACAGAATCATAGATACAGAGATCATTTAGGGAGTTATCTGTGCTGAAGGGGAAAGAGGGGAATGAGGTAAAAGTACATGGATTAGGAAGTATAATTGGTAGGTACAAAATAGACAGAGGGGTGTCAAGAACAGTATAGGAAATGGAGAAGCCAAAGAATTTATGTACAACCCATGGACATGAACTAAGAGGGGCAACTGCTGGAAGGAATGGGGGTACCAGGTGGAGGGTGGCAAAGGGGGAAAAATTGGGGCAACTATAATAGCATTATCAATAAAACATACTTATGGTACATATACACAATGGAATACTACGCAGCAGAAAGTAAAAAAGAACTACTAAACTTTGCGACAGCATGGATGGAACTGGAGAGCATTATGCTAAGTGAAATAAGCCAGGGGGCGAAAGACAAATACCATATCATCTCACCTATAAGTGGAACCTAACCAACAATACAAAGATGCAAGGAAAATATGACCAGCAACACTGAAAGGAAAAGAAATCAACAGAGACAAGAGGGAAGGAGGGAGGGGGGCGGGGAAAAGGAAGGGAAGGGGAAAGTCAAGGAACATATAGCAAGGACTCATGGACAAAACCAAAGGGGAAGAGCTGAGGGAGGGAAGGAGGGAGGGAAGGAGGGAGGGGGCAAGGGAAAGTGGTGGGGGGGATGCAGAGACAAATGTATTTAAAAAATAAATTAGAAAAACCAAAAAAACAAACAAAAAAATGTTAAACTTAGTTATCACATGACCCAGCAATTCTACTACTCACTATATAACCAAGAGAAATTAAAACATATGTCCACAGGAAAACTGGTACATGAATGTTCATATCAGCATTAGCTGTAATAACTAAACATTGGAAATAGCCCAAATGTCCATCAACTGATGAAAAGATATATAAAATATGGTATATCCATACAATGGAATATTACTCAGCAATATAAAGGAATAAAGTTCTGATGCATGCTACAATAGAGATGAACCTTGAAAGCATTATGAAAAGTGAAAGAAGGCAATTTTGAAAGAATTATTTTATGATTCCATTTAAATGAAATGCCCAGAATAGGAAAATTCACAAAGGTTAGAAGTAGATTAGCGTTGCTAGGGTTGCGGAGGTTAGGGGAAATGGGGAGTGGCTGCCAATGAGTATGAAGTTTCCTTTTTCGGTGATGAGAATGTTTTAAAGTTGATTGTTATACAACTGTAAATATACTAAGAAAAAATGAATTGTACATTTGAACTGGGTGATTTGAATGGCATGTAAATTACAGCTCAATAAAGCTGTTTTATTTTTAAAATAAAAAAAAATAAAAAGTTTGTTCTTCATAATGAACCCAAGGCCTTTCCTAAATATTTTGTTTGTACCTAAAGCTTAGACAGCTAGCAAAGTGGTCCACCTAATGTTTACCATACATAAATGTGTAATGGGAGCCAGATTATGTTCAAACAAGCTACTGACACATTAGCAAACACACTATAAGTCAATGTATAATGATAAAATGTCTTTTTTTCTAATTAAAACATACTTCATCAAATAAGTGATAAACTTATATTTGGCTTTACATATTGATATGTTCGTTACCTTTTCTTTATAAAATCAATATTTTATTACTATGTAATATATGTAGTGGACCACACATAAAGTGGCAAAAGCTCAGAAATATCTGTTTAGTATAAAATTTCTAGTAATATAATAATTTATTTTGCCTGTACTTTGCACTTTACCTCAGTTTAATGCCAACTGTCAGCCTCAAAATAAAGTGGAATAAGAACAGACAAATAAACCTGTGAAAAATGATCAATAAACTTACAAAATTAATTAAAATGTTGTTAAATATGCCCACTGAAAAAATCATATACAAACAAGTCATTTCTGTATCAAATTTATGACTGATAAACACATATCACTCCTTAAAAATTATCTGTATTCAAATCTTACATATACTATAGAATATAAAAAAGTCTTAGATCTGCTAAGTTTTCATGCTGGTCTGTCAGCTTAAAAGGTGTTTGTGAAAAGTTTTAAAATGCAGTGTAAACATTTCAGCCCTGAACCTTTTTTCTATGCCTTTGAACCTTCTCTTTCATGTGCAATACCTGATGGCCCATTGAGAATAGCTGCTGAAAGCCCCAAAGATGGGTAAAACAGAATTTCTGACTCAGGAAATAAAGATCAGTTCAATAGGATTCCCATATGGCAATCCAGATCAATAGGAAAGCAAGACCAGAAATTTACAATATCTATCCTATACAGTACAACATGAAGTTTGTGTTTCATTGCTAGTAACCAAATCCTTAGAGATAAATAAATAAATAAATAAATAAATAAATAAATAAATAAAGTCAATCAGTCTAGTAAGGAGAAACTACACCTTATTTTCACATTTTGTTCTGAGTGGAATCAAAAACCTCACTATCTTTTTTTGGAAACACTTGATGTGGTATGTAAAATCTGTGACTAAACAACTGAATTCTCCTAACAACTAAAGGAATCATGAAATAAATTAACACTTAAAGAAAATTCCCACAAATTTTCAGCAACATCATGTTAGATGGTAATGTTTTATGTGCTTAATGCTAAGATAAATAATTATTTACTTCAGTTTCAAGTTGTGAAGAAAAACCCAGAATAGATCTCTTAATAGCAAAAAATAACAATTTATAAACAAATTATAAAACAGCCTAAAACAGTGATTACAAGGTTACCAAGTTCTGATGGACTCAATAATACATACATAACAGGAATTACCTCTACAATACCCCTATCAGGTAGTACTCTAGTCAATATTTTTTAATATTTCATTGTACAGGCACTACCTCATAAAGCAATCCTTTGTTGTTCTGGCTCATACAGCAGTATTTTGTTGCTTTGGACATGTTTTTATTCTCAGCATCTGTTTTTGAATAACTTATACCTATTTGGTCCTACCCTGACAGACTACATAAAACAAATTTTCTGTTCTATATAACCATTGTTTAAAACATTGTGCCCTATCAAACCTCTCCAAGTATCTTTTATGCATTAAAAACTCAGTTTCTTTTCTTTTTTTATTGTTCAAATACATTTGTCTCCATTTTCCCACCACCAGTTTCCCCTGCCCCACCCACCCCCACCTCCCACCCTCTACACTTCCCCACTTTGGCTTTGTCCATGGGTTCTTTATACATGTTCCTTGATTTGACACTTCCCCTTCTTTTCCCCGTTACCCACCTCCCTCCTCCCCTCTCATTACTGTCAGTTTGTTTTTTACTTTCAGTGTTGCTGGTTATATTTTTCTTGCTTGTTTGTTTGTTTTGTTGATTGGCTTCCACTTATAGGTGAGATCATATGGTATTTGTCTTTCACCCCCGGCTTATTTCGCTTAGCATAATGCTCTCTAGTTCCATCCATGCTATCACAAAGGGGAGGCGTTCCCTCTTTCTTTCTGCTGGGTAGTATTCCATTATGTGAACGTACCATAGTTTTCTGATCCACTCATTTACTGATGGGCACTTCGGCTGTTTCCAGTACTTGGTTTTAAAATTCTATTTCTTATCCCAGTCTTCTGAGGACACTATTTCCCAATTCATTGAATTCGTGGTTACCTCTAGATAAACTTAACATTCAGTTAATATATGACATTCAAAACTGAATATAGTACTATAGATAGGGTTTATCCATTTCACTACACCCTCTACATGCTAATCTAACCGCCATGTTTTCGTGAGTTTGCATTAGATTTCATCAGTAAAGATCCATATATCACTGCCCACTAGGTATCTTCACTTGGATTTCCCACAAACTCCTAAAACTCAAAATGACCAAAATTGAATCTGTCCTTTTTTTTTCACTTTTCCCCTTCATCACAGTCCAAATATGGTTTACCTCCTAATTTTCATCTAACAGTGCCTAGACTTGAAATGACTAGATTTGTGCTCATATCCTATAATCCTCCCTCTCCATCATACCTATCATCCAACTGACCATCAAATTCCCTCAAATTTACAATACAGAGTCTGGGCTCCAGGCCAGCCCTAGAGTCTAAATTCTTGCCCTGCCCTCACCAGCATGGCCTAGGACATGTAACCTAGCCTCTCTGTACTCAGTTTCCTCACCTGTGAAATTGAAATAAAAACCAATAATTCAATATTTTCCTTATAAGCTTGTTATAGGGACTAAATTAATTAATGTATGTAAAGTGCTTTAAGGTGTGATAACCCCATAGAGAGTTCACAACAAATGTTAGCTGCTATTAACTATCATTATTGTCACCTCCTTAACATCTCTCAGTTCTGTTTTATCATGCTTACTACACTGTTTATTTAATTCAGGTTCTTCATCTTTATCTACCAGGATTATTGATGCACCTTCAAAATTGATATATTTGCTTCCCTTCTTGTCAAGTTATTTTCATAAACTTTGAGCATACTATCCCTTAGTTTCAAATGCTTCAATGATTTACTAATGTTCTTAGTATAAATACAAATTATTGCCCTCGCCCATGTGGCTCAGTTGGTTGGAGCCTCATCTGACAACCAAAAGGTTGAAGATTTGATTCCTGGTCAGGGTACATACCTAGGTTACAAGTTCGATCCCTGGTCCAGGTGGGTACATAAGGCAATCAATCAATGCTTCTCTCTCACATCAATGTTTCACTCTCTCCCTTCCTCTCTCTCTAAAAGCAATAAAAAGAAATGTCCTTGGGTGAAATAATTAGATAAATAAATAAATGAGTGAAAATTATTGAGCGTGGTATACAAAACCCTAGATGATCGAATAAATTTCTCTAGTCACATTTATCCCCAGGGTTCTGCTAGCATGTGAGGTTTCAGCCAAACTGATTTATCTCTTCTTTTCTTCTAGCGTGTAACACTTGACCCACATTGATCAACTTGAATTTTCATGATGCCAGAGGCTCTCAACTTTTTTGAAATGTTACTAAATTGTTCAAAATACTCTGAGATTCGGATGCCCACCCACCTACCTATTCATCTCATCTTATAAATGCTTATCTTCCAGTAGAAATGAATTAAATGATATGAGATGTCCTCTTACAAGAATGTTTTCTACACATCTGCTTTAGCAGTAATGATATAGATCAGTTCCATTCAAAGTATGGTTGGGAGAATAAAAGAATGGACTTGCATTTGGTGATTCATTTAATTATATAATGGACCCTCTCTGCCACCAGAAAGTGACCAGCAATTTTGAGAATCACTGATCAAAAAAGCCAAAACAACTTTCATCTCAAACCTTTGTATGTGAGTCAAGCTACTTATAACAATTCAGGGTTCTTCTCTGGTAAACCTCTCCTCTCTCCATTTACCCATTCTGAGGCAGCATCCTGTGCAAACCTCTATAACTGTACTTATGGTGTAGTAAAGGAATCTCTTAACATTTGTACCTGTCAAGTTCTTTTCAAACCTTGATTCTGTGTAAGTAAAGAAAGTAGTAAAAAAAGAAAATCTTTGACTGATATATAACCAGTCATTTACTACATCTGTCTGTTCATAGCTTTCTCACATACTTTTTCCACCTTCAGTCATGTTGAAAATCATTATTTTCTCTCATTTTGAAATTATGTTTTTATGACAAATTTCACACAGAATTAGAAATTATGCTTAAGGACAATATGACTAGCATAAATTCTCTATCAACTCATTTATAATCTAGAATGAAAGCAGTTTCTATTAAAAGTTCACAATATTTTTGCCATTCTTCTTATTTTTTTAAATGTTTAAACATTTTTTATTTTTAATTAAGTTGGCATCCAATATTATATTAGTTTCAGGTGTACATGCCAATGATTAGACATTATATAACTTACTAAGCAATCATCCAGATAAATCTTATACCCACCTGACACTATACATAGTTATTAGAATATTATTGACTATATTCCTTATGCTATACCTTACACCTCCATAACTATTCTGTAACTACCAATTTGTACTTAATCTCTTCACCTTTGTCACCCATCCCCTCAAAACCCCTCCCATCTAGCAACCATCAAAATGTTTTCTGTATCTATGAGTCTGTTTCTGTTCTGCTTGCTAGAATGTTTTTTAGATTCAATTGTTGACAGATATATATTTAATATTTTATTGTTCATACTTTTGATTTTTTTCTTTTTCTTTTTAAAGAAGACCCTTTAACATTTCTTGTAATACTGGTTTGGTGGTGATGAACTCCGTTAGCTTTTTCTTGTCTGGGAAGCTCTTTATATGTTCTTCAATTCTAAGAGTAATTTTGGTTGTAGGTCCTTGCTTTCTATCACTTTGAATATTTCTTGCCACTTCCTTCTGGCCTGCAAAGTTTCTGTTGAAAAATCGGCTGACAGTCCTATGGGAGCTCCCTTGTAGGTAACTAACTGCTTTTCTCTTGTTGCTTTAAGATTAAATGGTTGCCTTTAACTAATCTTTTGCATTTCAATTCTGAAGTGCCTTGGTGTGTGCTCCTTTGGGTTCATCTTGTTTGGGACTCTCTGTGCCTTCTGGACTTTTATGTCTATTTATTTCCAACATTGGAGAAGTTTTTTCACTATTTTTCCAAATAGGTTTTCAAATCTTGCTCTTTCTCCTTCCAGTGCCCCGACAATGTGAATGTTAGTATGCTTTTGAAGTTGTCCCAGAGTCTCCTTACAACTATCTTCATTTTCTTTGATTCTTTTTCTTCTTATTGTTGTGTTGGGTGTTTTTTGTTTCCTTATATTTCAGAGTACTGATTTGATTCTGGGCTTCATCTACTCTACTGTTGATTGCCTATAAATAATTCTTCATTTCAGTTAGTGTATTCTTCATTTATGACTAACTTTTTATGGTTTTATGTCCTTTTTCATGGTGTTGAAGTTCTTACTAAGTTTCCTGAAGTTCTCACAAAGTTCCTTGAGCATCATTGTTTTGAGCTCTGTATCTGGTACTTTGCTTGCCTTCATTTCATTTAGTTCTTTTTCTGAAATTTTTCCTGTTCTTTAATTTGGGACCTTTTTTCTTCTTTTTCCACATTTTATTGCTTCTTTATGTTTGTTGCTATATATTAGATTATAGCTGCTATATCTTTTGGACTTGGTGGAGTGTCCTTGTATAGTAGGTGCCCTGTAGATTCCAGTGGCACAGGCTACCCAGTCACCTGAGCTGGGAGCTGCAGGTATACTTTTTTACACACTGTGTGCTCCATCCTGTTGTAGTTGAGTCTTCATTGCTGCTGGCATCAGTGAAAGGGATTGACTACCAAGCTAATCAACTGTGAGGACCAATCTTGACTGCACTGAAAGAATTGCTGTACAGAGGTCAACGTTACAGAGTAGGACTTGCTTCAGTGGAGCTTTTGTGCTCTCTAAGTTCACCCCTTGAATGTGTTACTCCTGAGGATTGTAGGGTTGTGATACAGCCTGTTCTGAAGCTGTCCAACAAATGCACTGTCTCTGGGGTCCCCCAAGAAGTGCAAGGTCAGCCACTGTCTGTTCCCTGCCTGCGGCTACCTGGCATGAGCTGCAGATTGATCTGCAGATGGCTGCTACTTGTGCTGGGCTTGGAGGTACCCATGAGAAGCCAAGCTGTGAACCAAGACCAGCTGCTGCTAGTGCTAGGCCCAGGACCACTTAGCAAGAGGTATGGGGCAAACTAAGGCTAGATACTATTTGTTTGCAATTTGTGAACCTTTGAGAGATTTTAAGAAGGTCTTTAGCAGGAGCCAAGACAGGCAGTTTATATGGAAAAACCAGAAGTTCTCCTGGTTTCTGGACAAGGCAGGGGCAGAGTGGGCTAGAGACACCCGAAGAAAGGGCAGAGAAGGAGGCCCTGGGGAGAAAACTGAGAGAGCAGCTGGCAGGATCCCAGTGCTGACTCACCCCCCAAGCAGCAGCAGCCATCCTGATCTGCCATTGTTATTCTTAAATGTTACAAAACATTCAACCACTAAAAACCCAAGAAAAAATAAGTGCAAATATGGTAACAGGCTATGGTAGAAAGAGAACTATACTGGGAATCAAAAGGTCCAAGTTTTTATCTTATTAGTGTTTTTTTAATTAGTGTTTATTAGCTTCACAAATTAGCTTCACAAATAAACACTAATTAATATATTATCATGGCCTCACATTCTCCAACAATAAGTAGGAGTTTACAGCAACTGATGTTTAAGATCTCTTTCAGTGGGAATAATAGAAGTACTTGTCCCACAAAGTAGCTATAAAGATCAAATAAAGTAATTCATATTATGTACATTGTGAACATTCACAAAGCATTCATAAGTATGATAATAAATCAGGAAATATGGAATGAGTGGACCCTAAGTAGAATCTACACTTGTTAAACCAGAATAAAATTTTCTTGTGAAACTGTAAAATTATTTCCACCAGCTAGGCTTAAGAGAAGAGTTATTTGAATGCAGGCTTTTGCTATAGCTGCTGAGATCTACTCTGAGTAAAGGCAATATTCAAAAAGGGAGCAGAGGTAGGTATTCCGCAGGTATTTCCCAAACAATAACCTTAGACTGGGACTTGAGACTTGGAGAATGTAGAGTGTAGAAGGCATGAGAGTGTTTGAGGAATAAGAAACCAAAAGCCCAAACTTAAGAAGAGGTGATTGTTTTATGAAGACAGCCCATTTGTAAACTCATGTTACTTCTAATCACTCTACTTGTACATTAATTCTTAGTCATAATTACTCTATGCCTTTAAAATTGTAATGTTACATACTTTAATGTGTTTACTTATTTTATACTATTTTTTCTTGTATAACTTTCAGCTCCTATTTTTGTGTCACACTTTTATTATTTTAGCTTTTTACTTTTACCCTTATTTTCTGCAACTGTAGTCCCAATTATTTTTTGTTATCATTTAACCTGTTGTTATCATTTATGATAACGATATAGGTTATGATAACCTAATAGGTTATCATTATAACCTATTATCATTTATAGCTATCACTTTGAATGTCTTAAATTTTTCAATTTTTAGTTCAATTTTTAATTTTAGTAATATTTTAACCTTTTTAAAAGTTTCTCCTTGTCACTTCTGTATTCCATTTATTATTTTTTATGACTTGTCTTTATTATGACTAGAAAAAGCAAGTCCAGAAAAGAAATACATATGAAGAAAGACATTAAGCTAGAAAGGGTGGCAGTTTTCTTCCCTGCAACTGCTTCTTCTGCTTCCCTGATTCTTTAATAGATTCCTTGGGCCAGTCCTATATGTCTCTCCAAAGAACCTTACTGACCCAAGAGACAGAGCTGACCCACAGAAAAATTCCCTCCCCCAAGACCTTGAGGCCAACTCTGCAAATTGCACCTGAATTTGCTCCAATTGCATCATATGTTAACTTCTCACACTATCCAAGCGTTATATTGGCCCTTGTGTGTATTTTGAAATTCATAATATCCAAAATATGCAACCAATAGTCATTTGGGTCATACAAAAATGAGGAGTCATTATAACCAGAGGGATAATATGAAAATAAGTATTTTATAAACATCATTCTAGCTGCTATGTTAGAGAACGAACTAGAGAGATATAAAGGTATCCATGAAGAACTCATTCATAAATTTAATGAGTTTATATTAATCAGCTACCATGTGTCTGCACTCTGGTAGGCTCTGACAGATAAAATAGAAGAAGCCACGCATCAAAATACATACAGTTAATACATATTTCAAGACACTATTGCAGTAGGCAAAAAACAAAACAAAACAAAAAACAACAACTGACAGTGTCTCAGACACTGAAAGTGGAATAGAGATGAAAAAAAGTAGATTCTCTGACACACCATTTAGAAAGCTAAATGGGCCATTTAGCATTCAGTGGTGCAAAACAAAAAGTTGGTTAGAACATCATCCCATACAACAAAAGACTGTGGGTTTGATATCCAGTCAGGACACATGTTTATGTCACAGATTTGATCCCCAGTCTAGGGTGTGTATGGGATGCAACTGATTAATGTTTCTTTCTCTCTCTCTCCTCCCCCCACCCTTCTCCTCTTCCTTCACTAGTCTCTCTCCTTCCCTCCCCTGCCCCTCCATCCTTCCACTCCCAGCTTCCCTTCTCTCCCTAAAAAATCAATGAACACATCCTTGTGTGAGGACTTAAAAATAAATAAATAAAAAGAAAGAAAAAACAAACAAAACAATTGTATGAGTTGTATTCTTTTCTGTTTCACACAACAAAAGAGTACAGAGGAAAAAGAATTATCCCTCTAGTTAAAAATTTTCTATTGCTTAAGTAGAGACCTCTATTTCATTTTCTTCATTTCAGTTTTTCCATGACTTCAGTCATTTTGTTACTATTTTCAATCTTTGATTTCCTAATACGTGTCATAATTTCAGAATGATATACGTAACTACAATATTTTCAAACAAACAGACTCTCAGGTCCCCCAACCATTACTATTAGGTTTATTCTGGTAGCTTAACATCAATAACTATAAGGCATTGTGGAGCCAGAAATAACACAATTTCTTCTTCTTGAAAGAAAGCAGTATTTTGCATTCCAACCAAGAAACTCAGAGAAGAAAGTATCCAGGAAGAGATTAACAGAACACATTTGGAAGCATTCATCTATAGCAAAAAGGAGAAATTGAGGATGGGAGGGAGGGAGTAGGGTAGCGGGGAGATGTAGGGGTAGGGTCAGATCAGGGAAAGATGTGAAGGACACATGGACAAAGCCAATGTGGGGAAGGATTGAAGGGGGTTGCGGGGCAGGGGAAAGTGGTGGTGGGTAAATGGAGACAAATATATTTGAACAATTTAAAAAAAGAAAAAAATTTTTTAAAAACATAAATTAGAGCTTGTTTCAAAAGATTTAACTAAAGTTAAAGAAATTAATAGTCAAATAGGTGAATATAACTATATAGTAGGATAAAGAAGAGTACTATATATCTTAGGCCCTTTAATAATCAGGTTCACAGAGTTGTGCTTTGATGATATATCTTTGGGTTTTATAGAAACAGAAAATGAGAGATCCTTCAGAAAGTCTGTTGCTGGAATGTGATTGAGGATATAGTCACTTATTTCTCCCATGAAAGGCCTGACATTAGAAACTCTTTTAGAGTTTGGTCTAAGGAATTGTGTTCCTTTTCCTGAAGAATGCTATTCTTACTTTTTCAAAGTGGACATTCTATAATATTCCACATTAACTACCTGGAACCTAAGAGGCAAATTAGAAACTTAACAAAAGGTTTCTACTGTGTCTTTGATTCTAGGATACATCTTCCATTGTTTTGATTTGTATACTGCATTATGTATCTGAATAAATTCCTGTATCCTTTATTTTTATTTTATTATTTAATTACTGTATAAAAAACACCCTAACCCCAACTCAGGGGCTTAAAACAATTTATTATTTCTCACAGTTCTGTGAGTTAGCTATATGGATCTTCTGATCTGGCATGGGCTCATTCATGCAACTGCAGTCACCTGGTAGGTCAGCATGGGCAAAGCGCACTTGGGCCTTCTGGGCCTTGAACAGACTAGGGCTCACCATGTGGTTTTTCCATCTTCAAGGAGGCCAGACTAGTCTTCTTCTTGGTGACAGCAGCATTCCAAGAAGGCAAACTCCACTGTGCAAACACTTAACAACTCTCTACATTTCTTTATGTGCCACTGGCTAAAGTAACATACACAAGCCAGTCACTGAGGGAGGGTGTGGATACTAGAAATTACGATTCTCTGCAGGTGATAAAGGTAACAATACCATAGCAGCTCCCTAATAGGGCTGTAACTTCTCCTTCTTCCTAACCTTCTAATGCTGGAATCATGCTATTCTTTTAAAAACTTTATTTTCTATCTGTTCCATATGTATATTTATAAGAGCTAAGACATCATTTATGGGTGATCTAAGCTCATACTAGTCCAACATATCAGTGAATAAATACACAGGATTCAAAAGTATTTTAAAATTTAAAATGCACCATATGTCACAGCAAATGTTCGCTCTTAAATTCTTAAAGTTCTAGTGGAAAGAATAAAAATTCCTTTAAGTGCAAATGCCTTAAAAAATCATTAGGGCCAATAGGTTCTCCCACCAGGAACAAATGTATCATTCCATTGTTGATGCCCCATTCTCAAGCTCTTGAGACACTCTGTGCCTCTAATCAATATGAATATATTATCACACAAGTATCCACAATGCCTAAAATCTTAAAACTCAAAAAAAGAACCTTTATCTTCTGGTTTCTATACCAAATACACCAATGAGCATGACAAGAACATGCTAAAAAGTGTAAAATATTAACCTGAAGAATAGTAAATGACATAAATATAGCAAAAATCATGAAAGAAAAGATAAAGATGGAAGAAATTCATTAAACTTATTTCATCTTTATGAGTTGTTACTATTTTTAAGATGCCCTATAATAACATTTAAAGATGAGCTGAACAGGCAAAATAATTTTTAAACTCTTAAAGACATAACCATACTTCTTGTGGTTAAAGATGTTCTTTTAATCCCAGTGGCTTCTTTTAAACACCATTTCAATTCAATATTGTATGTTTCTGTGAAAAATTTAAAAAGGTGTGCTCACATGTAACTTGAGGAGTGGCTGAACTATAATCAAGTAAGTAGGTCTCTATGGACTGATAAGATTTGCACTATGGCTGGGGCTAACACACATAAATATAAAACATCAAAACAGACCTTCTAGGCTCAGTTAGGATGTCAAATAAGATCTTGTTCTGTGAATAGGTGGCAAAATGCTTCAGAGATTTTCCACCAGAGAAGAAAAAATGCTGAACTTCACTTATGCACAGATGACTTTTTTGTTGTTTTTGCTAAATTGGGCCAACAGCAGAGTTATTTTTAGACTACTTACTTCACTTTCCCTTCTAAATGGGCCGGTATACAAAATAGGACAGAAAATGTACCATATGTCACAGCAAATGCTCAAAATCTAAATTTTTAAAACTCTCATGGAAATAAAAGAGATCTCTATCTTAAAATTTAAAATTTTCATTCAAGTGCAATTAAGACTATAAATGTTCTGACAAATACTTATCAGTTAACAACAAATAAATTATATATACCTTTAAAAACACAATTTCTTTTTGAAAAAAATTCCTTTAAACATTTTTAGTAAAAATAAATTATTTATAAGAGAAACACCAAAGTGTGAATGAATGCATTGACTTTACGTTTATGATTAAAGGTAACATTTAAAGCATACAGATAGCACTTTCAAATTCCATAGTGACTAACGTAGTTCTTAATTTAATAGAGGTAAAAAATTTAAATGACTCATCTACTTATTCTTTCACAAAATCAGTCTAAAGTCTTTTCAGGTAGTCTCAATTTTGTCAGAAAGAGAAACTTTCAAAATTTACTATTTAATGTTCCAATTTTATTAAAGAAAATGAAACTGCAGAACAGCAAAACAATTCGCACATTTTTGGCATCTAACACACTGAACACAATTTACTAGTCCCTCAAAAAAAATCAAGTAAAATATTTGAAGTTTTAGTATTCTCATGTATAGTATTTTATTAAATTATACTCTTGTGAGTGTTTCAGATGTTAAATATGCAGGTCCATTTTCCCCCCTTAAAAACAGGGCAGACAAATATTGCTAGATATAGTTCATCATTCCATGTAACCTAGTTTTAACAAGATTCAATGTAGCAATTAAACATCTTTAAGCTAATATAGGTATTCTGGCATATAGAAGTTAATTTCTGAGTAACACTGGTCTGCTGATAAACTGTAATTTGACAACAAAACAATTTTTACATATAACATAGATCAATTTCTGATGCAAAAAAAGGAAAATAAAAATAATTATGATTGTTTAATGTTGCTAAATTAATAGTACTAACAAAATTTTGTGTATAAAGACTACCTTAAACATATAATCTTACTGTTACATTTATAGGTACACTAATTAATCTGTATTTTGATACAATCCTAAACACCTTAATTCTAAGATATACCCTCCAAGAATAATCAGGTCTAATGGCGGGAAGAGCAACATTACACTGTATACAAAAAAAATAGTTTTAAAACTCTAAAGAAATCACTTTATTGATCACTTTGTAAAAATACAAAGAAATCATTGTATTTTGCCAATAAAAGTATAAACAAAAGCAAAGAAAGAGAAAAAGAATTACTAATAACCCAACTGGTTTCTTTTAGAAGAGAACGGATGCTGATTGAAGAGGAACAAAGAATTTTATATGTATTCAGAACTTTAGCACACTTTGTGTCAGCCACTGGTCTTGGTATGAAATAAAATTTCATTTCTAAATTGTGGTTAAGTAATACTTAATAAAGTCAGGCCAATTAATTCTAAACAGACTAAGCATGAAGGTACAAATAAAAGAGGCTATGTCCCCAAAATAAACATTATAACACTAAGCTTTTATTGAACAGTCGAACTGGTTCATACAATTTATTTTAGTCAAATAAATAATAAAGGTGGCAAGCATATGGAAAAAAATTAAAGAAGTAGCAAAATATATTGGCATTCTTATCAGGTCATGTGATGTGTCTAAGTAGTTTTATTTTTATCTTGCTCTAGTTGGTAAATTAACGTTTAAATTAATTGATACCAATTTCACCATATATTTACTTTAGAATTTTACTAAACTTGACCTCTATGTAAGTACAATGTAATCCCAAGCTTCTATATTTTATAAATAAATTTCTAAGTTTCGACTAGATCTTGAAAAATACCATTAAAGAACTTGTGTATTTGTTTAAATTCATCCATTAGGCCCACTTGAAATGAAGCCTCTCCCATGACACAATATTTTTAAAGAATAGTCACTAAGCACACACAGTAACCACTTTTTCAGCATGTGCTATTTATTAGGGGATCACTAACATATGCTCCCAATATCAACAAGCTAAAGAATATGTACCACTTACCAAACGTTTCTTCCACTGGGCACATATCTCCTCAGTAAATAATTATTTCCAGACAAATGGAAAAGGAAATTATTTTTTGACTAAATTACCTAATACTATTTTCCTAGAACTGAAAGAAAGAGGGATAGTGTGGAAGTATCCTCAAAATGCCTGAAAGCTATAAAAATCCAACATTAGCAACCTATTTTCTCCACATACACATGTAAAATGCTATCCATAGTATCTGTAGGGCAGTGTGCTGCAGGGCAATGGTTCTTGTTCTATGAGGAGCTCAAATCATAGAGTAAAATGGTCTGGGCCATTAGATACAAAAGAGAGAATTCTAATTCTGACAGAAACTTGTAATCAATTAGTCTTATTATAAAAATAGAAAATTACTCCATTTCAGAATTAGGAAAATCGGCTTCCTAAGTTGAAAACAGCCAAGTTAAGAGTAACGTTCCCAGCTTCATTGTAGGTTCAGAAAGACCCCCAGAACAGGACAGCAGCTACCTGCAGAAGAAACTGCCTAAGACACCAAGACAAATGACATGGAAATCATTTTATCCAAATCCATTAGTGGAATGCAAGAAAAATGCTGACAGGAAAGTCAAAATGATACAGAAGATGGATTTTAAATTTATTATATAAGATGGCTTGTAGAATATATTTTTCAGAAAAATAAAGTTTCATTATAATGATGAATTTATTAATCAAAAAATCACATTTAAAGCCAAACCATAAGATCTAATGCTTTGATATATATAAAACTGAAAATAATTCAAAACTGAGACAGTCTTCAAATAAAATGGAGCAACATCGAGTAATAGCTAATAGCTTCAGAGAACCTCATGAATAAACAATACAGCCTCACTTGCAAATACCACAAACGAAATTCAAAGTTAATTTTTAAGTTGCAGGTTTCCAAAGAAATGCTGGTTGAGGCAGAGATAATATTTGATTTCTGAGAACAACCATGTAGTCAGATTTTTCCTCTAAAGAATATTTCTGGATCAAATCTTTATAACTTAACTGCCTGGCCAAGGGGGCAAGAAGTGAGGAACACAATATATTTATTTCTGGTATATTGCATAGTATTTCCATTTCTTCCAACTGTTCAGAATTCTGGTATGACAATGCTCCCTTAGCTGAATGGGTTGTCCCATCCTAAATCCTAGTACTCTATTTATTAAGATAAGAAACACACAAAACAAAACCAACAAACAAAACACTCATGCATTAAAAAAAACTAAGAAAAAAACAGTCATAAGATCCATAGTTACTGTTCAAAAGAGGGTATTTACTCTATGGCAGTTACTATGTGGGGATTTTTATAAATAATATTTTTAATTCATATAACCAGAGATACTGAAATAAAGAAAAAACTGACAGTAACCAGAGGAGAGGGGGGAGGGAAAACAGGAGGGAAAAGGGGAAGGGTCATCAAGGAACAAGTATAAACGGCACATGGACAAAGCCAAAAAGGCTACAAGATGGAGGGTAGAAGGTGGGGATGGGTAGGGCAAAGGGAGGAGTGGGAGGGGGAAAATGGAGAAGACTAACTGGACAACAATAAACTTTTTTTAATATTATTTGTAATCTACACAAAATACTACTATACACAATTTTCATCCATATTTTACAAATGTGAAAATTAGGCTTAGAGAGCAAACAAATTGAATGAGGTCACACAGCCGGCACACAGCTAAGCCAGGAATTTGCTCTCCACTTGTCTAATGCCAAGTCCTCCTCTTGCCATGATGTGAAGTTCACATCACAGTTAACAAATTTCCTGCTGGATCTCCACTGTGAGCACTGTACTACAAAGGAATATAAAAGTCATTGCCTTTGCCCTCCAGGCAGTTAACATCTAGTAGAGGTGTCCAACCTGCAGCTTTTGGGCTGCATCCAGCCCAAGATGGCTGTGAATGTGGCCCAACACAAAATTGTAAATTTACTTAAAATGTTATGAGACTGTTTGGTGATTATATGTCACCATGTTTTTAATGTGTGGCCCAAGATAACTTTTTTCTTCCAGTGTGGCACAGAGATCCAAAAAGTTGGAAACCCCTGAAGGCATTGTGAAGATTTGATGCCCACGAGGAGAAAAACATGGTGGAGGAGTGAATGGGAGTCACGCTGACTTCTTTCCAACACCAAACTGGAATTGTGACTAAATAGTGGAGAAATCACCTGGAAAACAATGAAACGATAGAGCTCGGAGAGGAGCCTTGGAACTGCAGACAGACAGTGGATTCAACTCTCACACATCCGAACAGGTGAGAAGTGCATTGGAGGCTCGAGAGGGTGGGCTGGGTGCCCATGGGCACCAGCACCAGAGGGACATTGAAATGGACAGTTGGATCCCCCTGAGAAGAACAGGGTCTGAACCATAAACAGGGACCCCTAGACTACAGCAGCTGAAACCAGGAAAATGCACAGACAAAACACAACACCAAAAAGCTTAGGGGCGCTCTCTGCCAGAGACAGGTGGCTGGAGATGCAAAGAGACATTTAAAGGACCAAGGCAAAAACAGGCAGTGGCAGCCACCTCCCTTGATATCTCCGTAGAGGTGGCAGGAGAGTGAACTGGTTCCTGAGGAAAAATTGACGAGAAAACTTTGTGAAGAGAACAGAGATGGTGGCCAGCAGAGCCCGCATAATAACTCACCTCCCATTCTGAAGCTACCACCTTGCCCAGGCGAAAGAGAATCAATTAACCTGCCTTTTGCGTGCTCTGAACACAGCTTGTGCATGTGTGGGCTAGGGGCTGAGTGCAGACTGGCTGGAGGAGATAGAGGATCCCGGGCGAAAGAGGACACACAGCTGCATAGAGAGCCTTGATGAGAGACTGGAGACAGAGGGGTTGGGGAAACAACTAGAGGATTATCTGAGATTCCTGGAGGAGAGTCCCTCCCCATTGCGTAGTCCCCTTTTGCGCAGGCAGGCCACACCCCAAAAGAGGCAGAAGTGAGTGAGGGAGCCAGAAGGCAAGCAATTACGGTCCACACAAATAGAGGATCCGTAGCTGAAGAGGTCACAGAGCTGCCTAGGGACCCTTGGGGAGAGACTGGAGACAGGATTAACTGGACAGTCCCGGAGCTGACTTCTTCCCATTTCCCTAGTCTCCATTTTGCGCACACAGTCCATGCCCCCAAAGAGCCGAAAGAGAGGAAAGCACACAACAGAAGACCCTAAACTGACCAGTGCCAAGGGCGCACACCAGGAGCAAGAGGCGGGCGAGCAAGTGAGGTCCACAAAGTAAGCTGGCCCCAGGCTGGGACGAAAACGCGCACCCAGGCTAGAACACGGGTGCGCCTGGGCAGGCAGGGGATCCTGCCAGGCAGGGGAGCAAGCTCAAGGAGCCAGCGTTAGAGTGCAGAGCAATGACCAGAAATAGTGGATCCCTGGCCAAAGGGGTCACAGAGCTGCCCAAAGCAGGAGTCAGACACAGACAGTAGATTCCTGGAAGGCTCAAATAAATGACCCAGGATCATATAGTGTCAACAACTGACATCATCAGAGACAGGCCCAGAAAGAAAAGTAAATAAATAAATAAATAAATAAATAAACAAACAAAAAAACAAACAGACCTGCCTACTACCATAGAAGTTTAATCCACAAAGTCAGGAAATCTAGACAGATCAAATGAAGCAGAAGCAAAAATAAATAAACAAATAACTAACTAACTAACTACATAAATAAATAATAGGCTCTCACAGAAATGGGAAGAAAAAGAAGTTCTGCCAAATGAGGGAAAAGGAGGAATCCCCACAGAGAGAGCTAAATGAAATAGAGGCAAGGGAAGTATCAGATAGTGTACTCAAAACAATGGCTCTGAGGAAGCTCAATGAGCTCAGCCAGCTCAAACATAACTATGAGAAACTATCAGGATCTTACAGGAAAATATACCAACCTAAAAAAGGACATAGAAACTATCAAGAAGACACAAGAGAATATGAAGAATACCATTTCTCAATTGAAGAACACAGTAGAAGGAACCAAAAAGCAGGCTAGATGAAGCAGAGAATCGAATCAGTGAGATGGAGGATAAGGTACAAAACAGCTCCCAGAAAGAACAAGAAATGGAAAAAAGACTCAAAAACAATAAAGAGGCATTGAGGAAAACGTAGGACAACCTTAAAGGCAATAATATCCACATAATAGGGATACCAGAAGGAGAAGAAGAGGAGCAACGGATAGAGAACATCTTCGAAAAAGTAATGATGGAAAATTTCTCTAATTTGAGGAAAGAAAGGCTCTCATGGATTCAGGAGGCACAGAGGACCCCACTGAAGAGGGACTCAAGGAGGTCCACTCCAAGACACATCATCATTTAAATGGCAACGATAAATGACAAAGAGAGAATTCTAAAGGCAGCAAGAGAGAAGGAGAAAGTAACATACAAGGCGGCCCTGATACAGCTAGGAGCTGCCTTCTCAACAGAAACACTAAAAGCCAGAAGGGAATGGCAACAAATATTCCAAGCGAAGAAAAGCAAAGGTCTACAACCAAGGCTGCTCTACCCAGTGAGGCTCTCAATTAAAATAGAAGAGGAAATAAAAAGTATCCCAGACAAAAGAAGACTAACAGATTGCACTTCAACGAAACCACCACTACAAGATATGCTAAAGGGACTGGTTTAAGAAGATGAAGGAAGAGGGTGAGAAAGAGAAATACACAGGTACAACGAGAAAAAATGAATAGCTTTCTATAAGTAATAACTCTCAATGTAAATGTCCTAAACACCCCAATCAAAAGACACAGGATAGTTGAATGGATAAGAAAACAAGACCCACACCTATGCTGCCTACAAGAGACCAACCTCAGAGCAAAAGACCTACACAGATTGAAAGTAAAGGGATGGAAAAATATATTCCAAGCAAATGGGCAAGAGAAGAAAGCAGGGGTTGCAATACTTATATCGGACAAAGTAGATTTCAAAACAAAGGCCATAGAAGGAGACCGAAAGAGTCACTTTTTAATACTTAAAGGAAGAATCTATCAAGAAGACATAAATATTGTAAATTTATATGCACCCACCAGAGGAGCATCCAAATATATAAGGAAAATCTTGGACGACTTCAAAAAAGTTATAGACAGCAACACACTGATAGTGGGGCATTTCAACACCCCACTGTCAAAAATGCACAGATCTTCCAAAAAAAACATCAATAAGGATATTGTGGAGCTGAATGATGCACTGAATCAAATAGAATTAACTGACATATTTAGAACCTTACATACCAAAGAAGCAAAATACATATTATTTTCAAATGCTCATGGCAGTATTTCAAAGATAGACCACATGATAGGACACAAAGCAGGCCTCAGCAAATTCAGGAAAATTGAAATAATACCAAACTTTTTCTCAGACCACAAGGGCTTGAAACTGGAAATCACCTTCAAAGAGAAACTTCAAAAACGTGCAAACTGATGGAGACTGAACAGTAGACTATTAATCAATGAATGGGTCAATAATGAGAAGAAATCAAAAATTTCTGGAAACAAATGAAAATGAACAGACAACAGTCCAAAAGCTATGGGACACAGCAAAGGCGGTCCTGAGAGGTAAGTTCATAGCAATACAGGCTTCCTTAAAAAGGTAGAAACATTTCAAATAAAAGACCTACCACTACAACTTCAAGAACTGGAGAAACAACAACAAATAAACCCCAGAGGAAGTAGAAGGAAGGGAATAGTCAAGATTAGAGCAGAACTGACTGACCCAGAGACAAAAAGAACAGTTCAAAGGATCTACCAATCCAGAGACTGGTTCTTTGAAAAGATAAATAAAATTAACAAGCCTTTAAGCAGACTCATCAAGAAAAAAAGGGAGAGGACCTAAATTAATAATATCAGAAATGAAAGAGGAGAAATAACAACTGATGCCACAGAAATACAAAGGATTGTCAGAAACTACTATGAACAATTATATGCCAAGAAATTTGAAAATCCTGATGAAATGGACAAATTTTTAGAAAAGTATAATCTTCCAACACTGAAGGAGGAACAAACAGAAAGCTTGAACAGACCGATAACAGCTGGGGAAACTGAAGCAGTCATCAAGAAACTCCCGGCACACAAAAGCCCAGGGCTGGACGGTTTCACAGGAGCATTTTACAAAACATTTAAGGGAGAGCTAACCCCTGTCCTTCTCAGACATTCCAAAAAATCCAAGAGGAGGGAAGACTCCCAACTCTTTCTATGAGGCCAGCATCACCCTGATCTCAAAACCAGATAAAGACCCTACAAAGAAAGAAAACTACAGGCCAATTTCGCTGATGAACATAGATGCTAAAATCCTCAACAAAATATTGGCAAACCACATCCAGCAATACATTAAAAAGATTAACCACCACGATAAAGTGGGATTCATCCCAGGGATGCAGGGATGGTTCAATATACGCAAATCAGTAAACGATACATATGACATAAATAAAAGAAAAGACAAAAACCACATGATCATCTCGATAGACGCAGAAAAAGCATTCGATAAGTTATAGCACCCATTTATGATCAAAACACTCAGCAAAATGGGAATCAATGGGGCATTCCTCAACATAATAAAGGTCATATATGAAAAACCTACAGCCAATATCATACTCAACGGGCAAAAACTGAAAGCTTTCCCACTAAGATCGGGAACACGACAAGGATGTCCGCTCTCACCGCTTCTTTTCAACATCGTATTGGAAGTCCTAGCCACAGTGATCAGACAAGAAAAAGAAATAAAAAGAATCCAAATTGGAAAGGAGGAAGTAAAACTATCTTTGTTTGCAGATGACGTGGTAGTGTACATAGAAAACCCTGTAGACTCCACCAAAAAACTACTCAACCTTATAAGTGAATTTGGCAAAACAGCAGGATACAAAGTCAACATTCAGAAATCAAAGGCATTTTTGTACACCAGCAATGAAACAGAAAAAGAAGAAATCAGAAAAAAAATACCATTCGATATAGCAACAAGAAAAATAAAGGACCTAGGAATAAATTTAACCAAGGAGGTAAAAGACCTGTATGCAGAAAACTATACAACATTGAAAAAGAAATTAAGGAAGAAACAAATAAATGGAAGTATACACCGTGCTCATGGACTGGAAGAATTAATATCAAAATGTCCATGCTACCCAAAGCAATTTATAGATTCAACGCAATTCCTATTAAGATACCAATGACGTACTTCATTAAATAGAACAGACATATTAAAAATTTATATGGAACCAAAAACGACCCCAAATAGCCATGTCAATTTTGAGAAAGAGAAACAAAGTAGGGGGGATCACAATACCGGTCATCAAACTATATATTACAAAGCCACTATACTCAAAACAATCTGATAATGGCACAAGAACAGTCCCATAGACCAGTGGTACAGAAAAGAAAGCCCACAAATAAGCCCAGGTATATATGGGCAGCTAATATTTGACAAAGGGGGCAGAAACATAAAGTGGAGTAATAATAGCCTCTTTAACAAATGGTGTTGGGAGAGCTGGATGGCTACATGCAAAAAATTGAATTTTGATCATCAGCTGACACCATACACAAAAATAAACTCAAGATGGATAAAAGACTTAAATAGAAGTCGCAACACATAAAAGTCCTAGAGGAGAACATTGGCAGGAAACTCTTAGATATCCCACGCAGCAATTTTTTCACTGATATGTCTCCTAAAGCAAGCGATATAAAGGAAAGAATAAACAAGTGGGACCTCATTAAAATAAGAAGCTTCTGCACGGCTAAAGAAAACATCAGCAAAATGAAAAGGGAGCCAACCATATGGGAAAATATATTCGCTAATGATACATCAGATACAGGTTTGATCTCCAAGATATATAAAGAACTCACTCGACTCCACTCCAAGAAGACGAATGATCCAATCAAAAAATGGGCAAAGGACCTGGGTAGGCGCTTTTCTAAAGAGGAGATACAGAGGCCCCAAATACATTTGAAAGGATGCTCAGCATCACTAGCCATCAGAGAAATGCAGATCAAAACCACCATGAGGTACCACCTCACACTGGTCAGAATGGACAACATAAACAGGTCAACAAACAACAGGTGCTGGCGAGGCTGTGGAGAAAAGGGAACCCTAGTCCACTGTTGGTGGGAATGCAGACTGGTGCAGCCATTGTGGAAAGCAGTGTGGAATTCCCTCAAAAAGCTAAAAATGAAACTGCCTTTTGATCCAGTGATTCCCTTGCTGGGAATATATCCTAAGAGTATCAAAACGCCATTTCAAAAAACCTATGCACCCCAATGTTTATAGCAGCACAATTTACAATAGCCAAGTGCTGGAAGCAACCTAAATGCCCATCAGTAGATGATTGGATCAAAAATTATGGTACATTTACACAATGGAATACTACACAGCCAAAAGAAAAAAAAAAAGATCTACTCAACTTCATGACAGCATGGATGGAACTTGAAAACATTATGCTAAGCGAAATAAGCCAGGGGGCGAAAGTCAAATGCCGTATGATCTCACCTATAAGCGAAACCTAACCAACAATACAGAGATGCAAGGAAAATAAGACCAGCAACACTGAAAGGAAAAGAAATCAACAGAGACAAGAGGGAAGGAAGGAGGGGTGGGCGAAGGAAATGAAAGGGAAGGGGAAGATCAAGGAATAAATAGCAGGGACTTATGGACAAAACCAAAGTGGGGAAGGATTGGGGCGGCAGAGGGAGCAGGGGGCAGGGGCAAGTGTTGGGGGGAAGGCAAAGACAAATGTATTTGGAAAAAAATAAATTATTTTAAATAAAAAAATAAAATAAAAATAATATCAATAAACACAACTTATAATGAGGAAAAAAAGAAAAAAAGATTTGATGCCCAAGCCATGAGAAGCAATGTGGTACATGCAGATGAAAGAGTACTAGACTAGGGGGAGAGAGGTGTCCCTTAATCATCACTTTGTTATTTACTAGCCATATTACTTCGGTAAATGATTTCTATTAGTTTCTCATTTGTACCTAGTATTTAATATCTACCTTAATTAGTGGATATTAAAAGGATCCAAGTAGATAATATAGACTTATTAGATATGAATTGTCTTGCAAGTATGAAATGTCAATATTGTTATCCAAGTGTCCATAGGTTACTACAGAACTCTAGGTAAACATCTGAATTCAGCAGAAAAAGGACTCATTCTTGTTTCCCCTCTTTTTGATCTTGATTGTTTTGGCTGCTTCCTGCACTGATCATGGACTCCATGTAGCTGCATTCTAAAGATGGGACCTATAACGAAACCACTTTCCCTGGCTGCAGCTGCACTCCAAGTCAGTTCGTGCTGCATGCTAATTGCTGGACAAAAGTTTAGGTAGTCCTATTTTCTTCTACTTTCTTTATTTCCATTTCTCTCTTCTTTATCAACTATGTAACAAAATTTAACTCCATGCTCAAGTGTCTAACCCATTCCCAAACAGAAAACAACTGTACTTCAAATTATAAATTATTTTTCTCTGTCAACACAGAGGAAAATATCTGATAGTCCATTTCCTGAGGGAGATTAGAAGAACTCAGTTCAGCAATCAGGTGATTAGGAGATTCTCTGAGGAAATGCAGAATTTGCAAAACACGAAACCGCCTTTGGCTGAATGGTAAGAGTTTCATAAACTAGGTTGTACCAACCATAAGCACACATTAAAAAATAAATAAATAAAATTAATTTTATGTCTTAAATACTACTACTAAAACAAAGTTTCCTATAAATTCAATTTTTTCATTGCAAATTAATATTTATCATTCCTTGATAATGGAAAGAATTATTCCAAATTCCAAGCAATCAACTGACAAACTTAGAACACTGTCTACATATCAAATATGTTTGACTGAAAAGGGCTGAAATTCTTCAGATAATTCTGAAATCTTCATTTTAATATGAATAAATTTAAGCCAGCCACAATGATAATGCATACATTGAGCTAAACATAGACAACATGGGAAAAAACTATTTTTTACACATATGTTAACAAACTCAAAATTCCTAGGCTTTAAACACACATACAACCTAACTGCTTCTATTTATTTCTCTCTGTATCCCTGCTCCGTCATTTTTCTCTCTCATTCTTATTTTAAGGAAAGCTAATATCATTCTTTCCTTTTTACAATTTGTTTCTATATGTGAAATTGTAGACTTTTTAAAAGTTAGTTAATAAGAAACTCAAAATATTCACCAGATCAATAAAAACATTCGAAGTGAAAATTTTGTTAGAAATTTAGAGGTTATACATTATTCTTATAAGAGTAGTTATATATTTTATATTTTAAATCACAATCTTATTTCTGATGACCAACAAAATTTGGGTTCTATTTCAATTCCTTATTTTCCTGGAAAAAAAAAAGCTTTAGAAATGCCATGTGATATTATACTCTGATCTAGAATATCGTTTCATTAGTAGCTCTGGAGACATAATACCTGGTAATCAGTATTTTAACAGTTTTCTCAGAATGATTCTTATGACCAGCAACATTATCATAAATGAATTTTCCTTATTTAATTATATTTAAGCTACTTCCTCAATAGCATCACCTACCATAAACTTATCATTAAAACAATTAGATTTATTTGAATAAATGTTTTTATTTTCTAGCAATAAAATATAATTTTTTCAACTAATAAATATATGTAGCTTGGTGCCACATCGTTAAGACACTAAATTCACTTTAACTTTTACCATCACATAATGAAATGTAAATTAATTAACAGCTACTTAAAATGGCTAAATATTCTTGTTGGAAAATGTGATTAAAAGAGAGAAATGACAGTATCCACCTTTATTATGGCAATAAAGCTTATAAATATACATAGTAATAGTTTTTCAGTTAAACCTTTCTTAAATATGTACCATCTATGTCCTAAAATAATATACTTTTTACTTCTACCAGTACTTCCCCATCCTCTATTAACATTTTTACTTTCTGTGGAATACCTTACTAATTATGCATATCACAGAAACCCCCATACATGACTATATTAAGTTTTCTTGCATTTTTTTTTGTTACACAAATACTGTAACATAATAAACTGTAATGGGCGGAACTTCCCACCCGAAATGGGGAGGGGTGGAGAAGCCACACAGTGCAGTCGTGCATTGCCCTGGCAACTGGGACAACCCCATCCTTACAAAAAACAAAAAACAAACAAACAAAAAAAAAATGACAGAGTTGTGCAACCCTGGCACCAAAAACCATGAAGGTAATGGGATTGGAGGGACAGATCCTCCCATCCATTTCTTCCACAAGGAAGATTGCGGGATGGCCGGGGGTCTTTAAAAGGCAGAAATTACCTTCTTTTGCTCCAGGATCCCCTGGCTGGTGAGTCCACAGTTGGGAGCTGAGTTCCTGAGATGGGGACCTAGGCGGGGGGATTCTGTGCGCCCCATACCACAGCACTCCAGGGTAGGAGGGCAAGGGGGAGACTCGGTGAGCTCAGGAAGCTCCAGCTGGTGGGCTTGGGGAAGCGTGAGGCCCTAGCAAGCCCTACGCCCCCCTTCCCCAGGCAGGTATGGCAGCTGCCCACCCATAGTTCTGCTGCTAGTGCGGCTGGATAACCCTCACAACCCTCCCTAGGTGGGAGGCCTCCCACCTGCAGTCCACAGTTCTGGTGCGGGCCCAGCAAGCCCCACGCCCCTTCCCAGATGGAAAGACGTGGTGGCTGCTACCTACCAGAGGCCCACACCAGTGCAGACCAGTCGCCTGCAGTCGCAGTGCAGCCACGGAGGGTCAGGCCCAGTTACCCTCCCTGAGTGCCCTACTACAAGCAAGGCTGATAAGAAGTGGGCTGCAGGGTAGGGAGAGAAGATCAGGGCCGACTTCACTGAGGGCAGGTACTTGGAGGTGGGTGGGCTGCAAGCCTGGCACCCCTCCTCTGCATGCAAAGCTGTGGGAAACGGCTGCAATAGCCACTTGCCAGCAACCTGCTCGCTACTCTGGCAGCAGGGGTGGGGTGCGCATCAAGTAATCTATTGTGTGTAGGTATATATATATATGTATACATATATATGTAAATTAAAAAAAATCCATTTTCCTTTCTACCAGACTCTGTCTCAAGAATTACCACCTATGGGAGGCAGGCGGTGGGACCCCATTGGTTATTCCGTTACAGTAGTGGTGCCCAATGTGAGGCCCTAGTCATTTGTGGTAAGTGAACTAAGGTGTGGGGCTGTGGGGCTTCCCAGCTGCCGGGAGGTCCTCTGCACACCGCTGGGAGTGTTGGCTGCTTAAACATGTCTGGTAGGTTGAAAGGAATCCGGCGTGAGAGGATAAAATACATTCTGGGAAGGAGGATGGATCACCTGAGTTTTAGGACTAAGAAGCAGGGTCCAGATGAGAATTGGCCAAGTTTTGGGGAGGCACTGAAAGCAGCAGTAGGGGCTAGAGGCTCAGCAGCTCCCAGGCCTGCTGAAAATGGCTGAATATAAAGTTGTGGTAGTTGAAGCTGGTGGTGTAGGCAACAGTGCCTTGACAATACAGCTAATTAAAAATCGCTTTGTGGATGAATGTGATCCTGTATTCCTACAGGAAACAAGTAATGACTGATGGAGAAACCTGTTTCTTGGATATTCTGGAAACAGCATTTCAAGATGAGTGCAGTGCAGTGAGGGACCAGTACATGAGGACTGGAGAGGGCTTTCTTTGAGTATTTGCCTTAAATGATATTAAATCATTTGAAGATATTCACTATTGTAGAGAAGAAGTGAAAAGAGTTAAAGACTCTGAAGATGTATCCATGGTCCTGATAGGAACTAGTTGTGGTTTGCCTTCGAGAACACCAGACAAAACAGGCTCAGGGTGTAGCAAGAAGTTATGGAATTCCTTTTATTCCATAAGCAAAGACATCAGCAAAGATAAGACAAGGTATTGACAATGCCTTCTATACATTAGTTTGAGAAATTTGAAAACATGAAGAAGAGTTGAGCAAGGATGATAATAATAAATCAAAGTATATAATTATGTAGATATAATTTGTACTTATTTCTTAAGGTATACTTAAGTAAAAGTGGTAATTTTTGTATATCACACTAAATTATTAACATTTGTTTCAGCATTACCTAATTTTCTCTCTGCATCATCTAAGCTGTTAGTTTTCTTTTGAATTCTTTTAAAACAACAGTGGAAATTTTTTTTCCTCTAAGCATCAATATTCTCTGAGTTTTAGTTTTTGAACTAACAATGCCTGTGAAGGGAAAAGAAAAAAAAAACAGAAGAAACTGAGACTTCTTTCTTGAGGTTTTTTGTGCATGCATTTGATTACTTCCTTACTCGAACCTGAGATATGGAAGCATGATGCCTTATGTTTATTGGTTCTTCCTATATCATTTTCAAATCGTAAACAAATTTAAATGTTGTTGTGGCAAAAAGGGGTAAGGTAAGTTTATGTAGTGGAATGTTATTATATCCAGTTGGCGTTCTGCGTTGGTCCCCGAACCGCGCATAACTGTAATTACTTTATATTTAGGCATATGTGTAAGTATCCACTTCTGGATTATTTTAAATGGATGATAAACTGGCAAGACCAGTGAATTTCTGGGTGATGCTCTTTGCTGGGGGAAATTTCAAAATGTATGTTATAGCTTGGCTGTAAATATACTCCTGGCTATATTTGGTATTGGAATCGAGTACTGCTTTTTAAATATGCTCTCTGTGGGAATGGCGTTACAGTGGACTGTCTATTTCACTTACAAACTTTAAATGTTAGCCACTTAAGTTTCTCAAAACTTGGAAGTGCTGAAGAGTTAAGTCAGGTTAGAGTCACTCTCCATGGTACAGCACGTAAAGAAGGAACCCAGACTTGAAAGAAAAAAAGATTTATTTTCTGTGGCTTGGACTGAATACAAGAAGAAATCATACAGGATTTTTTAAAAAATTGTGATTTATGATTTCTATGAGAGGAAGTTACTGCAATGATACTGGTTTTATTATTTTGTGTGTCATTATATTTTTCTAATCATCTTTTGCATTATGTGTAACTCTCTAGTGAGCTTGACTGAATGCCATGGGTTTGAACTTTAGATAAACTAGGTGTTTTCTCTACTGAGTGGATTATGGTTCTAAGTGATGGCAAAGAAATAATAGAACTATCCCATCCCTCAAATTACTAACATCACAGTGAACTAACATTCATAAAAACCTTGACTTACTGAAAAATACTTTTCTTTGTCTAATGCTGGAAAAATGATTACACAAAGGCATAGACTGACTTTTCTGATATTCTTTTATGGGGGGAAAAAAACTTAAATGGTTCATAGTAGGCCTGGATGTCATTATTCCTCCTCTCCAAGGCCTAGTATAATAGTTGGTATCTAGTATGGATTTGATAGATAGTGAATAATTTTGCTGCATTCATATATTGTTATGTTATCGGTAGAATCCATTTATAAATGAAAGAGAAATAAAGAAGATGCTGGCATAAATATACCAGGAACTGCATTTGAAATGGGACCAGGTGAATCCCATTGCTTTGCCCCAGATTAGGGTAACACCCAGAACTGAGCTTAAATTAAGCCCTTTTGAAATAGTTTATGGGAGACATTTCCAAATGTCTGTTCTGAGAACACCCCCTCTAGATTTAGAGCATGAGTGGAAAATTAAGAAATATGTAAAACATTTGGGGCAAACACTAACCATTTTACACAAATTTGCTCATTGCAGATCCACTTACCCATCCGATGAGCCCTTGTACCCATGCCAGCTGGAGGACTGAGTCTTACTAAAGACTTGGATGACTCAAGGACCTGAATAGCAGTTATTGGAGCAATGAATTGGTCCCTATGATGTCTGATTCACAACACATTCTTCTCTGAAGCTTGCAGGAAATAAGCCTTGGGTCCACCACACACGAATAAAACGGGAACTGCCTAAGGAGAATTCAAACCCTGCTGCTGTAGTGGATGCTGAAAAGGAAAGCTGGACCTGCACTCTGGAAGATTTGAAATTTCAATTTTGGAAGAACAGAGCAGGCCCCGATGCACAGTGACAATGTTCTCTATTAATGTGTTCGCAGACTTAGGAACCAGATACTGAGTTTGAGGGTGGTCTGCTCCATACCTAAAAAGGGACAAGGATTGAAAGTGGGCTATGGTCATCCCTAAGTGATTAAGAAGGTCTATGAGAGTTGTAGAGGCCATAGAAGGGTGTGGAATTATTTTGAAAGAAACCTCAGTGCTTGGGTTGAGTTATTCTTTGCTTTAGGTTTTGTTTCTTGCTTTCTGATCTTTTGGGTACTTAGGGGACTTAACTTTTTTTAGTTTTTGTTTTTCTTTTTTTTTACACTGGGAATCCTCCCTCTCAACTGTTTGGGGCTTTGTGCCATTTGAGACCTAAGAAAGATTATTTGTGGTAGTGATCAGCATGAAAATATGTCTCTACCATTTGGGGTTTCATGACATTTGAGACCTGAGAAAGGTCATATGGGTGACTGGTTAGAGCCAGCTGGGGTGAGGGAACATGTCTCTACCATGAAACTAGTTAGTGAGAGGTCATGTGTCTTCCAGGAAACTAATGGATGCACTGATAGACAAGAGAATGCCTCTGTGATTAGGACTTCATGACATTGGTGCCTGGGAGAATCTAGCTGGGATGAGAATATCTCTCTGCTATTTGGGGCTTTGTGCTTTGGACCTAAGAAAGGTCATCTGGTGTCTGTTAGAGTCAACTGGGGTGACAGAATGTCTCTACCATTGGGACTTCATGCCATTCGGGACGTGAGGAAGGTCATCTGCGTGACTGGTTAGCGAGAACATTTGGTGGAAGACAAGATGCTAAGGCTAGTTTTAGTGCCTCTTATTTTTTTTTTATTTTTGGAATTCTGGTTTTTGCTGTGGATATTTTTGTTTTGTTTCTGTTTTGAAAAAGAAACTGAGATTTCCCAGAGACAGTTAACACTTCACACCAAGTAATAAAGTAATGAAATATCTAATTTTGGTAGATATTGGACAGACAAGGGTTTTCCATTTTGCTTTTTATTTTTCTCCCTACCTGATCCCTCTGGAATTTGGCATTCTTAATTAGTAAAAATACAAGGATATACTTTCGTTTGCATCAAACCAACAAGACCAGTTTCAAATTATGGTTTTAATAACCAAGACTTTGACTAGAATGTCATGTCTGAAGGAAGCATGCCTGGGATTCGGTTGTTACCAGAAAGCCTTGAAAAACTAAGATTGACTTTGAAAGCTAACAAAAGCCAACTGGAAAAATGGCTGGGTACCTTGTTTGCTTATGTGGTTCATGGCAGTCTTCCCAGGGAAGGAATAAAGGTTGCTTTCTGGAAAGAGAGCAAGGAAGAACCTTAAGACATGATAGGAACCTCAAGGACTCAAATACAGGTATTGTAGGTAAAGCCATATGGCAGTTGTGGGGCTTTGCTTCTATGCCCTGAAGAGCTGTCTAAGGGTCAATCTGAAGGTTCCTTGTGGAAGTTACAGCAAAGTGAACTTTAACAAGCCTGTGTGTTCAGTGCTGCTCTTGTGGTTTTTATGCAAATGATCAGGAAAAATTGTAAACTGTCAACCTTTTTGAGACCCATATGGATGGTCTTAGGGAGGGGAATCGGGTTTTAAAGAAAATCGCAATGCTCAGTCATGATCATCAGACTATAGTGCAGCTAACCACCTTCAAAGTTTGTCTTCACTTGAAAGTTAAACTGCTTTAACCTTACAATATCAAATTGTCACTCCTTAGTATCATTTCAGTAAAGGATTTGCAACTAAACATCTTCTCAAAAGATAAGTCTTGTGGACTCAGAAAGTTGTAGGCCCCACTTCAGAAGCCCACCTGCATCACTGCTTTCTGGAATTCAATGATTTGACTGGACTAAACAGTTGAGTTAGTGAAGGATGGGGCAGCCTACTGGCTTCACTTTAAAACTGCTCTTTTCTGCCTTAATAGTTTGGACAGAAAGGATCCAGAATTGTTAAGGGGGGTGCGGGGGGATCTCAGGATATTCCTGTAAGCCCCATTAAAGTTAGGTATAGTAGGCAATAGTGCTTCAGAAAGGTGTGAAAAGCCTTGTATACCTTCCTCCTAGAAAACGATATTTCCTTCATCAAGGACAGTGCAGAATTAGCCCATACTTTGTTATTTAGTTGTTACAGTTTTGATTGTGCCTTCCAACCCTCTTGCCAAATTTGTCATCTCCAGAACATGACAAGGATGCCAGCTCATCCAGTAATGCCATCCTTTGGACACTGTGCATGTTGCTTTCAGGGAAAACTAACTGAGCTGGACTTTGCAAGATCCTTCTCCCTTGCATGAAGGTTCCCCCCAACTCCAGACCCTCTTTGTTAGGATCTCTGAACTAGGATTAAGGGTAGGACTGTGGTCTTGGTCAGAGGAAGTAGTTACAGAAGAATGAGACCTTCATCCATCTGCCCTTGTAAGAATACAAGTGTTCACAGTGTTAAGGGGGGCACCGAAATGAGGGAAACTTCCCCCAGAAACGTGGAGGAGTGGAGAAACACCAAAGACAGGACATGTGTGTATTGTCCTGGCAACCAGGACAAGTGTGCATAACAACAACAACCAGAAAAGGTATGCACTGCTGGCACCAAAAACTAGGAAGGTGATTGGATGGGAGGGCCATACCTCCCATCTATTTCAGTTGTGAGGAGGGATATGGGAAGATCTTTAAAAGGTAGAGTGTTTGCAAATGGCATGCTTTCACATCCTGATCCCTTGGCTGGTGGGTTCATGGCTGGGAGCTGAGTTTCTTAGTTTGGCACCTAGCTGGGGGATTCTGAGTGTCCCCTGCCACAGTGCTCCATCACCTGCTTGCCCAGGAGCACAGCAGGTTTCAGGTAGGAGGGCAGGGTAGGGGGGAGGCTAGGGAGGTGAACTCAGGGAGACTCAGACCAGTGGGCTGGGGGATGTTTGGCCCCTAGTAAGCTCCACACCCCCAAGCCACCGGGGCTGCCGCCCGCCCACCATCTCCACCTCTGGCACAGTTCCAACAAGCCCCATGACTCTACCCAAGACAGGAAGCCATGGCAGCTGCTACACAACCATGGCCCCTGCCTCTTGGACTGCTGACAACCCCTGCACCCCTCCCCCAGGCAGGAAGCAGTAGCTGTCCCTGCCTGCAGCCCATGCTTCCAGTTGGGCCCAGCAAGCCCTGAACTTCTTCCCAGGCAGGAAGTAGTGGTGGCTGTCACTTGTCCGAGGCCCACACCATCGGGCCTGTCGGCTGTGGCCTTGAGTACAGCAGGGGAGGATCAGACACATGCCCCTCACAGCACTTTGAGCCTGACCCAAAGCTTTTCAGGTACTAAGAGCAAGGCTGGTATGAAGGGAATGCTGGGGTGAGGAGATGAGATTAGGGCTGAGGCCCCAGGGGCAGGTCCTGGGAGGCAGTCAGGTGACAAGCTCTATGCCCTTCCCCAACAAATGAAGCTGTGGGAAACTGCTGCTGCAGCCACCTACCAGCAGCTTACTCACAGCACAGGGTGAGCATCAAGTAATCTAGAGAGAGAGAGAGAGAGATAGAGAGAGAGAGAGAGAGAGAGTGTGTGTGTAAAAATTCCATTTGCCTTTGCACCAGACTCTGCCTCTAGATTTGTCTATGGGCAGCATGCAATGAGACCCTACTGGTTGTTACAAAACCACAGGCTTATCAATTTTCTCATATAGCCAAGCCCTGACTCAAAATATTTCATTTGTTGTTGTCTTAATTCTAAAAGAGATTTGTTGTATTTTTCATGCATTATTTTGAATCCTGTCTCTTCTAAAAGTGGTACTGATCACAACTTTGGTAAAGTAAGGAGTACTACACTATAAAAAGAACTTCCTTGTAAAACAATAGCAACCACCTAGGCCAGTGATGGGAAACATTTTAAGACTCATATAATTCTGAACTAAGTTATGTCACAAAGAAATTCAGTATTACACAATAGAAGTTTTTTTTTTTTTAATTGAGGCTTAAAATGATAAGATAATAAAAGAAATTCAAGATGAGTTCAGAGAAGGAGGTTGGAGGGAATGGGTGTTGTGGGGTAGTTGGGAATCAAACAGCACAAATGGTATCTTCGAAATGTTAAATAGTGGAAGCAACTCTTTTTAATTCCAAGAAAAAAAAACAAATGATATTCAATTTACAATTCTTTCATATTACAAAGCAACAATTGTTAGCTGTACACCTCAGGCCTCCTGTCAAAAAAGAGCAATGTGTATTCTAAAGAAAAGTCTCTATCTAGCTAAGTATTGTGGATTTGCCTATAGCAGGGAAGGAAGAACATCAGGGAAAAGAATTTGACCATCCTCTTTCTTCTAGATCTTTTCTTCCATCTTCCTGTCTCCTCAAGGTCACATTGTGTAATCTACATTTACATCAAAAATAACAGAAACATTTCCCGAGACAAATTCTGTAAAGCTGGTTTTAGTTGTCTTAAAAAAATACAAAGAAATACCAGAACACATAAAAAGTAAAACCTAGCTAAAGGGCCACCATAAGTAAATATAGGGGGAGATCCTCCTTACACAAAGGCACAGAAGCAAACCTAAATAGCCCTGATGTGATCAGTTTTCAAATTGCCAATTCCAGCCAGATACTTAAGTCATCTAATTATATCCCAAGACTCTGGTCCACCCATATCCTCACAAACAAAAGGGTATAAAAAGCTTTGGGTTGTTAACAAAGCTTTGTCTCATACTTAAATCTGCCTCTGCTATTTGCGATGCTGATACAAGACTGTTCTACCTGTCTGCAACCTTCCTAGTATTTTAGTTTTGGCCTGACCCCTGAAAAAAATATGATGGAATACAATTATTGGTTCACTACCTAGACCTTTGATGACTCATCTGGTCATCATTTTATTATCCAGACTTATAGTGTAATACTAATAATCACGAGAATTGAACCTCTAATAAATTATTGTCTAATAATATCATATCTCAGGAGGGTTATAAATCAATAAGGTAAAGTACTAATTTGGACTTAATAGCATTGAAATGAGAAATTCATGAAATAATTTGTCACACAATTCTTAGAAATTCATTACAATTTTTTTAAAGATTCAGATGATCCCCTTTATTTAAGAACTCTTGTACCTCTTTGTTTTGATCAAGTCACACAGCCTCTCTTAAGCTTATTTAAAAAATATTCTGCCTAAAATATAGCTGTATTTTTTAAGTAACAAATAAGCATAATGACAGTTAGTAGAAATTTGGAGTACTGGGTGTTGTATATCAACCTCCATTATATCTCTACAAATGCTGATGCTGCCATCAGTGTCCTTATGGTCTCTCTTGACGAAGCCATCAATTCTTCAATCTCAGCATTTATGTGTTACTCATTCCATTGTTTCTCGGCCTTCATTAGCATTTAAAGATATCATACTTGCCATCACTTGCCATCAGTCATTCAAGATAACTACTGAGATTGACTTCTTTCACCATGATTATGGCCTCTTGAATCAAAATAGCTTTTTTTGGGTCCTGTAAATATGGTTTGTATATGTCTCTCATCTACTGAAACCATATTTATAAGTGAAATATTAGTGTATTTAAATTCCATTGTTTTCTGTACAGGATCAATTATAGAATGTTCTTGCACATATGTTTTGGTTCCTGCCACACCATTAAGAGATTTTACAATGGAAGGTAACCCCATTCTGTGTTGAGAAGTCTATGGCTGTGCAACTTTCCAGAAGGAAAGTTGTCCAGCATATCAATTCTAACCACACTTGGGTTCATAGGGTTTGAGTATTTCTATATTGCAGCTATTGTAACAGTTTTCTATGGGTGGTCAAAGATGTGCTCCGAAATCCAGATCCTCATGGTGCCAGCAACCTGCACGATGTCCTAGTGGTGCTCCATGTCAATTTTAAGCTCAAAATTCCAAGCCAATAAATAAAATATGTCATGCATTTTAGTAACAGATATACAATATACATGTCTTTATGTTTATATGAATAACTATATGTGTGTGCATGTTTGGAAAATATAGTCCATGGACTAAAACTGGCTAATGCCTGATTTTGGATGGTCTGTAAGGTAAGAATGTTTTTCACAGTTTTAAATGACTGAATAAATATCAAAATAAAACTATTTTGTGAAATATAAAAATTATATGAAATTCCAGTTTGAGTTCTTAAATAAACTTTGCTGGCACACAGACATATTCATTCACTTAGGTATTGTCTGCAACTGCTTTTACACTACAAGAGCATAGCTGAATAGTTGGGACAGAGATCTATGGCCCACAAAACCTTTTTTTACTATCTTTTAGAGAAAAAAAAAGTCTGCCAACTCCTACTAACTTACTATATATGATGGTTTGGCATTAAACTGTTTAAAAAATGGCTTGGGATAAATATCTTGTCTGTTAAAAAATTAGTGAAAGTGATATTATGAAACTCCTTAGCCTCAGAAGACACTAAAAAAGGAAAAATAATGTCTAAAAACACAGTTGTACCGGATTATTTGACCTCAGAAATGGTTTTACATGGCAAGAAATAGTACAGAAACATGACTCAAAGTTTTAATAATTGCCTAAAATGGCTGAAACATATTCTCCCCTCCAAAAAAAAAAAAAAAAAAGAAAAAATCTAAAAACACTTCAAGACTTTATTTAGATATGGGGAAATATTAAAGAATACATGAGCCTACCGTTTAGTGACAACGATAAACAATAGTACTCTCTTGCCTATAATGGATGTGTTTCAAGACACCAAGTAGATGCCTGAAACCATGGATAGTACCCAAGCGTATTTGTATTGTTTTTTTCCCTATATAGCACAAAATTTAAAACCTACAAATTATTTACATACAATACCTTCTTGCTTAAAAAAAGTTTTTATGGCTTTTCTTTGGCATAGCCAAGTGGCTTTGGGGCTCTTAAGTAAAATAAGGGTTACTTGAACACAAGTACTGTAATACACAACAGTTGATCTGTTAACAGAGATGGCTATTAAGTGACTAAGGGGCAATAGTATATACAGCATTGATATGCTGGACAAAGGGTTAATTCAAATCCCAGGCAGGAGGAGCAGGATGGCATGAGATTTCATTGTGCTACTTTGAGCAGCACACAATTTAAAACCTATAAATTGTTTACCTCTGAAATTTTCCATTTAATATGTTCAGACCTCAGCTGATCACAGGTGAATGAAACCATAGAAAGTGAAGCTATAGAAATTGAAACCACAGATAAGGGGGGATTACTGTATTATCAGATAACTGAGATGAAGCCAGACTTCTTGAATACTAAAAGTTCACCAAAAACAAAAGTGTTGGGAAAAAAAATGGAAAATCATGTATGATTAATAAGAAAACCAAAGCTCAGGAATTAAAAAGAAGACAATGGGTCACTTTAAATAAGTTCAGATGTACAGGACCAATGGATTACTATTTCAAGATATTAACAAAAAAAACAAAAAACAGTTTGTAAATGTTATAATAGGACCATAGTTGATAACCCTGGAAGACTTATGAACTGTAGAACAGACATAATGTGTAAGAGAGGGCAATATTATTTTTAAGGTAAAATGACTCAAAAAATTAAGATCGGTGATCTTGACACTATCCCTCAGGAAAATTCTGGAACAGGCTACTAAACATGGTTTGTGACAACCATTTTTTAAAATCTGCCAGAGATTTTTTAAATACAAGCCATACCAAACTTTATTTTTCTGACATTACTAGATGAGTGGATCACAGAAATGCATTAGTTATATGATATCTGAACCAAGAAAATTATAGAGAAAGTCTGTCATGGACAACTTGGGGTAAGTCCACTTACTGTTTGTATAACTTTGGGTACTTTTTTAAACATGTGGGACAAGATGCAAATTTCATGGGTCTCTTGAGTTTCTGAATGTTTTGTGAGCAGAAGCACTGGCAACTTTTGTTCTAGACTGTCTGTTCATGAATGTTTGTATAGTAGATAGCCTTTGAAGACAGAGATGGTATCTCCTTCTAGAACAAAGGAAAGATTGGCTTACTGCCCATTATAAAACATTGGGGTTCTTAAACCTGGATTCCTCATCTGTGATACAACTCACTGACAGCACAGCATTGAGCCACACTGCAAAGCCACTGTAGGACTTGAGAGACAGGAACAAGAACAAACATGAAGTTCATGCAACGTGCTTCCTTTGACTCCGACCAAAAAGTCTTGTGTCTTCTGTAAGCATCCACAAAACAGTCACTGGCTAATTTACTAGTGTGCAAAGAGGCTAAAATCTCAGGTCCTTCAAAGTTCTTGATAACCTGTGACTCAGCTTTGCTATTCAAAAAATGGGGAAAAACAGTACCTTCTTATAAAAGTATTATGAAAATTAAATCAGTACACATAAATTGCTTAGGAAAGTGCCTAAGCTAACCACTCAATGAATGTTAGCCATTATTATAATGATAATTATTATTATCCTCACCCGAGGACATGCTCATTGATTTTAGAGAAAGGGGGAGGAAGAGAGAGAGGGAAAGAAACATCAATGTGAAAGACAGACATTGACTGGTTGCCTCTCGTATGCACTCTAAGGACTGAACCTGCAACCTAGACATGTGCCCTGACCAGGAATCAAGCCATGACCTTTTGGTTTATGGGATGACACTTCAAGTAATTTAGCCACACCGGCCAGGACACGGTAATTATTATTAATTTTAAATGAATATAGGGAGGTATACAATCACATCCAAAGGATTAATAAGTCAAAGCATCCATGGTCACTAATTTTAGATAAGGCTCTAGTCTTACTGCTGTTCTGCTCAATATTTTCACAAATAATAGAATAGAGCTATAAAAATGCATTAATCAAAATTATGGATGACATAATTGTTAACATAGATAATAGAATCAGGATTTTTAAAAAATCTCGACATGCTGAATAACTAAACTATAAAAAAATTTAATAGACATACCAATTTTATTTAAGTAAAATACTCAAATTTTATATTATAAGTTATATAAAATGAATTATAATTCTAGTAACAATGTAACATGACTAAAAAGGAAATTTGCTATTAGGTTAGAGATAAATTTTCAATATATTCTTTGCTGGTCAGGTCACAATCATGGATGGTATGGTATTTAGCTCTGTATACATTTTAAAGGGAAATTTTGACCAACAGGGGGGGAAGCATTCCCAGAGAACAGTGAGCAGACGTATTTAGGGTAAAATAAATCCAAATAAAAGTATAACTGGAGAAACCTGACTTCTTTAATATGAGAAAGAAAAGATTTGTCAAGTTAACTTTGTGAAATATTCTGTGTAAATCCAAAGGGCAGAGGTAGAAATAATGACTAATTAATTCCAATTCAATGTTAAGGAAGAACTTTCTATCAATTAATTTTTATACTTTGAATAAGTTCTTTGTTCATGGAAGTTTGTTTATTGATTTATAAAGAAAGAGGGAAGGTGGTAGAGAGAGAGAGAGATTGATTTGTTGTTCCACTTATTTATGCATTCATTGGTTGTTTCTTGTATGTGCCCAGACAGGAGACTGAACAACAACCTTGGCGTATCGGAAGGATGCTCTAATCAACTGCACTACTTGGTCAGGGCCTCATGGAAGCTCTGAATGTCACTAGCCAAGACTATGGCAATGGGGATTGCCTCCTTCACATTCAGATGTCTTTAAACTGCTCACTTCTTGTCTGTAAATGAAGCCAAGCCACTGGAAATTTTCTAGGCCATTATTTTCAGCCCTGTCTTGCCTCTTTGGTTTCCGTTCCATTTCAGCATAGCTGGCTCCTTCAAACCAAGAGTTTGTTCAGAGCAGCACACCTGACTTTTTTATTTATCTCTACTAACTCCCTTTTTCCATAGAATGCATACAACCAGCAACTTGACAGAGGTTCCTGGAAAACAAACCCTAGCCCCATTTCCCATCTGGCTCAAAAGGGAGGTTGGAAAATTATTTTCATGATATGAAAGTTTCCATTCAATTCTAGGATTCTTGGATTCTTCATAATTCTTTTGTCATTTGCAGGAATTGATGAAGGTTAGGGAGTAGAGGGATTGAGCAAAAAGGAAAAAGGACACAGACATAGACAACCGTGTGGTGATTGCTGGGTGTAGGAGGGTAAAAGGGAACTAAATGGTAATGAAAAAATAAAGATTAACTTAAAAAAAGAGAAATGAACAAGTGAATGAATAAATGAGTAGTATTAAACAACTGATCATTTCTCTTTAAGAATTAGCTATCTGAATGAGTCTTACATCTCTCAATCAGTCAGATGACAAGGAGCAAAAAGACATGAACCAGTGGAAACAAGAAAGGCAAGTATGAGAGCCAGAGGGACACTGGGGTAGAAGCAGGAATGAGGGTAGAGGACTATGGTAAAGACCCCCAAAATAAATCTTAGAAATGAGTCATCAGTAAGGTCTCTTGTTGACTGGGTCAACTTATAAGACAAAACAAAACTTAAGCCTATATAAAAATATATTTGGATGAAAAATGAGAGAATTATAAACTTCTAAGAAATTATGATAGGAACTAGCAACTACATTCTTGAAAAGGCAAAAATGATGCTCAACAATATAGAGGAATCTGAAATGCATTGTGCTAAGTGAAAGATGCCTGACTCCAAAGGAAAAATATTGTAAGATTATATTTATAATGCAGACTTGAATATGGTGTATATACACAGAATATTATTCAGCAATGAGAAAAAAAGGATATCCTACTTTGGACAACATGAATAGACCTTAACACATTTTGCTAAATGAGACAAGTTAGACAAGGACAAGTACTGTATATCACTAATGTGCAGAATATAAAAAACTCAAACTTGTAAAAAAGAGGGTAAGAGGGTGATTACCAGAAGATGAGGATAGAGAGATAATACTGATGTTGTTTTAAGGGCGCAAACTTGCAATGCATAGTAAATAAGGCATAGAGATCAGTATAATAAATATAGACAACAATATTGTACTATAATTATGTAATGTGATAAAATATTGCTATAATGGCAATCATATTACATATGAGTGTATAAAACTAACATGTTAGGCACATTAAATTTATGCAATGCTATATGCCAAATGTATTTTTTCTAAATGCAAAAAAAATTCACACACTTGAAAGGACAAAATGGTAAGGACAAAAAAAAAATGTATTAGTGGTGACCAGGAACTGGAGAATATGAGGGGGGGCTGACAAAGAAAAATCCAACACTGAAAATTCTGGAGCATGATGGAACTGTTCTGTATCTTAGTTGTGGTAGTAATTACACAACAGTATGTTTTTGAAAATATATAAAACTTTACACTAAAATGAGTGAATTTTACTATATGAAAATTATCTATAATTAAAAATTTAAACAGTAATAAAGGGCTTTAAAAACTTTGCAAAGATAATTAAAAATGGTTTGTGTCATTAATAAATCACAATAAAATAAATATTTTGATATAAAATTATCAGGATCATTTCTAAAATTTTGTAAGCAATATCTTTTTTGGACTTTTTTTAACTTATTTTTTCAAATACATTTGTTTCTGCCTACCCCCCAACACTTCCCCTTCCCTCTCCTTCCTTCCCTCATTCAGCTCTTCCCCTTCGGTTTTGTCCATGAGTCCTTGCTATATGTTCCTTGACATGCCCCTTCCCTTCCTTTTCCCAGCCCACCCTCCCTCCTTCCTTCTTGTCTCTGTTGATTTCTTTTCCTTTCAGTGCTGCTCGTCTTATTATCTTTGCATAATTGTATTGTTGCTTAGGTTCCACTTATAGGTGAGATCATATGGTATTTGTCTTTTGCCCCCTGGCTTCTTTCGCTTAGCATAATGCTCTCCAGTTCCATCCATGCTGTCGCGAAGTTTAGAAGTTCTTTTTTTTCTTTCTGCTGTGTAGTATTCCATTGTGTATATGCACCATAACCTTTTGATCCAATCATCAACTGATGCGCATTTAGGTTGCTTCCAACACTTGGCTATTGTAAATTGTGCTGCTATGAACATTGGGGTGCATAGATTCTTTTGTAGTGGCATTTTCGGATTCTTAGGGTATAGTCCCAGCAGGGGAATCACTGGATCAAAACGCACTTCCATTTTCAGCTTTTTGAGGAAATTCCACACCGCTTTCCACAGTGGCTGCACCAGTCTGCATTCCCACCAACAGTGGACTAGGGTTCCCTTTTCTCCACAGCCTCGCCAGCACCTGTTGTTTGTGGATCTGTTTATGATGACAGTTCTGACCAGTGTGAGGTGGTACCTCATGGTGGTTTTGATCTGCATTTCTCTGATGGCTAGTGATGCTAAGCATCCTTTCAAATGTCTCTGGGGCCTCTGTATCTCCTCCTTGGAAAAGCGTCTGCCCAGGTCCTTTGCCCATTTTTGGACTGGATCATTTGTCTGATTGGAGTGGAGTCAAGTAAGTTCTTTATATATCTTGGAGATGAAACCTTTATCTGATGTATCATTAGCAAATATATTTTCCCATATGGTTGGCTCCCTTTTCATTTTGCTGATGTTTTCTTTAGCCGTGCAGAAGATTCTTATTTTGATAAGATCTCACTTGTTTATTCTTTTCTTTATATCTCTTGCTTTAGGAGACATGTCAGTGAAAATATTGCTGCGTGGGATATCTGAGAGTTTCTGCCAATATTCTCCTCCTGGACTTTACGGTGTTGCGACTTCTATTTAAGTCTTTTATGCATCGTGAGTTTATTTTTCTTTATGGTGTCAGCTGATGGTCTAATTCCAATTTTTTGCACGTAGCCGTCCAGCTCTCCCAACACCATTTGTTGAAGAGGCTGTTATTGCTCCATTTTATGCTTCTGCCCCCTTTGTCAAATATTAGATGTCCATAGAGACCTGGGCTTATTTCTGGGCTTTCTATTCTGTTCCACTGGTCCATGGATCTGTTCTTGTGCCAGTACCAGATTGTTTTGAGTATAGTGGTTTTGTAGTAGAGTTTGATGTCCAGTATTGTGATCCCTCCTACTTTGTTTTTCTTCCTTAAAATTGCTGCAGCTATTCGGGGTCGTTTATGGTTCCATATAAATTTTTAATATGTCTGTTCTATTTCTGTGAAATACATCATCGGTATTTTAGTAGGGATTGCGTTGAATCTATAAATTGCGTTGGGTACTATGGACATTTTGATGATATTAATTCTTCCAATCCATGAACAAGGTATATGCTTCCATTTATTTGTGTCTTCCTTAATTTCTTTCTTCAATGTTGTATACTTTTCTGTGTACAGGTCTTTTACGTCATTGGTTAAATTTATTCCTAGGTAGTTTATTTTTCTTCTTGCTATATCAAATGGTATTTTTTTTCTGATTTCTTCTTCTTCTATTTAATTGCTAGTGTACAAAAATGCCTTTGATTTCTGAATGTTGACTTTGTATCCTGCTGTTTTGCCAAATTCACTTATTAGGTTGAGGAGTTTTTTGGTAGAGGCTACAGGGTTCTCTATGTACTATCATGTCATCTGCAAACAATGATAGCTTTACTTCCCCCTTTCCTATTTGGATGCCTTTTATTTCTTTCTCTTGTCTGACCGCTGTGGCTAGGACTTCCAATACGATGTTGAAAAGAAGCGGCGAGAGCGGACATCCTTGTCGTGTTCCTGACCTTAGTGGGAAAGCTTTCAGTTTTTGCCCATTGAGTATGATATTAGCTGTAGGTTTTTCATATATGGCCTTTATTACGTTGAGGAATGCTCCATCTATTCCCATTTTACTGAGTGTTTTGATCATAAATGGGTGCTATACCTTATCGAATGCTTTTTCTGCATCTATCGAGATGATCATGTGGTTTTTGTCTTTTCTTTTATTTATGTGATGTATCACGTTTACTGACTTGCATATATTGAACCATCCCTGCATGTATGGGATGAATCCCACTTCATCGTGGTGGATAATCTTTTGAATGTATTGCTGGATGCGGTTTGCCAATATTTTGTTGAGGATTTTAGCATCTATGTTCATCAGCGAAATTGGCCTGTAGTTTTCTTTCTTTGTAGGGTCTTTGTCTGGTTTTGGGGTTAGGGTGATGCTGGCCTCATAGAAAGAGTCTGGGAGTCTTCCCTCTTCTTGGATTTTTTGGAATAGTCTGAGAAGGACAGGGGTTAGCTCTTCCTTAAGTGTTTTATAAAATTCTCCTGGGAAACCGTCCGGCCCTGGGCTTTTGTGTGCTGAGAGTTTCTTGATTACTGTTTCAATTTCCCCAGCTGTTATCGGTCAGTTCAAACTTTCTGTTTCTTCCTCTTTCAGTGTTGGGAGATTATACTTTTCTAAAAATTTGTCTATTTCATCTAGATTTTCAAATTTCTTGGCATATAATTATTCATAGTAGTTTCTGATGATCATTTGTATTTCTGTGGTATCAGTTGTTATTTCTCCTCGTTCGTTTCTGATATTATTAATTTGGGTCCTCTCCCTTTTTTTCTTGATGAGTCTGCTTAAAGGCTTGCCAATTTTATTTATCTTTTCAAAGAACCACCTCCTGGATTGGTTGATCCTTTGAATTGTTCTTTTCGTCTCTATGTCATTCAGTTCTGCTCTAATCTTGACTATTTCCTTCAGTTTACTTGCTCTGGGATTTATTTGTTGTTGTTTCTCCAGTTCTTGAAGTTGTAGTGGTAAGTCTTTTATTTGAAATGTTTCTATCACTTTTAGGTAAACCTGTATTGCTATGAACTTCCTTCTCATGACTGCCTTAGCTATATCCCATAGGTTTTGGACTGTGGTCTGTTCATTTTCATTTGTTTTCAGAAATCTTTTGATTTCTTCTCTTATCTCATTATTGGATCATTCATTGTTTAATAGTCCACTGTTCTTTCTCCATGAGTTTGCAAGTTTCTGAAGTTTCTCTTTGAGGTTGATTTCCAGTTTGAAGCCCTTGTGGTCCGAGAAAAAGTTTGGTATTATTTCTATTTTCATGAATTTGCTGAGGCTTGCTTTGTGTCCTATCAAGTGGTCTATCTTTGACAAACTGCATGAGCATTTGAAAAGAATGTGTATTTTGCTTCTTTGGGATGTAAGGTTCTATATATGTCAGTTAAGTCTATTTGATTGAGTGTGGCATTCGGTGCCACAGTATGTTTATTAATGTTTTGTTTGGAAGATCTATTTTTGACAGTGGGGTGTTGAAATCCCCCACTATCAGTGTGTTGGTGTCTAAATCTTTTTTGAAGTCGTCCAACAATTTCCTTATATATTTCGGGGCTCCTATATTGGGAGCATATAAATTTACAATATTTATGTCTTCTTGATAGATTCTTCCTTTAAGTATTATAAAGTGCCCCTCTGGGTCTCTTTTTATGGCCTTTGTTTTGAAATCTACTTTGTCTGATACAAGTATGGCAGTCCCGGCCTTTTTGTCTTGCCCATTTGCTTGGAATATTTTTTTTCCATCCCTTTACTTTCAATATGTGTAGGTCTCTTGCTCTGAGGTGGGTCTCTTGTAGGCAGCGTATGTGTGGGTCATGTTTTCTCATCCATTCAGCTATCCTGTGTCTTTTGATTGGGGAATTTTGTCCATTCACATTGAGAGATATTACTGATAGAAACTTACTCATCTTTTCTCTTTGTACCTGTGTTCCTCTCTCTCATTCTTTTCCTTCACCTTCTTATACCAGTCCCCTTAGCGTATCTTGGAGTTCTGGCTTGGTAGAAATGTATTCTTTTAGCCTTCTCTTGCCTGGGAAAATCCGTATTTCCCCTTCTATTTTAATTGAGTGCCTTGCTGGGTAGAGCAGCTTTGGCTGCAGGCCCTTGTTTTTCATGACTTGGAATATTTGTTGCCATTTCGTTCTGGTTTGTAGTGTTTCTGTTGAGAAGTCAGCTCCTAGGTGTATCGGGTCCCCCTAGTATGTTACTTTCTCCTTCTCCCTTGCTGCACTGAGGGTTCTCTCTTTGTCTTTGACATTTGCCATTTTAATGATGATGTGCCTTGGAGTGGACCTCCTTGGGTCCTTCTTGAGCGGGGTCCTCTGTGGCTCCTGGATCCATGAGAGCCTTTCTCTCCTCAAATTAGGGAAATTTTCCATCATTACTTTTTCGAGGAGGTTCTCTATCCCTTGCTCCTCTTCTTCTCCTTCTGGTATCCCTATTATACAGATATTATTGCGTTTCAGGTTGTCCTGCATTTCCCTAAATGCCTCTTCATTCTCTTTGAGTCGTGTTTCCATTTCTTGTTCTTTCTGGCAGCTGTTTTCTACCTTATCCTCCATCTTACTGATTCGATCCTCGGCTTCATCCAGCCTGCTTTGGATTCCTTCGACTGTGTTCAATTCAGAAATGGTATTCTTCATATCTTCTTGTTTCTTGTTGATAGTTTCTATGTCCTTTTCCAGGCTGATATAGTTTGCTGTAAGATCCTGATACTTTCTCTACAGTTTCTCATAGTTATCTTTGAGCTGGCTGAGCTCATTGAGCTTCCTTAGAACCATTTTCTGAATTCAATATCTGAGTTCCCTTGCCTCTATTTCATTTAGCTCTCTCTGTGGGGAGTCTTTTCCACTCATTTGGGGGGAACTTCTTTTTCTTCCCATTTTTGTGAGAGTCTGTTAAGTGATTTACTTATTTAGTTATTTTTGCTTCTGCTTCAATTGGACTGTCTAGATTTCCTTACTTTGTGGATTAAACTTCTATGGTAGTAGGTGGGTCTTTTTATTTATTTATTTATGTTGTTTCCCCTTTACTTTTCTTTCTGGGCCTGCCTCTGATGATGTCAGTTGTTGACCCTATATGACCCTGGATTGTTTGTTTGAGCCTTCCAGGAGTCTACTGTCTGTGTCTGACTCCTGCTTGGGGCAGCTCTGTGACCCCTTCGGTCACGGCTGGACTATTTTTTGGGATCGCTCTGCACTCTCACGCAGGCTCCTTAAGCTCGCCCCCCTGCGCGGCAGGATCCCCCTCCTGCCTGGGCTCACGAGTGCTAACACCAGACCAGGGGGCTTATTCGCGACCTCCCTACTCGTCTGGCCCCCCTGGCGGCGAACTCCCTGCACTGGTCAGTTTAGGGTCTTCTATTGTGTGTTTTCCCCGCTTTTGGCTCTTTGGGTGCGTTGCTTGCCCTCGCCAAATGGAGACTACGGAAATGGGAAGACGTCAGCTCCAAGACTCTCCGGTTACCCTGTCTCTGGTCTCTCCTCCAGGGACTCTGGGCAGCTCTGTGACCGCTTCGGCCTGGGATCTACTAATTTTGTGAGCCCCTCCGCAATCGCGGGCCTGGCGGGTCAATTTACGCCTGCCCTTGCCACTCTATGCACTCCCTCACAGGCCATATCTGTCCCAGTCTCTGGGAGGCCTTGCCAGCAGGTGCAAGCGTTCGCCAGCCTGCCCGGGTCACACACGCTCGCCAACCGTCGCTGGTCACTCGGTGTCAGTGTGTGCGCCTGCACTGGGTAGCTTTGTGGTGTCTATGTGTGCTTTTCAGCTTTTGGCTCTTTGGGGTGTGGCTTCTCCCCGCACAATGGAGACTGCGACAAGGAGAAGGAATTGTGACTCCCCAGTGCCTCCTCATGTTCTTTCCCCAATGCCTCCGTCTGCAGTCTCTCCTCAAGGCTCTCCCAGCCAGTCTGCACCAGCCCCCCAGCTCACATGCAAAAGCTGTGTGCAGAGTGCACAAAAGGCAGGTTAATTGATTCCCTTATGCCTGAGTGAGATGGTAGCTGCAGGGTGGGAGGTGTGTCATCACCGGGGCTCCACCGGCCACCCTGTCAGTTCTCTTCACGAAGTTTTCCTCACCAGTCTTTTTACAGGCACCAGCCCACCCTGCCGCCGCCTCTACCCAGAGATCAGGGAGGGTGGCTGCCACTGCAATTTTTGCGTTGGCCTTTTAAATGTGTCTTTGCATCCCCAGCCACCTGTCTCTGGCAGAGAGCGCCCCGAAGCTTTTCGGGGTTGCGTTTTGTCTGTATTTTCTTGGTTTTAGCTGCTATAGTTTAGAGGTCCCTGTTTTTAATTCAGACCCCGTTCTTCTCGGGGGAAGCTAACTGGCCGTTTCAATGTCCCTCTGGTGCTAGTGCCCGTGGGCACCCAGCCCACCCTCTCAAGCTCCACCACACTTCTCACCCGTTGGGATGTGTGAGAGTCGAATCCACTGCCTGCGGCTCCTCTCCCACTATCGTTCCATTGTTTTCCAGGTGATTACTCCACTATTCAGTCGCAATTCCAGTTTAGTCTTGGGAGGAGTTCAGCGTGACTCCCATTCACTCCTCCGCCATCTTATTCTCTCTCCAACAATATCTTATTTTAAAATATAATATCAAATGCATAGCCGTTCATTTATTTATTTATTTATTTTTCCCAAGGATATATTGGCATTTATTGAATGTTAGTGATTTCTTGTCTTATATATAATAAAATACACAATTAATGAAAATTCCATAATTATTAACTTGATTTTTTTCACCAATATACTTGTTTATAAAATTTCTTTAGATCTTTATAAATTCTGCCTCATTATATTGTACCCTAAGAATATTGATGGATGATACATATTAATGCTAGGCATACAGGAGATATCAGTGGTAACACAGACTATATAAAAGGAAACTAAACTCTATTTCTAAGTGAGTTATTTCAGTATTTTATACCAATGAAAAAAGGCTTACGTAGAATAATTAAAGATAAAATCATTCTATTAAAGATGAAAAGTAAACAATTTTATTTGTAATTTAATTTAAATGTTTATTTTGTCTAGATTTGAAATGTCAACTGGAAAATCTGTTACAAAGTTGTTTTGTGCATGCATATTTTATATAAAATACTATTTGTATAATCTGCAACTTTAGGCATTATTGTAATATTTTATATTTAAATATACTAAAACTTATTCATGTAAAATTATTAACATCATTAATTGATTCATATCATTATGCTTTTTGTTACATATAATCTTTTTTAAATAAAAATATTTTCACTGTTTCATGAATAGTTGACATGTAAAAAATAAAATGATTCATTCATATTCTATTTTTAAATATCCTCTATAAAGAAATGTAATTCCAGTAATAAGAAAATGAACATTAAATATTTTATTTATATATTCATATATTATTACAATATATTCTCCATTATTGTACATTTGAACCTAAAATATGATCTTAAAGAAACAAGGTACCTTGCAAAATAAAAGCAAAACAAAACTTAAAAACTTAAAATAATGACATTCTTTTAATATAGTAATATGAGTAAGCATGTAATTTGTCATATTTTAAAATCTGGCATTGTTTCAGCCCAGCAGGAATGAAATATTTTTTAGAGCATAATTAGAGGGCTATAAAAAAAAAAGATGTATAATTAAATACCAATCAGAAACAACAAATTTCATTTTCTTTTATAGAATAGTTTGATCAATAGACATGTAGAGCTAGTCTGACATTATTAAAAATTACAACAGCAAAGAATTAGAAGTGATAAAAAGACAACATAAAAACATATTTCTCTGGAAGTAAAGAAATACAAATGCATCAAGAACATATAGATTCCATTTTTTTTTTTCTATTTGGGACAAAACAAAGTCAGGCTATAAGATGAAATTTATTTTCAGTTACAGGAATATATGTTCTCTATAACACATAACAAAAAAATATGTACTGAAGTATGAATTATTGTAAACTCACATCAGTGCTAAAAACTATCACAATTCATAATTCTTTACCTTCTGAGAAGAAGCCTTAATTGCCTGTCTCCTTGTTTGTCTGCATAGTAAGCTGATTGTTACATAGAAACAGCCAGAATGAGAAAAGAGACCATGCTTTGCATGGGCTGGCACACTTCATGGGGTATACCTAGTTGGCATGATTGCATGCACGGCATGATTGCATGATGGGGCAGCAAAGAAGTAAAGGAATGGTCTAGATGAGGCTTTAAAAACTCTTTAGCAGTTCCCAGGGGAAGAAAGGTGTCTCAAGAGATATGGGGCAAAACTTTCTATGTGGTGCACTGTAAAAAACCCCTGTGTCACTTGCTTTAAGCCAAACTACAGCAAAGATATGCAGTACTCCTAGAGTTGGGAATTGTGTTTACTTTTAATGACAATTAATAGACTGGACCAGGTGGCAGCCCAGCATTTTATGTAGGTTCTAAAAACGTTATGTCTGTCTGTGTAAAGTTCATAAAAGGGGGAACTTTATGTCTAATTTTAAAAAGACTAAAGTTTTTCAAACGGCTTACTCAACTCCACATTTTATTTCTGAGTTGGTGCCACCAACAGCCACATGTATGAATGAGCATAGGACAAAGGTAAAATTGTGAAGGAATTAATATTTATAGAATATTAATGATATCCATTTCAGGGAAGAGAATGCAAGGTGGTTATTTATTTTCTTATCCTTAACGTGATCAACTCTTCATGCACCCCACCTTCTCCTCTTTTTGCTTCAGCATTTTGGGCAAATAAGAGGAGACTATTCCTGACTGAGAAAGAGGAGGTGGTGTAAAAATAGCAAGCTAAGAAAACTATATCAACAAACAAACAAAAAAACCCACAGCTTTTAAATTTTAACTGAGCCCCTTGAGCTTCATGAGCAAAGTTATTTGTAATAATTTCTGTTGGTTTTATTTTATTTTATTTTATTTTAGGACATACTGTTTTCTTCCATTCACCCTTACATGCATTTTGCTCATGTGGTAATAAGGAAAGAACATGTTCATAGCTTCAAATTTGATTCTATGTATTTCACATAAAAGGTTTTAGTTGAAAGTAACCTAAAAATTAATCCAGTTTCTTTTTAATTTTGGAGGAAATGACCCAACCAATATCATACATTAGTTATAGACAGATCAAGTGCTAGAATACAGGTGTATTGACACTTAACATGAAACTCTGTGTAGTAAATCAAGCTGGCTATTTTACTATATTGGATGATAATTATATTTTCCAGAAGAATCTATTTTCACTCACACTCTAATTAATATGCATTATTATCAGAGAGGTTCTTTAATACCCATTTCTGCTCTTAGAACAAGGAAAGCAAAATACATTGGGATTTGGAATAACCAGATGGCAGCATAAAGAGTACTGAGTAGCTAAGGAGCAAGAGTAAGGAGAAGAAGGTATGACTTAGTAATTATTTAAAATTGGGAGGACCCAAGATGGTGAAAGAATAAGTGGAAGCTACCCTAACCTCCTCCCAGGAGCAATCTGGAATTACAACTAATTGTAGAGAAATCATCCTGAGTAGCCAACTGAACACTAGCTGGAGAGAAGCCTTATAATCAAGGACAGACAGAAGAAACAATTTCATCACAATGTGACTGGTACGGAGTGTGGAGGAGGCGTGAGAGGGCTGGCTGGGCTTCCGCAGGAGGCAGCTGAAGTTCCAGAGGGATATTTCTGTGGCTGGGAGGCTCCCCCTGTGGAGTGTGGAGTCTAAATCCCAGGCTGAGCTCCCCAGCCTAAAGCAACAGAACCGGGGAAGGAACCCAAATAATATACATATAGCTCTGAAAAGCAGAGGAGTTTCTGTCTACCAGGGAGAGAAGGTTGGAGATGCAGAGTTTCTTAAAGGACCAATGCAAATAATTCCATTTGCAGCCACTTTACCTGCGTTTTGGCAGAGCTAGGGCAGAGTAAACTAGAGACTCATGTGGAAGGTCTGGGGACTAGGGAAAGAAAGGTCTGAGGCTAGTGAGTGGGTCTAGGGAAAGAACTAAATGGTAAGCCACCAGGATCCCCATGCTGAGTCATTCCCCACACTGCAGAGGCTGTAAGGACAGAGCACTCAGGCAGAGCACTCCCCTCCAAGAGGTATCAGCCTGAGGGGAAGCAATAGCCCCACCTGCAGAAATACTGTGCCACACCCTGTGGAGCTTAAGGATGGCTGCTGAATACAGCTTGAGGCTACAGCAATGTTTAAGTTTAACAAATAAGGCTTATCTCGGGGAGCTTTGAGACTACAGCTTACCATCCCAGTGCTGGTAAAAGCTGGCCTTGTTGTTCAGCCTGGTTTTTTCTGCACACAAATAGGTCCAAAAGAGGGAGCCATACAAGGATAGCTGCAAACAGGTTCTCCAGACCCAGTCAAAGGCAGGATCTGACAACAGTCTACAAAAGATTCATTGCAGAACTACCTAATACACAGAAACAAATACAAAGAAGCAGCCAAAATGGGAAGACAAAGAAACAGACCCCAAATGAAAGAACAAGAAAATTCTCCAGAAGAAGAACTAGATAAAATGGAGGCAAGCCATTTCTAAGGGAGTTTAGAGTAGTGATTATAAGGATATTCAACAGCATAAAAAAAGACACAGAAATGTAAAAAATGGACAAGTCAGAAATAAAGAATGTAATATCAGAAATAAATACATGGGAAAGAATAAACAGTAGGTTAGATGAATCAGAGGATGGAATCAGTGATTTGAAAGACAAGGCAGGAAAAAAAAACAAAACAAGCAGAGCACCAAAACAAAACAAAACAAAATAAAAAAAGGATTTTAAAAAATGAGGAGAGCTTAAGAAATATTTTGGCTAACAAGAAACATAACAACAACCACATTATGGTAATATTAGTTGAAGAGGAGGTTAAGCAAAAGATTGAAAACATATTTGAAGAAATAATGACAAAAATGCCTCTACTCTGGCGAAGGAAAAAGACACACAAGTCCAGAAAGCTCAGAGAATCCCAAACAAGTTGGACCCAAAGATGCCTACACTGAGACACATCATAATTAAAATAGGAAGGCTTAAAGACAAGGAGAGATCCTAAAAGGTGCAAGAGAAAAAAAAACAAAACAAAACCGGTAATTATGTACAAGGGAGCACCAATGAGACTGACATGAAATATTCAAGGCAATGAAAAGTATGGGCCTTCAAAGCTACTTTACCAAGCATGTCTATCATTTAAGATTGAAGAAGAAATAAGGATGCTTCCAGACAAGAAAAAGCTGAAGGAGTTTGTTAACACCAAACCAATACTGCAATGAACATTAAAGGGCTTGCTTTAAGAAAAAGAAGAAGAAGAAAAAGAGAAAGAAAAAAAAAAAAGGAAAAGAGTCTAGGAAATGCAAATTAAAACCACAATGAGATATCACTTCACACCTGTCAGAATGTCTATCATTAATAAATCAACAAGCAAGCGTTGGCAAGGGGGATTGGAATAAAAGGAAACCTTGTGCACTTTGGTAAGATTGTAAATGGTACAGCCAGTATGAAAGATAGTATGAAGGTTCTTTAAAAATTAAAAGGCACACATTGCCTCCTCACACAAAAAAAAGGAGGATAACAAGAAATTTAAAAACAAAGAACCACCAGAAATGCCAAAAAAAAATAGAACTGTATGGAAGTCCAACAACCAAGGAGTTAAAGAAGAAACATTCATCCAAACTGGTAGGAGGGGCAGAAGTGAGCAGCCAGGGCAGAGAGGACATGTGGCAAGAGAGGACATGGGAGAGAGGACAAGGTGGCTGGAGGACTGGGCAGGTAAGGTGGCAGCTGGCAGACCAGGCAGCCCCACATTTGTGTGTGGATAAACCAAGAGGTACAACTGAGGAGCAAGTCAGAACACACAACCAGGGTTGCAGCACAGGAAAAGAAACCTCAAACTTCTGGCTGTAAAAATCTATGGGAATTGCAGTGGCAGGAGAAATGCCCAGCCCTACAGGAGAGTTCACTGAAGAGACCCACATTGCCCTAGCACTTACACAAACCCATCCACCTGGGAATCAGCACCAGAAGAGCCCAATTGGCTTGTGGGTATGGGGGAAGTGACTAAAAGCCAGCAGAGAGCAGAGCAAGAGGCATTGTTCCACCTCTGACCTATCCCCTACAAACAGCACCACAATGTAGTGACATGAGTTGCCCCACCATGGTGAATACCTAAGGCTCTGCCCCTTACAATGTAACAAGTGCGCTGAGTCCAAGAAATATGGCCCAAATGAAAGAACAAATCAAAACTCCAAAAATAGAATTAAGCGATGAAGAGATACCAACCTATCAGATGCAGAGTTCAAAACACTGGGAATCAGGTTGCTCACAGAAATGGTTGAGTATGGTCACAAAATAGAGGAAAAAATGAAAGCTGTGCAAAGTGAAATAAAAAATATATACAGGGAACCAACAGTAAAGAGAAGAAAACAGGGACTCAAATCAATTTTTTGGAGCAGAAGGAAGATATAAACATTCAACCAGAACAGAATGAAGAAACAAGAATTCAAAAAAATAAGGAGATGCTTAGGAACCTCTGGGACAACTTTAAACATTCCAAAATCCGAATCATAGGGGTGCCAGACAGAGAAGAGGAAGAGCAAGAAATTGAAAACTTATTTGAAAAAATAATGAAGGAAAACTTACCCAATTTGGAAAAGGAAATAAGACTTCCAGAAAGTCCAGGAAGCTCAGAAAGTCCCCAAAAAATTGGACACAAGGAAGCACACACCAAGGCACATTATAATTACATTACCCAAGTTTAAAGATAAAGAGAGAATCTTAAAAGCAGCAAGAGGAAAGGAGACACTTACCTACAAAGAAGTTCTCATAAGACTATCAGCTGATTTCTCAAGAAAAACCTTACCAGCAACAAGTGGCTGGAAAGAAGTATTCAAAGTCATGAAAAGGCAAGGACAGATAACCAAGATTACTCTATTCAGAAAAGCTATCATTTAGAATGGAAGGACAGTCAAAGTGCTTCCCAGATAAAGTAAAGTGTAAGGAGTTCATCATCACCAAGCCTTTATTATATGAAATGTTAAAGGAATTTATCTAAGAAAAAAAATCATCAAATCTATGAACAGCAAAATGACAACAGACTCGACTGAACTTAAAACAAAAACAAACTAAGCAAACAACTAGAACAGGAGCATAATCACAGAAATGGAGATCACATGGATGCTTATCAGTGGGGAGGGGGAGGCAGGAGAACGGGGAAAAAGGTACAGGGTCCAAGAAGCATAATTGGTAGGGACAAAATAGACAGGGGTAGGTTAAGAATAGCATAGGAAATGGAGATGCCAAAAAGTTCTATGTACAATGCATGGACATGAACTAGGGGGAGGGGAAATGCTGCTGGGAGGGGAGGTGCAGGGAGAAGAGGAAAAAAAAGGGAGGAAAATGGGACAACTGTAATAACATAATCAATAAAATATACTTAAAAAAAAGCAATCTGTGAGACAAAGGGAAATAATCTTAAGAGGGAATCTCATAGTATTACAAGCCTATCTCAAAAAAACAAAACAAAACAAAAAACAAGAAAAATCAAATAAATACTCTAGTTTTGCTCTTAAATGAACTTGAAAAAGAAACAAACAAAACTCAATGTATGTAGAAAGGTGGAAATAACAAAAATCAGAACAGAAATAAACGAAACAGAGTCTACAAATGATCAGTGAATGCAGGAGATTGTTCTTAAGGAAGATAAACGTGATTGGCAAACCTTTAACCAGACTCATTAAGAAAAAAAGAGGAAAGGATCTAAATAAATAAAATTAGAAATGAAAGAGGAAAAATAACTAACACCAAAGAAATTCTGAGGATTACAGGAAAATATTATGAACAATAGGAAAATATATGTCAACAAATTGGACAGCCTGGACAAAATGGATAAACTCCTAGAAACATACAATCTTCCAAAACTAAATCAGGAAGAATCAGGGAATCTGAATAGACAGATTCCACCTAGCAAAACTGAAACACTAATCAAACAACAGCCAACAAACAAAAACCCTAGACTTGATGGCTTCACAGATGAATTTTATCAAACATTCTGAGAACTAACACCTCTCAAACTATTTCAAAAAATTCAAGAGGAGTGAAGGCTCCCGTGCTCATTTTAGGAAGCCAGCATTATCCTAATTCCAAAATCAGATAAAGACTATAAAAAAATAAAATTATAGGCCAGTATCCCTGATGAACTTAGATGCTAAAATTTCAATGAGTATTAGCAAACAGAATATAGCAATGCATCTAAAAGATCATACATCATGATTAAGTGGGATTTATTCTGGGAATACAAGGTTGATACAACATTCACAAATCAGTAAATGTGATTCACTGTTGCACTGTGCAGTGGCTAGATGGGGCACACCTCCATGGGCCTGGGCAGCAACCACCACACCCCGGGGGGGAAGGAGAGAGCAGCAGGGAGCGCTGTGCTCCCTGAGTCTGAGGGAAACCCATTGGGGGACAGCTGAGATGGGAGCAGGGCTCTGAATCCCACAAAGCCCGTCCAGGGGTTGTCACAGATGAGTGGAATAAACACAAATTGTCGCAAACACTTCTCTGTTTGCAGGGAGAGCAGGCGCAGGCACTTCCCTCTCAGTGGAGAAGGTCCCGTCACCATTTCTTCCAAGGCTTTATTGAAAAGCTTATCAATGGGGCTAGGTAACAGGAATGCATACGTTATCTCATTTCATTAGTATGTTAAGTTTCACAGAGAATAGATGATGCTCTCAAGAAGACAAATGGCAAGAACACACTGATTTACATGGGTCTGAGAGGAGACCAGTATAAACAAGAGAGAGACTAAAGATAAGGGCAAAGTAGACATACAGGTGCCTAAGGATATAGGGTAAGCTGTGTAAATAATGCAAATGTCCTTCTCAGCATGTGCTGGCCAGAGCTTTGAGGGAAAAACAAAGCACACTTTAAAGAATTTACTTTTAGGCCTGACATCCCTGGGAACCACCAGATCTGATTTAGAGCTGATTCCTGCACTTTTTCAAGCCTGAGCCAGGTGTGGGGAAGGAACCACCAAGAGATAAGGGGACTGCTTTTAGCTATAATTAGAACTCCAGCCATGTCCAAGCCAAGCCGAGAGGTGTGGGCCTTTTTGCCCTTTCTCTGTGTCCCCCAATTTCTTGTCTGCTGCCCTTACTCGACTGGGATCTGCCTGAGGTTGTATACTTCAGCTCGAGGTAACTTACCCATCCTTGATGACCAGTCCTCCATGGCAAAGCGGAGAGGCAGGAGCTCTGCCCCTGCCAGGGAGGGACAGGTTATGTCTCCTCAGGAGCCTGTTTTCCCTAAGGCCTCCTGATTATTTCCAGTCTTTGGGCCCTCCAGCCTGTTGGCAGGGTTACAGTTCCTGAAACCAGGCAGGGCATTTCCCAGCAATTCACCACATAAATGAATGAGGAATTAAAACCACACGATCATATCAACAGAAACAGAAAAATCACTTGATAAAATCCAGCACCAATTTATGATAAAAACTCTCAAGAAAGTGGGAATAGAGGGAACATACCTAAATATAACAGAGGCCATATATGGCAAACCCACTGCCAGCATCATACTCAACAGGAAAAAACTACAAGCGTTCCTCTTAAGATTGGGAACAAGACAGGGATGTCTGCTTTCACCTCCCTTATTCAAAATAGTAATGGAAGTCCTAGCCACAGCAATTAAACAAGAAGGAATAAAAGGCATCCAAATTAGAAAGGAAGAAGTAAAACTGTCTTTATTTGCAGAGCACATGATACTATACGTAGGGAAATCCAAAGGTTCCACAAAGAAACTACTAGGACTGATAAATGAATTGAGTGAAGTAGCAGGATACAAAATTAATATCCAGAAATCAGTTCCATTTTTACATGCCAGTAACAAACTAACAGAAATGGAAATTAAGAAAAACAATTCTATTCTTACTCACTTCAAAAAGAATAAAATACCTAAGCATAAACCTAACCAAGGATGTCAAAGACCTGTACTTCAAAAATTACAAGACACTGAAGAAAAAAAACGAAGAAGATACAAATAAGTGGAAGCACTTACCATGTTCATGCATAAGAAGAATTAATATCATTAAAATGTCCATACTTTTCAAAGCAATCTATAGATTCAAGGCAATTCCTATGACGATTTCATGACATATTCTCAGAACTAAAACAAATATTTTAAAAATTTATTGATACCACAAAAAACCCCTCATAGCAAGAGCAATCCTGAGAAAGAACAACAAAGTAAAAGAAATTATGCTACTTAATATGAAACTAGCGCAGAAAAATGACACTAGGCCACCTTATACCACACCGAATAATTAATTCAAAGTGGATTAAATACTTAAGTGTTAGACCTAAGACCATAAAAATTATAGAAGAAAACACAGTCAGCAAAACCTTGGGCATTGTTTGTAGCAGTATTTCATCAGATATATCTCCCCAAGAGAGGGGAACAAAAGGAAAAATAAAGAAATGGGACCACATAAAACTAAACAGCTTTTGCACAGCAAAGTAAAACATCAATAAAATATAGGACAACTCAAAGAATGGAAGCACATACTCACCAATACATGTGATAAGGGATGAATATCCAAAATTTATAAAGAATTTACAAAACTCAACACCACAAAAAAAAACAACCCAGTTAAAAATGGGCACAGGATCTGAATAGACACTTCTCCAAAGACGACATAGAGATGGCAATAGGCATATGAAAAGATGCTCAACATCACTAATCAGTAGAGAAATGCAAATTAAAACCACAATGAAATATCATATCACACCTGCCAGAATGGCTCTCTTCAATAAATCAACAAAAAAACAAGTGCTGGTGAAAATGTGGGGAAAGAGGAATTCTTTTGCACTATTGGTGGGAATGCAGATTACCACAGCAACCGTGGAGAGCAGTATGGAAACCCCAAAAAAATTAAAAATGAATTTGCCTTTTGACTCAGCAATCCCAATGCTGGGTACATATCCAAAGGAAGCAAAACATTAATTCAAAAGAACATAAGGACCACTGTGTTCATTGTAGCATTATTTACAATCGCCAAGATATGGAAGCAACCCAACTGTCCATTAGTAGATGAGTGAAGAGAATAACTGTGGGACATTTACACAATGGAATACTACTCAGCTTTAAAAAGAAGAAAATTTTACCCTTTGCGACAGTATGGAAGGACCTGAAGAACATTGTGCTAAGTGAAACAAGCCAGCCAGAGAAAGACAAATACCATATGATTTCACTCATACATGGAATCTAATGAACAAACTGAACTAACAAGAAAAATAGAGACAGGCTTACAGATAGAGAGCAGAATGACAGTTAAGGAGTGAGAGAGGTAAGGGTGTGGAGGGATTGAGCAAAAAGAAGGAACTCATTGACATGGACAACAGTGTGGCGACTGTAGTGGGGAGGGGATACAAGGCGATTAAATGATAATGGGAAAATACTGTAATTTTTAATTAAAAATAAAAATAAAATAAGAAAAGGGCAATAATTATGTATTAAACCCTCAGTTTGTTTTGCTTCAGAGTTTTCATGGATCGTACTTTCACCTGTGGTTTAATAATATCAGAATTATTTTGAAAGGTATCAAAATTCAGTCTAGAGAACAGAGGAAGAAAAGGGGAAAGTGAGAAAAAAATAGACAAAGATGACAGATCTCTTCCTCATTATTAATAGAGGAGATCATGTATGTCTTTCACTATTCTCAAGCTATTTAGAGTAAAGTTGGTGAGCAAGTTAGTACAAATTTTACAGTATGGACATAGTATGTAAGAGGGAGAGCTATAGGTCTTTAGGTTTAGATCTAAATATATTTGGTGTTACATGGAGAGTTTTATTACTTATTCATGTCTTTAATTGTAAGAGTCCAAAAGCAATTTCAGGAAGCTAAAGAGTGGGATTTTAAATTTGGAGAAATGTGCATTCCTCAAATCATAAATCCTCAATCTCCTCTGTTTAATATAGAAAGAATGAGGAGAAAAAAAAGAGAAGTTGTACACTTAATTCTGTGTGTCCAGGCTGAGTAATGCTATGTAAACCTAAAGATTTTCAGAAAACCTTGACTTGATCCACCTTTCTCCATCTTTACCCAAAGACAACCCCAGGAATATCTGGCATGTCCATGTTGTATTCATAGTATAGCCATTAGAGACATCTATGTACACTACTTTTACTATTCATATCAAGATATGATGAGTGTCATGATTAAATACTATGTCAGTTCAATTGTGTCAAGTATTATTATATTGAAGTACTCAACTATTGAGCCTTTCTTGTCCAAAACCATGAACTTCAATCCACTCACAGCTTTTAAAAATTAAATGTTTCTCAGATCAAGAATAAAAGTGATACAGAAGGTTGAGTTTGAAGTATACCCATCTGAGATAAGAACTATATCTTGGACACTATAATAGTAATTAGTTTTCCCAAGTTTGATATGGTATGAAATAAGGGTAGGATGAAAACTTCAGGTGAGAAGTTATTTCAATTACACAAAAAACAAGTGATGCAATGATGCAGGCAGAAGTAACTTCTTGGGCCTCCAACAAGTCATTTATTCCTTCATTCACTATTTAGTCTTAGAGTTCCTACCAAGTGTAAGGTTCTAAGCAGTGTGTTAGAACAGTGAACAAAAGAAAACCTCTGACTCCATGCACTATATATTCCCACTGGAAGAATAAATAATAAATAAATTTTAAAATGCCAGTTGATGATAGTGTTATGAAGAAAAATAATGTATAGCAGAGGTGATAAAATAGGATCAATGAGAAGTTCTTATTTTATATAAGACTATCAGAGAAAGCTTCTCTAATATAGTTACATTTGAGACCAGAAGTTAGTGAAGCTACCTGAGAGTGGAGCATTCCAGACAGAAAGAACAAAGCGCAAAACTCTGAGGTGGAAATCAGATTATTCTATTTTGAGGAATACCAAGGAAGCCAGTGTGTCTCAAATTAACTGAGTAAGAGCAAAATATTAGGAAATAATGTCAGATAGCTGGGGTCAAATAATACAGACTTATGTAAAGTATTTTTCTTTCATCCTGAGAGGCATAGGAAGCTATTGGAAGGTTTATATAAAAGAGTGGCATAGTTAGACCTATTTTTAAAAGATCACTGCTGTGTGGAAAATAAACTGTGGTGCCTTTAGGAAGAAGAGGGATCAAATAAGTAGCTTTAATAGCAAATCAGGTAGGAGATGATAGTGAATCTGATTAGACTGTTAACAGTGGCTGTACTAACTACAGGTACAAAACAAGATTTGTTTCACATGGAGTTATTTTGCTCAACTAAAGACAGACTGAGAAAGGGAATGAAATAAAAACAAAAAGGAAGTGAAAAATTAGCTTCAGGCATACAGATATAAATCACCCAAATCCTGGAACATAAATTTGGCTGAAGTAATGGCAAGGAATGGTTCCTAAGGATACTGGGGATTTTTTTTTAATGAGATTATTTTATGACAGCGAGCATATGTTAAGATGTTAAGATATTTGGATTAGTATACTGAGAGTTTCTCCTTAATATCTGCCAATGAAAAATCTTATAAAAGCTTTCTCTGAAATATGTCTACCAGTGATTTTTTACACTCTAACACACATTTTTTTTAGAAAGTCAGTTTCTTCTTAAATTGGGAAAAAGTTGCAAAGAGAAAAAGGCCATGGTTGTTAGGTGTACCAAAATGATACCAAACTAAAAATGATACCAAAAACAAAAAAACAAAAACAAATGCCTTTCACTTCCAAGTTAAAAATGTAAACAATTTGGGGAATAACAATAAAATAAAGATGCTGAGATGTTTTTGTTTTCTTTACTTTTATTGTTGACTCTATTATAGATGTCCCCATCCCCGCCTTCTCCTGCCTCCACCCAGCCCCCACCACCCCCATCCCTCTGACCACCACCACCCTGTTGTCTATGTCTATGGGTTATGGATATACATTCTTTGGCTAATCCCTTCATCTTCTTTCATCCAGTCCCCCCATATTCCCACATCTGTCAGTGTGTTCCATGTGTCCATGCCTGTTTCTGTTTTGTTCAACAGTTTATTTTGTTCATTAGATTCCATATATAAGTGAGATCATATGATACTTGTCTTTTTCTGATTGGTTTATTTCACTTAGTTTAATAACCTCCAGGTCCATTTATGCTATAGCAAAATCTAAGACTTCCTTTCTTTTTATGGCTGTACAGTAGTCCATTGTTTAAACGTAATTTTGCTTCTTTATCCATTCATCTAGTAATGGGCACATGGGCTGTTCCCAGACTTTGGCTATTGTAAATAATGTTCCTATGAACATAGGGTTGTATATATTCTTTTGAAGTGATGTTTCAGGATTCTTAGGAAATATTCCCAGAAGTGGGATTGTTGGGTCAAAAGTCAGTTCCATTATTAATTTTTTTAGGAAATTCTACACTGTTTTTCAGAGTGGCTGCACCCGCCTGCAGTCCCACTAACTGCACAAAGGTTCCCTTTTCTCCACTTCCTCATCAGCATTTGTTGCGTGTTGGTTTACTGGTGGTAGCCATTCTTGCAGGTGTGAGGTGATATCTGTGTGGTTTTAATTCGCATTTCTCTGATGATTACTGACGAGCATTTTTTCATACGTCTATTGACTATTTTTATGTTGTCTTTGAAGAACCATCTATTCAGGCCCTTAACCAGTTTTTTTAATTGGACTATTTATCTTTCTGGTGTTGAGCTGATTGAACCATGTAAGTCCTTTACATTTAAAGTGATTGTTGATAGGCACATATTAAATGCCATTTTAACTCTTCCTTTTGTTGTAGTTGTTGTTTTTCTTCTATTTCTTGTCATACTAGTTTTGTGCTAACAAAGTCCTTTAAATTTTTCTTGTCTAAAAAAGCTCTTTATTTCTCCTTTAATTAATTTTTATTATGCTATTACAATTGTCCTGATTTTTCCTCTTTTGCCCCCCTCTACCCAGCAACCCCCATTCCCTCTGGCAACTCCCCTACCATTGTTCATGGCTATATATATATATATATATATATATATATATATATATATATATATATTCTTTGTACTCCATTTCCTATGGTGTAGTTTACATCCCCATGGCTATTCTGTCACTACCTATTTCTACTTCTTTAACCCCTCACCTCTTCACCCATTTCCCCACACTCCCCTTGCATCTGGCAACCATCAAAATGCTTTCTGCATCCATGATCCTGTCTGTTTTTCTTATTTGCTTAGTTTGTTTTTTAGATTCAATTGTTGATTGTTAACGTATTTTTGTCATTTTATCGTTCATAGTTTTGATCTTCTTTTTTCTTAAATAAGCCCCTTTACCATTTCATATAATAATGGTTTGGTGATGATGAACTCCTTTAGTTTTTTCTTATCTGGGAAGCTCTTTTCTGCCCTTCAGTTCTAAATAATAGCTTTGCTTGGTAAAGCAATCTTGGCTGTTGGCTCCTGATTTTCATGACTTTGAATATTTCTTGCCACAATCCCTTCTAGCCTGCATACTTTCTTTTGAGTAATCAGCTAACACTCTTATAGGAATTCCCTTGTAGGTAACTAACTTTTCTCTTGGGGATTTTAAGATTCTATCTTTATCTTTAGAATTTGGCATTTTAATTAAAATGTATCTTGGAGAGGGCTTCTTTGCACCCATCTTCTTTGGGACACTGTGCTTCCTGGACTTTCATGTCTATTTTCTTCACCAAATTAGGGAAGTTACCTTTCATTATTTTTTTCAAATAGATTTCCAATTCTTGCTCTTTCTCTTCTTCTGGCACCTATATAATGTGAATGCTGGACCTCTTGAAGTCCCAAAGGATGTTTATACTACCCTGATTTTTTCGATTCTTTTTTCTTCTTGTTGTTTTGCATGGTTGTTTCGGGTTTATTTCTTTCTCTCTCTTTCTTTCTTTCTTTTTTTTTTTTTTTTTGCTTCCTTATGTTCCAAATCATTGATTTGATTCTTGGCTTCATCTACTCTACTGTTGTTTCTCTGTAAATTGTTCTTTATTTCAATCGGTGACTCCTTCATTTCCGATTCAACCTTTTTTATGCTGCTGAGGTCCTAAATTCCTTAAGCATACTTATAACTGGTGTTCTGGACTCTGCATCTCATTGATTGCTTATCTCCGTTTCATTTAGGTCTTTATCTGAAGTTTTGATCTGTTCTTTCATTTGTCTCTTTGTTTGTCTCCTTGTTTTGGCAGCCTCCCTATGCTTGTTTCTATGTATTAGGTGGAGCTGCTTTGATCCTGTCTTGGTAGTATGGCCTAATGTAGTAGGTGTCCTCTAGGGTCCAGGAGAACAGCCTTCTCTATCATCCAAGCTGGGTACTCGAGGTGCACCCTTTATGTGGACTGAGTCCTCTCCTCTTTCAATTCAGCCTTGGTTGCTGTTGGCAGATCAATGGGAGGGATTTACCCAGGCCAGTCAGCTGCAAGGATTAGCTGTGACTGTCTACCACCAACCTCTGCCCTTCATGGAATCAGCTGTGCATGGGCAGAGTGATGGTTTTCCAACGTGGTCTGTAGCTGTTCTGTGGGTTCACTGGCCCTGGGGTTTCCTGGGTGGTGCAGGCCAAACTCAGCCCCTGTGTTTTGTCCAGGGCCACCCTGCCTGAGCTGTAAAGCAATCTGAGATGTCTGCTACTTGTGTTGGGCTTGGGGATTCCCATGCAAAGACAAGCTGTGAATCTAGGTTGGCTGCTGGTAGTGCCAGGACTGGGGCTCACTGAGGCCAGCTGTTAGTTGTTTGATAGGATTTAGAAAGTTGTGAAGCATGAGCTAAGACCAGACATTCATATGGAGAAGCTGTTTGGGTGGGCCCATAAGTTGGCTAGGGTGGAGTCTCTGGGGACCTCCTAGGCAGATCAAACAGTATTAGCTAGGTTGATGTAGTCTCAGATATGGCACTAGCTGGTTGACTCTTTGGATCTATTGGTAGAAAATAGAGAAAATGAAAAATGATCTCTGTTCTTCTTGATGCCAGTCACTTCAGTTTCTTCCAGTATGCTACTGGTGCCTTTCAAGCTGCTACCCTGGTGCTAGCGTTCAGAGGGAGTGAGTCCAATTTAAGAGGAACTACTTGGGGCTCCAAAAGTTTTTTTCCACTGATGCAATCACTCCCTGGATTTTGCAGCCAGAAGTTACAGGGACTTATCTTCATGGCAGTGGAACTCTGGGCTAGGTGGCCTGGTGTGGAGCTGGGACTCTTTGCTCCCAAGATATCTTTCCTGAATTTTTATCCATCACACATAGGTGTGGGACCAACCTATTCCACATCTGCACCCCTTCCACCAGTCTGGATGGATGTGGTATCTTTAATTCTGTAGTTGTCAGACTTCCTTCCATTCAACTTGATTTCTGATGGTTCTGAGTAATGATTGTTCTATATTTTAGCTGTAATTTTGATGTGGTTGTGTGAAGAGGCAAGCCATGTCTGCCTATACTGCCATCTTGACCAGAAGTCTCTTCTTCAATTATAAATGATAACCTTGCCAGGTGAAGTAATATTTGTTGTAGGTCCCTGCTTCTCATCAGTTTGAGTATTTCATGCCAATCCATTCTGGCCTAAAGTGTTTCCATTGAGAGATCAGCAGACAGTCTTACGAAAACTCAATTATCTGCTTTTCTCTTGATGCTTTTAAGATTCTCTCTTTGTCCTTAACCTATGCCATTTTAATTATGATGTGTCTAGGTGTAGGCTTCTTTGGGTTCATCTTGTTCGAGATTTTCTGAGCTTTCTGGACTTGTATGTCTTTTTCTTTCACCAAACTAAGGAAGTTTTCAGTCACTATTTCTTTAAACAGATTCTCAATCCTTTGCACTCTCTCTTCTCCTTTTCATACCTGTATGATGCACATGCTGTTATGCTTCTCCTTGTTTCAAAGTTCCCTTATACTATCCTTTTATTTTATTTTATTTTACTTTTTTGCTGCACACAATGGGTGTTTTTTTTCTGACTTTCCAAATTGCTGATTCAATCCTCTGCTACATCCAACTTACCTTTTATTCCTTTCAGTGTATTCTTGATGTCAGATATGGCAGTCTTCATTTCTGACTGGTTCTTTTTCATGGTTCCAATGTCCTTTTTCATGCTGCTATAGTTCTTACTAACTTTTTGAGCAACCTTGTAAAAATTGCTTTGAACTCTAAATCTGACATATTGCTATTGTGTGTGTCCATTTCATTTATATTGTTTTCTGGAGATTCTTCTTGTTCTTCCCTTTGTGGCCTGTTTTGTGTGTGTGTGTGTGTGTGTGTGTGTGTGTCCCCATTTGGGCTATCTTTTCGTATTTATTTCTGTGTATTAGATAGATCATTATGACTCCTATACTTAGTGGGGTGGTCTTATATGTAACTATCTTGTGGGACCCAGTTGTGGGTCCTCTTCTAGATCCTCTGAGCTGCGTGCTCTAGGAATGTGCCTCATGTGAGTTATGTGGGCTTGTCTTTTGTAATTAAATATTTTTTATTTGTTTTTGTATTTTTTCCATTACCATTTATCTCCTTTTACCCTTCTCCCTTCTGTAATCACCATAAATTGAGTCTTGACTGCTGTTGGCTCATTTGTGCATGAGATCGACACTCAAGCTGGCTGATTGTGAGGCTCAACCCCCAGCACGGAGTGTGAGCTGCATTGCAGGTGCTTCCCCACCACCAAAAAAAAAACAACAACAACAACAACAACTTATGTGTCTCTCATGAAAAACCATTCCTTTCTCATAGGAGACTTATAAAAAATCATACAGTACTTCACATGCAGGAATTTTGATCTTAACCTTTAGTTTCTCACAGGCGCTGGAACATATAGTGCAGGCAGGAACACACGGTAAGGTCAAGAATAGAGAGCAAGCAGGAAATGCAGTGGGTTTAAACCACTTGGGATTCATATGCTTCACACAGAGAAATGTGCTTTTTTAACATTTAATTTTTATTAGCTCTTCTAATGGAAATAATTTGCCACAGCAGAAAGGAATTAAGACATCAGCTCTTTAGGACATATTTATCAATATAATGTGAAGGTATGTCCTAGAGATCCTTTATGAATTATACAGAGAACTGTACAACTGATCAGGAAGTTAAATCCAGTCAGCACAGTATAGGTCCAAGAACACATATTTCAAATATCAATTAAGTCAAAAGGTTGTTCTTGGACCCTAATAGATAACTTTTTTTTGGTGCTTTTTAAAAAAATATTTATTGAATTTATAGAGAGCAAGCAAGAGAGGGAGGAGAAGGAGAGAGTGAGAGGGAGTGTGGGAGCAAGGAAGTGAGGGAGGGAGGGAGAGCATTTGTGGTTTAGCAAATTAGCAAGACATCTTTTAAGAGAAAAAATATTTTTTACTGAATACTACTACTAGAAATAAGCCCTCACATATATGGTTTTACTTTCTCATTTTAATATTAATAGTGTTGGAACATAATAAATCTAAATCTTCTCTACAGACCTCTCTCCAGAATCTTAATATTTTAACATTGACCTCTTAGTCATAATATTTATTTATATTTCACAAAAGTTACTCTCTTTTTTAATTTGTTTTTCTGGAGAATTTGGGGAAGGGGAATGGATTCATACACTGAGAAGAACAAAAGAGTATGTGCAAAAATACATCAGAAACAATAACAAGGCATAAGTAAATAAGCAACTGGAAATATGCATTTATTTTAATAGGAAAGAATACCAAATAAGCAAAAATTTTCTACAGGAAAGAATATTCTACCATAATAAATGCTGGGCTTAAAAAAAAGAAGTAATGGTATTTTTAGACAGCCCTCCTAATTATGCTTAGTTAAGGTGAAAAAAAAAAAAAACCCCAAAACAGCTACGTTGTCCACTTGAAGTTTCTACTAAACAAATGAGGTTAAAAAGTTTGGAACAACTCCATGGAAAATAATGACAATGACCTAATTAAGCCTCATAAAAAAAAGGTCAAAGAACTTAAATTATTTTACTTGATAAAGCTATGGAAGTGAGCCCTGGTCAGTGTGGCTCACTTGGTTGGAAAATTGTCCCCTAAACTGAAAGGCTGCAGGTTTGATTCCTGGTTAAGGCATGTGCCTAGGTTGCAGGTTCGATCTCCAGTCCAGGCACATTCAATCCCCCATCCAGTCATGTGTGGGACGCTTATCTCTCCCTTACTCTCTCTCTAAATGCAGTGAAAAATGTCCTTGGGTTAGGATTTAAAACAAAACCAAAAAAAAAAAAATCATAGAAGTGATATGACTGGAGTCCAAGTGAATTAAGGGATAAATAGGTGGTCTTAAGAAAATATTTATGTCATCTAAAAAATAAACAGAACTAAAGAAAACTACGGCACATGAAATTGCATTGTCTTGCAGTCTGAATACTGAAACGCTTAAAGAAAGTTTCAAATACCTAGAGTACTTTTCAGAAGCCTTAAGAATATAAACAGTTGAATTGGATCATGTGTTTTAGAACTCTAGAAATTAAGGGCTATATAAATAAGGTTACTTTTAAAATCTATGCAAATCTTAAGATTTTATTAGGCCCAGTTTAGGAAATTGGTGTTCTTTTTTCCAAAAAGCAGTATGAATATGGGCTCCAGCTAGAACTTTGTGGATCGAGTCAATTACTATTAAGGGTACTACTATTCATAACAAAGTTAAAGAAAATATAGTTTGAGTATGCCAAGAATTAATGAAATTGCTATTATTTCTGAATTCAACTGTGATTTAAAATTTTGTCTAGCAACAATCATGTCAAAAGAATTTCTTAGTGATAAGTCACTTAATGGGCTGTTTCTGATTTAATTGAAGAAGCAGAAAATACATGACCATCTCCATCATCCAGTTTTCTATCAGTATTACAACTAATAGCTGAGCTAACATGAGACTGTCTATACAAAAATAAACAAGGGTGATAAGACAGAACCAGCTATAAATCCTTTAAAATAACACAAGTAATATTAATTTTATGTAATTAAGTTCACTATCCCTCACATTCTCTCCTGAAATAAAAATATGGTACATTTGCCTAGCTACATTCATTATATTGTAATATGCTTCTACAAGTCCCAATCAAACCATGAAGGTACTTTCACATACTCAAATATACTTTTCATAAAGTGTAATTCTAGTACTTTACAAAAAGTACTTTAGCTCTGCAAATAGAGTTATTTTCTGTTTCTGAATTCTTGTTTGTACAAAAGGAATAGCTTTTCAACACAGGTTATCTGTAAATTTAATGATTACCTTTTTCCCCCTATTTTTATGGTGTGCCACACACAACTTCCATTTTAAGCTTCTAGAATATTACAATATTTTAAAAGCAAAACCACTGTACTCTAAATGCAATAAAAAAAAAAAACAACTCCAGTGACAGTTTACACAGATACCATCATTAAATCATTTCATATAATGTAACTGAAGGTCCCTTTTCATTCTAGAGTATTAATCTATAAAAAACAATTTTTAATTCTAGAATTTCTATCACTCTGAATCCCAAAATATAAGTTGGGAAATTTTAAAAAACAATTTAAATAATTCATAATTATTGGTATATATTTTGCTTTGATTATTCTAGTATCTATTCTAATGCATCACAGTTTAATAATCTGTGTACTAAAGAAACATTTAATGTACTCATGGTTAAGTTGAATGTTAAAAATTATTTCCTAAAAATTCTTGCACTTAAAACTTTAGCTTGGGCTGCTGTCGCTCAGTGGATTGAGTGCTGGCCTGTGAATGAAAAGGTTACTGGTTTGATTCCCAGTCAGGGCCCATGTCTGAGTTGCCAGCCAGGTTCCAGGTTGGGGGCACATGAGAGGCAATCAGTTGATGTATCTCTCACACATCATTTTTTTTTCCCCTTCTCTCCCTGCCTTACCATCTTTTTAAAAATAAATAAATAAAATCATTTTCTTAAAGTAAACTTTAAGATAGTATTTTTTAAATTGATTGTCCTCTCTTCCCTACAGGGATATATCATCAGATTTCTAGATTTTCTTAAGTCAGTAACTTAATCATAATTAAGCATTTATTTCACTTATTTTTAGATTACAATGAAATATTGGATTTCTTAAGGATGTGTTAAACTGAATGACTACTGAACATGGATCTAGTTAACCAGTACCAATGAAAGGAAGGAAGCAAGGCAAGAAAGAACTTTAAAAGCCCTAAAGCTGAAGTGAAATTTTATAATCCCAATGATCATAGTGTATATAACTTTACACCAACTTCATTCATATACATATATACATATATACACAAGTACATCAAAATTGTAAATTAATTGTATAGTAATATTAAACAAACACTGAGTTTTAAAATTCCAGTACACTAAGAATATACTTATCCATAACTCATGGGACAGAAAAGATAAGCAGGTTCCTAAGAAGATAAAACATTCCCCAAGGTATGCCACAATGCAAAATTGAAGACAAAAATATCTGAAAGGTCATCTTTACTTCAATTTTGACCTCTAACATAGACTTGCTATTAAACAGCCCTCCCCTGTCTCCACCACTGCCTAACCAAACTACTTGAGTTAGAAGAACATGCAAAGATATGCCTTCCAGGCAAACTTTTGTTTTCTAACATTTAATCTCTTCAAACACTTCCATTTGGAAAAGATCCACTCAGCTACTTTGCACCAGGGCGTCACTTTCTCCTTGGGCTTATCGGCTAATACTTATTTATTCTTCCAAATTGACTTAGGGCACTTTGGGGAGGTAGCTTTTTAATCTTTTCTGAACCCTAAATCCATGATGACTGTATATGTATGCACATTATATACTTCCACTGGTCTTTCACACCCTTTAGCCCCCCAGCAGTTCTGAACACTCACCCAGGCCACTTTACTCACCTCACGTCCTGAATGCTTGCCCACCTGGAAGCATACAGCACTGGAGGAATAATCCTCAGGACCAAGAAACTGATGGGATTTCTGCATGTTGTGAGAGAAAATGGGAGGGGGAAGGGAAACGGGACCATTACAGACAGCAGCTGTCCATCAAGTGGTTTAAATCTGTTAATTAAAAAGTTGAATAAACAAATACATGGATGGGTCCAGTTCCTGGGGGATTCCGGAGTCTTAAGAGCCTCCCGAGGGGTGTCCAGTTCAGCTTCTTTTAATTTGTCTCTATGCAAAACGCTCACTGGTTCCACTCTCAAAGTCCCCGATTCTTGATTCTTACATGCCTGTCCCTTCCGTTCCACCCAATGAGTGTCACCCCAGGCAGCAGGTGTCCTGGGAGGCTTACCTAACAGCTCTCAGAGTCTGAAGATATAGGATAACTTTTCCTCCCTGCTTCAGCCAAGTCTAAACACCCACAGCAATCAAGGGTCCACTCAGAAGCTCGCACAGAGATCGCGGTGTCCAGGCACGCTGCGGCCTGAGGGGCAGGGAAAGGCGCCCTCGGGAGACTCGAGGGCGTAGCCTGCAGACACCTAAAGGGCCCAATGCGTGGGACCGCCGCACGTGTGCTGATTGCGAAGGGGCGTCCGGACGCACACTCCACGCAGGCCAATCCATCCCGCGCGTCCGCCTAAAGTCCCCTAGTCCTCGGACCTCCGCGAACTTATATGTAAAACCAATCAAGAAGGTTCCCCTTTTCTCCAAAAGATGTCTGCGTCCCACCCACATGCCCTCCCTGAAGAACCCGTTGGAGTGATTTCACCCAAAGCTCACCCAGAGTGAGGAGACCTTTCCAAAGCGGGATATGAGTAAGAATCAGGACAGATCCCGGGTGAACCGGTAGTGCTAACCATAGACTGGGGAAAGAGCGTGATGGGGGTCAGCACTGGAGATGTCCAATTACCCTCAAGCATCACTAGAAACCAGAAGTTTCTTCACTGGAGAAATAGAAGTGTCCCTTCTCCGCCTCTGGTTCCCAGAAAAGTACTTCTGAAATGTACGCTTAAGTGTCCAACTTAGAGACCAGAAGCGTGCACTTGCCCAACTGAGTAAATAAAGGTTTGCAGTTGAACCATAAAGTGTGTGTTTCCACCGGCAGATGTTTTAACTAGTGTTTCTCCTTGGGGGCGGGGGGAGTAGAGGAGTAAGAGGAAGAGACAAGAAATAATAAATATAAGAGTAAACAAATACACATCTGGTGTTTCAACACACAATTTCTACCAGCCGAGGCCTCTCCAGACCAGCCAACATTTTGCATATTCAAAACTAAAAATCATTTCTAAGTAAACACCAATCTCCCGAGGACCTCCCCCCCCCCACCCCCGCCACTCTTCCGGATCACAACGCAAAATGAAAAGGAGTAACAAGTGATAATGGCAGGTCCCGAATTCGACCCAGACTCCCAGACGGTATTTGACGCCAAGTCACACCCGCTCTGCCGCGCCGCGGCGCTGAGGCTGGGGCGAAAGTTTGCCGCCCTTGCCTCCGCGAGAGGAGCGCGGAGCGAAGTCGCTGCTTGGCCGGGCGTGGAGGTGGGGGAAAACAGGGTAGGGGTGCGGAGGTGCGGCACGTTAGATCAAGGGAGAAGAAACTTACCAGGACCGGGGACGCCTGGGCAGCCTCCAGTGAAGTGGCAACCGCGGCGCGGAGGCAAAAGCTCCCAAACACAACACCCACGCGCGGGTCTCAGCAGCTGCTGCCGCGTGTGGGGAGCGCACCCAGGAGTGGGGGTTTGGGGGGAGGGAGAAAGCCGCAGCCAGCGGACGCGGCCGCCGCATAAATAACCTGGACCGGCGCTCGCCGTCAGTCTGAGAGTGACTCGGGGCTCCAAATGGGGCTTAGGGGCCCGGAGCAGAGCTGCACGCGCCGGCGTGTCTCGCGCTTTCTCTGAGGCTCGCGCTGTCTCGCGCTGCCGCTCCCCCCCCCCGCCGCCCCGCAACCCGGATCTCTGTGTGTATGTGTGTGCGTGTCGTGTATGTGTATCCCGTGTGTGCGCGCCCGACTAGCGGGCGCGCGCAGTCACCCGTGCGCGCGTGTTGTTCGCAATTCAAACTGCGCACACACAGCGCTCGGGCCGCCTATCCTCAGACGCGCGAGCTGGGGGAAGGGACGCCTTACAAGATCATCAAGTACTGCTTAACCACTTGTTTGTTTGTATTTTGCTTTGTGTTGTTATTGTTGTTGATTCAAAACGTGGTTTGAAACCCTCTGGGTTGGATGCCCGTTGCCTCCATCCACTTACTTTCCCTGGTTCCCCAACTTCTTTAAGGGAGGGGAAACGCGGGGCGAAAAACTTCAGATTTGCAGTGGAGCCTCCTGGCTGACGTCAGGTCCACCTGCTATGTAAACAACTAGCTGGCGAAGTTTTTTTTTTCCTGGGCCAGATCTTCCCCCACCCCCACAATCTCCCCAACTCCTGCTCTGCCCCCTCCCGCTAGGCCTAGACGGAAGTCAGGAAGGGGGTGGGGAGGAAGGAAAGAACAAAACCGTATGCTGAATTGGCAACGCCGAGTTGTGTCTGCTGCTTCTTGGCAGTACCCAAAGTACGTCCTCTCAGCAGACGGAGCTGCTGGCAAATGCAACTGGGGTTTCCTCGTGAAGTGCTCAAAACCTGAAAGGGATCCAAAGTCCTTGGTGGTAGGGAATTATAAAGTACATGGTAGTCAGAAAAGGAGACCCAAAAGTCCGTTAAAAAGCTGTTTGGCCTTTATTTTCATGGTTTGCGCCTCTGCGGCCTGGGGTGAAGAGAGGCCAAATGTCTTCACTCTTCATTGTGGTCCTGACTCCAGTCTCACTTGGGCCCAGAAGTTCGCCTAGTCGGGCATCCTGTGCCATCCTGTGTCCGCCTTTTCAAGGCCGAGCTTGAAAAGATGGGGTGGCTGAGCTGCGACTTTTAGGGTCCTAGGCTTTCGTGGTGGGTCTTATGAGTGACTGAGGGGAGCAAAAGTAACCGGAATGAAAAAAAAGATACTGCCAGAGTCCCCTCTGCGCTCACTCTAAAGCTGAGGTGCCAGGCAGGGGGAGGAACGGACTTCGCCTCCAGCACTCAGATCACTGCTCGTACCAGTAAGGTGGACCTGTCCACTGGGCCCAAGTGGGTCCAAGGAGATGACGCGGGGAAGGACGACGGAGCATGAGATGGCCCGATGGGGAGCGTGACCCGCGTGTGGTGGGGTGAGGGGGGGATGGCGTGCTACGCAGCCCTTTCCCTATGCGCACTCCAGGCAGGCGGTTCCTCCACCGCCTCTCGCACTATTCGGCCGCCCGCCTGCGGGTCGTGCGACCCTCTACCGGGCGGGTTCTGCGCGCACCGCTGCCAGAGCCCGGACTCTGCTCGTAAATCCCTGTGAAGTGTGGCATTCTGAAAGGCGCTGAAACTTTCCTCCAAATAGCTGTAGCGGACAGAGGCCTTTGCGAGCAGAGCCTGGCGCCCCTGTCTATGCAGCTAACTTTAACATCTCCTTTGGCAGAAGGGGATAAGGAAACGGTAGGGAGGGATAGTGCCTGGAGAGTCACGCGAGCTGCACTAACTTCGGCATTTGAGTCTTTCTTTTCTAAGAAAAGCAGCGCGACCTTCTTCTCAAGGGCAGTGGCGCGCTCGCTCGCGCGCGCTCGCTCTCTTTCTCTCACGCGCGCGCACGCGCGCGCGCGGACACACACACACACACACACACACACACACACGCACGCACACTCCTGGTACCAACTCTTCTCTTCAGAACCTGAAACTTTCCTGGGGAGTAAGCAGCCCTGGCACGTACATCTGTAAACAGTAAAGCCAATTAATTAAGTCGAGGCGTGGGGCTGGTCCTGGAAAGACGGTCCCTGCCAAAGAAGAATGAGGTAGAGTTGGGCTTTTGATTTGCGGTGTTTTTGTGAGTTTTTAAGATTCCAGGCAGTCCTTAAATCCTCTGCTGGTGGATTGTCTTTACTATTCATAAAATTGTCTTTTTCGAAATGCAGGCTGAACAAATAATCCGATTTTTTTTTAATGGGTTGGGGAGAGGAGGAAGCAGTCTTTAAAATTAGAAACTGTCAGACCCAAACGGTCCTTGCGAAATGTGGAGATAATTTTATGTTAAACAACTTGCGTTTATGCTTCACTGGCAAGCCGAAATAAAAAAGCAAGACTATCTGAATTAACCTAAAACTATTTTGGAAATGAGAGAAGCAAACGGCGTTGAAATCCTTGGAGAACCGAAGACCTACCTTTCTTTCTAGAGGGTTTATGAACAGTTCAAAAGATACATATAAGTTCACATTTTCCCTTCTTCTCCCTCCCCTGCATACACGGACCCCATTTACTTGCCTTTCTCTTTAAGGGTTCTCAAAAAGTGAGTTTGAAAGATTTATTATCTAGGAGTCGAGGCCACTCAGAAGAAACGTTCAAGTTTCCAACAGGGTGAAAGAGGGTTATGTTCTCAAGACTTGGAGAGGTGCGGGATTACTTAGCTGTTCACTTTTATGTACACAAAGATACATTTTGGTTTAATTCGCAGCCTCTGACGTTGGTGCAGAAGCATATCTCAGTCGGAGGCGCCTATGTTTCTGAATATGCCGTGCACCCTTGCCAGACATCTTTCTAAGCAGGGGTAAGCCCGAAACCCCCTTGTTCCCCGCCTTTTCTTCGCCTCCATTATCTCCTCTTCTCGTGCTGCCTTCCTTGGGCCACCAACTCTTTCCGCCGGAAAGCCGCCCTGGGAGTTGAGAAAGTAGGTCCTGCCAAGAACCGCAAACCTTCCGCAGACCCCTACCCACAGCCAATGGGCTGGGCCCGGGTTCAAGAGGTGAAAGTTCAGGCCCCGGACTCGCCGCTCACTCTCCCTTCTCCCCTTCTCCTCCTTCTCAGTCCCTGACCCTAACCACAGAGCAGACACCGCCGGGCTAGCACGGGCTGCCACGGTGGCACGTAGTTTGTTGATGAGTGGTCATAAAATATATTTATTTGCAATTCCTTTAATTCGCCCACTACCCCCTCCCTAGCATGGCACCGAACACTGAGGGCTTTGTTCGTCTCGCTGCTGTTGGAGCCCGCCGGGTTTTAGCTCTCTATGCTTAGCAGACTCCCCCGCAAAAAGTTCAAGGATAGTAATAGAAAAAACGGGTTTCCGCAGCCGAGGAAAACGCTGAAAGGGCAAACAGCGGAGGAATAGTTCTCTTTTGCACAAGTGACTGGTCAGCCCGCTGGATCACAGCAGCCTTGAAACGAAGCACTGCATATTACAATAAGAGGGAAAAGCCAAATTCTATCCCTGTACTCCCGCGTAAGGTCGTAGCTGCAACTTAAGTCTTCTTTGCACCACGTGGGTTTGCAAAAGTCATCTAAAGAGGTTCCAAGGGAAAAGATAAACGGAGCTACTGTGTAATCGAGGAGTTTCACCAGGTGGTCCTCAAGTTATCTCACGCAAATTTATTTGATTTATAGATAAGATGAAACCGCAAATCAACAAATTCATGGTCACTGTTCTGTTACTGTACAGGGGAAAGATAAATTCGTTTGAGATGGTCTCTAGCAACACATCTTGGGTGAAACAAACCATCCCAAATGAGATTAACTAAAACCAGGATGAAAGGAAGCAATTTACGGGAATGGGACATGTTAGAAATGCCGGCTTTAATGCTTATTAGAGCGAACCACTTGGGTTTTTAAGTATTTGTAATTAAAAAAATACAATTATTCACACATTTAGGTCTGTTTTCTCCGAAACTTTAAGTTAAACAAGAAGTACATTTTTCTTGTTCAGAGCCGTTTTATTGGTGTAATTGTGACTAATACTTAAAATTTAACTGGGGGGAAAGATCGCTAAGAGAACTGGAAAAGTGTCAATTTTTTTGAATTATATTTTGTTCTCTTAGTGACACCATCTACGAAGTTCTATTACTAATTTCAAATAGCCTGTAACAAAAGCCCTCTTTAAACGCAAGGTGAATTTCTTTTTCCATTCACACACATGAGTGGGTCTATATGAGGTTCCTATTTTTCAGGTCCACTACAGGCTTCTGAAGATGAACAAATAAATAAACTCTTTTTAGACATTGTACTAGTCCCGTCTCCTCCCAGACGCATTTTAGGAAAAAGAAAATTCTGGTTTCACTAAAGTAAGATCAAGGGCAATCTATGTTAGAACAGCAAATTGAATGTAGAGGTTGCAAAATTGATGGAGTTACACCACCATCTGTCGTTAAGTTTTGGCACTACAAAATTTGGGATCCGTAATAAATCTTAATGAGCTTTCTCATTTTTTTTAATCACAGGCTATATTTTCCTTTATATTTTGATAACATATACACTAAGTCTACCTGGATCCTGAAGTATAGAAAATATATATGTGTTCATGAACTCATGCTTCCACCTAGGGTCTCTAGTCTTCTCATCTACAGAAAATAAATAAATGAATACCCCACATCTGCCAGCCTCCAGACAAAACCTTTTAAAATAAGCTGTGGAATTACAGGTTCCTATCATCCCTCCCCACTTCCCTTGTTTCTATTTGGCTGTTGATAGGAAAGATCAAGCATCCTGAAGTGAATAACAGACGCTGAATTCTCTGTTGAACTTGTAATCTAGTTCTTTGCTAGTATATCTGAATTGTAATCTAGTTATTTGTTATTATATTTGAATTGTAACCTAGTTCTTTGCTAGTATTTCTAATCTTAAAACATGTGAATGCAGCACATCTCTGCTAAGAGGTTAGCTGGGAGTGTCTAAAAAATAAATTAAAAAGCAGTTACGTCAGGTTCCAGTTCTGGTTGATGGTACTGCAGAGACAAGAATCAGTTGCTTAGGGGAAGAATCTCACCAAGAAAGAATGAATGTGGAAAAAGGACAAATACTAGATAAAGGATTTCAGTACTGACTTAAAAGCGTTCATCAAGCAAAGCAGACTCCAGTTGCACAGTATTTATATCAGATCTAAATTTTAAAGGATTTCAGAATAACTCACTATCTATAAAGTTGGACCCTTTCTGTGTTAGGGACTTGATTTCAAAATTTCTATTCTCTAGAAAATAAAATAAAATGTGACAGCTTGCTCATGTTGGTAAGGCATCACTAGAAATAAGATGAATCATACAAAATTGTCTGTTAGACCAGCTTTGATACACACAATAAAACAATTTCATATGCTTCACATTAATAGAACCACGATTCTTCTGAGATGTAATCTATCACTCTAAGAGTAAGCACAGTTAATTGTCCAATCTCTGATATTTACTTTGTGCCACATTGATTCAAATATGCTGAATTTTCTGATGCAAGATCCCGTTCTTTGTTGATGTTTCCACCATTACATTAGTCTTAGAGTTTGTATGTCTGAATTACTATGAAATTTTGGGGTTGAAGAAAACTTTAACATATTCTAGTCCAGAATATTTTAAAATCATAAAACAAAGGTCCAGAGTTGAAAGCAAGATTACACAGCTATTTAGAAAACCTCTGATTATTATTATTGAATTATTTCATGTTTCTGAACATAGAATTCCACAAAAGGCTTCCTTTTTTCTTCCTTTTTTTGCCACACACACATACCCATCTATTTCCATTTTCTTCACATCCATCAAAACTGATATGGCTCAGTGATGGCAATACCTTTGGATGTCAGTACTGTATCAGATGCGGTTAACTGTCATGTCACTGTAATATATAAGAGAAAAAATAATCTGATGAGTTGTTTCTCTTGAAAGTCAATTAGAGTTTACAATATTTCTTCGAAACTGTAAAGTTCTTCCTCACTGTTGATTACAACTACTCATTATAGAAAAAGTGATGATGGCACAAGGTACTAACACAACCACAGTTTATGATGTTTTCAGGGTCAATAATCTTCAGGGACTCTTGAGGGTGAAACCCATAATCTCAGCAGCTGTTTGTCTTCACTACACTCTTAAGAAATAAAGGTTAACACAAAGCTATGAGACAAAATATAACACTGATTTTTTTTAAGCTACGAGAAAAAAAGAACTGTATCACAATCATGCATCAGTGTAAGATCTTTATTTTGGTTTACTAGCAACATGGCTCCAGTAGCCATAGTAGTTTACCCAAAGAATGTTTTGAAGTGATTAATTGTAACAAATCATAGAAAAGTTCAGTCATTTTCCCTCTTCTCCTTCCCTTTCTGTTCCTTCTCCTTCTTGCATTCTCTTTTTGTATCTCTTCCTCCTCTTTCTCCTCTTCTTTTTCTGCCATGACATTGTCACCACCTTTACAATAAAAAGTTTCAAAATTCTCCATATATATTTCTCTCCTAAGCTTTAAATCTGTTTATTCAATTGCTCATTGATACCACCATCTGAAATGTTTGAAGGTGCCTTCTTTTCTCCTCTTGCTACCTTAATCCACACAGTTCCTAAAGCCAAAGAGATCCAAGCCATTAGGTGCTACCTCCTCCATCTTCTCACATTCAAACAGCATTAGGTTTTGTTCCCATTTAAAGCAAATTTTTACCTGTTCAAATCTTTCATTGCCTTATTCTCTCTACATGGTTATTGTCTTACTTCAAGACTTCATCATTTCTTATTTGATCATTGTGGATAACTTTCTAATAACCTTCCTTATTTTTAGATTTCTCTTTTTCCAGTTCATCTTCTCATTGCTTTCTAAAACATGTCACTTAGAATTAAGCCAAGCTTTCCTGTAGCCAATGGAGTGGAATCTTAAATTCTCTAGTTTGATACAGCAAATTTGTCTAGCAAATATGAGATATGTAATCATCATTTTTTAGAATGAATAAATTGGATGAATCCTATGTCCCAGGCAAATGTATTTTACACCTTAAATATATTCTGTTATATTGTTGTCAGATATATTTTTAGCTGTGCATCATTTTCAGTAAATCTTTAAGTCTACTTTGCTATCTAGCTAGATAGTTGTAACTGAAGATGTTCATTATTTTTTTCATATGATTGAGCTCAGCAAATAGATATAAAAGTAAATTCAATCTGGCATTCAAATTCCCAAATACATCAACAAATATTTATATGCAAAATACTGTGGTAGGTATTCTGAGATTAAAGATGTATAAAATTAGGTCCCTTTTCAGAACTTATATTCAAGTGAGAGATACAAGGTATGTAAGTGCATTATGTCAATAAAACATGAATTTTGATATATCATAAGATAGAGGATACAGTTAGGGAAAATATTTCTTGTTTGTGATAATAACTTGAAAATAAATCTAAGACTACATCTTTTAATTAAAAAGTTATAATTCACTAAATAACAACCTCAGAAAACATAATCTTTGGACAAAAGCATGAATTTGTGGTAAAAACAAGTTACACATCAATAGATAACTAATATAGAGATAATAAAAAGGTACTATTTACGCAGTAGAATTTCAGGTAGCTTCTTTTTCCTATTTGTTTTTCATATTTTCAAATCATTTGCAATGAAAATGTGTTATTTTTTAATTAAAAAATAATTATTTTAAAAGACAGTAGGTATCCTAAAGTGCAATTTAGAATTGACACAAATTTAATAAAGCCAATCAATGTTCTCTAATAAAAGTACAATTTCCTCAAGCATAACTAAAATATGAAGTTATGCTTCAATTTTACCTTTTATTTTATTTATTAAATGGAGTGAGATTTTACATTTTGTTCATACAAATAAACAGCATATCCACATATGAAAATTACATTTCATGAACAAGCAGTGTATCTGAACACCATTTACATTTTTTTCTGAGGTAATATCTTTCAAATTTTAGTCAACTCACATCCAACATAATCTGTTTTAACTTGGCAGCTTTCCATATGGCAATCCAAAAAAATATCATATACATAAAAGAGCTTTTATGCTAGGACTATATTGAATATATTAAATATTAAAGTATTTTCCATCTTATTCTGGGTAAATAAATAAAAACAAACTGTGAACTGATAAAGTAAGACTAATTTCTCATTTCATATTTAATAATAAGAACCCACCATTGTCTCTCGAGGTTTTCCTAATTAGGTTATAACACAACTACAGTAGTTGAGTAGAGAAAGTAAAAAAAAAATTCTAAATTAGGTTAGCAAAAATTAACAAGTAAATAAATATGTTTTTATTGAAATACAACAAGCATGCTAAGACAAATGGATTGTCTAATCTGTTAATAATTGCATGTTCTGTCTTCATATTATAAGAAAAACCAAAATAACAATTCTACGCTCAGTTAACTTCTTAAAATATTTGTCATGGAAAACTACAGAAAGTCATTCCTGAGTCCCGATAATATTTTTTATATAATCAAGTTTCATAATATCCAGATTGCCTTGTAGATTTAAACAAGTTAATAAAATAGATATTTAATTTTAATTTGCATAACAAGAATATGTGAGTATATTATTTAGTTGTTTTGACATTTTTATTTATTTATTTATTTATTTTAATTTATTTTTTCAAATACATTTGTCTCTGCCTACCCCCCACCACTTTCCCTTGCACCCTCCCTCAGCTCTTCCCCTTTGGTTTTGTCCATGAGTCCTTGCTATATGTTCCTTGACTTGCCCCTTCCCTTCCTTTTCCCCGCCCCCGCCTCCTTCCCTCTCATCTCTGTTGATTTCTTCTACTTTCAGTGTTGCTGGTCTTATTTTCCTTGCATCTTTGTATTGTTTGTTAGGTTCCACTTATAGGTGAGATCATATGGTATTTGTCTTTCGCCCCCTGGCTTATTTAGCTAGCATAATGCTCTCCATTTCCATCCATGGTGTCGCGAAGTTTAGTTTTGACATTTTAAAGTAACTGAATACCAAGTATATTGCTAAATTTATATTAGGAAATTATTGTAAAGAATAATTATTATATTCATGATCATAAATAAATATGGTTCCTTCCATAAGAATATATCGTATGTATTGGACAAATACATTTCTGCTAAAGCAATATTTCATTTTCCTATCCAAGGATTCTCACATTTCTGGCTTATTTTTTGAAGTTAAAATTTTTTCATTACTTCTACGATCCTTTGTCCATTATGTTGTTGATTCATTTTCCATAGCAATCCTCTTTTCACTCCCACACCAAATTCTGTGAATCAAGATCAAAGACAAAGATATCTAAACTGGTGAAAGGAATGTATGATATTTTAACCAATTGAAGAAAACTCATTGATAGTTTTTCAAATACCTCTGTCATTAAGGATCATAAATCATAAAAGAACCTATGCTAGAAAAAAAACTGTGTATCTGTTAAGCAAAAAATCCTGTTCATTAATTTGTGATCCTATATGCAATTAAGCTCAGGTAATTTATTTTTAGATGAGAGATATGAACACTCTATGTTGGGACATAATAATATTGGGGAGTAACAGCCTAAAATGAATGATTGAAGGCATTTTGACCTCTAAAATAGAGTAGTAAGATGAGCTCTACCTCTCAGATTTTAGCAAGAAAATGTGGTGAGCAAATGTAAGACTTTCAAAGGAAAGGAAGTCTTTATTTTTTTTTTTCTTTCATACAGCTGTTTGTGAGAATTAGATAACCTGCAGTCAAAAAGTATAGACCCTTTTATTTCCTGAATTCAACTTGGTTCAATTTTTGCAAATACTAATTGAGTTTACATTATTTGTCTGTCAATATTTAACATCTTAGAATCATAAGCTTTAGGTTATATGGGGCTTAGAGGTCACCTAATCTAAGATTCTTCCCGAAGAAGGAATTTGGGTGTGGAATTTTGTTATGAAGTGATATTTCTTGCTGTCTTTTCATTAAAAAAAGTATTCAGGAAACAGTCAAAGGTGGCCGATTATCCAAATTCTCCGCCCAAATTCTTACATTTCAGAGAAAATATCGTCAGTGCTTTTCTTGGTTGTATGTTGAGCAGCTTACCTCTGGAAATTTGTAGCTTAAACTGAAGCTGGGTATACTTAATCTTGGAGAGTTGACCTTCTAGCTTTTCCCCAGGCAAACCTAGCCTTCTTTCTATCAACTTCATAAGAGTTAATTTCTTCCTAAAGAAATACACTGAAGTTAACTGTTGATTTCTTCAGAATAGATTCTGGGGTCAAACTTCCTTTAGGTTACCTTGCTTTTGCATTAATTCCCAATTACTGGCTTTGATATCACATAAGATATATCCTACAGTTGCCTAGCTTAGCAATCATCCTTAACTTTACACTGATAATCAGACAGTGGTCCTTAGTTCTATCATAATCCAGTTCCTCAAGGATTCGATGCCTCAGAAAGATTCTTTTAATGTCAGAAGCTGACTCAGCTGGAAGAGAAAACATGTGCTAAGCAACCCATGTTGGAACAGGCCAAATTGTCCTGTTTTGGGTTTTTTTTTCCTACAACAGAACCTCAGGAAGTGTTTCCTTGAAAATATCCCGGGCTGCAGAGGTGTGGGCTTTTCCAGATGGCACTAAAGTTTTGTAATTGTGTGCATTCTAAAGCAATGTCTTTTCCCAAGGCACTCAAGAACAAGAGCAAATCATCTTGAAATGTGTATAGAACAATTGTGTACATTTGTTTTTCCACATATTTATCATTAAGCATCAGATGAGTTCTAAGAGGCTTGTAAACAGATTTGGTGGGGTAGGCTAAGTTAAAATTATTTCAGCTGAATTCTCTATCATTCACAGGCATTAAACAGAGTAGCTGCAAATATACTTGGCCAACTATAAAGTTAGATTTCTAAAATATAGACTGAGAAAAGCATGTATCAATAAAAAGATGATTGAACATATTAATTATTGAACACAGTTTTCTGAGTAATAAAAATAGAAACAAAAAATTACCATGAAAAATGGTTCACCTCAGTTAGAGATATTTGAGATTACCATATAAAAAATTTACTGAAAAAGTATTAATTAATTGGTTTTATGCTGCATTTTTAAAAACCACCCTAGAAAATCATATTACTAATATATATGTTTTTAATTTTTCTTCTTTGTATTCTGACATTTTCTAGGTAAAATAAAGCTATTTTCAGTTTCTGATTACTGCTTCTGGTTTTGGTAGATTTCTACGTTTTACATACTGATGTTTAAATGGTAACACAGCTAATTTTGGTAACACTTACCTAAAGTAATTTGGTGTCTTGACCAGTTGTGGCTCAGTTGGTTGGGCATTGTTCTGCAAAACGAAAATTTGCTAGTCCAATTCTTGGTCAAAGGTGCATGCCTGGGTTGTGGTTTCATCCCATTTCGGTATGGTACAAGAGGCAACAGATTGATGTTCTTCTCTCACATCGATGTTTCTCTCACTCTCTTCTTCCCTCCCTTCCCCACTCTCTAAAAATAAATATAATCTTTAAGAATTAAAAAAATGAATAAAGTAACCTGGTTACTTGTGAGGTTAAACATTTTAGGCTGGGTTTAAACGTTTTCATTTATTTATCAAGGACACGTCTGAAGGCAACCAGGCATCCTAGAAAAGAGAAGAGAGCTAATACTTGGACAGAAACACCCATATAAAGTCACAGGAAAAAAGTAAAATGGTAGCTTATATTAAAAATCAATTTGTACTTAACTTTATCAAAACTTTAAAAAACTTTTGCTCTGCAAAAGAGCCTGTTTACAAAAAAAGGATGAAAAGACAAGCTATGGACTCAGAGAAAACATTGGTAAACTACATATGTAAAAAAAGATTTGTATCTAGAACATATAAAGTACACTAAAACCTTAACAATAAAGAAAGCAATTTAATTTGAAAATTGGCAAAAGGCATGGGAGATATTTTATCAAAGATAATATACAGATGGCAAATGAGTATATGAAAAAATGTTTAATATCATTATCTATCACATACTGTTAGAACTGATAAATTATTTTTTTAAAAAGTGGCAATGTCAAATGCTGACAAGGATATGGAAAAACTGGATATCTTATACCTTGCTTGTGAAAATGTAAAATGATGCAGCCAATCTAGAAATTAGTGTAGCAGCATCTTTGAAAACTAAGTATACACTTATGCAACCCAGCAACTGCACTACTAGACATTTATCCCTGAGCAGTGAAAATTTAAGTCCAAACCAAACAGTGAAAGACAAATACCATATGATCTCACTTCCAAGTAGAACCTAATCAACAAAACAAACCAGTGAGCCAAATAGAGCCAGAAACATGGAAATAAAGAGCAAACTGAGAGTGACCAGAGAAGAAAGAGGAGGGGGATAATTGGGCAAAGAAGGGGAAGGGTCTTCAAGGAACATGTAAAAAGACCACATGGACAAAGACAATGGGAGGAGGAGTATTGAATGTGGGATGTGACAGTGGGTAATGGGGGGAATATGGGGACAACTGTAATTGAACAACAATAAAAAATACACAAAAAAGAAAAGAAAATTTAAGTCCGCCAAAAATTGTACAAGAATGTTTACAGCAGCATTATTTGTAACATCCCGAAACTTGAAACACCCAAAATGTTCATCAATAATAGAATGGTTAAACGAATTGTGTTACATCCATACCATGGAACACATGGGATACAAAGGAATGAACTACTGATACACACAACAACTTGGATGAATCAAGGACATTATGTTGAGTGTGAAAGTCAATCTCAGAAGCTCACATAAGTATATGATTCTATTTATGTGACATTCTCAGAATAACAAGATTGTGGAGATGAGGAACAGATTAGTGGTTTCCAGAGGATACAGACTATCAGGTGAGGGGGAATATGGCTATAATGGAGTAGGCTGAGAGATCATGGTTGTGATGGAATAGTTCTGTTTCTTGATAGCTGTGGTGCTTATGCAATTATATGCATGATAAAGTATCAGAACTGTAAACATGTATACTGTACAAATGTCAGTTTCCTGATGTGAAATTATAGTTATATAAAATGTAACCATTGGGAGGAACTGTGTGAATCGTACACAGAATCTCTCTGTAATATTTTTTTTAATTTTCCTGTAACTATATAATTATTTCAAAATAAAAAGTTAAAATATATGTAGAACCAATAGAAAGCCAAAAATTAGAAAAAGAGACATGGATGGTAATAAAGCTGGGGTGTTGGGTAACTACTGGCAGAGCCTGCAATGTCTTTATGTCCCTGGATAGTATTTAAAAAGTATATGTGTAAAGCTATATGAATAGATGACACATGAGCACAATGGCAGGGGTTGACTGTGGGAGTGGAGGTAGACGGGGTAAAGGAGGGCAATGGGGAAAAAGTCAGGACAACTGTAACTGAACAATAAAAAATGTATCCTCTCATTCCTTTGTTAAACACAGATAATTCACATTTCTTCATGTATAGGCAGGTTGTAGGTTAGTTTTCTCTGTTTTAAAACTTCATATAAATTAGCTGATATAGACTTTTGTGTCTGTTTTCTTTCACTAGCACAATGATTTAGAAGTTTACCTATGTTATGTGTATCAATAGCTTATTCTTTTTTAATGCTGAGTAGTATTCTATTGAAAAGATATACTACAATTTCTTACCATTTACTTGTTGATGACTATTTGGGTTGCATCCAATTTTGGGATGTTGGACTTGTCTAAATTTTTCATTTTTTAAACAGTTTGCTTACAGGGCATTATAAAAAAACAAAACAATACAAAAAATCAATACAAATTATAACAAACCCCAAAACAAAAAGAAAACTTTTGTGTCATTTAGAAATTCTTTTGCTTTAAAGCAATAGTGTGTTTGACCAACAGTGGTTTGAACAGTAAGGACATTTATTGTGCCTTAAGAAATCTGGACATTCATATTGCCAGGGTTGGCCCAACAGTTTAAACATGTTATCAGTAACCCAGGCAATTTTTATTTTTGTTCTATTATTCTTGATGTGTTTATTCTTCTCCTAATATTTATGATCTTGCACTTGCAAGATGGTTGTAGAAATTCCCCGCTTATGTTCGTATTCAAGGTATGAACAGGAGGGATGGAGGCAGTTGCAGCATGTTCTCTCCTGTGCCTTTTATAAGAAGGAAAAGCTTTGCCAAAGTTTCCCCCAAAAGTTTAATGACTGGCTTCCCTGAAACAGTCACATTTTATCATTTGTGGCTGAGGTTAAGTGCCAAACCAGACAGATTAGGGCTCTGTTAGAAGAGATATTAGAGGGAATGGATGACAGATACAGAATTAATAATATTTATCATGATATTTTTTTCTTCGCCTCTTTTTATGAACTTATGTTTGTTTCTCATTTGAAGTCTCAACTTTTATCTTGTCAAGTATTTTTAAAAAGTGCATTTCTTCCAATGGCACTCTTACAGGTATGGGCTAGATAGTGTATTCTAAAACACTACTATGTTCCAGAATTTACCAGAATTTGTTCTAAAAGAGATTGCATAAGAGAAAAAGTCTATATTTAGGGTAAAATACATATAATCCCCCCAAATTTTCTCTAATTGTGATATCATGTCCATATTGAAGAGTTGCTCTAGCAATACAAAGATTCCATCTCAACTTCTCTATGTTTTAGGAGAAAATATTTCTAATTCTCTGTTTAATATTTCCATTCTTCTTGGACAAACTATTTTTGATATAACTCAAAATATTATATTTAATATATACCAGCTGTATAAGAGAAACCTTGAGTTTAAGATATGATAAACTAAAAAGAAAAGCTTTTATCACAACTTCCATGTACATTTTCATCAACTCATATGGTGCACATCTGGACTTTGATAGTTATGTGTTAGAAAATAAAAAACCAATACATCCAAATTTAATTTTAAAATCTTGCGGTTTTATCATTTTTTAATTAAATATTATTAGCATAATTATAAAGTAACCTATTAAAGTAATTTGAAGATAGTTGTAGAAGTGCATTCTTAGGATCTAAATGTGCTGTATTTAAAAATGTTAACCCATTGAAAAAGAAGACAAAAAGAAACTAATATCTGAACACTTAAGATATTCCAAACAGTAAGTTTGGTACTTTTTACACTGCCTTTGCTTTAGTCCTTTCTATATATGAACTAGATATTATTTGCCATTTGCAGGTGAGGAAACTAAGACCCAGAGAAGTTAAGTAATTTGTTCTAGGTCACATTAAAAATAAGCCCAGTTCTGTGGATTTATTATCCAGATATAATAAAGAATAAACAACCAACCTAGCATGCCAGAAAAGCCAAATCAATGCACATATTGGTAATAGAAAACTTTTTATTTATGTTGGAGAAAGAAAAAAATAAAATTTAAGGAACCCAGAAAGACATAAAATTTAAATGTGAAATATGTCTCCCACTTTATCATTATTACCATCAATAGCAAGCAGTTTCCAGTGATCTAATCTCTAGCAATTTTCACTTCTATTCCACCAAAGGCACATGACAGATGGATTTAAAAATGTTTAATTGAGGAAGATTTGTTCAATAATCAGGCAATTAAAATGTGCAGAAAAATATTCAGAGTACCAGCAAAGCAATGTGAAAAATTTACTAGACTTTAAATCCAGTGAAGATGTAAGATAAATGTAAAACAAAGATGTCACACAATTTGGGCAGACAAAGCACTTGAAGAAGAATCATCAAAGGATATAACCCCAGTGAATTTTATGATACACTGTCAGGCAAAACAGAACTGTGATAAAAGAATAGACAAAAAGAGTGAGAAAAAGGGTGAGGAGGTTGTGAGAGGATATGTTGGGGGAAAAAAAGAATAAAGAGAATGGGCTGTTTGTACAAAAATGAAAAAATGAGGCTCTTTTCTTTCAGATGGTGATCAGTGGCCACAGCCTTGAACACAGGAAAAAAAACATGATGATGCAATTATAAAAGAAAGTTAATGGATAGATGAGAAAAGCCTTGCTATGGTTGGAGTAACAGGAGAGCAAACTACCTTTGAAGAGGCCTTTAGGCCAAGCGCATAGTCAGGGAGCAGCTCTGTCCTTTGCAAACTGAATAGCAAGTAACTGCTGAGGCAAAAATTCTCTGTGTGTGTGTGTGTGTGTGTGTGTGTTGGGGTGGGGGATGCAAATGTCTTAAGACTTATTTTCCTGCAATCTTAATTGTATTGTTTGGAAAATAATTGAAATATTATTACTAATTATTCTATGATGTAGAATGTGAAATTCATATGAATTTTTAAGAGAAATTTCCCCATCTTTATTGATACGTCATTGACATATAACATTATGTAAGTTAAAGTATATAATTCATTGATTTGATTCACTTATATATTGTAAAATACTTACCATGGTAGGGTTAGTTGATACTTCCATCATCTCAGCAGTTATCATTTCTTATTTGTGATGTAAACACTTGAAAATTACTCTCTCAGCAACTCTCAAATGTGCAATACAATATCATTAACTATAGTCACCATGTTGTACATTTTATCTCCATGACTTATGTATTTTATAACTGGAAGTTTATACATTGTGAGCCTCTTCATTATGCCATCCCTCTTCTGCTTCTGGCAATCACCAATCTGTTTACTCTAAGTTTGTTGCTTTTGTTTTGGGTTTTTTTTTAGATTACATATATGTATAAATAAGATCATATGATATTTCTTTGTTTGATTTACTTCAGTTAGCATAATGTCCTCAAGTTTTCTCAAATGGCAAGGTTTTAATCTTTTTATGACTGGATAATATTCCATTAAATATATTATGCATATATCACATTTTCTTTATCTATTCATTCATCTATGGACACTTCGGTTGCTTTTATATCTTGGCTATTGTAAATAATGCTGAAATAAACATGGGTGTGCGTATATCTTTGAGTTAGTGTTTTCATTTCTTTTGGACAAATACCCAGAAGTGAAATTACTGGATCAAATGGTAGTTCTATTTTTAATTTTTTGAGAAACTTTCATACTGTTTTCCATAATGACTACACCAATATACATTTCCACCAGCAGTGTACAATGGTTCACTTTTATCAATATCTTAAACAACACTTATTTTTAGTAGTATGAACATTTTAACAGTATTAATTCCTCCCATCTATGAACACAGAATATCACTCCTTTTATTTTTTCCTTCTTCTATTTCTTTCCTCAAAGTCTTATACTTTTTAGTGTACAGACATTCCAATTCCTTCATTAAGTTTATTCCTTAAATATTTTATTATTTTGATGCTATTGTGATTAGATTGCATATTCAAAGTAAGTAACACTTCATCTTCTGAGAATAAAACAGGCCTTGAGATAGGGAAAGCAACATTCATTCATTCATTCACTTGACACAAAATTTTTTGATTGACTAGAAATAGGATTTTGCAGATGACACTGGTTCACATTATAAATTTTATAACCCAAAAGGGTTGGAAAGGAAACACTACCATGTTCGGAATTCTTAAATAGCTATGCATAGAAGCAGAATAAAATCTAAAATTCTCTGTTTAGCACAAAAAACCATTGTGTCTGTTCTTTAGTCTTGTGGTCTTTGCCCTTGTCTACCCCTGTACCTTCTCCCTAACCTCATCCCCTAGACTTTTATTCTTAAACACTATACTATGCTGCTGTTCCTAAAATTTGCCATGCCCATGATATCTCCTCTACTTAGAATGTGCTTCTCTTCTAAAGAACCTGGGAGCAGGTTTAATTGTTCCTCCCAGGCTCCCATGACATTTTGTTTATATTCCATTAAGGAAAATATCTTCATGTATCACTCTGAATAGTTTTCCCTTTATTAGATTCTATGCTCCTTGAGAGCAGTGACCACTTCTTTGGTTTCTCAGACTCGTATATCATATATTGTCAGAACCTAGTTAAGTATGTATTGAATAAATGTATTTTAATAAATGAATGAGGTCATGCAATGCTCTGTTTATATGTAGGCATAGGATAAAACCTATTAAATAAAGCCTGTTGCAGACAAAAGTAACAATTCATTGAATACTTGCTGGGAAAAAAAAGAGTTACATTAAAAAGAAATCACATTGAGTGGTAATCGTATGTCATTTTTTCCCCCCAGAATGTTTTAAGAATGTTTTAAAAATTTAAAGTAGCATAACCTTTCTTTTAAATCAAATTTCACAGAGAAATATAAACAAATGAGGCTAAACAGTGCAAACTTTCTCGAATGCCTGTGGGCAGGGAAGTGTTGGGGTTCCAGAGCTCTTTTCCACTGGGGGAAATGGATTAGAACTGTACTGTCACAAGTATAGAATATTATTATCTTACTTATGGGATTTTTCAGGTTATAAAATGTTTTTGCATTGTGTTATTTGAACCTCACAACATTGTTAAAATTTGAAGATTAGATATTATCTTAATTAACTAAGTCAAGGAATACTTAAGTGACTTGCCCAAGTCTTGCCAAGGATTGTCCTCACTGATGCTATGTATGGTGGCTACTTAATAAAAACAGATTCTAAGACACCTCATAGTCATACCAATGCTTATCTCTGTGGGAAGAATTGTATATTTATACTAGTATTCTCCACCCCTTCTTCCTCAACCTGTGAGTATTTAAAGTATCAGATAAAATAAATTTTTTGTATCAGTTACTTTAAAATGGGTACCAGGCTTAAACACTGACTTAGTGAAAATACCTAATTCAAATGTCTTCAGTTGGATCTGGCATTAGCCCATTTTTCTGTTACATGTAAAAATAAAAACTCCAATCAAATATGATTTAGTCATACATTAAACAATGTGTATTAAATTGTTTTAAGCACACACAAAAGGGTCGGTCTACACTATTGATAATTAATAATTATATTTTGGGAGGAATTATGTGAAAGTACCATGTTTTCCATTTATATTTGGAAATGAAGTGGACTCTGTAATTCATTAGTTTAATGGAGAAAGCAAAATAAAAGTGAACTTTTTTCTTTAAAGATTATAACAAAACTTTACATGCTTAAGAAATAGTTCAGGGGTAGGCAAGTCAATTTGTCTAAGAGCTCTAAGGGAAACAGAACTGAGAAACTCGGGTCATCTCAGGGCAGGTGGGAGAAGACACACTCTATCCAGGTGGTATACACACTGCTTGAAGTCAGTGCATTGTGCCAATAGAGAATACAGACTTAGTGTTACTAGATTTAATTTTTTAAGATACGCTGTAAATCTGTGTTTTTTAGACCTAATTTCTAACAATTAAACATTGGCAAAATATATAAAGTATAAAAGAAATTACTGTACTACTTAACATATTATGTCCGTACCATATTTAGTAATGTGTGGAATTACAGAATGAAAATCATTCCATTTTATTCATAAAGATAAATTTTCTTCCCATTATTTAGAAATATGGAAATAGCCCTGGCTTAGTAGCATATTTGGTTAGAACATCACCTTGCTCTGATACGGAAAAATGTGGAAATTAAAACAACAATCAAATATAATTATTTATCAGATTGGCAAAACACCCCAAATCCCTAAAATTAATTAAAGTTTGCATTTGCAATCACAGAAATCTATGCACTATTATTACAATTTGGTGGAAATGTAAAGAATAAATATCATTTGGAAAGTGTCACTTGTATATAATATAGTAATATGTATAAGAATGTCACATTCAGAATTATTTATAATAGCTAAAGAACAGTGAAGTTAACCTGCATATTTGTTGATAATATGAAGAATTCAATAAATATAATGCTACAGCTGAAATATTAGACCATAGCTGAGAAAATATAGAAGATTCATAACTGCTTACAAGGAAACTGAAAAATATTATTAATAATTATATTGGAGGAATAAGTATAGTGTAATTATGATTACATGAAAATATTTCTATGTGTACATTTGTATATGTGTTAGGTATTTAAAAGAGTACTGCATGAATGAGCATGGTAAGGGGGTGGAAAATGGTGGCCAAGTAGGTGGAAGCTGAGTCCATTTGCTCTTGCACCCAACTCAGGCACTTCGCTGATATTCTGAAAAATAAACTGAACATTTGATGGGATTTTCGCAGATAAGAAGTTTGGAAACCAAGAGGTACAGAAGACGCTTCACAGTAGGTGGTAAGGAGATTTTATAAGTGGAAGAGGAAATACCCTGTGTGTGGCACCTGCAGCCGCAAAATGCTGGTGCAAGATGACAGCTTTGAGGCTCCCTCCCCTCCTAAGACATGGAATCCCCAAGCCCAGGTTGGGAGCAACTTGAATACAAGAAGCTGGGGAGACCCAGCTCCCCCCGACAGAGACCAGCACACCCAAAGCTACAGTAGCAAATGCCAACTGGGAAAGAGCTGGAGAGAGAGGGATTCTATCTGCACCTTGGTTGGGCAGAGGAGGCTGGCGGCTGCAAGCCATGACTGTGAGAGACTCTTGACTTTTGGAGAGGTAGTATGTATGGAAAGCTGGAGAGTGACTCAATGCTGCAGTGAGAGTGCCCAGAGACACGTTTTAAAAGGGAAGTTGAGGCATGTGAGGCAGGGACCCCCAACTGCAGCTACCCTGCCAGCAAAGGTAGAGGATTGAGGGCACGGTTTGCTCCCACTCAGTGCAGCTGGGCAAAGAGATTAGAAAGGTGCACAGAGAAGGGATTTCTCAGCCTCAACAGAGGCTATACAGAGTGGAGAGTTTGGGACTGTCCTTTGTGAGGGCAGTGAACTGGAAACAGCAAGGGTGGGAGGTGAGAATCTGAGATTATTTAAAGCCAGACAGAGCTCCCTTCCCCGGCAGAGACTGAACCTCTTGGAAGGAAAGGTCATACCCAGTTCCCACCTCCAGCAGGATCAAGGCCACTACCAACTGTGAAGCTCTGCAAAACAGGTAGGTCAGGCTCAAGAACCCCTGCAGGATTCATTTTGCAAGAGAAAGACAGCAAGAGGAATGCCTAAAGGACCCATTTTGAACATCTTTCAAGGAGACAAAAAATGCACTCATTCCTAGGACCCTATTTCTCTGAGGCCAGCAAAGCAGGGAGATCAGAAATTGGTGCAGCAAGGGGGAATCCAGGCTCCATCCAGCCTTGGCTGGCACACAGAGCTGCCATAAACCATAAACACCAAGAAGGAAAGAGCTGACCTCTTTACATGGATGGGCCCCTCCATTGAAAGGGAAAGCTAATTCATCAGAAATCATTTATTATTGGAAATAAGCTGAGACAGATCAAGAAATAAAAACTATGACTAAGAACCAGGAAGAAATTAATAATGCAATAACTGAAATGAAAAATACACTAGAAGAAATTAAAAAGCAGGCTAGATGGAGCAGTGAACCAAATCAGCAAGATGAAAGACAAGGAAGAAGGAAATAGAGCAACAAAATAAAAAATGAGTCAAAAGAAATGAGGATAGTTTAAGGAGCTTCAGGAAAACATGAAACATAATGACTTTAACATCATAGGAATAGCAGAAGGAGAAAAAAAAGGAGCAAGGTATAGAAAACCTGTGTGAAAAAATAATGACAACAAATTTCTTTAACTTGGTGAGGGGAAAAGTCATTCAGGTTCAGGAATCACAGAGCTTCCCAATAAAGATGAACCCAAAGAGGCCCACTCCAAGACAAATCATAATTAAAATAGCAAATTTTAAAGACGATGAGAGAATATTAAAGGTTGCAAGGAAAAAACAGCTAGTGACATACAAGGGAGCTCCAATAAGGCTATCAGCAAATTTCTCAACAGAAACAATACAAGCCAGAAGGGTTTGGCATGAAACATTTTGTGTAATGGAAAGCAAGGACCTACAACCAAGACTACGCAATCCAGCAATGCTCTCATTTGAAATGGAATAGCAGTAAAGAGGTTCCCAGATAAAAGAAGGCTAAAAGAGTATAAAACCACCAAGTCAGCACTGGGAGAGAAGTTAAAGGGACTGCTATAAAAAGGAGAAGAAAGACAGAGAGAGAAAAAAATGAAACAATCACGAGTATGGAAAAAATGGTAATGAATAAGTACCTATCAATAATAACCTTAAATGTAAATGTATTAAATGTTGCAATCAAAAGACATAGGGTAGCTGAATGGAGAAGAAAACATGACCCACATATATGCTATCTACAAAAGACGCACCTCAGAACAGAAAAATCTCCACAGGTTAAAAGTAAAAAAAGATGGAAAAAAAATACTCCAAGAAAACAGACACAAAAAGAAAGGTAGGGTAGCAATGTTTCTACCTGACCGAAAAAAAAAAAAAAGGAGTTGAAAACAAAGGCCATAAAAAGGTACAAGAGGTACAAGGAAGGTCACTACATGACACTTAAAGGAATGATCCAACAAGAAGATATAACCCTTATAAACATATATGCACCCAACTTAGGAACACCTAGATATATAAAGAAAATCTTAGAGGACTTCAAGAAAGATATTGAGAACAACTCAGTCATCATAAGAAATATCAGTACCCCACTGTCAATAGTAGATATACCTTCCAAACCAAAAAATCAAAAAGGATTGTGTCACTGAAATACTCTAGACAAATAGACTTAATTGATATATACAGAACTTTTCACCACAAAGAACCAAAATATGTATTCACTTCAAATGCACAAGGAACATTTTCAAAGATAGATCACATGGTAGGACACAAAACAAAATACAACAAGTTCAAGAAAATTGAAATCATCACAAGAATACACTCAGATCAGAATTGACTTAAACTAGAAACCAACTTCAAGGGAAAAACTCAAAAACATTCAAATACATGGAGACTGAATAACATGATATGAAACAATGAATGGTTCAACAGTTAGATCAAGGAAGAAATCACAAAGTATCTAGAAACAAATGAACACAAAACAATAAAAAAAAAAAACTAAGGGATACAGTGAAGGCAGTACTGAGGGGGATTTGCATAGAAATATGGGCTTATCTAAAAAAAGATAGAAAAATCTAAAATAAACAACCTAACCCTGTCACACTGCATGGTGGCTATAGGGGTGAGTGTGCCACTGGGGAGTGCCGCAGAGAGTGCAGCACTCCCTGAAAACCTGAGGGAAACTGGCTGGGACCAGCTGAGGTGGGAGCAGGGCTCTGAAACCCGCAGAGCCCATGCCAGGGTTGTCGTGGATGAAGGGGATAAAACACAAAACATCATAAACACTTCTCTGTTTGCCAGGAGAGCCAATGGGGGCACTTTCCCCTCACTGGATAAGGCCATGGTACATCCTTCCAGTGGGGAAGGCTATGACATATCCCCCTAATGGGAAAGACCCCATTGCCCTTTATTTCAAGGCTCTTATTGAAAATCTTATCAGTGGGGTATGTAACAGAGATGCATATGTTATCTCATTACATTAGCATATTAAGGTTCACAGAAAATAGATACCTTTAAGAAAACAAGTGACAGGAATTCACTGATTTACATGGGTCTGAGAGGAGACCAGTCTAAACAAAAGAGAATGAAGATAAGGGCAAGCCCCTTAATGGTAAAAGGTAAGGGGTGTAAATAATGTGAAGGTCCTTCACAGCATGAGCTGACCAGAGATCTGAGGGAGGAACAGAGCACACTCTAAAGAATTTACTTTTAGGCCTGATTTCCTTGGCAACTGCCAGACCTGATTCAGAGCTGACTCCTGCATTGTTTCAAGCCTGAGCCAGGTGTGGAGAGGGGACCACCAAGAGATAAGGAGACTGCTTCTTGGCTGCAATGAAGACTCTGGCTGTTTCCAAGCCAAACTGAAAGGTGTGGGGGCCTTTTCGCCCCTTCTCTGTGTCCCCCAATTTCTGGTCTGCCGCCAATATCCGCCAATACCTGTCTTAGGTCGTATACCTCAGCGCGAGGTAACTTACCCGTCATTGGCCATTGACCATCCATGGCAAACCAGAGAGGGGAACAGGCCAAATCTCCTCAGGAGCCTGTTTCTCCAAGGCCTCCTGATCATTTCCAGCCTTGGGGCACTCCAGACTATCGGCAGGGTTATAGCTTCTGAAATCAGGCTGGGTGTTTCCCAACATAACCCAACATTTTCAAGAACAAAAGAAACAACTATCAATGCCCAGAGTGAATAAAAGGAAGGAAATAATTAAGATCAGAGTAGAATTAAATGACAAAGAGCAATCCAAAAGATCAATAAATCCAGGAGCTAGTTCTCTGAAAATATAAACAAAATTGACAAACACTAATCAGACTCATCTAGAAAAAAAGAGAGAGGGCTCAAATAAATAAAATCAGCAATGAAATGGGAGAAGCAACAACAGATACCACAGAAATACAAAGGATTGTAAAAGATTACTACAAACATCTATATGCCAAAGAGTTGGATAAGCTGGGCAAAATGGAAAAAGTCCTAGATATGTACAATCTGCCAAAGCTGAATCAATAAGAAGCAGAAAGCCTGAAGAGATTGATAACAGCTAGAGAAATTGAAGCAGTAATCAAAAAACTCCTGGCACACAGAAGCCCTGGACTGGATGACTTCACAGACAAATTTCACCAAACATTTAAGGAAGAAGTAATTCCCATCCTTCTGAAACTATGCCAAAAATTTCATAAAGAGGGAATACTCACAAACTCTTTTTTTATGAGGTCAGTATCATCATAATTCCAAAACCAGGTAGAGATACAACAAAGGAAGAAAACTACAGGACAATATCACTGATGAACATAGATGCTAAAATCCTCAACAAAACACAGGCAATCTGGATTCAGAAATACATGAAAAAGATCATACACCACAATCAAGTTGGAATCATCGTAGTGATGTAAGGATGTTACAATAATTGCTAATAAATAAATGTAATACACCACATAAACAACATGAAGGACAAAAATCACATGATCATATCAATAGAGGTGAAAAAGCATTTGATAAAGTACAGCACCCACTTATAATAAAAACACTCAGTAAAGTGGGAGTACAGGGAGCATACTACAACATAATAAAGGCCATATACAAGAAATCTTCAGCCAACATCATACTCAAAGCGCAAAAACTTAACATTTTCTCACTAAGATCAAGAACAAGACAAAGATGCCAACTTTCACCACTTCATCTGAACTTAGTATTGGAAGTTCTAGCCACAACTATCAGACAAGAAGAAGAAACAAAAGACCCTAAGTGGAAAGAAGGCAGTGAAACAGTCATTGTTTGCAGTTGATATGATAGTGCCCACAGAAAACTCTATAAACTCCAACAAAATCTATTCGACCTAATAAGTGAATTTGGCAAAAGAGCAGGATCCACAGTCAATATTCAGAAATTGAAATCATTTTTTTAACACCACCAACAAAATATCAGAAGCAGAAGTCAGGGAAAGAGTCCCATTTGCTATAGCAATAAGAAAAATAAAGTACCTAGGAATAAACTTAAGCAACAAGGTTAAAGACCTAGCCTCAGAAAACTACATGACACTGAAGAAAGAAATCAAAGAAGACACAAAGAAATGGAAGTATATACTATGTTCATGGATTGGAAGAATGAATACCATCAAAAGGTCCATACTACACAAAGCAATATATAGATTCAACCCAATTCTTGTTAAAATACAAATGGTATATTTCACAGACCTGGAAGAAATATTTCAAAAAATTGTAGAACCAGAATAGACCCTACATGTCCTCAGAAACCTTGAGAAAAAAGAACAAAGTAGGAGACATTGCAATACCTGACATCAAAATATACTATGAGGCCACTATAATCAAAACAGTCTGGACCTGGCATACGAAGAGACACATAGATCGATGGAACAGAATAGAGAGCTCAGAAATAAACCAAAGTCTCTATAGTCAATTAATATTTGACCGTGGGGGTATGAGCATACAATGGAGTAAAGGGAGCCTCTTTACTAAATGGTGCTGAGAGAAATGGACTGGTACATGCAAAAAAAAAAAAATGAAACTATACCACCCTCTTAGACCATACACCAGAATAAAGTCAATATAAGTAGTGACACCATAAAAGTCCTACAGGAAAACATAGGCAGGAAAATTTCAGCTATCCCTCACAGCAATACTTTTGTTGATATATCTCCTAGGACTAAGGAAATAAAGGAAAAAATGGGACTACTTTGAACTAAAAAGCTTCTGGACAGTCTAAAGAAACCATCATCAAAATGAAAAGGGAACCAACTGTGTGAGAGAACATATTTGCCAATGGAATATTGGATGAGGGTTTGATCTCCAAAATATATAAAGAACTCCTATGACTCAACACCAGGAAGTCAAACAATCCAATTAAAAAATAGGCAAAGGATCTAACTAGGTGCTTCTCCAAGACAGACATAGAGATTTCCCATAGACATATGAAAAAATGCTCAACATCATTAGCCATCAGAGAGGTGCAAATTAAACCTAAAGTGAGATGTCACCTCATACTTGTCAGAATGGTCATCATTAATAAATTAACAAACAAGTACTAGTGAGGATGCAGAGAAAAGAGAAACCTAGTGCACTATTGGTGAGAATGCAGACTGGTGCAGCCACTGTGGAAAACAGTATGGATCTTCTTAGAAAACTAAAAATGGAACTGCCTTTCGACCCAGCAATTCCACTGTTGAGTAGATATGCTGAAAATTCCAAAAGACCAGTTCAAAAGAATTTGTGCACCCCTATGTTCATACTGGCACTATTTACAAAAGCCAAGTGCTGGAAATAGACTAAGTGCCCACCAATAAATGGGTGGGTCATAAAACTGTGGTACATTTACACAATAGAATACTACACAGCAGAAAGAAAGTAGGAATGCCTACCTTTTGTGACAGCATGGGTAGAAATGAAGAATATATTGCTATTGAAATAATCCAGCTAGTGAAAGACAAATACCATATGATTTCACCTAATAAAAGGGATTTTATGAACAAAATAATCTAACAAACAAAATAGAACCTCAGACTTGGGAACATGGAACAGTCAAAATGATCAGAAGGGCAAGAATCGCGCATGATGGTGAAAAGAAGTGAAAGGTACTAGACAAATAACATTTATTAATGGCCTACAGACATGGACAACAGCGTGGTAATTAACTGTGGGAGCAAAGGTTGGGATGTGCAGAGGAGAGCAAAGGGGGAAAGATTGGGACAACTGTAACTGAATGACAATAAAAATGATTTAATAAAAAGAGAATGAGCATGGTCTAGTTATGTTTTCATACATTTTTTCTACATATGTTTTTGTTAGTTCTTAACAGAAGGACTGGAAAGACAACAGAATTTTAACATATGTTGTCTTTCAGAGGAAAACTTGGAGTGGAGAGGAAAACTTTGATCTTTCATTCTTATTACTTAAATATTTTTCCATTGAGGATATATTCATGAATTGTTATATATATGAAAGAAATGGAAAAGACCAAATAAAAGGATGCCAGTAAAATGGATTATGATAGCAATGAAAGATAATAATATGAAAAATAATGTATTGTCTATTGGCTAAAAATATTAAATTGAAATGGAAGACATACTATTAAATACAAGGCGTGACTGTGTTTAAATCTAAGATAGTGAGCTGTGTTACCTTGTCCAAGATTTTTGTATATAATACTTTCCTACTGATAGTATCTTACAAATAATAGATAATGAATGTAAATTGCTTAGTGCAGTTTTTGATACATTTAGTAAATTCTCTAAAAATATTAGCCATTATTATTATTCATTAGAAATTAAAGTTATGAAACTAAATCAAAAGAATTTGCATAACCATCTGTGGATAATTTTTGTCTTTTTATTTAGTTATTTATTATTTTTTCTTTATTGTACATGTGAAAGTTGCCAAGAGAGTATATCCTAAAAGTTTTAATCTCACACAAAAAATTTGTAAGTATGTATGTTTATGGATGCCCACTACACTGATTGTAGGGGATTATCTTGCAACATATACATTTATTGAGTCATGATGTTGTACACTGGGAATTAATATAATGTTACTTGTCAATTATATCTCAATAAAAATTTCAAAAGCAAGTTCAGTTATATTGCTCTAGTTATAACGAATTTTTGTGTATAGTGTTTTTAATTATAGTATTTTATACCATAAATAAATAAAGTGAAGTAAAATAAAATAATATAATATTTTTTAAATTAAAAAAGAATAAGCTTGGAGTTTTGCTCTGGAGAAGGTAAAATGGAGAGAAATGTACAAGCAAGTGATAACCAGACTCCTGTGACCAGCACTGTTGTTGAAGCAGATAGTATGGGGTTATGGGTGTGAGCCATTAAGATATCAGCGATGCTTCCTAGAGGAGATGACATTTATGCCCAGGTGTCTGAAACATTTTGCATAGAGGGCAAAGCATGTGTCAACAGGAGATGAGTTGTAGTTTGCTTGGTGAATGGTAGCATTTCTATGTCTATAAATGGGAGCATGGGGTGGGTTAATGTCATTTCATATAGTTGTATTTTTTTAAGATCACCAAATGACAAAAATGGATTTTTGTTAAAAAACAAAACAAAACAGATAATAGCTGTATAAAAGATGAATTAGCAGTGTAAAAGGAACCCAACATGCAAGGTATAAAACATTCTCCGTGGAAAATGGTCAAGGCCAGATGAATGGAAGGTATTTCACAATTAGGTGATAATGCCAGCTCATAATGAGTGTGGTCCCTTCCTTATTATCAGAGAAGATGGTTCTCCAGGCCAGTGAGTCATTTTGATAGGAAAAAAAAAAGACTTTGGACTTTGGACGCCTATGTAGGTAGATGGTATCTTTGGTCCTGTGCTGGCTTGAATGGATTTCAGTTCATGAGAGGTCCATGTTCTGCTCTGGCTTGGGATCATAGAATGTTTGAATTCTGTCTTACTCTACAGTTTTTCAGAGCCAAGAGGAATTGTGCAATTTTTGAAGCATATCTAAATTATCTCAGACAGCCTAGAAAAACTTATTTCCCACACTAAATAGATTCCCAGAGATACCTGACAAAAGAGTGTCCTCATCCTTGGAAAAATGTGAAACCTCCAAGAAATTTAGGATCCTTACTTTGAAAACCCTGGGATGCATATGGGGATTTCCCTTATGAATTGCAAAGGCATTCCAAAGCATCTTCCTGCCTTCTCAGCTCCTCTACTTTTTCTTTTCTCCCTGTAAATCCAAGTGAACCACCACATTCACCTCCCGACTCTCATCTCTGTTGCCACTCTTCAGGAATTCTCTGTCAAATCATATCCTCAGATATGCTGCTTCTTTCATATGAAATCCTGAAAATCAGAAGAAACTTGGTTGATTAAGGACAGCACCTCTAATTTGCAAGAACCACCTATACCTCTGCTATATGACCTCCTACCTCAGCCTTTTCAAATCTCTGAAATGAGTTAATACATTTTGGATACATTTATCTATTTTTGTAGAGGGTCAACAACAGTACATAGATATTTAGATATGTGAGTTACGTATTCAAGATAATGTGTTTGTGAAATTTTCCACTTCCCTTTTAGCTACTGATTTATTATTAAATATCTGTATATATAATAAGTAAAATATAGTAATGAAATATAATTGATTAAGGAAGAGGACTTCAGGATGGCGGAGGAATGAGTGGAAGTCACACTGACCTCCTCCCAGGACCAATCTGAAATTACAACTAAATTGTGGAGAAATCACCTGGAACAAACAACTGAACAATAGCAAGAGAGGAGCCTTAAAAGCTCAGACAGACAGAGGAATCAGCTTCAGAACTACCTAACTGGTAAGGAGTGTGGTAGAAGCTCAAGAAGGTGGACTAGGGGCCCATGGGTGGCAGTGACAGAGGGATATTGAAATGGCCAGTTTGATCCCCCTGAAAAGAGCAGGATCTAAACCATAAGTGGGGATCACCAGCTAACATCACCAGAGCCCAAAAAGCACACAGACAACAGCTAGCTGTGAAAAGCGGGAGTGTGCTCTCTGCCTGACACAGGTAGCTGGAGACACAAAGAGCCATTTCAAGGGCCAACACAAAAATTTGTAGTGGCAGCCACTTTCTCTGGGCTCCGGCAGAGGCGGGGGCAAAGTGGGCTGGAGCCACCTGAGGAGATACTGGAAAAGGAGGCTTGGGGGAAAGAACTGAGAAAGTGGACAGTGGGGTCCTGGTGCTGACTCACACCCCATTCTGCAGCTGCCATCTTTCTCAGGTAGACCATTCCCCTAACTGGCAGCAGCATGAAAGGACACAATAACTATGCTCCCAGTAGGCTTTGCCTCAGCCAGGTGTTGTGCAGGCCTGGGTGCTGAGTACAGAGCAGCAGTCACAGATAGTGGATTCTGGCTAAAGGGAATGAAGAGTGGTCTGGAGACTCTTGGTGAAAGTCTGGCAATGGAGGTGTTGGGGAGAGAAATGAGGGAGTAGCTAGGGGGACCCTGATACTAACTCCTCTTCCACATGGGACCAGCCATATTGCTCAAGCAGACTACTCCCCTGAGTGGCAGCAGTGTGAAAGAAAATAATAGCCCCTCCCACAAGAGGGACTCTGCCTCTAGGTTAACAACTAGGAGGAGACGGACACAGAGAGTAGATTCTTGGAAGTCTCTTAAAGACTGATGAAGGTCAGATGGGGTCAACAGCTGATGTCACCAGGCAGATCCAAAAAGGCGGGGGGGAGGGGGCAGTGTCTCCTATCAGAGAAATTCACATCACAAAGTCAGGAAGACAAGACAGATCAATTCAAGAAGCAGAAGCAAAGAAGAGGAGTCTCACAAATAATGGGAAGACAAAGTCACAGCCCCCAACTGAAGGGAAAGAAGGAATCTCCAGAAAGGGAACTAAATGAAATAGAGGCAAGTAAACTATCAGATATTGAGTTCAAAACAATGGTTCTAAGGAAGCACAGTGAGCTCAGAGAGCTCAAAGTGAATTATCAAAAATGACAAGGAAACTATGAGGAAGTTAGAGCAAACTATGTGAGTATGAAAAAAGACATAGAAACTACCGATAAGAGACAAGAGGGAATGAAGAGTACCATTTCTGTATTGAAAACACAGTAGAGAGAAACAAAAGAAGGTTAGATGAAGCCGAGGATTGAATCAGCAAGCTGGAGGCTAAGGTAGAAAAAATCTCCCAGAAAGAGCAAGAAAATGAAAAAAAGACTCAAAAATAAAGAAAAGGTGTTCAGGGAAATGCAGGACAACCTGAAATATAATAATATCCATATAGTAAGGATACCAGAAAGAGAAGAAGAGGAGCAAGGGTTAGAGAACCTGTTTGAAAAGTAATGATGAAAAACTTCCCTACCTAGAGGAGAGAAAAAGTCACGCGAGTTCAGGAAGCACAGAGGGTCCCATTCAAGAGGAACCCAATGAGGCCCACTCCAAAAAAAATCATCATTAAAATGACAAACATTAAAAACAAAAAGAGAATTCTAAAGGCAGCGAGGGAGAAACAGGTAGTACAGACAAGGGAGCCCCAATATGGTGAGCAGCTGACTTCTCAAGAGAAACACTACAAGCCAGAAGGGAATGGCAGGAAATATTCCAAGTAATGAAAAACAAGAGCCTGTGGCCATGTCTACTCTACCCAGAAAAACTCTTAATTAAAATGGAAGGCAGAATAAGGAGTTTCCCAGACAAAAGAAAGCTAAAAGAATACATCTCTACCAAACCAATACTACAAGATATGCTAAAGGGACTGCTTTAAGAAGATGAAGAAAAAATTTGAGAAAGAGAGGATCACAGGAACAAAGGGAAAAAATGAATAAATGCCTATCAATAATAACTTTAAATGTAAATGGATTAAATGCCCCATTCGAAAGACATAGGATAGCTGAATGGATAAGAAAATAAGACCCACACATATGCTGTCTACAAGAGACCCACCTCAGAACAAAGGACCTACAGACCGAAAGTAAAGGGATGGGAAAAAAATATTCCAAGCAAATGGACAGGAAAAGGAAATGCAGGAGTAGCAGTACCTATATCACTCAAAATAGATTTCAAAACAAAGGACATAAAAGGAGACCCAAAGGACACTTTATAATACTCAGAGGAAGAGTTCATCAAGAAGACATAAACATTATAAATATATATGCACCCAACATAGGAGCACCCCAATATATAAGGAAAATTTTAGAGGACTTCAAGATATAGACAGTAATACACTTACAGTAGGGGATTTTAACACCCCATTGTGAAAAACGTATAGTACTTCCAAACAAAACATCAAAAAGGATACTGAGGAACTGAATGATGCATTAGATCAAATAGACTTAACTGACATATATAGAACCTTACATCCCAAAGAAGCAAAATACACATTCTTTTCAAATGTACTTGGAATGTTTTCAAAGATAGACTACATGATAGAATACAAAACAAGCCTCAAAAAATTCAAGAAAACTGAAATCATAACAAGCATTTTCTAGGACCACAAGGGCTTGAAACTAGAAACCAACCTCAAGGAAAAAAATCAAAAACATTCAAACTCATGGAGACTGAATAGCATTCTATTAAACAATGAATGGGCCAATAATGAGATCAAAGAAGAAATAAAAAAGTTTCTGGGAACAAATGAAAATGTACACACAGCAGTCCAAAACTTATGGGACACAAGGAAGGCAATCCTGAAAGGGAAGTTCATAATAATATAGGCCTACCTCAAATATATAGAAACATTTCACATAAAAGACCTAACCCTCCAACTACAAGAACTGGATAAAAAACAACAAACAAAGCCTAGAGTGAGTTGAAGAACGGAAATAATCAAGCTCAGAGCAGAACTGAATGACATAGAGACTACAAGCACTATTCAAAGATCAACCAATCCAGGAGACGATTATTTGATAAGATAAACAAAATCAATAAGCTTTTAAGCAGACTCATCAAGAAAAAAAGGGAATGGACCCAAATAAATAATATCAGAAATGAAAGAAGAGAAATAACAACTGATATCACAGAAATACAAAGGATTGAAAGAAATTACTATGAGCAATTATGTGCTAAGAAATTTGAAAACCTCATTGAAATGGATAAAGTTTTAGAAAAGTATAACTTTCCAGCACTGAATGAAGAAGAAGCAGAAAGCCTGAACAGAGAGATAACAGCTGGTGAAATTGAAGCAGTAATCAAAAAACTCCTAGTACAAAAAAGCCCTGGACTGGACAGTTTCACAGGAGAATTTTACAAAACCTTTAAGGAAGAGCTAACCCCTGTCCTTCTCAAACTATTCAAAAATTCCAAGAAGAGGGAAGACTCCCAAACACTTTTTATGAGGACAGCATCATCCTAATGCCAAAAGCAGATAAAGACACAACTAAGAAAAAAAAACAAAAAAAAACTACAGGCCAATATCGGTGATGAACATAGACACTAAAATCCTCAAAAAAAAAAAAAAAATGTTGGCAAATCTCATCCAGCAATAGATTAAAAAGGTCATCCACCAGGAGCAAGTGGGATTGATACCAGAGATGCAACGGTGGTTCAATATTTGCAAATTACTAAATGTGATATATCATATAAACAAAAGTAAAGACAAAAACCACAGATCTTCTCAATAGATGTAGAAAAATCATTTGATAAGTTATAGCACCAATTTAGGATAAAAACATTCAGCAAAGTCGGAATAAAGTGGGCATACCTCAACATAATAAAGGTCATATATGAAAAACCCACAGCCAACCTCATACTCAATGGGCAAAAACTAAAACTATCCCACTAGGATCAGGGACAAGGATATGCACTTTCACCATGTCTATTCAAAATATCATTGGAAGTCCTAGCTTCAGAGATCAGACAAGAAAAAGAAGTAAAAGTCATCCACATTGGAAAGGAGGAGGTAAAACTATCATTGTTTGTTTTCAGATGACATGAGAGTGTGCATGGAAAACCCTGCAGATTCCTCCAAAAAACTACTCAATCTAGTAAGTGATTTGGCAAAGCAGCATGATACCAAGTCAATATTCAGAAATATAAGGCATTTTTGTATACTAAAAACAAAATATCAGAAGCAGAAATCAGGAAAAAATTCCCTTTGCTATGGCAACAAGAAAAATTAAGCACCTAGGAATAAACTGAAGCAAGAAGGTAAATGACCTGTAGGCTGAAAACTACACAACCTGAAGAAAGAAATTAAGGAAGACACAGATAAATGGAAGCACATACAGTATTCATGGATTGGAAGAATGAACATCATCAAAATGTCCATACGACCTAAAGCAGTTTATTGATTAAACACAATCGCTATTGAAATACCAATAACTTATTTCACAGAAATAGAACAAACATTTAAAAATTTTACATGGAACCATATATGATCCCGAATAGGTGCAGCAATTTTGAGAAAGAAAAACAAAATAGGAGGGATCATAATACCTGACATCAAACTATATTTCAAGGCCACTATAATCAAAAAAGTCTGTCACTAGCGTAAGAACAGGCACACAGATCAATAGAACAGAATAGAGAGCCCAGAAATAAACCCAAGTCTCTACGGTGAATTAATATTCAATAAAGGATGCGGAAGCATAACATGGAGTGAAAATAACCTCTTCAGCAAATGGTGCTGGAAGAGCTGGACAGCTACATGCAAAAAAATTATAATTCGACCACCAACTCACACCGTACACAAAATTAACTCAAGATGGATAAAAGAGTTAAATATAAGTTGCAAAACCGTAAAATTCCCAGAGGAGAATTTAGGCAGGAAACTCTCAGATATCTTACGCAGCAATATTTTCACTGATATGTCCCCTAGAGCAAGAGAAATAAAGGAAAAAGTAAACAAATGAGACTTCATCAAAATAAGAAGCTTCGGCACGGCTAAAGAAAACATCAGCAAAATGAAAAGGGAGCCGACCATATGGGAAAATATATTTGTCAATGTATCTCAGACAGTGGTTTGATCTCCAAAATATATAAAGAAATCACACGTCTGCACTCCAGGAAGACAAACAATCCAATCAAAAAATGAGCAAAGGACCTGAACAGACACTTCTCCAACGGGGACATACATAGGGCCCAGAGACATAGAAAAGGATCCTCATCATCACTAGCCATCAGAGAAATGCAAATTAAAACCACAATGAGATACCACTTCACACCAGACAGGAGGGCTATCATAAACAGATCAACAAACAATGGGTGCTGGCAAGGCTGTAGAGAAAAGGGAACCCAAGTACACTGTTGGTAGGGATGCAGACTGGTGCAGCCATGGGGGAAAACAGCGTGGAATTTCCTCAAAAAGCTAAAAATTGAACTACCTTTTGACCCAGCAATTCCATTTCTGGGACTATACCCTTAGAATCCCCAAACACCAATTCCAAAAAATGTATGCACCCTAATGTCCATAGCAGCACAATACACAATAGCCAAGTGCTGGAAGCCACCTAAGTGCCCATCAGTAAATGAATGGATCAAAACCTATGGCACATTTACGCAAATGGGATGCTATGAGGCAGTAAGAAAGAAAGCGCTACTGCCCTTTGCCATAGCATGGATGGCACTGGAGAGTATTATTCTAAGTGAAATAAGCCAGGCAGTGAAGGACATATATCATATGATGTCACCTGTAAGTGGAACCTAATCTGCGAAGCAAGAAAGCAAGGAAAATATGACCAGTGACATTGAAAGAAAGAAGAAACCGACAGGGACTGGAGGGATGGAGGGAGGGGCATAATGGGACAGGGAAGGGGAAGGGTTAGATCAAGGAACAGGTGTAAAGGACACATGGACTAAGCCAAGGTTGGTAAGGATTGAGCGGGGGAGGTCGGGGTAGGTGGGGTAGGGGAAAGTGGTGGTGTGTAAATGGAGACAAATATATTTGAAAAATTGTAAAGAAAAATATATAAATTAACATAAAAATTTTAAAAAACCACATGATCATATTAATTGACTCTGAAAAATGTATGTGAAAAAATTAATAAAGAGAAGTAAATAAATTTAGAGAAAGAAATATAATCAATTTCTGAGACTATTGACTTTGCAATGGAACAAATTTCATCTATTACTTTCATTCATCTTCATAAACATGCAAAGTCGAAATATTACCTCAGATAATGTGGCTCTAGAGAAAACTCACTGTTTGGACATTGCAACCAAAACTCATTCCTAATCAGTATTTCTGCATCAGCTTTATGGGGAAAAGAAGTTACATCCAACCTGAAACAAGCTATATCTCCTGGGTATATTAGCTAACATTAGGCAGAAAGTGTTCAAGGGTGAATTTTGGCAGTACCACATTTCCATCAGTACTGGAGAAGCAACTGTTGAAAAACCATTCTAGCTAATGATAATCAGAAAACCAAATATACACCTATTTTCTTCAGAAAAGAGAAAATCACAAATAATGACAGATAATGAAAAGATGATAGAAATGACCAAAACATGGGATTTCAAAGCAGATGTAGAATTTTTTTTTGTACAGAATCTTAAAAAGACTTTTGATAATTGTAATTCATTAAAATAAACATCCCTGTTTCCAAATCTTGGCCATTGTAATGAATACAGGGGTGAATATATTTTTATGAATTTGTTTTTCTGGTTTCTTCAGAGATATTCCCAGAAGTGGAATTGCTGGGTCATAAGGCAGTTCCATTCCTAGTTTTTAGAGAAAACTCCATAATGTTTTCTACAGTAGCTACACCAGCCGGTATTCCCAACAAGAGAGGGTTCCCTTTCATTTCATCTTTTCCAGCACTTGTTCTTTATTGGTGTATTGACAATAACTATTCTGATAGGCATGAGATGATATCTCCTTGTAGTTTTTTTAAAAATTAATTAATTTATTTTTTCAAGTACATTTGTCTCTGCCTACTCCCCACGACTTTCCCTTGCTTGCTCCTTCCCTCCCTCCCTCCCTCAACTCTTCCCCTTTGGTTTTGTCCATGAGTCCTTGCTTTATATTCCTTGACTTCCCCATTCCCTTTCTTTCCCCCTGCCCACCTCTCCCTCCTTCCCTCTTGTCCCTGTTGCTTTCTTTTTTTTCAGGGTTGCTGGTCTTATTTTCCTTGCATCTCTGTATTGTTGGTTACGTTCCACATATAGGTGAGATCATATAGTATTTGTCTTTTGCCCCCTGGCTTATTTCGCTTAGCATAATGCTCTCCAATTCCGTCCATACTGTCGCGAAGTTTAGCAGTTCTTTTTTTTCTTTATGCTGCGTAGTATTCCATTGTGTATATGCACCATAACCTTTTGATCCAATCATCTGCCATGGGCATTTAGGTTTCTTCCAACAATTGGCTATTGTAAATTGTGCTGCTTTGAACATTGGGGTGCATACATTCTTTTGAATTGGTGATTTGGGATTCTTAGGGTATAGTCACAGCAGGGGAATAGCTGGATCAAAAGGCAGTTCCATTTTCAGCTTTTTGAGGAAATTCCACACTGCTTTCCACAGTGGCTGCACCAGTCTGCATCCCCACCAACAGTGGACTAGGGTTCCCTTTTCTCTACAGCCTTGCCAGCACCTGTTGTTTGTTGATCTGTTTATGATGGCCATTCTGACCGGTGTAAAGTGATATCTCATGGTGGTATTGATTTGCATTTCCCTGATGGCTAGTGATGCTGAGCATCCTTTCAAATGTCTCTGGGGCCTCTGTATCTCCTCCTTGGAAAAGCATCTGCTCAGGTCCTTTGCCCATTTTTTGATTGGATTGTTTGTCATCTTGGAGTGGAGTCGAGTGAGTCCTTTATATATTTTGGAGATCAAACCTCTATCTGATGTATCATTAGAGAATATATTTTCCTATAGGGTTGGCTCCTTTTTCATTTTGCTGTTTTCTTTAGCTGTGCAGAAGCTTCTTATTTTGATGAGGTCCCACTTGTTTATTCTTTCCTTTATGTCCCTTGCTTTAGGAGACATATCAGTGAAAAAACTGCTGCGTGGGATATTTGAGAGTTTCCTGCCAATGTTGTCCTCTAGGACTTTTATGGTGTTGCAACTTCTATTTAAGTCTTTTATCCATCTTGAGTTTATTTTTGTGTATGGTGTCAGCTGATGATCCCATTTCAATTTTTTGCATGTAGCCCTCCAGCACTCCCAACACCATTTGTTGAAGAGGCTATCATTGTTCCATTTTATACTTCTGTCCCCTTCGTCAAATATTAGATGCCCATAGAGACCTGGGCTTAATTCTGGGCTTTCTATTCTGTTCCACTGGTCTATGGATCTGTTCTTCTGCCAATATCAGATTGTTTTGAGTATAGTGGCTTTGTAGTAGAGTTTGATGTCCAGTATTGTGATCCCTCCTACTTTGTTTTTCTTTCTCAAAATTGCTGCGGTTATTTGGGGTCGTTTTTGGTTCCATATAAATTTTTGAAATGTCTGTTCTATTTCTGTGAAATATGTCATTGGCATCTTAATAGGGATTGCGTTGAATCTATAAGTTGCTTTGGGTAGTATGGACATTTTGATGATGTTAATTCTTCCAATCCATGAGCACGGTATATGCTTCCATTTATTTGTGTCTTCCTTAGTTTCTTTCTTCAATGTTGTATAGTTTTCTGCATACAGGTCTTTTACCTCTTTGGTTAAATTTATGCCTAGGTACTTTATTTTTCTTCTTGCTATATCGAATGGTATTTGTTTTCTGATATCTTCTTCTATTTCATTCCTGGTGTACAAAAATGCTTTTGCTTTCTGAATATTGACTTTGTATCCTGCTGTTTTGCCAAATTCACTTATTAGGTTCAGTAGTTTTTTTGTAGAGTATACAGGGTTCTCTATGTACACTATCATGTCATCTGCAAACAATGATAGCTTTACTTCCTCCTTTCCTATTTGGATGCCTTTTATCTCTTTTTCTTGTCTGACCGCTGTGGCTAGGACTTCCAATACCATGTTGAAAAGAAGTGGTGAAAGCAGACATCCTTCTCTTGTTTCCTATCTTAGTGGGAAAGCTTTCAGTTTTTGCCCGTCAAGTATGATGTTTGATGTGGGTTCTTCATATATGGCCTTTATTATGTTGAAGAATGCCCCATTTATTCCCATTTTGCTGAGTGTTTCGATCATAAATGGGTGCTGTACCTTATCGAATGCTTTTTGTGCGTCTATTGAGGTGACCATGTGGTTTTTGTCTTTTCTTTTATTTATGTGAAGTATTACGTTTTTTGACTTGCTGATATTGATATTGATGATATTGTTTTTTGACCTGCATGCCTGGAATGAATCCCACTTGATCGTTGGGGATAATCTTTTTAATGTATTGCTGGATGCGGTTTTCCAATATTTTGTTGAGGATTTTAGCGTCTACATTCCTCAGCGAAATTGGCCTGTAGTCTTCTTTCTATGTAGGGTCTTTATCTGGTTTTGAGAATGGGGTCATGCTGGCCTCATAAAAAGAGTCTGGGAGTCTTCCCTCCTCTTGGATTTTTTGGAATAGTCTGAAAAGGACAGGGGTTAGCTCTCCTTTAAGTGTTTTGTAAAATTCACCTGTGAAACCGTCCGACCCTGGGCTTTTGTTGCCAGGAGTTTCTAGATTACTGCTTCAATTTCCCCACCTGTTGTCAGTCTGTTCAAGCTTTCTGTTTCTTCCTCTTTCAGTGTTGGGAGATTATACTTTTCTAAAAATTTGTCAATTTCATCAAGGTTTACAAATTGCATATAATTGTTCATAGTAGTTTCTGACAGTCTTTTGTATTTCTGTGGTATCAGTTGTTATTTCTCCTCGTTCGTTTCTGATATTATTAATTTGGGTCCTCTCTCTTTTTTTCTTGATGAGTCTGCTTAAAGGCTTGTCTTTTTCTTTATCTTTTCAAAGAACCAGCTTCTGGATAGGTTTATTCTCTGAATTTTTCTTTTCGTCTCTATGTCATTCAGTTCTTCTCTAATCTTGACTATTTCCTTCCTTCTACTTGCTCTGGAATTTATTTGTTTTTGTTTCTCCAGTTCTTGAAGTTGTAGTGGTAGGTCTTTTATTTGAAATGTTTCTGTCTTTCTTTGGTAAGCCTGTATTGCTATGAACTTCCCTCTGAGGACTGCCTTTGCTGTGTCCCATAGCTTTTGGACTGTTGTCTGTTCATTTTCATTTGTTTCCAGAAATCTTTTGATTTCTTCTCTTATCTCATTATTGATCCATTCATTGTTTAATAGTGTACTGTTCAGTCTCCATGAGTTTGCAAGTTTCTGAAGATTCTCTTTGAGGTTGATTTCCAGTTTCAAGCCCTTGTGGTCCGAGAAAAAATTTGGTATTATTTCAATTTTCCTGAATTTGCTGAGGTTTGCTTTGTGTCCTATCATGTGGTCTATCTTTGACAAACTGCCATAAGCATTTGAAAAGAATGTGTATTTTGCTTCTTTGGGATGTAAGGTTCTATATATGTCAGTTAAGTCTATTTGATTGAGTGTGGCATTCGGTGCCACAATATGTTTATTAATGTTTTGTTTGGAAGATCTGTCCATTTTTGACAGTGGGGTGTTGAAATCCCCCACTATCAGTGTGTTGGTGTCTATATCTTTTTTGAAGTCGTCCAACAATTTCCTTATATATTTCGGGGCTCCTATATTGGGAGCATATAAATTTATAATGTTTATGTCTTCTTGATAAATTCTTCATTTAAGTATTATAAAGTGCCCCTCTGGGTCTCTTTTCATGGCCTTTGTTTTGAAATCTACTTTTTCTGATACAAGTATGGCAGCCCCGGGCTTTTTCTCTTGCCCATTTGCTTGGAATATTTTTTTCCATCCCTTTACTTTCAATCTGTGTCGGTCTCTTGTCTGAGGTGGGTCTCTTGTTGGCAACGTATGTGTGGGTCATGTTTTCTCATCCATTCAGCTATCCTGTGTCTTTTGATTGGGGCATTTAGTCCATTCACGTTGAGAGATATTACTGATAGAAACTTACTCATCTTTTTGTACCTGTGTTCCTCTCTGTCTCATTCTTTTCTTTCACCTTCTTATACTAGTTCCCTTAGTATATCTTGGAGTGCTGGTTTGGTAGAGATGTATGCTCTTAGCCTTCTTTTGTCTGGGGAACTCAGTATTTTCCCTTCTTTTTTAATTGAGAGCCTCGCTGGGTAGAGCAGTCTTGGCTATAGGCCCTTGTTTTTCACGACTTGGAATATTTGTTGTCATTCCCTTCCGGCTTGTAGTGTTTCTGTTGAGAAGTCAGCTCCTGGGCGTATCGGGGCCCCCTTGTATGTTACTTTCTCCTTCTCCCTTGCTGCATATAGGATTCTCTCTTTGTCTTTGACATTTGCCATTTTAATGATGATGTGTCTTGGAGTGGACCTCCTTGAGTCCCTCTTGAGCGGGATCCTCTGTGCCTCCTGGATCCATGAGAGTCTTTCTCTCCTCAAATTGGGGAAATTTTCCATCATTACTTTTTCGAGGAGGTTCTCTATCCCTTGCTCCTCTTCTTCTCCTTCTGGTATCCCTATTATATGGATATTATTGCGTTTCAGGTTGTCCTGCATTTCCCTAAATGCCTCTTCATTCTTTTTGAGTCTTTTTTCCATTTTTTGTTCGTTTGGGGAGTTGTTTTCTATTTTATCCTCCATCTCACTGATTCGATCCTTTGCTTCTTTTAGCCTGCTTTGGCTTCCTTCTACTGTGTTCTTCAATTCAGAAATGGTATTTTTCATATCCTCTTGTGTCTTCTTGATAGTTTCTATGTCCTTTTCCAGGTTGCTGTATGTTTTGTATAGTTTTGTAAGTTTTATATGTTGTAAGATCCTGATAGTTTCTCTGCCGTTTTTCACAGTTATCTTTGAGCTGGCTGAGCTCACTGAGCTTTCTTAGAACCATTGTTTTCAATTCAGTATCTGATATTTCCCTTGCCTCTATTTTATTGAGCTCTCTCTGTGGGGAGTCCCCTTTTCCAGTCATTTGCGGCGAACTTCTTTTTCTTCCCATTTTTGTGAGAGTCTGTTAAGTAATTTACTTATTTATTTTGTTATTTTTGCTTCAGCTTCTATTGGGCCGTCTAGATTTCCTGTCTTTGTGGATTAAAATTCTATGGTAGTAGGCGGGTCTTTTATTTATTTATTTATTTATTTATTTATTTATTTTTCCTTTACTTTTCTTTCTGGGCCTGCCTCTGATGTTGTCAGTTGTTGATCCTATATGGCCTTGGGTTGTTTGTTTGAGCCTTCCAGGAGTCTACTGTCTGTGTCTTACTCCTGCTTTGGGCAGCTGTGTGACCCCTTCAGCCAGGGATCCACTATTTCTTTGGATCGCTCTGCTCTCTTTTGCTGGCTCCTTGATCACACTCCCCAGCTCGGCAGTATCCCCCACCAGCCTGGGCTAACACGTGCTTGCCCCAGCCAAGGGGGTTTCTTCGCTATCTCACATACTCGTCTGGCCCCCAGGCCGGCGGGCACCCCGGCAGTGGTCTGTTTAGGGTCTTCTATTGTCTGCTTTCCCCGCTTTTGGCTCTTTGGGGGCGTTGCCTGCCAACCCCAAATGGAGACTCGGAAATGGGAGTAAGTCAGCTCCAGGACTCTCTGGTTAATTCTATCTCCATTCTATCCTCAAGGGACCCTAGGCAGCTCTGTGACCGCTTTAACCCAATATCCATTGTTTCTGCGGCTTGCTCTACACTCGTGCCCCGTGCGGGTCGATTTACACCTGAGCTCCCTGATCTGTGTACTCTCTCGCAGGTCCCATCGGTGGCAACCTGTGGGAGGCCTTGCCAGCCTTCCCGAGCCCTCACCAGCCCATGCTGATCCACACACATGCTCTCCAACCCTCGCTGGCCACTTGGCACAAGTGTGCGCGACTGCATTGGGTGGTTTTGGGCTCTCTATTGTGTGCTTTTTGGCTTTTGGCTCTTTGGGACTGTGTCCTTTTCCCACGCAATGGAGACTAGGGAAAGGAGAAGGAGTCGGGACTCCCCGGTTCCTCCTCCCGTTCTTTCCCCCAATGCCTCTGTTTCCAGTCTCTACTTAGGGGTCTCTGGGCAGTTCTGCCACCCCTTTGGCCAAGGATCCACCACCTGTGTGGACAGCGTTTCAATCGCGGGCAGTCTGGTTTTTGCGTGCCCCACTCTGCCTCTTTGGGGGAGTGCCTTGCCTGCCCAGAATGGAGACTAGGGAATGGGGAGGGAGTCGGGACTCCCCACTTCCTCCTCCTGCACTTACCCAACACCTCTGTCTCCAGTCTTTCCTCAGGGCTCTCCCAGCCAGTCTGCACTTAGCCCCCCAGCTCACACACGCACAAGCTGTGTGGAGCGCACAAAAGGCAGGTTTATTGATTCTTTTATGTCTGAGCGAGATGGTAGCTGCAGAGTGGGAGATGTGTTATCACAGGGGCTCCACCGGGGGCCATGTCAGTTCTCTTCACAAAGTTTTTCTCACCAGTCTTTTCCCAGGCACCAGCCCACCCTGCTGCCGCCTCTACCCAGAGATCAAGGAGGGTGGATCCCACTGCAATTTTTGCGTTGGCCTTTTAAATGTCTCTTTGCATCCCCAGCCAGCTGTCTCTGTATTTTCTTGGTTTTAGCTGCTATAGTTTAGAGGTCACTGTTTTTAATTCAGACCCTGTTCTTCTTGGGGGAAGCTAACTGGCCGTTTCAATGTCCCTCTGGTGCTAGTGCCCGTGGGCACCCAGCCCACCCTCTCGAGCCTCCACCACACTTCTCACCCGTTGGGATGTGTGAGAGTCAAATCCACTGTCTGTCCGTCACTCCAAGGCTCCTCTCCCTCTATCATTCCATTGTTTTCCAGGTGATTACTCCATTATTTAGTCACAATTCCAGTTTGGTCTTGGGAGGAGGAGGTCAGTGTGACTCCCATTCACTCCTCCGCCATCTTTCCTCCTAATTAACACTTTTATCCCGTTCACAAATTGCTTCTTGAACAGGCTTCTGGAATAAATTAAGTTTGAGAACCAGTGTTCCACTGTAGGTGTAATCTTAATATGCTGCTGAGAGGATCTGAGTACTCCATTTACCTACACTACCACCTTGACTCTCTCCTTGTAGTTTTAATTTGCATTTCTCCTATGATTGGTGACAGTAAGTCAATCATTATGGATAATCAAAATAGACAATTTCATATGTCTATTGGCCATCTGTATGTCCTTTTTGGAGAAATGTCTAGTTCCTTTCTCAATTTTTAAATTAGATCATTTGTTTTCTTGGGTTGAGTTGTAAAAGCTCTTTATAAATTTTGGATATTAACCCCTTATCAGATATAACAGTGGTGAATATGTTCTCCCTTTCAGTAGGTTGTCTTTTTATTTTGTTGATGGTTTCCTTTCCAGTGCACAAACTTTTTAGTTTTATATAGTCTTATTTTTATTTTTAGTTTCCCTTGATTAAGGAGATGTATCAACAAATATTGTTACATGAAATGTCTGAGATTTCACTGCCTATGTTTTTTCTTAGGATTTTTATGGTTTCAAGACTTCCGTTTAAGCCTTTAATCAATTTTGAGTTTATACTTGTGTATAGTGTAGAAAGGTGATCTAGTGTCACTTTTTTATGTTGTCCCAACAGCTATTTGCTGAACAGACTGCAATTTATCCCACTGTATCTTCTTGCCTCCTTTGTCAAAAATTAATTGTACATAAAGGCATGGATTATTTCTGGGATCTCTAGTCAGTAGATGAGTGAATAAAAAAGCTGTGGTACATTTACACAACAGAATACTGCTTGTCTGTAAAAAAGAAGGAAATCTTACATTTTCCTTGGTAAGCATGGATGGACCAAGAGAGCACTATGCTAAGTGAAATAGGCAAATCAGGGAAAGAAAAATACCATATGATTTCATTTGAATGTGGAATCTAATGAACAAAATAAACTGACAAACTAAATAGAAACATTTCCAGAGATACAGAGAACAGACTGACTACTGTCAGAAAGGAGGGAGGTTCGGGGAGATTCTGTAAGGGATTTAGAAAAAACAAAGACAACAGATTGTGATCACTAGAGGGAAAGGGGAGTAGGGGTTGTGAAGCAGAAGATGATAAAAGGGGATAAGTGATGATAGAAAGAAACTCGACTTGGTTTGGTGAACACACAATACAATATACATATGATGAATTATAGAGTTGTACACTTGAAACCTGTATAACTTTATTAACCAATGTGATCCCAATAGATTCTATAAAAAAGAATCATCATTCAGGAAAGGATTGGAAGGGAAGTAGAACTGGGCTGTGAAACAGCAATTCAAGTCCCAACAAAGCCTCATCCAATTCATTGAGAAGATTTGGAGCAAATATTGTGCATCAAAGTTGTCTTACTTTGGAAAAAATGAGAGTATTTTAACTCCTAATCCCTCCATCACCAGATCCAGGTTATTCTGGGAGAGCATGATCTGGTGCATGGCATTCCTGCAGCTGAGGCAAGTCCTGAAAAAGCTGACTCCTAGAAGCTGTTGATTTCAGTGTTGACATCCAGTTCTCAATTAGCTGGGCATAAAGTAAGTAAATAGATAAACAAACAAAAAACAACAAAAATAAACATTGTTCTTTCACTTATGTAATTTTTTTCCATTTTAAAGTTACAATCTTTGCAAAAGTCATCCCAGTGACAGTTTAAATATCTGCTTAATGTCACTACCTCTGCTTAAAAATAATTTTTTAATCAAAATCAAGAAATGCATATGTGTTAATATTTCAGTTCTTCCACTGCAATTTTCTCAACCATGTTTAAAACAAATTTTTTATTAATAAATGTAGAACCTTTTAATTAATTAATTTTTGGAAGTAGGAAATCATAAGTCCCTCCCAGATATTCTAGATTCTGGTTAGAGGAATATAAATATTAGTTTACCTATTTTTCTTATTTGAACATAGAAAGAATTTAAAATGCATAATTTTGGAAAAGACATGGATGTGCAGTAGAACACCTGCTTAGCCCTTGTTTTCTTCTAAGTAGTAGTTTCTGATTGATGAAATTGCACACATACAATATATATGCATCGTATGTTTAAGAATATTTAAGCTAATACATTTTTACTTATTCACATGAAGTTATTCATAGTTCTCTGTTGTTAATTGCTTGAAATCTAGGCAAGTTTATGACTTTAATAAATTTGTCTTTATTTTATATTCTACAAAGCAACAAGGTATATGGGAAGATATTGTATATTTCCAATGAAAGACTATCAATTCAATATTATTGTTTTTTATTTGTAACAATTATCTACTTAATAGCAGTATAGTTTTATATAATTAGAGGCAGTGTCTTCCATTTTCTAACACAGTATCTTAACATACTCAACATTCAATGATAATTCAATTGCTGAATGATAATCATAAAGAACTATGGTACATTTTAGCTGGTTTTAGGTTATCCTGTTAATTTCATTTTCCTTGTAATTTTTGTAATAGATGTCTATTGTAAGAATATTATTTTCATCAGTTGAGAAAACTGAAATCTCCCAGTGTTCTGCTAGTCCCTGTCTCTTTCCATAGAAATAAACAGTTTTGATAGAGTCTAAATTAAGGACTCATATTTTTAAAAAGTCTGTATTTTGAAGAACTGTAAAATGAGTTCTTTTCAATCCAGAAAATGAGATTGACTGGTAGAGTCCAGGACCTCAAACTTTGAGTTTGTCATCACATTTAGGAATTACCTTGTAAAATGCCTTAACTGCCAGGATACGAGAAAAGGATGTCATATAACTTACTTACAAGTCCTAGGCCATAGAGAGCTTTAGAAATTAAAATGAAAACACTGGAATGACTGTTGGAAGGCAGAGCTATGCACAGAGCATCCATATAATGTGCTCTGTGTGGTTGGCATTGCTAAACAGACAAGCTGTCACATTCTGTACTAGCTGAATATTCCAGAGCTCTTCCTCTGTCAACCAAGGTAGAGGACATGGAGGTAGTCAAACCTCAAGGTGACAAAAACCTAAAGTAGTGTAGTGAGCTCTGTATTACTGAGGAAAATTTAAAAGAATAGGTGGGGAGAAGCATCTCTGGACACAGCACCTATATCATAATCCAAATGCATCCTTGAAGTGAGAACAGAACTACTAAAATAAAGGCATATTGTGTCATGACAGTGACTGCTTAGTAAAACTAAATTTTAAAAAACAAAAACATAACCTCTAGAAAGTGTTATATTACATTTGTCTAAACAAAATAAAAAACAACTATTTCTAATACAGCAACCATTTGTAGGAAAAAAGGATAACATTTTGAAATTCAACCAAGAATGTCACTATGAATTTATTAATAGATTATTTCTGTTTATTAGAAAATAATAATAGCATGTTTTATTTACTTAGAAAAATTTGTATTGTTTTTGTTGCTTATTCTAAAAAACACCCTACTATTTTTTCTATTTTTTATAACTATCTTCATAAGAAAAAAATGATAATCCTCAAATGGCCACAGTACGATACAGTAGCAATTTTCAACATGTGTGACAAAAGAATTTTTAAAACATACCTGACTGTTTAAGTTAGGGGCCCTGATATCTTTTCTGTTAGATTGTCAAAAATAAATAAATAAATAAATAAAAAGACAGCAGTCAACACAACAATAATCATCCGGTGTTAAAGAATTAATATTATACTTATTTTTGTCATATTGATGTGCCACAGAGTTTAGTAATTAGTTTATGTGTGCCATGTAATAAAAAAAAAGTAGAAGATCTTTGGGTTATAGGACAAATCTATGAATTATGGCTATTTGGTGCCACCTAGTGGTAGAGGGCTTTTAAAATCGGTTTAAGTTATCTTTTAGAAACTTTATAATGAAAAATAATTTATAGATGCAAGGATTCTCACATAGAATAAATAAAAAATTACGACTAAATGATTTGGCACTCATAGACTTTAACTATATTGTCTGTTACCATTGACACTGAAGAGACATTTGGTTTGACAGCTATAAATATACAAAATGCCTAGTAACTTAATGAGATTTGAGGTTGACAGGTTTTTACTCTTTTCTATTTTTATTTCTTTGTTGGTTGGCTTTTGGTCATACATAAAAGTTTTGTATAAACTTATGAATAGTTTACTGTCTGGTAATTAAGTATTACTTAAAATACCATTAATATAATAAATGACAATCATATCATTCTGTCGTTAAAATGAAAATAACATATGCATTATAACATACAGGAGGCTTAAAAGTACCAGATAATTTTTTCAGAACTTAGAATAATGAGCATTTTAATTTCAGTGGTCACATCAACATGCCTTGTGCCTGACCATCTTTTTTTTTTATTTTTATTTTTGGAAGTTGTTTCACTCACAACATCTAGAAAGATCAGATGAATGAACCAAGTGGCCACCCCTGGGGTACAGTTAATTGGACTTGATTGGGTGCTGGAAGGAAATTAGGAAATTAAAAATAATCTGATTCTCTCTTCTGATCATTTGGGATGGGGGCACTAAGAGTTTATATCAAATGAATGAAGGTAAGAATTTAGTGTGAAAATTTATGATAAGCCAAGACTGATGACAATACAATAGACTGTCAGTCATTTTCAAGTTATGGAACCACAAAGAAACAGAATAAGTCAGTTTTAAATAAATCAGAATAGTAGAACAAAAAGTAGGAAAGAAACAAAAATGAGGGACCCTATAAATTATGAGAGAAAGGAGTAATCTTAATTCTTGACTTTCAGTTCCAGTTTTCCTGTGCACATGCATTTGACTTGTTTCTTGTCCTTGGTGGTCTCTGACAACACCTTCAATTAAATTCATTTTTATTTTAATTAGAAGGTTTTTAAAACATTTTTTCAACCAAATTACTTTATACTATAAAGTTATGTTTCAAATTTGGTAATGTACATTTCTTCAGTTAGGAATAGTGCCTTTCACAAAAATATTTATAATATTATAGAATATTTTATTATAATTTTAATTTTACATGGAATTTCTAGATTTGATTGTGGCTTTGATACTATTTTAAGACATATACAATTTTCTCCTTTAAATATCTTTCTTTTCTTCCTACTTAGCAAATACCTAACTTGTTGCCTCTGAAGAGAAGTGTTTTGGGGTAGATTTTTGTAAACATTGCTGTTCCAGGCTTGGATTTCCAGAAATCTGAGGGTGGGTTCTGTTATTATGAGAGCAGTGAGACTAGGATAACACAGTGTAAACCTATGATCTGAACAAACATAAAGTGAGAAAGACTTACTCTACTCCAGAAAAACACTGTTACTGAGAAGTGGAGAAGAGAGGCTTGTAGGATATAGAACATAAGGACGATTAGTCCTTCTTCTTGAAATCATTACTGGGAGTGGACATGGGGAAAAGTAATAAAATCCCAGGAAGTAAATAGAATTATATTCTGTCTAGGCCACCAAAAGTTTTCATAGCTCCATAATATCTCAAAAAAAGAAGTTAAGGGCTCTGGGATGTACAGGGCCAAGTGGCCAGGCTGAAAGATCTGTAATGATAACAAAGGCCAGCGAACCCCTTTCTGCCATCCATGAGCCTGTATAAGACCCTATAACTAGCCACCACCTTGGGAGGTTTCTAAGAAGGGCTGAGATTAAGTCTTCACTATTTAAGAAGAATGGGGCCTAGGAGTTAGAAATGAAATTTACATAAAACAATAGTTCTTGTACATATCAGTACCTGGACTGAAATTCTACTATATACATATTTCTAAAATATAAAGTATTTGTTATTGTTTTATATTGGCCAACATTTACACTAATTTTACAAACACATTAATAAAGTTTTTATGCTGTTCATTAGGGGTATCTCCAAAAAATGGCTGCTTCGTCATCACCCAAGTGAAGTTAAAACAAATGCAGATTCTCAGACAGCACCTGGGATGCACTGCCTTGCCAGTGTTTGAGCTTAGGGGGAATTTTTTGAAAAGAGTGGCCCAGTTTCTTTTGATTTGTATGAAGCTTGGGAACCAACACTTAAGCTGAGAGTATCCATTAAAATTACTCCATGGTTAATCAGTCTTTATTACATAAACCTCTTTTGGTCAATTATTGTATATTTGGAAGACATTTTATATAGGAGAAAAATTGTTATTTTTAGCAATTTGATTTAAAATTAATTTGTAACTTATGCATAAATAATCCTTGCTATTAACAATAAAAACCCTAGCTGGTGTGGCTCAGTGGATTGAGTGTCAGCCTGTGAACCAAAGGGTTGCTGGTCCAATTCTCAGTCAGAGCACATACTTGGGTTGCAGACCAGGTCCCTGGTTAAGGGCACACAAGAGGCAACCACACACTGATGTTTCTCTCCCTCTCTTTCTCCTTCCTTTCCCCCCTCTCTAAAAATAAATAAATAAAATCTTTAAAGATACCATTATATGCTTATATGGACTTCTCTTACATTAAACATATTCTGGACTAAAGAACACTTTTTGAAAGACTTAGACAGAGCAGATACGGATTTCTCCTTAGTGATGAGTTCCTTCTTTTAATCTGTCATTAACCTTGTCCAAACCTTGGGACTTAAAGAGCGAGAAAGATGGAGTTAACAGTGGTTCTAGCCCTTCCTACCACTTACCATTCAGTGTTGTAAGAATTGAACCACATAAATGATTTCAGCAGTACTGTTAGATTGAGTATATCTTTGACATCAGAATGTTAACATACATACCTTAATTTTGATGTAAAATTGTTTATTTAAGATGAATATCTCCTTTTTCCCCCTTCAGAAGGGCATACGAAAAGAAAAAGGCAAGGAGAACAGATAGTCTAACGTCACCTACCCTTCAAAATTAACAGATTAATTTATTTGGACAGAATTATTAGTTAGTGGGAGGTAAACTAAAGAAAGAGCATAAACATATTTTTAGGACCAAGATACAAGAGTGAGTGGGTCCTAGTATGAATCACTGCCTTGGCAAGGTGGGAGGTTTGTGCTGGTGGTAATCTCCAAGTGAACTCTTGGCCCATTCATGCCACTAGGCTGACTCAGTACAGGACATGGATGACAGAAGTGAACTTAGTCTTCCAAAGCTTTACTCCTAACCACAGGGATTGGGTCTTCTCGTGTTTCTATTTAGAATATATACAAGGTGCCCAATGAAAATCTACTGAATTAAATTGAATATAGGAACTCTCAGGTAAGCTCATTTTGCTGTGCCTGAGGTAAATAGAAAGTGTCAGTAATTCTGGGACTTTGCCTCTGCCTTGCTATACTCATATACCATATGGGATAATGGTGTACTCATATACCATTGAATGATATATCTGTATATACCATTCCAGTGTAACACACAAAGTATTTCAACTGCATAGCAAAAAGCCACTAAGCCAACTTGATATTTTGGGGAAATTATCTAGAGAAGATAGTGAACAGACATGAATTTTGGAACTGACCTTGTAAAGAATGAAAAAAGAGCATACTAAGAGATGGATCTGCTATACAAGGAAAGGGGTGGAAATATGACACTGCTTGGTATAAATGAGAAAGACTCAAGCTAATGCAGATGATAAATGATGAAAGCTCAGGGTACTTGAAATAATTGAGAAGATGGGCCCGAGACAAATTTAAAAAGTGAAATTGGTAGGTTTTGGTGATTAGGTATGGGTGGCAGGGAGCTCACTATGTCTTGTGATTCTGTTTTTTTTTTTTACTAATTGAGCAAAAGGGAGTCTTATAGAAACAGGAAATATCTTAAGACATGGGGGAGATTTCAGACAAAGGTAATAAGTCATATCAGATGAATTGCACTTGAGGTATATGTGGGGCATTTATTTGGCAACAAAAGCAAGTAATTGGATATGTAGGTCTAAAGTTCCAAATAGATGTCGAGCTTTAGATATACGTTTGGAGATTTTAAACACACAGGTGGTAATTAAGAGCATGAGAGGTAGAGACAACAACACACTTATAGTAAGGGATTTTAACATGTCACTGTCAACAATGGACAGATCTTCTAAACAAAATATCAAAAAAGACATTGCAGCATTGAATAATGCCCTACATCAAATGGACTTAACTATTATATAGAGAACCTTTCATCCCCCAAAATCAAAATACATCACTTTTCAAATGCACATGGAAGATTTTCAAAGACAGACCACATGACAGGACACCAAACAAGCCTTAACAAATTCAAATGAATTGAAGTCATATAAAGCCTTTTCTTGGATCACAATGACTTGAAACTAGAAATCTCAAGGAGAAAACTAAAAAGCAATGAAATCAATACAGACTGAATAACATGTTATTAAACAATGAATGGGTAAACAACAAAATCAAGGGGAAAAAAATCAAAAAGTTTCTGGAAACAATGAAAATGAACACAAAACAACACAAAACCTATGGAAGGCAGTCCTGAGAGGGGAGTTCATAGCAATGCAGGCTTACTTTAAAAATATAGAAAAATTTCAATAAACAACCTAACCCATTTCCATCTATGCTGTCACAAAGGGTAGTAGCTCCTTCTTTATTTCTGCTGCACAATATTCCATTGTGTAAGTGTACTATGGCTTTTTGATCCACTCATTTACTGATGGGCACTTAGGTTGCGTTATGCTAAGTGAAATAAGCCAGACGGTGAAAGACAGATACCCTATGATCTCACCTATAATCAGCAAAGCAAGCAGGCAAGGAAAATATGACCAGCAACATTGAAAAAAAGAAGAAACCAGCCAGGAGGGGAGGGAGGGGAGAATGGGGGAGGGGAAGGGTCAGATGAAGGAACAGGTGTGAAGGACACATAGATGAAGTCAAGGTGGAGAAGGATGGAGGGGGTGAGGTGAGGGTGGTTTGGGTAGGGGAAAGTGGTGGCGGGTAAATGGAGACAAATTCATGTGAAAAATGAAAAAACAAAGGGAAAGAAACCTAACCCTACATCTACAAAAGCTAGAACAACAACAATAAATGAAGCCCAGTGCAAGTAGAAAGATTGAAATAATCAAGATAAGAACAAAACTAAATGACACAGAGACTAAGAGAACAGTTGAATGGATCAAAAAACCCAGGAGCTGGTTCTTTGAAAAGGTACACAAAAGTGACAAGCCTTTAAACAGACTTATAGGAAAAAAAAAGGGAGGGGGAGATGACACAAATAAATCAAATCAGAAATGAAAGAGAAATGACAACTGAAACACAGAAATACAAAGGATCATAAGAAATTACGGCCTGAGAAGATGGCGAAGGAGTAAATGGGAGTCACGGTGACCTCCTGCCCGCAAGACCAAACTGGAATTGCGACTAAATAGTGTAGCAATCACCTGGAAAACAATGGAATTACAGAGGGATAGGAGTCTCGGAGCCGTGGACAATGGATTCAACTCTCACACGTCCCAATGGGTGAGAAGTGCGGTGGAGGCTCGAGAGGGTGAGCTGGGTGCCCACAGCACTAGCACCAGAGGGATATTGAAACGGCCAGTTAGCTTCACCCAAGAAGAACGGGGTCTGAATCATAAACAGGGACCCCTAAACTACAGCAGCTAAAACCAAGAAAATACAGACAAAACGCAACCCCGAAAAGTTTAGGGGCGTTCTCTGCCAGAGACAGGTGGCTGGGGATGCAAAGACACATTTAAAAGGCCAATGCAAAAATTGCAGTGGGAGCCACCCTCCTTGATCTCTGGGTAGAGGCGACAGCAGAGTGGACTGGTGCCTGGGAAAAGGCTGGTGAGGAAAACTTCGTGAAGAGAGCTGACATGGCGGCCAGTGGAGGCCCTGTGATAACGCACCTCCCACTCTGCAGCTACCATCTCGCTCAGGCATAAAGGAATCAGTTAACCTGTCTTTTGTGCACTCTGCACACAGCTTGTGCATGTGAGCTGGAGGACTGAGTGCAGATTGGCTGGGAGAGCCTTGAGGAGAGACTGGAGATGGAGGCGTTGGGGAAAGAACGGGAGGAGGAACCAGAGAGTCCTGACTCCCTCCCGGTTCTGTAGTCTCCATTGTGGGATGGAAAGACATGACCCCAAAGAGGCAGAAGCGGGGTGCGTAGGAACCAGACTGCCCGCGATTGAAATACAGTCTGCACAGGGGGTGGATCCCTGGCCTAAGGGGTGACGAAATTGCCTGGAGACCCCTGAGGAGAGTCTGGAAACAGAGGCATTGGGGAAAGAACGGGAGGAGGAACTGGGAAGTCCCGACTCCTTCTCCTTTCCCTAGTCTCCATTGCTTGGGAAAAGGACACAAAGAGCCAAAAGCCGAAAAGCACACATAGACACCCCAAAACCACCCAGTGCAAGCGCGCACAGTTATGTCGAGTGACCGGGGAGGATTGGCGAGCGTGTGTGTGACCCGCACGGGCTGCCGAATGCACTGGTGGGCAAGGCCTCGCAAAGATTGGCACCAATAGGGCCTGCGAGGTAATGCACAGATAGGCAAGGGCAGGCGTAAATGGATCTGCCCCGCCTGCGATGGTGGAGTGGCTCACAAAATTAGTAGATCCCAGGCTGAAGGGGTCACAGAACTGCCCAGAGTCCCTGGAGGAAAGACTGGAGACAGGATAAACCTGAGACTCCTGAGGCTGATTTTCTTTCATTTGCGTAGTCTCCATTTGGCGAGGGCAAGCAATGCACCCAAAGAGCCAAAAGAGGGGAAACCACACAATAGAAGATCCTAAACTACCCAGTGCTGGGGAGCTCGCCGGCCAGGGGGGCCAGAGGAGTCCGCGAGGGTGAATAAGCCCCCTGGTCTCAGGCAACCACGCGCGTGTCCAGGTGGGCAGAGGATCCGGCCACGCCGGGGAGTGGGCTCAAGGAACCCATGTGAGAGCGCAGAGCGATCCCAAAAATTAGTCCAGCCCTGACTGAAGGGGTCACAGAACTTCCCCAAGAAGGACTCAGACACAGAGAGTAGACTCCTGGAAGGCTCAAACAAACAACCCAAGGCCATATAGGGTCAACAACTGACAACATCAGAGGCAGGCCCAGAAAGAAAAGTAAAGAAAAAAAAAATTAAATAAATAAATAAATAAATAAATAAATAAATAAATAAAAGACCCACCTACTACCATGTAAGTTTAATCCACAAAGTCAGGAAATCTAGACAACCCAATTGAAGGAGAAGCAAAAATAAATAAAAAAATAAGTAAATTACTTAACAGACTCTCACAAAAATTGGAAAAAAAAGAAGTCCTCCAAAATGAGTGGAAAAAAAGACTCCACACAGAGAGAGGTAAATGAAATAGAGGCAAGGGAACTATCAGATATTGAATTCAAAACAATGGGTCAAAGAAAGCTCAATGAGCTCAGCCAGCTCAAAGATAACTATGAGAAACAGCAGAGAAACTATCAGGATCTTACAGCAAACTATAGCAACCTGGAAAAGGATATAGAAACTATCAAGAAGACACAAGAGGCTATGAAGAATACCATTTCTGAATTGAAGAACACAGTCGAACGAATCCAAAGCAGGCTGGATGAAGCTGAGGATCGAATCTGTGAGATGGAGGACAAGGTAGAAAGAAGCTCCCAGAAAGAACAAGAAATGGAAAAACGACTCAAAAAGAATGAAGAGGCATTTAGGGAAATGCAGGACAACCTGAAACGCAATAATATCCGTATAATAGGGATACCAGAAGGAGAAGAAGAGGAGCAAGGGATAGAGAATCTCCTCGAAGAAGTAATGATGGAAAATTTCCCCAATTTGAGGAGAGAAAGGCTCTCATGGATCCAGGAGCCACAGAGGACAACTCAAGAGGGACTCAAGGAGGTCCACTCCAAGACACATCATCATTAAAATGGCAAATGTCAAAGACAAAGAGAGAATCCTCTATGCAGCAAGGGAGAAAGAGAAAGTAACATACAAGGGGGCCCCGATACACCTAGGAGCTGACTTCTCAACAGAAACACTACAAGCCGGAAGGAAATGACAGCAAATATTCCAAGTCATGAAAACCAAGGGCCTACAGCCAAGGCTGCTGTACCCAGTGAGGCTCTCAATTAAAATAGAAGGGGAAATACGCAGTTCCCCAGACAAAAGAAGGCTAAAAGCATACATCTCTACCAAACCAGCACTCCAAGATATGCTAAGGGGACTGGTTTAAGAAGATGAAGGAAAAGAATGAGAGAGAGAGGAACACAGGTACAAAGAGAAAAGATGAGTAAGTTTCTATCAGTAATATCTCTCAAAGTGAATGAATTAAATGCCCCAATCAAAAGACACAGGGTATCTGAATGGATAAGAAAACAGGACCCACACATATGTTGCCTATAAGAGACCCACCTCAGAGCAAGAGACCTACACGTATTGAAAGTAAAGAGATGGAAAAAAAATATTCCAAGCAAACGGGCAAGAGAGAAAGGCCGGGGTTGCCATACTTGTAGCAGACAATGTATATTTCAAAGAAAGGCCATAAAAAGAGACCCAGAGGGGCACTTCATAATACTTAAATGAAGAATTTATCAAGAAGACATAAACATTATAAATTTATATGCTCCCAATATAGGAGCCCCGAAATATATAAGGAAATTGTTGGACGACTTCAAAAAAGATATAGACACCAACACACTGATAGTGGGGGATTTCAACACCCCACTGTCAAAAATGGACAGATCTTCCAAACAAAACATTAATAAACATATTGTGGCACCGAATGCCACACTCAATCAAATAGACTTAACTGACATATATAGAACCTTACATCCCAAAGAAGCAAAATACACATTCTTTTCAAATGCTTATGGCAGTTTGTCAAAGATAGACCACATGATAGGACACAAAGCAAACCTCAGCAAATTCAGGAAAATTGAAATAATACCAAATTTTTTCTCGGACCACAAGGGCTTGAAACTGGAAATCAACCTCAAAGAGAATCTTCAGAAACTTGCAAACTCATGGAGACTGAACAGTACACTATTAAACAATGAATGGATCAATAATGAGATAAGAGAAGAAATCAAAAGATTTCTGGAAACAAATGAAAATGAACAGACAACAGTCCAAAAGCTATGGGACACAGCAAAGGCAGTCCTCAGAGGGAAGTTCATAGCAATACAGGCTTACCAAAGAAAGACAGAAACATTTCAAATAAAAGACCTACCACTACAACTTCAAGAACTGGAGAAACAACAACAAATAAATTCCAGAGCAAGTAGAAGGAAGGAAATAGTCAAGATTAGAGAAGAACTGAATGACATAGAGACGAAAAGAAAAATTCAGAGAATAAACCTATCCAGAAGCTGGTTCTTTGAAAAGATAAAGAAAAAGACAAGCCTTTAAGCAGACTCATCAAGAAAAAAAGAGAGAGGACCCAAATTAATAATATCAGAAACGAACGAGGAGAAATAACAACTGATACCACAGAAATACAAAAGAGTGTCAGAAACTACTATGAACAATTATATGCAATTTGTAAACCTTGATGAAATGGACAAATTTTTAGAAAAGTATAATCTCCCAACACTGAAAGAGGAAGAAACAGAAAGCTTGAACAGACTGACAACAGGTGGGGAAATTGAAGCAGTAATCTAGAAACTCCTGGCAACAAAAGCCCAGGGCCGGACGGTTTCACAGGAGAATTTTACAAAACACTTAAAGGAGAGCTAACCCCTGTCCTTTTCAGACTATTCCAAAAAATCCAAGAGGAGGGAAGACTCCCAGACTCTTTTTATGAGGCCAGCATGACCCCATTCCCAAAACCAGATAAAGACCCTACATAGAAAGAAGACTACAGGCCAATTTCGCTGAGGAATGTAGACGCTAAAATCCTCAACAAAATATTGGAAAACCGCATCCAGCAATACATTAAAAAGATTATCCCCAACGATCAAGTGGGATTAATCCCAGGCATGCAGGGATGGTTCAATATACACAATTCAGTAAACGTGATACATCACATAAATAAAAGACAAAAACCACATGATCATCTCGATAGATGCAGAAAAAGCATTTTATAAGTTACAGCACCCATTTATGGTCAAAACACTCAGCAAAATGGGAATAAATGAGGCATTCCTCAACGTAATGAAGGTCATATATGAAAAACCTAAGCCAATATCATACTCAATGGGCAAAAACTGAAAGCTTTCCCACTAAGATCGGGAACACGACAAGGATATCCACTCTCACTGCCTCTTTTCAACATCGTATTGGAAGTCCTAGCTACAGCGGTCAGACAATAGAAAGAGATGAAAGGCATCCAAGTAGGAAAGGAGGAAGTAAAGCTATCATTGTTTGCAGATGACATGATAGTGTACAGAGAGAACCCTGTAGACTCTACCAAAAAACTACTGAACCTAACAAGTGAATTTGGCAACACAGCAGGATACAAAGTCAATATTCAGAAATCAAAGACATTTTTGTACACCAGCAATGAAATAGAAGAAGAAGAAATCAGAAAACAAATACCATTCGATATAGCAAGAAGAAAAATAAAGTACTTAGGAATAAGTTTAACCAAAGATGTAAAAGACCTGTATGCAGAAAACTATACAACAGTGAAGGAAGAAATTAAGGAAGACACAAATAAATGGAAGCGTATACCATGCTCATGGATTGGAAGAATTAATATCATCAAAATGTCCATACTACCCAAAGCAATTTATAGATTCAACGCATTCCCTATTAAGATACCAATACAAAGATGCAAGGAAAAGGAGACCAGCAACACTGAAAGGAAAAGAAATCAACAGATACAAGAGGGAAGGAGGGAGGGGGGGCAGGGTAAAGGAAGGGAAGGGTAAAGTCAAGAAACATATAGGAAGGACTCATGGACATAACCGAAGGGGAAGAACTGAGGGAGGGAAGGAGGAAGAGGGCAAGGGAAAGTGGTAGGAGGAGGCAGAGACAAATATATTTGAAAAAAATAAATTAAAATAAAAGAAATTAGGATGAACAACTATATCCCAAGAAATTTGAAAAACTGGGAAAAATGAACAAATTTCTGGAAACACATAATCTTTCTAAACTGAATCAAGAAGAAGCAGAAAGCCGGAATGTAAGACAACAAGAAGTGAAATTGAAGCAGTAATCAAAAACTCCTGCCATACAAGAACCCTGGACCAGATGGCTTTGTAGGAGAATTATACAAAATACTTAGGGAAGAGGTTACCCTTGTCTTTCTCATACTAATCCAAAAAGTCCTAAGTGAGGAACGACTCCCAAACTCTTTTTACTGGGGCAGTATTATCCTAATTCCAAAACCAGATAAAGACAGAACAAAGAAAGAAAACTACAGGCCAAGATTGCTGATGAACATAGATGCTAAAAACCTCAACAAAATACTGGCAAATCAGATCCAGTGATACATTAAAAAGATCATACAACATGATCAAGTGGGATTCACCTCTGGGGTGCAAGATATAAGCAAATGATAAATGTACTATATCACATAAGCAATATGAAAGACAAAAACCACATGATCATATCATATATGTTGAGAAAACATTTGATAATGCATAGCACCCATTTATGATAAAAACACTCAGCAAAGTGGGAGTAGAGGGAGCATACCTCAACATAATAAAGGCCATATACAAGAAACCTACAGCCAATATCTTACTCAAAGGGCAAAAACTAAAAACTTTCCCACTAAGATCAGGCAAAAGAAAAGGGTGTCCACTTTCACCACTTCTATTCAACATAGTATTGGAATTTCTAGTGAATGTGATCAGAAAAGAAACAGAAATAAAAGGCATCCAAATGGGAAAGGAGGAAGTAAAGTTGTCACTGTTTTCAGATGATGTGATAGTGTATATAAAATACCCTATAGACCCCAGCAAAAAACTATGGGACATAATAAATTAATTTGGCAAAACAGAGGGATACAAAGTCAATATTCAGAAACTGAAGTCATTTTTGTATATTGAAATATCAGAAACAGAAATTAGGAAAAAATCTCTTGCTATAAAAAAATAAAAACAAAATACATAGGAATGAATTTAACCAAGGAAGTTAAAGACCTGTACTCAGAAAACTACAGAACTCTGAAGAAAGAAATTAAGATTCAAATAAATAAAGACATATACTATATACATGTTGGAAAAATAAACATCATTAGACTATCCATAGTTCCCAAAGCAATCGATAGATTGAATACAATCCCTATCAAAATACCAATGATATATTTCACAGAGATAGAACAAATATTTCAAAAATGTATGTGGAAACATAAATGACCTTGAATAGCCTCAGCAATTTTGAGAAAGAAGAACAAAGTAGTAGGGATCACAATACTTTATATTAAGCTATATAACAAGGCCACTGTAATCAAAACAGTCTCGTATTAGCATAAGAGGAGACATATAGACCAAGGGAAAAGAATAGAGAGCCCCAAAATAAACCCATGTCAATATGTTCAATTAATATTCAACAAAGAGGGCAGGAGCATAAAATGGAATAAAAACAACATCTTCAATAAATGGTGTTGGGAAATCTAGACAGTACATGTATAAAAATAAAATTTAACCACCAACTTATACCATACACAAAAATAAACCCAAGATGGTTAAAGACTTAAATATATGTTGTGACACTATAAAGTCCTATAGGAAAACATAGGCAAGAATATTTCAGATATCTCACACAGTATTTCTTTCATCAATATATTCTCTAGGGCAAGGGATGTAAAGGAAAGAATAAACAAATTGAACAACATAAAAACAGCTTCTGCACTGCTAAAGAAAGCATCACAAAATGGAAAGGGAACTTTCTCCTTTCCAACTGTATGGAAAAACATATTTGCCAGTGATACCTCAGACAAGGGTTTGATCTCCAAAATATATAAAGCACTCATACAACTCCACACCAGGAAGACAAACAAGCCAATTAAAAAACAGGCAAATTATCTGAACAGACACTTTTCCAAGGAGGACATAGAGATTGCCCATAGACATATGGAAAAATATTGAACATCACTAGCCCTCAGAGGGATACAAATTAAAACCACAATGAGGTTCCACCTCACAGCAGTCAGTATGGCCAGCATTAACAAATCAACAAAAAATAAGTGCTGTAGAAGTTGTGGAGAATAGGGAACCCTAGTACACTTTTGGTGGGAATGCAGACTGGTGCAGTCACTGTGGAAAACACTATGGAATTTTCTCAAAACACTAAAGATGGAACTGTCTTTTTATTCAGCAATCCCACTGCTGAGATTACACCTTAAGACTCTGAATCACCAATTCAAAAGAACCTATGCACTCCAATGTTCATAGCAGCATTATTTAAAACAACCAAGGGCTAAAACAACCTAAGTGCCCATCAGTAAGTAAGTGGATTAAAAAACTCTGGTACATTTACACAATGGAATACTATGCCTCAGAAAGAAAGAAGGAACTCCTACCCTCCACAACAGCATGGATGGAACTGGAGAGTAACACTAAGTGAAATAAACCAGGCAGTGGAAAAAAAAATACCATGTGATTTTACCTATAAGTGCAAACCTAATCGACAAAACAAGTAAGTGAGCAAAATAGAATCACAGACATGGAAATAAAGAACAAACTGACAGTCACAAGGGAGACCGGGGAAGGGAGTAACAGGGGAAAGAAGGGGAAGGGGCAGGCAATGGAACTCAAATAGGGGACTCATGGGCACAGATTATGGTGGGCGATGGGACGGGGGAAATGAATGGGTAAAAAGGTGGGACAACTGTAACTGAACAAAAATGAAAAATAAAAAAATACAATGAAGCATGAGAGGGGATAAGTTCATTCAAAGAAGTTTAGAATGAGAAGAGCATCAGGCAAAGCTTGATTTGTGGGAGAGCAGGGCAGGGTGAGAGTTCACACAATTGCTTGCAAGTGTAACTCTTGATTCACTTGGTCACTATTGTTGCCTTGGATGATTTGGTCTTGGTCTGCATTTGCTAATTATCTGTCTATATCTCCTGACCCCAATGAACTCTTAGATCTGGGTTTAAGTCCCCACCCCATGTGTACTCTTGTTGCTCCTTTTCATTACAGACCTACACTGAGTGTGGGTTTCTTTGTTTGGCTCCATAGTACTTGTAAGTCTATGTATCAAAGCACTTGCCTCAGTCTATTGACTTCTTAGGCTTGTGCAGTCTTTCAAGTTTAACTGAGAAACACAGGAAAAGACGCATGACAGTATGCAGTAGTTTTTGAACTTTTTAAATCAGTGGGATTGATGTTTCAAATGAGCTCTCTAATAGATAAGAAATAGCTCAGTGTTATTTTAATTAAAGTTGAGAGTAGTCCCAGAACAATCCTTACTTAGATCCCCCTTTATCCCTATAGCAGTCTGTTAGACATCTCCTCAGAACTCTAGGGAGTTATGCAACACCATTAAAATTCACCATTATTCAGAAAACATTATGCATTTAAAGAAAACAAGTGGCTAAATAGTGATTCTGCAGCTCCCTGGCTATTTGTGTTTAGACAGATTGCTAACTCTTTCTGAGTCTTATAATATTCCTCAGCTATAAAATATAATGAGTTCATGCGCTTGTTAGCATCAAAAGAGATAATGTGTCAATGCAAAGTACAAAGAGCAAGGGAGCCTTAACAAGTGTTAATTTTCTTGTTTTCACTAGTCTAAGCCCGGTGGACAATTTATGGAATAAAATTAAAATCATAGAATGGTATAAGTGGTAAAATGTTGACATCTATCTAGTCCATCCTCTCTAGGAAGTTCCTTTCAAAATGTCCACATCAGATGGTCATTTAGTAAATGCCTAAAGCTTGCTTAGAGATGAAGAGCTTATTATTATTTTTAGTGATAGATTCTGTTTCACTAATGTACATTGAGACTGAGTCAAAAATTTTACTCACTCTTCTAAATTTTATCCTTTAAGACACCACATATAATGATAGTTTTAAGGCCAGATTGTGTAATGTTTTGATCTTGATCTTCATAACCATTTTTGAAGAAAGGTAGGGGAGATGTTACCTTCGTTCTGCACATCTATGCATACACACACACACACACACACACACACACACACACACTCACCTGGAACTCAGAGGGATGAAATAATTTTCTGAGTGATTTTTCTGTGGTTTACTGAGAATAGCGGCAAAAGAATTAAGTTGACAATTTCTAATTCTTATTCTTTCACCATACCACTTTTGATGTTGCTGTTGTTTTACTCTTCTTTTCAGTCTAAATATCCCAGATCTCTCTTCTTTGCTGCTTTTGACATAACTCTCAGACTCCTTATCATTCAACTCATTCTTCTTTGAATGTATTTCTGTCATTTAATTTTCTAATTAAAATGAAGTATCTAGAAGTGTGCATACTATTCATGTGAAAATGGAAAAAACCTCATAATAGATTGTATTACTTTTCTTGATTAGGGCATTACACATTTATTACATCAATGTATAACACTTTTTTATGACATACTTTTCTTTTCTTTAAAAATTAATTAATTTTTTTCAAATACATTTGTCTCTGCTTACCACCCCCCCCCCCCCACTTTCTCTTGCTCCCTCCCTCCCTCGACTCTTCCCCTTTGGTTTTGTCCAGGAGTCCTTGCTATATGTTCCTTGACTTTCCCCTTCCCTTCCTTTTCCCCCGACCCACCTCTTCCCTCTTGTATCTGTTGGTTTCTTTTCCTTTCAGTGTTGCTGGTCTTATTTTCCTTGCATCTTTGTATTGTTGGTTAGGTTCCGCTTATAGGTGAGATCATATGGTATTTGTCTTTCGCTCCCTGGCTTATTTCGCTTAGCATAATGCTCTCCAGTTCCATCCATGCTGTCGCGAAGTTTAGTAATTCTTTTTTTCTTTCTGCTGCGTAGTATTCCATTGTGTATATGTACCATGATTTTTTGATCCAATCATCTACTGATGGGCATTTAGGTTGCTTCCAACACGTGGCTATTGTAAATCGTGCTGCTATGAACATTGGGGTGCATAGGTTCTTTTGTATTGGTGTTTTGGTGTTCTTAGGGTATAATCCCAGCAGGGGAATCCCTGGATCAAAATGCAGTTCCATTTTCAGCTTTTCGAGGAAATTCCACACTGCTTTCCACAATGGCTGCACCAGTCTGCATTCCCACCAACAGTGGACTAGGGTTCCCTTTTCTCCACAGCCTCGCCAGCACCTGTTGTTTGTTGATCTGTTTATGATGGCCATTCTGACCGGTGTGAGGTGGTACCTCATGGTGGTTTTGATCTGCAGTTCTCTGATGGCTAGTGATGCTGAGCATCCTTTCAAATGCCTCTGGGCCCTCAGTATCTCCACCTTGGAAAAGCGTCTGCCCAGGTCCTTTGCCCATTTTTTTGATTGGATCCTTTGTCTTCTTAGAGTGGAGTGGAGTGAGTTATATATCTTGGAGATCAAACGTCTATCTGATGTATCATTAGTGAATATATTTTCCCATATGGTTGGCTCCCTTTTCATTTTGCTGATGTTTTCTTTAGCCGTGCAGAAGCTTCTTATTTTGATGAGGTCCCACTTGTTTATTCTTTCCTTTATGTCCCTTGCTTTAGGAGACATATCGCTGAAAAAACTGCTGCGTGGGATATCTGAGAGTTTCCTGCCAATGTTCTCCTCTAGGACTTTTATGGTGTTGCAACTTCTATTTAAGTCTTTTATCCATCTTGAGTTTATTTTTGTGTATGATGTCAGCTGATGATCCAATTTCAATTTTTTTGCCATGTAGCCATCCAGCTCTCCCAACACCATTTTTTGAAGAGGCTATTATTTCTCCATTTTATGCTTCTTCCCGTTTTGTATTACATGCTTTTCTTTATTGTTGTTCAATTATAGTTGTCCCAATATTTCCTCCATTGCTCTCCCCTGCCCCACCCATCCCTCACTCCCTTACTCAATTCACACCCTGTTGTCCATTACAATGAGTCCTTTTTCATATTCCTTGACTAGATCCTTCCCCTTCTTTTCCATGTTATCGTGCTCTTCCCTCCCCTCTGGGCTTTGTCAGTTTGTTCCTTATTTCCATGTCTCTGGTCCTATTTTTCTCTTTTTTTTGTTATGGTTATTAGTTTCCACTTACAAGTGAGATCATATGGTAATTACCTTTTGCCACCTGGCTTATTTCACTAAGCATAGTACACTCTAGTTCCATCTACTCTGTAGCAAAGCATGAGTTCCTTCTTTTTTCTGCTGCTTAATATTCCAGCATGCAATTGTACCATAGTTTTTTTGATCCATTCACTTACTGTAATGCTGTTATGAACATTAGGGTGCATTGGTTCTTTTTAATTAGTGTTTCAGGATTCTTAGGGTATAATCCCAGCAGTGGGGTCACTGGATCAAAAGACAGTTCCATCTTTAGTTTTTTGAGGAAATTCCATGCTGTTTTCCACAGTGGCTCCAATCTGTCTGCATTACCACAATAATGCACCAGGGTTCCCTTTTCCCCACATTTCCAGCACTTGTTTTTTGTTGATTTGTTAATACTGGCCCTTCTGAACAGTGTGGGGTGGTATCTTATTATAATTTTAAATTGCATCTTTCTAATGGCTAGTGATGTTGAGAATTTTTTCATATGTCTATGTGACCTCTGTATGTCCTCCTTGGAGAAATATCAGTTCAAGTCCCTTGCCCATTTTTTAATTGCCTTGTTTGTCTCCCTGGTGTGGAGTCGTATGAGTTCTTTATATATTTTCAAGCTCAAACTCTTGTCCAAGTTATCATTGGCAAATATCCTTTCCCATACAGTTGGTTCCCTTTCCATATTGCTGATTTTTTAAACCACGCAGGAGCTTTTTAATTTGTTGTACTCCCATTTGCTTATTCCTTCTTTTATTTCCCTTGCCTTAGGGGATGTATCAATGGAAATATTGCTGCACGGGATATCAGAAATTTTCCTATGTTTTCTTTTAGGATTTTATGGTGTTACAATTTATATTTAAGTCCTTTATGCATCTTAAATTTATTTTTGTGTATGGTGTAAGTTGATGCTCAAATTTCTTTCTTTTTCTTTCTTTCTTTTTTCTTTTCTTTTCTTTTTTCTTTTTTTTGCATGTAGCTGTCCAGATCTCCCAACACTATTTGCTGAAGAGGCTATTTTACTCCATTTTATACTCCTGTCCCCCTTGTTGAATATTAACTGACCATATTGATATCGGTATATTTTTTGGGCTCTCTATTCTGTTCCATTGATATATGTGTTTTTCCTTATGCCAATACCAGACTGTTTTGATTACAGTGGCTTTGTCATACAGTTTGTTCTTCTTTCTGAAAATTGCTGACACTATTCTGGGTGGTTTATGCTTCCATATTAATTTTTAAAATATTTGTTCTATCTCTGTGAAATATTTCATTGATATTTTAATAGAGATTATATTGAATCTATACATTGCTTTAGGTAGTATGGAGACTTTAATGGTATTAATCCTTCTTATCCATGAACATAGTAAGTGTTCCATTTATTTGTCTTCCTTAATTTCTTTCTTCAGAGTTCAATAGCTTTCTGAGTACAGATCTTTTACTTCCTTGTTAAGTTTATTCCTAGGTACCTTATTTTTCTTATTGCTATAGGAAATGGGATTATTTCCCACTTTCTGTTTCTGATATTTCATTGTTGGTGTACAACAATGCCTTAGATTACTGAATATTGACTTTGTATTGTGCTGTTTTGCCAAATTCACTTATTAGGTCAAGTAGTTTTTTGGTGGAGTCTATACGGTTTTCTATATACACTACCATGTCATCTACAAATAATGACAATTTTATTTCCTCTTTCCAATTAGGATGTCTTTTATTTATCTTTCTTGTCTGACTGCTGTGACTAGGGCTTCCAATACTAAGTTCAGATGAAGTGATGAAAGCAGACACCCTTGTCTTGTTCCTGATCTTAGTGGGAAAACTTCAATGTTTAACTGTTGAGTACAATGTTGGTTGTAGGTTTCTTGTATATGGCCTATATTTTGGTGAGGTATACTCCCTCTTTTTCCACTTCGCTGAGTGTTTTTATCATAAATGAGTGCTATACTTTATAAAATGCTTTTTCTTTTTTTTTTTTTTTCTTTTTTTTTTTTTATTAATTTATTTACTTTTTAAATACATTTTCTCTGCCTTCCCCCCCTTTCCTTCCCCCTCCACCTTCCTCTCAGCTCTTCCCCTTTGGTTTTGTCCGATCCTGTTGTCCGCCCTCCCCCTCCCCCCTTCTCTTTTTGATTTCTTTTCTTTAGTGTTGCTGCCATATTTGCCTTGCTTCTTTGCATTGTTGGTTAGGTTCCACTTACAGGTGAGATCATATGGTATTTGTCTTTCACCCCTGGCTTATTTCCTTACATGATGCTCTCCGTTCATCCTGCTGTTGCGGTTTTATTCTTTTTTCTTTCTCTACGTAGTATTTTGTATTACCATTTGCGGAGGTTAAGCTTTTTAACATCTATTGACGTGATCATGTAACTTTTGTCTTTCATTTTCTTTATGTGATGTATTATGTGTATTGATTTGCTAATATTCTGCCTTCCTTGCATCTGTGCTATGAATCTCATTTGATCCTGGTGTATGATGTTTTTATGTATTGCTGGATTTGGATTGTCAATATTTTGTTGAGGATTTTACCATCTATGTTCATCAGATATATTGGCCTGTAATTTTATTTCTTTGTTGTGTTTTTACCTGGTTTTGGAATTAGGGTGACAGTGGCTTCATAGAAATGAGTTTGGGACTCTTTCCTCTTCTTGAATTTTCTGGAATAGCTTGAAAAAGATAGGAATTAGCTCTTCTCTAAATGTTTGGCAAAGTTTGCCTGTGAAGCTGTGCCATCCAGGGCTTTTGTGTGCCAATAAGTTTTTGATTACTGCTTCAATTTAATTAGCTGTTATTGTTTTATTCAAGCTTTCTGCTTCTTTTTTATTTAGTTTTGGAAGATTAGATCTTTCTATAAATTTGTCCATTTCACCCAGGTTACCTAATTTCCTGGCATAAAATTGTTCATAGGAACTTTTGACAATCCTTTGTTATAGTATTGGTTGTTCTTTCTTTTGTTTCTTTTTGTTGTTTATTTCAGTCTTCTCTCTTTTTTCCTTGATGAATCTGGTTAAAGGCTCATTAATTTTATTTTTTCAAAGAACCAGTTCCTGAATTTATTGATACTTTGAATTTTCCTTTTATTCTTTATGTCATTTAATTGTGCTCTGCTCTTGATTATTTTCTTCTTTCTACTGGCTCCAGGTTTCTTTGTGTTTGTTCCTCTAAATCTTGTAGATGTAGGGTTAGTTTGTTTATTGGAAAATTTTCTTTTTTATGTAGGCCTATATGGCTATGAACTTCCCTCTCAGGACTGTCTTTGCTGTGTCCTATAGGTTTTTCCTGTTACGTTTTACTTTCATTTGTTTCCAGAAACTTTTTTATTTCTTCTTTGATTTCATTATTAACCTATTCACTGTTTAATTGCATGCTATTCATTCTCCATGAATTTGAATTTTTAACAAAGAGTTTGGGACTCTTCCCTCTTCTTGAATTTCCTGGAATAGTTTGAGAAAGATGGAAGTTAGGTTTTCCCTAAGTGTTTGGCGAAGTTCACCTGTGAAGCTGTCCCATCCATCCTTGAGGTTTGTTTCTAGTTTTGTGCCATTGTGATCTGAGAAAATGTTTGTTATGATTTCAATTGTTTTTTGTATTTGTTGAGATTTACTTTTGTCCTACCAAGTGGCCTATCTTTGAAAATGTTACCTGTGCATCTGAAAAGAATGTGTTTTTTACTTCTTCATGTGAATGGTTCTGTATATATCAGTTAAGTCCATTTAATCTACAATGACATTCAGTGCCACAGTATCCTTGTTGATTCTTTGGAAGATCTATCCTTTGTTGACAGTGGGGTGTTAACATCTCCTATTGTAAGTATGTTATTGTCTATATCTTCCTTGAAGTCCTCTAAGATTTTCCTTATGTATTTGTGTGCTCTTATGTTTGGTGAATATATGTTTGCAAGGGTTATATCTTCTTGATGATTGTTTCCTTTAATCATTTTAAAGTATCTTTCTCTGCCTCTCTTTTTGTCCTTTATTTTTAAATCTATTTTTTCTGATATAAGTACCTCCATTCTTTTTTTGTTACAGTTTGCTTGGAATATTTTTTCCATTCCTCCAATTTCAGTCTTTGTACATCTTCTTTTCTGAGGTGAATTTGTTGTAGACAGCAATGTGCAGGTTTTGTTTTTTTAGCCATTCAGTTACCTTATGTCTTTTAACTGGAGCATTTCACCTATTCACATTAAAGGTTATTAGTGATTGGTACCTACGTTTTTTTATACCTGTATTTCTCTCTCTGTTTTGCTCTTTTTTTCTCTCTCTCCTTTTCTCTCTGTGTCTCTTTTTCTTTTTCTTTTTATAGCAATCCCTTTAGCATAACTTTCAGTGGTGACTTGGTGGTGACACAATCTTTTAGCTTTCTTTTGTCTGGGAAGCTCTTTATTTCACCATCTGTTTTAAATGAGAGCCTTACTGGGTGGAGTAATCTTGATTGCAGGACCTTGTTTTTCATTATCTGGAATATTTTGTTCCAATCCCTACTGCCTTCTAGTGTTTCTGTTGAGAAATCCACTCATAGCACTATTGGACCTCCTCTGCATATTATTTGCTGTTTCTCCCTTGCTACCTTTAAGATTATCTCTTTGTCTTTAACGTTTGGCATTTTAATTTGATATGTATTGTAATAAACCTCCTTGGGTTCATCTTAATTATGACCCCCTGTGTTTGATGAATTTGCATGACTTTTCATTACTAACCAAGTTAGGGAAGTTTTCTGTCATTATTTTTTCAATCAGGTTTTCTGCCCATTGCTCCTTTTTCTCCTTCTGATATTCCTATGAGACAAATCTTGTTACACATCATGTTGTACTGAAGTTCTCTTAAACTATCTTCATTCTTTTTGGGTCTTTTGTTGTTTTTGTTTTTGTTGCCTGGCCTGGGTTTTCTTCCTATCTTGTCTTAAAGTTCACTGATTATTCTCTGCTTTGTCCATCCAGATTTCGATTCCTTCTAGTGTAGTTTTCATTTCAAATATTGTATTATTTATTTCTTCCTGGTTCTTGTTCATAGTTTCTATTTACTTTTTCATGCTGCTGTGATTCCCACTCAGTTCCTCGTAGTTGTCACTGAGTTCCTTGAGCATCCTTATAACCATTTAAAAAATTCTTTGTATGATAGATTGCTTGTCCTAATTTTGCTTAGCTGTTTTCTGGGGATTTCTCCATTCCTTTTGACTGTGGCTTCTTTCTTTGTCTACCCTTTTTAGGTGACTATTTTTTAGGTGAGAATTGTTTCTGCATCTCAGGATGCTCTTCTTTGACTGCCTGTCTTCATGGGTTGGACTCTGCGGTAGGAGTTCTGTGGGACTCAGTGGTGCCGTCTCTTTGATATCTTTGTCTGGAGGCTCTACAATTGCCCTTTCTTCCATTTTTGTGGGCTCTGTTATTGTACTTGTGCTTTGCTTGTTGGTGACTCATTCATTGGTAGGTTCTCCCCTCGAGCTTGCTGACTAGTAGTCACAACACTTGCTGTGTCTTGTATGCGATTATACAAATGTTGGTAAACAAAGCAATATTAACAGAAAATCAAAACCATGTCTGCAAACCACTCCCCCCAACCACATCAGTAATATCAACAGCATGTGAGCAAAGATTAATAAAGGTGGAGAGATTTTAAGACATTGTAAGATAGAAAATAGGGAATATAAGATGACTAAGTGAGGGAAAATTATTTTCAGTGGGAAGTGCGAGAAGAAATAAGAGTAGGAATTAGAAACAAGATGAAGAAAGGGAGAAAATAAAATTTAAACATAAGTAAAACAGTGAAGGCAATGGCAAAAATGGAGTAAGAAAAGAGAAGAGTATACTCTGAAGTTTGAAGTAAAATTAAAAATATATTATAATACTTTTTAAAATATTCACGAACTTCAGCTACTTTTATTTTATTTATTACGTTATTATTCTGGTCTTTCTATTACCATTTACCCCCCTACTCATTCTCTACCTTCACTCACACCCACCTTTCTGCCACCACCATGCTATTGTCCATGTCCATGAATCCTTTATATTTTTTGCTCAATCCTTCTTCCCTCTAACTGCCCTTTTCAGAGCTGTCAGCCTGTTCTCTCATTTACTTATTAGTTCAGTTAATTTATAGGATTCCACATATGAGTAAAATAATATGGTATTTGTCTTTCTCTGACTATCTTATTTCACTTAGCATGATGTTCTCCAGTTCCATCAGTGTTGTCACAAGGGGTAAAATTTTCTTCTTTCCTTTTTTTAATCAACAAATAGTATTCTACTGTGTAAAATGTACTATAGTAGTGTTATCCACTCATGTAGTAAAGAATTTTTTGTCTGCTTCCAAATCTTGGCAATTGCAAATAATGCTGTAATGAACATAAGGGTTTTTTAAAAGTCATTATTTTATTTTTTCACTTTTTTAAATTTATAAATCATGTTTATTCTATTACAGTTGTCTCAATTTTTCCCCCTTTACCCCCCTCCACCCATTCCACCCCCCCCCCCGGCTTCCACAGTCAATTCCCACTCTGTTGTCCATGTCCATGGGTCATTCATACATGTTCTTTATCAAGTTCCTTCCCCTTCTTTCCACCATTCTCCTCTTTCCCCCTCCCCTCTGGTCACTTTCAGTCTGCTCCATGTTTCCATGCCTGTGGTTTATTTTGTTCATTAGTTTATTTTGTTGAATAGAGTCCACTTATAGCTGAGAGCATATGGTATTCATCTTTCATCAACTGGCTTATTTCACTTAGTTTAATATTCTCCAGTTTCATCCATGTTGTCACAGAAGGTAGCCATTCCATCTCTCTCGTTTTCTTTCTTTCTTAAATGAAGATTGATTTTATTTATTTTTTACGTGTCAAAGTTAATTATAAAATATTTAAAAAATTTAAAACCCTTATAAAGTCTCAGCAATTAAACGAACATGGCACCAGCACAGAAATAATCAAGTAGATCAATGAAATATAATGAACATTTGAGAGACAAACATATATATCTAACAATATATGATTAAGTTGATATTTCAAATCAATAGATAAAATAAGGCTTATTCAACAAATAAGGTGCATGGACCACTATTACTTGAAATAAAACAAATATAGAGCCTTATTTCACACATTACACAAGAAATAATCAGGTGAGTTAAAAATCAATATGTAGAATCTAAGGAGTTTTACAAGAAAATAGAACTAATATTTTCCATGACCTGAAGTAAAATATTCAAACCCAGAAGCTATAAAGTAAATATTGACAATATGACTATATTAAACATTTAACTATACAGTAATATACATGTAAAAAAAGTTAAAGGACAAGGAATAGAAAAGTATTTGCAACACATCTAAAACATGGTTAATAGGTTTTTTTGGTTTTTTGTTTATTTTTGAGAAGGTTCTACAAATCTTTAATCAATAAATGGATAAAGAATACCAAAAAGTCAATTAAAGCTTTCTTTTTAAAAAATAATAGAAGTAGGCAAGAAATATACCAAAACAGGTTTAGTTTCAACAAATAGTAAAGGAACAATTAAAATAACATCATTATCACAATCAGATTAATGAGTATTAAAAATATTGGTAATATCAAGTATTGGCAACTCTGAAAAAAACTGGATATTCATAGAAACTTTATCTTAAAGCAGTCTTGTTAGCATATTTTGCAGTGCTGGTTTGGTGGAGGTGTATTCTTTTAGCCTTCTTTTGTCTGGGGTACTTCTTATTTCACCTTCTATTTCAGTTTAGAGCCTTGCTGGGTAGAGCAGTCTTGGTGGCAGGCCTTTGCTTTTCATGACTTGGAATATTTCTTGCCAGTCTGGCTTGCAGGGTTTCTGTTGAGAAGTCAGATGCTGGCTGCATTGGGCCTCCATTATATGTTACTACCTCTTTCTGCCTTGCTGCCTTTAGGATTCTCTGTTTGTCTTTGATATTTGCCATGTTAATGATGATGTGTCTTGGAGTGGACCTCGTTGGGTTCTTCTTGAATTGGGCCCTCTGTGCTCCCTGGACTTGTGTGACTTTTTCTCTCCTTCAATTAGGGAAGTTTTCCATCATTATCTTTTTGAACAGGTTCTCTATCCCTTGCTCCTCTTCTTCTCCTTCTGGTATCCTTATTATACAAATATTAGTACATTTCAGGTTGTCCTGCATTTCCCTCAATGCCTCTTCATTTTTTTTCGAGTCTTTCTTCATTTTCTTGCTCTTTCTGGGAGCTTTTTTCTACCTTGCCCTCCAGCGCACTGATTCGGTCCTCGCTTCATCTAGCTTGCTTTTGATTCTTTCTACTGTGTTCTTCGATTCAGAAATGATATTCTTCATTTCCTCTTGTCTCTTATTTACATTTTCTTGTCCTTTTTCATGCTGATATAGTTTGGAGTAAGTTCCTCATAGTTTCTCTGTAGTTTTTGGTAATTCTCTCTGAGTTCACTGAGTTCATTGAGCTTCCTTAGAACCATTGTTTTGAGCTCAACATCTGATAGTTTACTTGCCTCTATTTAATTTAGTTCTCTTTCTGGGTATTCCTCCTTTCCCTTTGACTGGGGGGTATTTCTTTGTCTTCTAATTATTTGTGAGACTATTCTCTTTTGCTTCTGCTTCTTAAATTGATCTGTTTTGATTTCCTGACTTTGTGGTGTGAACTTCTATGGTTGGAGACCACTGTTTTTACTTTCTGGATCTGCCTCTGATGATGTCAGGTGTTGATCCTGTCTGACCTTAGGCAGTTTGTCCACGCCTTCCAGTAATCTACTGTTTGTGGCTGTCTCCTTCAGCTGTTAATGTATTCTCTCTGCACTGAGCAGGCTGACTTAGTCAGTTCAGGGCAAGGTGGAGTCCCTCCTGGGGGCGTGGTTATGGGGTCCTTTCACTCTTCTGTGTATGGGGGAGAAGTCTGCATTAGGATACTTCTGGCTACTCTCTTCATTCTTTCCTTAAAGCCTCCATCTCCAGTCTCTCCTTAAGTGTCGCCAGACCTCTCTGTGCCCCCTTTAGCTAAGAATCTACTGTCTGTGGCTGTCACTCTGCACTCAGCAGGCATCTTAGACAGCACAGGGTGGGGTGGAATCCCACCTTGGGGTAGGGATATTGGGTCCTTTGATGCTGGTGCCACTCAGGGGTCATGGTCTCTGCCTGAGCAAGATGGTTGCTACAGCGTGGGGGATGAGTCAGCACCGAAATTCCGCCGGCTACTCTCTCAGTTTTCTCCCCAAAGCCTTTGTCCCCAGTCTCTCCTCAGGTGTCTCTAGCCCACTCTGCCCCTACTTTTGCTGGAGACAAGGGTAAGTGGCTGCAAATAAAAATGTTGCATTGGCCCTTTTAACACCTCTTGGCATCTCCAGCCACCTGTCTCTGGCAGAGGGCAACCCTGCTGCTTTTCGCAGCTGGCTGTTTTTTGTGTACTTTTCGGGCTCTGGTGCTGTAGGATAGAGGTCCTAGCTTTTGGTTTAGACTCTGCTCTTCTCAGGGGGATCCAAGTGGTCATTTCAACATCCTTCTGGTGCTGCCGCCAGTGGGTGCCCTGGCTGCCTTCTCAGATCTGTACTGCACTCCTTACCAGTTAGATTGAGCTAAAGCCAATTCTTCTGTCTCTGAGGTTACAAGGCTTCTCTCTTGCTATTGTTCAGTTGTTTGTTCCAGGTGATTTCTCCACAATTTAAATGTAATTCCTGGGAAGAGGTCAGTTTGACTTCCACTCACTCCTCCACCATCTTTATTCTCTGAACATAAGGGTTTTTATGTTCTTTTGAATTAATGTTTTGGGTTTCTACAGATACATTTCAAGAAGTGGAAACACTGGGTCATAAGTACATTTTATGCTATTACAGTCGTCCCAGTTTTATTTCCCCTTTCAATCCCCTTCCCTCTCTTCAGCATCCATTCCCCTTTAGTTCATGACCATGGGTCATACTTATAAGTTATTTGGCCTCTCCATTTCCTATGTTATTCTTAATCTCCGCTTGTCTATTTTGTGCCTACCGATTATGCTTGTTATTCTTTATACCTTTCCCCCTCCATTCTCCTCCTTCACTACTGATAACTCTACTTGTAATCTCCATTTCTGTGATTCTGTTCCTGGTCTAGTTGTTTGCTTAGTTTGTTTTTAGGTTCAGTTGTTGATAGTTGTGAGTTTGTTGTCATTTTACCGTTCATAGTTTTGGTCTTTTTCTTAGATCAGTCCCTTTAACATTTCTTATAATAAGGGCTTGGTGATGATGAACTCCTTTAACTTTACTTTCTCTGGGAAGTACTTTATCTGCCCTTCCATTCTAAATGATAGCTTTGCTGGATAGAGTAATCTTAGTTTTAGGTCCTTGCCTTTCGTGGACCTACAACTAAGGATACTTCTTAGTATGACTTTGAATACTTCTTTCCAGTCCCTTCTTGCCTGTAAAGTTTCTTTTGAAAAATCAGCTGATAGTCTTATGGGAGCTCCTTTGTAGGTAACTGTCTCCTTTTCTCTTGCTGCTTTTAAGATTCTCACCTTATCTTTAATCTTGTGTAATTTAATTATGATGTGTCTTGGTGTATTTCTTCCTGGATTCACTTTTTTTGGGGATTCTCTGAGCTTCCTCGAAGTCTATTTCCTTTACCCAACTGGGGAAGTTTTCCTTCATTATTTGTTCAAATAAATTTTCAATTTCTTGCTCTTCCTTTTTTCCTTCTGTTACCCCTATGATTCAGATGTTCGAACATTTAAATTTGACCAGGAAGTTTCTAATCCTGTCCTTATTTTTTTTGAATTCTTGTTTCTTCATTCTATTCCAGTTGAATGCTTATTTCCTCCTTCTGTTCCAAATCATTGATTTGAGTCCTGGTTTCCTTCCCTTCACAGTTAGTTTCCTGTATATTTTTCTTTATTTCACTTTGTATAGCCTTCACTTATTCCTTTATTTCATGACTGTACTCAATCATTTCTGTGAGCATGCTGATTACCAGTGTTTTGAACTCGGGATCTGATAGGTTGGCTATGCCCTCATTACTTAGTTCTTTTTCTGAAGTTTTGATCTGTGTTTTCATTAGGGCCATATTTCTTTGTCTTAGTGCATCTGTTACATTTTAAGGGGTGGAACCTTAGGTATTTGCCAGAGTGGGGCAACCCACTTCACTGCATTGTGGTGCTGTATGTGGGGTAGGGCTCAGAGAGGGAACAATGCTGCTTGATTGGCTGTTGCCCTGTTTTCAGGCGCTTCCTTTGCTTCAAACAAGCAGATTGTGCCCTTTCAGGTGCTGATTCCTGGGTGGGCAGGTTTGTGTATGTTCTAGGATTCCACGGGCCATTCCAACAGCCTCTTCTATGAGACTAGAAGTTTCTCCCAATGCCAAAACCCCCACTAAGGTTTTTACAGCTAGAAGTTTTGAGGCTTTAGTTTCCTGCACTGGAATCCTAGGTTACATGGTCTGTCTTACTCCCCAGATGTTCCCCCTAGTTTATACATTTGTGAATGAGGAATATCTTAGTCTGCCAGCCACCACCACTTCCTTATCATGTGTCCTCACCACCCAGGTTTCCTATCTCCACCTCTCCTACTAATCTGGATGAATATTTCTTCTTTAACTCCGTGGTTGTTACCTTCCATAAAGTTCAATTTTCTGGCAGTTCAAATTGTTTTTTTGTTTTTAAATTGATTGTTATCCTTCTTTTGGTTGTGTGAGGATGCAAAATGTATTTACTTATGCCTCCAAGTTGGCTGGGAGGTCAGTTTCAAATTTTTGAGGTAACTCTATACTGCTTTCCACAGCAGCTGCAACAATCTGCATTTCCACCAAGAGAGCAAAAGAATGTGCCTTTCTCGACATCCTCATCAGCACTTGTTGTTTGACGATTTATTGATGATAGCCATTCTGATAAGTTTAAGGCGATACTTCATTGTAGTATGACTTTGTGTTTATCTGATGATTAGTTACTTTGAACATCTTTTCATATGTCTATTGGTTATCTGTATATGCTCTTTGGAGGTGTCTATTCAGGTCCTTTGCCAAATTTTTAATTAAATTATTTGTTTTTTCAGTGTTGAGTTTCATAAATTCTTTATAAATTTTAGATAATAGTTCCTTATCAGATATATCACTGAATATATTCTCCCATTCAATGGGTTGTTTTTTATTATATTGATGGTTTCATTTGTAATGCAAAAGCTTTTTAGTTTAATGTAGTCCTATAATATTATTATGAATCCATCTGAGATTTTACTGCCTATGGTTTCTTCTATCATTTCTGTGGTTTTGGGTCAACATTTAAGTCTTTAATCCATTTTGAATTTGTTCTTGTGTGTGGTGTAAGAAGGTGGTCTAGTTTCATTTTCTGCACATATCTGTCCAATTTTATCAACACCATTTATTGGTAATTTATCTTTAGCCTATTCTGTGTGCCCACTTCTTCTGTCAAAGGTTAATTTACTATAAAGGTATGGCTTTATTCCTGGGGTCACTTTTCTGTTCCATTATATCTATGTGTCTTTTTTTGTGCCATTACCATGCTGTTTTGATACTATGGCCTTATAGTTTTATATTAGGTAGCATGATTCATCCAAATTTGTTCTTTCTCAGGATCATGATTCCTATGTGGGGCCTTTTGTGCTTCCATATACATTTTTGAAAAATTTGTTCTAGTTCTGTGAAATATATCATCAGAATCTTGATAGGAATTGCGTTGAATCTTTAGACTAATCTAGGTAGTAGGGACAGTTTAAAGATGTTAATTAAAGCTTTGAACACATTATGTGCTTCCACTTATTTGTATCTTCTTCAGTTTCTTTCTTCAATGTCTTACATTTTTAAGTACAGTTTTTTTTTTTTTACATTCTTGGTTAGATTTATTCCTACATGTTTTATTCTTTTTGAAGCAATTGTGAATAGGATAGTTTTCTTAATTTTGCTTTCTGTTAGTTTGTTATGGGCATATAAAAATGTAACTGATTTCTGGATATTAATTTCATATCTGCTATTTTACTGAATTCATTTATCGTTTCTAGTGGTTGCTTGGTGGAATCATTAGGGATCTCTATGTATAATATCATGTCATATACAAATAATGACAATTTTACTTCTTCTTTTTTAATTTGGATGACAATTTTTCTTCTTTTTTGATTGCTATAACTAGGACTTGTAGTACTATGTTGAAAAAGAGAGGTGGAAGCAGACATCCCTGTTATTCCCAAACTTAAGCAGAAATGCTGTAGTTTTTCCCACTGAGTATGATGCTGACAGTGGGTTTGTCATACATGGCTTTTATTATGTTTAGGTATGTTCTTTCTATTCCCACTTTCCTGAGTGGTTTTATCATAAGTGGGTGTTGGATTTTGTCAAATGTTTTTTCTGCATTTATTGATATAATTATGTGGTTTTTATCCATCATTTTGTCTATATGATGTATCACATTTATTGTTTTGCAAATATTTTATCAAATTTGCAATCCTGGAATAAATCCAACTTGATCACTGTGTATGATCTTTTTGATGTATTGCTGTATTCAGTTTGCTAATATTTTGTTGAGGATTAGCACCTATGTTCATCAGGGATATTGGCCTATATTTTTTGTACTGTCTTTATCTGGTTTTGTAAATAGAATAATACTGGCCTCATAAAATGAACTTGAGAGTCTTCCTTTCTTTTAAATATTCTGAAATAGTTTGATAAGGTGAGGTGTTACTATTTCTGGGGATGTTTGTTAAAATTTACCTTGAAGCCATCTGGTCAAAGGCTTTTGTTTGTTGAGAGTTTTTGATTATTGCTTCAATTTAACTAGGTGTAGCCTGTCTATTCAGATTTTCTGGTTCTTCCTGATTTAGTTTTGGAAGATTGTATGTTTCTAGGAATTTACCCATTTTGTCTTGATTGTCCAATTTGCCGGCACATAGTTGTTTGTAATATTTTCTTACAATCCTTTGTATTTCTTTAGTGTCAGTTATTTCTCTTCTTTCATTTGATTTTATTTACTTGGGCCCTTTCTCTCTCTCTCTCTTTTTTTTTTTCTTGATGAGTCTGGATAAAGTTTTGGCAATCTTGTTTATCTTTTCAAAGAACTACCTCCTGGAGTCATTGATCTTCTGTCTGGGTATTTTATAGACTCTATTTTGTTTATTTGTGCTCTGATCTATATTAGTTCCTTCATTTTACTCACTTTGGGCTTTGTTTGTTGTTCTTTTCCAAATTCAATAAATGTAAGGTTAAATTGTTTGAGCTTTTTCTTGTTTCTTGAAGTAGACATGTAATGTTATGAATTTGTATCTTAGGACTGCCTTCCCAATGTCCCACAGATTTTCAATCATTGTGTTCTCAATTTTATTTGTTTCCAGGTATGATTTCTTTCTTGATCTTGTTGACCTATTCATTGTTTAATAACATGTTATTTAGCTTCCATGTCTTTGTATGTTTTTCAATGTTCTTCTTATGATTGATTTCTAATTTCATATCGTTATGGTCAGAGAAGATGCTTGATATGATTGCAATTCTCTCCATGTCCTTAAGCTTTGCCATGTAATTATCATGTCTCCTGGTGTCCGCCTCTTTGGGTTCTTCTTGTTTGGACTCTATGCACTTCCTGGACTTGTGTGTCTTTTTATTTCCCCAAGTTAGGGACATTTTTGGCTATTATTTATTTAAGTAGGTTCTCAAAAACCTTGCTCACTCTTCTTTTGGTAGCCTCATGATGTGGATGGTGTTGTGCTTTGAGTTGTCCCAAATTTTCCTTAAGCTCTCCTCATTTTTAAAATTAAAAATTCTCTTTCCTTTTTACTGCTATGCATTTTTTTTTTTTACCTTTGGCTTCCATGTCACTGATTTAGTACTTTTCTTCATCTCTTCTACAGTTTATTCACTCCAGTGTATTATTTATTTCAGATATTGCATTCTTTATTTCTAGTTTCTTTTTATGGTTTCTATATCTTCGTGCTGTTGAGCATCCTTATTATCATTACTCTAAACTCCATATGTGATAAATTGTTTGCGTTTATTTCATTTAGTTCTTTTTGTGAATTCTCTTAGTCTTTCCTTTGGAGCTTGTTTCTTTGTCTTCCAAATTTGGCTGCCTCTTTTTGTTTGTTTTTATGTATTAGGTAGATCTGCAAAGATTTGGTGCAGTACTATGTCAGACACAATTTGTGTCGGGCCCCAGGCAACCTGTTTGGAGCTGTCAATGATCTACAGCTTGTGGCTCCCTCAGCTGAGCTTTGGTGTGTGCAAAAGAGCCAGGTTGACACCAAGGCCAGCTTTAATCAACACCAGGCCCAGGGAAGGGTCAGCTAAAGTCTTAGAGCTTCTAGAGAACTGCCTTTGTTCACAGGCTTTCTGTTAGTCTTTAGCAGTGCTTCCACCAAAACTCCTCAGAAGCCAGGCTTAAGATCCATACGGTGGGGCTAGAGGGATCCTTGTAGGTAGGGCTATTGCTTCCCCCAGGTTGATGCACCATGGAGGGGTGTGCTGTGCCCAAAAAAGACAGCTTATGTGGTATGGGGAATGACTGAGCATGGGTCCTGGCAGCTGACCCTTCAGCTCTCTTCATAGAGCCACCAAGTCGAGATTCTCCTCATGTGGCTCTAGTCCATTCTGTCCTCCCTCTCCCAGAGTTCAAGGTAAGTGAGTGAAAAAAAAAAGTTTTGTGTGTTGGCCTTGGAAGAGCCTCTCTGCATGTCTAGCTGTCTCTCCCTGGTGGACAGAAGCTAGATATTATTTGTGTTCCTTTCTTGTTTCTAGTTCATTAGGCTGGGGCAGAGCTTGGGGTTTAGACCCCACACTTCTCAGGGGAAAACTCCCTGGCTGCTGAAATGTCCCTTTGGAACTTTGGCTGCCACTTGTGGGAGCCCAACAAATCCTCTCAAGACTCTGTATTCCCTATAACTCTTGTTATGGTGAAGTGGTTTCTTCCATCTGTCCTTCATTATAAGGCTTCTTTCCAAGTAGTGTTCAATTGGTTATTAAGGATGGTTTTTCTATAATTTAGTTTTAATTCCACACTGGTCCTGGGAGGAGGTTAATGAAGCTTCCACTTACTCTACCACCATCTTCAAGTTCCATTTCAACTAATTTAAAATTATATCTTATATTTCTCTTATAAATGTAATATATAGTCATTGCAGGACATTTGACAACTAGAGAAAAAGAAGCAAAAAAAAAAATTAGCAATTTATCCATAGTTCTTCTATCCAAAAATAACTCTGACAATATTTTCTGCATTTTCCCACCAGAAAAGAAGCTCTTTGGGATCAAGACTTTGATTTATTTTGTTCAGTGCTCACTCTGTGCCTAGATTAGTATGTGGTATGAGAGGTCTGTCCCAAAAACATTTGCAGCCATTTTTAATATAATAAGAATAGTTGCATGACTTTGATGTAACCTGGCAACCAAGGATTGTAGACTGGAATGTATATGTGTGAACAATGAAGACTTCACTGCACCAATCAGTGTGGGAAGTAGATGCCTTTGAGTGAGCATGTGTACTGTGTGGTCTTCTCATTCAAAATGATTGAGCAAGTACAGCAAAGGATTTGCATAAAATTTTGCATTAAGCTTGAACCTTCCTCCACAGAAACTACTCAGACAACTCAGAAGACCACATGCATGGGAAACTGGTGATTGGTAGCTTCTTCATGACAATGTGCCCATTCATTCATTATATCTTGTACAGAGATTTTTGGTGAAACATCAAACCACCCAGTTGACTCAGCCCCTATACAGCCCAGATTTGGCACCCTGTGACTTCTTGAATTTCCTAAAACTAAAATGACCCTTGGAAAGGAAGAGATTTGAGACTATTTATGAGATTCAGGGAAATACGATGAGGCAGCTTATGGCAACTGGGAGAACTGTGTGAAGTCCCACGGTGCCTACTTTGAAGGGGACTGAGGTGTCATTGTCTTATATACAATGTTTCTTCTATCTTGTATCTTCTTCAATAAATGTCTCTTTTTTTAAATAGTACATGGCTGGATATTTTCTGAAAAGACCTTGTAATATGTAAATTTAATTTTAAAAGTAATACATATCAATGAGAGAAAACATTGAATATGCTGAAAAGTTTAAAGAAGAAACCTAAAGATAACCCATATTGAAAATTGCAAATGTAGTATTTATAATATTTTGCCATATTTCTTCTAGATTCATTTTCTGTGTATAAGGGTATATGCATGTGTATGTGTGATAGATATAACTGGAGTAAGAGTGTATGTGCAACTCTTATCTCGATATTTCATTTAACATTATATTATAAAAGTTATTATGGTTTTAAAAACTTTTGGATAAAATTATTAATTTAATGATTACATAAATTTCATTATGGAAATAACATATAGTAACTTGTTTCTTTACTTTCCATTTGTTTCAATTTATACCTTATAAAAAGAATTCTTTCACAAATAAATAAGTAAATATTTTATTTTTTTCTTTTTCTCTCATATTTATTTTTTTAATTTATTTTTTCTTTTTCTTTTTTTTTTTTTAATTTATATTTTATTAACCACCACCACAATTTCCATAGCAAATTATATATACTCACAGCATTCATACAGCCTCAGGATTTTTGGAGTACCCTGAATGGACTTTCCACATCATGACTTTTTCCGGAGACCTGATTTTCTTCGAGGAAGAAGAGGAATTTGCTTGTGTTTTTGATAGAACAGGAACACACTGACATTTTTAAAGTAATTTTAAATTTTATATTTCTACTATCAACATAATTGGTTTTTGTTTTCCACTTTTCTATTTATTGCCTCATTAAAGTTGATTTGACTTCCTCTTTTGAAGAAGAGAAGTACATAGGGAAGAAAATGAAAAAGTGTTACTAGAATACTTTGCTGGGTGCTTGAGGCCTTTGGCTATTGTTTAATCTGCTACATAGACATGTTAAAATCTAAGGACTATGTTATTAGAGATAAATACTAAAGTATTTATGGGTGAAATGGTATGTCTAGGGTTTGCTTAAAGATTCTACATTTTATTTTTTTTTATTTTATTTTTTTTTAAATTAATTTATTTACTTTTTAAATACATTTGTCTCTGCCTTCCCCCCACCTCTTTCCCTTGCCCCCTCCCTCCTTCCCTCCCTCAGCGCTTCCCCTTTGGTTTTGTCCATGAGTCCTTGCTATATGTTCCTTGACTTTCCCCTTCCCTTCCCTTTCCCTGTCCCCCCCTTCCCTCTTGTATCTGTTGATTTCTTTTCCTTTCAGTATTGCTGGTCTTATTTTCCTTGCATCTTTGTATTGTTGGTTAGGTTCCTCTTATAGGTGAGATCATATGGTATTTGTCTTTCGCCCCCTGGCTTATTTCGCTTAGCATAATGCTCTCCAGATCCAGCCATGCTGTCGCGAAGTTTAGTAGTTCTTTTTTTCTTTCTGCTGCGTAGTATTCCATTGTGTATATGTACCATGATTTTTTGATCCAATCATCTACTGATGGGCATTTAGGCTGCTTCCAACACTTGGCTATTGTAAATCATGCTGCTATGAACATTGGGGTGCATAGGTTCTTTTGTATTGGCGTTTTGGTGTTCTTAGGGTATAGTCCCAGCAGGGGAATCCCTGGATCAAAATGCAGTCCCATTTTCAGCTTTCTGAGGAAATTCCACACTGCTTTCCACAGTGGCTGCACCAGTCTGCATCCCCACCAACAGTGGACTAGGGTTCCCTTTTCTCCACAGCCTCGCCAGCACCTGTTGTTTGTTGATCTGTTTATGATGGCAATTCTGACCGGTGTGAGGTGGTACCTCATGGTGGTTTTGATCTGCATTTCTCTGATGGCTAGTGATGCTGAGCATCCTTTCAAATGCCTCTGGGCTCTCAGTATCTCCTCCTTGGAAAAGCGTCTACCCAGGTCCTTTGCCCATTTTTGGATTGCATCGTTTGTCTTCTTGGAGTGGAGTAGAGTGAGTTCTTTATATATCTTGGAGATCAAACCTCTATCTGATGTATCATTAGCAAATATATCTTCCCATAGGGTTGGCTCCCTTTTCATTTTGCTGATGGTTTCTTTTGCAGTGCAGAAGCTTCTTATTTTGATGAAGTCCCACTTGTTTATTCTTTCCTTTATGTCCCTCGCTTTAGGAGACATATCAGTGAAAATATTGCTGCGTGGGATATCTGAGAGTTTCCTGCCAATGTTCTCCTCTAGGACTTTTATGGTGTTGCAACTTCTATTTAAGTCTTTTATCCATCGTGAGTTTATTTTTCTTTATGGTGTCAGCTGATGATCCCATTCCAATTTTTTGCATGTAGCCCTCCGTCTCTCCCAACACCATTTGTTGAAGAGGCTATTATTGCTCCATTTTATGCTTCTGCCCCCTTTGTCAAATATTAGATGCCATAGAGATCTGGGCTTATTTCTGGGTTTTCTATTCTGTTCCACTGGTCTATGGGTCTGTTCTTGTGCCAGACCCAGGTTGTTTTGAGAATAGTGGCTTTGTAGTAGAGTTTGATGTCCGGTATTTCGATCCCTCGTACTTTATGTTTCTTTCTCAAAATTGCTGAGGCTATTCGGGATCGTTTATGGTTTAAAATAAATTTTTGAAATGTGTGTTCTATCTCTGTGAAATATGTCATTGATATCTTAATAGGGATTGCATTGAATTTAAAATTGCTTTGGGTAGTATGGACATTTTGATGATGTTAATTCTTCCAATCCATGAGCATGGTATACGCTTCCATTTATTTGTGTCTTCCTTAATTTATTTCTTCAATGTTGTATAGTTTTCGGCATACAGGTCTTTTACTTCTTTGGTTAAATTTAAGCCTAGGTATTTTATTTTTCTTCTTGCTATATCAAATGGTATTTTTTCTCTGCTTTATTCTTCTTCTATTGCATTGCTGGTGTACAAAAATGCCTTTGATTTCTGAATGTTGACTTTTTATCCTGCTATTTTGCCAAATTGACTTATCAGGTTGAGGAGCTTTTTGGTAGAGTCTACAGGGTTCTCTGTGTACACTATCATGTCATCTGCAAACAATGATAGCTTTACGTCCTCCTTTCTTATTTGGATGCTTTTTATTTCTTTCTCTTGTCTGACTGCTCTGGCTAGGACTTCCAATACGATGTTGAAAAGAAGTGGTGAAAGCGGACATCCTTGTCGGGTTCCCAATCTTAGTGGGAAAGCTTTCAGTTGTTCCCATTGAGTATGATATAGGCTGTAGGTTTTTCATATATGGCCTTTATTATGTTGAGGAATGCCCCATTTATCCCCATTTTTCTGAGTGTTTTGATCATAAATGGGTGCTGTACCTTATCGAATCCTTTTTCTGCATCTATCGAGATGATCATGTGGTTTTCGTCTTTTATTTATGTGATGTATCACGTTTACTGATTTGCATATATTGAACCATCCCTGCATGCCTGGGATGAATCCCAGTTGATCGTGGTGGATAATCTTCTTAATGTATTGCTGGATGTGGTTTGCCAATATTTTATTGAGGATTTTAGCATCTATGTTCATCAGCGAAATTGGCCTGTAGTTTTCTTTCTTTGTAGGGTCTTTGTCTGGTTTTGGGATCAGGGTGATGCTGGCCTCATAGAAAGAGTCTGGGAGTCTTCCCTCTTCTTGGATTTTTTGGAATAGTCTGAGAAGGACAGGGGTTAGCTCTTCCTTAAATGTTTTATAAAATTCTCCTGTGAAACCGTCCGGCCCGGGGCTTTTGTGTGCTGAGAGTTTTTTGATTACTGTTTCAATTTCCCCAGCTGTTATCGGTCAGTTCAAACTTTCTGTTTCTTCCTCCTTCAGTGTTGGAAGATTATACTTTTCTAAAAATCTGTCTATTTCATCTAGATTTTCAAATTTCTTGGCATATAATTATTCATAGTAGTTTCTGATGATCATTTGTATTTCTGTGGTATCAGTTGTTATTTCTCCTCATTCGTTTCTGATATTATTAATTTGGGTCGTCTCCCTTTTTTTCTTGATGAGTCTGCTTAAAGGCTTGTCAATTTTATTTATCTTTTCAAAGAACCACCTCCTGGATTGGTTGATCCTTTGAATTGTTCTTTTCGTCTCTATGTCAGTAAGTTCTGCTCTAATCATGACTATTTCCTTCCTTCTACTTGCTCTGGGATTTATTTGTTGTTGTTTCTACAGTTCTTGAAATTGTAGTGGTAGGTCTTTTATTTGAAATGTTTCTATCTTTCTTAGGTAAGCCTGTTTTGCTATGAACTTCCCTCTCAGAACTGCCTTTGTTGTGTCCCATAGGTTTTGGACTGTTGTCTGTTAATTTTCATTTGTTTCCAGAAATCTTTTGATTTCTTCTCTTATCTCATTATTGACCCATTCATTGTTTAATAGTGTACTGTTCAGTCTCCATGAGTTTGCAAGTTTCTGAAGTTTCTCTTTGAGGTTGATTTCCAGTTTCAAGCCCTTGTGGTCCGAGAAAAAGTTTGGTATTATTTCAATTTTCCTGAATTTGCTGAGGTTTGCTTTGTGTCCTATCATGTGGTCTATATTGGAAAAACTGTCATGAACATTTGAAAAGAATGTGTATTTTGCTTCTTTGGGATGTAAGGTTCTATATATGTCAGTTAAGTCTCTTTGATTCAGTGTGTCATTCAGCGCCATAATATGTTTATTAATGTTTTGTTTGGAAGATCTGTCCATTTTTGACAGTGGGGTGTTGAAATCCCTTACTATCAGTGTGTTGCTATTTATATCTTTTTTGAAGTCACCCAACAATTTCCTTATAAACTTGGGGGCTCCTATATTGGGAGCATATAAGTTTACAATGTTGATATCTTCTTGATAAGTTCTTCCTTTAAGTATGATAAAGTTTCCCTCTGGGTCTCTCTTTATGGCCTTTGTTTTGAAATCTACTTTGTCTGATACAAGTATGACAGCCCCGACCTTTTTCTCATGTCCATTTGTTTGGAATATTTTTTTCCATTCCTTTACTTTCAATCTGTGTAGGTCTCTTGCTCTGAGGTGGGTCTCTTGTAGGCAGCATATGTGTGGGTCCTGTTTTATTATCCATTCAGCTACCCTGTGTCTTTTGATTGGGACATTTAATCCATTCACTTTGAGAGATATTATTGATAGAAACTTACTCATCTTTTCTCTTTGTACCTGTGTTCCTCACTCTCTCATTCTTTTCCTTCCTCTGCTTAAACCAGTCCCCTTAGCACATCTTAGAGTGCTGGTTTGGTAGAGATGTATTCTTTTAGCCTTCTCTTGTCTGGTAAACTCCGCATTTCTCTCTCTATTTTAATGGAGAGGTAGCTGGGTGGAGCAGCCTTAGCTGTAGGTCCTTGCTTTTCATGGCTTAGAATATTTGTTGCCATTCCCTTCTGGCTTGTAATATTTCTGTTGAGAAGTCAGCTCCTAGGTGTATGGGGGCCCCCTTGTATGTTACTTTCTCCTTCTCCCTTGCTGTCTTGAGGATTCTCTCTTTGTCTTTGACATTTGCCATTTTAATGATGATGTGTCTTGGAGTGGACCTCTTTGAGTCCCTTTTGAGTGGGGTCCTCTGTGCCTCCTGGATCCATGAGAGCCTTTCTCTCCTCAAATTAGGGAAATTTTCCATCATTACTTTTTCGAGGAGGTTCTCTATCCCTTGCTCCTCTTCTTCTCCTTCTGATATCCCTATTATATGGATATTATTGCATTTCAGGTTGTCCTGCATTACCCTAAATGCCTCTTCATTCTTTTTGAGTCATTTTTCCATTTCTTGTTCTTTCTGGGAGCTTCTTTCTACCTTTTCCTCCATCTCACTGATTCGAGCTTCATCCAGCCTGCTTTGGATTCCTTCTACTGTGTTCTTCAATTCAGAAATGGTATTCTTCATATCCTCTTCTGTCTTGATAGTTTCTATGTCCTTTTCCAGGTTGATATAGTTTGCTGTAAGATCCTGATAGTTTCTCTGCAGTTTCTTAAAGTTATCTTTGAGCTGGCTGAGCTCATTTAGCTTCCTTAGAACCATTCTTTTGAATTCAATATCTGATAGTTCCCTTGCCTCTAGTTCATTTAGCTCTCTCTGTGGGGATTCCTCCTTTCCCCTCATTTGGGGAAAACTTCTTTTTCTTCCCATTTTTGGGAGAGTCTGTTAAGTATTTTCGTTCTTTACTTTTCTTTGTGGGCTTGCCTCTGATGATGTCAGTTGTTGACCCTATCGGAACTTAGGTTGTTTGTTTGAGCCTTCCAGGAGACTAATGTCTGTGTTTGACTCCTGCTTGGAGCAGCTCTGTGACCCCTTCGGTCAGGGCTGGGCTATTTTTTGGGATCTCTCTGCACTCTCACGTGGGCTCCTTGAGCGTGCCCCCAGCGTGGCAGGATCCCCTGCCTGCCTGGGCTAGCATGTGCTTGCCCCAGACCAGGGTGCTTATTTGCGACCTCGTGTACTCATCTGACCCCCCTGGCCGGCGAGCTCTGTGGACCTCGTCAGTTTAGGGTCTTCTTTTGTGTATTTTCCCCGCTTTTTGGCTCTTTGGGTGCATTGCTTGCCCTCGCCAAATGGGGACTACGGAAATGCGAGGAAGTCAGCTCCAGGACTCTCTTGTTAATCCTGTCTCTGGTCTCTCCTCCCGGGACTCTGGGCAGCTCTACTAATTTTGTGGGCTGCTCAGCAATCGCGGGTGGGCGTTCAAGTTATGCCTGCCCTTGCAACTCTGTGGCCTCCCTCGCAGCCCGTATGGGTGCCAATCTGTGGGAGGCCTTGCCGGCTCATGCAAGTGTTCGCCAGCCTGCGCGGGTCACACACAGGCTCGCCAACCCTCGCCGGTCACTCGGCGCAAGTGTGCGCCCCTGTACTGGGGGTTTTTGGGGTGTCTATGTGTGCTTTTTCGCTTTTGGCTCTTTGGTGGTGTGGCCTCTTCTCCCCCCCGCAATCGCAATGGAGACTATGGCAAGGAGAAGGAGTTGGGACCTCCCGGTTCTTCCTCCCATTCTTTCCCCAAAGCCTCCATTTCTAGTCTCTCCTCAGGGGTCTCTGGGCAGTTCTGTGACCCCTTCGGCCAAGGATCCACCACCTGTGTGGACTGCGTTTCAATTGCAGGCAGTCTGGTTCCTGCGCGTCCCTCTTCTGCCTCTTTGGGGAAGCGCCTTTCCAGCCCACAATGGAGACTACTGAAAGGGGAGGGAGTCGGGACTCCCTGCTTCCTCCTCCCGTTCTTTCCCCAACACCTCCATCTCCAGTCTCTCCTCAAGGCTCTCCCAGCCAGTCTGCACTCAGCCCCACAGCTCACACACATACAAGCTGTGTGCAGAGTGCACAAAAGGCAGGTTGATTCTCTTATGCCTGAGCGAGATGGTAGCTGCAGAGTGGGAGGTGCGCCATCACCGGGGCTCCACTGGCCACCTTGTCAGTTCTCTTCACAAAGTTTTTCTCACCAGTCTTTTCCTAGGCACCAGCCCACCCTGCTGCCGCATCTACCCAGAGATCAAGGAGGGTGGCTGCCACTGCAATTTTTGCGTTGGCCTTTTAAATGTGTCTTTGCATCCCCAGCCACCTGTCTCTGGCAGAGAGTGCCCCTAAGCTTTTCGGGGTTGCGTTTCGTCTGTATTTTCTCAGCTTTAGCTGCTGTAGTTTAGGGGTTCCTGTTTATGATTCAGACCCCGTTCTTCTCGGGTGAACGCTAACTGGCCGTTCCAATGTCCCTCTGGTGCCAGTGCCGTGCGCACCCAGCCCACCCTCTCGAGCCTCCACCGCAATTCTCACCCGTTGGGATGTGTGAGAGTAGAATCCACTGTCCGGGGCTCCAAGGCTCCTCTCCCACTATCACTCCACTGCTTTCCAGGTGATTACTCCATTATTTAGTTACAATTCCAGTTTGGTTTTGGGAGGAGGTCAGTGTTACTCCCATTCACTCCTCTGCCATCTTCTTCTGATCTAGATTCATAAGTAAATATTTTTAAATATATATTTATTTGTTTGTTTATTTAGTTTTAGAGAGATGAGAATGAAGGGAGAAATAGAGGGAGAGAAACATTGATGTGTGAGAGGAATATTGATCAGTTGCCTCTCACATGCCCCCAACTGAAGACCTTGCCTGCAACCTAGGCATTTGCCCTGACTGGGAATGGTGGTGGCAACACTTTGGTTTGCAGGATGCTGAAAAACCTACTGAGCCATACCATTCAGGCTTATTAAGTAAACTTTATAGAAACCTGTGATAATTTCTCATAGAAAAATTCCTAGATGTGTAATTGCCTGAAGAATGGGTCCCCCTGCTATAGATGGTGTCTATGCGTTCCTGTATATCTACAACCTTACCAAAACTGAACTTTTGTAATCTTTGTTAATTTTATAGGTGAAATTGAATCCTTATAATTTTAATACTCCTTAGATTATTAGTAAGTATAAACACTCTCATTATTTAGGCCATTTTTATTCTTTTTTAAATTTGCATTTTGTTATTTTACTGTGTTTGTTCTTTGCATGTATGAGCTTGTTATGTAGAAGGGAAGACCCCCCCAAGAAATGGAATTTATTTATAAAAAATAGTGTATTTATTCTTACCTGTTTAAAACTTCAGTCACCTTCAAAGTACTCTCCATTTGATGCAAAAACAGTTATTGAAGCACTTTTCCAATACTCAAAACAGTTTTTGAACTCATCAATTTTAGTACCTTTTAGTTATTGCTCCTGCTTTTTTTTTGTTTCACCTCTTCCACATAAGCAAAATGTTCCCTTTGAGGACTCTTTTTATCTGCGGAAACAAAAAAAAATTTTGATCAGGGTAAGATCAGATGAATAGGGAGGGTGGAGCATGGAGGTCACTCATACACTTTTGGATCAAAAACAACATTCAGTGCAGTGTGGGCATGTGTGCTCATGAATCACCCATCATGAGACTGGCAAACACAGTGAAAGAGTTGAAAAAACATCACTGAAACTGAGTGCAGCCTCTTACAACAATGTCAGTACACTGATCCAGAGGCAATTTTAGAACACTCACCTAGAGAGGGAAGCTTGTACTACAAGGGCCCACACACCAGGGGATAATTCTGTTTTTGTGGGGGGTCCCCCTCATATTTCTATTATTCATAACTTTAAAAAATAACTTGATAGTTTTCAACTTTTTATTTTATCATATTAATTTATGCAGATTCTAAAAAATCTTATTGCAATACAGAGTTTATAACTAATAAAATTAGACTTGGGTTCACTTCTACCCATCACTAATTCCATTTTTTTCAAAGGCATCCACTTTCAACTCTTCTATCTGTGTCATCTATTTTCTCCAATATTTCTGAATAGTATACTAAAACAGCTATGTAAAATATCTTAATCTCAGATATTATTGACTTGCTATTAGGAAATTAGCTGTTTTACATACTTTATACCTCCTCCAGTACAATGCCCTTCTCCAACCCACCTCTAAAATATAACAATTTTTTAAATTAGAATCAGTAGTTAATATTCTCACTAATTTGGTTATATAAATATTGCTTATGATTGGTTAAATTATTATACAAATTATATTTTTCTGTTCTGCTCTTTGTTTAGTTTTTATCATTCATCATTCACTTAATCTCAAATCATGTGTTTGTCAATATAATTAAACATGCCAGATAGACTTTTTCTTCCTTCCCTTGGTGGCATTCCTCATGGGACCCTCCTGCTCCAATCTTACATGTATTAGTACAGTATAGTCTTCCTTTGGTTATCTCTCTTTACTAAGAAAGATTAAAAATTCAATCAAAACATTGTGTCTGTCTTGATCATGTTCCAATTGTCTTTTGCTCCTCTATTACTGTCACTGCCAAGTTTGGTTTGGGATTTGCTGGCTGCTCCTTCTTAGCTTCTGTCCTCAATTAAATCTCACATACTAATCATCAAATCTCTCTTGAAATGCCATGTTCTTTTTAACCAATCCCTTCCTGCATTTGAAAAGAAATGAACTGTTGAGATAAACAGAAAGGTAAAAAATATAACATAGAATTGCAAGTGTATCCTTCATTAAGCTGAGAAATAAAATATTATAAATATAACTTTAAGTTCTTTGTGTGTTCTCTGATTATGCACCCTCACTCAAAGTGCTACCGATTCTTCTAGCTCTCTTTGTTACCAGTATACTTAATTTTATGTTTATTTCTGTGCTTTTATTCATAACATAATCAGATCATGAGTCTCCAAATCAAAATGTGGTTTTATTTAGCTTTGTTATTAACATATTATATAGTATCTATTTTTCTAAAATTCACTTTTTTCCCCCTCAACACTTTGTTCGTTAGATCCATTCCTACTGATACCTACAGCTATAGTTTATTTCACTTTTGTGTAATAAATATACTACAATTTATTCACCTGCTTTCCCCATAATAGGCTTTTAGGTTATTTCTATCTTTTTTTCACTTTTATAAATAATGCCATTAAAAACATTCTTGTATGTCTTCTTATGTTTATTTTTAAATTTAATTTTATTTTTTAACTTATGAAACTATTTTTGCAATGATAAATTTTAATAATAGTTCAACTATGTTTATGGAAAATAAGCTTTTTAAAACACTGATCACATTTAATTCTCCTAATATTTAGATAATGCAGTGTCCTGGTGTTGCTAGAATTTATGCATTTTGGAGGTATGGCATGTATCTTCTATTCTGTTAAAAAGGTTTTTCTGCTGCTATGTGCGTTTTCAATTCTTGTGTTCATTTTTAAGTTTTCTTTCAGGTACATGCTTAGGAATGGAAATTCTGGGTTGTGGGGTATACGTATCTTCAACGATACCAAGTATTATCAGATTTCTCTCCAAAGTTTTTAGACCTATTAACATTCTCACTGACAATGTAGAAAAGTTCACCTGGCTCCTCATTCTTCCTAGCTCTTATTATTATTTTTTATTTTTTAAAGATGTATTTATACTTATTTTATTTTATTTTCTAAATTTTATTTTAATTTATTTTTTCAAATACATTTGTATCTGCCAACCCCCCACCACTTATCCCTTGCCCCCTCCTTCCTAACCTCCCTCAGCTCTTCCCCTTTGGTTTTGTCCATGAGTCCTTGCTATATGTTCCTTGATTTGCCCCTTCCCTTCCTTGTCCCGCCCCGCCCTTCCCTCTTGTCTCTGTTGATTTCTTTTCCTTTCAGTGTTGCTGGTCTTATTTTCCTTGCATCTTTGTATTGTTGGTTAGGTTCCACTTATAGGTGAGATCATATGGTATTTGTCTCCCCCCCCGCCCCGGCTTATTTCGCTTAGCATAATGCTCTCCAGTTCCATCCATGCTGTCGCAAAGTATAGTAGTTCTTTTTTCTTTCTGCTGCGTAGTATTCCATTGTGTAAATGTACCATAATTTTTTGATCCAGTCATCTACTGATGGGCTTTTAGGTTTCTTCCAACACTTGGCTCTTGTGCTGCTATGAACATTGGGGTGCATAGGTTCTTTTGAATTGGTGATTTGGGATTCTTAGGGTATAGTCCCAGCAGGGGAATAGCTGGATCAAATACGGCTTCCATTTTCAGCTTTTTGAGGAAATTCCACACTGCTTTCCACAGTGGCTGCACCAGTCTGCATTCCCACCAACAGTGGACTAGGGTTCCCTTTTCTCCACAGCCTCGCCAGCACCTGTTGTTTGTTGATGTGTTAATGGTGGCCATTCTGACCAGTGTGAGGTGGTACCTCATGGTGGTTTTGATCTGCATTTCTCTGATGGCTAGTGATGCTGAGCATCCTTTCAAATATCTCTGAGCCCTCTGTATCTCCTCCTTGGAAAGGTGTCTGCCCAGGTCCTTTGCCTATTTTTTGATTGGATTGTTTGTCATCTTGGAGTGGAGTCAACTGAGTTCTTTATGTACATAGGAGATCAAACTTCTATCTGATGTATCTTTAGCGAATATATGTCCCCATAGGGTTGGCTCCTTTTTCATTTTGATGATGTTTTCTTTAGTCATGCAGAAGCTTCTTATTTTGATGAGATGCCACTTGTTTATTCTTTCCTTCATGTCCCTTACTCTAGGAGACATATTGGTGAAAAAATTGCTGCATGGGATATCTGAGAGTTTCCTGCCAATGTTCTCCTCTAGTACTTTTATGGTGTTGCAACTTCTATTTAGGCCTTCTATCCATCTTGAGTCTAGTTTTGCATATGGTGTCAGCTGATGATCCAATTTCAATTTTTTGCATGTAGTCATCCAGCTCTCCCAACACCATTTGTTGAAGAGGCTATTATTGCTCCATTTTATGCTCCTGCCCCCTTTGTCAAATATTAGATGCCATAGAGATCTGGGCTTATATCTGGGCTTTCTATTCTGTTCCACTGGTCTATGTGTCTGTTCTTCTGCCAGTACCAGATTGTTATGAGTATAGTGGCTTTGTAGTACAGTTTGATGTCTGGTATTGTGGTCCCTCCTACTTTGCGTTTCTTTCTCAAAATTGCAGCAGTTATACGGGTTTTTTATGGTTCCAGATACATTTTTGAAATGTCTGTTCTATTTTTGTGAAATATGTCATTGCTATCTTAATAGGGATTGCATTGAATCCATAAATTGCTTTGGGTATGGACATTTTGATGATGTTAATTCTTCCAATCCATGAGCACGGTATATGCTTCCATTTATTTGTGTCTTCCTTAATTTCTTCCTTCACTGTTTTATAGTTTTCTGAGTATAGGTCTTTTACATCTTTGGTTAAAGTTATTCCTAGGTACTTTATTTTTCTTCTTGCTATATCGAATGGTATTTTTTTTCTGATTTCTTCTTCTATTTCATTGCTGGTGTACAAAAATGCCTTTGATTTCTGAATGTTGACTTTGTATCCTGCTGTTTTGTCAAATTCACTTATTAGGTTGAGAAGTTTTTTGATAGAGTCTACAGGGTTTTCTATGTATATTATCATGTCATCTGGTAACAATGATAGCTTTATGTCCTCCTTTCTTATTTGGATTCCTTTTATTTCTTTTTCTTGTCTAACCAATGTGGCTAAGACTTCCAATATGATGTTGAAAAGAAGCGGTGAAAGAGGACATCCTTGTCATGTTCCGGATCTTAGTGGGAAAGCTTTTAGTTTTTGCCATTGAGTATGATGTTGGTTGTAGGTTTTCATATATGGCCTTTATTACTTTGAGGGATGCCCCATTTTTTCCCATTTTGCTGAGTGTTTCAATCATAAATTGGTGCTGTACCTTATTGAATGCTTCTTCTGTGTCTATCGAGATGATCATGTGGTTTTTGTCTTTTCTTTTATTTATCTGATGTATTATATTTATTGACTTGCATATATTGAATGGTCCCTGCATGCCTGGGATGAATCCCACTTGATCGTGGCAAATAATCTTTTTAATGTATTCCTGGATGCGGTTTGCCAATATTTTGTAGAGGATCTTAGCATCTAAGTTCATCAGAGAAACTGGCCTGTAGTTTCCTTTCTTTGTAGGGTCTTTGTCTGGTATTGGGATTAGGGTGCTGCTGGCCTCATAAAAAGAGTCTGAGTCTTCCTTCCTCTTAGATTTTCTGGAATAGTTTGAGAAGGGGAGGGGTTAGCTCTTCCTTAAATGTTTTGTAAAATGCTCCTGTGAAACCGTCCGGCCTTGGGCTTTTGTGTGCCAGGAGTTTCTTGATTTCTGATTCAATTTCCTCAGCTGTTATTGGTCTGTTCAACCTTTCTCTTTCTTCCTCCTTCAGTGTTGGGAGAGTATACTTTTCTAAAAATTCATCCATTTCATCAGGGTTTCAAATTTTTTGGCATATAATTGTTCATAGCACTTTCTGACAATCCTTTGTATTTCTGTGGTATCAGTTGTTATTTCTCCTCTTTCCTTTCTGATATTATTAATTTGGGTCGTCTCCCTTTTTGTCTTGATGAGTCTGCTTAAAGGCTTGTCAATTTTATTGATCTTTTCAAAGAACCAGCTTCTGGATTGGTTGATCCTTTCAATTGTTCTTTTTGTCTCTATGTCAGTAAGTTCTGCTCTAATCATGACTATTTCCTTCCTTCTACTTGCTCTGGGGTTTATTTGTGGCTGTTTCTACAGTTCTTGAAGTTGTAGTGTTAGGTCTTTTATTTGAAATGTTTCTATCTTTCTTAGGTAGGTCTGTATTGTTATGAACTTCCCTCTCAGGACTGCCTTGCTGTGTCTCATATGTTTTGGACTGTTGTCTGTTAATTTTCATTTGTTTCCAGAAATCTTTTGATTTCTTCTCTTATCTCATTATTGACCCATTCATTGTTTAATAGGGTACTGTTCAGTCTCCATGAATTTGCAAGTTTTTGAAGTTTCTTTTTTTAAATTTTATTTTTTGTTTATTTTTATTTTTTTAATTAATTCATTTTTTCAAATACATTTTTCTCTTTCCCTTGACCCCTCCTTCCTTTACTCTCTCAGCTCTTCCCTTTTTGTTTTGTCCATGAGTTCTTGCTATATTTCCCTTGATTTTCCCTTTCCCTTCCTTTTCCCTGCCCCCGTCCCTCCTTCCCTCTTGTCTGTGTTGATTTCTTTTCCTTTTAGTGTTGCTGGTCTTATTTTCCTTGCATCTTTGTATTGTTGGTTAGTTTCCACTTATAGGTGAGATTATATGGTATTTGTCTTTCTTTCAGGTTGATTTCCAGTTTCAATCCCTTGTGGTCCAAGAAAGAGTTTGGTATTATTTCCATTTTCCTGAATTTGCTGAGGTTTGCTTTGTGTCCTATCATGTGGTCTATCTTTGAATAACTGCCATGAGTATTTGTAAAGAATGTGTATTTTGCTTCTGTGGGATGTAAGGTTCTATATCTGTAAGTTAAGCCTCTTTGATTCAGTGTGTCATTCAGTGCCACAATATGTTTATTAATGTTTTGTTTGGAAGATCTGTCCATTTTTGACAGTGGGGTGTTGAAATACCCTTATATCAGTGTGTTGGTGTCTATATCTTCTTTGAAGTCATCCAACAATTTCCTTATAAACTCGGGGGCTCCTATATTGGGAGCATATAAGTTTACAATGTTGATGTCTTCGTGATAGATTCTTCCTTTAAGTATTATAAAGTGCCCCTCTGGGTCTCTTTTTATGGCCTTTGTTTTGAAATCTACTTTGTCTGCTACAAGTATGGCAACCCCGGCCTTTTTCTCTTGCCCATTTGCTTAGAATATTTTTCCATCACTTTACTTTCAATCTGTGTAGGTCTCTTGCTCTGAGGTGGGTGTCTTGTAGGCAGCATATGTGTGGGTCCTGTTCTCTTATCCATTCAGCAATCTACATTTTATAGAGATGTATTCTTTTAGTCTTCTTTTGTCTGGGAAACTCCTTATTTCCCCTTCTATGTTAATTGAGAGCCTTGCTGGGTAGAACAGCCTTGGCTGTGGGCCCTTGCTTTTCATTACTTGGAATATGTGTTTCTATTCCCTTCTGGTCGGTAGTGTTTCTTTTGAGAAGTTAGCTCCTGGCCATATCGGGGTCCCCTTGTATGTTACTTTTTCCTTCTCCCTTGCTGCCTTGAGGATTCTTTCTTTGTCTTTGATAGTTGCCATTTTATTGGTGATGTGTCTTGGAGTGGACCTCCTTGAGTCCCTCTTGAGCTGGGTCCTCTGTGCTTCCTGGATCCATGAGAGTGTTTCTCTCCTCAAATTAGGGAAATTTTCCATCATTACTTTTTCAAGGAGGTTCTCTCTCACTTGCTCCTCTTCTTTTCCTTCTGGTATCCCTATTATACGGATATTATTGCTTTTCAGGTTGTTCTGCATTTCTCTAAATGCCTCTTCATTCTCTCTGAGTCTTTTTTCCAATTCTTGTTCTTTCTGAGAGCTTTTTTCCACCTTATCCTCCATCTCACTGATTCGATCCTCAGCTTCATCCAGCCTTCTTTGGATTCCTTGTAGTGTGTTCTTCAATTCAGAAATGGTATTCTTCATATCCTCTTGTGTCTTCTTGATAGTTTCTATGTCCTTTTCCAGGCTGATATAGTTTGCTGTAAGATCCTGATAGTTTATCTGCAGTTTCTCATAGTTTTCTTTGAGCTGGGTGAGCTCATTGAGCTTCCTTAGAACCATTGTTTTGATTTTAATATCTGATAGTTCCCTTGCCTCTATTTCATTGAGCTCTCTCTGTGGGGAGTCCTTTTTTCCACTCATTTGGGGAAAACTTCTTTTTCTTCCCATTTTTGTGAGAGTCTGTTAAGTAATTTACTTATTTATTTTGTTATTTTTGCTTCTGTTTCAATTGGGCTGTGTAGATTTCCTAACTTTATGGATTAAACTTCTATGGTAGTAGGTGGGTCTTTTATTTATTTATTTATTTATTTATTTATTTATTTATTTATCTGTTTATTTATTTACTTATTTTTCCTTTTACTTTTCTTACTGGGCCTTCCTCTGATGATGTCAGTTGTTGACCTTATATGACCTTGGGTTGTTTGTTTGAACCTTCCAGGAGTCTACTGTCTGTATTTGACTCCTGCTTGGGCAGCTCTGTGACCCCTTCCTCCAGGGAGGAACTATTTCTATGGATCACTGCACTCTCACGCTGGCTCCTTGAGGGCGTTCCCAGGCTAGGCAGGATCCCCCGCCGACCTGGGCTTGCTCCTGCTTGCCCCAGCCTACGGACTTCTTTTCGACCTTGCATACTCATCTGTCCCCCCTGGACGGTGGGCACCCTGGCGCTGGTCACTTTAGTGTCTTCTATTGTGTACTTTCCCCATTTTTGACTCTTTGGTTGCATTGCTTGCCCTCGCCTAATTGCAATTACAGAAATTGGAGGAAGTCAGCTCCCGGACTCTCTGTTTAATCCTGTCTCAGGTCTCTTCTCCAGGGACTCTGGGCAGCTCTGTGACACCTTCAGCCCAGGATCTACTAATTCTGTGGGTGGCTTCGCAATTGTAGGCTGCGCGCATCCATTTATGCCTATCCTCGCTGCTCTATGTACTCCCTCGCAGGCCATACTGGTGCCAGCCTGTGCGAGCTCTCGCCAGCCCTCGGGGGTCCACACACAAGTTTGCCAACCCTCGCCAGCCACTCCTCACAAGTGTGCGTGCCTGCACTGGGTGGTTTTGGGGTGTCTATTGTGTGCTTTTCAGCTTTTGGCTCTTGGGGGGGTGTGGCCTCTTCCCGCACAGTGGAGACTAAGGAAAGGAGAAGGAATCAGGACTCCCCGGTTCCTCCTCCTGTTCTTTCCCCAAAGCCTCCATTTCCAGTCTCTCCTCAGGGGTCTCTGGGCAGTTCCGTGACCCATTCGGCCAAGGATCCACCCCCTGTGCGGACTGTGTTTGAATCGTGGGCAGTCTGGTTCCTGCGCGCACCGCTTCTGCCTCTTTGGGGGCGCTCCTTTCCAGCCCACAATGAGTCTACAGAACGGGGAGGGAGTAAGGACTCCCTGGTTCTTCCTCCCGTTCTTTTTCCAGTCTTTCCTCAGGGCTTTCCCAGCCAGTCTGCACTTAGCCCCCCAGCTCACAAGCGCACAAGCTATGTGCGGAGCACAGAAAAGGCAAGCTAATTGATTCCCTTATGCGTGAACGAGATGGTAGCTGCAGAGTGGGAGGTGTGTTATCACTGGGGCTCCACCGGCTGCCGGATCAATTCTCTTTACAAAGTTTTTCTCATCAGTCTTTTCCCAGGCACCAACCCACCCTGCTGCCATCTCTACCCAGAGATCAAGGAGGGTGGCTGCCAGTGCAATTTTTGCTTTGGCCTTTTAAATGTGTCTTTGCATCCCCAGCCACCTGTCTCTGGCAGAGAGCGCCCCGAAGCTTTTCGGGGTTGCGTTTTGTCTGTATTTTCTTGGTTTTAGCTGCTATAGTTTAGAGGTCCCTGTTTTTAATTCAGACCCCGTTCTTCTCGGGGGAAGCTAACTGGCCGTTTCAATGTGCCTCTGGTGCTAGTGCCCGTGGGCACCCAGCCCACCCTCTCGAGCCTCCACTGCACTTCTCACCCATTGGGATGTGTGAGAGTCAAATCCACTGTCTGTCCGCGGCTCCAAGGCTCCTCTCCCTCTATTGATCCATTGTTTTCCAGGTGATTACTCCACTATTTAGTCACAATTCCAGTTTGGTCTTGGGAGGAGAAGGTCAGCGTGATTCCTTTTCACTCCTCCGCCATCTTTTTTCTCTCCGTCATCTTGAAGTCCTTATCCCTTGTTGCTTTTAAGATTCTCTGTTTATCTTTAAACTTGGCATTTTAATTATGGTGTGTCTTGGAGTAGGACTACTTTAGTTCATCTACATTGGCACTCTCTCTGCTTCTTGAACTTTCTTGGCTTTTCCCCTCTCCAGGTTAAGGAAACTTTCTCTTATTATTTTTTGAAAAAGGGTTTCTATACCTTTCTCCTTTTCTTTTCCTTCTGGTATTCCTATGCCTTGTATGTTGTTGTGTTATGTTGTCTTGCAGATCCCTTAAGCTATCTTCATGTTTTTTTTGTTGTTGTTGTTTTTGTTTTTTTTACTTTTTGCTTACAGGTGTTCTGCCTGCGTATTTTCTTCCAGCCCTCTAATGAGGTTCTCTGCTTCATCCAGCCTGCTTCTAATTTCTTCTAGAGTGTTTTTTTATTTCAGAAATAATATTCTTCATTTCTTCCTGGTTCTTGCTCATGGTTTCTATTTCCTTTTTAATACTGTTGAATTTCCACTCAGTTCCTTGTAGTTGTCTGTGAGTTCCTTGAGCATCCTTATAACCATTCTTTTGAATTCCATATCTAATAGTATTCTTGTCTCTATTTCATTTTGTTCTTTAACTGGGGAGTTTTCTATTCCTTTTGATTGCAGGGTTTTTTCATCTCCTCATTTTAGGTGACTCTTTTTGTTAGTTTTTGTATTTCCCAAAGCTCTGTTTTGGCATCTGTCTTTGTAGTGTGAACTCCTGTGGCAGGAGTTCTGTGACACTCAATGGTGTTTTCTCTTTGATCTCCTTACCTGGATGTTCTAGGGTGGCTCTTTCTTCTTTTTGTGTAGGCTCTCTTGTAGTACTTGGACTTCATCTGTTGGTGGCTCCTTTGCTGTTGGGTTCTCAGTTTCAGCATGTTTACTGGTATTTACAGCTTCCACCTTGTCTTGTATGAGATCAGTAGCAATGGAGATGTGAAACTGGATTAGGATAGTGAGAGATTATTCTATGGAATTTAAAGTATCAACTAGTGGAGAACAGATAGGAGATCCTTTGGAGAAGTACAGCAGTAACTGTGATGTTTTACCCAACTACCCACTTTTTATAAAAGGTGAAAAAGAACAAAAAAGGAGAATCAAGATGGTGGTAGAGTGAGTAGAAGTCACATTGACCTCCTAGGATGAATCTGGAATTACAACTAAATTGTTAAGAAATCTCCAGGAACAAACAACTGAACAAGAGCAAGAGAGGAGCCTTACAACTACAGACAGACAGAAGGATTAGCATTAGCACAACCTAACTGGGAAGAAATGCAAAACAGACTTGAGAAGGTGGGCAGGGTTCCCCCAGACAGCAAGACCAGAAGGATATTGAAATGGCCAGTTGGATCCCTCTGAGATGAGTGGGCTCTAAACCATAAATGGGGATCTCCAGCCTACGAAAGCAGAGCCCACAAAATACACAGATAACAACCAGATGCAAAAAGCAGCAGGATTATTCTGTAGCAGAGACAAGGGGCCAGAGACCCAAAGAGCCATTTAAAGGGTCAACACATTCATTTTTATTTACAGTCAGTTAACCTGGTCTCTGGCAAAGGCGGAGGCAGAGTGGGCTAGAGATGCCTGAGGAGAGAATGGGGAAGGAGGCTTTGAGGAGAGAACTGGGAGAGCAGCTGGTGGTATCCCATTGCTGACTCATCCCCCATATGGCAGCAGTCATTTGCTCAGGCAGACCACTCCTCTGAGTGGTAGCAGCGTAAAAAGAGACAACAGCCCTGCTTGAGGAGAGATTCAGTCCCACCTTGACAGCTGAGGGTGGAGTGAATAGATTAACAACTGGAAAAGACAGACACAGACAGTAGATTCTGGGAAGTCTCTTAAACACTGCCTAAGGTGAGACAGAGTCAACATCTGACAACATCAGAGAGAGATCCAGAAAAAAAGAAAAAAAAAAAAAGAAAGCAGTCTCCTGCCAGAGAAGTTTATACCACAAAGTCAGGAAGACAAGACAGATCAATTTAAGAAGAAGAAGAAGCAAAAAGGAAGAGTCTCATAAGTAATGGGAAGAAAAATAACCCCCACTCAAAGGGAAAGGAGGAAATCCCAGAAAGAGAACTAAGTTAAATAGAAGCAAGTACATTTCAATATATTTGGGTTCAAAACAATGTTTCTAAGGAACCTCAGTGAGCTCATTGAGCTCAAATAGAATTATCAAAACTTGCAGGGAAACCATGAGGAACTAACTGCAAACTATATCAGCATGAAAAAAGACATGGAAACTGTCAATAAGTGGCAAGAGGAAAAGAAGAGTACAATTTCTAAATTGAGGAACACAGTAGAAGAAATCAAAACCAGACTCGATGAAGCAGAGGATCAAAGCAGTGAGCTAGAGGACAAGGTAGGAAAAAGCCCCCAGAAAGAGCAAGAAAATGAAAAAAAGACTAAAAAAGAATGAAGAAGACTTCAGGGAAATGCTGGACAACCTGAAAAATAATAATATTCGTATACTAGGGATACCAGAAAGAGAATAGGAGCAAGTGATAGAGAACGTGTTTGAAAAAGTAACGATGAAAAACTTTCCTAATTGGAGGAAAGAAAAAGTCGAACAAGTCCAGGAAGCACAAGGGTCCCATCCAAGAGGAACCCAATGAAGTCCACTACAAGAAACATCATAATTAAATGCAAATATCAAATACAAAGCTATAATTTTAAAGACAGCAGGGGAGACACAGGTACTAACATATAAGGAAGCCCTCATAGGGCTAGCAGCTGACTTCTCAACAGAAACACTACAAGCCACAAGGGAATGGCAAGAAATATTCCTAGTAATGAAAAGCAAGGGCCTGCAGCCAGGACTACTGTACTTAGCAAGTTTATTAATTCAAATGGAGGACGAATTAAGTAGTGTCACAGACAAAAGATGACTAAAAGAATACAACCTCACAATACCAGCATTACAATATATGCTAAAGAGACTGTTTTTAGAAGACAAATTAAGAATGAGAAAGAGGGAATTACAGGTACAGAGGGAAAAAATGAATAATTACCTATCAGTAATCACTTTAAATGTAAATGGATTATATGTCCCAAACAGAAGACATAGGATAGCAGAATGGATAAGAAAACATGAACCACACATATCCTGCCTACAAGAGACCCACCTCAGAACAAAGAACCTGCACAGACTGAAAGTAAAGGGATGGGAGAAAATACTCCAAGGAAATGGACAGGAAAAAAGAAAAGCAGGGCTAGCGATACTTATAGCCGATAAAAGAGATTTCAAAACAAAGGCCATAAAAAGAGACCAAGAAGTACACTTTGTAATACTCAAAGGAAGTATCCATCAAGAAGACATCAACATGTAAACCTATATGCACCCAACATAGGAGCGTCCAAATATATAAGGAAAATCTTGGAGGACTTCAAGAACGGTACTGACAGCAACACACTGATATTAGGGGATTTTAATACTCCACTGTCAAAAATGGATAGATCTTCCAAACAAAACATCAACAATGACACTGTGGAACTGAATGACACATTAGATCAAATGGACTTAACTGACATATATAGAACCTTGCATCCCAAAGAAGCAAAATGCACATTTTTAAAAATGTACACGGAACATTTTCAAAGATAGATCACATCAGAGGACACACAACAAGCCTCAACAAATTCAGGAAAATCAAAATAAAAACCATTTTCGAGGACCACAAGGGCTTGACACTAGAAACCAACCTCCAGGAAAAAACTCAAAAACATTCACACTCATGGAAACTGAACAGCATGCTATTCAGCAATGAATGGGTCAATAATGAGATCAAAGAAGAAATCAAAAAGTTTCTGAAAACAAATGAAAATGACCACACAACAGTCTAAAACCTATGGGGCACAGCAAAGGCAGTCTTGAGAGGGCAATTCATAGCAATACAGGCCCCCCTAAGAAAGATAGAAACATTTCAAATAAACGACCTAACCCTCCAGCTTCAAAAACTGAAAAAACAACAACAAATAAAGCAAAGGGAGAGTAGAAGAAAGGAAATAATCAAGATCAGAGCAGAGTTGATTGACCTAGAGAATAAAATATAAAATCAAAGGATCAACCAATCCAGGAGTTGTTTCTTTGAAAATATAAACAAAATCAAGAAACCCTAAAGTAGACTCCTTAAAAAAAAAGAAAAAGAAAAATAGGGAGAGGATCCAAGTAAATAATATGAGAAATGAAGGAGGAGAAATAAGAACTCTTACGACAGAAATACAAAGGATTGTAATAAATTACTACAAACAATTATATGTCAAGGAATTTGAAAACCTCGATGAAATCAATGAATTTCTCGAAAAATATAATCTTGCAGCAGTGAATGAAGAAGAAGCAGAAAGTCTGAGCAGACCAATAATAGCTGGTGAAATTGAAGCAGTAACCAAAAAAACCCTGGCACACAAAAGCCTTGGACTGGATGGTTTCACAGGAAGATTTTATAAAACATTTCAGGAAAATAGTCTTTCTCAGACTATTCCAAATATCCAAGAAGAGGGAAGACTCCCAAATTTTTTATGAGGTCAGCATCATCCTAACCGCCAAACCAGATAAAGACACAACCAAGAAAGAAAACTACAGGCCAATATCACTGATGAACATAGACACCAAAATCCTAAACAAAGTATTGGCAAACCACATCCAGCAATACATTAAAAAGATCATCCTTGATTAGCATGTGGGATTCATCCCAGGGATGCAAAGATGTTTCAATATTCCCAAATCAATAAAGGTTATACATCACATAACCAAAAGAAAGACAAAAACAACATGATCATCTCAATAGATGTGGAAAAATGATTTGATGAGGTGCAGCACACATGTATGATAAAAACACTCAGCAAATTGGAAATAAAGGGGACATACTTTAATATAATAAAGGTCATATATGAAAAACCTACGGCCAACATCATATTCAATGAGCAAAAACTTAAAACTTTCCCACTAATATCAGCAGCAAGACAGGGTGTCTGCTTTCATCACATCTCTTTAACATAGTATTGGAAGTCCTAGCCACAGCAATCAGACAAGACAGAAATGAATGGCATCCAATTTGGAAAGGAGGAAATAAAATGATCATTGTTGCAGATGACATGGTGGTGTACATAGAAAATCCGATATACTCCACCAAAATACTACTCAACCTAATAAGTGAATTTTTCAAAACAGCAGGATACAAAGTCAATTTCCAGAAATCAAAGGTGTTTTCATATACTAAAAATTAAATGTCAGAATCAGAAATCAGGAAAAAAATCCTCTTTGCTTTATCAACAAGATAACTAAAGTACCTATGAATAAAGTTAACCAAAGAGGTAAAAGACCTGTACGCAGAAAACTATACAACTCTGAAAGAATAAATTAAAGAAGACACAAATAATTGGAAACATATATCATGTTCATTGATTAGAAGAATTAACATCATCTAAATGCCCATGTTACACAAAGTAATTTATAGACTCAACACACTCCCTATTAAAATACCAATGGCATATTTCACAAGAGTAGAAAAGATATTTTAAAAATTTATATGGAACCATAAACAAACCTAAATAGCCACAGAAAATTTGAGAAAGAAAAACAAGGTAGGAGGGCTCTCAATACTTGTCATCAAAGTATATTACAATGCCACTGTAATAAAAACCATCTAGTACACATACAACAGACATGTAGATCAATGGAACAGTACAGAGCCCAGAAATAAATGAATCTCTATGGTCAATTAGTATTCGAGAAACTGTGCAGCAGCATAAAATGGAGAAAAAATAACGTCTTCAACAAATGCTGTTGGGAGAGCTGGACAACTACATTAAAAAAATTGAAATTCTACCACCAACTGACACCATACACAAAAATAAACTCAAGAGGAGTAAGACTTAAATATAAGTCGCTACACCATAAAAGTCTCAGAAAAGAGTGTAGACAGGAAACTCTCAGATATCCCACACAGCAATATTTTCACTGGTATGTCCCCTAGAGCAAGGGACACAAAAGAAAAAATATATTTCACAATGATACCTCAGACAGGGGTTTTATCTCCAGAATATATAAAGAACTCACATGACTCCACTCCAGGAAGACAAACAATCCAATTAAAAAGAGGGCAAAAGACCTGAACAGACACTTCTCCAAGGAGGACATACACAGGGCCTAGAGACATATGAAAGGATGCTCAGCATCACTAGCCATCTGAGAAATGCAAATTAAAACCATAATGAGATATCACTTCACACTGGTCAGAATGGCCATCATAAATAAATCAACAAACAATGGATGCTGGTGAGGCTGTGGAGAAAAGGGAACCCTAGTTCACTGTTGGTGGTAATATAGACTGGTGCAGCCACTTTGGAAAAGAGTTTGGAATTTCCTCAAAAACTAAAGATGAAATTACCTTTTGACACAGCGAGTGTACTTCTGGGATTATACCCTAAGAATCCCAAAACACCAATTCTGAAGAACCTATGCACCCCAATGTTCATAGCAGCACAATTTACACTAGCCAAGTGCTGGGAGCAACCTAAGTGCCTATCAGTAAACAAGTGGATCAAAAAACTATGGTACATTTACACAACAGAGTACTTTGTAGCAGAAGGAAAGAAAGAGCTACTATCCTTCGTGACAGTATGGATGGAACTGGAGATTATTATGCTAAGTCAAATAAGCCAGAGGGTGAAAGACAAATACTATATACTCTCATCTATAAGTGGAACCTAATCAGCAAAGCAATCAGGGAAGGAAAATATGACCTGCATAATTGAAAATAATAAGAAACTGATGGTATCAGGAGGAATGGTGGATGGGGGGTAGCAGGGAGGGGAATGGGAAGGGTCAGATCAAGGAACAGGTATGAAGGACACAGGGACGAATCCAAGGTGGGGAAGGATTGAGGGAGATAGAAGGGGGTGGGTGGGGCAGGGGAAAGTGGTGGTGGGTAAATGGAGACAAATATATCTGAAAAAGGAAAAAATAAATAAATAAATTGTAAAAATATTTAAAAAATAAAAAAACCAAGAAAATAGAACTCCTACCATTTGCTACAACATGGATGGAACTGTGAAATATTATGCTAAGTGAAATAAGCCTGTTTGTGAATGACAAATACTATATTATCTCATGTATAAGCAGAATGTATTTAACAAAATAAAATAATGAACAAAATAAACCACAGGCATGGAAACATGGAGCAGACTGAAAGAGACCAGAAGGGATGGGGAAGGAGGACAATGGTGGAAAGTATGAGAAGGGACTAAACAAAGAACATATATGAATTACACATGGACATGGACAACAGAGTGGGAATTGACTGTGGGAGAAGGGGGTGGTGTAGGATGCATGGAGGAGGGCAAAGTCGGAAAAATTGAGACAACTCTAATAGAATAAACATGATTTAAAAATAAAAAGTTATGAAAAAAGAGATGTCACATAAAATTATATCACATATAAAATGCACTAAATATTAAAAGAATGTGAAAAAGAGATAATACTTTTATAGAGGGGTAAAAAAATGTGAGATGACTCCACAAAGTGGCATGCTTAAGTGAGGTTAGATGTGAGATATAGTGAGAGTAAGGGATAGAAACTTGGGATAGTGTGGGAGAGAATAAACTTAAGCACAGCAGTAATAAAGCTCAGGAAGACAGAGGAATGGACCAAGCCAGGGAAGGGTGTTGTGTGGGATTTGGAACACCAATGATATGACGAGAAATATATAATCTGAATAAAAAGTGAAAGACCAAGAGTAGTGTGTTTTTGGAATACAAATGCAGTGGCAGATAAAAAAATTAAAATGCAATATAAAAAGTGGAACAAGAAAACCAATCAAACAATGAAAGTAAACAAAACAACGAAAACTAAATGAAGAGAAATAAATAATAAAATATAAAAATAAAACAAAAAGATATAATGCAAGTTTTGAAGGATAGCAAAGTGAAATTTGTCTCAGTTGTTGGCATTAGCCTTCTGATGTCTTTCTGGATCTTTCTTTGGTCCTTTCACTGCTCCAGGGCTTATTGTTTTACACTTGCAGTAAAAAGAAAAAAAGGGGAAAAAAATCCTCCTGGTGACTTTAAACTTTCCAAGCAGTTCTGCCGCTCTTCCTGGATGCTACGCAGACAGAAGGGGGCTGGGCTCCATTTTTTTTTCCTTTCCTGTATATCCGCAAGGAAGAAGGCTTGGTCTGGGCTACAATATTCACACGTTTCCAGCCTCCAGCTCAAGCCATCAGAATGCTATGCAGCCCTCACTGTCCGTCTGTGCCAGGCTGGTGCCTTTAATCTGCCTTATTGTGCAACCCTTTCATTAGTCCATGAGAGGCAACGAGTGGGGCCAACTCACACTCCTCTTCCTCACTCTTTGCTGGCCTGGGTGTTGCTTGAGTAAAGTCACCTCAGGACAGTTAAGTCCCCCTATTAAATTAAGTCTCTCTGGCCCCTGGTGCCCCTCTTTTATCAATATACGGAGATCCCTGATTTGGAGCAAATCATGCCTCTCCTCCTCTTTCTTCACAGGCGCCACCGCTGCATGGGAGGCATCCTTGCACAGTGAGAACCTGTTTTTGAGTGAATTCCTCTTGGTTGCAGGCAGCCTTTCCTAACAAGCATTGGGCTTTTCACAGAGCCCAATTCTCCGACTAGTCCCGGGACTATCTGGGTCACGGAAAGTTGTGGCCCATCTCTTCTTCCACCTCCTGGTGTCACCTGGCTTCCCAACTTCTTTGGTACTCTTCCAGCTGGTGACCACAGTCTTAACTGGGGAATGCCACCTCCTGTGTGTCTCCCACTGCATCTTTATCTCCCATCATTTTCAAGCCATCACTGGTACAGATCTGTGGCTTCCCTGCTCTGGGAAGGGAGGGAGCTGCCAAGTTACAATAGTTGACTGGGCTCTCCTCCAAATCTCCTGAGGCAGCCGCAGTCCACAATGCAGGACCCGGGGACCTTCCCTTCTTCTTACAAAACCTCTTTACTGTCCATTTTTAAATGTCCTCTGCAATAGTTCACTTCCAAACTTAAAATAAGCTGGGATTTCATTGGCAGTTCACTCAGTTATTCAGAAGATTGGTTAGGTGTTCCAGTTGGGTGCACAAGCAAGTGGGTTCAGCTGATCCCACCTACCTCACCACCATCTTCTTCATCCTGAAATGAGGACTTTTCAAAGCAGGTCAAAGCTATCATTGGTGCCTAAAATATGTAACTCATATAATCTATTGTATTTATAACAGGTAAGAGACATTATATTTTTACCTGAATCACCAACTCATATTAATAGTTGTGAGCATATAAAAGTGTAAGTGTAAAATAAATACTGGGTATTATGAGTCACTTTATGTCAAATTAATGTAATATTTTCAAAGATTAATGGAGGAAATGGTAAACTGGGTCCAGCAATACACTAAAAAGATTATATACCATGATCAAGTGGGGTTCATCCCAGAGATGCAAGGATGGTACAACATATGCAAATCAACAAAAGTAATACACCACAAAAACAATGCGAAAGACAAAAACCGCATGACCATATCAATAGATGCTGAAAGAATTTGATAAAGTACAGCACCCATTTATGATAAAAACACTCAGCAGAGTGGGAATAGAAGGAGCATACCTCAACATAATAAAGGTTATATATAAGAAATGTAGAGCCAAAGTCATACTCAATGGGCAATATAAAAGCTTTTCCCCTAAGATTAAGTACAAGACAAGGTGACCACTTTCATCACTTCTATGCACCATACTGTTGGAAATTGTAACCATAACAATCAGATAAGAAAAAGTAGTAAAAGTCATCTAAATTGTAAAGGAGGAAGAAAGTTGCCATTGTTTGCAGATGACATGATAGCATACATAGAAAATCCTATAGACTCCACCAAAAAACTACTTGATCTAAGTGAATTTGGCAAAACAGCAGGATACAAAGTCAACATTCAGACTTTGAAGGTATTTTTGTGTACCAACAATGAAAAATCAGAAACTGAAATTTAAAAAATATCCCATTTATTATAGCAACAAGAAAAATAAAGTGCTTAGGAATAAATGTAACCAAGGAAGTAAAACACCTGTACTTAGAAAACTACAAAACTCTGAGGAAAGAAATTAATACCTGATATCATACTATATTACAAGCCCACGGTAATCAAAACAGTCTGGGACTGACATAAGAAAGACACTTAGACAAATGTAACAGAATAGATTTCCCAGAAATAAATGCATGTCAGCACAGTCAGATAATATATGAAAAAGTGGCAGGGACATAAAATGGAGTAAAAATAGACTTTTCAAGAAATGGTGTTAAGAGATCTGGACAAGTACATGCAAAAAAAAAAAAAAGAGGAAGAAGAAGAAAAAAAGAAAGAGAAAAGAAAAGAAATTAGACCATCAATTTACATCATACACCAAAATAAATTTGAGATGGATAAAAGACTTGACCCATAAAAGTCCTAGAGGAAAACATAAGCAGGAAAATTTCAAACATTCCATACAGCAATATTTCCACTGATACACCCCCTAGGGCAAAGGATATAAAGGAAATAAACAAATGAGACTTCAAAGTAAAAAAGCTTCTGCACAGCTAAAAAATATCCACAAAATGGAAAAGGAATGGACTGTATAGGAAAACATATTTGTTAATGATACATTGAACTAGGGTTTGATCTTTAAAATATATAAAGAACTCACACAGCTCCACTCTAAGAAGACAAACAATCTCATTAAAAAATGGGCAAAGGATCTGAACAGACACTTCTTCAAGGAGGACATACAGAGGGCCCACAGACATGAAAAAAATGCTTGACATCACTAGTCATTACAGAGATGTAAATTAAAACCACACTGAGATACCACTTCTCAATGGTTAGAATGTCCATCATTAACAAATCAACAAACAAGTGCTGGTGATGATGTAGAGAAAAGGGCACCCTAGTACACTGTTGGAAGGAATGCAGACTGCTGCAGCCATTATGGAAAACAGTGTGGAATTTCCTCAAAAAAACTAAAGATGGAGCTATCTTTTGATCCAACAATTCAAAAGAAGCTATTCACCTCAATGTTCATAGCTGTGTTGTTTACAATAGCCAAGTGCTAGAAATAACCTAAGTGCCCATCAGTAAATGAATGGGTTAAAAACCTATGGAACATTTACACAATAGAATACTATGCAGCAGAAAGAAAGAAGGAACTCCTGCCCTTTGCAACAGCATGGATAGAGCTGGAGAGCACTATGATAAGGAAAATAAGCCATGCAGTGAAAGACAAATACCATATTATGTCACCTATAAGTGGAACCCATTCAACAAAAAAAATAGTTGAGCAAAAAAGAACCAGAGACTTGGAAATGCAGAACAAACTGACAATGACCAGAGAGGAAAGGGTAGAGGGATAAAGGAGGAAAGAAAGGGTCATGAATAGAGGACTCATGGGCATGGATAATGGGAGGGTGATTGACTGTGGGAGTTGTATGGGGACCAGGTAGGGGTGAACAATGGGAAAAATGCAGGGCAATTATAACTGAATAACAATAAATAAAAAAGATAGAAAATAGAATACTGCTTTGTAGTTAAAAATGAGTTTTAGTCCTGACCTTGTGGCTCAGTTGTTTGGAGCATTGTTCTGTACACCAGAAGGTTCAGGGTTTGAATACCAGTCCAAACACATACCTAGGCTGGAAGTCCAATCCCCGGTTGGGACACATACAGGGGGCAATTTATCGATGTTTCTCTTTCACATTGATGTTTCTCTCTCTCTCTCTCTCTCTCTCTCTCAAATCAGTGAAAACATATTCTTTGGTGAAGATTAAAAAGCGTGAGATTTATATCATTTCTTGAACACATCAATAATCTGCTAGTTAGCCAAATTAATTCAAATTTTAAATTTAAAATTTGGCAAGGAATACAGTCTAGTGTAATTTAAACTTGCCTAAATTTTTATTTATTTAGTAATTATTATATGACAGTCTAGATTTGATTTTTTTAAATTTTTGATTCTTTAACCAGATCACAGTATGATTTCCTTTCTTCCTTCTCCAAACCACTAGAATTCTGAGAGACAACAAAGCGTTAAGGATTTAATTGATATTTTATATTTGTCAAGAACCACTCACTTGAATTCTTGAGCTTCTTGGTCTTAATATCAAGAGTGGCCTGCCCCATATAAGCCATAATACTGTTTATAGATTAGTCAATTTAGCTGTTCAGCTGCCATAGTCTAACACTTATAAATATGTAAGTGGGTCAATTCTAAAATTAATTCAGCCTAACTTTGCCTGCAAACACTAAGAATATTATCTATTAGGAGGGCCAAAATATCACCCCCAAGCAGACAGTAGTAATCCCTGGAGAAAGCTGCCCTGGATGACAGTTCTGTGACATGCTGACTACTCCCATGTCTGCAGCCCTTGATTACAACCTATGGTACTCTGATCCAGTTTATCAGACAAGAACGGTGAGAGTTTAGGTGATATGCAAATAGAAGTAGACTGATGAAGTAAAGCACATTTAAATGACAATGATCACAAATAACATTTACTGAGCACTTATAATTTACTAGACACTCATTAAATCTAACAATTAAACAGAGAGGAATTATTATGTTTATTTTATAAATTAAAAAACTGGGTCTGAATAAGATTTATAGCTGAAACTTGAACACAAATATCAAAACTCTGTGCCTTGAATTATATTGCATTCTGTCTATATTATTGTTAATCATTTATTAAGCACTTAGTATATGTCAGTCACAATGCTAGGAATTAGAAATACAATGACAAGGTCTCTGTCTTCAGATAAATATTATAATGAGGTAGCCAGCTGTGAACTGAATCATGCCCCCCACAACCAAATTCCTATTCCTCAATGACTGTATTTGGAATTAAGGTATTTAAGGACATTGATTAAACTAAATTTGGTCCTAAGGGTGGGGCTGTAATTCACTAAGACTGATGTTCTTATAAGAAGAGGAAGAGATACCAGGAGTGCCCATGGAGGGAAAAAAGGAAATATGAGGACATCTCCAAGTCAAGAAGAGAGGTCTCACCAGAAACCAACACTGCTGGTATCTTAATCTTGGAATTCCAGACTCCTGAACTGTGTGAAAATAAATTTCTGTTGTTTAAGCTACTCAGTCTGTGATATTCTTTTTTATGGTAACTCCAGGAAACTAATACAGGGACAAAGTATATATATAATTTTTCTACAAAAAGAATATGAAAATAACTAATAGATATATAAATTAAAATATTTGGGAAAAGTAAATTTTAATTTTCTTTAATAAGAATATGAAGGTGGGTTATAAAATGTAATTCCTAGAGAGCATACAGTTTATTTTTACTTATAGCTGATATAGTCTTTTCAAAGTGTTCCACCTCTGGTTTATTGGGAAAAGCATTTACTAATTGTCCCATCCAGTTTAAAACTTAGTTTAATATGACAATCAATAATATGTTTGAAATACTAGTAATGCCAATAAATTGTTTCAGTCTTTCAGATTTCTCATTCTTTGTACTGCCTCTCAGATTCCTTACCAACAGGGCATCTGGATGTGGGGTAAGGGTGGCAGGGATATGTGGTTCCTTCAGTACATAGTTTGGTCTCTCCAGCTTCATTGAAATTTTTCTTGATTGCCTAGCTTCTGGATGCTTTGTGGTCTTCCAGCGTTGAAATCTGAGCAAGAAAACAGTAAGCCATTGTTTTGGTTTCTACAGTGTGCATATTACTACCCTAGAAGTTTCAACCTCACTTTCACTCATATTTCTGCTATAAACTCTAAGCTGAATGTGCCATTTACTACCAGCTTAGGTGGTCCATTCACAGAAGTACATGACACTGCCAAGTCTTGGAAGGTCACCAATCAGACGGTTGGCTACCCAGGGGCCTATAATACATAGGAAAGGGTATTTACAGAATAAAACTTTAGATTGTGCCTTCAAAATTTCTCTGTTATGGCTGATCCCCAGCCAGAATAGTAAAAGGAAAAGTACAAGGGGGCTTTCCCCTAAAGTCCCAAATGGGATGGGATCAAGTCCTCAGTCTGCTTCCAGTAATATTACTCATAGAAAGGATATAACTGTTCATTGTATTCTCCCATGGTCAAAGCCAAAGGGATTTAAGATTGAGAATACGAGGTGGGATGGATGGCAATGGAGACAACTGTACTTGAATAATAAAAATAAAATAAGTAAATAATAAAAATACACAGCAGGTGTTTCCTTACTAAATGGAGCAGACTTTTATATCACCAGGGAACACATAGAAACAACGACAAGAAAGCTTGAGAATCATGGATCATAAAAATCTAAAAACTCTTCCATTAGTTGACAAACACTATGAAATACTTATTACGTGCTTGTAATTCTTCCAGCTGTTACCAAAAATAAAAAAGATATACATCCTACTATCAAGAAACACATAAGCATACTATTGAAAATGTTTGGCTTCCAGTGGGACACACACATTTTAGAATAGAGTTGTAATCATAAAGTACTGTTAAAACTAACTTTCAAATGATGAAAGTCAGATATATTATATAGTAAAATCAGGAGTAATTATTATACCAGGGTCTCATCTATACAATTATAGTGGCAGCATAGGTAGAAGCTTGCTTGCATTCCATGAGAAAAAAAATGGTAAAATATTATGAATGAGTATATATATGTATAAGGAAGTTTATTGAAAGACTAAGATAGAATAGGATATATTTGGGCAAGAATGTTTATTATTGAAATTATATTTTAATAATCAATAAGAATTTTAGCCATCTATCAAATAGAAAGATTTGAGTATATAAGGAAGATTAACATACTTACTATTTTAAATTTTATAGCACATAAAGTTCAAGAATACAATCTGAAAATATATAAATAAACAATCATTTCCCATTCATAGATTAAGGAGTATCTTTTATTTTGACCCATAGTACTTAATTTTATTGAAAATTTATTTTATTAGATACAAAACAAAATTATGTAAATGGAATTGAGGTAGAAAACTAGCTTATAAAGTAATAATGTTATGGGTAAATACAAATATTATCTTTAATTTACTGGTCAATGAAGTATTAAAATTATCATCTATAAGCATTTTTAAATTGATGACATTTTATCAATTTAGGTTCAATCATTACTGCTAATAGTGGCCACAAGATTGTACTTTAGAACCACATAATGCATTAATTTTATTCTGCTCCTACTGACTCTGTAATTTTAGGTAGAAATTACTTATTGTCTTCATGAATTATCACATATACTGTCCAACAGTAAATAAAAGTATAACCTTTTAAAACATATTGAGTTTGTATTCAGCAAACTCTTGAATATCTTAATACAAGTAGAGTCCAGATATTTATATATTAGACATACAATGATGGCATCAAAATTCTACATAAGTGGGGTGTTAGGGCAGAAATGTGGTTAAGCCCGAGATCTTCTGGCAAAGCTACATTTTCAAAGCAAGTGCAATATAGATAATAAAAATATCAATATTTTACGGTTTTATTTGGCTCTTTCCTAAGTGTAAGAAAGCACAAATCTTTCACATAAAAATAGTATTATTAATTTTATTTAAAATACAGTTAATAATATTTTGGGAATTAAGATATTCTTCCTCCTCCAAACCATGCAGTGTCACTGCCACTGTAGACACATCCAATCATATGTGAGTAACTCCCATATCTTTTTCATTAACCTTCTCCTAAACTCAAGAATTACATATTTATCTTTACCTACATTGGCCTATAAAATTTCTTTGTCCAAAATCCTGTACCTAATTTACAACATTCTCTCCAAATATTTGTATTATCTAGATTCTCTATTTTAGTTGATGGCAGCACCATCATCCAGTCAGCAGACTGAATTCATTCTTAATCTTTTTCTTATGCTCACTTTCAATTATTAATTATTTCTGTATTTTATATGGAGTCACTAGCATTCATTCAATAATTCAGGCCAGATACAGGGAATAGATTATGAATGCTCAATATTCCATTTATCTATCTAGAGAGAAAGAGACAGTAGCAATATAGATAATACTCCCTCACCCCTGGTGCAATCAATCACCAAGGCCAGTAGATGCTACCATTTGCAAAGTGTCTTGAATTTATTCTCTCAGGTGGTACAGGGGTTAGTCAAACTGAAGTTTTTGAAACAGGAGTCCTTGGAAGACTCAAGTGTTCAAGTCCACACAGCCTTAATACTGTATCATAATTTCATAGCAGAACAGCATACAAAATGCAGAACTGGAATGTTTGCCCATGTAACCAAAAATGGAAATGTAGAAGGAAGATTCTGTAAATGGGTCACAAAACAAGGGCTCAGTACTTAAAATTAAATATAAGACTTGAATGAGAGAAGAATAAAATACAACTATGTTCAGTCTCTGTGCTGTGAACCTAAGGTCTTATAAATTTTCTCTGACTACAGACAATATTAGCAAAAGAATTAGTGGCAGAACTGAATAAACAGCTATACATTTATGTATCTGTATATCAATACACCTATGTGTATATACTTACATGCATACATAAAACAAATTCACAATGTACAGCAATGTATAAAATTGTAGAAGCCATAATTCATTAGTTTTATTCTCTGCACAAGTTCTGGAGCCCAAATTCTTATGTTATAATTTAATATTTACAATATTATGCATGATCTTGGAAAAGTAACTTAAGCCTTATTTGTAAAATGAGGGTTTTAATATCACCTACCCCATAAGATTGTTGAGGAGTTTAAATGAATGAATTTAATACATAACAGATTTTTATTTTTACCATTATTATGTGTTTAAGCTTCATATAGTATAATCTTTATCTAGAACTATTTCCTTTGAAATAAGAAAAGTGCAGTCAGTCTTTTTATTCCCTCTCATAACTATACAGAGGACACCCTACTCTGCATTTCAGATCAAAAGGGTTTGCCTATTCCTTACCTATTTTTTTTTTATTTGGGCTTCTCTACTTGAAGACCCTTTATATATTCCACAAGTATGAAATGTATCATCTTTCTTACAATAATATTGTAAAGGTTTAATAAAGGACAATATAAATCATTTGCAAGTATATACTGCAGCATAAATAACTATGGCTTCATCCTTAAGAGATTTGTTGTCATCTGGGTGTTTATTTCTTGCTTGTCATTCACTAATTAAATATCAGTTCCCAGTAGCTACACAGGTAAGAGTGTTACCTGATGTGTTCTAAAATAGAATCTAAATATACCCAGTTGTGCTTAAATCTCAGTACTATTTGTCCTCCCATTCTTCACCTTTAACAGTCACTGCATTCTCACTTATTGTACTCCTCCTCCCCTCTACTATATACCTAGCAGTTTCCACCCCATTCTCACCATCCCATAGAATAAGTGAATGCTCACCACTTTCTGTCTGTTAATATTTCATATTACTGGTTCCATTCTCATTGTACACTGCAACATACAGATTTTATGCTGCTTTTTTATTTTGCATACCTTAATTTCAGAACAAAATAAAAAACAATACACAACATCCAAACCCGATGTCAAATATGAGAAGGGAAGGCTTGAGGCCCTTGTAACCTGCCTTAGGCAAAGACAGGAGAGAAAAAAAAAAACACTAAACAGCAGAGGAAAACCAGGTAGACTAGAGCCACTCAGGGCTGCTAGGGAAGCCATGAAGACACTACACAAAGGATACAAGGTCTGCAGGTAGAAACTCCTAGTCTACTTCTTCCATGTGAGAGGCATCCTCATCATCCTCAAGGAGGGGGATCTCATCAGGAACGGCAGCACTAGGTTCTTCTGCTGTTACTTCATCTTCATCAATGCCTAGACCTAGCTTGATCATGCAATAGATGCGGTTGGAGTGGGTCTGGGGATTTTCAAGTGAGAAACCAGAAGAGAGCAGTGCAGTTTCAAACAGCAACACTACAGGGTCCTTGACAGCCTTGTCATTCTTGTCTGCCTCTGCCTTCTCCCATAGAGTCTCCACAAAGAGGTGGTCAGGGTTGATCTCCAGGTGCTTTTTGGCCATCATGTAGCCCATTGTGGAGTTATCACGAAGTTCCTGGGCTTTCATGATACTCTCCATGTTAGCTGTCCAGCTGTAGGTGCTAGTCACAATGCAGCAGGGTGAAGACATGAGCCTATTGGAGATTGTCACCTTCTCAACCTTCTTATCCAAGATCTCTTTCATGAGTTTGCAGAGGTTGTCAAACTTGGCCTTGCTCTCTTCCATTTTCTTCTTCTCATCTTCATCCTCAGGTAGGTCCAGGCCCTCCTTGGTAACTGAGACCAAACTCTTCCCATCAAACTCCTTGAGCTGCTGCACACAGTACTCATCAATAGGCTCCGTCATATACATTACCTCAAAGCCCCGCTTCCATACTCGCTCCACAAAAGCAGAGTTGGCAACCTGCTCTTTTCTCTCACCAGTGATGTAATAGATAGACTTCTGGGTCTCCTTCATGTGAGAGACCTATTCCAAAAGAGAAGTCATTTCATCTCCAGACTGGGAGGTGTGATAGCACAGAAGCTCGGAGAGGAGTCAGCAATTAGTTGAGTCCTCATGGATCCCAAGCTTTAGGTTTTTAGAGAATGACTCATAGAATTTCTTATAGTTCTCCTTGTATTCTGCCAGCTCAGAGAAGAGCTCAAGGCACTTCTTAACAATGTTTTTAAGAATTACCTTCAAGATTTTACTCTGCTGAAGCATTTCTTGGGAGATGTTCAGGGGTAGGTCCTCAGAGTCAACCACACCACGGATCAAGTTGAGATACTCTGGTATCAACTCATCACAGCTGTCCATGATGAACAGACGACAGACATACAGTTTAATATTGTTCTTCTTCTTCTTGTTCTAAAAGAGGTCAAAGGGAGCCCAAAGTTGGAATGAAAAGCAATGCCCTGAATTCCAACTGACTTTCTACAGAGAAGTGCTTGACTGGCAAGTGGTCTTCCCAGTCATTGGTAAGGCTCTTATAGAACTCTCCATATTCTTCCTAGGTGATGTCATCAGGATTCCTGGTCCAAATGGACTTAGTCTTGTTTAGTTCTTCATGATCGATGTATTTCTCCTTAATCTTTGTTTTCTTTTTCTTATCCTTAGCACTATCATCCTCCTCATAGGAGCCTACATCTTCAATCTTGGGTTTCTCTTCATCATCTTTATCTTCCTCTTCTTTCTCCCCTTTCTCTTCCTCTGCTTCATCATCACTGATTTCTTTCTCTGATTCCTTCTCCAAATCAAGGGTGATGGGATAACCTATGAACTGTGAGTGCTTCTTCACCACTTCTTTGACCTGCCTCTCCTCTAAGTACTCTGTCTGGTCTTCTTTAAGGTGAAGGATCACTTTGGTACTCTGGCCAATGGGCTCACTATGGTCAGCTCACACAGTGAAGGAACCCCCAGCAGAAGACTCCCAGGCATACTGCTCATCATCGTTGTGCTTTGTGATCACAACTACTTTCTCTGCCACCAGGTAGGCAGAATAAAAGCCAACACCAAACTGTCCAATCATGGAGATGTCTGCACCAGCCTAAAGAGCTTCAATAAATGCTTTTGTACCAGACTTGGCAATGGTTCCCAGATTATTTACAAGATCAGCTTTGATCATGCCAATGCTTGTGTCTACCAGAGTCAAAATGTGTTCCTGAGGGTTGGGGATGATGTCAATTTTCAGCTCTTTACCACTGTCCAACTTGGAAGGGTCAGTCAGGCTCTCATAGCGTATCTTGTCCAAGGCATCAGAAGCATTACTGATCAACTCCTGAAGGAAAATTTTCTAGTTAGAGTAGAAGGTATTGATGATGAGAGACATGAGTTGGGCAATTTCTGCCTGGAAAGCAAAAGTCTCCACCTCCTCCTCTCCATGGTATACTTCCTCAGGCATCTTGAAGGTGAAGAAATGTAAGTAGTAGAGAGCAGGGACTATTTTTGGCTCACACACAGCACATTGCATGCACGGGGTTGACTCAAGAGACTGCTTTTGGTTTTTGATGTTCATTTATTTTAATGTTGGGAATTGTGCCACTGAAGATAACTAGGCAAAAACTAAGAACCAGTGTTAAATAAACTTACTTTGAGTGAAGTGTATGATGAGAAGATAATGAGAGATGATGGTTAGCAATAAGGGGCAACTGCAGTTAAAATTTACTGGTGATAGGATTATATTCCCTGGCAAAAGTAGCAAATGTGTGTTCCTGCTAATGGAGAGACAACAATTTTCAAAATATAATTGTTCTTATAATGTGTAACTTGTGGCATTAACAAGCTTCTATATTCCCTCAATTCATCTGAAAAGCAGAACTATGAACATTATTTTGAGAAAACACAACTATCTTCTGAAGGTTCTGTAAAATAAAAAAAATAAAAACAGAAAATATAACAAATGTCATTTGTTTGATACTCTCCACAGCTTCACTCTAAGGCAGGAAACTAATGTATGGAGAATTCAGGTGACCTACAAAGTCATCTGAATTCAGTTTGCAAAGTTAAGAGCATTCAGGACTCAAACTCAGTTCTTTGGAATCCATATTCAGTGGTGTTTCTACTCTGTTAGTCTGTACATAGGCCTGTGTGCCAGTGAGAAAAAAAATAGTAATTCAAAATAAATTTCTTTCAAATTCTTATGAATACTTTCCTGATATTTTATTGTAGTATAAAGTATACAATACATCTTTGTTCAGGTAAATTTATACTGCAATAAATATGATCACAAAGAAAAGTCTTGAATAACCAATGTATTTCCTATAAAACAGTTACATTTTTCTGATTATAATAAATTTTGCACAACATTTAAGTGCTTCCTCTGGTACAACTTTCTCAGTCATCATAGAGAACAAGCCTGATTGTACACCATACATATTAGATATAGAAACAGAGAGAGAAGTGAACTGAATTCTTCACACTTTTTTCCTCCTAAAGATAGTGTTATTTTATTTTTCTTTTTTTGTCTCAGTAATACATCTTCAGACCTATCAAACACCTCATGGAAGTTCATTTAAATTCCTAAGTTTTAACCAAAACATAATCCCACAAAGAATCCTAAGAACTATGATTAATAAAAAGGAAAGAACACATTTTTGTGATGTCTCTTTTTCCATACTGTTTTCAAAATATGTATTACATCCCAATTGACTTCAAAGGGCCTATATGCCAGCTCCATTTATCCTTTGAATTCTGCATAACATGCATTGTAGAAAACACTCAAAGGGAATTGAATTTCATTTAACTATTTGTATATTCCAAAGCAATCATTTTACATAGAAAGAAGACACACACACACACACACACACACACACACACATATGTTTAGTTTTTTAATGGAATTATTTTGGGTGACATTGGTTTGCAAAACCATACAGGCATCAAGTGTATAACTCGATAAAACATTATTTTCACACTGAATTATGGGCCCATCACCCCAAGCAAAGTCCCTTTCCATCCCTATTTCTACTCCATTTTATCCATGTCTGCCTAGCCCCACCCCACTTTCCTGCAACTACATATTTTCAGTAAAAGGTTAAAATCTGTAGTAAATACATACATACATATATATATATATATATATATATGTATGTATTTACTATTATATAAGTAATAAGAAGTATATACATATATATGATGATAAGTGTTTTCTTTTTTAAGACATCTTACCCATTTTGCTTGCAAATACTGTTTTGTGCCTGACTACTAATGATTTTGCCCTCAGTAAGGATATTTTAGAAGTATTTGTGTGTGCCCAGTACCCACTATCCCTTTCTAGCAGCATCATTACTACCTTTGGAAAATTACATCTTCCTCATTGTCTCTGTGATCTGGCCCATGAAATTCTGAGGCCTGTCTCCAATTACAAAGCCTTGGGATACTTTCTTTCCTTGTCCTTCTACAATAGAAAGAAGGGTGCATAATCTATATTTAGCCAAAAAACCCCACCATAGAATAGAATTTTATTCCTCTCAGAGTAGTCCCAAACAGTCTGTTCTTTTTTGTAGTTGAGGTAAAATTTTGCAAGGTTAACATAATATTAACCATTAACCATTTTGAAGTGTTTAATATGACAGTACACATACCATGTTGTACAACTATCATATCTACTTCATTCCAAGACATACATACATGACACTAAAAAGAAAACCAATACAAATTAAGCAGTTATTTCTCATCTTCCCTTCTTCCCAGCCCCTGGCAACCACTGGAACGCTTTTGGAAACTATGGTTTTACCTATGATGAATATTTCATATAAATGGAGTCATGCAATATATGGCCTTTTGTGTGTGGTTCTTTCACTTAGTAAAATGCTCTTAAGTTCCATCTCTACTGAAACATTTATCAGCACTGTCTTTCTGTTTCTATTCTGTACATACCTAGGTTTCTGCACCTCACAAACCCAATTCTTCTGTCAGTGTCCTTATTCTTTCATTTATTCACCTTTCCTACAGTTAAATAGTCATTGGTTTGTGTTTCTTACAATTGATAATGAATTGACACACTTTCTTACTAAGCACATTAACTACTACCATCTAACTAGATATGAAAGTTCAGAGGTTTCTTTCCATATTTTATTTTTGTTTTAATTACAAATGCCAAGTAAATTTCCTCACAAGTTCTTTACAGCATTTTCTCAATATTATTAAAATAAGTAACTTTTTGTTGGTTTTATTTTCAATTACACTTTGCATTCAATATTATTTTGTTTTGATTTCAGATGTACAACATATTGGTTAGACAATTACGTGCTTATTTATTTATTCATTATCAAATTTATTGGGATGACATTGGTTAATGACATTTCATAAGTATCACATGTACAACTTTATAATACAACATCTGCATACTCTATTAGGTATTCGCTGACAAAAGTTTAGTCTCTTCCTGTCATTTTTACCTTTTTAATCTTCCTATCATTCTTTTTCACCTTTAGAAACAACCATTCTATTTTCTGTATCTGTCTGTCTGTTTTTTATTTGATTGAGTGAGTTGATTTTTAAAAATATTCCAAAGATGAGTGAAACACAAGATTGTGTCATTTTATTCTTTTGATTAGTGAAATATTCCCCACCAAGGTCACACTATGATAAGCATCCTATGAGACACAATACCTTTGAGGGGGGTTGCTCATTGAGATATATCAATCCAAATTCCTTTTCCCCAAATATTATTGTCAAGAATTTTCCAATAATGTATGTTTCAACTCCTTGACCATTGATACAAAATACTGGCCAGAGTTCATGAATCAGCATATAATTATACATCTAGTCATTTATATTCCCAAACAAAATGAATGATAAGGTAAACTGTCCAAAATTATGTCCTTTGGGAAAGTTTCCCTCCCACTGTGCTTCACCCATTTCCTATACATAGTTTGCCATGCAGCAGCTATCTACTTTCTAGTTGTAATTATTTCTCATGCTACATTATCTGGAAATGGGGTCATATCTTTTCTTCATCAACAGATCATAAGGAGCTACCCATGAGGTCACAGGTATATGCTAAAAGAGACAGATGTTGTATAGCTGTAAGGACCAAAGGAATTTAGGCTTCTATTTGTGTAAATAAGTTGAGGCTTTATAGTATGTCCAGGTTCAATCAGGTATGTACCACATTCCCATGGTGATATAGCATTCTTGTGCATGGTTAATATTATAGTTCTATAGGTGATACTCTACCCAGGTCATAATGAACATCTCAGGTTGAATAATAAGTGTTGCCCCATGGCTATGCATTTATTTATTTTTTACATTATTTTTATTGTATTTTTTCCATTACCACTTATCTGCTCTATATCCTGTTCTCCCTCCACCCATCCCCATGGCCCACTGGAAATCACCACACTATTGTCTGTTTCCATGAGTAATTACTTTTTCTTTTTAGTTCCTCACGTCATCCTTTCTAGGTTGTCAGCCTGCTCTTTATCTGTAAGTTTGTCTATATTTTGATAGTTAGTTGAACTTCTCCTTTAGATTCCACATATGAGTGAAATCACATAGTATTTGTCTTTCTCTCACAGTATTATTTCACCTGGTATAATGGGTAAGATATCTTAAAAAAGGAAACAATCTCATATATATATTCACTACAGATTTTAACCTTTTACTGAAAATATGTGGTTGCAAGAAAGTGGGGTGGGGGCTAGGTAGACGTGGGTAAAATAGGGTAGAAATAGGCATGGGAAGGGACTTTGCTTGGGGTGATGGGCCCATGATGCAGTGTGCAAATAATGTTTTATTGGGTTATACACTTCATACCTGTATGGATTCACTTAGTTCTCCAGGTATATCTATGCATTATTTTCTTCTTTATTAAAAGTGAGTACTATTCTGTATGTATTCAGAGTGAGACAGAAGATGGTAGCTATATAAGTAGGAGCTGTGTCCACTTGCTTGTGCACCTAGTTGGGACACTTAGCCAATTTTTGGGAATAAAAATCAAAGTGAACGGCGAAAAGAATCTTAACTGATATGAAGTTTGGTAGCCAATGTGTGCAGAGGATACTTCCAAATGGATGGTAAGTAGGTTTCTAAGGGCCAATGGGAAGGTTCCCGAGCCTGGCCCTGGAGATCACAGCTGCCACAGGCACATTGAAGGAGAATCAGGTCAATGATAGCAGCCTAGCAGCTCCCTCCCCTTCCAGGGTGGGGAAGTCCCAGACCTGCACCAGGATACCAGGATAAAGTCTTAAAAAGGAAAAAATAGCCACAAGTGCACACACAGGTGGCAATGTACACAGGCTGGGGCAGAGGTCGCTGGTGCGGACAGTGCCAAAAAATTTGGTGGGTCCTGGTAGCACCTGGAGCTGGGAGAAGACGTGGGCCATGACTGGCCATGACCTAGTTAGATTCTGAACTTGCCAAAGAGTTGGAATGTACGAAAAGCTGGGAGGTGGCTCAAAGAGGCAGGAGTGCTCAAAGAGACTTTTTTTCAAAAGGGGAACTGAGGTACACTGTGCAGGGACCTCATGCACAGTGACAAGGCCAACAAAGACGGAGGGGTGTGGGCATAATTTTTTCCCACTCAGTGCATCTCATGCATTGATCAAAGGAGTGCAAAGGGAGGTGGCTTACTGGTAGCAGCCTGGCGCAAACTGCTCAGAGTGGAGAGTGCAGGACGCAGTGTACTGAGGACGTGGGAGGAAACTGGGAATCTGTTATTGTAGCCCAGACTGAGCCCTTTTCCTTGCAGAACCAGAGGAAAGGAAAAAGGGAGCCCAGCCATCAACTACCTCCTGGAACCAGGAAGAACTGCAAAACCAGCAGGGCAAGCTTAACAATCAGCCGAAGGCTTCCCCCGCTCCCCTCAAGATTAAAACAGTAAGACCTAGAGCTGAGAGAAAACCAGAGGAAGATCCAGAAAGAATTCAGAAGGTGAAAAACAACAACTGAGACAAAATTCACTTTGCTTACCTTCAGAACTTGTATATTCTTTTAAAAATTTCTCTTTCTCCTTTCCATTACTTTAGTTTTTTTTTAATTTTTACCCTTTTTTATTATTTATTTATTTATTTTTTAAATACATTTGTCTCTGCCTCCCCCCCACCACTTTCCCTTCCCTCCCTCCTTCCCTCCCTCAGCTCTTCCCCTTTGTTTTTGTCCATGAGTCCTTGCTATATGTTCCTTGACTTTCCCCTTCCCTTCCCTTTCCTTTCCCTGCCCCCTCCCTCCTTCCTTCTTGTCTCTGTTGATTTCTTTTCCTTTCAGTGTTGTGGGCCATATTTTCCTTGCATCTTTGCATTGTTGGTTAGGTTCTGCTTATAGGTGAGATCATATGGTATTTGTCTTTCTCCCCCTGGCTTATTTCGCTTAGCATGATGCTCTCCAGTTCCATCCATGCTGTCGCGAAGTTTAGTAGTTCTTTTTTTTCTTTCTGCTGCGTAGTATTCCATTGTGTATATATATCATAATTTTTTGATTCCATTACTTTAGTTTTTTGTTTGTTTGTTTTCATTGTTTGTTTTGTTTTTTTTGTCCCTTTCATATTGCATTTTAATTATTCTTCTTTCACTTCACTCATATTCTAAATAAATCACTACTCTTGATCTTTTATTTTTCATTCTTTTTATTCAGATTATATATTTCTTTTTTTTACCTTCTTTTTATTGTTCATGTAAACGTCCCCGCTTTCAGCCACCATTTCCCCCAGCCCCACACATTGCCACTGCCCACTCAATCCTACCCTCCTTTGGCTTTGTCTATGCATCCTTTATATGTTCCTTGACATTCTTATCATACTATTGTTATTCCAAATCCCACACAGCACCATTCCCTGACTTTAATCCATTTTACCATCTTCCTGAACTTTATTACTGTTAGTGCAAACTTTATTTTCTCTCACAATATGACAAGTTTCTATCCCTTACTCTTATTATTTCTCCACCATCTAAACTCTCATAAGACTTCTTTCTTAAGTCAGCTCACATTCTTTTTCCATTCTTATAAGAGTTATTTCTTTTCCACATTTTATAAATAAATATGTTCACATTTTTTCCTGCTCTTATACGAGTTATTTCTTTTTCACATTTTATAAACAGTGGCGAGGTGGGTGAAATACCATGGTTATTGCTGACTTCACCAACAAATGAATTATTGAGTTCAACAAATGAACTCCTATTTGTTCACTATTTATTTGTACTTTAAGTCCCATAGAATACTCTCCTACTGTCTTACTCCACCCTCACACTGACCTTGATCAGGGAGGAATTTTATTTCATTGTCTTCTCTTTCTCTTTTTTGCCCCACACTCTCAATCTCGGTTTTAGTCTTTACTCTTACTATTTGCTTCCCCCATCTTCTCAAAATTATTTTTTCTATAATGTAGACATCTCATATTCACTTTTTGCTTTTCTACAATAATCATGTTCCCATTCCACATTTATTAAACTTCAATCAGCTGATATTGCTATCAACTCTGCTGTGGATTTTCTGCAATGTTACATCCATTTGTCCAGTACCTTTTCAATTTTACTTCAAACCTCATAGTATACTATTCCCTTTTCTTACCCTGTGGTTGCCACCACACATTTGTGTTTTAATTATGTTTTAAATTTTGTTCTCTCCCTTTATGCACCTCAGTTTTATATTTATTCTTTTTAATTCTCCTCCTTGTTCCCACTCAGAAATATTTTCCCCTCTTTTACTCATCTCATACTCTCTTTGTTGTATCTTAAAATATCCAGAATCTCTCTTCACATTTATTAATCTTAGTTCAATTGTGGTTATGATAACTGATGTGGTAGGGGGATTTCTTTTAGCTGCCATAGGTTTGCTTTATTAACCAACACCTGTACAACAGCATACAAGTCAGGGAGGGAGATGTGACTATGAATAAACCATCTGGAGGGGAGAAACCATGAGCAAAGAAGCCACCAACAAGTAAAGCACAAGTACAACAAGAGAACCCACACAAATATAAGAAATGACAACTATAAAGCATCCAGGTAAGGAGATCAAAGAGACTGTACCGCTGAGTCCCACAACACCCCTATCACAGAAGTTCTCCCCACAAAGACAGGCAGGTAAAGCAGAGGATCTGGAAATTGGAAGAAACAAAGAAAAAGAGTCATATAAGGTGGGGAGACAAAAAAAGAATCATCAGTTGAAAGGAATGGTAGATTCCCCAACAAAAGAACTAAATGGAATGGAGGAAAGCAAACTATCAGATATAGAATTCAAAAGAATGATTATAAGGATGCTCAAGAAATTTACTGACAAATACAAGGAACTGAGTGGGAAGTACAACAGCATGAAAAAGGAAATAGAAACTATAAACAAGAAAAAGGAAGAAATGAGGAATACAATATCTGAAACAAAAAAGTACACTAGAAGGACATATAAGCAGGTTGTATGAAGCAGAGGACTGAATTAGTGAGCTGGATGATGAGATAAAAGAAATACCCAGGTAGGGTAGCAGCATGAAAAAAGACTAAAAAAATTTGAAGATAGCTTAAGGGAAGTGCAGGACAACATGAAACACAACCACATTTGAATTATAGGAATGAGAAGAAGAAGAAGAGGAGCAGGCGATAGAAAACCTGTTTGAAAAAATAATGACAGAAAACTTCCCTAACCTGGAGAGGGGAAAAGGGATGCAAGTTCTGGAAACACAGAAGGTCTCAATCAAGATAATACCCAAAAGTGTACTCCAAGACACATCAAAATTAAAATGGCAAACTCAAAGACAGAGAATTTTAGGCAGCGAGGGAGAAACAGATAGTAAGATACAAGGGAGCTCTGATAATGCTAGCAGCTGATTTCTCAATAGAAACACTATAAGCCAAAACACAATGGCAAAAAATATTCCAAGTAATGGAAAGCAAAGGCCTGCGACCAAGGCTATTGTATCCAGAAAGGCTCTGATTTAAAATGGAAGGCAAAATAAGGAGTTTCCCAGACAAAAGAAGGCTAAAAGAAAACACTGCCACCAAAACAAAATTGCAAAATATGCTAAAAGGACTACTTTAAGAAGATTAAAGTATAGAGTGAGAGAAAGAAACTCAGGTACAAAGGGGAAAAATTAATAAATACCTATTAATTATAACCTTAAATGTAAATGGATTAAGTGCTCCAATCAAAAGACATAGGGTAGCTGAATGAATAAGAAAGCATGACCCACACATATGATGCACACAAGAGACCCACCTCAGAACAAAGGACCTACACAGACTGAAAGTAAAAGGATGGAAGAAAGTATTCTAAGCAAATGGACAGAGAAGGAAAAAAAAAGCCAGGGTAGCAATACTTGTATCAGACAAAATAGACTTCAAAACAAAGGTCATAAAAGGAGACACAGATGTATACTTCATAGTACTCAAAGGAAGAATCCATCAAGAAGACATAAACATTATAAACATACATGCACCCAACACAGAAGAATCCAAATATATAAGGAAAATCTTGGAGGACTTCAAGAAAGAGATAGACAGCAACACCCTTATACTAGAGGATTTAAACACCCTACTGACAAAAATGGATAGATCTTCCAAACAAAATCAAGAAGGACATTGCAGTGTTAGAAAACACCCTGTCTGGTTTCAGGAAATGTAGCCCCACCAACAGGTGAGAAGGCCCCAAGCTGGAACTAATCAACGAGGCCTTGGGAAAACAGGCCACTGAGGAGACAAAGACTGTCCCCCTGGCAAGAGTTCAGCCCCTGCCTCTCTCACAGCACCCTGCTTGGCTCTGGGAGATTGCTGGTAGCCAATGACAGATAAGATCCCTCAATGAATTGGGCAGCCTAAGACAAGCACAGCTGGGAAAAGAAAAAACTTGGGAGGCACAGAGAAAGGGCGAAAGACCCGCACCCCTTAGCTTAGCTTGGATATGGTCAGGGTACTTATTCTATCTCAAAGAAATCTCCTTATTTCCTGGTTGCCTTGCCCTTCCCCTCATCTGGATCAAGCTTGAAACAATACTGGAGACAGTCCTAAACTGGATCTAATCAGGTCTAGAACTAAATTCTTTAATGCATGCTTTGTTTCTCTCTCAAAACCTATGATAGCCAGCTCATGTTGGGAAGGAAAATTACTCTATTCACAGACCCTGACCCTATACCCTTTGGCACCTTTATGTTTATGACCTCATGAAAATGGACCCAGGTAAGTTGGTGTGTTCTTGCCATTTGTTTTCCTAAACATCATCTATTCTCTGTGAGCATTAACATACAAATGTAATGAGATCACCTGTACATTCTTATTATCTAGCCCCATTGATAACTTTTTCAATAAAAGCCTTTGGATAAAGGGGCTTGGGCTGGCTTCTCCACTAGAGGGAAGAGCCCATTCTCCTCTCATGGCAGACAATCAGAAGTTTTTCTGTGATGACTCATTTTATTTGTCCCTACCCACGTCAACCCTGGGATGGGCTCTGTGGGATCAGTGCCCACTCTCCCTCCTCAGCTGGCCCTGAACAGTGACCCTCAGATCCAGGAGCCCTCCAAGTCACTCAAACATTGCAGCATTAAGCATTTGAAGGCTCTTGATCACATGAATTTAACATGATATTTTATATATATATATATATATATATATATAATCCTTCATCTGAAAGAAGCAAAATACACATTCTTTTCAAATACACATGCAATATTTTAAAAAAAAACGCTAAGATAGGACACGAAAAAGCCTCAACAAATTTAAGAAATTGAAATCATAGCAAACATTTTCTTGGACCACAAGGGATTAGAACTACAAACCAACCTCCAGGGAAAACCTTGAAAACTATCAAATGCATGGAAATTGAAAAACATGGTATTAAACAATGAATGAAATCAAAGAAGAAATTGAAAAGTTTCCATAAACAAATGAAAATGAGAACACAACAGCCCAACACTTATGGGAACAGCAAAGGTAGCCCTGAGAGGGAAGTTCATAGCAATACAGGCCTACCTATAAAAGATAGAACAATTTCAAATAAACAATTTCAAATAATCTAACCCTACAGCTACAAGAACTGGAGGAACAACTAAAAAAATTGCCCAAGGCAAGTTGAAGCAAGGAAATAATCAAGGTCAGAGCAGAATCAATTGTCATAGAGATTAAAAGGCCTTCAAATGAGCAATAAATCTAGGAGCACACATTTTCTGAAAAGATACACAAAATTCATAGGCCTTTAACCAGACTCATCAAGGAAAAAAAAAAAAAAAAAAAGGAGAGGATCCAAATAAATAAAATCATAAGTGAAAGAGGAGAGATTACAAATGCTACCACAGAAATACAAAGGATTGTAAAAAATTACTCTGAATAACTATATGCCAAACATTTGAAATCTTGGGCAGAATTGTCAAATTTCTAGAAATATATAACCTTCCAAAACCAAATAAAGAGGAAGCAGAAAGCCTGTAGAGATGGATAACAGCTAGTGAAATTGAAGCAGTAATCAAAAAACTCCTGGCAGACAAAAGCCCTTGCCCACAGGGTTTCACAGGAGAATTTTACAAAACATTTAAGGAAGAGCTAACCTATATCCCTCTCAAAGTATTCCAAAAAACCCTAGAAGAAAGAAGACTGTCAAACTCTTTTCATGCTGATTCCAAAATCATAAAGACACAACAAGGAAAGGATATCACAGGCCAATACCACTGATGAACAGACACTAAAATACTCAAGAAAATGTTGGCAAACCACATCCAACAATATACTGGAAAGATCATACACCATGATCAAGTGGGATTCATCCCAGGGATGCAAAGATGGTACAATATTCACAAATCAATAAATGTAATTTATCACTTAAAAAATGAAAGAGAAAAATAACATGATCATATCAATAGATACAGAAAAAGCATTCGATAAGGTTCAGCACACATTTATGATAAAAAACACTCAGCAAAGTAGGAGTAGAGGGAGCATACCTCAAAATAATAGAGGCCATATATGAGAAATCTACAGCCAAAACATACTCAATGGGCAAAAACTAAAAGCTTTCTCACTAATCAGAAACAAAACAAGGGTGTCCACTTTCGCTACTTCCATTCCATTTAGTATTGGAAGTTCTAACCATGGCAATTAGATAAGAAAAATAAATAAAAGGCTTCCCAATTAGAAAGGAGAAAGTAAAAGTGTCAGTTTGCAGATGACCTAATAGTGTACATAGGCAGCCCTATAGAATCCATGAGGAAACTATTCAACCTAATAAGTGAATTTGTCCAAATAATGGGATACAAAGTCAATATTCAATAATTGAAGGCATTTTTGTACACCAGCAACAAAATATCAGAAATAGAAATCAGGAGAAAATCACATTTGCTATAGCAACAAGAAAAATAAAATTAGGAATAAACCTAACTGAGGTGATAAAATACATATACTCAGAAAACTACTCAACACTGAAGAAGGAAATTAAAGAACATATAAATCCATGGAAATGTATACCCAGTTCATGGATTGGAAGAACGGACATCATCAAAATGGTCATACTATCCAAAGCAATCTATAGATTTAATACAATCTCTATTAAAATACCAATGACATATTTCACAAAGACCAAACATTTAAAAATTTTATCTGGAACCATAAATGACCCATATAGCCTTTGCAATTTTGAAAAAGAATAAGGAAGTAGAGGGCTTTACAATATGTGATATTAAACTATATGACAAGGTCACAGTAATGAAAACTGGTACTGGCATAAGAACAGACATATAGATTAATGGAACAGAATAGAGAACCCATAAATAAACCTATGTCACTATGGTCAATTAATATTAGACATAGTGACAGAGGCATAAATTGGGGTAAAAATAGCCTCTTCAACAAATGGTATTGGGAGATCTGGACAGATACATGTAAAAAGAAAAAAAGAAACTCTACCATAAACACACACCATACATAAGAATTAACTCAAGATGGATGAAAGACTTAAATACAGGTCACAACACCATAAAAGTCCTAGAGGAGAACATATGCAGGAAAGTCTCAGATATCCCACACAGCAATATTTTCACTGATATATCTCTATAGGAAGGAACATAAAGGAAAGAATAAGCAAATGGGACTTCATCAAATTAAAAAGCTTCTGCTCAGCTAGAGAAAACATCAGCAAAATGACAAGGGAACCAACCATATGGGAAAATATATTTGCCAATGATACTTTGGAGAAGGGTTTCATCTGCAAAATATATAAAGAAGTCACATGACTCCACATGAAGAAGACAAACAATCCAATTTAAAAAATGGGCAAATGACCTGAACACATGCTTCTCCAAGGGGAACATACAGAGGATCCAGAGACATATGAAAGGATGTTCAGCATCACTAGCCATCAGAGAAATGCAAATTAAAATTCAGTGAGGGACCTCTTCACACCAGTCAGAATGGCTTTCATTAACAAATCTACAAACAAGAAGTGCTGGTGAGGTTGTGAATAAAAGGGAACCCTAGTACACTATTGGTGGGAATGCAGACGGATGCAGCCACTGTGGAAAACAGTATGGAATTTCCTCAAAAAAATGAGAAACTAAACTGCTTTTTGACTTGGCAATTCCACTGCTGGGATTATACTCTAAGAATCCTGAAACACCAATTCAAAAGAGCCTAGCAGCACAATTTACAATAGCCAAGTGCTGGAAGCAACATAAGTGTCCATCAGTAAATGATTGGATTAAAAATTGGTGGTATATTTACACAATGGAACACTATGCAGCAGAAAGAAAGAAGGAACTCCTACCCTTCCTGTCAGCATGGATGGACCTGGAAAGCATTACGGGAAGTGATATAAGCCAGGAGGTAAAAGGCAAATAGCATATGATCTCACCTATTAATGGAATCCAATCAACAAATCAAACAAGCAAGCAAAACATAACTAGAGACATGAAAAGAAAGAACAAACTGACAGCAACCACAGTGGATGGCGGGGGAGATAACAGGGAAAGGAAGAGGGGAAGGTGGTCAAGCAACATGTATAAAGGACCCATGGACAAAGCCAAAGGGGAGTAGGGTTGAGGGTGGTATGTGTGGTTGGGTGGGATGGGGGACAGTAGTTGGAGGAAAGTGGAGACAGTCTGCTTGAACAACAATAAATTTAAAAAAAAAAAAACAGAAAACACTTGATCATGGTGTATTACCCTTTTGATGTATTGTTGTATGTGGTTTGCTAATATTTGATGAGGATTTTAGCATCTATTCTCATCAGGGATATTGGCCTATAATTTTCTATATTGTTAGTGTCTTTTTCTGCTTTTGGGAATAGTATAATACTAGCCTCATAAAATGAGCCTGGGTGCCTTCCCTCCTCTTGAATATTTTGGATTAGATTGAGAAGAGGGGTTAGATCTCTGAATATTTGGTAAAATCCATCTATTACGTCATCCAGTCCAGGGCTTTTGTTTGTTGGCAGTTATTTATTTATTTTTTTACAGTTGTTATTTTCTTAGTTGTAGTCTGTGTATTCAGATTATCTGATTTTTTGATTTAGTTTTGAAAGGTGTATGCTTCTAGAAATTTATTCATTTCACCCAGATTGTCCAATTTATTGGTGTATATTTTTTTGTAATATTTTTTTACAAACCTTTGTATTTATTTGGTGTCAGCTTTTATTTCTACTCTTTCATTTATAATTTTATTTGGTCCTTTTTTTGATGTTTGGTTAAAGATTTGTCAATTTTGTTTATCTTTTCAAAGAACCAGCTCTTGTTTTAATTGCTCTTTTATATTGTTTTTTAGACTGTATTTCATTTATGTCTGTCCTGTTCTTTATTATTTCCTTTATTCTACTCTCTTTGTTTTTTTTTAAATTATTATTCAAGTTACTTTAGTTGTAAAGTTAGATTGTGTTTTTGATCTTTTTCTTGAGAGAATTGAAATCCTATGCATTTCCCTCTTAGGACTGCACTCCCTGTGTCCCAGAGATTTTGGGTTGTTGTTGTTTTGAGGTATCTTTTGATTTCTTTCTTGATCTCATTGTTGACCTGTTAATTGTTTAAAAACTTTTAAGTTGCTCTCATGTCTTTGTGTGTTTTTAATTTTTGTTTAAGTTTTATTTCTAGTAATAGCATGAAAGTCAGAGACCATGCTTGATATTATTCCATTCTTCTTAAATTATATTGAGATTTATTTTGTTTCCTAATATGTGGTTCATTCTAGAAAATATTTCATGTGCACTTGAAAGGTATGCTGCTTTGTGGTGAAATGCTCAAAATATATCAATTAAGTCCTTTTGATCTACTGTGGTATTTAAGGTCATTACTTCTTTGTTAGCTTTCTGTCTGGGCAATCTATCCACTGATATCAATGAGGTGTTAAAATTTCCTACAATGGCCCTGGCTGGTATGCTCACTGGACTGAGTGCTGGCCTGGGAATCAAAGGGTTTCTGGTTCAATTCCCAGTTAGGTCACATGCCTGGGTTGCAGGCCAGGTCCCTCGGCGGGGGGCAGTGTGAGAGACAGTCACACATTGATGTTTTCTCCTCTTTTTCCCTCCCTTCCCCTCTATGTGAAAATAAAGAAATAAAAAATATTCTTAAAAAATGTCCTACTATGACTATATTTCTGTCAATTTCTCCCTTTATGTCCATTAAGATTTACTTTATATATTTAAGTGCTAGTATGTTGGGTGTATAAATGTTTACTAGGGTCATATGCTCTTGTTGGATTGTTTCTTTAATAAAGTTCCCTTTAAAATTTATAAAATTAATAAATTTTGTGATTCTTCTTGATTCAGTTTTGGAAGATTGTATTTTTCTAGGAATTTATCCATTTCACCCAGTTTGTCCAATTTATTGGCATTCAGTTGTTTATAACATATTCTTACAATCATTTGTATTTCTGTGGTGTCAGTTCTTTTTCTTCATTTTGGTTTGTATTTATTTGGCCTCTTTTTTTTAAATTGATGAGTCTAGTTAAATGCTTGTCAATCTTGTTTCATTGATTTTTTTGTGGCTTTTTTTTAGACTATTTTATTTATTTTCACTCTTTCTTATCATTTTTCCTTCTATTCAATTCGGTCTTTTCTTGTTCTACTCTTTTTTAGTTCCTTTAGGTGTAAAATTAACTGTTTATTTGAAATTCTCCTTATTTCTTCAGGTAGATCTATATGAGTTCAATCTTCTAGGATTTATTGAGATTTTTCTGTGTCCTTACATGTGGTTTAGCCCCCCAGAAATGTTTTTGTGCACCTAAAAAGAATAAGTATTATGGGGTCTGTTTTGTGTGAAATGCTCTGAAAATATCAATTAAACCCATCTGGTCTGGTGTGTCATTTAAGACTTTTGATTGCTAATTTCTTATTGATTTCCTGTCTAGAAATTCTTGTCATTAAAGTCAATGTGATGTTATAATCCTCCACTATTACTGTATTAATGATTAATTCTTCCCTTAATGTCTGTTTGTACTTGCCTTATATATTTAGGTGCTCACATGTTGGGTGTATAAATGTTTACAAGGGTTATATCTTCTTGTTAAATTGATCCCTCCATCATTATCTAATGTCCTTCCTTGTCTCTCATTATAATATTCACTTTAAAATCTATTTTATCTGATATAAATTTGCTATCTTGGTTTTTTAAAAATTTCCATTCACGTGATATATCTTTTTTCCTCCCTTTACGTTCAGTCGGTGTGTATCTTTCATTCTGAAGTGGGTCTCAGACAGCACATGTATGAGTCTTATTTTCTTCTCCAGTCAACTATCCTTTGTATTTTTAGCAGAGCATTTTAAGTACATATTTATTGCCATTTTATTCTTTATAATTATCTCCCTTTTTTCCCCTCCTTCTTAAAGATACTGGTCTTGTAATACTGGTTTGTTAATAATGAACTGCATTAGCATTTTTAATGTCTGGGAAGCTTTTTATTTCACCTTCAATTTGGAATAATGGTTTTTCCGGTATAGTAATCTTGGTTGTAGGTCCTTGCTTTTCATCACTTTGGATATTTTATGAAATACCTTTTTGTTTTGTAATGTTTATTTTGAGAAATGAGCCAACAGTTTTATAGGAGTTCCCTTTTAGGTAACTACCTTTCCTTTACTCCTTTTTAGATTCTATTTTTTAACCTCTGTCATTTTAATTATAATGTATCTTTGGGTTCATCTTGTCTGGTACTCTCTTCCTTGATTGGGTGTATTGTTTAGTTTTATTTTTATAATTTATGCTGTTTAGTTGTTCCCATTTTTTTTCCCAATTTCCCCACCTCCATCCAGGCCCATCCTCTCCCCACCCCAGGCTTATCCCCATATTGTTGTCTGTGTCCATGGGCTGTATATAATTGTTCTTTGATTCATTCCTTCACTGTCTTTCATTCTGTCCCTCCTTCTTTCCAGCAGCTGTCAGCCCGTTTTATGTATCTAAAGTTCTGTTACTCTTTGGTTTGTTGGTGTATTGTGTCCATTAGATTGCATATATAAGTGAGATAATGTGGTATCTGTCTTTCACTGACTGGCTTAATTCACCTAGCATAATTTTCTCCAGGCCTACCCATATGTTGCAAAATGTACGAGTTTCTTTTTACTGCTGCATAGTATTACACTGTGCAAATGTACCACAGCTCCTTTATAGGCCACTGAAGAAAGAACTCATGGAAGATACAAATAAGTGGAAATATATACCATATTCATGGATTCGAAGAATTTATTAAAATGGCTATTCTACCCAGCATTTTTTTTTTCACCAAGTTAGGGATGTTTTTTATTAATTCTTTTTTTTCTTTTTCTTTTTTTAATTGTTTTTCAAGCACAGTTGTCTCCACTTTCTCCTACCTTCCCCCACCCCATTCACCCCCACCTATTTCTTCAAACAGGTTCTCTTTTTTCTTACTTTCTCTTTCTCCTTATACCCTTACTATACAGATGTTGTTAGGCTTCATATTGCCTGAGAAGACTCATGGACTATCATCATTTTTTAAATTCTTTTTTTTTCTTTTTACTGTTGTAATTGGGTATTTTCTTCTGCTTTGTTTTCCAAATCACTTATTTGATCCTTTGTGACATTTAACCTGCTGCTGATTCCTTCTTGTATATTTTTAATTTTAGGTATTGTAGTCTTCATTTCTACTTGTTTTTTTATGGTTTCTATGTCCTTTTTATGTTTATTATGCCTTTGCTGAAGTTATCACTGAATTTGCCCATTCTTCCCCTCAGTTCCTTGAGCATCCTTATGACAAGTGTTTTGAACTCTGTATCTGGTAGCTTGCTTGCCTCCCTTTCATTTAGGTTTTTTTTTCCCCCTCTGGGGATTTATTCTGTTATTTTATTTGAGGCATGTTTCTTTACCCATTTTGGCTGCTTCTCTGTATTTTTTCTATGCTATGTTTTTCCATTTTTGTACAGTTGGTTTATGTAGTAGGTGTTCTGTGGGGCTCATAGCACAGTCTCCCTGATCACCTGAGCAAAGTACTTCAGGAATGTCCTTGTGTGGCTTATGTGAGTCATCATCAGTTGAATCTTGATTTCTGTTGGCCTGTTAGTCAGGCTACCTGACTGAGAACTGACCCAGATCACAGTGTACAGTCTGCTCTGTGTGTGCTGATCCCATGAAGCAGTATTCATCCCAGCAGGATTTGGTGCCTGCAGAGGTTTTCATTTGAATGTTCTGCTTGTGGAGTTAATTGGGTCATGGTCTATTGTGGTCTGAAGCCCACCATTGGGTGTTGGTTCTGGGGTTTATTGGGAGGGACTCTGGTAATGTCAGACACTGCCTGTGACTGGACTATCCTATCTGTTTGAAGGTACAAAGCAAATGATTTTTGTGGCTGGCTTTTCTGGGCCTTGGTGTACATGAGAAGGGGAAGATTGAGTACCAAAGCTGTTTTTCTTTTTTTTTTTTTTTTTTTTTTTTTTGCTGTTAAATAATTTTAATGGTTGATGTGGGAGTCACAAGGGAGTTGTGTTCCCTCCCAGCGTGCTTCAGTGCCATCCTCAAAGCTGGTTAGTTCAGGAGGTAAGGCAGGGTTGGTTCCAGTTTCTCCCAGGAAGGGTTTAGGGGTCCCAGCCAGCCCTGGGAATGAGTCCCTCAGCACCATGGCAACCATAGTTTAAGAGGGGCTTCTGCTCCCCATTCCCAACCTACCCCCAGTCCAGCTGAGGATGGGGAAGCCAAGCTGGCCAACCTGCTAGGGACAGCGCCGGATCGAGAGCCCAGCTGCGCACAGGTCATCCTCTTCTGGCCAGATCCCATTGCAGCAACTTTCTCACACTGGTGACTGGAGCCAAGTGCGGGGTGGGCCTTTGCTGCAGAGGCCTCTGGATCGTGGGGATCGATGAGGGGGAAGAGGAGGAACCAAGCAGGAAGCCCCAGGGGAATGGTCTGGGGGGGCAGCATCCAGGGAGAATGTTCGGGGATGTCCCCAGGGTAGGGGGTGGGTCCTGGCTGGGGCCACTGAGGCAGGCAAGCAGGGACTAGGCAGGGCAGGCTGGTCTGTAAACATGGCTAGCCAGGGTGGGGGCGTCTCCAGCCTCACGCCCTCTCACTGGGCCAGAATGTCTGTCACCGCTGCGATGTCATCCAGAGGCTCAATAGCCATCTCATGGTACAAGGACCCCTGCTTGGCCAGTACCGGGGGCGCTTTCCGGGGGGCGGGGGTTTCCCCCCCAACCATCACTGAGTACAAGGGTAGGTCACCTAAAGGTCCAAGTCACCCAGAGTTCTGCCTCTGTCTTGACAACTGTTTGTTAACCTCAGTCACTCAAACAGCCTCAGGCTATATGCATATTGTGTGAGGTAGGTTCTCAGTGAGTCACTGGGTAGCAGTGATTGGTTTTCACCAGACTGATACAGGTTCTAACTTGGTACCAGTGCTGGGTCTGAAGCCACTTAACAAAAGTCCTAGGGTATTCCAAGGCCAACTGACACCCAATGGGTACCCGTGAATATTTGGGGTCAAGCAGGGTCTCAAGGACTCATCAGTTTGAGGCCATCAGACCCAAGCAGACCAAGATATGGCCATGTAAAAAAGAGGGCTCTGTACAGAAATGGTGGCACCATTAAAGCATGAAAGGGAATCATGGACTCCATTCTAGAGCAACACAACTCAGTCTGTCCCCAATTCTACCCTGACTCCCTCAAGAGTCCTCCTAGAAAGTCTGCACCAGGAGCCTAGGCTGGCCACAGCCAGCTAACAGTTCTGCAGGGCAGAGCTCAGCTGGGCAGGCCTCCAGGAGTCTGGAGGGTGGGGTTAGTATATTTCCATAGGGAGACAGATTTGATCAGGCATTCAGAGAAACAATGGCCCTTGCCCAAGGGCCACACAACTCAATCTCTGACATTCCATGAGTCCACCAGAACTTGGTGATTCCTCTACAAGTTGATTCCTCTACAGCTGATTCCTCTACAGAGCCTGAGCTTGGCTGAGCTAGTGACAGGGAGTTTAAAGGGTGTGTCTATTGCATTCCCTCAACTGATGTTATATTAAGAGGGGTGTTCAACCCAAGAATGTTGGTATCTGTAGATCATATGGGAGAATGACTCAGCTTAGGACTCTGGCAGTCATACCTTCAGCTCTCTTCCCAAAACCACATTACCTGGTATCTTTTCACAGAACTCCAGTCTACTCCAAGCTGTCCTTCCTCTGTCAGAGCCCAGGATGAGTGGATGAGTGGCTGCAAATGAGATTTTTGTGTGCTGGCCCTTTAAGAGGGCACCTGGATTTCCAGCACAGTCCCATCTCTTACCTGGCAGACATAATTCCAAGACACAATATTATATGGGCTCCTTTTCCCAGCTCTGGTGCTCTGGGTTGAGGGGCATGGGTTGGGGTTGAGACCTTACATCCCTCAAGGGGGATCTCTGGATATCCCTCTGGATTATCAGGTGCAGCACATATGTGCGAGGCCAGCTTTTTTTTTTTTTTTTTTTTTTTGCATCTCTCTCTCCTTCCTACACAGTCTTGATTTAGCTTCTTCTGTAAATTTTTGGGTATAAGATTTCTGTTTAGGTAGTCTTATTTGTTTGTTTGCTTGCTTGTTTATTATTCAAATTGATTGTTCCATATTTTAATTGTAATTCCAGTTTGATCTTGGAAAGAGGTTAGTGTAATTTCCACCTCCTCTACTGCCATCATGGATACCTTTCTTTTCTTGTGTCAAGTAAAAATATAAAAATGACAGAGAACTAGGTATCTTCTTTCTTTTTCAGTACCACTGCTCGAGAGTACTTGTTCTCATGAAAATACATTGTAAGCATAAAAAGGAACAGATATAAGTGGTCTGGTGATTCCTTTCTTTCTTTTTGATAACTTAGCCATAAATTAGTTGAGCAGATTTTATTTTTATTGCTTTAATTTATAAAACATGTTTATTCTGTTACAGTTATCTCAATTTTTCCCTCTTTACCCCCCTCCACCGATCCTACTCCCATCCCCAATCCCACAGTCATTTCCCACTCTGTTATCCATTTCCATGGGTCATTCATACATGTTCTTTGTCGAGTCCCTTCCCTTTCTTTCCACCATTATCCTCTTTCCCTCACCCCTCTGGTCACTTTCAGTCTGCTCCATGTTTCCATGCCTGTGGTTTATTTTGTTCATTAGTTTATTTTGTTGAATAGAGTCCACTTATAGCTGAGAGCATATGGTATTCGATATGTAGAATCTAAGGAGTTTTAGAATAGAACTAATATTTTTCATGACCTGAAATAAAATATTCAAACCCAGAAGCTATAAAGTAAATATTGACAATGTGACTACATTAAACATTTAACTATATAATAATATACATATAAAATTATAAGACAAGGAGTAGAATAGAAAAGTATTTGAAACACATCTAAAACATGGTTAATAGTTTTCTGTTTTGGGGGTTTTTTGGTAGGGAAAAAATGCTCCAAACCTTAAATCAATAAATGGATAAAGAATATCAAAAAGTCATTTAAAGCTTTTTAAAAAAATAATATAAGTAGGCAAAAAGTATAAAAAAAGAGGTTTAGTTTCAACAAATAGTAAAGGAACAATTAAAAATAACATCATTGTCACAATCAGATTAATGAGTATTATAAGTATTCGTAATATCAAGTATTGACAACTCCTAAAGGAACTGGGTATTCATAGAAACTTTTTTTTCATCTTAAAGCAGTCCCTTTAGCATATTTTGCAGTGCTAGTTTGGTGGAGGTGTATTCCTTTAGCCTTTTTTTGGTGTGGGAAACTCCTTATTTCACTTTCCATTTTAATTGAGGGCCTTGCTAGGTAGAGCAGTCTTGGCTGCAGACCTTTGCTTTTCATGACTTGGAATATTTCTTACCAATCCCTTCTGGCTTTCAGTGTTTCTGTTGAGAAGTTAGCTGCTAGCCATATTGGGGCTCCCTTATATGTTACTACCTATTTCTCCCTTGCTTGCTTTATGATTCTCTCTTTGTCTTTGCAATTTGCCATTTTAATAATGATGTGTCTCGGAGTGGGCCTCATTAGGTTCCTCTTAAATAAGGTCCCCTGTGCTTCTTGAACTTGTGTGACTTTTTCCTCTCCTCCAATTAGGGAAGTTTTCCATCATGACATTTTCAAACAGGTTCTCTATTCCTTCCTCATCCTCTTCTCCTTCTGGTATCCTTATTATATGGATATTATTGCATTTCAGGTTGTCCTGCATTTCCCTAGAAGCCTCTTCATTCTTTCTGAGTCTTCGTTTTCTTGCTCTTTCTGGGAGCTTATTTTTACGTTGTACTCCAGCTCACTGATTTAATCCTCTGCCTCATCTCGCCTGCTTTAGATTCCTTCTACTATGTTCTTCAATTCAGAAATTGTATTCTTCATTTTCTCTTGTCTTTTATTGATAGTTTCTATGTTTTTTTTAATGCTGATAGAGTTTGCAGTAAGTAGTTTCCCTGTAGTTATTTTGTAATTCTCCCTGAGTTCACTGAGCTCATTGAGCTTCCTTAGAACCATTGTTTGGGTATATTGAACCATCCCTGCATCTCTGGGATGAATCCCACTTGATCGTGATGGATAATCTTTTGAATGTATTGCTGGATGCGGTTTGCTAATATTTTGTTGAGGGTTTTAGCATCTATGTTCATCAGCGAAATTGGCCTGTAGTTTTCTTTCTTTGTAGGGTCTTTATCTGGTTTTGGGATCAGGGTGATGCTGGCCTCATAGAAGGAGTCTGGCAGTCTTCCCTCCTCTTGGAGTTTTTGGAATAGTCTGAGAAGGACAGGGGTTAGCTCTTCCTTAAATGTTTTGTAAAATTCTCCTGGGAAACCATCTGGCCCTGGGCTTTTGTGTGCTGGGAGTTTCTTGATGACTGCTTCAATTTCCCCAACTGTTATCGGTCTGTTCAAGCTTTCTGTTTCTTCCTCCTTCAGTGTTGGAAGATTATACTTTTCTAAAAATTTGTCCATTTCATCAAGATTTTCAAATTTCTTGGCATATAATTGTTCATAATAGTTTCTGATAATCATTTGTATTTCTGTGGTATCAGTTGTTATTTCTCCTCTTTCATTTCTGATATTATTAATTTGGGTCCTCTCCCTTTTTTTCTTGATGAGTCTGCTTAAAGGTTTGTCCACTTTATGAATCTTTTCAAAGAACCAGATTCTGGATTGGTTGATCTTCTGAATTGTTCTTTTTGTCTCTATGTCATTCAGTTCTGCTCTAATCTTGACTATTTCCTTCCTTCTACTTGCTCTGGGATTTATTTGTTGTTGTTTCTCCAGTTCTTCAAGTTGTACTGGTGCAGCCACTATGGAAAGCAGTGTGGAATTTTCAGAAAGCTGAAAATGGAACTGCCTTTTGATCCAGCGATTCCCCTGCTGGGACTATACCCTGAGAACACCAAAACGCCAATACAAAAGAACCTATGCACCCCAATGTTCATAGCAGCACAATTTACAGTAGCCAAGTGTTGGAAGCAACCTAAATGCCCATCAGTAGATGACTGGATCAAAAAATTATGGTACATATACACCATGGAATACTACGCAGCAGAAATAAAAAAAGAAGTACTAAACTTTGCGACAGCATGGATGGAACTGGAGAGCATCATGCTAAGCGAAATAAGCCAGGGGGCGAAAGACAAATACCATATGATCTCACCTATAAGCGGAACCTAACCAACAATGCAAAGAAGCAAGGAAAATATGACCAGCAACACTGAAAGGAAAAGAAATCAACAGAGACAAGAGGGAAGGGGCGGGCAGGGAAAGGGAAGGGAAGGGGAAAGTCAAGGAACATATAGCAAGGACTCCTGGACAAAACCAAAGGGGAAGAGCTGAGGGAGGGAAGGAGGGAGGGGGCAAGGGAAAGAGGTGGGGGGAAGGCAGAGACAAATGTATTTAAAAAGTAAATAAATTAATTAAAAAAAAAAAGAACCATTGTTTGGAATTCAATGGCTGATAGTTTACTTGCCTCTATTTCATTTAGTTCTCTTTGTGGGGATTCCTCCTTTCCCTTCGAGTTGAGGTGGATATTTCTTTGTCTTCCTATTTTTTGTGAGACTCTTCCTTTTTGCTTCTCCTTCTTTTTTTTAATTTATTTACTTTTTAAATACATTTGTCTCTGCCTCCCCCCCACCTCTTTCCCTTGCCCCCTCCCTCCTTCCCTCCCTCAGCTCTTCCCCTTTGGTTTTGTCCAGGAGTCCTTGCTATATGTTCCTTGACTTTCCCCTTCCCTTCCCTTTTCCTGCCCCCTCTTCTCTCTTGTCTCTGTTGATTTATTTTCCCTTCAGTGTTGTTGGTTATATTTTCCTTGCATCTTTGCATTGTTGGTTAGGTTCCTCTTATAGGTGAGGTCATATGGTATTTGTCTTTTGTCCCCTGGCTTATTTCCCTTAGCATGATGCTCTCCAGTTCCATCCATGCTGTCGTGAAGTTTAGTAGTTCTTTTTTTCTTTCTGCTGCGTAGTATTCCATTGTGTATATGTACCATAATTTTTTGATCCAGTCATCTACTGTTGGGCGTTTAGGTTGCTTCCAACACTTGGCTACTGTAAATTGTGCTGCTATGAACATTGGGGTGCATAGGTTCTTTTGTATTGGCGTTTTGGTGTTGAAAAAAGAAATTAAGGAAGACACAAATAAATTGAAGCATATACCGTGCTCATGGATTGGAAGAATTAATATCCTCAAAATGTCCATACTACCAGAAGCAATTTATAGATTCAACGCAATCCCTACTAAGATACCACTGACGTATTTCACAGAAATAGAACAGACATTTCAAAAATTTATATGGAACCATAAATGACCCCGAATAGCCGCAGCAATTTTGAGAAAGAAACACAAAGTAGGAGGGATCACAATACCGGACATCATACTCTACTACAAAGCCACCATACTCAAAACAGTCTGGTACTGGCACAAGAAGAGACCCATAGACCAGTGGAACAGAATAGAAAGCCCAGAAATAAGCCGAGGTCTCTATGGACATCTAATATTTGACAAAGGGGGCGGAAGCATAAAATGGAGCAATAACAGCCTCTTCAACAAATGGTGTTGGGAGAGCTGGATGGCTACATGCAAAAAATTGAAATTGGATCATCAGCTGACACCATACACAAAAATAAACTCAAGATGGATCAAAGACTTAAATATAAGTCGCAACACCATCAAAGTCCTAGAGGAGAACATAGACAGGAAACTCTCAGATATCCCACGCAGCAATTTTTTCACCGATATGTCTCCTAAAGCAAGGGACATAAAGGAAAGAATAAATAAGTGGGACCTCATCAAAATAAGAAGCTTCTGCATGGCGAAAGAAAACATCAGCAAAATGAAAAGGGAGCCAACCGTATGGGAAAATATATTTGCTAATGATACATCAGATAGAGGTTTGATCTCCAAGATATATAAAGAACTCACTCGACTTCACTCCAAGAAGACAAACGATCCAATCAAAAAATGGGCAAAGGACCTGGGCAGATGCTTTTCTAAGGAGGAGATACAGAGGGCCCAGAGGCATTTGAAAGGATGCTCAGCATCACTAGCCATCAGAGAAATGCAGATCAAAATTTCCGTCTTATATTGATCTGTTTTGATTTCCTGACTTGTGATGTGACTTTCTATGGTAGGAGATCGCTGTTTTTTTTTTCTTTCTTTCTTTCTTTCTTGATCTGCCTCTGATGATGTCTTATTTTGACCTTATGCAGTGAGTTGGAGATTTCCAAGAATCTACTGTTTTTAGCTGTCTTCTTCAGCTGTTAATGTAGTTACTTTGCACTCCACAGGCCAGCTTAGACAGCTCAAGTTGGGGAGAAGTCCCTCCTGGGGGAGGGGTTATTGGGTCATCTCAGGCTGCTGCCAGTCAGGATAGTGGCGTCTGCCTGAGTGAGACAGTTGCCGCTGCATGGGGAAGGAGTCAGCACTAGGATCTCGCCGGCTACACTCTCCCTTCTCACCAAAGCCTCCTTCCCCAGTCTTTCTTCCTGTGTCTCTAGCCCACTCTGTCCCTTCCTTTGCCAGAGACCAGGGTAAGTGTCTGCAAATAAAAAATTATGTTTGGGCCCTTTAAATGGCTCATTGCATCTCCAGCTGCTGTCTCTGGCAGAGAGCAACCCTGCCACTTTTCTTAGCTGTGTGTTTTCTGTGTACTTTTTGGGCTCTGGTGCTGTAGGCTAGAGATCACTGCTTTTGATTTAGACCTCACTCTTATCAGGGGGATCCAACTGGCCCTTTCATTATCCTTCTTGTGCTGCTGCCCTTGGGTGCCCCACCCACCTTCTTGATTCTCTACTTCACTCCTTACCAATTAGATTGCACTAAAGCTGATTCTCCTCTCTGTCCAAGGTTATAAGGCTCCTCTCTAATTATTATTCAGTTTGTTCCAGGTGATTTCTCCACAATTTCATTGTAATTCTTGATTGATCCTATGAGGAGGTCAGTGTGACTTCCACTTACTCCTCTTCCATCTAGATTCTCCTCACCTCATTTTATTCTTATTTCACTTTTTTAAAAACATTTTTAAGGTTCTTTTAGGTACCAAGAATTATGCCTGGTGATGCCAGCTACAATGTTCAACTTAAGGTACACATAGTATGCTGTGTGAGATGCAAGTGTGATAGATTATATTGTTTATAATTACTCTCTTTCCTTCTTTAAGAAGATTCTATCTCCCATCCATTGCCATGTTGTTGTTCTTGTTGGTTTTTTGTTTTTGTTTTTGTAGGAATTCTTTGTAGGTCTCTTTTTTTACTCTTTGACTTTGATAATGTGAGCATAAGTGATATATGTTGCACCTGTTAAATGTTAAGATACATTGCATAGTTTGCTGTTTTTATTCTGCTAAGAGTGAGGCATGTCCCTAATATGGGTTAGTTCTGGAATAAAGAAAATACACATTGATCAGGGCCACAGTTATTCTGTAGTTTCTGCAAACCAAAATATGATGAGTGATAAGTAAACCCTAGAAATTTAGAGTTCTATGTTACTCTAGCACAACCTAGCAAAAAAAAAAAAGTAAACAAGTAATTGTGAACAACTGTGAGGTTAATGTCATTAAAAGAAGGAAAATCAACTCTGTCTAAGAGTAAATGGGTAGTCAGGGAAAAATTCTGGGAAGGAACAATTCCATAAGAGAATATGGAGTCCAAAGTAGGAATGGGCTGGGCAAAACAAATTTTTTTGTGGAAACTGAATATTCTATGTAAAAGCAAAGTGCTAACAGGAACTATTTGGGAAAAAGGGAAAGAGTAAGGTATGGTGGAAAGTTAGGATGCAGGTGGTGGTGATGCGCATGTCAATCTCATAAGGCTGAATATAATACATAATTTACTGACATTTTACATTTATTGTTTATTATCTATCTCCCACTACTAGAATGTAATCTTCTTGCAAGCAGGGATCTTTGTCTGTTTAATTCATTTGTGTGTCTCAAGTATAAGGAATAATGACTAGATACAGTATGTGCTCAATAAATATTTGTTGAGTGAATGACTGCAAGGTCATTCAAAAGTTTTAAAAGTCATGCTAAATTTAGGTTTTATCTTGATGAATATTGAAAGCCACCCAAACATTAATGGGAGAAGTAAAGTGATATGAATTTCAGAAATATTATCTCAGCAATATAGATAATGGTTTGGAAGGAGAAATACAACAAAATGTCTTACTGATTTTGTTTATGAGAACTCTGAAATAGCCATATTGTACAATGTTTAAAAAGTGAGAGGTTTTAGTATTACTGAATGTTTCAAAGCATTTTGAGAGTAACCTGAGTAAAAATATTCCTGCACAGTATTTAGGTGCTAGTATAGGTTGAAGATGATGAATTTTAGTAATCATTAATCCACAGTTATGTGATTTTTTCCAGCAAAAGTCAGTTACCCAAATATAAGGGCTAAAAAGAAAGATTGTGTAACTTAAATAATTGAGCAATTTTAGGGTAGATTAAAAGATCTAGAAAACCAGGGAAATATGAGATTTTTAAAGAAAGCACAAGTGGCTTGGTGGTAGGAATGTCAGAGCAAACAGAATATAGGAGTCATGTACCTATTGAACAGTGGTCAAAAAACACAGGGTGAGAAAAATGATGGAATTAATCCCTCAAAGTTAAAAAAATGAAACTAATTAACCTTCAATTACTTTGACCTCTCTCTCTTTCTTTCTCTTTCTCTCTGACATACATGCACACACAGAGTATATATTTGTTCTTACCATATTTTCTTTCCTGGTCCTTGCATCTCTTGTTCTGAAGTGTTACAAACTCTGAAAACAAATATCACTTAAATATATAAGGTTTGTATTAGTTATTTCTTTATTCCTCCAAAACATCTTCATATACAGTACAGCACTGCTTGTGGATTTTCTAAAACATGTGAAACAAAGATCTTTTTAGGAATACAAATGTCTAAGTGTAGAATTGAGAAATGGAAACAATAGCTTTCAATTTTTCTACATGTCTGCAAAGGATGTAATCCTTTCATAATGTTATCTAACTACAATCTTTTTAAAAATTAATCACAAAGTGTTTCTAAACAAATACCTAAAAAACTAGCAATATGAACTGTTTATCTTCATACTTACTGTATTGTAATTTTTTTAATTTCAATTAGTGGTTTAATTTTTAATGTTAATAGTTTTAATTATTTAATACACTGACTTGACACTAGAATTAAAAAGAAAGCGATTTACTAAAACAGGTCACTGAGGTTTAAAATTGACTTCTACAAGGATGATCCAGAAAGAGGTCAGAAGGCAAACAGCAACAGCTTACTGTCACTATTTCTCCTCTGTCTAACCTCACATAAGCACTCTGTTTTCTCAGGCCAGCTCACAGTCTTTTTCACTTCTAATGAGTCTTATCACTTTTTCAACTTTTGTAAAAAGGAGCTAGTTGGGTGAAATATTATGGTTAGTGATGTACTTCTCCAAAGGATCACCTATTTGTTCATTTCTTGTTAGTTCTTTAAATCCACAAAATATCCTCCCAGTGTCTCACACCATTTCACCTTTACCCTGCCCGTGATCAGCTGAGTAAGAGTTTTGAATCATTGTTTCCTCTCTCCTTTATTTTTTCTCTCCTATTTTCTTCCCATCTCTCAGCCTGGGCTTTACTACTCACTCTTATTAGTTTGCTTCCCCTATTCTCTCAAAATCATTTTTCTTTACTGTTGATATCTCATATTCACTTTTTTGCTCCTCCACAATAGTCTTATTCCCATTCTACCATCATTAAATTACACTTAACTGTTGTTGCTATTGACTCTGCTGTGGATATTCTGCAATTTTGCTCCCTTTGGTCCAGTACCTTTTCAATTTCACTTCAAACCACATAGTATATTCTTCCCTCTTCTTATCCCACTGTTCTCATAACCCTTTCACGTTATACTTACACTGTTAATTTTGCTCTCTCCTTTTCTTCGCCTCAGTTTTATCCCAACTCATCATTTCTCTCCCTCTTACCACGCAACATTATCCTCTCTTTTAGTCATCTCATATTCCCTTTGTCATATCATATAATATCTCTAATTCCTATTCACATTTATTAATCTTAGTTCTTCTCCACTTCAGACAACTGATGTGGTAGGGTGGTTCTTTTTGCTGACATAGATTTGGTGGCCTGGTAATACTGCTTTGTTAAACAATACCTGTAAAACAGCATACAAGACAAGATGAGAGTTGTGAATACCAGTAAACTCACTCGAAGGGAAAACCCACCAAAACAGAAGCCACCAACAGGAAAAGCCCAAGTACAACAAGAGAGTCCACACAAAAAGGAAGAAAGGGCAACTCTAGTGCATCCAGAAAAGGAGACAAAACAGATCACACCACTGAGTCCCACAGAACTCCTACCACAGAATTTCATGCTATGAAGACAGCAGCCAAAACAGAGCATCTGGATTCACAGAAACAAACAAAATGAGTCAGTTAAAATGGGGACACAAAGAAAGAACTTGCAATTGAAAGGAATGGAAGACACATCAGTAAAAGAACCAAATGAAATGGAGGCAAGCAAACTATCAGATACAGAATTCAAAAGGATGGCTATAAGGATGCTCAAGGAACTCACTGAAAACTACAGGGAAATGAGTGGGAACTATCACAGTATGAAACAGGAAATAGAAACTACAAACAATAACTAGGAGCAAATGAAGAACACCATATGTGAAATTAAAAAAAAAATACACAAGAAGGAATTACAAGCAGACTGGATGAAGCAGGGGACTGAATTAGCGAGTGGGAAAACAAGGTAGAAAGAAATACCCAGGTAGAGCAGTTGCATGAAAAAAGACTAAAAAACAAAAAGGAAGATAGCTTAAGGGAATTGCAAGACAACATGACAAGCAACAACATTCAAATTCTATGAATACCAGAAAGAGAAGAAAAAGAGCAAAGGCTAGAAACTCTGTCTCAAAAAATAATCACAGAAAACTTCCCTAGATAGGAGAGGGGAAAAGCCACTCAAGCTCAAGAAGCACAGAGGGTCCCTATCAAGATGAACCCAAAGAGGCCTATTCCAAGACACATCATAATTAAAATGCCAAATTTTAAAGACAAGCAGAGAATCTTAAGGGCAGCAAGGGAGAAACAGATAGTAACATACAATGGAGCCCTGACACAGCTAGCAGCTGACTTCTCAGAAGACACACTACAAGCCAGAAAGGAATGGAAAGAAATATTCTAAATAATGAAAAGCAAAGGCCTGCAACCAAGACAACTCTATGCAGCAAAGTTCTCAATAATAATGGAAGGCAAAATAAAGAGTTTCCCAGACAAAAAGAAGGCTGAAAGAATATGTGTCCATCAAACCAGCCCTGCAAGAAATGTTAAAGGGACTGCTTAAAGAAGAGGATGAAAAAGAGTGAGAGAGAGAGAGGAGCACAGGTAAAAACGGAGGAAGTGAATGAGTACTTATTCATAATAACCTTAAATCTAAATGGATTAAATGATCCAATCCAAAGACATATGATAGCTGAATGGATAAGAAAACATTACCCACATATGTGTTGCCTACAAGAGAACCACCTCAGAAAAAAAGATCTGCACAGGATGAAGGTGAAGGGTTGAAAAAAATATTCAAACAAATGTACAGGAAAAAGAGCTGGGGTAGCAATGCCTATATTGGCCAAAATAGACTTCAGCACAAAAGATATAAAAACAGGCATAGACAGATGCTTCATAATACTCAAGGAAAGAATCCATCAAGAAGACAAAAACATTATAAACATATATTCATCCAACACAGGAGCACCCAAATATATAATGAAAATCTTGGAGGACTTCAAGAAAGATATTGACAGCAACACACTTATACTAGATTTTAACACCCCACTGACAAAAATGGATATGGATAGATCTTCCAAACAAAGTATCAAAAGAGATGTTGCAGCATTGAACAATACATAGATCAAATGGACTTAACTGATTTTATATATATATAACATTTTATCCTAAAGAAAAAAGAATAAATATTCCTTTCAAATGCACATGGGACATTTTCAGAGAAAAACCACATGGTATAACACAAAACAAGCCTCAAGAAATTCAAGAAAATTGAAATCATAGCAAGCATTTTCTCAGATAAGGGATTGAAACTACAAACCAACCTCAAGGGAAAATAGTCACTCTAACTAATGGAAATTAAATAGCATGGTATTAAACAATGAATGGGTTAATAATGAGATTAAGGAAGAAATCAAAAAGTTGATTTCTTCCTTAATCTCATAAGCCAGGGGTCACAAACCACACACACACACACACACAAAAGCTTGTTTGGGAAACTCCTTACTTTGACTTCCATTTTAATTGAGAGCCTTGCTGGGTAGGGTACTTGTTTTAACTCTCTCTCTCTCTCTCTCTCTCTCTCTCTCTCTCTATATATATATATATATATTTTTTTTTTTTTAAATTGTATATATAAACGTCTCCACCTTCCCTCCACTACTTTCTCCTGCCCCCTTTCCCCACCTCCCTCCCTGAATCCTTTCCCACTTTGGCTTTGTCCATGGGTCCTTTATACTTGTTCCTTGACTTGACCTTTATCTACCTTTTCCCTGCCCCACCCTACTTCCTTCTTGATTCTGTTGGATTCTTTTTTCTTTCAATGTTGCTGATTATATTTTCCTTGCTTATTTATTTGTTTTGTTGGCTAGGTACCACTTATAGATGAGATCATATGGTATATGTCTTTTGCTCTCTGGCTTATTTCACTCAGTATAATCCTCCTTAGTTCCATCCATGCTGTCGCAAAGGGTAGTAACTCTTTCTTTCTGCTGCATAGTATTCCATTGTGAAAATGTATCATAGTTTTTTGATCCACTCATTTGCTGATGAAGACCTTGCTTTTCATTACTTGTAATATTTCTTGCCATTCCTTTTTGGCTTGTAGTGTTTCTATTGAGAAGTCTGCTGCTAGTTGTATTGGGGCTCTTTTGTATGCTACTACCTGTTAATCACCTGTTGCTTTTAGGATTCTCCCTCTTTGCCTTTGATATTTGGCATTTTAATGATGATGTGTTTTGGAGTGGGCCTCATTGGGTTTCTCTTGAATGGAACCCTCTGTGCTTCCTGGACTTGCATGGCTTTTTCTCTCTTCCCACTAGAAGAGTTTTCATCTTTACTTTTTCTTTTCTTTTTTACTTTTTTCATGTGAAATATTTAAAATTTTTTGCTTAAATACATTTGACCCCCTCCCCTAACTCCCTCCCTCAGTCCTTCCCCACTTTGGTTAAGTCCATGAGTCCTTAACATACATTCCTTGACTTGACCGTTGTCTTCCCTTTCCCCTGCCCACTTCACCCTCCTTCCCTCTTGACTCTGATGATTTCTTATTTCTTTAAATGTTGCTGGTCATATTTTCCTTGCATATTTGTATTGTTGTTTAGTTTTAACCTATAGGTGAGATCACATGATATTTGCTTTTCACCCCCTGGCTTATTTTGCTTAGCATAATGCTCTCTAGTTAAATCCATGCTGTCTCAAAGTGCAGCAGTTCTTTTTTTCTTTTTGCTGCATAGTATTCCATTGTGTAAATGTGCCATCGTTTTTTGATCTACTCATCTACTGATGGGCATTTAGCTTGCTTCCAACATTTAGCTATTGTAAATTGTGCTGCTATAAACATTGGGGTCCATAGGTTCTTTTGAATTGGTGTTTTAGGGTTCTTAGGGTATAGTCCCAGCAGGAGAATCACTGGATCAAATGGCAGTTCCATTTTTAGCTTTTTGAGGAAATTCCAAACTGTTTTGCACAATGGCTACACCAGACTGCATTCCCACCAACAGTGTACTAGGGTTCCCTTTTCTGCACAGCCTCGCCACCACCTGTTGTTTGTTGATCTGTTTATGATGGTCATTCTGACTGGTGTGAAATGGTATTTCACTGTGGTTTTAATTTGCATTTCTCTGATGCTGAGCATTCTTTAAAATGTCTCTGGGCCCTCTGTATCTCTTCCTTGGAGAAGTGTCTGCTCAGGGCCCTTGCCCATTTTTTAATTGGATTGTGCATCTTCTTGGAGTGGAGTCGAGTGAGTTATCTTTATATTTTGGAGATCAAACTGCTATCTGATGTATCATTAGCAAACATATTTTCCCATATGGTTGGCTCCATTTTCATTATGCTGATATTTTCTTTAGCCTTGCAGGAGCTTCTTATTTTGATGAGATCCCACTTGTTTATTCCTTCCTTTATGTCCCTTGCTTTAGGAGACATATCAGTGAAAATATTGCTGCTTGGGATATCTGAGAGTTTCCTGTCAATGTGCCCCTCAAGGACTTATGGTATTGCGACATATTTAAGTCTTTGATCCATCTTGAGTTTATTTTTGTTTATGGTGTCAGCTGATGATCAAATTTCATTTTTTTTTCATGTAGCTGTCTAGCTCTTCCAACACCTTTTGTTGAAGAAGCTATTTTTACTCCACTTTATGCTTCTGCCCCCATGTCAAATACTAGTTGACCATATAGATCTGGTCTTATTTCTGGGCTTTCTATTCTGTTCCACTGGCCTATGGGTCTGTTCTTGTGCTAGTACCATATTGTTTTGAGTATAGTGGCTTTGTAGTATAGTTTGATGTCCAGTATTGTGATCCCTCCTACTTTGTTTTTCTTTCTTAAAGTCGCTGTGGCTATTCAGGGTCATTTGTGGTTCCATATAACTTTTTTAAAATGTCTGTTTTATTTCTATGAAATACAATATTTGCATTTAATAGGGATTGCATTGAATCTATAAATTGCTTTGGGTAGTATGGACATTTTGATGATATTGTTCTTCCAATATATGAACATGGTATATACTTTTACTTATTTGTGTCTTCCTTAATTTCTTTCTTCAATGTTGTATAGTTTTCTGTGTAGAGGTCTTTTACTTCCTTGGTTAAATTTATTCCTAGGTATTTTATTTTTCTTGTTATAGCAAATGGGATTTTTTTTCCTGATTTCTTCTTCTTCTATTTCATTGCTGGTGTACAAAAATGCCTTTCATTTCTGAATATTGACTTTGTATCCTGCTGTTTTACCAAGTTCACTTATTAGATTGAGCAGTTCTTTTTGGTGGAGCATGGGGTTTTCCATGTACACTATCATGTCATCTCCAAACAATGATAGCTTTAAATCCTCTTTTCCAATTTGTATGCCTTTTATTTATTTTTCTTGTCTGACTGCAGTGGCTAGGACTTCCAATACTATGTTGAAAAGAAGTGGTGAAAGACAACATCCTTGTCGTGGTCCCAATCTTAGTGGGAAAGCTTTTAGTTTTTGCCCGTTGAGTATGATGTTGGCTGTAGGTTTTACATATATAGCCTTTATTACATTGAGGAATGCCCCATTTATTCCCATTTTGCTGAGTGTTTTGAACATAAAGGGGTGCTATACCTTATTGAATGCATTTTCTGCATCTAATGAGATGATCATGTGGTTTTTGTCTTTCCTTTTGTTTATGTGATGTATTGCATTAATTGGTTTGTGTGTATTGAACCATCCTTGCATCCCTTGGATGAATCCCACTTGATCGTCATGGATGATCTTTGTAATGTATTGCTGGATACAGCTTGCCCATACTTTGTTGAGGATTTTAGTGTCTATGTTTATCAGCGAAATTGGCCTATAGTTTTCTTTCTTTGTAGTGTCTTTGTCTACTTTTGGGATTAGGGTGATGCTGGCTTCATAAAAAAGTCTGGGAGTCTTCCCTCCACTAGGATTTTTTGGAATAATCTGAGAAGGACAGGGCTTAGCTCTTCCTGAAATGTTTTGTAAAATTTTCCTGTGAAACCATCCGGCCCAGGGATTTTGTGTGCTGGGAGTTTCTTGAATACTGCTTCCATTTTCCCAGCTGTTATCGGTCTGTTCAAACTTTCTGCTTCTTCTTCATTCAGTGTTAGAAGATTATACTTTTCTAGACATGTGTCCATTTCTTCAAGATTTTCAAATTTCTTGGCATGTAATTGTTCATAGAAGTGTCTTACAATCCTTTGTATTTCTGTGGTATCAGTGGTTATTTCTCCTCTTGTGTTTCTGATATTATTTATTTGAGTCTTCTCCCTTTCTTTCTTGATGAGTCTGCTTAAATGTTTGTTGATTTTATTTATCCTTTCAAAGAACTAGCTCCTGGATTGGTTGATCCTTTGAATTTATCTGTTACTCACTATGTCATTCAGTTCTGCTCTGACTGTGATTATTTTCTTCCTTCTACTTGCTCTGGGATTTATTTGTTATTGTTACTGCAGTTATTGAAGTTGCACTGTTAGGTCATTTATTTAAAATGCTTCTATCTTTTTTTGGTAGGCCTGTATTGCTATGAACTTCCCTCTCAGGCCTACCTCTGCTGTGTCTCATCTGTTTTGGACTGTTGTATGTTCATTTTCATTTGTTTCCAGAAACTTTTTAATTTCTTCATTTATCTCATTATTAACCCATTCATTGTTTAACAGTGTGCTATTATGTCTCCATGAGTTTACAAGTTTTTGAGGTGTCCTCTTGAGGTTGATTTCCAGTTTCAAGCCTTTGTGTTCCAAGAAAATGCTTGTTAGTATTTCAATTTTACTGAATTTTTTGAAGCTTGTTCTGTATCTTATCATCTGGCCTATCTTGAAAAAGTTTCATGCACATTTGAAAAGAATGTGTATTTTGCTTCTTTGGGATATAAGGTTCTATATATGTCAGTTAAGGTCATTTGATTTAATATGTCATCCAGCTCCACTATATCTTTCTTGATGTTTTGTTTGGAAGACCTTTCCATTTTTGACAGTGGGGTGTTAAAATCCCCTACTCTCAGTGTGTTGCTGTCTATATCTTTTTTGAAGTCCTTAAAGATTTTCCTTATATATTTGGGTGTTCCTATGTTGGGTGCATATAATTTTACAATATTTATGTCTTCCTGATGGATTCCTCCATTAAGTATTATAAATTGTTCCTCTGGGTCTCTTTTTATGGCCTTTGTTTTGAATTGTATTTTGTCTGCTATAACTATTTCTATTCCTCCTTTTTTTTTTCTTGCCCATTTGCTTGGAATATGTTTTCCACCCTTTTACTTTCAATCTGTGTAGGTCTTTTGTGCTAATGTGGGTCTCTTGTAGGCAGCATATGTGTGGGTCATGCTTTCTTATCCATTCAGCTATCTTATGTCTTTTGATTGGGACATTTAGTCCATTTAATTAAGAGTTATTATTGATAGAAAGTTATTCATTTTTTTGCCTTTGTACCATTGTTTTTCTTTCTCACTTTTTTCCTTCATCTTCTTTTACCCAACCCTTTATCATATCTTGTAGTGCTGGTTTGATGGAGATGTATTCTTTTAGCCTTCTTTTGTCTGGGAAACTTCTTATTTCCCTTTCTATTTTAATTGAGAGCCTGCTGGGTAGAGTAGTCTTGGCTGTAGGCCTTTGCTTTACATTGCTTAGAATATATCTTACCACTTTCTTCTAGCTTGCAGGGTTTCTGTTGAGAAGTCAGCTGTTAGCTGTATTGGGGCTCGCTTGTATGTTACTACCTGTTTCTCCCTTGCTACCTTTAGGATTCTCTCTCTGTCTTTGATATTTTCTATTTTAATGATGATTTTTCTAGGAGTGGGTCTCATTGGATTCCTCTTGAGTGGGGCCCTCTGTGCTTCCTGGACCCATGAGACCTATTCTCTCCTCAAATTGGGGAAATTTTCCATCATTACTTTTTCAAACAGATTCTCTAACCCTTGCTCCTCTTCTTCTCCTTCTGGTATCTCTATTATGCGGATATTATTGTGTTTCAGGTTGTCCTGCATTTCCTTAAATACCTCTTCATTCTTTTTGAGTCTTTTTTCCATTTCTCTTTCTTTCTGGGAGCTTTTTTCTCTCTTGTTCTCCAGCTCGCTGATTTGATCCTCTGTCCCTTCTAGTCTGCTTTTGATTCCTTCTACTAAGTTCTTCAATTCAGAAATGGTATTCTTAATTTTTTCTTGTGTCTTGATAGTTTCTATGTCCTTTTCCATTTGATATCCTTTGTAGTTAGTCCCTGATATTTTCCCTGTAGGTTCTCGTATTTGTCTTTGAGTTCCCTGAACTCATTGAACTTCCTTAGAGCCATTGTTTTGAATTCAATATCTGAAAGTTCACTTTCCTCTATTTTATTTAGCTCTTTCTGTGGGGATTTCTCATTTCCCCTCATTTGGGGAGTATTTCTTTTCCTTCCCATTATTTGGAAGAGTCTTTTTTTTTTTGGTTCTGTTTCAATTGATCAGACTTGATTTCCTGACTTTGTGAATTAAATTTCTATGGTAGTAGGCGGGTTATTTATTTATTTATTTATTTATTTATTATTTTCTTTTCTTTCTGTGTCTGCCTCTGTTGATGACAGTTGTTGACCCTGTCTGATCATAGACCATTTGTTTGAGCCTTCCAGGAATCTACTGTCTGTGTCTGTCTCCTGCAATTGTTAATCTAGTCACTCTGCCCTCAGGTCTCAGGTTCAGGCATCACTGGGTGGGACAGTGCTTCCTGAGGGCCAGACTACAGTGTCCATACAATCTGCTGTCATTCAGGGTTGTGGTCTGCCTGAGTAAGATGGAGACCATCGAATGGGGAAGAGGTCAGCACCAGGATCCCCCTGTCCCCACTACTCCCTTAGTTTTCTCCCCAGCACCTCCACCTCCAGTCTCTCCTCAAGAGTCTCTAGGAAGCTCTGTGTCCCCTTTAGCCCAGGTTCTACTATCTCTGCAGTCAGCTCTGCATTCATCATTAAGGCTCACATGCAACTGCTGTCCAGGCCGGACTGCTCTGAGGTCAGTGCTATTATTTTCTTTCCTACTGCTGCCTCTTTGGGGCATGGCTTGCCGGCACAAAATGGAGACTGTGGAATGGGGAAGGAGTTGGCTCCAGGAATCCCTGGCTACTCCTCCAGTTCTTTCCCTAATGCCTCTGTCTCCAGTCTCTCCTCAAGGGTCTCTAGGCAGTTGTGTTTCCCCTTTGGCCAGAGATCCTCTATTTCTGCTTGCTGCACTGCACTTAACACTGCAGCCATTGCCACGTGCTCTCAAGCTCTGGGCAGAGCACACAGAAGACAAGATTATTGATTCTCTTATGCCTGAGAGAGATGATAGCTGCAAAGTGGGAGGTGAGTTATCACCAGGGCTCTGCTGGCCCTCATCTCAGTTCTCTTCACAAAAATTTCTTCAACAGTATTTCCTCACCAATATTTCCTCAGCCATCAGCCCATTCTGCTCCCACCTCTACCCAGAGATCAAGGAAGGCGGCTGCCACTGCAAATTTTTGCATTGGCCCTTTAAATGTCTCTGTGTCTCCAGCCACCTGTCTCTGTCAGAGAGCGCCTCTAAGCTTTTCATGGCTGTGTTTTTTTTCTGTGTGTTTTTCTGGTTTCAGATGCTGTAGTGTAGGGGTGCCTGCTTATGATTCAGACCCTGTTTTTCTCAGGGGGATCCAACTGGCCTTTTTAATGCCCCTCTGGTGCTGGTGCCTGTGGGTTCCCAGCCCACCCTCTTGAGCCTCCACTGCACTTCTCACCCAGTAGGATATGCGAAAGTCAATTCCACTCTCTGTCCAAGGCTCCTCTCACTCTATCATTCCATTGTTTTCCAGGTGAATTCTCCACATTTTAGTCACAGTTCCAGTTTGGCCCTGGGAGGACATCAGCATGACTTCCACTCTCTCTGCCATCTTCCGAAATCTCCATCATTATTATTTTTAATAAATTAATTCAGCAAAGTAGCAGAATAAAAAGACAATATTCAGAAATCAATGGCATTTTTATACACCAATATTTAACAATCACAAACAAAAACTAAAGAAACAATTCCACTTACTATTGAAACAAAGAAACTAAAGTACCTGGGAATAATTTTAACCAAGGAGGTAAAAGACCTGTATATGAAAAACTTTAGGACACTGAAGAAAGAATTGAGGAAGATGCAAATAAGTGGAAATATATACATTGTTCATGGATTAAAATTAACATCATTAAAATGTCCATACCACTCACAGCTATCTATAAATGCAATGCTATTCCTAGTAAAGTACCAATGGCATTTCTCACAGATCTACAACAAATATTCAAAAAATTTGTATGGAACCAAAAAAGACCCCTAACAGCCTCACCAATATTGAGGACAAAGGACAAAGAACGAAGTTGGAAGGATCACAATATCTGATATCAACCTATATTACAACTCCACTGTAACAAAAAGAATATTGTACTGGCATAAGACCAGACACATAGATCAATGGAACAGAATAGAGATCACAGAAATAAACCCATTCTTTTCTTAAAAAATATTTAATTTATTTATTTTTAGTGAGGGAAAGGGAGGGAGAAGAGAGGGAGAGAAATATCAATGTGTGGTTGCCTCTCGAACGCTGTCTACTGGAGACCAGGCCTGCAACCAGGCCTGTGTCCTGACTGGGAATGGAGCCAATGCTTTGATTTGCAGGCCGGCACTCAGTCCACTGAGCAACAGCAGCCAGGGCTGAACCCATGTCTTTATGGTCAATTAATATTTGACAAAGGAGGCAAGAACATACAATGGAATAAAGACAGTCTTTTCAATAAATTGTGTTGAGAGAACTAGACTGGTACATGCAAAAAAAAAAAAAAAAAAAGAAGAAAGAAACTAGACCACCATCTTAACCATACACCAGAATAAACTCAAATGAATAAAAATTAAAATATCAGGTGGTCCAGAAGTTATCCAGATATGTAATATGAAAAATAGACACATTTATTGAAGAAGATACAAGATAGAAGAAACATTGTACATAGGACAATGACACCTCTGTCCTCTTCAACGTAGGCACCTTGGGACCTCACACAGGTCTCCCAATCGCCATTTGCTGCCCCAATGTATTTTCCTGAATCTCAGCAAGGTCTTTGAAAATATGACTTTAGATTTGGAAAAAGCCAAGTCTCAGGACCCAAATCTGGGCTGGAGAGGGGCTGAGTAAACCGGGTGATTTGATGTTTCACAAAAAGCTGCGTGAATTGCCATGCATTAGCATGCATGTTGTCATGATGAAGCTGCTCATCACCAGTTGCCTATAGCTGCAGCCTTTTGAATCATCCAAATAGTTTCCATGGAAGAATGTTTAAGCTTAATGCACAATTTGATGCAAATTCATTGATCTGTTTGCTCATTTTGAATGCGACAACCACACAATGCATATGCTCAACTCAACAGCGTCTACTGTCCCCACTAACTAGTGCAGTGAAGTTGTCATTGTTCATGCATACACATTCCAGTCCACTCTCTTGTTTGCTAGGTTACACTGATGTTGTGTAAACCATTTGCATTATATTAACAATGGCTGGACTTTTTACAGACAGATCTCATATATATAAGAGAATTGAAAGCACATGCTCATACAAAATTTGTACACAGCATTATTCATAATATCCAAAAAGTGTAAAGAGCTGAAATGCACATTAAGTCATGAATGGACAAATAAAGTGTGATGTAGTTATAAAATGGAATATTATTTAGCAATAGAGTGGAATGAAGTACTTTTTAAAAACAAAATTATTGTTGTTCAAGTACAGTTGTCTCCATTTTCCCCACACCATACTCTACCTCTCCGCCCATCCCCATCTCCCACCCTCAATCTTAACATCTTTGGCTTTGTCCATGTGTCCCTTTTATATATTCCTTAACAACCACTCTCTTTCCTTCCCATGTTATCTTCCCTCCCCCCTCTCTTCTGGTCACCAGCAGCTCTTCATTTTCAAGTCTCTGGTTCTATTTTGCTCATTTGTTTGTTTTGTTGATTAGGTTCCACTTATAGGTGATATCATATAGTATTTGTTTTTCACCACCTGGCTTATTTCACTTAGCATAACGATCTCCAGTTCCATCCATGCAGTCCTGAAAGGGATGAAGTTCTGATATATCCTTTAATGTAGGTGCACCTTGAAAATAATATTGTATTAGATTAAAGAAGCCAGTCAAAAAAGACTATATTGTTAGATTCCAGTTATATGAACTCTCCAAAATAAGCAAATCTATGGAGAGGAAAGTAGATCACTGGTTGCTTATGGCTGGAAAAGATTATCTAGGAGAACAAAGTGGCTAAAAACAGGCATGAGTTTGAAATGATGAAAATGTTCTAAAACTAATGGTAGTGATTTTTACACAACTCTGTAAATATGCCCAAAACTATCTCACTACACACTTTAGAATGTCAGTTATATGGTAGGTAAATTATCTCTTTTATAAAAATGAAAATATTTTTATTATAACACTAAAGAGATATACTCCATCGTATCAGATTAAAAACATCACACAACTTTAACACTCAGATCAGCAATCCAGCCATAATCAATTTATTGTATGTGTAAATGGAGAAGTGTGTTTTTCTGATAAGCTAACAAATTTTTTTATTTTTAATTCAGACATTGGTTTTAAAAAATGCAGGTTTCAAGTATACAACTCAACATAACATCATCTGCACACTGCATTATGCACCCACCATGCAAAGTAAATTCTCTTTCCATCCCAAGTATTTCCCTTTACTCTCTTAAACCCCCCCAACCCCTCTCTCCTTCTGGCTATCACCACCCTGTTGGGTATGTGTGTGTGTGTGTGTGTGTATGTGTTTGTGAGCTGTGTAAGTTGTTTATATATTTTTGATATTAATGTTTATCAGATATGTCATTGGCTAATATGTTCTCCAATTCATTGGGTTGCTTTTTCATTTTGTTGATGGTTTCTTTTGCTGTGCAAAAGCTTTTTAGTTTGATGTAGTCCCATTTGTTTATTTTTTCCTTTGTTTCCCTTGCCCAAGAAGATATATCGGGAAAAATATTGCTACCAGAAATGTCTGAGATTTTACTGCCTATGTTATCTTCTAAGATTTTTATGGTTTCATGACTTACACTTAAGTGTTTTATCCATTTTGAGTTTATTCTTGTGAATGCTATAAGTTGGCAGTCTAGTTTCATTTTTTTTTGCATGAATCTGTCCAATTCCATTTATTGAAAAGAATGTATTTATTTTATGTTTTTGTGTCCTTTGTCAAATATTATAGACCATAAAGGTATAGGTTTTCTTCTTGGCTCTCTCTTCTGTTCATTAGATCTGCTTGCTTATTCTTATACCAGTACCAGGCTACTTTGATAACTGTAGCCTTATAGTATAGTTTGATATCAGGTAAAGTGATATACCTCCAACTGTGTCCTTTCTCCAGATTGTTGAGGCTATTCAAAGTCCTTTTAGGTTCCATATGAATCTTTGGAATATTTGTGGTAGATCCATGAGACATGTCTTTGGGAATTTACTAGGAATTGTGTTGATTCTATAGATTGCTTTGGGTAGTATGGCCATTTTAATTCTTCCCATTAATGAACATGGTACATACTTCTACTTATATGTATCTTCCAAATTTATTTCTTCAGTATTGCATAAGTTTCTGAGTGCATGTCTTATACTATCTTGGTTAAATTTATTCCAAGGAACCTTATTTTTTTTTATTGCAGTTGTAAATTAAATTTTCTTAATTTCATTTCCTGGTATTTTAATATTGGTATGTAAAAATGCCAACATTTTTTGAAAATCAAATTTCTTTCTTGCTACTTTACTGAATATATTTATCAGTTCTAGTAGTTGTTTGGTGGTTTTTAGCGATTTTTCTATGTGGTGTCATGTCACCTCTGAATAATTACATTTTCATATCTTCCATTCCAATTTCAAAGTCTTTTATTTCTTCTTCTTGTGTGCTTGTTGTGTCAATAATTTCCAGTACTACATTTAATAAGAGTGGTAAAAGTAAAATTCCTGTCTGGTTTCCAATCTTAGAGGAAACAGTTGTAGTTTTTGTCTATTCCGTTTGATGTTAGCTAAGGGTTTGTCATATATGGATTGTATTACATTGAGGGTATGGTTCCTCTACTTCCACTTTGCTGATAGATCTTATCATAAATGGCTGCTGAATGTTATAAAATAGTTTGTGTGCATCTCCTGATATGATCATTATAACTTTTAACTTTCTCCATTATATAATGCATCATGTTAATTGATTTACAAATATTCTATGAAATTTGCATTAGAGAAATAAATCTTACTTGAACATAGTGTATGATCTTTTTAATGTCTTGCCGGATTGGGTTTGCTAATATTTTGTTGAGAATTTTAGCATCTATGTTCATCAAGAATTTTGGCCTATTATGCTCTTTCTTTGTACTGTCTTTATCTGGTTTTGGAATTAGGATAATGCTAGCTTCATAAAAACAGATTGAGAGAGAATCAAGATGGCGGAGGAGTGAGTAGAAGCCACACTGACCTCCTCCAGGACAAACCTGGAATTACAACAAAATTGCAGAGAAATCACCTGGAACAACTGAATAATAGTGAGAAAGGAGCCTTGTTACCTCAGAGACAGAGGATCAGCTTTACGGCAATCAAACTAGTAAGCAATGTGGTAGAGACCTGAGAAGGCAGGCGGGGTGCCCAAGGGTGGCAACACCAGAAGGATATTGAAATGGCCAATGAAGCTCCCTGAGAAGAGCAAGGTCTAAACCAAAAGTGGGGATCTCCAGCCTACAGCACCAGAACCCAAAAGTACACAAAAAACAGCCAGCTGTGAAAAGCAGCAGAGTTGCTCTCTGCCAGAGACAGGCAGCTGGAGATGCAAAGAACTGGTTAAAGGGCCAACACATAAATTTGTATTTGTAGCCACTTACACTGGTCTCTGGCAAAGGCAGGGACAGAGTGGGCTAGAGACACCTGAGCAGATACTGGGGAAGGAGACTTTGGGGAGAGAACTGAGAGAGTAGCCAGCAGGATACCAATACTGACTCCTCCCCCATACGGCAGCAGCATGAGAGGACCCAAACCCCACACCTAGGAGGGATTCCACCCCAACCTGAGCTATGTAAAGCAAACTGATGAGTGCAGAGTAACTAGATTAACAGCTGAAGGAGAGATCCACAGACAGGATATTCCTTGACGTTCTGAACAGACTGTATAGGGTCAGACAGGGACAGCATCAGATATCATCAGAGGCAGTTCCAGGCAGTAAAAACAGCAGTCTCTTGCCATAGAAGTTCACACCACAAGGACAGGAAATCAAGACAGATCAATCTGAGAACCAGAAGCAAACAAAGAAGAGCCACACAAATAATGGGAAGACAAAGAAATATCCACCAGTCAAAAGAAAAGGAGGAATGCTCAGAAAAGAACTAAATGAAATAGAAGCAAGTAAACTATCAGATATTGAGTTCCAAACAATGGTTCTAAAGAAGCTCAATGAGCTTAGTGAGCTCAGAGAGAATTACAGAAACTACAGGGAAACTACAAGGAACTTAGTGAAAACTACATCAGCATGAAAAAGGATAGAAACTATCAATAAGAGGCAAGAGGAAATGAAGACTACAATTCCTGAACTGAAGAACACTGTAGAAGGGATCAAAAGCAGGCTCGATGAAGCCAAGGAACGATTCAGCGAGCCGGAGGACAAAGTAGGAAAAACCTCCAGGAAAAAGCAAGAAAATGAAAAAAAGTCTCAAAAAGAATGAAGAGCCATTTAGGGAAATGCAGGACAACCTGGTATGTAATAATATCCATATAATAGGATACCAGAAGGAGAAGAGGAGGAGCAAGGGATAGAGAACCTGTTTGAAAAAGTCATGATGGAAAACTTCCCTAATTGGAGGAGAGAAAAAGTCGAACAGTTCCAGGAATCACACAGGGCCCCATTCAAGAAGAACCCAAACAGGCACACTCCAAGACACATCATCATTAAAATGGCAAACATCAAAGACAAACAGAGAATCCTAAAGGCAGCAAGGGAGAAACAGGTAGTAACATAGAAGGGAGCCCCAATACGGCTAGCAGCTGCCTTCTCAGCAGAAACACTACATGCCAGAAAGGAATGGCAAAAAATATTCCAAACAATGAAAAGCAAAGGCCTGCAACCAAGACTGCTCTACCTAGCAAGGCTCTCAATTAAAATGGAAGACAAAATAAGGAGCTCCTCAGACAAAAGAAGGCTAAAAGTATACACCTCCACCCAACCAGTACTGCAAGATATGCTAAAGGAACTGCTTTAAGAAGGTGAAGAAAAAGCGTCTATGAATACCCAGGTCCTTTCACAGTCACTAATACTTGATAGTACCAATATTTTTAATACTCATTAATCTGATTGTGACAATGATGTGTTATTTTAATTGTTCCTTGATTATTTCTTGAAACTAAACCTATTTTTGTATACTTCTTGCCTATTTCCATTATTTTTAAAAGGCTTCAAATGGCTTTTTGGTACTTTTTGTCCTCTTTTGTATTAAATGTTTGTAGAGTTTTTTCCTTTAAAATAAACTATACTTTTATATGCAATATACTTTTTGATATTTTGTTTGGAAAATTTATCCATTTTTGTCAGTGGGGTGTTAAAATCTCCTACTATGATTGTGATGCTGTCTTTATCTTCCTTGAAGTCCTCCAAGATTTTCCTTATAAGTCCGGGTGCTCCTATTTTGGGTGAATATACATTTATAATGTTCTTGTCTTCTTGATGGATTCTTCCCTTGAGGGTTGTGAAGTGTCTTTCTATGCCTGTTTTTATGGCTTTTGTGTTGAAGTCTATTTTGTCTGATATAAATAATACTGCTCTAGTGTTTTTTTCCTATTCTTTGCTTGGAATATTTTTTTTCCAACCCTTTAGTTTCAGCCTGTGTAGGTCTTTTTTATAGGTGGGTCTTTTGTAGGCAGCATATATGTGGGTCATATATTCTTATCCATTCAGCTCCCCTATGTCCTTTGATTGCAGAATTTATTACATAAAATTAAGGTTATTATTAATAAGTCCTTATTCATTTTTTCCCCTTTGTACATGTGTCCCTCTCTCACTCTTTTTCTTCCTCTTCTTATAGCAGTCCCGTTAGCATATCTTGCAGTGCTGGTTTTGGGGACATGCATTCTTTTAGCCTTCTATTGTCTGGGAAACTCCTTATTTTGCCTGCTATTGAGAGCTTTTCTGGGTATAGTAGTCTTGGTTGAAGGCCTTTGCTTTTCGTTACTTGGAATATTTCCTGACAGTCCTTTCTGGCTTCTAGTGTTTCTATTGAGAAATCAGCAGCTAGCCTTATAGGAGCTCCCTTGTATGAAATTTCTTGTTTCTCCACTGCTGCTTTTAAGATTCTCTTTGTATTTAAAATTTAGTATTTTAATTATGATGTTTCTTGGAGTAGGCCTCTTGGGTTAATCTTAATTGGGACCCTCTCTCCTTCCTGCACTTGCATGGTATTTTCCCTCTCCAGCTTCAGGAAATTTTCTGTCATTAGTTTTTGAAATAGGGTTTCTATCCCTTGCTCCTTTACTTCTTCTGGAAGTCCTATGATTTTAATGTTGTGTTTCATGTTATCTTGCAGTTCCCTTAAGCTATGTCTTTATTTTTTAGTGTTTTTTCATGCAGCTGCTCAACCTGGGTGTTTCTTTCTACCTTCTCTTCCAGTTCATTAATGCGGTCCTCTGCTTCATCCAGACTGATTGTAATTTCTTCTAGGGTTTCTTATTTCAGAAATTGTATTATTCGTATCTTCCTGGTTCTTGTTTATAGTTTCTACTACATTTTTCATACTTTTGTAGTTCTCACTCAGTTCCTTGTAGTTATCTGTAAGTTCCTTAAGAATCCTTATAACCATTCCTTTGAATTATGTATCTGATAGTTTGTTTGCCTCCATTTAATTTAGGTCTTTCAGTGGGGAGCCTTCCATTTCTTTCTATTGCAGTTTCCTTCTTTGTCTCCCCTCATTAGATGACTCTTTTTGTTTGTTTCTGCAGTTCTCAAATCTCTGCTCTGCCAGCTGTCTTCCTATGGTGATCTTCTGTGGTAGGACTTCTGTGGGCCTGTCGTGTGGTTCCTTTTATTTCCTTGCCTTGATTCTAGGGTTGCCCTTTTTTAAATTTGTGTGGGTTCTCTTATTGTACTTGGGTTTTTCCTATTGGTGGTTTCTTTGTTGTTGGGTTCTCCCCTCCAGTGGGTGCACCAGTACTCACTACTCTTACCTCATGGTATATGTGATCAGGGGCAAGGTGAAGGGAAAATGAGTAAGACAGCAGGAGGGTATTCAATGGGATTTAAATTAGTAACTAATAGAGAATAGATGACAGATCCTTTGAAGAAGTACAGCAATAACCATGATATTTCACCCAACTAGCCACTTTTTATAATTTTTGAAAAGGCAATGACTTTTATTAGTAGTGAAAAAGAATGTGAGCTGACTTTAGGAATAAGAGTGCTTATTTGAAGTTAGATGGTGAGATATAGTGAGAGTAAGGGTTAGAAACATGGCATAATATGTGACAGAATACTAACCACAACAGTAATAAAGCTCAGGAAGATGGCAAAATGGATTAAGACTAGGGAATGGTGTTGTGTGGGATTCAGAATAACAATAATATGACAAGAAATATATAATCTGAATAAAAAGTAAAAGACCAAGAGTTGTGTGTCATTGAAATATGAGTGAAGTGAAAGAAGAAACATTAAAATGCAATGTGAAAGTGAGAATAAGGAAAGCTAATCAAACAATTAAATCAAACAAAACAAAAATCTAAATGGAAGGAAGAGAAAGAAAAAATAAAAAGAAATAGAAATAAAATAAAACAAGAAAAATAAAAAAATAATATGCACGTTCTGAAGGATAGTAAAGGGAAATTTGTCTCAGCTGTTGGTGTTAGCTTTCTGACTTCTTTCTGGATCTGTCTGGTTTTCTAATAGCTCCAGGTCTCATTGTCTTACACTTAAAAAAAATTCTCCTGCTGTCTTTAAACCTGTCAAGTAGGTTTTGCTGCTCTTCTCAGATGCTGCAGGCAGAGGTGTACTGGGTTTGGGTTGCTTTTTTTTGTTTTTGTTTTTTTTGTTTGTTTGTTTTTGTTTTTTTCCTTTCCTGGGATCCTGGATGATGGGGACTTGGTTTGCGCTACAATATTTTGAAGGGTCTAGTTTCCAGCCCATGACCTCAGAGTGTGGTGTGTCTCACACTGTCCACTGCATGTACGCCAGGCCAGTACCTATGGTCCACTTTGTTATTCAACCCTTTCATTAGTCCATGGTAGCACTGAATGAGAGCAAATCACACCCTTCCTCCTCCTTCTTTGTTGACTTAAGTGTTGTGTGCACACAAAGTCCCTTCATGGCAATTTAGTTCTCTTAAATTAAGTCTCTCTGGGTGCTACTACTCTCTGAGTCCCTGCTGCCCCTTTTTGATGAACCCAAGAGGCACCATAAGTGGAACAAATCTTGTCTGTCCCTCTGCTCTTTTCTCTTCACTGACTTGGCTGCTGTGCATCGGAGATCCTTGCACAGTGGCTGAGAGCCTTTTCTGAGTGAATTCTCCTTGGTTGTGACTAGCCATTCTTAACAAGTGCTCAGCTTTTCACACAACCCTACTTTATGGCCAGTCCAGAGACTATCTGTGTCATGGTCAATATCAACCCATCTCTTCTCCCATCTCCAGGTGTCATCTGGCTCCCCATTCTCTCTGTTACTGTCCCAGACAGCGACCACAGTCCCAGCCAGAGTACATCACTGGCTTTGTGTCTCCCACTGAGTCTTTAATCCCTCAGTGACTTTAAGAGTCTCTCCTGGCATGGGTGTCTGACTTCCCCACTCTGGGAGGGGAGGGAGCCACCAGGTTACAATCCCTAACCCAGCTCTCTTCCTTTGGCAGCCTCAGTCTCTGGTGCAAAGCCCGAGGACCTTCCTAGTGGCATACAAAAATCTCCTTACCATCTGTTTCTAAGCATCCTCTATAATCTTTGACTTCCAAACTTCATATCAGCTGGTATTCTATTTGCTGTTCACTCTCTTCTTCTGAAGATTGGCTAGGTATCCCAGTTGGGTGCACAAGAAAGTGGGTTCAAATTCCACATACCCTGTCACCATCTTCTCCTCTTAAATGAGCAATTTGGAAGACAAAATAGCAGAGACAAATGTATTTGAAAAAAATTAATTAATTAATTAAAAATAAATAAAATAAAATATTATAGTTGAAATAAAAAATAAAAGTATACAGAATTTTTTGTAAATAAATAAATACATAAATATGCAGAAACTTTAAAAAAATAGCCGTAATCACTCAAAAAGAGAAACAATAAGAAAAGAGAATTTTAAAAAATGAGTAAAGTCTAGGGGGCCTCTGGGAAAACATCAACCTTAACAATATCCTCATCATAGGGGTACCAGATGGAACAGAGAGTAAGCAAGGGATACAGAACTCTTTGAAGAACTATTGACTGAAAGCTTTCCTAATCTGATGAGGGAAAATGTCACACCAGTTTAGGAAGCACAGAGAGTTCCTATCAAAAACAAACAAACAAACGAAAGAGGTCCACACTAAGATCTATCATTATTAAAATGGCAAAACTTAAAGACAAAGAGAGAATCATAAAAGCAGCAAGAGAGAGACAATCAGTAACTCACAAAGGAGCACCTATTAAGCTGTCAGCTAATTTTTCAACAGATACATGTCAGGCCAGAAGGGATTGTCATGAAACATTTAAAACAATGAAAAACAAGGACCTACAACAAAGAATACTCTATCCTGCAAGAATATCAATTAAAATTTAAAGTGAAATAGATTTCTTGAAGGAAAAAAGCTAAAGAAATTCATTATCACTAAACCAGTATTGCAAGAAAGGTCAAAGGGCCTTAAGAAGTAAAAAGAATAAGATAACTAGAAAGGAGAAGAGGTAGAAAGGTTAAAATGGCAACAATGAGTACATATCAATAATAACCTTGAATGTGAGTGGATTTAATGATCCTTTCAAAAGATATACATTCTTTGTGCCTATGAAATGAAAGCTGAATGAGTGAAGAAATATGACCCATACATATGCTGTCTACAGGAGACAAAATTCTGGACAAAAGATAAACACAGACTTAAATGTAGGTATGGAAAATAAATATTCCATGCAAGTAAAGACAAAACAAAAAGCTGAGACAACAATAATTATATCTTACAATATAGAATCTGAAACAAAGATCCTAACAAGATTAAAGAAAGACATTGTATAATATTAAAGGAATTGCTCCAACAAAATATATATGCACCTAGCATAGGAACTCCTCAATATATCAAGAAAATCTTGGTTAATATTAAGAAAGAGAATGAAAACAATATAGTCATACTGGGAAATGTTTTAAAAACCTATTGATATCAATGGATAGATCTAAATGACAAACTGGACCACATGGTTTAATTGATATTTACGTAACATTTCATCTTAAAACAGCAGAATATACATTCTTTTCAAGTGTTCATGGAATATTCACTAACATATACACAAGATAAGTATTAAAAATTTAGCAAAATTCAAATTATATCATGAATCTTCTCTGACCACAATGGTTTAAAACAAGAATTTATTACAATAAAAAACTCAAAAACCCTCAAGCATATGAAGACAGAATAACATATTTTTAAATAATAAATGGGTTAACATTGAGATCAAGGAGGAAATTAAAAGTTACCTGGACACTGTCAGTTTGTTCTTTATTTCCTTGTCTCTGGTTCTATTTTGCTTGTGTGTTTTTGGAGAAAAACAAAAATGAACACACAACAACCCAAAACCTATGGGACAGAAGCAAGCAGACTAGAGAGGGAAATTCATAGTATTACAAACCTACTTTAAAAGGCAAAAAATCTCAAATAAACAATCTAACCCTACACCTAAAAGAACTATAAAAAGAAAAAAAGAACAGAAAATAGCAAAGCCAAGAGTAAGGAAAGTGAAGGAAATAATATACAGCAGAAATAAATGACACAGAAATTGTGCCATAAAAAATGACACAAAGGTTAATGGAACGAAGAGTTGGTTCTTTGAAGTGATAAGCATGATTGACAAACATTTAACAGGGCTTACCAAGAAAAAAAGAAGCTCCAAATAAATAAAATCAGAAATAAAAAGGAGAACTAACAACTAATAATGCAGAAATATGAAGGATTGTTAGGAAATATAATGAACAGCTATGTGCCAACATATTGGACAACATAGGTGAAATGGATAAAGAGTAGAAACATTCTGTCTTGCAAAACTGAATCAGCAAGATCAGAAAATATTAATAGAACAACTTACAACTACTGAAATGAAAAAAGTAAAAAAAGAACTCTCAGCAAACAAAAGTCATAGTCTGTATTGCTTCACAGGAAAATTTTGCCAAATTCACAAAGAAGAACTAACACCTATCCTTCTTAAACTATTCAAAAAAATTAAAAAGGCAATGAAATTTTCAAACTCTTTTTTTCTCTGTAGTATAGGTTTTTATTTTTCAAATTTATAAATCATGTTTATTCTATTACAGTTGTCTCCATTTCTCCCCATCTACCACTCTTGACCCATCTCACCCCCATCCCCTGCTTCCACAGTCAATTCTCACTCTGTTGTCCATGTCCATGGGTCATTCATACATGCTCTTTGACTAGGCCCTTCCCCTTCTTTCCATTATTGTCCTCTTTCCCCATCCCCTCTTGTCACTGTCAGTCTGCTTCATGTTACCATGCTTGCGGTTTATTTTGTTCATTAGTTTGTTTGTTGAATAGAGTCCATGTATAACTGAGATCATATGGTATTTGTCTTTGACCAACAGGCTTGTTTCACTTAGCATAATATCCTCCTCCAGTTCCACCACTTTGTCACAAAACATAGTAGTTCCTTCTCTGTTCTTTTTTTAAAATTCAGATTGATTTTTTTATTTATATGTTAATTGTCAAAATCAATTATAAAATATTAAAAAAATAAATCCACTATAAAGTTACAGTAATTAAAACAACATGACACCAGCACAGAAATAATCATGTAGATCAATGAAATAAAAGAAACATTCTAGAAACACATGTATATATCTGTCTAACAATGTAATGTATGATTAAATTAATACTTCAAAGCAATGGGGAAAATAAGACTTATTCAGCAAATACAGTCCATGGACCACTATGACTTCAAATAAAACAAATATAGAGCCCTATTTCACACATTATCCAAAAAAAATTCAGGTGGGTTAAAAATCAATAGGTAGAATCTAAGGAGTTTTAGGAGAAAATACAAAATAACATTTTCCTTACCATGAAATAAAATATTTGAGCCCAGAAGCTATAAAGTAAAATATTGACAATATGACTATGTTAAACATTTAAGACTACATAGTAATATACATATAAAAAAGTAAAGGACAAGTAAAAGAATAAGAAAGTATTTGCAAAACATCTAAAAAAGGGTTAATACGAATAATACAATTTCTGAAATAAGAAACCCTAGAAGAAATTACAATCAGTCTGGATGAAGCAGAGGACCGCATTAATGAACTGGAAGAGAAGGTAGAAAGAAACACCCAGGTTGAGCAGCTGCATGAAAAAACACTAAAAAATAAAGACATAGCTTAAGGGAACTGCAAGATAACATGAAACACAACATTAAAATCATAGGACTTCCAGAAGAAGTAAAGGAGCAAGGGATAGAAACCCTATTTCAAAAACTAATGACAGAAAATTTCCTGAAGCTGGAGAGGGAAAATACCATGCAAGTGCAGGAAGGAGAGAGGGTCCCAATTAAGATTAACCCAAGAGGCCTACTCCAAGAAACATCATAATTAAAATACTAAATTTTAAATACAAAGAGAATCTTAAAAGCAGCAGTGGAGAAACAAGAAATTTCATACAAGGGAGCTCCTATAAGGCTAGCTGCTGATTTCTCAATAGAAACACTAGAAGCCAGAAAGGACTGTCAGGAAATATTCCAAGTAACGAAAAGCAAAGGCCTTCAACCAAGACTACTATACCCAGAAAAGCTCTCAATAGCAGGCAAAATAAGGAGTTTCCCAGACAATAGAAGGCTAAAAGAATGCATGTCCCCAAAACCAGCACTGCAAGATATGCTAACGGGACTGCTATAAGAAGAGGAAGAAAAAGAGTGAGAGAGGGACACATGTACAAAGGGGAAAAAATGAATAAGGACTTATTAATAATAACCTTAATTTTATGTAATAAATTCTGCAATCAAAGGACATAGGGGAGCTGAATGGATAAGAATATATGACCCACATATATGCTGCCTACAAAAGACCCACCTATAAAAAAGACCTACACAGGCTGAAACTAAAGGGTTGGAAAAAAAATATTCCAAGCAAAGAATAGGAAAAAAACACTAGAGCAGTATTATTTATATCAGACAAAATAGACTTCAACACAAAAGCCATAAAAACAGGCATAGAAAGACACTTCACAACCCTCAAGGGAAGAATCCATCAAGAAGACAAGAACATTATAAATGTATATTCACCCAAAATAGGAGCACCCGGACTTATAAGGAAAATCTTGGAGGACTTCAAGGAAGATAAAGACAGCATCACAATCATAGTAGGAGATTTTAACACCCCACTGACAAAAATGGATAAATTTTCCAAACAAAATATCAAAAAGTATATTGCATATAAAAGTATAGTTTATTTTAAAGGAAAAAACTCTACAAACATTTAATACAAAAGAGGACAAAAAGTACCAAAAAGCCATTTGAAGCCTTTTAAAAATAATGGAAATAGGCAAGAAGTATACAAAAATAGGTTTAGTTTCAAGAAATAATCAAGGAACAATTAAAATAACACATCATTGTCACAATCAGATTAATGAGTATTAAAAATATTGGTACTATCAAGTATTAGTGACTGTGAAAGGACCTGGGTATTCATAGACGCTTTTTCTTCACCTTCTTAAAGCCGTTCCTTTAGCATATCTTGCAGTACTGGTTGGGTGGAGGTGTATACTTTTAGCCTTCTTTTGTCTGAGGAGCTCCTTATTTTGTCTTCCATTTTAATTGAGAGCCTTGCTAGGTAGAGCAGTCTTGGTTGCAGGCCTTTGCTTTTCATTGTTTGGAATATTTTTTGCCATTCCTTTCTGGCATGTAGTGTTTCTGCTGAGAAGGCAGCTGCTAGCCGTATTGGGGCTCCCTTCTATGTTACTACCTGTTTCTCCCTTGCTGCCTTTAGGATTCTCTGTTTGTCTTTGATGTTTGCCATTTTAATGATGATGTGTCTTGGAGTGTGCCTGTTTGGGTTCTTCTTGAATGGGGCCCTGTGTGATTCCTGGAACTGTTCGACTTTTTCTCTCCTCCAATTAGGGAAGTTTTCCATCATGACTTTTTCAAACAGGTTCTCTATCCCTTGCTCCTCCTCTTCTCCTTCTGGTATCCTATTATATGGATATTATTACATACCAGGTTGTCCTGCATTTCCCTAAATGGCTCTTCATTCTTTTTGAGACTTTTTTTTCATTTTCTTGCTTTTTCCTGGAGGTTTTTCCTACTTTGTCCTCCGGCTCGCTGAATCGTTCCTTGGCTTCATCGAGCCTGCTTTTGATCCCTTCTACAGTGTTCTTCAGTTCAGGAATTGTAGTCTTCATTTCCTCTTGCCTCTTATTGATAGTTTCTATCCTTTTTCATGCTGATGTAGTTTTCACTAAGTTCCTTGTAGTTTCCCTGTAGTTTCTGTAATTCTCTCTGAGCTCACTAAGCTCATTGAGCTTCTTTAGAACCATTGTTTGGAACTCAATATCTGATAGTTTACTTGCTTCTATTTCATTTAGTTCTTTTCTGAGCATTCCTCCTTTTCTTTTGACTGGTGGATATTTCTTTGTCTTCCCATTATTTGTGTGGCTCTTCTTTGTTTGCTTCTGGTTCTCAGATTGATCTGTCTTGATTTCCTGTCCTTGTGGTGTGAACTTCTATGGCAAGAGACTGCTGTTTTTTTGTTTTTGTTTTTTTTTTTAAATCTGCCTCTGATAATGTCAGCTGTTGACCCTATCTGACCTTAGGCAGTCTGTTTGAGACTTCCAGGAATCTACTGTCTGTGGCTGTCTCCTTCAGCTGTCAATCTAGTTACTCTGCCCTTAGCAGGATAGCTTAGACACCACAGGATGGACATAGTCCCTCCTATGGCCAAGATTATTGGGTCCTCTTAAGCTGCTCTCCCCTAGGAGAGTTGTCTCCCTAAGCCAGCTGGCTGCTGCTGTAGCAGGGAGGAGTCAGCAGCAGGATCACTCAGGTCACTCTCTCTGTTCTCTTCCCAAAGCCTATTTTTGCAGTCTCTCCTCGGGGGTCTCCATACCATTATGTGCCCCCTTTAGCCAGCAATCTACTATCTGTGGCTGTCACTCTGTACTCAACTGTTAGGCATTAAGCACTTCTGGGCCAGGACTGAGTCCCTTCTGGGGTCCAGGCTATTGTGTCTTCTCACGGTGTTGCCACTCAGGGGAGTGGTCTGCCCAAGCAAGATGGCTACTGCTGTCTGGGCAATGAATCAGCACTGGGATCCCGCCTACTATTCTCTCAGTTCTCTCCCCAAAGCCTCTTTCCCCAGTCCATCGTCCAGCATCTTTAGCCAACTCTGTCCCCACCTTTGGCAGAGACCAGGGTAAGTGGTTGCAAATAAAAATTTATGCATTGGCCCTTTAAATGGCTCTTTGTATATCCAGCCGCCTGTCTCTGCAGAGAGCAACCTTGCTGCTTGCATCTAGCTGGCTGTTATCCATGTAGTTTTTGGGTTCTGGTGCTGTAGGCTGGATATTCCCGCTTGTGGTTTAGACCCCGCTCTTTTCAGGGTGATCCAAATGGCCGTTTCAATACTCTTTTAGTTCTGCCACCTGTGAGCATCCTCCCATCTTCTTGAGTTTCTATCACACTCCTTACCAGTTCGGTTGTGCTGAAGCTTATAATCTTTGTCCAAGATTATAAGGCCCCTCTATCGTTATTGTTCAGTTGTTTGATCCAGGTGTTTTTTCCACAATTTAGTTGTAAATCCAAATTGTGTCTGGATGGGGTGGTCATTGTGACTTCCACTCACTTCTCTGCCAGGGTTCTTACTCCTCATTCTTGATTCTCCTAAATTTGTTATTTCCACATAGAACATTTTCAATGATGGACCACATGATAGGACATAAACAAGCCTCAACAAAATCAAAAATTGAAATCATATCAAGCATTTTCTCAGACCACAAGGGCTTGAAAATAGAAACCAACCTGAAGAAAAAAACTCAAAAACACTGAAACACATGGAGATTGAATAGCATGATATTAAACAATGAATGGGTTAATAATGTGTTTGATAAAGAAATCGAAAAGTTTCTGGAAAAAACACATCTGGAAATGAATACCTCTATATATTAGAGGTTATAAATTCCTGGCTTGGTGAACTAAGATAATGTACAGCTGAGACTATATAGTACTACTGAGAATGTTTCTGCCTTTGTTATAATAGTAAACACTATTAGGCATCCTATCCTGCATGGAAATTCAATTTAAGATTGTTTAAGTTGTTGTAGAGGCATTAACTGTGCCAACCATTATATAAATTATGTACATATATTTTAAGCTTTAGAAAATTTCATAGCAAATGTTGCATATTTTCTTATATTAAATAATGTAAATGACAAAAAGTAAGTCACATATAGTAGCCTGTAGAGTGAATTAAAATGGAGTTCTTGAATGATTATTTATGTGTAGATCCCATTGTAAAAATTCCAGAAACACTTAGTTTTCCAAAATCAAGTCTTATTTCCTTTCTTGCTTTATGTTTTTATCCAATCCTAAACCATTTATCACATTCAGTAACAACAAGGAAGGACTAGTGTGGAGTGGATAAGAAGACAAAAGTTTTCCAGTGTTGTGAACTCATGATGACTTAGTCCAAAGAAAATGTGTCCCTTTAGAGTAGTGTAGTACAAAACAAACCTGAAACAACTACTGCAATTCTTTCTCCTGCTCTTATATGGATGTGCACAAACATTGGTATTTACACTCTATTTACTATGGAAAACTTCTTGCAAAGAATAGAGCGTTTCACTTAAGAAATATTTTGGCAGATGGAGAATTGTCACATATATAATATACATGTGAGGAAATTTTGTAATACTTCAGGATCTTATATTACTAATATTGATTTTTATTATATTGCAGAAGTACAAAAATAGTAACAAAAGTGTAGTTAATAGAATACCAGGAAGTTGATGCTGATGATTATGTTAAATATATTCATTCTGTCTACCATCCATGTGCTCATTCACCCACCCATCCACCCATCCATTCATCCTTCGATGCATCCATGCATTCATGCATCGATCTATTCATCCATTTTACATGCTATAAGATGTATGGGAAGAAAATGGTACACATGGAACTTTCACAAAGCAAAATGTAAGAAATATGTTTTTAAATAACTCTATTAGATGATGGGGTTTTGCAAAATTTATTGACATAAAATTTTACAGATTTAAGATTTACAACATGTGGATTTGACACATTTATACATTGCAATATGATTGTCACCATAATGTGAGCTAACACTTTTATCACACACACAATTTAGATGATGAAATTTTAATTGATCTTTTTTCTTGTAAATTTATAACCATCATAATTTTAACTGGTATTTACATATTTTTATTGTTTTCAAAGCTTTCTATGTATTAACTCATTTTATCCTTGTAACAGCTCTTGGAGGTAGGAACTATCAGTATTCCCATAGTGGGGAAAAAGAAGCACAGAAAAGTTAAGTAATTACCTAAAGTTACTCAGTTAAGAAATGAAAGCATAATTTGAACGTATGCAGTACTTGTCCAGACACTGTTCTTAAAACCTACAGCTGTACTGTCTCTTAATAACAAAAGTATGTTAATCAACAATTTAGCAATATTAACGTTGGCAAGAATGACAATAATACATACCATTTTAATTTTTAAATAAATTTGTTACTATTGACAATTCATACACATGTTCTAACTTAATCTTTACAACCTAATAAGCATTATTGTGCTCCATTCATACAATGAAAAATAAGGCACAGAGTAGTTAAATATCTTATTAAATATCAAACAGCAGGAATTTGAACCAGGTATGTTTTTTTTTTTAATGAAAAATAGAGACATTAACTGAAGAATCTAAAGGAAACATTGTACATAGGACAATGACACCTCAGTCCACTTCAAAGTAGGCACCGTGGAACCTCACACAGTTCTCCCAATTACCATCTGCTGCCCCTGAATCTTACCTACATTCTTAAACCTCTACCATTTCAAAGGCTATTTTAGTTTTGGGAAAAGCCAGAAGTTGCAGGTTGCCAGTCAGGGCTGTAGTGGGGCTGAGTCACCTGGGTCATTTAATGTTTTGTCAAAAAGCTCTGCATCAGACATGATGTATGGGTAGGCATACTGTTGTGATGAAGCTGCTAATCTCCAGTTGCTCATAGCAGTGGCTATCTGAATCACTCAAATAGTTTGCACAGAGGAATGTTTAAGCTTAATGCAAAATTTCATGCAGATTTGTTGCTCTGCTTGCTGAGTCATTTTGAATGTGATGGCCACAGTACATATGCTCATTCAATGGCATCTACCACCCCCACTGACTAGTACAGCAAAGTTCTCATTGTTCACACAGGTGCATTTCAGTCAATTCTCCTTGGCTGCCAGCTTATATCAATGTTGTGCAAACCGTTCTCAGTACGTTAATAATGGCTGAACATTTTCTGGTCAGGCCTAGTATGTAGGCTATATGCAAAGACTATGCCGTTTTTCAAAAAGATTAAACTAGACCACAAACTTACACCATACACCAAAATAAACTCAAGATGGATACAAGGTTTAAATATAATTTGTGACACCATAAAGTCCTAGAGGAAAACATAGGAAGAAAATTTTGGATATTTCATGCAACAATATTTTCACCAATATATTCCTTAGGGCAAGGGATATAAAGGTAAGAAATAAATAAATGGAACTCCATCAAACTAAAAAGCTTCTGCATGGCTAAAGAAAACATCAACAAAATGGAAAGGGAACCAACTGTATGGGGAAACATAGTTGTTAATAATTCCTTGGACAAGGGTTTGATCTCCAAAATATATAAAGAAATCACATAACTCCACACGAGGAAGACAAACAATACAATTAAAAAATGGGCAAAGGACATGAACTAGGTCTGTTTGACTCTAAAACCCTTAACTAATTCATTAAACATCCTCCATTTATGTGTTTAATTAAATAAACATTTGTGTCTGGAAAATATGACCAATATATCCAAAATGAATCCAAATTAACATTATCTAACATTAAAGTATGGGAAATTATAACTTAAAATAGTTTTGGTGTTTTTACTAATCTTTTGATAATTCACACTAAAATAATCAGAAAACCTTAAAATTTGCCTTTTTAATAATTGTGTAAAGTAATGATTCTAGGTTAGGCCTGTCTATATCATACAGAGGAATATTGTACTCTGATAAGAACTTGTAAGTATTTCTTGATACCCTCACCTACAGTGACAATGTGTAGTGAAAAATGAAAAGAACATTTTTTATTAACATCCTAACACTAGCACCCCTGCAATTAAATAGTCAATAATATTAACAAAGTAAACAGCAGCCTCAAGAACCAGTACTACATAGGATTTGTAATAAACTCCTTTGAAAAAGGGATGGAAGAACTCTGGATGCAGATAGAAGAATTTAAAAAATCTATGAAACAATGGTACAATTCTACACAATACAATTATAATACAATAAAGAGAAGAATATGGACAGAATGCCAGAAGCCAACTTTATAAGGATAATTCCCAATATTTCCAAGTTAATGACTAAATGAAGCAGTATGGTGATGGAAAGTTATTATCGTTGCCTATCTCTTCACTAGATGTTAGTCTATTGAGAACAGATTTAATATTTCATACGTAAAATCATAGCCTCTAGGTTCTAATACAGTTCCTGGTATGAAAAGAAAGCTAATATGTGTTTGCTTCAGAAATAAATGGCAACTTTTGTAATATAAGGATGGAGTGTTTTCAGATTTACTAATTTTGAGATCTTAAATAATAAATATACGCAAAATTATACAAAACAGGTAAATGATTTCTATCATATAATTTCTTAATGATAAACATGACTCCAATATTCAACATTACTGACTCAAAATGCACTGTGCTCAACTTTCCTTTTTAATATCAAAGTTTGCATATTTTGAGCATGTTTTTATAGACAATATTTTTATACTATTGCCTATTTCACATAGCTGAGACCACATTGTATAATAATTATTCATTATGCATTAAATATTACTGCATTTTTTGTAAAATTAGAAAAAAAATCATTTAAGTATAGTTGGTATACAATATTATACGAAATAACTCTTTTAGAGAGCAACAACAATTTATCAAGATATCATCATGTAGTATCTGCTTTAAAAAGTTTATATTTTTCTTGTAGCGATAATAACTGTAATTATCAAAAATGGAGGTAAGAATCTAATTTACCACTTAGATTTCAAATTCATTGGATGTAAAATGAAATTATCCCAAGCCCAATACTTGCTTGCTAAGTGATCTTAGAGCTCCATATTTCTATAACTATAAACACATATGCATTATTTTGACCAAGAAATTTTAAAATCTCTATGCAAAACATAAAATGCAAAACATACTCATGTACCAATTAGTATACTATACTAATTTTTTTTGTAAATTAAACTAAAAAATATAGATGTTCCCTTTGGTGGAAAACACCTCTGCTATCACATGATAAGTTACCTGCAATGAACCATTATTCATCTCTCCATGGAATTAATGACATATTCCTCTAAAAATTTACCTTCATTGGAAAAAGCCACAGAGTTCAGGAAGTACAGATACATCCAATAAGAACACAAGAGACTCAGATAAAGACACATCATAATTAAAATGGCAAAGATTAATACAAAGAGAGAATCCTAAAGTCAGTAACAATGAGGGAGTTAGATACATACAAGGGAGTTCCCATAAGGCTGTCAACTTATTTCTCAACAGAAACACTAAAGGCCAGTAGAGAATGGCATAACATATTCAAAGTAATGAAAAGCAAGGATCTTAAACCAAGGTTACTTTATACGGCAAGACTATCATGAGTAAAATTTAAGGTAAAATAAAAAAGACTGCTATAAGAAGAAGAAGAAAAAGAGTGTATATATATATATATATATATATAGAGAGAGAGAGAGAGAGAGAGAGAGAGAGAGGAGAGAGAGAGAGAGAGGGTGGACCACAGGCATAAAGGACAAAATGTCAATAAAAAAGTACCTATCAATAATAACTCAAAATGCAAATGGATTAAATGCTCCAATAAAAAGATATAGGGTTGCTGAATGGATAAAAAAACATGACCCATATATATGCTGTCCATAAGAGCGACCACAAAACTTAAGATGCACACAGGTTGGAAATAAAGTGATGGAAAAAATATTCCATGAAAATAGAAGCAAGCAAGCAAAAAACTGGGGTAGTATTACTTTTATCTGACAAAACAGACTTCAAAATAAAGGCCATGACAAAAGACCAAAAGAAAGGTCACCTAATAATACTAAAGCAATGAAAAAAACAAAAGGATATAACCCTGGTAAACATATATGCACACAATATGGGAGCATTTAAATACATAAGAAAACTCTTGGTGAACTTTAAGTGAGAGATCAACAGCAAAACAGTCAAAGTAGGGCACTTGAATGCCTCACTGACATCAATGCATACATCTTCTGGAAAAAAAAATCAACAAGAGTAAACTTATATGACACACTAGATCAGATGGACTTCATTGATTTTTACAGGATATTTTATCCCAAAGAAGAAGAATATAATTCTTCTAAAGAGCACAAGCAGCATTCTCAAAGATAGACCACATATTAGGACACAAAATAAATCTTAACAAATTAAGATTAAACTCATATCAAGTACTTTCTTTGTTTAGTTTTATTTTTTTCCTGTATGTTTTCCATTACCATTTAGTGCCCTTATACCCCTCAATTTCACTGCAATCACCACAGTGTTGTCTATGTCCATAAGCCGATTTTCCTTTTTGCTCAATCCCTCCACCTCCTAACCATCCACCATTAACTGTCTTCCTGCTCTCTATGAGTATGTCTCTATTTTTCTTGTTAGTTCAGTTTGTTTATCAGATCTCACATATGAGTGAAACCATATGGTATTTGTCTTTGTCTGAATGGCTTATTTCACTTGCTATGTTGTTCTTCAAGACAATCCATACTGTCACAAAGGGTAGAATTTTCTTCTTTTTTATGGCCAAGTAGTATTTGTGTACATGTTCCATAGTTGTTTAATGCACTCATCTATTGATGGATGCTTGGGTAGCTTCTGTATTTTGGTGACTGTAAATAATACGGCAAAGAACACAGGGGTGCTTATGTTCTATTGACGTAGTGTTTTCGGTTCCTATATATTGCCAGAAGTGGAATCACTGATGAAAACGCAGATCCATTTTACATTTTTGTGGTATCTCCAAACTGCTGTCCAAGTAGCTGCACCAATCTGCATTCTCATCAACAGTGCAAAAGTGTTCCCCTTCCTCCACATCCTTGTCTGCACTTGTTGATTGTTGATTTACTGATGATATCTGTTCAGTCAGTTGTGAGCTGGTATCTCACTGAGGTTTTAATTTGCACTTCTCTGATGATGAGTGACATTAAGCATCTTTTCATATGTCTACTAGCCATATATATGTTCCTTTGGAGAAGTGTCTATTCAGATCCTTTGTCCGTTGTTTAATTGGGTTATTTGTTTTTTATATTGATTTTGTTAAGTTCTTTTTAAATTGAAGAGTTTAGGGGATTTCAAGATGGAAGAGGAGTGAGTGGAAGACACATTAACCTCCTCCTGGGACCATACTGGAATTTCAACTAAATTGTGGATAAATCACCTAGAAAACAACTGAACAATTGTGAGAGAGGACCTTAACCCTTGGAGAGACAGAGGGATTGGCTTTAGCACAACCTAACTGGTAAAAAGTAGAATAAAGGCTAGAAAATGTGGGCTGGGCCCCACAGGTGGCATCACCAGAGGGATATTGAAACAATCAGTTGATCCCTCTGAGAGGAGTGGGATCAGGATCATAGACAAGGATCTCTAGTCTAAAGCCCCAGAGCCCAAAAAAGCACACAGACAAGAGCCAGCTGAGAAGAGTGTAGTGGTGCTCCCTGCCAGAGATAAGTGGCTGGAGTTTCAGAGAGGTGTTTAAAGGGCAATGCGAAATTTTGTAGAGGGAGCCACGTACCCTGGCTCTGGCAAAGGCAGGGGCAGAGTTGGCTAGAGCCACCTGAGGACAGACTGGGAAGGAAGGGTATGGAGAAAGAACTGAGAAAGTGGCTGGATGGGTCCCAGTGATTACTCACCCCTGATATGGCAGCTTCCATCCTGCTCAGGCAGACCACTCCCCTGAGAGGCAGCAGTATGAAAGGACACAATAGCCCCACCCTCAAGAGGCTGTGCCCCGGCCTGGTGTTGCACGCAGGCCTGGTGATGAGTACAGAGTGGCACTTACAGACATTAGATCCCCGGATAAAGGGGATGCAGAGGGGTCTAGAGATGATAGATGAAAGTCTTAAGATGTAAGCATTAGGGAGAGAACTGAGGGAGTGTCTGGAGGTATCCCAGTAATGACTCGTCTCTGCTATGGCACCAGCGAACTTGCTCAGGCAGACTATTGCCCTGAGTGGCAGCAGCAGGAAAGGACACAATAACCAGGCCCACAGGAGGCACTCTGCCTCACTCTGTGGTGACAAGCCTGATGGCTGAGGGCAGCATGGCTAAATTAACAACTGGAGACAGACACATATAGAAGATTCCTGGAAGTCTCTCAAAGACTGCCTAAGGTCAGAGTGGTCAACAGCTGACATCATTAGAGGCAAATCCAGAGTAGAAAAAAAAAGTGGTCTCTACCATAGAAGTTCACACCACAAAGCAAAGAAATCAAGGCAGATCAATTTAAGAAGCAGAAACAAAAAAGAAGAGTATCACAATTAGTGGGAAGGCAAAGAGACACTCACCAAGCAAAGGGAAAGGATGATATCCACAAAGAGAACTAAATGAAATACAGGCAAGGAAACAATCAGATATTAAGGTCAAAACAATGGTTTTAAGGAAGCTCAGTGAGCTCCGTGAGCTCCAAGAGAATTATGAAAAACTACAGGGGAACTATGAAGAACTAATGGCAAACTATATCAGCATGAAAACGGACATAGAAACAATCAAAAAGAGGTAAGAGGAAATGAAGAATACAGTTCCTGAATTGAAGAACACAGTAGAAGGAATCAAAAGTAAGCTTGATAAAGCAGAGGATCTAATCAGCGAGCTGGAGGACAAAGTAGAAAAAAGGTCCCAGAAAGAGCAAGAAAATGAAAAAAGGCTCCAAAAAAATGAATAGGCGTTCAGGGAAATGTAGGACAACCAGAGTGTAATAATATCTGTATAATAGGGATACCAGAAGAAGAGGAGCAGGGACAGAAAACCTGTTTGAAAAAGTAATAATGAAAAACTTCCCTAATTTGAGGGGAGAATAATTCACAGAAGTCCAGAAAGCACAAATGGTCTCATGAAAAGGAACTCAATGAGACCCACTCCAAGACACATAGTTAAAATTCAAATATCAAGACAAGGAGAGAATCCTAAAGCCAGCAAGAGAGAAACATGTAGTAACATAAAAAGAAGCTCCAATATGGCTAGCAGCTGACTTCTCAACAGAAGCACTACAAGCCAGAATAGAATAGCAAGAAATAGTCCATGTAATGAAAAGCAAGGGCCTGTAGTCAAAACTATTCTACCCAGCAAGGCTGTCAATTAAAATGGAGGGCAAAATAAAGAGTTTCCCAGACAAAAGTAGGCTAGAAGGATGCACCTCCACCAAATCAACTTTACACGATATGCTAAAGGGACTGGTTTAAGAAGATGAAGAACAAGAGTGAGAAAAAGAGGTTCACAGGTACAAGTGTAAAAATGAATAAGTACTTATCATTAATAATTTTAAATGTAAAGTATTAAATGCCCAAATCAAAAGACATAAGATAGATGAATGGGTAAGAAAACTTGACCCACACATATGCTGCCTACAAGAGACCTACCTCTGAACGAAGGACCTACACAGAATGAAAGTAAAGGGATCGAAAAAAATCTTCCAAACAAATGGACAGGACATAAAAAGCAGGGGTAGCAATACTTATAGCAGACAAAATAGATTTCAAAACAACGGCCATACAAAGAGACCCAGAAGCACACTTTATAATACTCAAAGGAAGAATCCATCAAGAAGACATAAATATTGTAAACATATATGCACACAATGTAGGAGCACCGAAATATATAAGGAAGATATACACAGAAACACACTGATAGTAGGGGATTTTAACACCTCACTGTCAAAAATGGATAGATCTTCCAAACAAAACATCAGCAAGGATACTGTGGAACTGAATGACACATTAGATCAAATGGACTTAACTTACATACATAGAACCTTGCATCTCAAAGAAGCAAAATGCATATTCTTTTTGAATGCATACAGACTGATTTCAAAGATAGACCCCATGACAGGACACCTCAACAAATTCAGGAATATTGATATCATCAGAAGCATTTTCTTGGGCCACAAGATCTTGACGCTGGAATCCAACTTCAAGGGAAAAAAAGGTATTCAAACTCATGGACACTGAAGAGCATGATATTAAACAATGAATGGGTCAATAATGAGATCAAAGAAGAAATAGACATATTTCTGGAAACAAATGAAAATGAACATACAACAGCTCAAAACCTATGGGGCACAGTGAAGGCAGTACTAAGAAGAAAGTTCATAGCAATACAGGCCTACCAAAAAAAAAAAAAATACAAACATTTCAAATAAACAATCTGATCCTCAAGCTTCAAGAACTGGAGAAACAACAACGAATAAAGCTGAGAACAAGTAAAAGAAAATAAATAATATCAGAGCAGAATTGAATGACATAGAGACTAAAAGAACAATTCAAAGGATCAACCAATCCAGGAGCTGGTTCTTTGAAAAGATAAACAAAATCAACAAGCCTTTAAGCTGACTCACAAGAAAAAAAGGGAGAGGACTTAGATAAATACTATGAGAAATGAAAGAGGAGAAATAACAACTGATAGCACAGAAATACAAAGGATTGTAAGAAATTACTATGAGCAATTATGTGCCAAGAAATTTGAAAACCTTGATGAAATTGACAAATTTCTAGAAAAATATAACTTTCCAGCACTGAGTGGAGAAGAAGCAGAAAGCCTGAACAGACCAATAAAAGCTGGTGAAATTGAAGCAGTAACCAAAAAACTCCTGACACACGAATGTCCTTGACTGGACGGTTTCACAAGAGAATTTTACAAAACATTTAAGGAAGAGATAACCCCTGTCCTCAGATTATTCCAAAAATCCAAGAAGAGGGAAGACTCAGGAACTCCTTTTATGAAACCAGTATCATCCTAATCCCCAAACCAGATAAAGACACAATGAAGAAAGAAAACTACAGGCCATTATTGCTGATGAACATGGACACTAAAACCCTCAACAAAGTACTGACAAATTTCATTCAGCAATTCATTTAAAAGATTATCCACCATGATCAAGTGGGATTCATCCCAGGGATGCAAGGATGGTTCAATATTTGCCAATAAATAAATGTACTACATCACATAAACAGAAGGAAAGACAAAAAACATATGATCATATCAACAGATGTGGAAAAAGCATTTCATAAGGTACATCACTCATTTATGATAAAAACACCTAGGGAATTTGGAATAAAGGGAGCCTACCTCAACATAATAAAGGCCATATATTAAAAACATTCACCCAACATCATACTCAATGGGAGAATACTAAAACCTTTCCCAGTAAGACTGGGAACAAGACAAGGATGTCCAATTTTGCCTCTTCTATTCAACATAGTATTAGAAATCCTAACCACAGTGATCAGGCAATAAAAAGAAGTGAAACTCATCAAAACTGGAAAGGAGGAAGTAAAACTATCATTGTCTGCTGATGAAATGATAGTGTACATAGAAAACCCCATGACTCCACCAAAAAACTACTCAACCTAATAAGTGAATTTGGCAAAACAGCAGGATACAAAGGTACTATTCAGAAATTGAAGGCATTTTTGTATACCAAAAATGAAGTAGCAGAAGCAGAAATCAGGAGAAAAAAATCTCATTTGCGATAGCAACAGGAAAAATAAAGTACCCAGGAATAAACTTAACCAAGAAGGTAAAAGACCTTCTATGAAGAAAACTATACAACACTGAAGAAAGAAAGAAAGTAAGGGAGGTACAAATAAAAGGAAACGTATACCATGTTCATGGATTGGAAGAATTAACATCTTCAAAATGTCCATACTGCCCAAAACAATTTAGAGATTCAATGCAATCCCTATTAAAATACCAATGATGTATTTCACAAACAGAACAGACATTTCAAAAATTTATATGGAACCATAAAAGACCCCGAATAGCTGCAGCAATTTTGAGAAAGAAAACAAAGAAGGATCACAATACCTGACATCAAACTATATTACAAGGCCTCTGCAATCAAAACAGTCTTGTACTGGCATAAGAACCAACACATAGATCAATGGAACTGAATAGAGAGCCCAGAAATAAATTGACATCTCTATGGGAAATTAATATTTGACAAAGGGTGTTGAAGCATAAATGAAGTAAAAATAACCTCTTCAACAAATGGTATTAGGATAGTTAGCTAGACAGCTATATGCAAATAATTGAAACCCTACCATCAACTGACACCATACACAAAAATAAACTCAAGATGGATAAAAGACTTAAATATAAGTCACAACACCATAAAAGTCCTAGAGAAGAACATAGACAAGAAATTCTCAGATATCCCTTGCAGCAATATTTTCACCAATATGTCCCCTCAAGCAAGGAACATAAAGGAAAGAATAAACAAGTGGGACTTCACCAAAATAAGAAACTTCTACACAACTAAAGAAAACATCAGTAAAATGAAAAGGGAACCAACCATATGGTACAATACATTTGCCAATGATACTTCCGACAGGGGTTTGATCTCCAAAATATTCCAAGAACTCACGATTCCACTCCAGGAAGACAAACAGTCCAATGGAAAAATGGGAGAAGGATCTGAACAGACACTTCTCCAAGGAGGACACACAAAAGCCCCAGAGACTTAAGAAAGGATGCTCAACATCACTAGCCATCAAAGGAATGCAAATTAAAACCATAATGAGATATTACTTCACACTCGTCAGAATGGCCATCATCAATAGATCAACAAACAATGGGTGCTGGTGAGGTTGTGGAGAAAAGGGAAACCTAGTACACTGTCAGTGGGTTCCAGACTCATGCAGCCACTGTGTAAAACCGTGTGGAATTTCCCAAAAAGCTTAAAATGGAACTGTCTTTTTACCCAGTGGTTCCACTGCCGGGATTATGCCCTAAGAATCTCATATGTTCAATTCAAAAGGACCGATACACCCCGATGTTCAAAGAGGCACAATTAACAATAGCCAAGTGCTGGAAGACACCTAAGTGCCCATCAGTAAATGAGTCGATCAAAAAACTGTGGTACGTTTATACAATGAAATAGTATGCAGCAAAAAAAAGAAAGAGCCACCCTCCTTTACGACAGCATGGATGGAACTGGAGAGTATTATGCTAGGTGAAATAAGGAAAGCAGTTAAAGACAAATACCATATGATGTCACCTATAAGTGGAACCTAATCAGCAAAGGAAGCAGCAAGGAAAATATGACAAGCAACATTAAAATAAAAAAGAAACTAACAGAAATGCGAGGGAAGCAGGGAGGAGGGTAATGGGGAATGGAAGGGGAAGGGAGAGGGTAATGGGGAGGGGAAGGGGAAGGGTCAAGTCAAGGAACCTGTATAAAAGACTCATGGACAAAGCCAATGTGGGGATGGATTAAGGGATGGGGGTGGTTGATGGGGCAGGGGAGAGTGTTGTCAAGTAAATGGAGACAAAGGTATTTGAACAATAAAAATAAATTTTAAAAAATTAAAAAATAAAAATTTAAAAATTAATTAAAGAATTTAACACCTTATGATATATGGGTGCATATGTTCTCCCATTTGGTGAGTTGTCTTTTTATTTTGTTGATATTTGTCTTTGCTGTTCAAAACTTTCTAGTTTGATGTAGTCCATTTCTTTATATTTTCGTTTGTTTCCCTTCCCGGGGGAGATGTATGTGATAAATTTTTGCTATAAGCAATATCTGAGAATTTGCTGCCCACATTTTCTTCTAGAATTTTTATGGCTTCGGGTCTAACATTGAAGGATTTATTCCATTTTGAATGTATTCTTGTGTGTCGTATAAGGTCGTATAGTTTCATTTTTCTGCACTTATCTGTACAATTTTCCCAACATCATTTGTTGAATAAAAGGTTTTAGCCCATTGTATGTGCTATCTTCCTGTTGGAATATTAATTGACTCTGTAGGTGTGGGTTTATCTCTAGGCTCTATTAGTTTCATTGTTCTGTGTCTGCTTTTATGCCAGTACCATGTTGTTTTGATTACTACGGCTTTGTAGTATAATTTGAAATTAAATATTGTGTTTCCTCTAACTTTGTTCTTCTTTCTCAGAATCATTTTTGCTGTCCAGGGCCTTTGGTGGTTCCCTGATGAACATATATGATAAAATCCTCAAAAAAAAAACCACTAGAAAAATGAATGTAGCAATGCATCAAAAAATCATACACTATCATGATCAAATTTGATTTATTCTGGGAATGCAAGTTGGGTACCACATATGCAGTCAATAAATGAGATTCACCACATAAACAAAATGAAGGATAAAAAAATACATATTCATATCAATAATACAGAAAAGCATTTGATAAAACCCAACATCTACTTATGATAAAGACTTTCAGCAAAGTGAGAAGAGGGGAGCATATCTAAACATAATATTGGCCATATATGACAAACCCACTATTAGCATTATACCCAATGGGCAAAAACTGCAATGTTCCCCTTAAGATTGGGAACAAGACAGGATATCCAGTTTCACCTCTCTTATGCAACATAATACTGGAAGTCCTAGCCACAACAATCAGACAAGAAGAAGAAATTAATGGCATCCAAATTGGAAAGCAAAGAGTATTACTGTCTTTATTTGCACATGACATGATGCTGTAAATAGAGAATCCCAACGATTCCACCAAGAAACTACTAGAACTAATAAATTAATTCAGCAAAGTAAAAGCATACAAAATTATTATCCAGAAATCAGTTGCATTTTTATGTGCCAATAATGAACTATAAGAAATGGAAATTGAAAAAAAAATCCCATTTAAAATTGCTTCAAAAAGAATAAAATGTCTAGGAATAAACCTAACCAAAGGTGTAAAGGCCTTGTACTCAGAAGATTATGACACTGAAGAAGGAAACTGAAGAAGATACAAATAAGTGGAAGCATAAACTGTGTTTATTAATAGGAAGAATTAACATCATTAAAATGCCCATACTACCCACAGCGATCTATATATTCAATGCAATTCCTACTGTGATTCCAAAGACATATTTCACAGATGTAGAATAAACATTTTAAGCACTTTTTCCAGATCACATGGCATAAAACTAGAAATCAACTACAATAAAAAAAAAACTAGAAAATATTCAAACAGATAGGGCTAAATGGCATGTTATTAAACAATTAGTGTATTACCAATGAGATCAAGGAAAAAATATAAAACTACCTGTAAACAAATTAAAATGAACACACAACACCCCAAAATCTATGGGACACATCAAAAGCAGTCCTGAGAGGGAATATCATAGCATTATAAGCCTACCTTTAGAAGAAGAAAAAAAAAACAACCCTCAAATAAACAATGTAACTCTACACCTCAAAGAATTAGAGAACAACAAGATAAGCCCAGCTTAAGTATAAGGAAGAAAATAATAAAGATTAGAGTGGAAATAAATGACATAGTGACAAAAAAATACAAAATATTAATGCAACCAAAAACTGGCTCTATGAAAAGATAAACAAAATTGAGGAACTTTTAGCTAGATTCATCAAGAAACAGAGAGGACTAAATAAATAAAACAGAAATAAAAGAAGCGAATTAACAACAGACATCACAGAAATACAAAGGATTGTAAGAAAGTATTATGAACAATTATATGCCATAAAATTGTAAAACCTGGACAAAATGAAAAATTTCCTAAAAATATACAATTTTCCACAACTCTATCAAGGAGAATCATAAAACTGAATAGAGCAAAAACAACTAATGAAATTAAAGCAATAATAAAAAAACTCCCAGCAAACAAAAGTTTTGGACTGGATGGCTTCATAGATGAATTTTACCAAACATTCTAAGAAGAACTAATAGCTATTATTCTGGGGAAAATTTCCAAGCTCTTTTTATGAGGCAAGCATTATCCTAATTCTAAAACCAGATAACAGTACAAAAAAAGGAAAATTATAGACCAATATCCCTGATGAACATAAATGCTATGATCCTCAACAAGATAGTAGCAAATCAGATCCAGAAATACATTTAAAAATCATATGTCATGCTCAAGTTGGATTTATCCCAGAGATACAAGCTTGGTACAATATTTGCAAATCAATAAATGTGATACATAACATAAATAAAATAAATGGTAAAAATCATATGATTATATCAATTGATGCAAAGAAAGCATTCGATAAAATCCAGCACCCATTTATGACAAAAAGTCTCAGAAAAATAGGAATAGAGGGATTATACCTCAATAAAATAAAGGTTATATATGAAAAACTTACAGTCATCATCATATTTAATGGACAACAACAAAAAGTGTTCTGCTGAAGACAAGAAACAGCACAGGAATGTCCACTCTCATGACTCTTATTCAACAGATTACTGGCAGTCCTAGCCATAATGATCAGACAAAAAGATGAAATAAATGTTATACAAACTGGAAAGGAGCGATCAAAACTGTCATTTTTCATAGATGACATGATATTGTACATAGAAAATCCTAAAGACTCCATGCAAACTTACTAGGCGTAATAATAAATTTGGCAAATTAGCAGGATACAAAGTTAATATCCAGAAATCAGTGGCACTTTTATACACCTGTAATGAACTCTCAGAAAAGGAAACTAAGAAAACAATCTCATTTACTATTTCAACAAAAAACATAAAGTATTTAAAAATAAACTTAACTTAGGAGGTAAAAGACCTGTACTTGGAAAACTATAAAACATTTTATGAAGAGATAGAATGAACATATACTGTGTTCATGGACTGGAAGAATTAACATCATTAAAATGTTAGTACTGCCCAAAGCAATTTGAAGATTCAATGAAATTCCTATTAAAATGCCAATGACACATTTTTCAGATCTAGAACTATTATTCCAAAAATGTATACAGAACAAAAAGACACAGAACAGGCTCTTCAATCTTGAGAAAGAAGAACATAGTTGGAGGGATCACAATACTGGATATCAAACTGTTTTGATTGTAATCAAAACAGGCTGGTACCGTTACAAAAACAGGCATATATCCATAGATCAATGGAAGTCAAACTGAAAGCCTAGAAGTCAACCCATGATTGTATGGTTAATTAATATTTGAGAAAGGAGGCAAGAGCATACAATGGAGTAAAAATGGCATCAAACCTTGTTGGTAATATTGGACTGGGACATGCAAGAAAAATAAAAATAGACCACCAATTACACTATACACAAGAATAAACTCAAAATGGATAAAAGAATTAGCTGTAAGTCATGACACCATAAAAATCCTGGAAGAAAACATAGGCAATAAAATCTCAGACATCTTGTATAGCAATATTTTTCCAACATATCTCCTCACACAGGAGAAACAAAGGAAAAAAATGGGACTACATTAAACTAAAAAGCTTCTGCACATCAGAAGGTATCATCAGCAAAATGAAAATGGAACCCACTATATAGGAAGATCATATTCATCAATGATACATCTGATAAGGGGTCAATTTCCAAAATAAAGTGTCCAGCAGAAATAATGCCTGCCTGAGTGTGTTTGGTAGGGTAATAATATGGGTGTAAAAATCTATAGTTTTACCTTGAACATTTCACCTAAAATGTTGTATGGTGTGCTTGAGTGTGATATTGTTATGTTTCAGAATTACATGCTTATGATTTTATAATATAAGATTTGGTAATAAAAAGGAGTGTTATTTGTTCCAGACCCTGTGTATAAAGAGCTAACACAACAAAAAGAAGACAAACAATTCAACTAAAAATAGGAAAATAACCTGAATAGACATCTCTCCGAAGATGACAAATGGCCAATAGATATATGAAAAATGCTCGATATCACTAATCACCAGAGAGATGCATATTAAAACCACAATGAGATATTACCTCACACCTGCCAGAATGGCTACCATCAATGAATTTAAACAAACAAACAAACAAACAAACAAAAAACAATGAGTGCTGGTGAAGATATGGAGAAAATTGAATCCTAGTGCACTGCTGGTGGTAATGCAGATTTGTGCAGCCACTATGGAAAACAATATGGAGTTTAGTTGTTATTAAAAAAACAACTAAAAATGGAACTGCTGTATGGTCTAGCAATCCAAGTTTTGGGAATATATTCAAGGAATTCTGATACAACAATCAGAAAGAATATATTAACCCTTATCTTTATAGCAGCCTTATTTAAAATAGCCAATATCTGGAAACAGCCCAAGTGCCCATCAGTAGAAGAGTTGATAAAAAAAGATGTGGTACATTTACACAATGGAAAACTATGTGGCTATAAAAAAAAAGAGAGATAGGATTTTTTCCCCTCAGATCTAGATCTATCCATATGTGACAACATGGATGGACCTGGAGATTATTATGCTAAGCAAAATAAGCCAGTCAGAAAATGACAAATACCATGTGATCTTACTCATATGTGGAATCTCCTGGACCAAATAAACTGACAAGCAAAATAAAACAGGCAGAGATACCTGGAATAGCCTGACAGATATCAGAGGGGATGGGGGTGAGGGAGACTGGAAGAAATTGGCCAAAGAACCTACATGCATATATGCAGAGCCCATGGTCACAGACAGCAATATGGTGAAAGTGGGAATGGTAGTGCAGGAGCTGGGTAGAGAGGGGCAAAGGCTGGGTGGCGGATTGGGGACTTCTTTAATAGTATCAACAATAATAAACAATTTATCTTCCTCTGGCAAAGTTTCCATTTTCAACCAACTTATCTGTGTATTGTCTGTTAATATATGTGAACATTTTCAGAGGGTTTTCTTTCCCCAATGATTGTCACCTGATAATGACTCTGTCACAAATTGTTTTTGAAGTGGTGTTTAACTAATAGTCCTTTAAAACACTAAGTGTCAACATTAGCGCTAAAGAGATCATACAATTAATTATTTTATTTTAGACCTTTAATTCCCAAATAGGAGCACAGCAGAGTCACTGAGGGAGAGAGAGAGAAGACAATGTAAGGTATTATATTTACCAAAGAGGGCATAGCTCAAATAAGATTAAGTGACTCTGTCATTAAGAAAATTTTTTGGACACCTCTGGAGATTTTTTAACAAATGGAAAACAGAAAGTTCAAAAATGTTAAATGATTAAAAAAACTAAGTCTAGAACAAATTTTAATGACTATTTTTCACACAATGATTAATTTACTAATTATGAATTCTAAAATTAAAGGTATAATATGGAAAATACATACTGGCCTGAATTCAGGAGAGAGCTGACTTCAAGTCACAACTCTGTTACTAAACCATGGGGTCTTTCATTGTGCTGGATTTCGGTTTTCTTATGTAAAAATTAAGGGCTAGTCTAGATGATTACTAATTGTCTTAAAGTTATGCTATTTTATAATGCTACTAAATTTTATGCCTTTTTTGTAAAAGTAATTTTTAGTCTCCATATCAAAATATCAAACAGCATGTAGGAATGATAGTTGTAATTCTTTCAAACTAGAATTTAAGTCCCTCACTCTATTGCCCACAGACTAGTAAATCATGCAACCTATATATCAGAATCACTTGTGGAACATCATTAACCTGAAAACTCTTATTCAGTAGATATGATTGTGCACCTGAGTGTGTGAAGCATGAGCATCTCTCACACTGACTTGAAATGTAACCTTAGTTTGGAATCATTGTTCCAGGTTCTGTTTCGAAAAAAAGGTTTCTTGAGTTTAGGTTGCAGAAAAAGATGTATTCCAACAACAGAAATAAATGCAAAATTATAATTAACTCAAAAAACATCATTTCTTTCTTAGCCATCTGTGGATAAACTCAGTTATTTCTTATTTGTGATTCCACAGGATCAAAGCTTACATATTTTAGATATTTGATTTTTTTTTGTTCTGACAATAGAATGTCAGGTAATAGAAACTCAGTAGGCATTGAGAAGGAATATGTATACAAACAGAAACATAATACATATTTTAAGCTATGTATGCTTAATATAGTGCATAAGCACATACAGGTAAGTAAATAATAAACTTTTAATCTCTGATATCTTTTGTTTACTCCTCAAAATCCACTCACCAGTCTTCTCACCTTTCTCCACAATCCTCTCCACTCCAGAAGACTGACTTGAATGAATCCTAATAGTCCTCATAGCTTCTGGTCAATGGGAACCCCTAGTAGGACATCATAGGAAAGAAGAACGAATTTAGTGTATTTTTGCTCCTGAATCACTTCTGGCAAGGTTCATTTCAGCTGGCTGTGCCTATTGGTTCTCCAGCTGGAAAAGAGTTTATGGCACTCTTTGCTTTCAAATTGTGATTTCCCTCTTTTATCATCCTTGAGAAATGGTAAGAGCTCTTATGCACGCGGCCCTAAGTTTGGTGCACTAGCCGGTCTGGCTTTTCTGCATTTACACTTTATAAATAGACCCTTGTAAATAATCCATCTTGGAATTATCTTATTTTGAGCATGTCATCTATTTCCTATATAATGGAATTCTTACTGATATAATCTTTTAGGTTAAATGTACTTTTGACAATCTTTGATTAATACAAAATAAAGTGGAATGTGTGGAAACTTTAGCTTTAGTTTATAAAAACCAAATACAAAATCATAAAAAAAAAACAATGAAAACCCTAACTCTGCTAAAACAGTACACCTAAGCAGTTGAGAAGGAGTAGTAAAAGTCATATTAAAACGGAGATAGTAATGAACATAGAAAATGGAATGTTGGTCTGATCTAGGATATGAAAAAGAAACAAAGCAATGTCAGTTTCAACTAAATACAAACACCAAATCACAAGGTAGTGTTAAAACTGGTAGTGTTTTCCTACATGTTCCAGAAACACTTGCTCTGTGATATTTCATTCATCTGGAGACAACTCATTAAAATACTAATATCAGCAAGCTGGAAGGAGTTCATAGAGGAGTAACAAAATGATAAAAGGCTCTGGAAGATAGACATGTGAGAAGAGGTTAAAATATGATACCACTCTACTTTAGCAAAAGGGTGACTTAGAGGAAACATGTAAACCACTTACAAAAATGAAACAAATTGCAAATCATTTAATATTATATATGTGGGTTCTCAAAAGTATACCTATCTATATCATTATCTTTCATCTACCTATTGATTGTGTCTTAGAAATCAACCTTTCATAAATATGCATATATAAATATAAATAATTGATACTATATTTTAAATTAATTAAATTGATGAGTGACATTATTTAACAAAATTATGCATTTCAAGTGTACAATTATATAATAAATCATTTGTATATTGCATTGTGTATTTATCACTCAAAGTCAAATCTTCTTTTGTTACCATATATTTGACAACCTTTACTCTTTAATGCTTAACTCCCTTTTTGCTCTGATAATGACTATGTTATTGTCTGTGTTTATGAATTTTTGTCTGTCTTGTTTGCTCATTTGTTGTTTTCTGTTTTGCATCTCACATATGAGTGAAGTCATATGGCTTTCAACTCTTCCCTTTTGGCTTATTTCACTTAGTGTGATAATCTCAAGATATGTCCATATTGTTGCAAATGACAGTATTTTATCTTTTCTTATGGCTAAGTAATATTCTCTTGTATATATGTACCACATATACTTTATCTAATCATATACTAATGGACACTTTAGTTGTTTCCATGTCTTGGCTACCATAAATAATGCTGCAATGGGAACACAGGAGTGTATACATCTTTAAAAAACATTCTCAAATTTTTGGGGGTAAATAGCCATAAGAGGATTTGCTGGGTCATTGGTAACTATATTTTTAACTTTTGAGGAACCTCCATACTTTTATCCATAGTGGTTGTACTAGTTTACATTCCCACCAGCACTGAATGAGAGTTCCTTTTTCTCCACAACCTCTCCAACACTTGTTATTACTTGTCTCGTTTATAATAGGCATTCTAACAGGCATGAGGTGATATCTCATTGTAGTTTTGATTTGAATTCTCCTAATAACTACTGTAGTTAAGCATTTTTTGATATACCTGTTGTTTATTTGTATGTCTTCTTGGAAGAAGTGTCTGTTCAGGTTCTCTGTCCTTTTTTTTTTTAATTGGGATTGTTTGTTTTTATGTTATTGAGTTGTATGAGTTCTTTGTATGTTCTGGATATTAACCCCTTGTCAGAGCTATTGTTTGCAAATATATTCTCCCATTTTGTTTGTTGTTTTTTCTTTTGTTGACAGTTTCTTCTGAAGTACAGAAGCTTTTTAGTTTGATATGGAGCCATTTACTTATTTTTGCCTTTACTTTCTTGCCTTTGAGGTCAAATTCGTAAAATCCTCTGTAAGACCAATGTCCATAAGTTTCTACCTACATTTTCTTCTTTGTACTGTATTGTCTCAGGTCTTACATTTAGGTATTTTGTCCATTTTGAGTTAATTTCCTTGTGTGGTGACAAGTACAGTCTAGTTTTATTTTTTTGCATGTGGCTTTCCAATTTTTCCAACACTTATTGAAGAGCCTTTCTTTTCCCCATTGCACAATTTTGTCTCTTTAATCTTAAGTTATTTGTGTGTGTATGTATGTGTGTAAACATACACATGTGTGTATATATACATATATGTGCACATACATAAATACATACACATATACACACCGATAATTATTGCTTGGCATTCAAGTCTGTTCCTTTTATCTGCCTGTTTTTCTGCCAATACATGCTGTTTTGTTTATTGGCACTTTGCAGTATGATTTTAAATCGAATGCATTTCCTCTGGCTTTTTTTCTTCTTCTCAGTATTGGTTCCTCTAATTAGTGTCGTTTGTGGTTTCATAGAAAACTAATGACATATTTATTCTATTTCTTTAAAAATCACCATTGGTATTTTGATGGGGATTGCATTGAATCTGTATATGGCTTTTGGTAATATAAACATTTTAACTATGTTGATTCTTCCCACCCATGAACACAAAATATCTTTTCTTTCTGTCTTCTTTAATTTCTTTAAATAATGCTTTGTAGTTTTCAGTGTATGCATTCTTCACATTCCTTGATAAGTTCCTCCCCACCCAGGAACTTTATCTGTTTTTTTGCAAAACAAAATAAATTGTTCTCTTTTATTAATTTTTCTGAAATTTCATTGTTAGTATATAGGGACAATGGATTTTTATACATTGACTTTTGTATCCTGCAACTTTACTGTATTTGTTTATTGTTTCTAATACTTTTTTTTGGTAGAATCTTTAGGTTTTTCTATAGAAAGAATCATGTCATCTGTAAAAGTCACAATTTTACTTTTTTCCTTCCCAATTTAGATGCCTCTTTTTTTCCTTTTGCTTGATTGTTCTGGCTAGGACTTCCAATATTATGTTGAATAACAGTGAATGAGTAAGCATCCTTGTCTTGTTCCTGGTCTTAGGAAAAAGCTCTCAATTTCTCCCATTGTATATGACATTAGCTGAGGGCTTTTACGTTGAAGTAATTTCTTTCTATATACATTTTATTGAGTTTCCCGCATCTCTTGATATGACCATATGATTTTTATCATTTATTTTATTAATGTGGTATATCAATCATTGTGATCAAACAATCATTGATCAATTTGCATATGTTTAACCACTCTTGTGCCTGTGGAATGAACCCTACTTGATTGTGATATATTATTATCTTTTTAATGTATCATTCTATTCAGTTTGCTAGTATTTGGTTTAGGATTGAGCATTTGTATGCATCAGAGATATTTATCTGTAGTTTCCTTATTTTGTGTTATTTTTACCAAGTTCTGTTATCAGGATTATGTGGATTCATAAAATGTTTTAGAAACTATTGTTTCTTCTTCAAATTTTTGGAAGAATTTAAGAAGTATAAGTATAAAATCCTCTTTGAATGTTTGGTAGAATTTACTAGTGAAGAGATCTGGTCACGGACATTTACTTTTTGTGCAATTTGATGATTGTTTAAATTTCCTCACTGTTGATCTGTCTATTTAGATTTTCCAGTTCTTCATGACTCAGTCTAGAAAGGTTATTTTTATATAAGATCTTGTCTTTTAATTTAGGTTATTTAATGTGTTGGCATATGGTATTTCATAGTATTCTTCTTTGATCCTTTATATTTCTGTGATTTCCTACAACTTCTCTTTCAATTTGATTGTATATATGAGTCTTTTTTTAATTTTTAAATGTATTTTTTTATTGTTCAAATACATTTCTCTCCACCTTCCCGCCACCACTTTCCCCTGTCCACCTCGCCCACCTCCCTCCCTCAATCCTTTCCTATTTCGGCTTTGTCCATAGGTCCTTTATACATGTTCCTCGACTTGACATTTCCCTTCCGTTTCCTCGCCCCCCTCCTCCCTCCTTCCCTCTTGATTCTGCTGGTTTCTTTTTTCTTTCAATGTTGCTGGTTATATTTTCCATCCTTGTTTGTTTTGTAGGATAGGTTCCACTTACAGGTGAGATCATGTGGTATTTGTCTTTTGTTTCCTGGATTATTTCACTTAGCATAATGCTCTGCAGCTCCATCTATGCTGTCACAAAGTGTAGTAGCTCTTTCTTTCTTTCTACTATGTAGTATTCCATTGTGTAAATGTACCATAAATCTTTGATCCACTCATTTACTGATGGGCATTTAGGTGGCTTCCAGCACTCAGCTATTGTAATTTGTGCTGCTATGAACATTGGGGTGCATAGGTTGTGAATTGATGTTTTGGGATTCTTAGAGTATAATCCCAGCAGTGGGTCAAAAGGCAGTTCCATTTTTAGCTTTTTGAGGAAATTCCACATGGTTTTCCACAGTGGCTGCACCAGTCTGCACCCCACCAACAGTGTACTTGGGTTGCTTTTTCTCCACAGTCTTGCCAGCACCCATTGTTTGTTGATCTGTTTATGAGGGCCATCCCGACTGGTGTGAAGTGGTATTTCATTGTGGTTTTAATTTGCATTTCTCTGATGTCTAGTGATGATGAGCATCCTTTCATATGTCTCTGGACCCCCTATATCTCTTCTTTAGAGAAGTGTCTGTCAGGTCCTCTGCCCATTTTTTAATTGAATTTTTATTTTTATTGACTTGAGTCATGTGAGTTCTTGGTATATTTTGGAGATCAAACTGCTATTTGATGTATCATTGGCAAATATATTTTCACAGATGTTTGGTTCCCTTTTCTTTTTGCTGATTCTTTCATTAGCCATGCAGAAGCTTCTAATTTTGATGAGGTCCCCCTTGTTTATATTTTTTCCTTTGTGCCCCTTGCTCTAGGGGACATATCAGTGAAAATACTGCTGTGAGGGATATCTGAGAGTTTCCTGCTAGGAAATTTACAGTGTCACAACTTATATTTAAGTATTTTATCCATCTTGAGTTTATTTTTGTGTATGCTTTAAGTTGGTGACCGAATTTCAATTTTTTGAATGTAACTGTCCAGCTCTCCCAACACCATTTGTTTAAGAGGCTATTTTACTCCAGTTTATGCTTATGTCCCCTTTGTCAAATATCAATTGACCATAGAGACATGGGTTTATTTTTGGGCTTTCTATTCTGTTCCTTTGATCTGGGTGTCGGTTCTTGTGCCAGTACCAGGCTGTTTTGATTATAGTCGCCTTGTAATGCACTTTGATGTCAGGTACTGTGATCCCTCCTACTTTGTTTTTCTTTCTCAAAATTGCTGTGACTATTCAGTGTGGTTTATAGTTCAATATAAATTTTGAAATGTTTCTTCAATGTCTGTGAAATACATAATTGGTATGTTAATAGGGATTGCATTGAATCTATAAATTGCTTTGGGTAGTATGAACATTTTGATGATGTTAATTCTTCCAATCCATGAGCTTGGTATTTGCTTCCATTTATTGTGTCTTCCTTAATATCTTTCTTCAGTATTGTATAGTTTTCTGTTTACAGGTCTTTTACCACCTTGGTTAAGTTTATTCCTAGGTATTTTATTTTTCTTGTTCCCAAGGCAAAAGGGATTTTTTTCCTGATTTCTGATTCTGATATCACACTTTTGAAGTACAAAAATGCCTTTGATTTCTGAATATTGATTTTGTATCCTGCTGTTTTGCCAAATTCACTTATTAGGTCGAGTAGTATTTTGGTGGAGTCTATGGGGTTTTCTATGAACACTATCATGTCATCTGCCAACAATGATAATTTTATTTCCTTCTTTCCAATTTGGATGCCTTTTGTTTCTTTTTATTGTCTGATTGCTGTGGCTTGGAATTCCACTACTATGTTGAATAGAAGTGGTGAAAGCAGACATCCTTGTCTTGTTCCTGATGTCAGTGGAAAAATTTTAGTTTTTTCCCATTGAGTATGATGTTGGCAGTAGGTTTTTCATATATAGCCCTTATTAAGTTGAGGTATGCCCCCTTTATTCCTACTCTGCTGAGTGTTTTTTATCATAAATGGGTTCTTTACCTTATCAAATGTTTTTTCTGCATCTATTAATATGATCATGTGTTTTTTGTCTTTCCTTCTGTATATGTGATTATTACTTTTATTGATTTGCAAATATTGAACCTTCCTTCCTCCCTGAGATGAATCCCACTTGATCATGGTGGATGATCTTTTTAATGAATTACTGGATGCAGTTTGCCAATATTTTGTTGAAGATTTTAACATCTGTGTTCATCAGTGATAATGGCCTGTAGTTTTGTTTCTCGGTTGTGTCTTTATCTGCTTTTGGGATTAGGATGATGCTGTCCTCCTAAAAAGAGTTTGGGGTTCTTCTCTTTTCTTGGATTTTTTGGAATAGTCTGAGAAGGACAGGAGTTAGCTCTTCTTTAAATGTTTCATAAAATTCTCTTGTGGAACCATCCAGTCTGGGGCTTTTGTGTGCTGGGAGTTCTTTGTTTACTGCTTTAATTTCACCCACTCTTATCAGTCTGTTTAGGCTTTCTGCTTCTTCTTCATTCAGTGCTGGAAGGTTTCCATTTCTAGGTTTTCAAATTTCTTAGCATATAATTGTTCATAGTACTTTCTTACAATCCTTTGTATTTCTGTGCTATCAGTTGTTATTTCTCCTCTTTCATTTCTGGTAGAATTTATTTGAGTCCTTTCCCTTTTTTTCTTGATGAGTCTGCTTAAAGGCTTGTCAATTTTATCTTTTCAAGAACCAGCTCCTGGATCTGTTGATCATTTGAATTTTTCTTTTAGTCTCTATGTCTTTCAAATCTGCTCTGATTTTGATTATTTCCTTTCTTCTACTTACTCCTGACTTTGTTGTTGTTGTTTCTTCAGTTTTTAAAGCTGAAAGTTTAGGTCGTTTATTTGACATACTTATCTCTGTTTGAGGTAGGCCTGTATTGCTATGAACTTCCTTCGCAGGACTGCCTTCTCTGTGTCCCATAGGTTTTGGATTGTTGTGTGTTCATTTTAACTTGTTTCCAGAAACTTTTGATTTCTTTTTGATCTCATTATTGACCTATCATTGTTTAATAGTGTGCTATTTAATTTCCATGAGTTTGAATGTTTTTCTTTTTTCCTTGATGTTGGTTTCTATTTTCAAGCCTTTGTAGTCCACGAAAATGCTTGTTGTAATTTTGATTTTCCAGAATTTGTTGAGTCTTGTTTTGTGTCCTATCATGTGGTTTATCTATGAAAATATTCCATGTGCATTTGAAAAGAATGTATATACTGCTTCTTTGGGATGAAAGGTTCTATACATGTCAGTTAGGGCCTTTTGAACTAAGGTGTCGTTCAGTTCCGTTTGTTTGGAAGATCTATCAATTTTTTACAGTGGGGTGTTAAAATCCTTTACTATCAGTATTTTTCTGTTTATCTGTTTCTTGAAGTCCTCCAAGATTTTTGTTATATATCTGGGTGCTCCTATCTTGGGTGCATATAGGTTTACAATGTTTATGTCTTTTTGATGGATTCTTCCTTTGAGTGATACAAATTGCCCTTCTGGGTCTCTTTTATGGTCTTTGTTTTTAAATCTATTTTATCTGATATAAGTATTGCTACCTTTGCTTTTCAGCCCTGTCCATTTGCTGGAATATTTTTTCCATCCCTTTACTTTCTATCTGTCTAGGTTCTTTGTTATGAGTTGGGTCACTTGTAGACAGTATATGTGTGGGTCTGATTTTCTTATCCATTCAGCTATCCTACGTCTTTTTGAGGGGCATTAATCAATTTACATTTAAATTTATTATTGATAGGTACTTGTTCCTTTTTCCCCTTTATACCTATGATCCTCACTTTCCCACTCTTTTTCTTCATCTTCTTAAAGCAGTCCCTTTAGCATATCTTGTAGTGCTGGTTTGGTGGAGGTGCATTCCTCTAGCTTTCTTTTGTCTGGGAAACTCCTTATTTTGCCTTCTATTTTAATTGACAGTCTTTCCGGATAGAGTCGTCTTGACTACAGGCCCTTGTTTTTCATTACTTTATATATTTCTTTTCTGGCTTGTAGTGTTTCTGTTGAGAAATCAGCTGCTAGTCATATCAGGGCTCCCTTGAATGTTACTACCTGTTTCTCCCTTGCTGCTTTTAGGATTCTCTCTCTGCCTTTGATATTTGCCATTTTAATTATGGTATGTCTTGGAGTGGACCTCATTGGGTTCCCTTATTAATGAGATCCTGTGTGCTTCCTTGACTTGTGTGGCTTTTTGTCCCCTCCCATTAGGGATGTTTTCCATCATTACTTTTTCAAACAGATTTTCTATCATTTGTTCCTCTTGTTCCCCTTTTGGTATCTCTAGGATATGTATATTATTACATTTCATGTTGTACTTCATTTCCCTGAATACCTCTTCATTTTTTTAGGCTTTTTTTTCCCTTTTCTTGCTCTTTCTCAGAGTTTTTCTCTACTTTGTCCTCCAACTCCCTGTTTTGATTCTCTGCTCCATTGAGCCTGCTTTTGATTCTTTCTACTGTGTTCTTCAATTCAGAAATTTTATTCTTCATTACCTCTTGCCTCTTGTTGATAGTTTCTTTGCCTTTTTTTCTGCTTATATAGTTAAATAAGTTCCTTATAGTATCTCTGTAGTTTTTCATAATTCTCTTTGAACTAACTGAGCTCAATGAGCTACCTTTGAACTGCTGTTTTGAACTCAATATCTAATAGTTTACTTGTCTCTATTTCATTTAGTTTTCTTTTTGGTGATTCCTCCTTTCCTTTCAATTCAGGGGTGTTTTTCCCCCATTATTTGTAAGATTCTTCTTGTTTGCTTCTGCTTCTTAATTGATCTGCCTTGTTTTCCTGACTTGTGAGTGAACTTCTATGGTAGGAGAGAACTTTTTTTTTTCTTTCTTTCTGGATCTGCCTCTGATGATGTCAGCTGTTGACCCTGTCTGACCTTAGGCATCTTTGAGAGACATCCAGGAATCTACTGTCTGTGTCTGTCTCTTCCAATAGTTAATATAGTCAGTCTGCCCTCAGTAGTCAAGCTTAGTCACCACTGGGCAGAGCGGAGTCTCTTCTGTGGGTATGGCTGTTGTTTCTTTTCAAACTCCTGTCTCTCTGAGGAGAGGTCTGCCTGAATAATATGGTTGCTCCTGTTTGAGGGAGGAGTCAATAACATGATCTCCCTGGCTATTCCTTCAGTTCTCTCCCCAACCACTGTGTCTCCAGACTCTCCTCAATCAACTCTAGACCACTCTAAATCCCCTTTAGTCAGGGATCTACTGTCTGTGACTATTGCCCTGTATTAATCACCCAGTCCTGTGCAAAACAGGGCCAGGGCCGAGCCTTCTTTGGGCAATGTTATTGTGTTTTTTCCCACTGCTGCCACTCAAGGGAGTGGTCTGCCTGAGCAAGGTGGCAGCTGTGGAATGGAAGGTGAGTCAGCACCCGGACCTCACTGGCCACTTTCTTAGTTCTTACCCCAAAGCCTCCTTCCCCAGTCTCTCAGCTCTCTCTGCTCCCCGCTTTGATGTAGACCAGGATGAGTGGCTGCCACTACAAATTTTTGCGTTGGCCCTTCAGACAGCTCTTTGTGTCTCCAGATGCCTGTCTCTGCCTGAGAGCCCCCCTATGCTTTTCATAGCTGGCTGTTGTCTGTGTGCTTTTTGAGCTCTGGGGTTGTAAGCTGGAGATCCCTGCTTATGGTTTAGACCCTGCTCTTCTCAGGGGGATCCAATTGGCTGTTTCAGTGTCCTTCTGGTGCTGCCACCCATGGGCACCTAACCTACCTTCTGGCACCTCTACTGCACTCCTTACCGGTTAGGTGGTGCTAAAGCTGATTCCTCTGTCCGTTTGAGGTTTTAAGGCTTCTCTCTATTGCTCAGTTGTTTTTTCAGTGATTTCTCCACAATTTAGTTGTAATTTCAGATTTGACCAGGGAGGAAGTCAGTGTGACTTCCACTCTCTTCCACCATCTTGAAGTCCTCACTAATTTTTTAATACAAAACAATATATTTTAGGTTTCCTGGAATATGACTATTCATGGCTCATGGTCATTAAATTTGTAAGGAAGAGCCATTTTGACAGCCATTTACCATTCTTGAACAGTATGTGTGATATCCATCCATTCTAGCTAAATGGGTGAGTTAAAGCCTAAATAATTTTATTTTCTTATTCTAACCACTATTCATTTTTAATTTTGAAAAATAATTTATTGATGCACTATTATATGTAATTTGAATTATCCTATAGGTTGTAATATATTTTCAAAGTTATACTTTAAATAAACATACACAGACTATTGGGTTCTCTTTTTATTTTATTTTTATTGCTGACACTATTACAGATATCCCCATGCCCCCTCTGTCTTTGCCCACTTCCACTGAGCTTCCATCCACCTTTCTCTATGGCCATCACCGCACTGTTGTCTGTGTCCATCAGTTAATATATATTATTTGGCTAATTCCTTCACTTTTCTTCATTCAGTTTCCACTCCCCTCTGACAGATCAGTCTCTTCCATGTGCCTTTGTTTTTACTTTTTTAAAAATTAATCACCTTTCCAACATATTTTAATTTGAGTTGAAGATAAATTGAAAAAACAAACTTGCTTATGGTTAACATTTTAAACAGTGCAGAAGACTTTAAACTGAAATGTTTGAGTTCCTATTCCCCTACAACTGCCAACCTCTGTGATTAGAGGTAACTGCTGCTAATAGTATCTTTGGACTTTCCAGGAATTTTCTATGCGTATATATGGGCACACTGTTTTTAACTTAGCCACTTATCTTGGTTTTCTTTTCATTTCAACACATAAAATGCTATTTTAACCTTTTTAATGACTATAAAAACATTCTCATATATGGGTGTACCATTACTTATCCAGTTTCCTATGGATGGATATCTCTAGAGCTTTAAAAAAAAATCTTATATTTTTGCAACTAAATAATGGAGTAATCACCTGGAAAGCAATGGAGCGATAGTGGGAGAGGAGCCTTGGTGCCGCGGACAGTGGATTCTACTCTTACACATCCCAACGGGTGAGAATTGCAGTGGAGGCTCGAGAGGGTGGGCTGGGTGCCCACAGGCACTGGCACCAGAGGGACATTGAAACAGCCAGTTAGCTCCCCCCGAGAAGAACGGGGCCGGAATCATAAACAGGAACCCCTAAACTACAGCAGCTAAAGCCAAGAAAATACAGACAAAACACAACCCCATAAAGCTTAAGGGCGCACTCTGCCAGAGACAGGTGGCTGGGAATGCAAAAAGACATTTAAAGGGCAAAAGCAAAAGTTGCAGCGGCAGCCACCCTCCTTGATCGCTGGGTAAAAATAAAAATAAAATTGAAATAACAGGCGGCAGCAGGGTGGGCTGGTGCCTGGGAAAAGACTGGTGAGGAAAACTTTGTGAAGAGAACTGACACGGCGGGCGGTGGAGCCCGGGTGATAATGCACCTCCCATTTTGCAGCTACCATGTCGCTCAGGCATAAGGGAATCAATTAACCTGCCTTTCGTGCGCTCCGCACACAGCTTGTACGCGTGTGAGATGCGAGGCTGAGTGCAGACTGGATGGGAGAGCCTTGAGGAGAGACTGGAGACAGAGGCACTGGGGAAAGAATGGGAAGAGGAACCGGGGAGTCCCGACTCCCTCCCCGTTCTGTAGTCTCCATTGTGGGCTGGAAAGATGCGACCCCAAAGAGGCAGAAGCGGAGCGCGCATGAACCAGACTGGCTGCGAATGAAAGGCAGTCCGCACAGGGGGTGGATCCTTGGCCGAAGGGGTCATAGAACTGCCCAGAGGCCCCTGAGGGGAGACTAGAAACGGAGGCATTGGGGAAAGAACGGAAGGAGAAACTGGGGAATCCCGACTCCTTCTCCTTGCTGTAGTCTCCATTGTGCGGGAAGAGGCCAGATCCCCAAAGAGCCAAAAGCCGAAAAGCACACATAGACACCCCCAAAACACCCAGAGCAGGAGCTCACACTTGCGCCGAGTGACCGGCGAGGGTTGGCGAGCCTTGGCGAGCCTGTGTGTGACCCACGCGGGCTGGCGAACGCTTGCACCGGCTGGCAAGGCCTCACACAGACTGGCACCCATACGGCCTGCAAGGGAGTGCGCAGAGCAGCAAGGGCAGGCGTAAATTGACCTGCCCCCCGTGATTGCGGAGTGGCCCACAAAATTAGTAGAGCTGCCCAGAGTCCCTGGAGGAGAGATCAGAAACAGGATTAACTGCGGAGTCCTAGAGCTGATCCCCCCCCATTTCCATAGTCCCCATTTGGCGAGGGCAAGCAATGCACCCAAAGAGCCAAAAGTGGGGAAAATACACAATAGAAGACCCTAAACTGACCAGTGTCACGAAGCTCGAGTGCCAAGGGGGGCCAGATGAGTACGCGAGGTCGCGAATAATCCCCCTGGTCTGGGGCAAGCACATGCGAGCACAGGCAGGTGGGGGACCCTGCCGCGCTGGGAACGCGCTCAAGGAGCCCACGTGACAGCGCAGAGAGATCCCAAAAAATAGCCGGGCCCTGACCGAAGGGGTCACAGAGGTGATCCAAGCAGGAGTCAGACACAGGCATTAGACTCCTGAAAGGCTCAAACAAACAACCCAAGGCCCTATAGGGTGAACAACTGACATCATTAGAGGCAAGCCCAGAAAGAAAAGTAAAGGACAAAAATACTTAACAGACTCTCACAAAAATGGGAAGAAAAAGAAGTTCCCCTCCAATAGTGGAAAAGGGGACTCCCCACAGAGAGAGCTAAATGAAATAGAGGCAAGGGAACTATCAGATATGGAATTCAAAACAATGGTTCTAAGGAAGCTCAATGAGCTCAGCCAGCTCAGAGAACTATGAGAAACTGCAGAGAAACTCTCAGGATCTTACAGCAAACTATATCGGCCTGGAAAAGGACATAGAAACTATCAAGACACAAGAGGATATGAAGAATACCATTTCTGAATTGAAGAACACAGTAGAAGGAATCCAAAGCAGGCTGGATGAAGCCGAGTATCAAAGCAGTGAGATGGAGGACAAGGTAGAAAGAAGCTCCCAGAAAGAACAAGAAATGGAAAAATGGCTCAAAAAGAATGAAGAAGCATTTAGGGAAATGCAGGACAACCTGAAACGCAATAATAACCGCATAATAGGGATACCAGAAGGAGAAGAAGAGGAGCAAGGAATAGAGAAACTCCTCGAAAAAGTAATGATGGAAAATTTCCCTAATTTGAGGAGAGAAAGGCTCTCATGGATCCAGGAGGCACAGAGGACCCCGCTCAAGAGGGACTCAAGGAGGTCCACCCCAAGACACATCATCATTAAAATGGCAAATGTGAAAGACAAAGAGAGAATCCTCAAGACAGCAAGGGAGAAGGAGAAAGTCACATACAAGGGGGCCCCGATACGGCTAGGAGCTGACTTCTCAAGAGAAACACTACAAGCCAGAACGGAATGGCAACAAATATTCTAAGCCATGAAAAACAAGGGCCTACAGCCAGGGCTGCTCTACCCAGCGAGGCTCTCGATTAAAATAGGAGAAATACGGAGTTCCCCAGACAAAAGAAGGCTAAAAGCATACATCTCTACCAAACCAGCACTCCAAGATATGCTAAGTGGACTGGTTTAAGTAGTTGAAAGAAAAGAATGAGACAGAGAGGAACACAGGTACAAAGAGAAAAGATGAGTAAGTTGCTATCAGTAATATCTCTCAATGTGAATGGAATAAATGCCCCAATCAAAGACACACGGTAGCTGAATGGATAACAAAACATGACCCACACATATGCTGCCTACAAGAGACCCACCTCAGAGCAAGAGACCTACAAGTTTGAAAGTAAAGCGATGGAAAATAATATTCCAAGCAAATGGGCATGAGAAAAAGGCTTGCGTTGACATACTTGTATCAGACAAAGTAGATTTCAAAGCAAAGGCCATAAAGAGAGACCCAGAGGGGCACTTTACCATACTTAAAGGAAGAATCTATCAAGAAGACATCAACATTGTAAACTTATATGCTCCCAATAAGGAGCCCCCAAGTTTATAAGGAAACTGTTGGATGACTTCAAAAAAGATATAGAGAGCAACACACTGATAGTAGGGGATTTCAACACCCCACTGTCAAAAATGGACAGATCTTCCAAACAAAACTTTAATAAACATATCGTGGCGCTGAATGACACACTGAATCAAAGAGACTTAACTGACATATATAGAACCTTACATCCCAAAGAAGCAAAATACACATTCTTTTCAAATGCTCACGGCAGTTTTTCAAAGATAGACCACATGATAGGACGCAAAGCAAGCCTCAGCAAATTCAGGAAAATTGAAATAATACCAAACTTTTTCTCACACCACAAGGCCTTGAAACTCGAAATCAACCTCAAAGAGAAACTTCAAAAACTTGCAAACTCATGGAGACTGAACAATAGACTATTAAACAATGAATGGGTCAATAATGAGATAAGAGAAGAAATCAAAAAATTTCTGGACACAAATGGAAATGAACAGACAACTGTCCAAAACCTATGGGACACAGCAAAGGCAGTCCTGAGAGGGAATTTCATAGCAATACAGGCTTACCTTAAAAAGATAGAAACATCTCAAATAAAAGACCTAACACTACAACTTCAAGAACTGGAGAAACAACAACAAATAAATCCCAGAGTAAGTAGAAGGAAGGAACTAGTCAAGATTAGAGCAGAACTGAATGACATTGAGACAAAAAGAACAATTCAGAGAATCAACCAATCCAGAAGCTGGTTCTTGGAAAAGTTAATACAATTGACAAGCCTTTAAGCAGACTCATCAAGAAAAAAAGGGAGAGGACCCAAATTAATAATATCCGAAATGAAAGAGGAGAAATAACAACTGATACCACAGAAATACAAAGGATCGTCAGAAATTATTATGAACAATTATGTGCCAAGAAATTTGAAAATCTTGATGAAATGGACAAATTTTTAGAAAAGTATAATCTTCCAACACTGAAGGAGGAAGAAACAGAAAGCTTGAACAGACCGATAACAGTTGGGGAAATTGAAGCAGTAATCAAGATATTCCCGGCACACAAAAGCCCAGGGCCAGACGGTTTCCCAGGAGAATTTTACAAAACATTTAAGGAAGAGCTAACCCCTGTCCTTCTCAGACTATTCCAAAAAATCCAAGAGGAGGGAAGACTCCTAGACTCTTTCTATGAGGCCAGCATCACCCTGATCCCAAAACCAGATAAAGACCCTGCAAAGAAAGAAAACTACAGGCCAATTTCTCTGATGAACATAGATGCTAAAACCCTCAACAAAATATTGGCAAACCGCATCCAGAAATACATTCAAAAGATTATCCACCACAATCAAGTGGGATTCATCCCAGGGATGCAGGGATGGTTCAATATACGTAAATCAGTAAACATGATACATCACATAAATAAAAGGAAAGACAAAAACCACATTATCATCTCGATAGATGCAGAAAAAACATTTGATAAGGTACAGCACCCATTTATGATCAAAACACTCAGCAAAATGGGAATAAATGGGGCATTCCTGAACGTAATAAAGGCCATATATGAAAAACCTACAGCTAATATCATACTCAACGCGCAAAAACTCAAAGCTTTCCCACTAAGATCGGGAAGACGACAAGGATGTCTGCTCTCACCGCTTCTTTTCAATCGATTGGAAGTCCCAGCCACAGCGGTCAGACAAGAGAAAGCGATAAAAGGCATCCAAATAGGAAAGGAGGAAGTAAAACTATCATTGTTTGCAGATGACATGATAGTGTACATAGAGAAGCCTGTAGACTCTACCAAAAAACTCCTCAACCTAATAAGTGAATTTAGCAAAACAGCAGGATACAAAGTCAACATTCAGAAATCGAAGGTGTTTTTGTATACCCAGAATGCAATAGAAGGAGAAGAAATCAGAAAAAAAATACCATTTGATATAGCAAGAAAAAATATAAAGTACCTAGGCATAAATTTAACCGAAGACACAAAAGACATGTATGCAGAAAACTATACAACATTGAAAAGAGAAATTAAGGAAGACACAAATAAATGGAAGCATATACCGTGCTCATGGATTGGAAGAATTAATATCCTCAAAATGTCCATACTACCCAAAGCAATTTATAGATTTAACACAATCCTTATTAAGATACCAATGACGTATTTCACAGAAATAGAACAAACATTTCAAAAATGTATATGGAAGCATAAACAACCCCGATAGGCCACAGCAATTTTGAGAAAGAAACACAAAGTAAGAGGGATCACAATACCGGACATCAAACTCTACTACAAAGCCACCATACTCAAAACAATCTGGTACTGGCACAAGAACAGACCCATAGACCAGTGGAACAGAATAGAAAGCCCAGAAATAAGCCCAGGTCTCTATGGACATCTAATATTTGACAAAGGGGGCAGAAGCATAAAATGGAGCAGTAAGAGCCTCTTCAACAAATGGTGTTGGGAGAGCTGGACGGCTACATGCAAAAAATTGAAATTGGATCATCAGCTGACACCATACACAAAAATAAACTCAAGATGGATCAAAGACTTAAATATAAGTCGCAACACCATCAAAGTCCTAGAGGAGAACATTGGCAGGAAACTCTCAGATATCCTATGTGGCAATTTTTTCACTGATATGTCTCCTAAAGCAAGGGACATAAAGGAAAGAATAAACAATTGGGACCTCATAAAAATAAGAAGCTTCTGCACGGCTAAAGAAAACATCAGCAAAATGAAAAGGGAGCCAACTGTATGGGAAAACATATTAGCTAATGATATATCAGATAGAGGTTTGATCTCCAAGATATATAAAGAACTCACTCGACTCTACTCCAAGAAGACAAACAATCCAATCAAAAAATGGGCAAAGGACCTGGGCAGATGCTTTTCTAAGGAGGAGATACAGAGGGCCCAGAGGCATTTGAAAGGCTGCTCAGCATCATAGCCATCAGAGAAATGCAGATCAAAACCACCATGAGGTACCACCTCACACTGGTCAGAATGGCCATCATAAATAAATCAACAAACAACAGTTGCTGGCGAGGCTGTGGAGAAAAGGGAACCCTAGTCCACTGTTGGTGGGGATGCAGACTGGTGCAGCCACTATGGAAAGCAGTGTGGAATTTCCTCAGAAAGCTGAAAATGGAAGTGCGTTTTGATCCAGGGATTCCCCTGCTGGGACTATTCCCTAAGAACACGAAAACGCCAATACAAAAGAACCCATGCACCCCAATGTTCATAGCAGCACAATTTACAGTAGCCAAGTGTTGGAAGCCACCTAAATGTCCATCAGTAGATGATTGGATCAAAAAGTGATGGTACGTATACACAATGGAATACTACGCAGCAGAAAGGAAAAAGGAACTACTAAACTTCGCGACAGCATGGATGGAACTGGAGAGCATCATGCTTAGCGAAATAAGCCAGGGGGCGAAAGACAAATACCATATGATCTCACCTATAAGCGGAACCTAACCAACAATGCAAAGATGCAAGGAAAATATGACCAGGAACACTGAAAGGAAAAGAAATCACCAGAGACAAGAGGGAAGGGAGTGCAGGGAAAGGGAAGGGAAGGGGCAAGTCAAGGAACATATAGCAAGGACTCATGGACAAAACCAAAGGGGAAGAGCTGAAGGAGGGACCGAGGGAGGGGGCAAGGGAAAGTGGTGGGGGGGAGGCAGAGAGAAATGTATTTAAAAAGTAAATAAATTAAAAAAACATCCTAATGTTTAATGTATTTGACTAATTTTTTTTTGTTATAGGCCTTGACTCCAAACACTATTTCTTCCACTTTATAATCCACCTCTCTTCAACCGTTCACATTGATGTCTTACCTGCTCCTATTGGTTTATTTCAAATAATACCTTCCCTATCTAAATAATATTTTCTTCCTCTGAACTTCCAGCACTTCTATTTAATATTATATGTCCCTGATAAATGATAGTTACTATTATTATTAGGCACTGGATATTTTCAGTTCTTTTCTGTTGATCTTGGCTGCTCCAATGGATTGGTTTAGCTGAAACTAAATAATTAGCATTTTTCTTTCCTTTTTTTTCTTTTTTATTTATTTTATTTTACTTTAAAATAAATGGTCTTATATATTTTTTAATAACTGAAAAATAATATTTTTATTCTTAAGTTTCAGATTTTCTAACCCAGTAAAATGTCTTTGGATCTCAGCTTACAAACACATGCAACTTTGAAAAATAAGAGTTAACTATGAAACATACCAGTGAGAGTAACATGGGTGTTATCATATTAAAGGTCTTTAGAGGCAAGCTGGCATAGTTTACATGCCAACAAACCTATTTATAGAGCTGACTCCTTCTTGTAATGTCAAGTGTAACATTATACTTATTTTAGCCTTCGTATATCAAATATCAGCGTGTACTAATTGTACAGTTCTCCCTTATTTGATATCAGAATCCAGCGGAGCCTTCAATGGAGCCTTCTGAAGAACCTAGTCAGATTAACAAAGATAACTTTTTAGAAGTTCCTAACTTATCTGATTTTCTTCCTGAAGATGAAGAAGTTAGGGCTACTTTCAGACCTGGTTTCTCCCCTCAACCTAGTAGACGAGGTTCTGATTCTTCTGAAGATGTGTACCTGGACACTCCATCTGCAGGTACGAGAAGAGTTTCATTTGCTGACACCTTTGGATTCAATCTTGTATCTGTCAAAGAATTTGATTGCTGGGACTTACCAAGTGTTTTAACCAATTTTGACTTAAGGAAGGACATTTTCCACCCAGAAGAATATGTATTATCTCCACTATTTGACTTACCTTCTTCAGAAGAACTTATGCAACAACTTCAAGTACATAAAGCGATACTGGAGTCAGCTGAGTATCTTCCTGGGTGTACAAGTATGAAAGGCATTATTCGAGTTTTAAATATTTCTTTTGAAAAGTTAGTATATGTGAGAATGTCCTTAGATGATTGGCAGACACATTATGACATGTTAGCAGAATATGTCCCAAATTCATGTGACGGTGAAACAGATCAGTTCTCTTTTAAGATTTCTTTGGTTCCTCCTTACCAAAAAGATGGCAGTAAAGTTGAGTTTTGTATACGTTATGAAACTTCTGTTGGTATATTTTGGTCAAATAATAATGGTGCAAATTACATATTGGTTTGTCAAAAGAAAGAACAAGAGCTGAAGCCTGTAAAATCTTGGGAAGGAGTTTCTAATAGACAAATAAAAGGCTGTTTAAAGGTAAAATCAAGGTGAGAATATATCTTACATTCTTTATAATCTTAAAGTTTTCCTTTGTCATTGTTTATTTCATGTGCTGTTAAGAGATAGCCATTCTGTTAAAAAATATACTGCTTGTTATGGATAAAACAATGGTGCTATGCCTTAACAAGGTCAACACTATTCAACTAGAACTGTGTTATCTCTTCTCCAAATATAAGAAATAATTTGGTATAATGTAAAATATAAAAGGGAGAGTGTAATGTATAGAGTGCTTGCCTAACTAGATATAAATTGCTTAAGTTCAAATCATGGTATATAGATTCTTAACATGTAAAACTATTTATTTTGTCATTTGCATTATATTTTTGAGAATTTAAAAAAGTCTCCACAATACTGCAAAACATTTCAAAACAACATAAAACTGTGTTTCAATGTACTTAGTGCTCAGATATTTTTAGACTTCCCCTAAAAGCTGCAACAATTTTTTTGAGTGATACATGTTAAGTTAAATCATAAAAGCTATGACTTTAATGATAAACTAAGAGAAAGATATAACCAAATGAGTGATGTATGAATTACACATAACATTTTATAATATAATTATAACCAAATGTAAAATTAAACACAAAGTAGTATAATTTAGTAGAAGTAAATGAAGCAGAATTTAAAAAATACTCAACTAGAAATAAAAATATGCAGATTTATAGATTAGAGATTTGGGCTATAACCCCTTATTAGTAACCTTGTTCTCCTGTTGATGTGAAAAAAGAGGAAAACTGGCATTCAGATCTCTTTATTGTAGAGTTGACTAATTTTCATGACACTTAGTAGATAAAACATCCAGGATGAGATAGATCCCTTCTACTCCATAGAGTGTCCTAGTGGAAAAATTCACAGAGCTCCACCAGCCACAGGCAAATGTTTGATTATCCTCTTGGTTGTCCAAACTATCATTAGGCCCAAAGATTGTAGTGACTATACCAGAAATAGTATAATATAATGAAAAGGGAGTTGTATTAGGAATCAAGACACCCAGATTCTAAATACAATTAAGTAAATACCTAAGAAATAATATCAGGAAATCTTTAACTTTTTTAGGTTTTAATGCCTGATCTAAATGTGTAATTTTAATGCATTAAAAAATTAAATATGATATAGATGGAAGCAATTCAACAGTATAAAATATTTCTATATTTATTATCTTTTAAACTCATCTGAATGATTGGCTTACTCAACTTTGTGAATTTTGCCACCTTTCTTAGTCCAAAGAAAACTTTCTCAGATTTTAACTGATGCTATTAAGAAAGCAAATATAATCATAATCTCTACATGTGCTAAAATAATAATTTAGACATTAATGAAATTACTCAGCAACGTTAGTTATACAGACAGAATAAGTTTAATGCTAACAAAATAATTTATATACATAAACATGCATGTATTAAATACTTTCCAAATGTGATTATCATCATGATATCTATTAAACATGCTTCAGCTTGCTCTATGTGTTAAAGGAAAGAAAAATTTAGAAGAGGCAAAAACTTATTATCAAAAAGCTCATAAAAAAGCATTGTTTGAATTAGGATTTTTCTTCTAATTAAATATGCACATTTAAAATTACAAGCAATACTTGCTGAACTGTGGTATATATAGGGGAGTCCTTTGATAAACCAAACTTTCATTTGATATTAAGAACCAAGTGGGCAACTGATAGGCCTAATCAACCTCAGTCACTATATTATTGAAATTTCTAGTCTAAGATATGTATAGCTATATACAGTGTGGGGCAAAAGTAATTGTATGGAAAATAATAAAATAATAAATAATAGTACAAGAATAAACTCTGTTTCTTACACTTACTACTTTAAAACTACTTTTGCCCCTTATGAATATCCATAAACCTATTTGTATTCAGAACATTAAACACTGGATTCATAGCAAACACCATTCAAGTTTTAATATTGCTTTGGGGAAAAACCTGAGAAGATCTAAAGCACAAAATAGTCTAAAGGCCTGTAAAGTTTCCTAATGAGTTATAAAAATGGGAAAAAATAATCTCTCTTTCAAAACCACAAATACACTTTCTGAACTTCTATAACTTAAAAATCACTACATAATTCAAACCACATTTTGAAAAAAGTATTTGACTCTGGAAGAAGCCTTTTGTGCTGAACTTCAGTGCAACATGAATTTTTTTACATTTAATTTATATACCTCTCAAAATGGATAGTATAAAGGAAATCCTGACAGATACTTAGAGCAGCATGTGCCATTATAGAATATTTATACAGCTTTTCCATGATATAATTTATATATAATGGAGTTTCAAATATTCCCAAAACTCACACAAGAGAGCATTGTCACATTTCTAAATGAATATTACAGCTGGATTTCACAGTGAAGAATTTGCTCAGGGAAAAACAGTATACCTTATTAGTGCTATTTTATAAAATGTGTACTTGACTAAAATAAAAATAAACTAATACTTATTTGATAAAAATTATAGCTTCTAAAATATCTTTTTCCTCCTAAAGAGTTATAAAATCTAAATGGGTCTTTTTTGAGCACTCCCACATTTAGTTTGGAGGTCACTTTTTTCCAAAGATAATACAAAAGGGAAATGTATGTGAATTTTAGTTTCATACATGCAAGCAGATTAATATTAATGTATAATATAAATCAGATTTAAAATGGAAATAAAGTTTTCCTAATGTAGGGAGTAACATCTAACTTGAATTCCTCTTAATACCAAAGTTAATTTGCTCTTGGGGCCTTGAAGATTGCATCTTCTGCAAATGTCAATAATTTCTTCTAATAAGTTCAAAATGAACTGTGGGAACAGTTTAGTAAGGTACGACTTCAGTTAAGTCAGTCACCTTAAGCAATGTTGGTTTTTTTTTTCCTATGAAGACATTTTTCAGATCAGAAATTGCCAATCTCCACATTAATGTGGTTGCCTATTTTTTGATGCTTGTTAATCTATCTCCTTTGGATAAAAAGAAGTATCTAGAGGGAGAGAAAAGAAGTCTATAGCTCATAGGTGTGTGACTGAGAGCAACCCAAAGGTATTTAATTGCATTAATAAGGCATGAATCATGAGATCCTTGATAATTGTTATCACACATATGACACAGGGATATGTGCTAGCAAACTATGCAGATAAAGCCTATGGGCTTTATTTCAAAAGAAATAAATGACATTGTTATAATTTACTTGAAATGGGCTTAGATAAATAAGCTAAAAGTAGCATACAGAAGCAACACAATCTCAAAGTTAAAATTATGTGCTTCTAAGTCAAACTTGTGGGTTTGAGCCCAAGTTTCATCACATGCTAACTGTGGGATCTTCAGCAAGTTAAACCTTGTTTTTTCATCTGTTAATTAGGAATAATAATAGTACTATCTCATAGGGACTTTTTCTGTGTTTCTACATGAGATAATACATGTAAACTTCTGACATAGTATGACTATTTGACATAGTATGTACTATTTTGACATAGTACATGGTAAGTTACAGTAAGTATTAACAGCTGTAAAAAAAAAAAAAAAGACAACACTAAATCTAGCTTTAGGTGGATGTGAAAAACTCTAGAAAGGCTTAGCTTGACCGAAAGTTCCTCACCTCTTTCCTTTCAGAGTTCCTAAATTTTCAGATTATAGGAACCATTTCTTGGTCTCTTGCAGGACTTTAATAAATAAGCAAAACTAATTGAACTGCAAATTTTCTGAGATGTGTGTCATCTTATATCTGGAACATCCTGAAGTTGGAAGAGATCTTAATGACTGTTAATATTTCCATATTTAATAGATGAAACAGTGGAGGACCAAACTGGAAAGTGTAAAAAGGCATTACTTTTGCCACTGAAAAGACATATGCATTAATTCCAGTAAATGTATACTTAATAGCTATGTGGTCATGGCATATCACTTAATTTCTCAAAGCCTCAGTTTACTCATCTGTAAATTGTATAACAATACCTGATATCATGATGATTAAATTAAATTAAATGAGATTATATTTTAAAGCTTTCAGTACAGTTTTGGGCATATATAGGGAAAAGACTTCACAGGTGATGAGAGCAGAAGGGTGGACAGAGAGAACACCAAAACCAAGCTCAGATTCTTTGGGTATACAATGTAAGCAATGGATAAAAAAGAAATAAGAACCACTTACATTACATTTAGAGTTTTCTAGAATGTGTGATCTGTAACTGATGTTGTGCATTGGGTAAGGGAGTATAATTTTTCAATGTCTTCTTCTTCTCCTGCTACCTACTAAATGTCCGTTCCCAACCATTGGAAACACAGACTAACTTCATCTGGTTTTGTATTTCAGTAAGTGCAACCAATTTACTATTTTAAATAAAGAAACAACTTGATATAGGTGTTGGGTGGTATTTCTAACTTGGCCAGGTAAATGCAATAAATTTCGGAAAAATTTTAATGTGAAAGGAGAAAATTGGCTAGTGGTCAATTTTTGCACCTAGGTAACTGGGTACATTCAAGAATTGGAAACAGAGAAGTATTTCCTAAGGTATGGTTTTTAAGATTATAGAGTGTTTACCTTTCAGGGTGGTAAAATCATTAACATTCAGCCAAGGAAAGCATTAGAAAATGGAGCATAAGATATGGTCATGTTGCATGTTCCAGTCAGTGCCATTGGATTGTGAAATGTCCTTAATTTACATTTACAGTATAATCTGGGATCCTGGAAATGGTCCAAAATAGGTATAAATAACCCCATAAGGCCATTAGGATGTAATGTATTTCATAGCTAACTTGTTTTGAGTCCCCACTAATTGTGGAGGGACTCCTGTCAAGGCCATATGGAAACGTAAAACACAGCTGCAAAGGACCTGTCAAGAGGACTGTTTGGAGCCAAACAGCTTAGAATTTCTTTGGAGATCTACCAGGGCTTTGTGGTTTCCTGGTTTAGTGGAAATCCATACCATTTGACCTAGACTTTTCTTAGAGAAGTTTTGAACCTTTTCTGAGAGAAGAAAAGGGCCTCATCATTCAGGGTTTCTTTCAAGCTCTAGCTGAAGAGAATCACTATGGATAGCATGCCTCACATGGATCCTCTTGGCTGTCTTTAAACCTAACTCCACACCAGAGCCCACTTGCAGCCTGTAAACAAATGGAACAGGGCTCAAGAACTCTGAGCCAATAAAGTTCCAGACCAAAAAAAAAAAAAAAAAAAAAAAAGATTGTGAAGTAGGACATAGTTTTTCACCCTCTTCTTATTCTGCTGACTGTGACTCATCTCTCTTCCAAGTTTTTATTCCAGCACCTCTACAGGAATAACATAAGTGAAGTGATGAAAGAGCACACAGTTGAGGTGGGCCTAATTTCCCACTGTCCTTTCAGACTTAAAAGATCCTCACTACTATGATCCTTCACTTTGAAACTGTGCTTGCATACACATACACACACACACATAGTATATGTATACTATTATACATATGCATATGTGTGTGTATATGTGTATGAACACAGACATATATGATACACACACACATAAACTATCCCCTCTTTAAATTGAGGCACCTTAGGATGTCAGGGATGCCAGGTGCTATCGCTGTCTTACATCCAATTAAGGTCAGTAGCGCACAGGAGCTTTGACTTTGTACTGAGACCATGAAATGGACAATTTTAGATCAGAGAGCATTATGAGGTTTCTGGCAGATTTGAGTACACAGTTGTGGTACTCTATAGAAACCTAACGATTCTGACCATGTGGAGTGTGTGTGTGTGTGTGTGTGTGTGTGTGTGTGTGTGTGTGTGTGTGTTTGTCTTTCTGTCTGTCTGTATCTGTTTATTTGAGGGGGAAGCAAACTCGGAAACAATGAAGCATAACAGTAATAGCCCAGGCTTTAAAGTGGGTCAGACCTGGGCTTTCATTCTGATTAATTTTTTATAAACTTGGATAAATTATGTTTTGTATCTATTTTATTCAGAAGTAAAAGGAATAATAGTTTCTGCTTGTAAGAATTGCTATAAGAAATACATTTACTAACAGACATTTCCCAATTTCTGGAACTTTGTAGATACTCAAAATGGCATAAGTGATAAATTGTACATTCAAAAGTCTTGTGTCTGGTGAGATTAATGTCCAAAATTAATGGAGAAATGCTTGTTTTTCTTAATATCACTCCTGTTACCAGGACCCAGGCTAAAATAAATAGTTTCAAAATTAGTTATATAATGGGTTCAATAAGCTTTTAATCACTAACCAGGAAAGCTAAATAATATTTTTTGGCATTGCTTCCATGGGGAAAATTTATTTCCAAATTCTAGCAACTTCTGGGTCACAAAAGATTTTGAAACATCACCTGTTCATAAGTTGGACTTTAATTATTTTTTAAAAATTAAATTCAATATGTTTTTCTTAAAGTAATTATTCTTAAGATGATTCCTTTGGGCTGAATAACTGAGTTGGCTATATACAACTTCACCTTGTCATACCTGTATACCTATGAATAGAAGATAAAATTGAATTCTATACAATTATTTTCCTCCAAGAAAATATATTATACACCATTACATTTTGGCAATTCCTTTGAAGTATTCTCTGTACCCCAACACTATATAAAAAATAAAAGTTTCTCAGAACATCTCTCAAATCTATTCACATTATAATTTTGCTTCTCTAATAGCTTTACTTGTTAACTGGTATGGTAGTGTTAATAACTGGTTTTGAAACCATCATCATAATGACCTGCTGTTTAAAGAATTCATGACAAGTAGAAATAAGTTGCTAAGTTGTTCTACTGCATTGTTTAGTGAGAGAGACTAATCGTTTAGTGAGAGAGACTAATTAAACAGACTGGCCTTATAAAATTTTCCTATTTCTTCCCCCATTAAGTTACTCTGAAAATGGTCTGGGTGTATTGTACAGTAGTGCTAATCAAGTTACAAATAGAAGTACAGTTCTAACATTGTAAGCAATGATTGTCCTATGTGGATTTTTTTAAACCAAATTTTATACTTTACTTAGATTCCCTTAGTTTTTAAATAATGTCTTTTTTCTATTCAAGGGTCCCAGCCAAGATACCACATTACTAAAATTGTTATTTCTCCTTACTTTACTGTTAGCTGTGACAGTTTATATTTTTATTTTCTTGAATTTTTAATTGTTATTCTATTAGAGTTGTCCCAATTTTTCCTCCTTTGCCTTCCTCTGCCCACCCCACTTCCTGCTCCCACAGTCAATCCCCACACCTTTGACGATGTCCATGGGTTACTCATGCATGTTCTTTGACTAGTCCTTTCTTCTTTCTCCACTTAATTTCCTCCCTTGTGGTCATTGTTAGTCTGTTCCATGTCTGTGGTTTTATTTTGCTAGTTAGTTTATTTTTTTCATTAGATTCCTCTTTTGGTGAGATCATGTGGTATTTGTCTTTCAATGCCTGGCTTATTTCACTTAGGATAATATTCTCCAGTTCCATCCATGCTTTAACAAAAGGTAGGAGTTCCTTCTTTCTTTCTGTTGTGTAGTATTCCACTGTGTAAATGTACCACAGTTTTTTGATCCACTCATCTACTGATGGCCACTTAGGTTGTTTCCAGCACTTGGTTATTGTAAATAGCTCTGCTATGTACACAGAAGAACTTAAGTTCCTTAGAATCGACACATTAGGATTCTTAGGGTAAATTACTAGCAGTGGAATAGCCAAGTCAAAAGGCAGTTTCATTTTTAGTTTTTTGAGGAAATTCCATATTGTTTTCCACAGTGGCTGCATCAGTCTGCATTCCCACCAACAGTGCACTAGGGTTCCTTTTTCTCTGCATCCTTGCCAGCACTTGTTTGCTGACTTATGAATAATGACCATTCTGACCAGTATGAGGTGATATCTCATTTTAGTTTTAATTTGCATCTCTCTGTTGACTAGTGATATTGAGCACTTTTTCATATGTCTATGGTCCATGTATATGTCCTCTGTAGAGAAGTCTAGGGAAAGAGTCTATTATGCTCCTTTGCCCATTTTTTAATGGGATTGTTTGTGTTCCTGGTATTGAGTCATATGAGTTCTTTATATATTTTGGAGATCACACCTTTGTTTGATATATCATTGGCAAATATGTTCTCCCATACTGAGAGTTCCCTTTTCATTTTGATGATGGTTTCTTTACCTGTGCAGAAGCTTTTTAATTTGATGTAGACCCATTTGTTTATTTTTCTCCTTTATATCCCTTGCCCTAGGAAATACATTGACAAAAATATTGCTACATAGGATTGCTGAAATTTTACTGCTTATTTTCCTCTAGAACTTTTATGGTGTCATGGCTGATAATTAAGTCTTTTATCCATTTTGAGTTTATTCTGTTATAATGTGTAGGATGGTGGTGTATTTTCTTTTCTTTCTTTCTTTCTTTTTTTTTTTTGTATGCACCAGTCCAATTCTAACAACATTTACTGAAGAGGCTACTTTTACTCCATTGCATGCTCATGCCCCTCTGTCAAATAAAAATTAACCATAGAGAAATAGATTTATTCTTGAGCTCTCTATTCTGTCCCCTTGGACTATGTGTCTATTCTTATACCAGTGTCAGGCAGTTTAATTGCAGCGACCTTGTAGGATAGTTTGGTATTAGGTATTGTGATCCCTCTTACTTTGTTATTCTCAGCATTGCTGAAGCTATACAGGGTCTTTTTTGGTTCTATATAAATTTTTGAAATATTTGTTGTAGATCTGTGAAATATGCCATTAGCATTTTAATAGGAATTGTGCTGAATCTACAGATTGCTTTGGGGAGTATGGACATTTTAATAATGTTAATTCTTCCAATCCATGAACATAGTATATACTTCCATTTATTTGTATTTTCCTTAATTTGTTTCTTCAGTGTTTTATAGTTTTCTGAATGCAGGTCTTTTACCTCCTTGGTTAAATTTATTCCTATACACTTTATTTTTCATTTGCTATAGTAAATGAGATTGTTTTTTCCTAATTTCTCTTTCTGCTATTTCATTGTTGGTGTAATAATTCACAAATCATTAAATATAATACACCACATAAACAAAATGAAAGAAAAATCACACAATCATATCAACAGATACTGAAAAACATTTGATAAAATCCAGCACTAATTTATGATAAAAATACTCAGCAAAGTGGGTATAGAGGGAGCATACCTCAACATAATAAAGGCCATGTATGAGAAAACTATAGCCAACATCATACTCAATGGGCAAAAACTAAAAGCTTTCTACTTAAGATCAGGAACAAGACAAGGGTGTCCACTTTCACCACTCTTATTCAACATAGTACTGGAAGTTCTAGCCACAACAATTAGCTCCCAAAAAGAAATAAATGACATCCAAATTGGAAAGGGGAAATAAAACTGCCATCATTCTTAGATGTATTATAGTGTACATAGAAAACCCTATACTTTCCACCAAAAAACCACTTAATCTAACAAGTTAATTCGGTAACATAGTGAGATACAAAGTCAATGTTCAGAAATTAAGGGCATTTTTGGAGTTGTGTATTTAAATTTTACTTATCCCTTTTGAAATTTGTAGTAGTCAAAAGGATCAAATTATTTGCCCAATTTATATTTAAAATCATGCTAAATACTAGATGCTTTTCCTAATGATCTGAAACAGATTTAGGGGACCATTTAACACTGATGCTATTCTGTTTTGTTCAAAAGAATTAAGCCATGATACAAACCTACCCTAATGACTATAACTGAACAACAATAAATTAATAAGAAAAACACTCCAAGCTGATTTTCATTCTCAAAAATTCCTGTGGATATCTTCATACAATCTCACATCACAGAATTTTTCAGATATATTTCAACTTCATAAGCCATATGTGAAATGAAGTCAGGCAAAAAAAATACATAGTTTGTGTCTTTTTGAGAATTAAGTTTTATAAATGATTTCATAATATATTGTTACAACTAAAATCTTCTGAGTATTTATCAATAGAAAAATTGCAAAGATTTTAAAAAGTATATTCAGGTTAGCAGTAAAATATTATATGCTTCACCTATAATCATAAATATGTGCATAAAACAATTGCCTTTAGTGTGAAGTTCTAATCTTTGTTTCCAATGATTTCTTTTTTATATAATCTTTATTATGTTTTTCCAATTTCCATTTAGTCTCCTTACACCTTCCTCCCCACCCAGCAATCACCTCACTGTTGTCCATGTCCATGACTCCTTTTTTTTTTTGGCTCAATTCCTCCAATCCCTAACTCCCCCAACCCACGATGATCTGTTCTCCATCTATGAGTCTGTCCTTGTTTTGTTGTTAGTTCAGTTTCTTCATTAGATTCCACATATGAGTGAAATCATATAGTATTTGTCTTTCTCTGACTGGATTTTTTCACTTAATATAATGTTCTTGAGGTTCATACATTCTGTTGCAAAGGGTAAAATTTTCTTCATTTTTATGGTGAGTAGAATTGCGTTGTGTAAATATCCAAAAGTTGTTTTATCCACTCATTTATTGATGGACATCTGGGCTGCTTCCATATCTTGTCAATTGTATATAACACTGCAATGAATGTAGGGGTGCTTAAGTTCTTTTGAATTAGTGTTTCGGATTCCTTTGGATATATTGCTAGAAATGGGATCAGTGGTTCAAAAGGCAGATTTTTTAAAAATTTTTTGAGGTATTTTGATACTGCTTTCCACAGTGACTGCACCAGTCTTGATTCCCACCAAGAGTGCAAAAGAGTTCCCCTTTATCCACATCTTCACCAGCACTTGTTTTTTGTTAATTTATTGATAATAGCCATTTTGACAGTTGTGAGATGGTATCTCATTGTGGTTTTTATTTGCCTTTCTCTGATGATTAGTGATATTAAGCATCTTTTCATATGTCTATTTGTCATCTGTCTGTCCTCTTTGGAGAAGTGTCTATTCAGGTCCTTTGCCCATTTTTTTAAATTGGGTTGTTAGCTTTTTGCAGTGTTGAATTTTGTAAGTACTTTATAAATTTTGGATATTGACCCCTTATCAGATGTATCAGTGATATGCTTTCCCATTCTGTAGGTTTTATTTATTTATTTATTTATGTATTTATTATGGTGACAATTTCTTAGCTATGTGAAAATGGTTTAGTTTGATGAAGTCCCATTTGTTTATTTTTTCTTTTGTTTCCCTTGCTTGGGGGGATACATTAAATAAAAAATTTCTATGAGAAATATCTGTAATTCTGCTGCCTATGTTTTCTTCTAGGAGTTTTATGGTTTTGGGTCTAACATATAAGTGTTTCATCCATTTTGAGTTTATTCTTGTGTGTGGTGTATGAAGGTGGTCTAATTTAACTTCTCTGTATGTATCTGTCCAATTTTCCCATCACCATTTATTGAATAGACTCTTTGAATAGCTCATTGTATGTGCATGCATTCTCTGATGAATATTAATTGACTATAAAGATGTGGGTTTATTTCTGGCTTCTTTTCTGTTCCATTGATCTGAGTGTCTGTTTTTTGTTTTGTTATGTTTTTTGTTTGTTTGTTTGTTTCTTGCCAGTACCATGCTGTTTTGATTACTATGACCTTGTAGTATAGTTTGGTATTAGGTAGTGTGATTCCTCAAACTTCGTTCTTTTTCAGGATCACTGTTGCTATGGGGGCCCTTTAGTTTCCATATAATTTTTGAAATGTTTATTCTACTTCTGTGAAATATGTCATTGGAATCTTGATAGGAATTACATTGAATCTATAGATTGCTTTGATTAGTATGGACATTTTAATGATGTTGATTTGTCTTATCCATGAACATGGTATGTGCTTCCATTTATTTGTATCTTCAATTTATTTCTTCAGTGTCTAATAATTTTCTCAGTACAGACTTTTTAATTCCTTGCTTAGGATTATTCCTAGGAACTTTACTCTTTTTGAAACGATGGTGATTGAGATTGTTTTCTTAATTTCCCTTTCTGTTGGTTCATTATTAGCATATAAAAATGTGACTGATTTCTGAATATTAATTTTGAATCCTGCTACCTTGCTGAATTTATTTATCTGTACTAGTTGTTTCTTGGTAGAACCTTTGGGGTCCTCTATGTACATTATCAAGTCATCTTCAAATACTGACACTGTTACTTCTTCATTTCCAATTTGGATGCATTTTATTTCTTCTTCTTTTCTGATTGTTGTGGTTAGGGCTTCCAGGACTATGTTGAATAAAGGGGGTGAAAGCATACATATTTGTCTTGTTAGTGATCTTAAAGGGAAACCCTTGTAGCTTTGGCACATTGAGTATGATGCTGGCAGTGGGTTTTGCATAGATGGTTTTTATTATGTTTAGGTACATTCCTTCTATTCCCACTTTTGTAAGAGTTTTTATCATATATGTGTGCTAGATTTTATTAAATGCTTTTCTGAATCTATTAATATGATTTATATGGTTTTTATCCTTCATTTTGTTTATGTGGCAAATCATATTTGTTGATTTGTTGGTGTTGTACTAACCTTGCATTCACAGGAAAAAACATCCCTCTTGATCATGGTGTATGATATTTTTGATACACTGCTGTATTCAATTTGCTAATATTTTGTTGAAAATTTTAGCATTTATGTTCATCAGGGATATTGGCATGTATTTTTCTTTATTTGTAGTATTTTTATTTGGTTTTGGAATTAGGATGGTGCTGGCCTCATAAAATGAGTTTGGGAGCTTTTCTAGTTGAATGTTATGAAATAGTTTGAATGTTTACTAAAATTCACCTGTGAAGTCATCTGGTCCATGGCTTTTGTGTGCTGGAAGTTTTCTGATTGCTGCTTTCATTTCATTAGGTATAATATATCTATTCAGATTCTCTGATTCATCCTGATTTATTTTTGGAAGATTGCATGTCTCTAGAAATTTATCCATTTTATCCAGTTTGATCAGTTTTTTGGCATATAGCCTTTCATAATATTTTCTTACAATCTTTTTTATTTCTTTGGTGTTAGTTGTTATTTCTCCTCTTTCATTTCTGACAATTTATTTAGTTCTTTTTCCCTTTTTTCTTGATAAGTCTGATTAAAGGTTTGCCAATATTGTTTACCTTTTCACTGAACCAGCTCTTGGATTTGCTGATATTTGTATCATTTTTTCAGACTTTTTAAATTTCTGCTCTAAACTTTATTATCTCTTTCCTTATATTCACCTTAGTTCTGTTTGTTGTTCTTTTTCAAGTTCCTTTAAACATAAAGTTGGATGTGTTTTGAGCTTTTTCTTGTTTTTTGTGATAAGCCTGTAATGCTATGTAATTTCTTTTTAGGATTACTTTCATAGTGCCCCACAGATTTTGAGTTGTGTGTCCTCATTTTTATTTGGTTCAAGGTATCTTTTGATTTCTCCCTTGACCTCATTGATGACCTATTCATTGTTTAATAACATGTTATTTAACTTCTGTGTCTTTTTGTGTTTTACAGTGTTCTTGTGATTGATTTCTTTTTTCTTTGCATTGTGGTGAGAGAAGATGCGTGATATTATTTCAATATTCTTAAAATATTTGAGACTAGTTTTGTGTCCTAACTTGTGGTCTATCCTAGAAAATGTTCCATGTGCACTTAAAAAGTATGGCCATCATTAATACATCAACAAACAACAAGTGCTGGTGAGGTTGTGGAGAAAAGAGAACCCTAGTATGCTGTTGGTGCAAATGCAGACTGGTACAACCATTGTAAAAAGAAGTATGGAATTTCCTCAAAAAAACTAAAGATAGAACTGCCTTTTGATCCAATTATCCCACTGCTGGGACTATACCTTAATAATTCTGAAACATCAATTCAAAAGAACCTATGCACTCCAATGTTCACAACAGCATAATTTACAATAACCAAGTGCTAGAAACAGCCAAAGTGCTCCTCAGTAAAGGAGTGGATCAAAAAACTGTGGTACATTTGTACAATGGAATACTATGCAGCAGACAGAAAGAAGGAGCTCTTACCCTTCACAAAAGCATGGATGGAACTGGAAAGCATTATGCTAAGTGAAATAAGCCAGGCCGTGAGAGACAAATACCATATGATCTCACCTACAAGTGGAACTTAGTCGAAAAAACAAGAAAGTGAACAAAATAGAACCAGAGACATGGAAATAAACAACAAACTGAGACTGACCAAAGGGCAAGGAGGAGAGAGATAACATGGTAAAGAAGGGGAAGGGGAAAGCACAGGAACATCATTAGAGAACTCATGGGCACAGACAATGGGGAGTGATAAACTGTGGGAATGCAGGGGGCATGGTGTAGGGGTGAGCAATGAGGAAGGCGGGACAACTGTAACTTAACAAAAAAAAAAGTATGCATATTCTGTTGTTTTGGGGTAAAATGCTCTGAAGCTATCAATTACCTACATTTGATCTAGTGTGTCATTTAAAGATGCTTTCTCCTTGTTGTTTTTCCGCCTGGAAGATCTATACATTGAAGTCAATGAGGTGTTAAAATCCCCAACTCTAACTGTATTTCTGTGGATCTCTCTGTTTATGTCCATCAAAATTTGTTTTACATACTTAAGTGCTCCTATGTTGTGTGCATAAATGTTTATAAGGGTTGTATCTTCTGGTTGGATTGTCCCCTCTTTGATTATATAGTGTTCTTCTTTGCCTCTTTCTATAGCCTTGGTTTTAAAGTTTGTTTTGTCAGATATAAGTACAGCTACCGCCACTTCTTTTTTTTCCCATTTTGCAGGAAATATCTTTTCCAACCATTTACTTTTAGTCTGTGTGTACCTTTCAATCTGAGATGGGTGTCTAGGAGGCAGCATATATATGGGTGTTTTCTTTTTTTTTTTTAATTTTTTTATTGTTCAAATACATTTGTCTCCATTTTCCTGCCACCACTTTCTCCTGCCCCACCCACCCTCACCTCCCACCCTCAATCCTTCCCCACTTTGGCTTTGTCCATGGGTCCTTTATACAGGTCCCTTGATTTGACCCTTCCCTTTCTGTTGTTTTCTTATCTATTCAATTACCCTCTGTCTTTTAGTTGGATCATTTAAGCCCTTTACATTTAAAGTGACTATTGATAGATAGGAATGTAGTGCTGTTTTATTATTAGTCTGTTTTCCTCTAGGTTTTTTTTTCTTTCTCTTTTTTTCTTCATAAAGCAAGTCTTTTAACATTCTTTATAGTAGTGGTTTGGTGTTAACAAACTTCTTTAGCTTTTGCTTGTCTGGGAAGCTCCTAATTTCTCCTTAGATTTTAAATGATAGGTTTGTTGAGCAAAGTAGCCTTGGTTGTAGGTCCTTGCTTTATATCACCTTGAATACTTCACTCTAGTCTTTTCTGACCTTAAATGTTTCTGCTGAGTAATCATATTCCAGTCTAATCAGTCCTAACCTTGGAAGGTACTGCCTACTTTTCTTTTGCAGCTTTTAGGATTCTCTCCTTGTTTTTAAGACTTGTCATTTTAATTATGATGTGTTTAGGTATAGACCTCTTTGGGTTCAACTTGTTTTACATTCTCTGAGCTTCTGGATTTGTGTGACATTTTCCTTCACCAGATTAGGGAAGATTTAGATTATTATTTCTTCAAATATGTTCTCAACCCCTTGCTCACTCTCTTCTCTTTCTGGTATTTCCATGATGTGGATACTCATGCTTCATATTGTCCAAGATGTTTCTTAAGCTTTCTTCATTTTTTTTAAATTATATTTTCTTTTTGCTGCTCTGCCTGATTGTGTTTTTCTACCTTGTCTTCCAAAACACTGAATCAGTCCTTTGCTTCATCTAAGGTACTGTTTATCCTTCCAGTGCATTATTTATTGCAGATATTGCATTCTTAATTTCTGACTGGTTCTTTTTTATGGTTTCCATATGTTTTTTCATGCTGTTAAGTATCCTTATAGTCATTAATCTCTCTCTCTGATAAATTGCTTGCCTCTGTTTCATCTGTGCAATTTTTTGTTCTTTCATTTGGGGTTTGTTTCTTTGTCTTTCCATTTTGGCTACTTCTTTGCATTTTCTACCTTAGTTGTTAAAGTAATCAATTGTTAAAATGATCAGTTTTTAATCTACTCAAACTGTGATCAGCAGCCAAACTTAAGCACCATAGTGTGGGGCAGAATAATTCCTGCAAGTGGGCTATTGCTTCCCCTCAGGCTGATGCCATTCAGAGAGGAGTGCTCTGCCTGGTAAAGATGGCTTATACAATGTGGGGAATGCCCTACGATAGGGATCCTGATACTTGTTCCTTCAGTTCCTTCAGTCCTAAGGCCACCAGCTGCAGATTCTCCTCAAGTGTTTCTCGTCCACTCTTCTTTCCCTCTGTCACAGCCCAAGGTAAGTGGTTGCAGATGAATTTTTTTTTTTTTTTGCATTGGCCCTTGAAGAAGCTCTCAGGATCTCCAGCTCTCTCTCCCTAGTTGACAGAAACTCTACTGCTTTTCACAGTTTGATGTTATCTGGGTCCCTTCCTGGCTCTCTTGCTGTCAGCTGGGGAGCCCAGCTTGGGATCTGACCCCACACTTCTCAGAGAAAGCCTCCCAGCTGCTGAAATATCCCCCTAGAACTTCAGCTACTACCCGTGGAAGCCCAGCCAGCCCTCTTGCCCCACATCCTCACTCCCTACCAGTCTTGCTGTAGTGAAGTTTTTCTTCTGTCTGACCTTGGTTACAAGGCTTCTCTCCAGCTTATGTTCAGTTGGTTATTCTGGATGATTTCTCTACAGTTAATTATAACTCCATATTGGTTCTGAGAGGACCTTAATGTAGCTTTGACTTACTCCTCCACCACCTTGGATCCAATTGTGATCACTTCTTAATCAAAATAAAAAGTTATCTGCTCCCTGAATACCCCCCTTTAGAGTCCTTTTTATTTGAAAGGAGTATGGCCCTTGGAACTTTTGAGATTCCTCAATGTACAATTTTCATAGTCTCAGAGCTGGGTTTCTAGGTCAGCTGGATGCTGCCTCACTGCCCAGTAGTAGTGGCTAGACATGCCGGAGAGCAGGAGTGCTTTGGAAAAAGGGTTCAATGCACACACAATTGAATGCATGCAGGAATAAGACCACCCAGAACTCAAGTTGTCTGATTCTAAGTTCAAACTTATCTTCAACTCCTGTTGATTTAGGAGTCACTTGCTATAATAATTCAGACCCAAGGAAACCTTTGGGACTAGGCACCCAGAAGCCTGAGTGATGGCAGAGCTTCATTTCTCCATCTCCTAGACCTGTTGAAACCCTCCAGGAAGCCTAGGTGCAGCTCACTGCTAGGGCCTATGGGACTTGGGCAGTTCTGTCCCTGCTGTCTCAGGTTTGTGCAAAACAGAGTTTATTTAATCTTGTCTTGTGCTATGGTTTAACTTCTTGCATGATGTTTAACACATTAAATATTTATTGAATTAACACACATTGAATTTTGTTTTCTGAATTTAGACTTGACTGTAAAGTCTTATGCTGCCTTGTTAAAAGTGCGGCGGAGATCACCACCTTCAACAATGTACCTTCATCTCAGCAGTATTTGACTTTTGTACCTAACTCCTGAAATCCCAGATTGTGTCCCATCTTCTTCATTTGCTTGTTCCTTGCTTTTTGGTTCTCAACTTGTCCTTCCAAGCACCATATTGCTCTTGTACTAATCTCCAACCATAGACTATCTTTATGAGTTCTTCTTACTTTATCTTCTTAGGATTTCTTGGTAATGACCTTTGCTCTATTTAATCAGAGATCCAAAAGCCCACAACCAGAAGAGCCATCTTGGTACAGATAATCTTCTCCTTGCCCACTCCATCTATCTCAGTAGTAGGATTGAAAGAAAATAAGATGGTCTTTGTACTGTAAGCTTCCTAAATCAGTTGGACTATTTTCCTTGAATATATGTCTATTTGCATTATCCCTGAATCTACTTATTGTAGTCTGTTACTTGCTTAGGACAAATAGCTGCTGGATATTTTCTAGCATTTAGTATTGAAGGAAAAATGAACAAGAATGTGAAATTAATAAGCTGCTTGTGATTGATAATAACAGTAAAAGTAAATTATATTAAAGAAATCGACAGAGACAAGAGGGAAGGAGGGAGGGGGGCAGGGAAAAGGAAGGGAAGGAGAAAGTCAAGGAACATATAGCAAGGACTCATGGACAAAACCAAAGGGGAAGAGATGAGGGAGGGAAGGAGGGAGGGGACAAGGGAAAGTGGTGGGGGGGAGGCAGAGACAAATGTATTTGAAAAAATGAATTAAAATAAAATTAAAAATAAAGATAATGTCTCCTATTTAAAGAGTTTTTGTCAAATCTACATAGAATCACTTCAAAGTAACAAAGATCTTAAAGCTAATTTATAAATTGTGTTAGTTGAACATCATCCAAATTAAAAACTTTGGCCCTTCAAAAGACACAATCAAGACAGTGAAAAAATAACTCAGAATGAGAGAAAATATTTTCAAATTATATATCTAATAAGTGACTTGTATTCAGATGAACTCTCACAACTCAATAATAAAAAAGACAACTCAATTTAAAAATTGTCAAAGGATTTGAATAGACTTTTCTCCAAAGATATATTAATGACTAATAAGCTCATTAAAAAGTATTCAACATCATTAATAACTAGGAGAATGCAAATCAAAACCACAATAAAGTATCACTTCACACACACTAGAATAACCATACTTAATAAGACAAAAAATAAGTGTTAGGGAAGACAAGAAGAAATTAAAATTATAAAATTGTTATAAACCCAACAATTTAACTTCTAGGTATCTACCCAGGGGAAATGAAAACATATGTCTACACAAACATTTGCATGTAAATGTTCACAGAAGCACTATCCACAAGAGCCAAAAAGTAAAAAAGTCAAATGCCCATCAACTGGCAAATTAATAAATGAAGTCTGGAAAAACAATATAAAGGAAATACTGATTTACTGTACAGCATTGATTACCTTGAAAAACATGCTCCTCGAAAGAGTTCAGACACAAAAGAACACATATTTCATGATTCCCTTTGTATGACATGTCCAGAATAGGCAAATAAATAAAGACAGAAAAAAGGTTAGTAACTGCCTAGGATGGAGATAAGAATGAGGAATGGCACTAATGGAAACAAGGTTTCTTTTTTGGGTGTTGGAAATATTTTTAAATTTGACTTTGGTAATGGTTGCACAACTTTGTAAATACTATATATATACTAAAAATAATTGATCATTAAAATGGGTGAATTTGTGGTATATAAATTGTACCTCAATAAAGCTGTTAACTTAAAAATTATGTTATTGATTCTTCATGAGGACACAAATGTTTTATGATACATAGATATAAACTTCTGTAGACCCATTGTAGTTTAGGGTTCATGGAATTTGTAAGTTTAGAAATAAAGGTCTGTTTCTCCTGAAATTTAGGGAAAAAATAAAATTGAAAGATTGTATTGTGTTTTAGATGAGGTTAGAGTAAGAAAGCCACAAAAAATAAATATAGGTAGCACATAAGGTTCCATATAATGAGTTGTATTATAACATGTTTTACATACATGGTATTGGATAAGCTTCAAAAATATTTAAGTAACTTTCCATGAATTTTATAGCTAATCCTACTGTAAGTAATATGTTTGATTCCCTTCTTCAAAGTATGTTAATTCAAAGACTGAACAACTTTTACTCAATACTTTTTATTATTATTTTAATAGGCAATGTGGATATTAACTTCACCTCTTTGCATAAGTGTAAAATGTTAACTTTTAAAAATAGCTAATACTTATTGATTACTTGCTGTATGCCAGCTATTGAATGTGGTGTAGTGGTTTGAATCCATTTCCTCATTTGATGTGTTACAATTGATGTAAATATTTACTCTTCTAACTTGGTTTAATAGCACTTCTTTTAGACATTTTCTGCTCTTTTTTCTCTACTTCACTACTCTTTCCCTCACCCACTTTCAATCCAAATTATTCAGCTGCTGATCATACTATTCATGTCTCAGAGTCTCATTTTTTTAAATAAACAGGTATTTTGTTCACAATGATCTTCTTTTAGCTAAAAAAATAATTTAACATGCAAAAAAACATATCCTATCAGATTTTGTGCTGAATTTTGACTGAATTTAGTCAACATGTTCAAGTGGTTTGTATATGTAAACCTGTCTTAAAGAAATGTGAGCTGATAGGGAGGAATCTTTGATTTGAAGTGATAGATTCCATGAGTATAGAATCTTTTGTGAATAAATATATAACAGAGAATGAAAGAAAGAAAATATTTTGCAAAAGGTATGGGTGAAGGGTGGGAAAAAAATGTAGCATAAAATGAAGACTTTTGAGGTATGCCTCAGTGCCTTGCAATAATAATTTGTATGTGAAGAAGACCCACTCTTCAAGTTAATGGATCCCTAACTAGTCTCTGATAAAATAGACTAAACCTTCTTTGGAGGAATTATTGTGGCCTATCATGCCAATGATTTGCATGTTAGTTACTCTCCTATATGCTTACATCAACAGGTAGCCCAATAGGCTTCCACTGAGTTCTTTTTCATTTGCTTTTTAAATGTATCCTCCCCTCCCTTCCTTTTATAGTAGTATTATGAAGAATTGGCCAAAAGGTGTGCAAGATGATTTTAAAGTGTTTGGTAAACTAACAAAAGCATTAAATTTGGAAATAGTGCCTTAATATTTACTGAGTCTGCCTAGAAAATGTTCCACATGCAGTTAAATACTAATCCAATTTGATAATAGGGTTGTTATTTGGATTTTAATACAAATCATTCAACCCAATCTACCAAGTTTCTTTTTCCCCTGATATATCAATTTTTGCTGTGATTAGTGTAAACAGAATAGTGAGTTTGACAGTATGTTTGTAAAACCAAATTGCTTAAAAATGAAAATGAATTATAGCAAATTTAATATCATAGAAGTTATTAAAACCTTATTAAAAATAAAAGACAGTAGATAATGTTATAATACATTTAAAAATGTAGAGGAGAACTAGACATATATTGACTACATTGAAATAAAGAAATGATTCCAGGATCTAAAAATATTACTTTGTAACTTTTAAATGTAACATTTATTTAAAAGTAGTTATAAGATGATATCAAGTATCTTAATATTTCTAACATGTTTTGGCATGCTTTGGCATGCTTTGACTTTTGCTGGTCCCAATTATTGTATATAAGATATCTGGTGATTTTTTACAAATGTAAAATCTATGATCTATAAGAAATACTGAAGAATTGCATTTCTAGTATTTGTATTGAATTATACACTATTTCACTTGATTTGCTCTCTAGATAAAGGGAGGAGTACTGAGAGATGCTTAACATTCCTTGTCAAGAAAGAAGAATGGAACAGAAAAAAAAAGTTGGAAACATTTAGCACTTTGTTCCCCATAACATTTTTAAAAAAAAATAAATAAAAAACCAAATGTAAACATTACTCTGTTGAACAATAGTGGGCACAGATGGTCAGGTGAGTGACTGCAGGTTGGTGCTCTGGCCTCACAGCTAGTCACTTTTAGTTGGGCAACAGATTCATCTTCTGATAGATGTCACTTCTGAATGATTTGATTTCAAAATATGGAAGTCTCTTGCCCCATTTCATTCTTTCTCTCACTTAAACCTTCCAGACATAACACTTCCAAACATATACTGGAACTATCAATTTACACTTTAAATTACCTTTTTTAAAAATTAAGATTATTGGGGTGACATAAGTTAATAAGATTGTAGAGGCTTTAAGTGTACATTGCTGTGATATATGATATGTATATTGCACTGTGTGCCTACCACCTAAGGTCAAATCATCTTCTCTCACCATACATTTGGCCCCCTTTACCCTTTAATATTCCCTACCCCCTTCCCTCTGGTAACCACTATACTGTTGTTTATATCTATGAGTTTCAGTTTTATATCATAGATATGAATGAAATCACATGCTTCCTAGCTTTTACTTATTTTGCTTAGCATGACAATCTCAAGATCCATCCATGCCATCATAAATGGCAGTATTTCATCTTTTCTTATGACTAAGTAGTATTCCATTGTAAATAGGTACCATATCTTCCTTATCCAATCATTTATAGAAGGATACTTTGGTTGTTTCCATGCTTTGGCCACCATGAGTAATGCTGCAATAAACATAGGGGTGTATATATCTTTGCAAATAAATGTTTTCATATTTTTATGTAGATACCCAGAGGAGGGGGCTACTGGGTCATTGGCAACTCTATTCTTAAATTCTGAGGAGCCTCCATACTGTTTTCCATAATAGTTGTACCAATTTACATTCACACCAGCACTGAATGAGGGTTTCTTTTTTTTTTTTTCTTTTGACAGCCTCTCTAACACATGTTATTTCTTGTCCTCTTGATAATAGCCATTCTAACTATGTGAGGTGGGATCTCATTGTAGTTTCTTTTTTTATATATATTTAAACACATTATTTTTCTGAATGAGTAGAAAAAACATTTGGAACATTATAAACCAAAATGTTTACAGTAGTTACTTTGGTTTTGATTCACATTTTATTTCCTCCAATCCCAGCTTTATTGAGATATAATTGAATATAACATCGTGTAAGTTTAAGGTGTACAATATGACTTGATATCTGTATGCATTGTGAACTGACTACCACAATATGATTAGTTAACACATCCATCACCTCACACAGTAACTTTTTATTGTATGTGTGTGTTTGGTGAGCGCATTTTAGATCTACTCTCTTAGCAATATTCAAGTGTACAATACAGTAAGGTTAATAATAGTCACCATGCTGTACATTAGATCCCCAGAACTTATTCATCTCTGTCATCTCTGGGGGATAACAAAGTCATTGTAGTTTCGATTTGCATTTCCCTAATAGATAATGAAGTTGAGCATTTTTTTCATTTATTTGTTGGCTATTTGTATATCTTCTTGGAAGAAGTGTCTGTTCAGGTCCTCTGACCATTTTTTAATTGGATTGTTTGTTTATTTGGTGTTGAGTTGTATTGAGTTTGTAATACATTTTAGATATTAACTTTTTGTTGAAGCTGTTGTTTGCAAATATTTTCCTCCAGTTAGTTGCTTGCCCTTTTGTGTTCTTGGCATTTCTTTTGTTGTGCAAAAGTTTTTTATTTGATATAGTCTAATCCATTTTATTTGCCTTTGCTTCCTTGCCTTTGGGGTCAAATTCATAAAATCATCTCTATGACCAAGGTCCATAAGTTAAGTACTTATGTATTCTATGTAATTTATTGTTTCTAATCTTATGTGTAGGTCTTTGATCCATTTTGTATTCATTTTTGTACATGGGGACAAACTGTAGTCTACTTCTATTCTTTCACCTTTTCTCAAAACAGTTTTCAAGACAACATGTAACACAAATACTATAGAACTTGTATGTTAAAACTCAGTATTTCACAAACCAAATAACTTAAGTGACACTTAATGTTGATTCCACAGACAAAACGTCTTATCAGCATCTTTAGCTTCAACTAGTTGGCTCAATATTCATGAGAGTGGTAATTAATTTTTATACAACCATAAACAAACCAATATCATTATAAAGAAATAATGCCTGAAATTTAGTATCCTTAGAAAAAAATAGACATAACAATCCTCTAATTATTTTTAAAAGATGGAGGGAGATTAAAGATCTTAAAAATAATTTAAAGAGGAACTGGGGAGAATAGGAATGTCAGACTTCTGAGGTAGCAAGACCCATAGACAGATACTCAGTTGTTTCTTGTCATCCACCTGCTCCATGGTCGCTTCCTGTATGTGCTCTGAGCAGTAACTGAACCCACAACTTTGATGGTGGTGATGAACTATGTTAGCTTTTTCTTTTCTGGGAAGCTCTTTATCTGTCATTTGATTCTAAATGATAGCTGTGCTATGTAGAGTAATCTTGTTTTTAAGTCCTTGCTTTTCATCACTTTAAATACTTTGTGTTAGTCCCTTCTGGCCTGGAAATTTCTGTTGAGAAATCAGCTGACAGTGTCATAGGAGTTCCCTTGTAGGTAACTGTTTTTCTCTTGCTGCTTTTAAGATTCTCTCTTTGTATTTAACCTTTGGTGTTTTAATTATGGTGTGCCTTGATATAGGTCTCTTTGGATTCATCTTTTTTGAGACTGTCTGTACTTTCTGGGTTTGTATGTCTATTTCCTTCTCCAAGGAAGTTTATCACTATTATTTCTTCAAATAGGTTTTTTAATTCCTTGCTCTCTCTCTTCTGCCAGCATTTCTGGCTGGAAGACAGCTGACTTTCCAGCCCTCATCCTGAAGCCAGATGATTCAATTCTTCCCCATATATCCCTGGTGCCTTTCAAGTGGCTTCGGCACTGGATCTCAGAGCAAGTGAATCCATTAACAAGAGAGTCTGTCAGGGAGTAAATCTATGCATGGGCCCTTTAAGAGGAACTACTCTTAAGGTAGTTCCCCTTAAAGCCCCTAGCAGGGACTCCAGCAGCCCCTTACCTTACTCAGTCACAATCTCAACTGGTTATGGCTATGGGGACTTTTGTTTTTGGCACTGGAACCCTGGACTGGGGGTCCTGGGATAGGTCTGGGACTCCTCGGTCTGCACAGGGACCTCTGCATCTGAGATATTCCTCCCAATTTTTACCTACCACATGTGGGTTGGGATCACCTCATTCTGCATCTCAGTCCCTCCTACCAGTCTCAACTTTGCTTCTTTTCTTTTAATTTATTTTTTTTCAAATACATTTGTCTCTGCCTACCCCCACCACTTTCCCCTGCCCCCTCCCTCTCTCCTTCCCTCAATCCTTCCTCACTTTGGCTTTGTCCATAAGTCTTTGCTACATGTTCCTTAACTTGACCCTTCTGTTACTTTTCCCCACTATTTTGTGCATAAAGCTGCAGCCTTCCTTATGTGTTGGATGTGACATGCTAAAACGCCTAAGACATAATAAGGCACTTCCTGCATCACTTCCCAGAGTCTTAGAGTATCTGCTTGTTGCCCTTTTGTATGTGAAGTTAAATCCGAGTGTTCTCAAACACTAGTACCCTTACATACCCCTGAGTTTCCAGTGAAAAAATAGTACTGACTTCCCACTCCAGACATGCTAATTCAATAGATTTGTTTTTGGCCCCCTGAAGTAGCATTTATAACAAGTACAAGGTGATTTTCACAGAGGAGGTCTGTGAACCACATTTTAGGGTGTGCTGTTAGTATTTAAATTTGTGTCTTTTGAGCCAATTGACTATTGATTAACACCCTGGCTTTCATACTTTCATTATTGAATTTCTTGACATGTTAAAAATAATTATTTTTTACTGATTAGGCATTTGCACATGATACCTTAAGCTTGGAATTGCTGCTCCCCTCTTCTCTAACTAATGTGACTTTCTGTTTAGGTTTTAACTTAGAGTCCATGTCTTTCTGGAAGTCTTTTGTGCCTCACCCTGCACCTCACTGAGCACACATTTACTATATCATGCAGTCACAGTAGTCTTGACTTATCTGAAAGTGATAGATCCAAGACCTCAGTGGATGCCTGAAACCACGGGTAGTACCGAACCCTTTGATATATGTTTTCTGTTCAAGTTTTCCACCCACGAAATTAATGACTTTTCCATCTTTGCTAAGAACTTATCCTCACTATGACTGTAACTTTTGCAATTTAAGATGACAAGAAAAAACTAGCCAGAATTCCTTTTTTTTTCTTCATAATTTCAATGATAGAAGATTCTTCCTTCTCAAAGATTTTAGTAACTTCAGTGTATGGATTTTTTCATTCATTATTAAGTCAAGGGCTTTATCACTTAAAGGAAGCACTTTCTGGCTTCTCTTTGGCATATTGGAATTGCTAGCATCACTTCTCTTTCCCTTGGGGCCTTTGTTAAGTAAAATAAGGGTTACTTGAACACAGGCACTGTGATAATATAACAGTCTATCTGACAACCCAAGGGGGCTATGAAGTGACTTATGGGCAGAGAATATTAGTATGGAAATGCAAAGAAAGAGATGATTCATATCCTGGATTGGATGGTGGGATAGGATGGCTCAAGATTTCATCATGGTACTCAGAACTGTATGCTATTTGAAATGTATGAACTGTTCAAGAATTTTTCATTTACCATTTTCAGGCAATGGTTTACTATAGGTAACTAAAACACTGGAAAGCAAAACTTCAGACTGCATTGTTTTATATAATTGCCCACCTTTCCCATTTTCTTGTATGCCCTCTGATAGCAGGCACTCTATCTTATTTATTATGATCTAGTACAATATTTGGAAATTTGTGGGCACTCAATATATATTTGTTAAATGATGAATGAGTAATGATTTAATGAGTATCAATTGCTATATATTTAAATAACTATTACATCTTCATAAGGATCACTATTAGCTGAAAACATTCACTTCTATATACATTCAACACATTTGTTTAATGCCTGTTTAAAACCATCATGTAAATTTCAACGTTATGTCCCATTACTTTCTTTTTTTATTCTGCCTTCCCCCCACAACTCTCCCTTGCCCCCTCCCGCTCCCTCCCTCAACCGTTCCTCTTCGGTTTTGTCCATGAGTCCTTATTATACGTTCCTTGACTTGCCCTTTCCCTTCCTTTTCCCCTACCCCTCCACCCTCCTTCGCTCTTGTCTCTGTTGGCTTCCTTTCCTTTCAGTGTTGCTGGTCTTATTTTCCTTGCATCTTTGTATTGTTGGTTAGGTTCCACTTATAGGTGATCATATGGTATTTGTCTTTCGCCCCCTGGCTTATTTCGCTTAGCATAATGCTCTCTAGTTCCATCCACGCTGTTGCGAAGTGTGGTAGTTCTTTTCTTCTTTCTGCTACATAGTATTCCATTGTGTAAATGTACCATAGTTTTTTGATCCAATCATCTACTAATTGGCATTTAGGTTGCTTCCAACACTTGGCTATTGTTAATTATGCTGCTACATTACGGTGCATAGGTTCTTTTGAATTGGCATTTTGGGATTCTTAGGGTATAGTCCCAGCAGGGAAATCACTGGATCGAAAAGCAGTTCCATTTTCAGCTTTTTGAGGAAATCCCCACTGTTTTCCACAACAGCTGTACCAGTCTGCATTCCCACCAACAGTGTACTAGTGTTCCCTTTTCTCCACAGCCTCACCAGCACCTGTTGTTTGTTGATCTGTTTATGATGGCCCTTCTGACCGGTGTGAGGTGGTACCTCATGGTGGTTTTGATCTGCATTTCTCTGATGGCTAGTGATACCGAGCATCCTTTCAAATGTCTCTGGGCCCTCTGCATCTCTTTCTTGGAAAAGCATCTGCCCAGGCCCTTTGCCCATTTTTTGATTGGATCGTTTGTCATCTTGGAGTGGAGTCGAGTGAGTTCTTTATATATCTTGGAGATCATACCTCTATCTGATGTATCATTAGCAAATATATTTTCCCATATAGTTGGCTCCCTTTTCATTTTGCTGATGTTTTCATTAGCCGTGCAGAAGCTTCTTATTTTGATGAGGTCCCTCGTATTTATTCTTTCCTTTATGACCCTTGCTTTAAGAGACATATCGGTTAAAAACTTGCTGCATGGGATATCTGAGAGTTTCCTGAGAAGGTTCTCCTCTAGGACTCTTATAGTGTTAAGACTTATATTGAAGTCTTTTATCCATCTTGAGTTAATTTATGTGTATGGTGTCAGCTGATGATCCAATTTCAATTTTTTGCATGTAGCCGTCCAGCTCTCAGGACACCATTTGTTGAAGAGGTTATTATTGCTCCATTTTAGGCTTCTGCCCCCTTTGTCAAATATTAGATGTCCATAGAGACCTGGGTTTATTTCTGGGATTTCTATTCTGTTCCACTGGTCTATGGGTCGGTTCTTGTGCCAGTACCAGATTGCTTTGAGTAGAGTGGCTTTGTAGTATAGTTTCAAGTCTGGTATTGTGATCCCTCCTACTTTGTGTTTCTTTCTCAAAATTGCTGCGGCTATTCGGGGTCAATTATGGTTCCAGATAAATTTTTGAAATGTCTGTTCTATTTCTGTGAAATATGTCATTGATATCTTAATAGGGATTGCATTGAATCTATAAATTGCTTTAGGTAGTATGGACATTTTGATGATGTTAATTCTTGCAGTCCATGAGCACAGTATATGCTTCCATTTATTTGTTTCTTCCTTAATTTCTTTCTTCAATATTGAATAGTTTTCTGCATACATGTCTTTTACCTCCTTGGTTAAATTTACTCCTAGATACTTTATTTTTCTTGTTGCTATATCAAGTGGTATTTTTTTTTCTGATTTCTTCTTCTCCTATTCCATTGCTAATGTACAAATATGCCTTTGATTTCTGAATATTGACTTTGTATCCTGCTGTTATGCCAAATTCACTTATTAGGTTGAGGAGTTTTTTGGTAGAGTCTACAGGGTTTTCTATGTACAGTATCATGTCATCTGCAAACAATGATAGCTTTACGTCCTCCTTTCTTGTTTGGATGCCTTTTATTTCTTTTTCTTGTCTGACTGCTGTGGCTAAGACCTCCAATGTGATGTTGAAAAGAAGTGGTGAAACTGGACATCCTTGTCTTGTTCCCGATCTTAGTGGGAAAGCTTTCAGTTTTTGCCCTTTGAGTATGATGTTGTCTGTAGGTTTTTCATATATGGCCTTTATTATGTTGGGGAATGCCCCCTTTATTTCCATTTTTCTGAGTGTTCTGATCATAAATGGGTGCTGTACCTTATCAAATGTTTTTTCTGCATCTATCGAGATGATCATGTGGTTTTGACTTTTATTTATGTGATGTGTTATGTTTATTCACTTGCGTATATTGAACCATCCCTGCATCCCTGGGATGAATCCCTCTTGATTATGGTGGATAATCTTTTTAATGTATTGCTGGATGCAGTTTGCCAATATTTTGTTGAGAATTTTAACATCTATGTTCCTCAGTGATATTGGTCTGTAGTTTTCTTTCTTTGTAGGGTCTTTATCTGGTTTTGGGATTAGTGTGATGCTGGCCTCATAAAAAGAGTCTGGGAGTTTTCCCTCTTCTTGGATTTTTTGGAATAGTCTGAGAAGGACAGGGGTTAGCTCTTCCTTAAATGTTTTGTAAAATTCTCCTGTGAATCCGTCCAGCCCTGGGCTTTTGTGTGCCGGGAGTTTCTTGATTACTGCTTCAATTTCCCAAGCTGTTATTAGTCTGTTCATGGTTTCTGTTTCTTCCTCCTTCAGTGTTGCAAGATTACACTTTTGTAGAAATTTGTCCATTTCATCAAGGTTTTCAAATTTCTTGGCATATAATTGTTCATAGTAGTTTCTGACAATCCTTTGTATTTCTGTGGTATCAGTTGTTATTTCTCCTTTCATTTCTGATATTATTAATTTGGGTCCTCTCTCTTTTTACTTGATGAGTCTGCTTAAAGGCTTGTCAATTTTATCTATCTTTTCAAAGAACCAGCTTCTGGATTGGCTGATTTCTTGAATTGTTCTTTTTGTCTCAATGTCATTCAGTTCTGCTCTAATCTTGACTATTTCCTTCCTTCTACTTGCTCTGGGATTTATTTGTTGTTGTTTCTCCAGTTCTTGAAGTTGTAGTGTTAGGTATTTTATTTCAAATATTTCTATCTTTTTTAGGTAAGCCTGTATTGCTATGAAATTCCCTCTCAGGACTGCCTTTGCTGTGTCCCATAGGTTTTGGACTGTTGTCTGTTCATTTTCATTTGTTTCCAGAAATTTTTGAGTTCTTTTCTTATCTCATTATTGACCCATTCATTGTTTAATAGTCTACTTTTCAGTCTCCATGAGTTTCCAACTCTTGGAAGTTTCTCTTTGAGATTGATTTCCAGTTTCAAGGCCTTGTGGTCCGAGACAAGGTTTAGTATTACTTCAATTTTCCTCAATTTGCTGAGGCTTCCTTTGTGTCTTTTCATGTGGTCTGTCTTTGTAAAACTTCCATGAGCCTTTGAAAAGAATGTGTATTTCGCTTCTTTGGGATGTAAGGTTCTATATATGTCACTTAAGTCTATTAGATTCAATCTGTCAGTCAGCTCCACAATATCCTTATCAATGATTTGTTTGGAAGATCTGTCCATTTTAGACAGTGGGGTGTTGAAATCCCCTACTATCAGTGTGTTGCTGTCTATATCTTTTTTCAAGTCATCCAAGATTTTTCTTTATATAATTGGGTGCTCCTATATTGGGAGCCTATAAGTTTACAATGTTGATGTCTTCTTGATAGATTCTTCATTTAAGTATTTTGAAGTGCTCCTCTGGGTCTCTTTTTAAGGCCTTTGTTTTGAAATCTATTTTGTCTGCTATACGTATTGCAACCCCTGCTTTTTTTCTCTTGTCCATTTCCTTGGAATATTTTTTTCCATCCCTTTACTTTCAATCTGTGTAGGCCTTTTGCTCTGAGGTGGGTCTCTTGTAGGCAGCATATATGTGGGTCATGTTTTATTATCTTTTCAGCTATCCTGTGTCTCTTGATTGGGGCATTTAGTCCATTTACATAGAGAGTTATTCTTGATAAGAACCTATTCACTTTTTCTCTTTGTACCTGTGCTTTTCTCTTTCTCACTATTTTCCTTCATCTGCTTAAACCAGTCCCCTTAGCATATCTTGGAGTGCTGGTTTGGTAGAGATGTATGCTTTTAGCCTTCTTTTGTCTGGGAAACTTCTTATTTCCCCTTCTATTTTAATTGAGAGCCTTGCTGGGTAGAGCAGACTTGACTGTAGGCCCTTGCTTTTCATTACTTGGAATATTTCTTGCCATTCCCTTCTGGCTTGCAGTGTTTCTGTTGAGAAGTCATCTCCTAGCCATATTAGGGATCCCGTGTATGTTACTTTCTCCTTCTCCCTTGCTGTCATGAGGATTTTCTTTGTCTTTGATAGTTGCCGTTTTAATGATGATGTGTCTTGGAGTGGACCTCCTTGGGTCCCTGTTGAGTGGGTCCCTCTGGGCCTTCTGGATCCATGGGGAAATTTTCCATCATTACTTTTTTTAAGAAGTTCTTTGTCCTTTGTTCCTCTTCTTCTCCTTCTGGTGTCCCTGTTATGTAGATATTATTGCATTTCAGGTTTTCCTGCATTTCTCTAAATGCCTCCTTATTGTTTTTGAGTCTTTTTTCCATTTCTTGTTCTTTCTGGGAGCTTTTTTCTACCTTATCCTCCATCTCACTGATTCGATCCTCACCTTCTACCAACCTCCTTTTGATTCCTTACACTGTGTTCTTCAGTTCAGAAATGGTATTCTTCATATTGTCTTGTGTCTTCTTGATAGTTTCTATGTCCTTTTCCAGGTTGCTATAGTTTGCTGTAAGATCCTGATAGTTTCTCTGCAGTTTCTCATAGTTGTCTTTGAGCTGGCTGAGCTCATTGAGCTTCCTTAGAACCATTGTTTTGAATTCAATATCTTTTAATTCCCTTGCCTCTATTTCCTTTAGCTCTCTCTATGGGGAGTCCCCTTTTCCACTCATTTGGGGGGAACTTCTTTTCTCATTTTTGTGAGAGTCAGTTAAGTTATTTATTTATTTATTTATTTATTTATTTATTTATGTTTCTGCTTCAATTGATCCATCTAGATTTCCTGACTTTGTGGATTAAACGTCTATGGTAGTGGGCAGGTCTTTTTATTTATTTATGTATTTATTATTATCTTTTCTTTCTGGGCCTGCCTCTGATGATATCGGTTGTTGACCCTATATGACCTTGGGTCATTTGTTTGAGCTTTCCAGGAGTCTATTGTCTGTGTCTATCTCCTGCTTTGGGCAGCTCTGTGACCCCTTCATCCAGGGATCCACTATTTCTGCAGACCTCTCTGCACTTGTGGGCCCACGCGTGCTGGTTTACGCCTGCCCTTGCCAGTCTGTGCACTCCCTCGCAGGCCCCGTGGGCACCAACATGCGGGAGCTCTCGCCAGCCCTCTCAGTCGCGGGTCCACGCATGCTTTGGCCAACCTGGTTGGTCACTCGGCATGTGTGTTAAAGCCTGCACTGGGCGGTTTTGGGCTCTCTATGGTGTGATTTTCAGCTTTTGGCTCTTTAGGGACGTGGCCTGCCCATGCTCAGTGGAAACTACAGAAAGGAAAAAGGTGTTGGGATTCTCTGGTTCCTCCTCCAGTTCTTTCCCTAACGCCTCCGTTTCCAGTCTCTCCTCAGGTGTCTCTGGGAAGTTCTGTGACCCCTTCAGCCAGGGATCTACTATTTCTGCGAACCGCGTTATATTCGCAGGCTGTCTGGCTCCGATGCTCCCACTTTTGCCTCTTTGAGGGTAAGCCTTACCTGTGCAAAATGGAAACTACGGAATGGAGAGGGAGTCCAGACTCCGGGACTCCCCGGTTCCTCCTCCCCTTCTTTCTCCAATGCCTCCATCTCCAGTCTTTCCTCAAGGCTGTCTATGCAGCTGTGTGACCCCTTTGGCCAGGGATCCTCTATTTCTTCCAGCTTGTCTCCACTTAACCCCCCAGCTCACACACACACAAGCTGTGTGCGGAGTGCACAAAAGGCAGGTTAATTGATTCCCTTATGCCTGAGTGAGATCGTAGCTGCAGAGTGGGAGGTGAGTTATCACCGGGGCTCTGCCGGCCACCTTCTCAGTTCTCTTCACAAAGTTTTCCTCACCAATCTTTTCCCAGGCACCAGCCCACTCTGCTGCTGCCTCAACCCAGAGATCAAGGAGGGCGGCTCCCCCTGCAAATTTTTGTGTTGGCCTTTTAAATGTCTCTTTGCATCTCCAGCCGCCTGACTCTGGCAGAGAGCTCCCCTATACTTTTCATGGTTGCACTGTCTGTGTTTTCCTGGTTTCAGTTTTTGTAGTCTAGGGGTCCCTGTTTATGTTCAGACCCTATTCTTCTCAGGGAGAGCTAACTGGCCATTTCAATGTCCCTCTGGTGCTGGTGCCTGTGGGCACCCATCCCCCACCTCGAGCCTCCACCACACTTCTCACCCTTTGGGATGTATAAGAGTTGAATCCACTGTCTGTCCGTGGCTCCAACGCTTCTCTCCCTCTATCATTTCATTGTTTTCCAGGTGATTTCTCCACTATTTAGTCCCAATTCCAGTTTGGTCTTGGGAGGAGGTCAGTGTGACTCCCATTCATTCCTCTGCCATCTTTCTAATTTTCCATGTCCCATTTCTTTCAAGTGAGGAATTTTCTTCTTCAAATTGTAAAGATGGTGCCTGCCTTTGTGCAGTGATATTGTGAGAGATAAAAGGAAAAAAGAAAAGCTGGGCGTTTTTCATTCAACAAGCACTAATTTTAATTCCTCACTTGATCAAAACCCCATAACCCCAAGACTTTCTAAATCTAATGCCTTTCCTTTAATAAAAGTCACCCTCTTTCCCTCACCTTTGTTTACCCTCCTAAATTCCCCTCTCAGATACTCTGAGTTTCATCTTTAAATTCTCAAACTAGAATCCTCTGCTTTATCCTTTATTTTTCTCTAATCATACACATTTTCTAGATAGTAACAAAACATGCTATACTCACTTAAAACTAATGCAATGTAGAACTAGGTTTGGAGCCCAGATATCCAAGTAAAGATGAGGAATGACCTCTCAGTTGCCTATGGAAGGGGAAATCTAAACATCTAGGTCCAATGCGCTTAGTGTTCTGAGATACATTATTGTGTACATCAGGAGTTTGCAAATCTTGCCCCACATCTAAACCATCTTAGGAGATTCCCAGTACCATCATTCTCCATTCCCTCTCCCCGCCTTTATGTGAAGGTCTATTAGGTTAGAATTTACAAATATAGGACATGGTGTTTCTGATATGAAGGCAACTTGGGGAACTATTGCTATATTTAAAAGCTCTAGTATTCATGGGAGAAAGAAGGCCAAGGCAGCAGGGCTTCTGAATGACTAAGATGTTTAATTTCTAGTTTTCTAATTCCCCTCAGTAGAATGCCTAAATGTAGCAAAGCAGATTGGTTACCACTTCCAGGTTGGTTAAGAACTACTTAAAATGGTATGGACCCAGATGAACAGAATATGTCTGAAAAGGGATTTTATTTTTCTCCAGTGAAGGGCTAGAATAAAAGTCAGGAACCTAAGCTCAACTTGCTGGCCTACTGTTCAGGAATATATACCAGATATTAGGGAGGAAGGTACTTTCCATGGGCACCTGAGAAGCAAATCACGCAGCCCATAAGACATCAGAAAACAAACTTCAGATTAATTTAAGACCCTACTGACGTATCGTGCTGGAGCCCCAGGTAACCACCTGAATGAACTCTTCCTTGCTAAGACCTTAGAAGGGAAAAATACTAGATTTCTGAAGCTCATGAATGCAATCAGGTTCAGGCACAGAGAGGCTTTTTAAAAATCTATTTATATGGAATTGATTAACAATTCATATTGATGCTACATCAAAAGGTGTAACTCAAATTTTATTTGTCTTCTCTTTCTTCGTTGCTGTCACCCTTAGTCCTCATCATTTTGTGCCTGAAATATTGCAGGAACCTTATAATCTTATAAATGCTATATTGTGGTTCATTCCATCCAGGGTCTCTACATATATCTCCAGAGTTTGGTCTCAAAATGTAAATATGACCATGTCTCTCTCTTACTTAACTCCCCCTCCCCTACCTCCACGTCCCCATGCTGATTAAGAAGTACATGAAAATTCAGCCTCACCTTCTGTGGCATGCTAAGACCTTTAAACCTGGCTGAATCAAACCCTAGTTCTGTTCATTTGAATTTTTTCTCCAAAATACAGTCTAAACATTGAACATTTCATTGATTCCAGGTGTGTATCTTTCTTTGGGGTTTTCTTACCCTTAAATCTTTGTCCATTTGCTATTCCCTTTGACTGGAATTATCTTAGCATTTTATTCTATTTGGGGAACTTCTACTTTTCTTTAAATTTAACTTAGAATGTTGGTCTCTGTGAAAAAGTCTATGATTTCCGCCAAAAGAGTGCTCTTTGCATTTCTGTCCTCTCTTCCTATCAAGAGAATATCTATCAAATGACATTATTTATTAAACAGTTGCCTATAGATTATTCATGTGTGATTTATGGCACATTGTAGGTATTCAAAATATCTGTTAGAAGAATAAATTACCGTTCTTATGACTAAATAGTACCACATTATATGATTTAAGGTTCACTGGAAATGAACTGTTCCTCCATAGAGTATATATTGTTTTGGCTTTTTTTAATTTCAAAATTTATATTAGATCTTTAAAATTGTTTAATTATTTGAACCCATAATTAAAAGTATTATCCTCAACTTTGAGAGGAATAATACTTGAAACTTTATAAGATGTACAAAAGATGCTTAATTTAATTTATTGGCTAGAACCTTTTCTGAAATTGAATTTTAATGAGGAAGGAGTAGCAGAACAATATTATGATAATGTGACAAGAGGTAGAGAGACGGGAAGTGTAGAAAGGATGTTGTACATTTACTCAAGAACATTTGTTATGCCACAATCATGTGTCAGGCCCTGTGTTAGCCCGTGGGAATACAGATAAGTAAGAAATTCAGAAAGGACTCAGGAAACATAAAAGAGAGATTAGAAACATTTAATAGTACATTTCATTTATATCACAATTATATATAGCTCTGGGCCTTATCATCACCAAACATCAAATTTATCTTTTGCATCAAGTTTTCTAAAATTGTTTTAATTATATCCTTCATATGTAATTGGTTACATGATAGATATTTTGAATTTCAAAGTGGGATTTTATTTATAAATATCTTCCAATCTTGGCTACAGAGAAACCCATTTGTTTTAATTATCTGAAACTAGAATTTAATTTATCAGATATTAAAAATAATGTAATAAGCACCAACAAAATTACCACTCAAAACAGTAATCAACTCTAACCATTGCCTTTCCTAATTTCTATCCCCTAACTTGTCCCACTCAATGAAAACCATATCTTAAAAATCAAGCTTTCTTGTTTATGTAACCTTTTATTATAGTCTATGTGCTCCTTGGCATACGTATTTAAATTATTTTAATTATTTTTAGTTTAATAAAAAAGAACATTTTCTGTTGTAATGTTTTGGAATGGTTCATTTAATATTATTTTGGTAAAATTTATTCATATTGTTGTAGGTCCCTGTAGTTTATATAATACTTTTTTTTTTTGTGATATGGGATGGTTTTTGTGTCTAATTATTTGATGGGCATTTGGTTTGGTTCAAGTTTATGCAGTTGATAGCTAATTTTTATCAATTACTGGTAAGTGGTATAAATGATCAATATGGTCTTGATTTGTATTTCTGTGTTTTTAAAACAAAACTAAAAAAAATGTTGACCTTTCCTTTATGTACTTACTAGCTAAGTGTATTTTGTCTTCTGTGAAATGTCTTACCCTCTCCCCTGAGTCTATTGAAATCTTTGTGCTTTTTTATTGGTTCCTTAGAATTCTTTATATATTTTAATACATATTTGTGCTGATTTTGTGTAATGCAAGCATGTTCTTCCAGTTTGTAATTTATATTTTTTCTTTTATTTATTTTTTAAATGTCAAAATCCATTGTAAAATATTTAAAAATTTAAATCCACTATAAAGTCTTAGCAATTAAAACAATATGACACCAGCACAGAAACAATCAAGTAGATCAATGAAATAAAATGAGCATTCTAGAAACAAACACATATCTCTAACAATGTAATATATGATTAAATTGATATTTCAAATCAATGGGGAAAATAAAGCTTATTCAACAAATAAGGTGCATGGACCACTATTACTTGAAATATAACAATATGGGGCCCTATTTCACACATTACACAGAAAACATTCAGGTGAGTTAAAAATCAGGATGTAAAAATTAAGGAGTTTTAAAAGAAAATACAAAATAATTTAATTTACATTTTTCCATTATAAAGATGTCTTTAATAAGTTTTACATTTTGATAAAGTTCCACTGACTGTGTTTTTTTACAGTCCCTGTTTTTTCTTATTTAAGCAAACATTTCCTACTGTGATACCAAAAGATATTTATATATGTTCTACTAACAATTTCAAGTATTTTTGTTTTTTGGGTTTTTTTTTACAGTTAAGGTCATAATCACTCAGGAGTTGATTTTTGAATAACATTTTGTTAATTTCATCTTTTCTAATAAGAGTTGCTATTTTTTGGTATCTCCATTTACTGAGAAGTTGCTTATACTCCTGCTGTCTGTCATGCTATATTTGTCATATACCAAAGTTCAGTATTTCTAGATGTGTTACTAAGTTTCTCAATTCTTGTCTGTCTCTATGCCAAAGTAACTGTCTTAATTAAATCTTCATAAGAACTCTTAAAGTATAGCATATTCCTCTTTCCTGCTATTTCTAAGAAATATTCCAGATATCTTTAGCTTTTTATACTTTTTAGAATCATATTTTCAAATATTGTCAAAAACTGAATTGGAATTTTGATTAAAATCTTGTAGATTAATTTGGGACAGAATGTTTGCATAATACCTTCTTTCTGTCTATGAACATGGTATATTTCTCAGTTTTTCTAGGTTTTGATACAATTTTATTCTCTTGAGTCTTGCTGCATATCTTCCATTAATTTTTAAGCTTCATCTATTTCAGCTTCTCCTTTTTGTATTTATCACTGAATCTAATGTTTCCCCCTACATTTCTGTATTTACATATTTTTATAAGACATGAATATAATGATATCCAGTTTGGTAACTAATTATTTGTCCCTCAAATGAGTTAAAAGTAGGTTTCTTTTCTTTTGACATAATCTTTTTTAAATTCAGGTATTTTAGAGAATTGAATTAAAAAAAAATTAATAGCATTTTGTTTAGGCTAAAACAAAAGGCTTTAAATGGCTAGTTTCCCTCCACATTGTTATGGGGATTTTTCTGCATTGTGACAAGAATGAAGAAGAAGCAGGAACAATTCAGTAATGTTTAACGGTTTATATATTTTTAAGCCCACAGATATTATATACATGGAGAAAGAAAAATATAACAGCTTGCAATTGTATTTCACACAAAAAATTGATCTTTACATAGTTATTGGTCTCATTAAACAATATAATTTATAGATTGTCAGTATCATTTATGTAAGTGCTATAGTTTTTCTAATGAAATTATATTTATGTAAAAACATTATTTTCATTGATAGGCCCAGAAAGGTATTAAATATTTTGGGTTAACTTAAAATTAAGCATCATAAATACAATCAATATCAAATTATCTTCTTAGATAGTTTGTATGAAAGAATTTACAATTTTCTCATAATTTGATGAAAAAAGATCAGGCTTCCTGGGATTTGGATCACATTGTCCATTAAAAAAATAAACTCTGTTACACAAATTTATCAGCTATGGCCAACTCTCTAGATTTCTTCTATTGCAGATTCAGCTGAAACAGAACAAGAAAATCTGATAGATTGACTTGCAATGTATCTATACACAAAGTGGGCTTCTCTAACTTTTCTTTTTTTTTGGCTGAGTGTCATGGGCAAATCTAAATATAATGATTCAACAAATACACCTACAAAGAGATTATATTTGAAAGTAAAAGGTATTTATCTTTTTCAATCAGTATGCAAAATACAATAGAAAAAGAAGTATAACTTGAAAATATATGCATTCCTATGAGCAATCTGGTATCTTGGTTTTAAAATTGGCCTGTGGCAATATACATATGAAGTCTTTTAATTGAGTATAAATTTAGCTTCCTTTCACTTTTTAGTAAATTGTTTTTTCCCTTCTTTTCTGGAGAGATAGAGCTAATGTTATATCAGTCCAATTGAATTTTGATTATGATGGAACACAAAAAAATTAATAATTGAGATGTTAGAAAACAGTTTTCATGACCACAAATGAATTGTCAGTTCATAAAATTTTATCAAACTAAGAGAAAAATGTTCTCACTTGCAAATATCAAATTCATGAATGATGAAATCTAGATTTATATATATTTTTATTTGGTTTCATAAGTTCTAATATGAGAAACATAATCTTTAGAAATATGACATTGTGTCAATTATTTCTAAATTCTTTTACAACTAATGTATACCTCTGCATCATTTTAAGAAATCAATTTTATTTAAAAATATACAAAATGATGCAAGAAAATAAGGAAGTTCATATTATATATATTTGATTTGAAATTCCCCATGTATAAAAGTACTTAGAAGATATAATCCCAGAAAAATGTATAACATTTTGTTTTAAATTTAACAGTAAAGAAGAATCATCAGTAACATCATATGAGAATAACTTTGAGAATTCAAAGGTTACAGGTAATCTTACATAATTTTTAAACAAAATCTGTTGTTTTTGTTAAAGTCTACAATTATAACAATCTTACATAGGTACAATTATATTAACTTTTCAGATACCTATATCCCAATAATTGTTTGTTCTCATGAGGAGAAGGAAGACTTGGAAACTGGTAATCAAAATGTAAAAGATGTAAACAGGGAGCATGATGAGCATAATGAAAAAGAATTAAAGCTGATGGTAAGTGTTCTGTTTGCCACAGTATTAGAGAAGATGAATACATTTATGCTTCAAAGATGATGCAATGCTGGACTTTCAATAGCTTCAACTAATGTAATTTGCAAATGTGAAAGCACAGCCTATTCTGTCTTAGCTTGATCAACAAGGCACTTTGATTTCAGTATTCTGCTTCTGCTCTCTACAGTGATAAATTAATAACATTCATTCTTCACCTCTTTATGAACAGCTCTGAGTAATAGTTTATAGGAGTTACAGAAGAGATAGCACTATTCTGATATGCATTTCTAAACTTTGCGGCAAGTGTACACTTAATGTAAACTTATCAACATTAGATGGCAGGACTAGATGATTGTTAGCGCTCTGTCCAGCACTACAAGTATTGCATTTACTGTCATTTTTTTTAACTTTCATCTTTGTGAGAATCTCAACATTCTATATCACTAGAAAGTATTAAATTACAAAATAAGAAGACATCTTGTGCCATATTTTAAAAGCAGGGATCAACCACAGTACTGTACAATGTAGTATTAAATTTATTACAAATTTCAAACTTGGTGAACATTCAATCTATTTAGAACTTAGAAGGGGAGGTTTACATATCTTTTTTAGTATAAAGGAAGAAATAAGAGTAAATGAATCACATAATTTATTCCTTAGTGTGTATTTGGTTAGAGCTCTTGTTGTTAGAATACATAGATTCACAATTATCTGAGAATAAAATGGCATTTGCCTCTTCAAGTGCCAGGCCTGAAAAAGAAAAGAAATAGAGCTCATCTTCTTTCCACATATTCTCCCTTTTTAATAGTGATAAGGGAGCTGCATCACTAAAGTAGGCAATTTACTTTGTTCTAACTTTAAGAAACCACAAAATTGTCACCCATTGTGAGAATTCTTACCAGTAGAAAGTTAACATTGCCATTTTTCCCAAACACGGAATATAGTGAAAGGGACCTGAAAAATTACATACTTTACCAACATACCTCATTACAATGAGCAGGCTCAAATATAAAAGTTTGTTTAGAAGTTACTGAGATTGTATGTCCAATAAATGAATAGGGAGCTGTAATTTAGAAGCTAATTTGCTCCATGCTGACATTAATGAATAAAACAATGAAGTGCTATAATAGATGGAAATACAATCAAATCTGTAGAACCCACAGGCATAGGCTTACAAGACAGCTGTGCAGTTGACAAGTAACATGAGCCTTATGTGAGAAGAAGGGGAAAACGTAAGATTTGCATATAATTATTGAGATCATGCAAATGTCAGTTATGAGGAGAAAAAAAAAAGACACAGGCATCTCACTGTTAAATCCTGACAGTTGGCATCACTGAAGAGCTCAAATACATTTGAGTACCCGTTGGCAGAGGGTCATTAAAACAGAATTTGCAGAGACATTAACTCCCTCACTTTTCTTTGAGTGACGTTTTGCTATTAATAGTTTGCAGAGGCTTTGCAGAAAACATATTAATAAAAGAAACTGTAATAGGGGCACCTAGAGCAAGTGTGAATGCAGCAAGGGGCACCCAGAAAGCTACTCTGTAATTGATTAGCAGGGTGCAATCAATGTGTATATTCTAAGTGATGAGAAAGTGCAATGACAAGCAAGAATAGTTGAATAATATAATGTGTTATTTGTAAGCTGGGAAGGAGAATGATTAATTTTGACTGCTTTTCTTATTAATCTCATTCCTAATTCATAGCTTATAAGGATCCCCCCAAAACAGCTAGCTTCCAGAATTTGTACTAAATCCACAAATGAAATGAGTCAAGGAATTCTACCAAATAATTAGTAGACAAGTTAGTTAAACCTATCTAATTCATTTTGTATATTTAAAATCATTTTGGTCATTATTTATTTATTTATTTTTTATTTCTTAAGGTAAATGAATGCTTAATCAGAAGTTCTGCTTCTAAAGATGAAAATAATACATTTTCAAAAAGTACAGTCAATTTTCCAAATAAAGCTGAAGGGTTAGAGAAGAAGTATATTTATGATGAAGTACACACTGACTTGCTTAAAAGGACTTTGTCATCATGTTCATCGCCAGAAACCTCCTTAAAGAGAGATTTTTACCATGATGAAATTTTTTTCTCAGGAAATGAGTGTAGCCATCAACCTTCAGAGGAAATTACTTCAGATATGAGAAAAATCAAGCCATCGTTGAGAAATATTGGCAGTGATAAATTAGTGAAATCACATATCAGTATCAAAGAAGCATTGGATGATAACGCTAATCCAGATAAAAGAAGAGGAAGAGTACAAATATCTTGTCCCTCCTCAGATCAACTAATGGCAAACAACCTTAATAAAAAACATGAAGGAGAAGCTATAAAAATTAAAATAAAAGATTGGGAATGTTTAAGAAGAGATTTATATTCAGATTTTCATTTGGGAGAATCCATTGAAAAAGGATCTTCAAAGAAAGATTATGGGAATGGTACAAATGAGAAGGAGAAACATTTAAGTGTTAATGAAAAACAAAGCAAATGTCTTCAATCAATATTACATGACCAAGAGAAGACAAACCACTCTGAAATAAATGTGGATAAGATTGGAGCTAGTTGCAGGGAACTAACTGTTCTGATGAGTAAAGATACCACAGCTTCTGACCAGACAATCAGAACAGATTTGTCTCAGTCACCAACAGGAAATCTAGGTCAGGAAGAAGCTGTGTTAACAACCCCAGAGTGTGACATCTCAACTAGTAAAGGCACTACTTTAGGAATGATGCCTGATCAAGTTTGTTCAGGAAATAGAGGTATTTTGAGAAATGATCATCTTTTCCAAGCTGAAGAAGAAAATTCATACGGGATTAGTCCTGAAGATCAGAATAAGAACAAACAGCATAAACAACCATGGAATGTTCTGGAAGGTCAGGAAAAAGCAAGAGAGAGTAAGGCAAATACAACAGAGCATATCAAAGAACAAGCAGATTGTGAAGACATGTGGGATAAAAGAGATAATACAAAGAATTTGAACGCTACTCCTACAGAAAAATTGTTTACCTGCCAAGAAACTGTGAGCTGTGCACTGTCTTCTCTAACTGATCATGATATTACTGAGAAAGCAGAAGCAGGTACAGCTTATATAATTAAGACAACATCAGAAAGTGCTCTAGAAAGCATGTCTGTTAGAGAAAAAGCAATAAATGCTAAGCTATCTCAAGGGACTGCACAAAATGACAAGCCCATTGAGTTAAAGGAAACAGTGTTTGACATACATGAAGGGAGAAAGGATGACTCACATTATACCTTTTGTCAAGGAGATAACATAAGTATAATCTATGACAATGATTTTGAAAAGAAAACACATTTAGATATTTATAATGTACATGTAGATGAAATGGAGAGTGACGAAACCCTACCTATGTACAATCCTCCAAAGAAATGTAGCATTGGAAATATAACATCTGTAGAAGAATCCTTGCAGGTCTTTAGAGGCAATCAAAAACCAGACTCAAAACTGAATTTGTATTTGAGAATGTTACCAACAGACAAAAAAACATTTCCAAAAAGTAGAGATCATGGGCAGGTCCAAGAATTATCAAAGGGAATTGATGTAGGTGCCATTATTAATTCTGCTTTAAATTCAGACCCTAATAGGCTGTCTGAGAATGGCTCTCATATTTCCAATCACTGTGCTAAAACTCCAGTGTCATCTTATGAACAGGCAGTTGCTATAGAGAGTACAGTTACTACCATGACTCTCCAATCTATTCCTTCTAAATCAGAATATAATTTTAATCCATCAAGTGCAGTACAAGGTATTGAAAAATACCCACATCCTTGGGATATACCTGAAGAAGTTTCCAAAAGTTCAGGAATAATGACATCAGTTAGAAGAGAAAAATGTATAGGTCCGATTTTCCAACAAGGAAAATGCAATGTGAAAAAATATTTAGGGCCAATGGCTTTACTCACCGAAGATATTGAAAATGTAGAAGAGGCAAAACATAAAAACGAAGGATTGTTAAATTCTGAACAATCACTGTGTTCTCCAAGTGACAAGGAATCTGAGAGCTCTGCTTCTGCTAATCTCCATGACCCAGAATGTCAAGCTCAAAGCAGTGGATCTCTGCTTTTGAAATACATCAACTCAAACACATCTTATTTTCTTTTGTTTCTGATATTTCTTGTAACTATTTACCAGTATGACTTAATGATCAGCTTGGCATTCTACCTTTTTTTGTTGTACTGCCTATCTTGGGATGGGGGGAGACAAAAAAAGTCTGTCAGAAAAAAGTAAACTTGGGATTACTATTATTTTTCTTCAAAGATAAGCTATTTAGCCCCAAACATTTGGATTGGTGAAAAAGACAATTCATTGTTCAAAGAGCCAGTGCGGTTTTTCTCTTAAAGTATGATTTTAAAAGGAATGCATATGAAATTTGCTCCTTCAATAAGTAATTATTCTTTGTAGGACCATTATGCTTGGATCATTAAATACCTATATGAATATGAGACCTGAAGCACATCAAGTTGAAATTAGGTACAACTGTTGCTCCTTAGCAGCTTATGAGTTGCAATGCTTCATGTCTCTTCACTACTTAAAGTGCCACTTCTTGCATTCATTTCTTTCGCAGTAAAGCTTCATTTTATTTTCCCTAAGAGTATGTTTTCCTCTTTGGTTTTTAAAAATAAATAAACCATTTAGTACTGACCATGAATTTGCATTTTACCACTGTATGGTTTATCAGCACATTTTGATAGATTAAATTTTTCAACTTCAATTTAATATTTTAAGAACAATACACATATGTTAAAATATGTAAACTCAAATTGAAGAAACATGTCACTTGTTTGAATTGAATAATACTTTGTACACACACATACCTTTCACCTCCTTTACTTCCTGACTATAAAAGTCAGGACATTTATAAATCAAATCTGACAAAGACTGAAACAATTGGCAGACGATCTTTCAATTCTACAAAATTTTGTGGATGGGCTGTCTTTAAGTAGTTTTTCTCTCTTATAAAGGGAGATTGTGTAACATAGTTGAATAATTACAATTCCAACTATTACTCAGAGTGAAAATTTTAAAGTTCTACAAACATTGCTTTAACTTTTATTAATAATAATAATAATAGTTTAAAAATACTTCCAAATGAACTATTCTACTTGGTAATATTTATTGTCCTCACATAAATTTTTAATCTCTTCTCACTATAAGACAATGAATTATTCCTCAAGGTGCATTTAGATAACAAACAACTAATCATTAGTAATATTTATTATATAACTATCAGGTTGTTAGAAAAATAACTCAAATTTTAAACTAAGCAGATAAGTAGATATGGAAATCTACTGAAGAAGAAATGAATATCGATTGCAGGCATGATTTTGGATATTGTTATTATCTAGGCTAAGTCTGTGAAATAATGGAACTGGTCATTTAGTCACATAGGGATAATGCAATCATTCTTATACAAGCAATTTTACTGATCCGAAGTCAGACGTCTTCTGAATGACTACTATAATTTCAAGTTCCACTGAAATTAAATGCTGGACTTTTAACTTTTTAGTTGAACAAATACAAATATCCTTAAACAGAACTTAGCAAAAATATTTGATTCAGAAAGCACATTTTTATTAAATACAAGTGGAATACTGTAGGTCATACCTAGAGTGTTCTCTCTAAAATTGCTGTTCTGCTGACTTTGTTGACAGATACAAATTATAGTGATGTTAAGGTTAGTATTTATTCAGTTCTCAGTAGCTTGGGTTTTTCTTTCTACCTTTAAGATTTTCATTCAAAATACCATATCTCCTTAATGCAAAGAATACTACAGTACTTCATGAACACAGGTGCATAGACTGTAATAATTCCTTTATTCACAAAAGAATGTAACTTCTTTGATTTCTTTTATTTAATTCTTGGTAACATTAACTTACTAAACATTCTCATACATATTTGTTATATGACAACCAAAGGATTTAAATACTCACTGTATATTTCCCTGCCTGCAATGAAAAAATGTGACTTAATTGACTTTTCAAATATTACTTATGAAACATTTGAAATAGTCATAAACTTATAAAACCATTGCTGGGTGAAGAGGTAGATTTTTGAAACATGACTTAGTCACATCACTATGTTGAACAAGAAAAGTAGATCTCAGGAAGACCTGGCAAAGCCTGGTTAAGAAAGATTTGATTGTGAATCATTATGTCAAGGGTGATCTCTGCAAGCACAGCTGCATTCACTGTGTCTTCAAAGCCTTAGGTAAGAGCCAAAAGAGGGTGTGTCATGCAAATAAGCTAAAATTCACTGCACATTTGCTTCTTATAGTGGGTAAAAAATATGATATCTGATATTCTAACTACGACCTTTTGTCTTGCTGGGCTTCTATTAGGAACAGAATTACAAAAATTAATTGGCAAGTCTAGCAAGTGTAGATAGTAAAATCATGTTAAAAATTTACATCTGTATAAGACAAATATGTTTTTCACCATAATAAGAAATGAATCATTGAAATAACATTCATCCCTCAACATTTAATAACATTGGATTAATGCAGTTGTGTTTCCCTGCTGAGCTGCAGTATTTTGATAGTAAATTATTTCATAGAATACATATAGATATACATATACATACATATTTTGTTACAATTTTGTGAAACAGGATTATGTTTTATTTTTCATCTTAAATCAGTCTGCTGGTTAAACATGTGCACCAAATTTGGGAAATAAATAAAATACTTTATTTTTTCCAAATACCATTGATGTTATGTTCTTAATAATTTCTTTTAGTCTTATATTACGATGCTTGTCCTCTTTATTAGGTTCACTTTTTGCATGTAAGTAAATCAAAACTGAAAACAAATCAAAACAAAAACTAGCAGGAAGACTAATACAGATGTAGGCAGGAGAGCTGTATCATCTCTAGGGCCATTTCATATATTATCTTATGAGGATCTCTGACCTTTCAGTTTTCATTGAATGAATATAGAAGTTGAACTATGCAATAAGGCTCATTTTTGGCTATTAGTCCTGTCTTAGCTAGTTCTTATAGAACTGAAGAATAGAATCTACTCTAATTTTGAAGTAAGGTACAAAAGAAATATGACAAGCCATGTTCTTCCAGCATCACTACAGTTGTATACCTATATGAAGAGAACAGCCTAAAAAGCTCCTTTTATTGATTTGATTATTTTTTCTATTTTCAGAAATACTTTATAATAATTTATGGCAACATTAAGTTTCATCTTTTAAAAATAGATATTCTCGTTAATCCAATATGTTTCTATAACTTTATCAAAACCTCTTTAAAACAGCAAATAAAATTTCCACTAGATTTTCAGCCTAGCTTTAACTGATCATGTTTTATGAGAAATGTCATTATTGTAGAGTGTTAAATCCTTATTAAACAACTCTTTAAAAATTTCAGCATTTTTATTTTGTGTCATTTTTATATTTGTAAAATACACATGTATTACTTTCACTTTTCAAATATAAACCCCTATATTATATGGAAATTCCCCAAGTATTTTCCTAATATGTCCAAATTTGTTATGTTCATGATATAGTAAAGGAGGGCATAGGCAAACAAATAATGGATGACAGAGAAATTATTTTTATTTAGCTGAAATGAATACAAGACCCGATTTTCCAATGTATTTCAATGCCTAATTAAGTTACTGGTCTTGATTGGAATTACTCCATCTGCTTTGCACTTCATATCATCCTGTCTGCACCATGAATCCTTATTTCTACTGCTCTCTGCTTCAAGTACACTGTCAGTCAAACCAGTACCTTTGTCCCTAGAAAATGCTCACCTGCTTTCTCTATGACTGTTCATGCTGTGCCTCCAGAGGTCATTTTCATTTGTCTTTACTCCTTTCTCCCTATTCAGCTCTGCACATTTTCTGTATACAGCTCAAACACATGTTCTATTTTTTAATTTTATTTTTAATCATGTTTATTCTATTACAGTTGTCTCAATTTTTCCCTTTTGTCCTCCTCCACCAATCCCACCCCACTCCGCCCCCATAGCATCAATTCCCACTCTATTGTCCATGTCCATGGATCACTCATACATGTTCTTTGTTTAGTTCCTTCATCTTCTTTCCACCATTGTCCTCCTTCCCCATCCCTTCTGGTCGCTTTCAGTCTGCTCCATGTTTCCTTGCCTGTAGTTTATTTTGCTTGTTAGTTTATTTTGTTGAATAGATTCCACTTATAGGTGAGATCATATGGTATTTGTCTTTCACCGACTGGCTTATTTCATTTAGCATAACATTCTCCAGTTCCATCCATGATGTTGCAAAAGGTAAGAGTTCTTTCTTTTTCTTTTTGAATGCAGATTTTATTTATTTATTTAAATGTGAAAATCCATTATAAAATATTTAAAAATTAAATACATTATAAAATCTCAGCAATAATGACACCTGCACAGAAATAATCAGGTAGATTAATGAAACAAAATGAACATTCTAAACACAAATGTATATATATGTCTAAAAATGTAATATATGATTAAATTGATATTTCAAATCAATGGGGGAAAAAGAGCTTATTCAACGTAAAGGGTGCATGGACCACTATTACTTGAAAAAAAATATAGAACCTTATTTCACACATTATACAAAAAATATTGAGGTGGGTTAAAAATCAATATGTAAAATATAAGGAGTTTCAGGAGAAAATACAAAATAATATTTTTCTTAATGTGAAGTAATGGTTTCAAACCAAGAGGCTATAAAGTAAAATATTGAGAATATGACTATATTAAACATTTAAGACTATACAGTAATATTAATGTAAAAAGAAGTTAAAGGACAAATAATAGAAAAGTATTTGCAACACATCTATAAATGGGTTAATAGTTTTTTTTTTCTCTCTTAGGGAAAAAATTCTACAAACATTTAATCAAAAACATGGATAGAGAATACCAAGAAGTCATTTAGAGCTTTAAAAAAAAATAGAAATAGGCAAGAAATATACAAAAACAAGTTTAGTTTTAACAAATAATAAAGTAACAACTAAAAGAACACATCATTGTCACAGTCACATTAATAACTATTAAAAATATTGGTAATATGAAGTATTGGTGACTGTGACTAGAACTGGGTATTCCTAGATGTTTTTTCTTCATCGTCTTAAAGCAGTCCCTTTAGCATATTTTGCAATGCTGGCTTGGAGGAGGTGTATTCTTTTAGCCTTCTTTTGTCTGAAAAGCTTCTTATTTCACCTTCCATTTCAATTGAGAGCCTTGCTGGGTAGAGCAGTCTTGGTTGCAGACCTTGGCTTTTCATTACTTGGAATATTTCTTGGCATTCCCTTGTGGCTTGTAGTGTTTCTGTGGAGAAGTCAGCTGCTAGCCATATTGGGGCTCCCTTATATGTTACTACCTGTTTCTCCCTTGCTTCCTTTAGGGATCCTCTGTTTGTCTTTGATATTTGCCATTTTAATGATGATGTATCTTGGAATGGGCCTCATTGGGTTCGTCTTGAATGGGGTCCTCTGTGCTTCCTGGACTTGTGTGACTTTTTCTCTCCTCCAATTAGGGAAGTTTTCCATCATGACTTTTTCAAACAGGTTTTCTATCCCTTGCTCCTCTTTTCCTTCTGGTATCCCTATTTACGAATATTATTACATTTCAGGTTGTCCTGCATTTCCCTGGATGCCTCTTCATTCTTTCTGAGTCTTTTTTCATTTTCTTGCTCCTTCTGGGAGCATTTTTCTACTTTGTTCTCCAATTTGCTGATTCAGTCCTCTGCTTCATCTAGCCTGCTTTTGATTCCTTCTCCTGTGTTTTTCAATTCAGAAATTGTATTCTTCATTTCCTCTTGTCTCTTTTTAATAGTTTCTGTGTCTTTTTTCAGGCTGATATAGTTTGCAGTAACTGTCTCATAGTTTTTCTGTAATTTTTGGTAATTCTCTGTGAGCTCACTGAGCTTCCTTAGAACCATTGTTTTGAATTCAATATCTGATAATTTACTTGCCTCTATTTCATTTAGTTTTCTTTCTGAGTATTCGTCCTTTCCCTTTGACTGGGGGGTGTTTCTTTGTCTTCCTTCTATTTGTGAGACTCTTCTTTTTTGCTTCTGCTTCTTAAATTGATCTGTCTTGATTTCCTGACTTTGTGGTGTGAACATCTATGTAGAAGACTGCTATTTTTTTTCCTTTCTGGATGTGCCTCTGATGATGTCAGATGTTGACCCTTTTTGACCTTAAGCAGTCTGTTCAAGACTTCCCAGTATCTAATGTCTGTGGCTATCTCCTTCAGCTGTTAATCTAGTCACTCTGTACTCAGCAGGCCAGCTCAGGGTGGGGCAGAGTCCCTTCTAGGGGTAGGGTTACTGGGTCCTCTCAAGCTCTGTCACTCAGGGGAGTGGTCTTACTGAACTAGATGACTGTTGCCTTATGGGGGAGGAGTCAGCACCAGGATCCCACCAGCTACTCTGTCTGTTCTCTCCCCAAAGCCCCCATCTCTAGTCTCTCCTCAAGTGTTTTTAGACCCCTCTGTTCCCCCTTTAGTCAGAGATCTACTATCTGTGGCTGCCACTCTGTACTTAGTCATCACGTTTTAGCACTATGGAGCCTAGGCAGAGCCTCCTGGGGAGCCAGTCTTTGGGTCCTTTCACAGTGTTGCTGCTCAGGGGAGTGGTCTGCCTGAGCAAGATGGCTGCTGCCTTCTCTGAGATGAGACAGCACTGAGAACCCTTTGGCTACTCTCTGTTTTCTCCTCAAAGCCTCCTTACCCAATCTCTCCTCAGGTGTCTCCAGCGTACTATTCCTCCTTTTTTGCCGAAGCCCAGGGTAAATGACTGCAAACAAAAATTTATGTGTTGGCCCTTTAAACGTCTCTTTGTGTCTCCAGCTGCCTGTCTCTGACTGAGAACAACCTTGCTGCTTTTTGCAGCTGGCTATCTGTGTACTTTTGGGCTCTGGTGCTGTAGGCTGGAGATCCCTGCTTATGGTTTAGACCCCACTCATCTCAGGGGATCCAAATGGCTGTTTCAATATCCTCTGGTGCTGCTGCCTGTGAGTGTCCTGCCTTTTTGAGTCTACCTCACTCCTTACCAGTTAGATTGTATTAAAGTGGATTCTTCTGTCCGTCCAAGGTTAAAAGGTCCATCTCTTGCTATTGTTCAGTTGTTCATTCCAGGTGATTTCTTCACAATTTAGTTGTAATTCTGGCTTGGTCCTTGGAGGAGGTCTGTGTGACTTCCACTCACTCCTCTGCCATCTTGGTTCTCCAGCCGGCATCCTTTTGAAGCTTCCTACTATTTCAGATGGTGGATCACTGTGCTTCCACATCTCTTAGAACACCTTTTTTTTTTTTTTTTTTTCATTCACTCAGCATTTGACTAAATATCCTAACTGGACTACCTGCTTGTTTAAGGAAGAGACAAAATTTTATTCTTCCTTCCTATACCTCAAAAGGCCTAGTTTATTTTGTAGGAATCCTCAGTCAATACTTGTGGCTAGAATTGAATTGCAGTGCTGTCTCCTTTTTATCCTGTTTCTGAAACATGGACAGGATGTTCAGAGGTCTGATTTTTAAATGAACAGACTTAATCAAAAAAAGCTAGGACGTTTAATAAGCTACCGAAGACAAGAAGGACTAAAAGAGAATGTGGAGATAGAACATAGTAGTATGGTGGATTTTGGTTGTAGAAAGACAGACAATCATTTCTTTCCATTCCTCTTAATAATTAAGTTGATTTCTATATTAATTAGTTCTTCATAGCATAGAATATTTTCTGTTCATTTGATTTCATCATAAATATACATTAAAAATAATAATTCATATTTTGGATCACTGGCTTATGTGATAATTAATAGAACAAGACATGTTTTCAGATAAAGTAGCTCAGTAGCTTAAAAATCAACCAATATCACAAGGTATAAACTGTAAGAAACTCAATCTTCCCAACTGCTGCCATGCCCTTTGAAAATGGCTGACCTTTCAATTCACACCTGTTCTGTAGGTCACCTTTTAGGGTAAGCAAATAGAACTAACAAAAATAGTCAATGTTTTTTTTTTTTAAGTTTACTTGATTAACATATAACATTATGTATATTCAAAAACACATATACTCACCCAGGCACAAACATATATACATATACACAGAGATACAGTATTCCAATATCTGACAACAGTAATGGCAGTGAAAATAGTCTATTAACACAATGTGTAGTGATATATATAACACAAGAGGTTTATCCCATTTTTGAAGAAATTCATATTATTATATTTAGATATAAAATTAAAGTGATATTGCAAAGAAATGGATATTTTTTAGTCAGAATCTAAAGGAAAACTGTATATGGCCTGGGATTGTAGTAGTATGTCATTTACTACATACAACCACCAGTAATTATCTCTGAAGACTTAAACCAAAGCCAGATACATGTCTACTATGTTGTAGAATTCATCAATATATTGTATTTGTTGACCTAGTTCTGAGTCAAAAGATTTAGAATTTTCTAAAGACATACTCTACTAAACATAATTTTAAACAGAAGAGAGATGGTGCTTAAAAACCACCATAAGAATTTAGAAATTCTCTTCATAAACACTTAACTCATAATTTACTTTTAATAATTTTATGTAGGAAGTTTTAAATGTACAGTTTATATTTTTAACATAAGAAATTTATAAAAATATTTCACATTTAAATCATTTATATTCATACACTCTAGAATGATATGGATATTTTGTTTCTAAACATTAAGTGATCTTCCCCATTAATTCATAAATCTTTGGAAAATACAAATGTTATTTTTATTATGTAAATAAACTTGCCCCATGTTTAAGTGAAACAGTTCTGCATTAAAAAAATACAAGATAATCTATTCCTACAGTCAAAAACATAAGTGGAAACATTTTAAATACATTTCTGCTCTTTGAAAGTTCGATAGGAAAAGAAGTAAGAAATTATAAGTCTTCCATCTTTATTGTAGTCTTTAATATCTGGAGTTAGGCCTATAGATTTATTTATTTATTATTTTTCCTTTTTATTAATTTATTGAGATGGCACTGGTTAACAAAATTATACAGATTTCAAGTACACAATTACACAGCATCTGTACCCAGTATTATGTGTTCATTACCCCAAGTCAAGTCCATGTTTATTACCGCTTATCCCTCTATACCCTTCTCCTCCTCCACTTCTCTCCCTCCCCCTGGCAATAGCCACTCTGTTGTTTGCATACATGAGTTATCTTCCTTTCTTCTTTTTTTTCTCAATCTCTCAACCCCCCTAGCCAATTCCTCATTCCCAAAAACTGTCAGCCTGCTCCCTAGCTATGTCTCTATTTTGCTTCTTAATTCATTTTGCCTCACATATGAGTGAAACCATATGGTACTTGTCTTTCTCTGACTGTCTTATTTCACTTAGGATAATGCTCTTCAGGTCCAATATGCTATTGCAGAGGGAAAGATTTCATTCTTTTTTTATAGCCAAGTAGTATTTCATTTTGTAAATGTACCAGAACATTTTTACCCAGTCATTCACTGATGAACACTTGGGATGTTTCTAAATCTTGGCTATTGTAAATAATGCTGCAATGAACATAGGTGTGCATATATTGTTTCGAATTAGTGTTTCAAGTTTTTTTCAGATATATTCTCAGAAATGAAGTCATCAGGTCATAAAGCAGTTTCATTTTTAATTTTTTGAGGAAATGCCATACTGTTGTACACAGTAGCTGTACCCGTCTACATTTTCACCAACAGTGCACAAGGGTTCTCTTTTCTTTACATCCTGACCAACCGTTATTTGTTGATTTATTGATGATAGCTATTCTGACAAGTAGGAGGTGATATTTGATTATAGTTTTAATTTGTATTTCTCTGATGATTAGTAACATTGAGCATCTTTTCATATGTCTGTTGACCATCTGTGTGTCCTATTTGGAGAATTATCTCTTCAGGTACTTTAACCATTTTTCTTATTTAGATTGTTGGTTTTTTGGTGTTTAGTAGGATAAGTTCTTTGTACATTTTTTATATTAACCCCTTATCAGATGTATTATTGGGGAATATGTTCTTGTATTCAGTGGATTGTCTTTACATTTTGTTGATGGTTTTCTTTTCTGTGCAAAATCTTTTTTAGTTTGATGTAGTTCGATTTGTTTATTTTTTGTTTCCCTTGCCTAAGAAGATATATCAGAAAACATATTGATACAAGAAATATCCAAGACTTTACTGCCTGTGTTTTCTTCTATGATTAGTATGGGTTTGAGTCAAACATTTAAGCCTTTAATCCATTTTGACTTTATTCTTGTGTATGGTATAAGTTTTTTAGTTTTATTTTATTTTTGTTTGCATTCATCTGTCCAATATTTCAAATACCATTCATTGAATATAATATCTTTATCCCATTGTGAGTTTTTGCCTCCTTTGTCGTATATTAATTGACTATAAATGTGTGGGTTTATTCCTGGTCTTATAATCTTCTGAAAACAAGCTTTTTACATCCTTAGTTAAATTTATTCCTGGATATTTTATTCTTTTTGAAGCAATTAAGAATAGGATTCCTTTTCTTAGTTTCCCTTTCTGATACTGTATTATAGATTTCAATTTTAATCAGTTGTCTTCTCCCATGTGAATTCTTTGACTTACCTGATCTTATTCCAGTCCTTAAGCTGGTATTTAATTTGGATGCAACATATTGATTTTTTTTATTAAATGAATAATCAAGGAATCCAATTGTAGTCTGAATCTTTGAGTTCAACATCTACATCTCTATGTCTATTGATCTATGCATATGAATTTCAATCTTTAACAATAATAGTAATTATAATTATTATAGTTATAATTATTATTATAACAAGACTATAGCTGACTCGTGTGTTTTTTAATAATATTTTTCAGCTCTTTATGTGAAACAACCCATTTATGTTTTACAGCTCCATGGGAGAAGTCCTACTACTTTCCCATTTTACAGGTAGGAACAGATGCACAGCAGACTAGTTCTTCACAAGGTCACACAGTAACTAAGTGACTAAGTGTAGGTTCAAACTCCAGCAGTCTTTCTCCAGAGTTGATCTTCTTAACCATTGTAGCATGCTGCTCATCCAGAAATACCAAGTTATCTTATGAATTATACAGTAATATATTAGCAAGTTTCATAAATGTATATTAATACATAAGTACATTATATGTAACGCACCATATCTTTTATACAGATAATTCTATCTTTACTTTTATTATTATTTTTTATCCTCACACAAGGATAGTTTATTTTTCATTGCTTTTAGAGAGAGGAAGGTAGATAGGGTTTAGAAATAGGAGAAGGGAAGGAGAAAAAGATAGAGAGAAATATCGATATGAGAGAAAAACACACATTGGTTACCTTTTGTATGGGCCCTGAATGGAGAACAAACCCACAACCTAGGCATGTGCCCTGACTTGAATCGAACCTGTGACCTTTCAATTTGCAAGATGATGTCCAACCAACTGAGCCAAACTGGTCAGGGATAATCCTATGTTTATTTATACACCTAGAAAAAGAAAGTTTCTAAAACATTCTGTTATTTTTATATTTATTCTTGTAACCTCCACTCAAAAAAGTACACATTGATTCCCTTTCAGGTCACAAGCAAGGTGCTAGTCTCAGGAGATGAAAACATAAATCAATAATTTAAATATCTTATGACCAGATCAATACTAGAGGTAAGATTTAGGAATGGAAGCAATACAAAGGAAAAGCTGTTTGGTCCTGTAAGCACTGTGTTACTTACATTTCATAGATTTGCAATATTTTATCACTATAATTTTAGGTATTAAGGAAATCACAACAAAGCCCACCAAATACCTAATTACTATTAAGTTTTATAAATATAATAACTACAATGATGACACATCTTGAAATGATTGTCCCAGTATGATTATTAATAACACTTCTTTTACTTTCAAAATTAATATGATTTGGATGAAAAATTATAAGGTCAGCGTAAGCTCTTACTAAATATCCTCACTGGTAGATGTAAATCACTCTGTGTTACATGAATAAAAGAGGCAGCTTTAAAAAAAATCTCACCCAATATGTTTATTTATTTGAAAGAGAGAGAGAGAGACATTGATGGGATAAACATTGGTTGGTTGCCTCTTGTTTGCTCTTCACCAAGGACTGAACCTGCATTCTGGGTGTGTATCTTGACTGGATCAAAATCACAACCTTTTGGTGAAAGGACAATGCTCCAACCAACTGAGCTACTGGCCAGAACGAAGAGGCATCCTTCGATGTGAATGTCATCTATAACTTAGAGACAGAATTCTTGTCCTTAGAGTCATAGAACATAATTTTATTGATATACCAGCCTCTAGTAAGCCTAGGTAGAGTAAAGCAACATTTTTGGAGATTCAGTAGTGAATAGGACAATGCAAAAAAAAAAAGGAGAGGGACATTTTGTAAAGAATAAACTGGCCTTTCCCTGGTCAGTGTGGCTCAGTGGACTGAGTGGAGGCCTGCGAACTAAAGGTTGCCAATTGGATTCCAAGGCTAAGACACATGCGTGGGTTGCAAACCAAGTCCTCAGTGGGAGGTGTGCAAGAGGCCAACGCACATTGATGCCTCTCTCTCTCTCCCCCGTCCCTTCAATTCTCTATTAATTAATTAATTAATTAATTTTTAAAAAGAATGGCCAAAATCCATTAAGAGAAGTCATTTATATTACTGATACCAGATAATCATATCATTGTGGAACAACACATTATAGTTTACAGTGTATTCAAAAGGCTCAGGACACAACAATTACATCACCCAGGGTGGCCAAAGTGAAAAAAGATAGAAGAAACTTTTGGAAAAGTTGTGGAACCCACTATATGTCACTCAAAATTATAGTGTTATATATTGCTGGAAGCCATATAATGAATATACATTAAGTTAATAACCTGTTTAATTTAAAAAATTGGGTGGAAGTCACACTGACTTTCTCCCGGGACCAATCTGGAATTAAAATTAAACTATGGAGAAATCACCTGGAACAAACAACTGAGCAATAGTGAAAAAGGAGCTTTATAACCTCGGAAAGACAGAATAATCAGCTTTACTACAACCTAACTGGTAAGGAATGCGGTAGAGACTCGAGAAGGCAGGCGGGGCACCCATGGGTGGCAGCACCAGAAGGATATTGAAATGGCCACTGGATCCCCCGGAGAAGAGCAGGGTCTAAACCATCAGCAGGGATCTCCAGCCTATAGCACCAGAGCACAAAAGTACACAGAAAACAGCCAGCTGCAAAAAGTGGCAGGGTTGCTCTCTGCCAGAGGCAGGCAGCTATAGACATAAAGAGCTGTTTAAAGGGCCAACATATAAATTTTTGTTTGCAGCCACTTACCCTGGGCTTCAGCAAAGGTGGGGACAGAGTGGGCTGGAGTTGCCTGAGGAGAGACTAGGGAAAGAAGCTTTAGGGAGAGAACTGAGAGTAGCCAGTGGGATCCCGGTGCTGACTCCCCCACATAGCAGCAGCCATCTTGTGCAGATAGGACACTCTCCTGAGTGGCAGCAATGTGAGAGGAACCAATAACCTAGCATCCAGGAGGACCACTGCACCACCCTTTGGTGTCTCTAAGCCAGCCTGCTGAGTGAAAAAGGAGTAGATTAACAGCTAAAGGAGACAACCACAGAGAGTGGATTCCTGAAAGTCTCAAACAGACTGCCTAAGGTCAGACAGGGTCAACATCTGACATCACCAGAGGCACATCCAAAGAGAAAAACAAAACAAAACAAAACAAAAAACAGCAGTCTCCTGCCATAGAAGTGCACAGCACAAAGTCAGGAAACCAAGACAGATCAAATTAAGAAGCAGAAGCAAAAGACAAGAGCTGCAAAAATGATGGGAAGACAAAGAAACACCACCCAGTTGAAGGGAAAGGAGGAATTCTAAGAGATATAATTAAATGAAATAGAGGCAAGGAAACTATCAGATACTGAGTTCCAAACAACAATTCTAAGGAAGCTCAATGAGCTCAGTGAGCTCAGAGAGAATTACCAGAAACTACAGGAAAATATGAGGAAGTTACTGTAAACTATGTCAGCAAAAATAGGACATAGAAACTATCAATAAGGGACAAGGGGAAAGGGAGAATACCATTTCTGAATTGAAGAACACAGTAGAAGGAATCAAAAGCAGGCTAGATGAAGCAGATGATTGAATCAGCAAGTGGGAAGACGAGGCAGAAGAAAGGTCCTGGAAAGAGCATGAAAATGAAAAAAGACTGAAAAAGAATGAAGAAGTATTCAGGGAAATGCAGGACAACCTGAAACATAATAATATCCATATACTAGAGATACCAGAAAGAGAAGAAGATGAGGAAGGGATAGAGAACCTGTTTGAAAAAGGCATGATGGAAAACTTCCCTAACTGGAGGAGAGAAAAAGTCACGCAAGTTCAGGAAGCACAGAGGGCACCATTCAAGAGGAGCCAAATGAGGTGACTCCAAGACACATCATCATTAAAAAGGCAAATATCAAAGAGAATCCTAAAGGAAGCAAGGGAGAAACAGGTGGTAACACATAATGGAGCCTTGATACGGCTGGCAGCTGACTTCTCCACAGAAACACTACAAACCAGAAGGGAATGGCAAGAAATATTCCAAGTCATGAAAAGCAAAGGCCTGCAACCAAGACTGCTCTACCCAGCAAGGCTCTCAATTAAAATGGATGGTGAAATAAGGAGTTTCCCAGACAAAAGAAGGCTAAAAGAATATATCTCCACCAAACCAGCACTGCAAAATATGCTAAAGGGAGTGCTTTAAGAAGATGAAGAAAAAGAGTCGAGGAATACCCAGTGCCATTCACTGTCACCAATACTTGATATTATCAATATTTTTTAATACTTATTAATCTGATTGTGACAATGATGTGTTTTTTTGTTACTTTATTATTTGTTTAAACTAAACCTGTTTTTGTATATTTCCTGCCTATTTCTGTTATTTTTAAAGAGCTTTAAATGACTTCTTGGTATTTTTTATCCATTTTCTTGATTAAATGTTTGTAGAAATTTTTCCCTAAAAAAAAAACAAAATACCTGTTAACCCTTTTTTAGATCTGTTGAAAATACTTTCTTCTTCTATTACTTGTCCTTTAACTCTTTTTAATAGGTATATTACTGTATAGTCTTAAATGTTTAATAGACTCATATTGTCGATATTTTAGTTTATAGCTTCTGGGTTTGTATATGTTACTTCAGCCTAGGGAAAATATTATTTTGTGTTTTCTCCTAGAATTCCTTAGATTTTACATATTGATTTTTAACTCACCTTAATATTTATTGCACAATGTGTGAAATAGGGTTCTGTATTTTTTTTTTCAAGTAATAGTGGTCCATGCACCTTATTTGTTGAACAAGCCCTTTTTTCCCCATGGGTTTGAAATATCAATTTAATCATATATTTACATTGTTAGACAGATTATATATATATATATAAAATTGTTTTTAGAATGCTCATTTTATTTCATTGATCTACTTGATTATTTCTGTGCTGGTGTCATGTTTTAATTGCTGAGATTTTATAATGTATTTAAATTTTTTAATATTTTATAATGGATCTTGACATTTCAAAAATAAATAAATAAAATCAATGTGCTTTTAAAAAAAATGAAAGAAAGATCTCCTACCTTTTGCAACATCATGGATGGAACTGGAGGATGTTATACTTAGTGAAATAAGCCAGTCAGTGAAAGACAAGTACCACATGATCTTACTTATAAGTGGAATCTATTCAACAAAATAAACTAACAAACAAAATAAACCACAGGCAAAGATACTTGGAGCAGACTGAAAGTGACCAGAGGGGATCGGGAAGAAAGACAATGGTGAAAAGAAGAAGGAGAAGGGACTAAACAAAGAACATGTATCAATGACCCATGTACATGGATAACAATGTGGGAATTGACTGTGGGAGAGGGGGCTGGGGTGGGATGGGTGGAGGAGGGCAAAGGGGGAAAAATTGAGACAACTATAATAGAATAAACATGATTAAAAAAAAAGAATAGGCAGGGGGATGTTAAGAGCAATATAGGAAATGGAGTAGCCAAAGAACTTATATGTACAATCCATTGACATGAACTAAGCAGGGGTCGGGGGGTATTGCTGAAGAGAATGGGGGTACTGGGTGGAGGGGTTTAAAGGGGAAAAATTGGGGCAACTGTAATAGCATAAACAATAAAATATATTTAAAAAAATTCTTAGCTGGATAGGTTATGGTGAGAATATAAATTCTCTACTAAAAAGCTTATCCTTGCTGTGAGCAAGTACTGCCCACTGTTTCTGTACATCTAGGTTATGACAGTTTCCTCTTTCTAATATCTGATTATGCTTTCAGACCCCTCAAATGAGCACATATTCTTAATTATCCTGTAATCCAATCACCATGTGACCACCTCCAGAAAACGCAAAATTATAACTCTCCTATTGCAATAGGGAGGTCTGTCCAGATTGCTGGGCAGAGGGGAGGGATGCCTGAGAAGGGTTGGGAAGTGCCAAAAGTGGCAGATTTAAATCACAAATGAAATCATATTACACAACTTACACAGGATATGATGGGCTGTTCAGCCTCAGGAAGTATTAGGAATCATCCTGCCTGGTTTCAGGAACTGTAGCCTTGCTGACAGGTGAGAGGGCCCCAGGGCTGAAGCTAATAAAGGAGGCCTTGGGAAAATAGGCCACTGAGAAGATAAAACCTGTCCCCTGGCAGGGGCACCTCCTCTGCCTCCCTCACATCACCCTGCTTTGCCCCCAAAGATGGCTGGTTAGTCAATGACAGGTAAGACTAGTCAGTGTCAGGGGCAACCTAGGACAGGCACAGTCACATGGACATCAGGGAAGAACTTGGGGGACACAGAGAAAGGGCAAAAGACCCTCAGCCCTTGGCTTTGGTATGGGTGGGGTCCTCATTCTATCTGAAAGAAGTCTCTTTATCTCTTGGCAGTTCTGCTCCCCGGTGTCTGGCTCAGGCTTGAAACAATACTGGAGACAGCCCTAAACTTGATTGGGTGGTTCCTGGGGGAAATCAGGCCTAGAAGTAAATTCTTTGATGCCTACTTTGTTTTTCCCTCAAAAGCTATGATAACCAGCTCATGCTGGGAAGGAAATTTACAATATTCACAGACCCTTAACCACAACCCTTTGATGCTCTTATGTTTAGTCATCTCATCTTGAACCCATGTAAATTGGTGTGTTCCTGCTATTTGTTTTCTTCAAAACATCATTTTTTTCTCTGTAAACATTAATATACTGATGTAATGAGCTCACCTGTACATTCTTACTATGTAGCTCCATAGATAATCTTTTCAGTAAAAGCCATTGGACACAGGGGCTTGGAGCATTCTCCACTAGAGGAAATTGCCACCCCCTTCCATGACAGACTGAAAAAAGTATCTGGGATGACTTATTTTATTTCCCCTTCTGAGATGACCCGAGTGTACTCTGAAAGACAGAGTCCACCTTCCACTTCAAGGAAGAGAGGCTGTGCCCCTGTATGTGGCTAAAAATGCTTTTACTCTCTTTCTAGGTCATAGCGACAATGGAGGGGTAGAGGTGTTATACGGGCTGACACACATGGTGGATGCTAGCCTAGATTGGCTAGGAATTTGGACACCTTTATACCATGAGGGATTTTGAGGCAAAATATTTAAACAGAGCGTGGAGAGACTTGTCCCTTTTTTGTGTGTGTTCTCTTGCCTGCCCAACCAGGGTGGGGATAACAGAAGCATTCACAGGACTGGCATACTCCGGGCCTCTTTTGTAACTCTTGTCTTGTCCTCGGCTGCCCAGTTAGGAGGAGGCTTAAGCCTTGACAGCGGCAGTCTGCAGGACACTGCAGCCTTGCCACTCACAGCTCAGGTCCCAGATTGCTCCCATTTTCTCACTCTGAGAGCTGTGCACAGACATGAGGGCCAAGAATATTCACTGGCTCTAGGGATGAAAGCAGCCTTGGGCACCAGGACCTTATGGAAAGCCCATCTTGCATGACCAGCTGCAGTGATCTGTCAGTGTGCCTTGACACCAGGAAAGAGATTAAGTTACAGCAAGGCAATAAAGATGCAAGCCACACAAGACTGCACTCTGAAGAGGGAGGAAGCTTGAATCCTGTCCATATAACAGCCTTGGGACCCAAAAGTTCAAATAAGAATGAAGCAGGGTGTCTTGGAGCAGGACACTGATCCTGGTCTTGAGGGTGGCTGGATTTTTTCTCTGTCTTGTAGAAGTGAACAGCTTGTAGTCAGGGGCTCCAGAGTCCCCAAACTGGAGAAGCTTTTAATAAAACCCTTTTTCCTTCCCATCAATTATTTTTATTCTTGTGTGCAGTGGCAGGCGTCCAAATCCTATTTTGTTCAGTAACACTATAATTCAAGCCACCTTCCAATATTTTCTCCCACCTTCATGTAATTTTCCTTATAGTCATTCCTTAATCTCAAATACATAGAAGAACCTGTGAACTATTATTTTCTGACACAACTTATCTTAGTCTGAGGTCTAGCTTCCAGGTATAAACTCAGTTTGGCACAAAAAAATTATCAAAAATTTTTCAAGATTTGGATGTTCTCACACAGACAAATTCTACCTTCATAATCCTAACAACATATTCTATCAATATTTGTGTGTGTGTGTGTGTGTGTCACTGGAAAAGCCACTTACTATTTTGATCTTCAGTTTCCTCATTTACCAAAGAAGGGAGTTAAATTTAGTAAGTATGTAATCATCAGCTTCTAGAAGACATGAACTCCCTGTGCTTGACTTTCTGCTTAAATATTTTCGCAAGTAATTTATATTTATGATAATTGCTCACAGATATAAATATCTTCCTTTTCCTACCAAACTATTATTTTTATTTAATATTTATACTCATTTGCCTCATAATATTATATAATTATTTTTTTAATTTATTTGTACTTCTCAATTAAGTGTAAATTAATTAAAAGAAAAATAGCATTTTATATTTATATTTGAATGGAAATTAGTATATCACATAAGCTCAAAATAATACTTACTTATTAAATTGATTTTAAAAATTTCAATTTATTAAAATGATCTCCAGTTCCATTCATGCTGTCACGAAAGGTAGTAGCTCTTTGTTTCTTTCTGCTGCATTGAATTCCATTGTGTAAATGTACCATGGTTTTTTGATCTACTCATTTATTGATGGGCATTTAGGTTGCTTCCAGCACTTGGTTAATGTAAATTGTGTTGCTATGAATACTGGTGTGCATAGGTTCTTTTGAATTGGTGTTTTGGGGTTCTTAGGGTATAATCCCAGCAGTAGAATCACTGGGTCAAAAGGCAGTTCCATTTTTAGCTTTTTGAGGAAATTCCAAACTGTTTTCCACAGTGGCTACACCAGTCTGCATCCCCACCAACAGTGTATTAGGCTTCCCTTTTCACCACAACTTTGCTAGCACCTATTGTTTCTTGATTTATTTATGAAGGCCATTCTGACCTGTGTGAAGTGGTATCCAATTGTGCTTTTAATTTGCATTTCTCTGATGGCTAGTGATGCTGAGCATGCTCTCATATGACTTTGAGCCCTGTGAATGTCCTCCTTGGAGAAGTGTCTGTACAGGTCCTTTGCCCATTTTTCTAATTGGATTGTTTGTCTTCCTGGAGTAGAGACATGCGAGTTCTTTATATATTTTGGAGACCAGACCCCTGTCTGAAGTATCATTGGCAAATATATTTTCCCATACAGTTGGCTCCCTTTTCATTTTGCTGATGTTTTATTTAGCTATGCAGTAGCTTCTGATTTTGATGAGGTGCCACTTGTTTATTCTTTCCTTTATGTCGTTTGCTCTAGGGAACATATTCGTGAAAATATTGCAGCACAGGATATCTGAGAGTTTCCTGTCTCTGTTTTCCTCTATGACTTTTATGGTGTTGTCACTTATATTTAAGTATTTTATCCATCTTGAGTTTATTTTTGTGTATGGTGTTTGTTGAAGTTCGAATTTCAATTTTTTGCATGTAGCTGTCCACTTCTCCCCAAACCATTTGTTGAAGAGGCTAATTTTACTCCACTTTATGCTTATGCACCCTTTGTCAAATATTAATTGATCATGGATATATTTATTTCTTTCTGGACTCTCTATTCTGCTCCATTTACCTATTTGTTTGTTCTTATGCCAGTACCAAACTGTTTTTATTACAGAGGCCTTGTAATATAGTTTGATGTCAGGTATTGTGATCCTTCCTACTTTGGTTTTCTTTCTCAAAATTTCTGTGGCTATTCGAGGTCATTTATGGTTCCATATAATTTTTGAAGTATTTGTTCTGTGTCAGAGAAATATGTCATTGGTATTTTAGTAGGGATTTCATTGAATCTAAAAATTGCTTTGGGTAGTATGGACATTTTGATAATGTTAATTCTTCCAATCAATGAACACAGTATATGCTTCCATTTATTTGTGTCTCCCTTAATTTCTTTCTTCAGTGTTTTACATGGTCTGCATATAGGTCTTTTACCTCCTTGGTTAAGTTTATTCCTAGTTACTTTATTTTCCTTGTTGCTATAGTAAAGGGTTTTTTTCCCCCTGCTTTTGATATTTCGTTTTTGGTGTACAAAAACACCTTTGATTTGTGAATATTGACTTTCTATCCTGCTGTTTTGCCAAATTCACTTAATAGATCGAGTTGTTTTTTGGTGGAGTCTATGGAGTTTTCCATGTATACTATCATGTCATCTGCAAACAAGGATAGTTTTACTTCCTTCATTCCAATTTGGATGCTTCTTATTTCTTTTTTCTTGTCTGATTGCTGTGTCTAGGACTTCCAAAACTATTCTGAATAGAAGTGGTGAATGAGTTATACCCACTTTATTCCTATCTGCTAAGTGTTTTTATCACAAATGCGTGCAGTACGTTATCAGATATTTTTCCACATCTATGGATATGATCATGTGATTTTTGTCTTTCCTTTTGTTTATGTGATGTGTTACATTTACTGACTTGCATATATTGAATCATCCTTCCATCCCTGGAATGAATCCCACTTGATCATGGTGGATGATCTTTCAAAGGTATTGCTGGATGTGGTTCTCCAATAATTTGTTGAGGATTTTTGTGTCTATGTCCATCAGCAATATTGGCCTGTAGTTTTCTCTCTTGGTCATGTCTTTCTCTGGGTTTGGGAGTAGAATGATGTTGGATTCATAAAAAGTGTTTGGGATTCTTCCTTCTTCTTGGATTTTTTGGAATAATCTAAGAAGGACAGCAGTTTGCTCTTCCTGAAATGTTTTGTAAAATTCTCCTGTGAAAACATCTGGTCCAGGGCTTTATTGTGCTGGCAGTTTTATGATTGCTGCTTCAATTTCACCTGCTCTTATCAGTCTTTTTAGGCTTTCTGCATCTTATTCATTCAGTGCTGCAAAGTTATACTTTTCTAGAAATTTGTCTATTTCATTGAGGTTTTCAAATTTCTTGGCATATAATTGCTCATAGTAATTTCTTATAATCCTTTGCATTTCTATGGTGTCAGTTGTTATTTCTCCTCTTTAATTTTGATACTATTTATTTGTGTCCTCTCTCCTTTTTTTCTTCATGAGTCTGCTTAAAGGCTTGCCAATTTTATATTTTCAAAGAAGCAGCTCCTGGATTGGTTGATCCTTTGATTGTTCTCTTAGTCTCTATGTCATACAGTTCTGCTCTGTCTTGATTATTTCCTTCCTTCTACTTGCTCTAAGCTTTGTCTGTTGTTGTTTCTCCAGTTCTTGAAGCTGGAAGGTTAAGTCATTTATTTGAAATGTTTGTATTCTTTTTAAGTAATCCTGTATTGCTTTGAACTTTTCTCTCAGGACTGCCTTCACTGTGTCCCATAGGGTTTGGACTGTAGTATGTTCATTTTCATTTGTTTCCAGTAAGTGTTTGATTTCTTCTTTGATCTCATTATTGACATATTCATTATTTAATAGTGTACTCTGCAGTCTCTATGAGTTTGAATGTTTTTTAGTTTTTTCCTTGAGGTTGGTTTCTAGTTTCAAGCTCTTGTGGTCTGAGAAAATTCTTGTTATGATTTTGATTTCCTGAATATTTTCATGCTTGTTTTGTGTCCTATCCTGTGGTATATCTTTGAAAATGTTCCTTAAGTCCATTTGATTTAAGGCATCGTGGAGTTCCACAATATCTTTGCTGATGTTTTGTTTGGAAGATCTATCCATTTGTGACACTGGGTTGTTAAAATCCCCTACTATCAGTGTGTTACTGCCTATATCTTTCTTGAAGTCCTCCAAGATTTCCCTTACATATTTGATTAGTCCTATGTTGGGTGCATATAGGTTTACAATGTTTATTTCTTCTTGATGGATTCTTCCTTTGAGTATTATAAAGTGTCCTTCTGGACTTTTTATGGCCTTTGTTTTGTACTCCATTTTCTCTGATATAAGTATTGCTATAGCTGCTTTTCCCCCCTGTCCATTTACTTGGAATAATTATTTACATCCCTTTACTTTCAGCCTGTGTATGTCCTGTGTTCTGAGGTGGGTCTCTTGTAGACAGCATATGTGTGGGTCACGTTTTCTTTTCCATTCAGCTCTGCTATGTCTTTTGATTGGGGCATTTAATCCATTTACATTTACAGTTATTATTGATAGGTACTTATTTATATTTTCATTTGGTATCTGTGTTTCTCTCTCACTCTTTTTCTTCATCTTTTTAAAGCAGTCGCTATAGCATATTTTGCAGTGCTGGTTTGGTGGAGGTGTATTCTTTTAGACTTCTTTTGCCTTGGAACCTCCTTATTTTGCCTTCCATTTTAATTGCAATCCTTGTCTGGTAGCTAAGTCCTGGTTGCAGTCCTTTGCTTTTCATTGTTTGGAATATTTTTTGCCATTCCCTTCGGGTTTGCAGTGTTTCTGTTGAGAAGTCAGCTACTAGCTGTATTGGGGCTTCCTTATATGTTACTATCTCTCCCTTGCTTGCTTTAGGTTTCTCTGTTTGTCTTTGATATTTGCCATTTTAATGATGATTTGTCTTGGAGTGGACCTCATTGGTTTCCTACTGAATGGGACCCTTTGTGCTTCCTGGACTTGTATGATTTTTTCTCTCCTCAAATTAGGGAAGTTTTTCATCATTACTTTTTCAAACAGGTTCTCTACCTTTTGCTCCTCTTCTCCTTCTTGTATCTCTATTATATGGATATTATTATGGTTTGAGATGTCCTGTATTTCCCTGAATGTGTCTTCATTCTCTTTGAGTCTTTTTTTCATTTTTTTTCTCTTTTTTGAAGCTTTTTTCTATCTTTTCCTGCAGCTCACTGATTTGATCCTCGGCTTCATTGAGCCTGCTTTTGATTCCTTCTACTGTGTTCTTCAATTCAGAAATTGTATTCTTCATTTCCTCTTGTGTCTTATTGATAGTTTCTATGTCCTTTTATAGGTTGATACAGTTTGCAATAAGTTCCTCATAATTTTCCTATAGGTTTTGGTAATTCTCTTTGAGCTCACTGAGCTCATTGAGCTTCCTTAGAATCGTTGTTTGGAACTCAGTATCTGATAGTTTCCTTGCCTCTATCTCATTTAGCTCTCTTTGTGGGGATTCCTCCTTTCCCTTCAATTGTGTGGTGTTTCTTTTTCTTCCCATTTTTTGAGACTCTTCTTTTTGCATCTGCTTCTTTTGTTGATCTGTCTTGACTTCTTGACTTTGTGGTGTGAACTTCTATGGTAGGAGACTGATTTTTTTTTTTTCTTTCTGGATCTGCCTCTGACAATGTCAGTTGTTGATGCCATTTGACCTTAGGCAGTCTTAAGAAGCTTCCAAGTATCTGCTCTCCGTGTGTCTCCTCCAGTTGTTAAACTTGTCACTCTACCTTCAGCTGTCAGTGCCAGGCAGAGTCTGTCTTGTTGGCAGGGCTATTGTGTCCTTTCAGGCTGCTGCCACTCAGGGAAGTGATGTATCTGAGCAAGATGGCTGATGCCATGATGGGGAGGAGTCCGCACTGGGATCTCCCCGGCTACTCCCTCAGTTCTCTCCCCAACCCCTCCGTTTCCCAACTCTCCTCAAGTGACTCCAGACCACTCTGCATCCCCTTTAGCCAGTGACTACTATCCTGTGACTGCTGTTCTGTATTCAGCACCCAGGCCTGTGCAACACAGTGCCAGGGCAGAGCCTCCAGGGGGTGAGCTAATGTGTCCTTTTATGCTGCAGAAACTCAGAGGCGTGGTCCATCCAGGCAAGATGGCAGCTGTGGAATGGGGAGTGAGTCAGTGCTGGAACCCCACCATCCACTTTCTCAGTCCTCTCCCGAAAGTCTCCTTCCTCAGACTTTCCTCAGGTGGCTCCATCCCCCTATGCTCCTGCCTCTGCCAGAGCCCAGGGTAAGTGGGAGCTACTCCAAATTTTTGCGCTAACCCTTTAAATGGCTCCTTGCATCTGCAGCTGAATGTCTCTGGCAGAGAGCACCCTGCTGCTCTTCACAGCTGGCTGCTGTCTGAGTGCTTTTTGGGCTCTGGTGCCATCAGTTGGAGATCCCCACTTATGGTTTAGACCCTGCTCTTCTCAGTGGGGACCAACTGGCTGTTTCAATATCTCTCTGGTGCTGCTGCCCATAGGCACCTAGCCCACTTTCTCTAGCCTCTACCATATTCCTTACTAGTAATGTTGTGCTAAAGCCGATTCCTCTGTCTGAGGTTTTAAGGCTCCTCAGTTGTTTTCCAGGGGGTTTCTCCACAATTTAGTTGTAATTCCAGATTTCTCCTGGGAGGAGGTCAGTGTGACTTCTACTCACTCCTCCACCATCTTGAATCCCCCACATCAAGACCTTTCAACATTTAAGGTTTCTCGCTAGTTGATATCATTTTTCACCTAGATAAGAAAGTTGATTTGTTTTAGTTCAACTTTTCTCTAACTTCCATATCTTCATATCTGTTCAAAGAAAATTATCAGAGTCAACAATAAGTTTAATCAGACCATTTTTACCAATTAAAAATTGGTTATTTAAAAGTCAACATTTCATACTTAGGTAAATATATTACATACAAGACTTAGTCATATCAATATAAAAATTAGATTTGCATTAGATTGTAAAATGCTAGTTTTTAGTCACCATTTTATTCCTATTTATTTTTTATTATTCAATTACAGTTGCTCCACACTTTTCCCTGTTGCTTTCCCCTGCTTCTCCCACCACCCCCCATTCCCACAGTCAATCCCCACCCCATTGACCATGAGCATGGGTCCTCTATACATGTTCCTTGACTTGCCCCCTCCCCTTGTTTCCCCCGTTACTCCCCTTTCTCCTCTCCTCTGGTTATTGTTGGTTTGTTCTTTATTTCTATGTTTCTGGTTCTATTTTTAACAATAATTTATGGAACATGTTTTGTAGTCTCTATTATATTAACAACCTGAATGTAATGAGGGTTACTATGTAGAATATACTAGCATATCTAATAAAATAGTTCATTAAACTAGGTTTATGTAATGCATTTTTCTTATGACAACCAAATCTCTTATGACATTCAAGGATATATCAGTTTAATAAATTTTAAATGAATGACTCACTTTTTTCTTTGTTTATTGTCATTTGACTGAGCTCCACAGTTATATCCAATGAAACACATGTTAAAAATGAACTTTCTCTCAACTATTTTTCACTAGCAAACATAGTGATTCACCTTCCAAATAAAAGAATACAACATGAAATTTTCCCAATGGTATATCCTAGGTCATAATCTTCATGCTAATGACTTCTTTACTGAGTAGTAAATTGTAAGAATATATTACCTTATTCTTGTGATATATTACCTGTCAACAGGTAATTACCCATCCAAACCTAAATAGAGGGAAAGATTGCCCTATGATACCACTGACTACTACAGGAAATATTAGAAGAAAATACACTGTAATTGGGCAAAGATAAGTAATATTATCCACATAATATGGAAAAAGATGGTTAAATGGCAGTAAGTAACAAAGCTGAGAAACAGACCCTAAAGCCTCTGCTCCTTAGCATTATACTTTGGGAATAAGTAATGTTTAAGAAAGATCACAAAAACAATACATATACTTCAATTCTTAATGGTATATGTTTAATGACCATTCACTTATTTGATATATATAGAGTGCTTACTTAATATATCATTATGGGCTGGGTCTTGAAGAAGTGTGAAAAACTTCTAGCAAACAATTAGCATGAGAATTTTGTTTTAAAGGCAATGCCTCACAAGAATAGTTTAAACTAATGTAGGTTACATACTCTAACTGATTACCATCAGTAGCTACCAACTTAACCATTTTATATATATAAATCAATGTTGTCACTCAAAAAGCCATTTAACAAAAAAACAAAAATAAGAACAAAACATCCAATACCTTGGTATTTTTTCTGTGTATCATAGTAAGCAGATTATTAAAAACAAAAATAATGTAGCATTATTTACGAGAGCCAAGTGCTGGAAACAACCTATTGGCCCATCAGTAAATGAATGAATCAAAAAACTGTGATACATTTACACAATAGAATACTCTGCAGCTGAAAGAAAGAAGGAGCTCCTACCCTCATGACAACATGGATGGAACTGGAGAGCATTGTGGTAAGTGAAATAAGCCAGGCAGTAACACACAAATACCATATGATCTCACCTATAAGTGGAATTTATTCAACAATACAAACAAATGAGCAAAATAGAATCAGAAACTTGGAAACAAAGAACAAATTGAGAGTGACCAGAGAGGAGGTGGGAGAAGGGTAATGGGAAAAAGAAAGAGAAATAGCAAGCCACGGAATGTAAATAGAGGGCTCATGAGCACAGACTATGTAGGGAGATTGACTGGGATGCTGGGAGACAGGTCAGGGGAGAGCAATGCGGGAAAAGGCAGGACAACTGTAACTGAACAATTGAAAAAAGACAAAAACTAAAAATATAATATTAAAAATGTACCAAGAGTTCACAGGGAAGCTAAATATTAATTAAATGCCTATTCATTTCTTCCATAAATAGTTAATGAAGCTCTAATATGTGCCAATCAATGAGATAGAAATTGAGTGTGTTGTAGTCAACAAAACAGATATAGTCTCTGCATTCACAGAACTTACAGTCTATGGGGGAAACTGGTAATAACAAGTAAACAATAAAGGATGTTAAATGCTCTTAAGGAAATGAACAGTGCAGGAAGCTGGAGAATAACATGGGAGGAACCTATTCAAATAGTGTAGGCAAGGAAGACATCCATAAGAAGAGGTCCAAATATAAGCTAAAGCTTGTAAATAGAAGGAACAGCCCTGAAAGTGTGCAGGGAATAGACTGAGTTGAGAAGCCAGGGAGGGAAAAAACATCTCTTATTGAGAAACTAACTGAGAAGAGGCCAGCATGGTGGTGTGGAGTGTGGTGCTCAGCAGGACAAAGAAACTGAGTTCAGACCAGAGGCCATCCTATGAACCATGATGGAAAGTTTGAATCTCATTTACTGTGTAGTGGGTTTCAGACAGTTGCTAATGGGTTCTGCTTGTGCTGCTATATAGTTATAAAGCATAGATGGAGATAATTACAATGGGGAGATAGGAAAGGAGTATATTATAATCTATAAAAGCTAAATTTTACCATTATAACAAAGTTAATTGTTTCCTTGGGTTTCTTTAAATGGACTTGGTCTAGGGACAGTGTCTTTAAAATATAAAGAGATCATATTAATGCTAAAATGAAAGGTTTGTGTAGATTGAATTGAATTCAATATTAGTTACACAAGGTAGACAAATACACTGTCATATTTTAATGGCTTCAAGTGCTGGCTGTACTTTATAATTAAGTAAAATGAAATTATATTCCTTTTCATTTACAAAAAGGCAGAAAATTATTTTTATGTCTTCAAAATGACCGATAGAGAAACAAACCTTCCGAAAGGTAAAATAAGTGTGATTTTTTCCCCACAACCAAGTATAAAATAGTAATGTTAATCTATACATAATGCCAAAACAACAGTTCAAGTCAGTGAGGAAAAATTAGTTAAGCCAGTGATTTGATGTTAGGGAGAATTCAAAAGAATGGGAATTTTGCATTTAACAATGTGTAAGAAGTGGTTGGCCTCATGTAACTGCAATTACTTTCTTTACTTATATGTAAAATTAGTAGAAAGAAAATGCCAACACAATAAGATTTTAGAGAGAGATGGAAAGCTTCTTGCTCACAGCCTTGCACAAGGTAAACATTTCATTCATAACCACAGTTGCAGGTACATCTAAGGAAAATCTGAATCATAGCTAGAATTAGGGGTTTAAGGAACTTATGCTAACTTATTAGCTGTAATTGGTAAACAGAGTAATTAATTTCTGATTATTTTTAAAGGCCCATCAAACAAATTATAAACTAGGAAACTGTTTTTAAAACATGGTTTCTAGAGCTTTCTACTTATACCAAAGTGAGAAGAACATTGTATTTAGATTGAGAACATAAAATAGTCAGTAAAATTCAAACATAACTTTAATTATGGACTTACAATTTTGTTCCTTGGTATGATGGGCTTCTTACACGTAAATATACCATCCAAAACATATTAGGCTTAATAAAAAAGCAATTGAGAATTCTTTGGAATTAATTTTGCCCTTCAAAATGATAGGTTAAAGTCTTAACCCTTAGTACCTCAGATTGTGAACTTACTCAATTTAACTGGTGATGTTTTAAGAAGAGCACAATGACAAGGAGACTCAGGGTAAACAACAGAGGCAGAAACTAGAATGATGTGTTTACAAGCCAAGGAATGTCAAGGACTATTGGCAAAAATAGCGCCTAAACAAGGCAAGGAAGGATTCTTCCCTACAAATTCCATTGGAATGATAGTCCTGCTGACATCTTGATTTCAGACATGTCACCTCCAGAACTATAAAACAGTAAATTTCTGTTTAAGCTACTCAGTTTGTGGTATTGTTAAAGTAGCCCTAGAAAACTAAATAAGAGTTTAGGTACTTGGAAAGCTAGTCTTCAATCTACAGGGTTTGTTGGGTTTTTTTTTTTGTTTGTTTGTTTTGTTTTGTTTTTTTCACCTCAACAAAGTAGGAGAAGCTAAAGGCCAAATGGAATAAGAAAATACCAATATAGCATTTCATCATTAACCTTAATTTTGATCTGGCCTAAAAATACCTTAGCAAAACAAAACAAAACAAAAAAGCAAACAGGCAAACATCCCCAATATTATTTGTATCATCTCTTCTGACTAATTTTTGTCTCATTTAACTGATGAAGCTGTGTTTATCACTGCCAGATCACCAGAGCCTCCCCAGCTGTAGAGAAATAGGTTTATTCATTGAGTTCATGCATTTTTAATAAAAGTGCCATTGTAGTTGAACACCAGAAATCTCTTCTATTTGTGATGATATGAGACTAAAAGAACACAATCTGATTTTTTTTTTCAGACTTAGGTACATAAAATTGAGCTTACAGTGCAGCAAGTTAGGGAAATCTTGTTTTAAAGGCTATAAACTCCTTATAACTTTGTGAGTGCATTCATATGCATGACATTAGAATAGCTTATATGCACCAAAAATCCTATGTTATAAAAATAGTATCTGGCTAAAAACTGGATATTCTACTCTATATCCTCTCTTTCTGTAATCGTTATAGTTTTCTGTGTCTTGTCTTTCCTGCACAGTCTTATTTGCCATCAGTCTTAATCTATATTCAAAAGCAAATTAAGGCAAAGAGCCACAGGAAGTATGCAGCTCTACACTCTATTTTCACTTCCCCATTCCTCTGTCAGAGTCAATAAGTACACATTCAAAGGAGTGGGGCTAAGCAACTCATTAATCCTCCTGCTCACTGCTTCCAAAATATGGGTAGTTTGTTAGGTGCTCTCTGAAAGCTGCAGTGCAAAGCGTAGTTCTTGAACACCATTAAAGACCCAAGAATACAGGTATAGAGCATGAGCAGAGAAACTTATCAGTGATAATTATACTGATGTATGTATGTTCTGTGATTCATCCACAGCATTTTCCAAATAATATTTTTTCTTCATAAAGGATATATGTTGTCTTTGTTTTCAAAGACTGTTCCAAGGCTGAAGTGTCCTTATTCAAATCTGTCATTGAATATAAACAAACATCCTGGGAAGTTCCAATTTCTTACAGCACTTCAAGTGCACATGAAAAGAAAGTGCTTCAAACTCAAAAGAGTGAATAGTGATTTCTGACTTGTCTAGAATGAATACTGGAGGGTAGAGGCTGTGTAGAAATTCCTTCAGCAATTCATCTGAGGAATGTGGATAGTAACACCACAGAAATTCACATGTAATGTTGAAGGTTAACAGAAACCAAAAAATATAGACTTTGAATAGGTCTATATGCTTAGGTTTCTCGCTCTCCTTGACTTTAACATCTAAAGTGTTATATCTTGAGCTTACTCTTCTAATTCTTTTGTAGCTTCTAGTTTTGGTGATATTGTTCTTCCTTATGGATTTTTTAACTCTAGAAAAGTGATATGAAAAATAACATCAGCTTAAGCTTTGTAAGCTATACTTTATTTAATTTTTTTTGTTTGACTTGACTAAAAGCCATTATAGCTGCTGTTTATTATTTCAAAATATCATTAATACTTACTTTGTTATTCATTTGCATGAAAATGTTTCTTCTAGAGAGCTTTAATTTAGAGCAATGTATGCATTAGGAAAAAAATATCATATAATTATTTACTCAAAAAATAAGGAAAAAGAAGGCTAAAGAGGGCTTATCCCATGAAATTTAAGACTCTGACAGATTAGCAGTGGAAAATCTTTTGTCTGGAAAGAAAATCACCCTAAGAACTAAGCACAATATATTTTTTTCATTTTGTCCAAACAAACAAAAGTGCTTAATATGTGTAAAATGTCCAAATTGCTATGCTTCTATACAACTAATTAATCTGGGAATTGATCTGACTTGGAAAATAAACAAACAGAAAATAAAAACTTATAATCATAAATGTGACATTTTCACACATAAAAAAATAAAACTACTGGAGTTTTAAGAAGTTGGATTTTTCTGTTCCTAGCGTATTAACTTATCTGATGAAGTATAGCAAAGCGATAGTTTATCAATTACATAATATAGAGTATAATTACACTATAATGAAAAAAAAATCTATCACTTTCTAAGCACTTACAATAGTTCAAGAATAATGCTAAGCCCTTCATTTAAAATTTTTCCTCTAATCCTCACAATAAACCTACGGACTTAACAGTGTCATTCCATTTAATAGATGATGTATCTGAAAATCATAGAGGTTAACTAACTTACCCAAGATCACATATGTGTAACATGGCAAAGCTGTGGTCACATGCAGGTTTTTCTGCTCTAAAGTAGGTGTTTTGTCTACTGAGCACAAGCAGCTGTGCTGACCAGATATTACAGATGACATTTTCCTTCTTCCATTCTCTTGCATAATTATATAGCTGTTTTTAGTTAAATCAATGAACACCAGTTACATTGTTAAACCTGCAAATGTATGCTATCTGGAACTAAATTTTTCCGTTTGATTTCTTTGCATTTATTGTTTTATCTTTTGGTTTTCATAGTGTTTCCTCTTGCATTTCTTTTTTTCTTATACTATTTGCCTTTGTCATATATACTTCTTTTTTTAAACTTTATATTACATCAAAAATTCTATCAAATGGCATTTTCTGAGAAAATTTATTTCCAGTTCTCATGCTTCACTTGGGACTAGTTGCTTTCCAGGTCTGTTACAAAGCAGTTATCCTGGAAATTCCTTTCACAGTTCTCCTGGGCTAGGTCCACTTCTTCGGAATCCTCTTTCTTTTTTGATTTACATGTAATTTTTGGTGTCACCATAACAACTTCTTAATGTTAGATATAAGAGAAGTTTTATTTCTGAGATTTTACATGTATGAACATTTCTAAATGGTAATCTTTAAATAAAGTGATAAAGTAATTATTAGGCCACCACATTGAAATATACATGTAATAGTGGCTTTCCCCAGCTCCTTTCCCTTAACCAGTTCAACTAAATTATTGGTAAAATGCTAGAGAAATTATTGTATCTATTTTTCAAGGCCACAAAAATGACTTGTAATCTTTTTTATGAACAGTCTTAGTGTTCAAATTTTAATTAATATCATAACTCTTTTAAATTAAAATTCATTTTCTCTAAAAATGTTTGTTTATATACTAAAAATATGTACTTGTATGCATAAACCTACAAAACAGATTCTTAACTTAAAACTAATTTTTACATAAAAATTGTTCCTTCTGAATTACCTGTGTCTCCCCTTTGGTTTTCTTCTCCCCAGAACCACTGCCTTGAGAATAAGAAAAGAAAAGAAAATCGGAGCTTATAAAAACTGTTGAGAAGGTAAGAAAGTCAAGGAACTTTAAAAAGCAGAATTAATTTAGAAGAGCTAACCCTGGGGAAACCTGTATACATAGTGTGTCCAAGTTACCGTATTGTAATTCTGGTCACTTTATTAAAGTTATGAGACCTTAAAATTACAACTGAACTACAGAACAACCATCATTCAGAACCATCATAAATTGAGCTGAATGGAAGTCCTACAACTACAGAATTAAAGAAGAAACCACATACAGACTGGTAGGAAGGACAGATATGTGGAATGGGCTGGTCCCATACCCACTGTGGCAGATTAAAATCAGGAGAGATATATCAGGAGTGAGGAGTCCCAATCCCACACTAGGCTCCCCAGCCCAGCACTCCAGTGTCAGGAAGCCAGGATGATAAGTTTCCATCTTCTGGCTATAAAAACCAGTGGAAATTGAGGCCAAGGATGACAGAAACTGCTGGAGTCTCCCGCAGTTCTTCTTACATGGCCCATGCATAGACTTACTTGGACTCATTCCCTCTGAGCTACAGCATGGGGGCAGCAGACTCAAAGACATCAGAGACATATGGGGACTGTAACTGATGTCTAGCATCAGGACAAGAGCTGGGGGGAAGATTTCTTCTAGACAGAAGTGCTGACAGAGACCATTGTTCCTTTTCTGAACCTTCTTCCCACAGAGCTGGCAGGCAGGTGCCATATTTGAGACTCCATCAACCTGGCTAACACTGTTAGCCCCTCTCTGGTGATTCCCTGAGGTCCAGCTTTCGGGCCCACCCAAGATGTGTCCAGTGATTTTTCCATATGAATGGCTTGCCTTGGCCCATGCTTTGGATTTTTCTGAACTCTCTCAAAAACTCTCTGACTTCAGTGAGTCCCATAACTCTAAGTTTCCCCTGGCCCAGCAGTAGCAGCAATTAGCCTTGGTTCATAGCTTGGTCTTTGCCTAGGTACCTCCAAGCCCAGCAGAATTTTAGCCATCTGCAGATTGCTTTGTAACTTATCTTAACAAAATACAGTCAGTAACTGACTTTGCTTTGTAGCTTGCCTGGACAAAACTGGTCAGTGACTGACTTTGGACATGTCAACAGCAATCAAGGCTCAACTGTAGGAAGAAGGTGTACACAGCCCACACAGTGGGCACACCTTGAGTATCTAGCTAGGGTAATATGGGAGCTGCGCTACTGGAATCTATAGTGCAGATACTATATTAGGCCACTCTACCAAACCTGAGAGACATAGCAGCTCTACCCAATACATAGAAACATGGCTCAAGTGAAAGAACAAAATTCCAAAAAAAAAAAAGAAGAACTAAACAAAATGGAGGCAAGCAAGCTACTAGATGAAAAGTTCAAAACTCTGGTTAAAAAGATTCTCAAGAAACTCAGCGAGGACCTCAACAGCATAAAAAAATCTAGTCAGAAATGAAAGATACACTAATTTATATAAAGAACAATTTACAAGGAATCAACAGTAGAATGGATGATGCCAAGAATCAAATCAGCAATTTGGAATATAAGGAAACAATAAACAAACAATTAGAACTGTAAGAAGAAAAAAATCCAAAAAAAATAATGATAGTATAAGGAGCCTTTGAGACAACTTCAAGTGCACCAATGTTAGCATCATGGGGATGCCAGAAGGAGAAGAGAGAGATCAAAAATTGGAAACCTATTTGAAAAATACTGACATATAACTTCCTTAATTTGATGAAGGAAATAGACACACAAATACAGGAAGTACAGAAAATCCCAAACAAGAACACAAAAAGGCCCAACCTAGACACATGATAATGAAAATGCCAAAGGTTAAACACAATGAGAGAATCTTAAAAGCAGCAAAAGTAGTTAGTTACCTCTCAATACAAATGGCTCCCATAACACTGTCACCTGATTTCTCAAAAGAAACTTTTCAGGCTAGAAGAGATTGACAAGAAATATTCAAAATGATGAAAAGCAAGGGCCTATAACCAAGATTACTCTACCCAGCAAAGCTACTACTTAGAATTGAAGGAGAGTTTCCCAGACAAGAAAAAGCTAAAGCAGGTCATCATCACCAAACCAGTATTATTTGAAATGTTAAAGGGCCTTCTTTAAAAATAAGTAAAGGAAGATAAAAAATATGAACTATAAAATGGTGATAAATACGTATTTATCACCAATTGATTCTAAAAAATGAAATAAATAAACAAGCAAAACAGAATTGAATTCATAGATATGGAGAACATTTTGATGGTTTCCAGGTGAGTGCGGGTCAGGCGATGGGTAAAAAAGTGGATGAATTAAGAAGTACAAATTGGTAGTCACAGAATAGTTATAGGGATGTAAAGTACAGCATAAGCAATAGAGTAACTAAAGACCATTTAGCATGACCCATGGACATGGAAAGCTGTGTTGGGTGCCTGAGGGAGTAGGGGACATAGGTAGAGGGTGTCAAAGGGGGAAAAACTGGGACAAGTGTAATAGCATAAACAATAAAATGCAATGAAAAAAATAGTTATGATACTCTCCAAGTTAAAAAATCATTTCAGTTAGTATGAATTATTCTTTTAATATGCCAGTTTTTGTTATGCAGTTTAATACATGGTACCAATTTGCCATACTTTAAAGTAAATTATCCCCCACTTTCACCTCCTTTATGCATTTCTAACACCTAGCTGAGATTATTGGCATTGGGAAATAAAAAAGTAAAGATAATTTTAATGAATGGTAGAGGTACCTGAAGGTAGTGCCAAGACAGCCAAAATGTGTGTCAAGCTAATGTGGCTCCAGCATTGTTATCAGGAGGTGATATATGTCAAGAAAACCCAAAGGAAATAGTGGAGATTCTAATGGAATTGTTGATAGTTGTGGCAGCTGCTCCATCACAATAGGATCATAAACAGTAGCCAGAGGTAAACATGAGGTAAAGTAGCTGTGACAAGAGGCAGAACTATAATTCTTGCTCAGTTTGGGACATTTTCACATATTCCAGTGGCCTCCCACCGTACTTAAAATAAAACTGAACTCTTCACCAGGATCTATAAATATCCACAGAATCAAGCATTTATTTATTTCTTCAACCTCATTTCCTACAACTACTTTCTACCCAAATCACTAAATTTCAGCCACACTTACTATTTCTTAAACATACTAAACTTGTTCCTGCCTTAATCATTTGCACTCTGTATTCCTTCTGACAGAAATGTCCAGCCCCAGATCACTTAGTGTCTTTTTCATATTATTCACAGTCCAGGCCTTCCAATTTAAAATAGACGCTCTTGCCCTGGGTGGTGTGGCTCAGTGATTTGTGTGCCAGACTGTGAACTAAAGTGTTGCAGGCTGTATTCCCAATCCGGGTACATGCCTGGGTTGCAGACCAGGACCCCAGTTGGGGGTGAATGAGAGGCAACCACATACTGTTTCTCCCTCTCTTTCTCCCTCCCTTCCCCTCTGTCTAAAAATAAATAAAAATCTTTAAAATATAGACACTCTCCATTTCCATCCTGCATTTTCTATCTCTTTGTTCTGCTGATCTTACCAACATTTATCATTTTCTAAAATTATCATTTTTATACATGTTGTCTGACTTTGCCCTGAGTCTATAATATTTGAGAGCAGGACTTTGTCTTGTTAACCTTGTGTCCTCAATTGCTAAAACCATGTCTGGCCTTAAGTAGGTATTCAATAAATTTATGTTGAATTAATAACTAAATTAATGAGTTGCAGAGATGATAACATAAGAACTAAGACATTACCTCAGCCTGCTTGCCTGAGAGGGGGGAGAAAAAGTAGAATACAGTAAAAGCTATGATGTAGAAAACAGTATGATCATGATGGAATAAAAGCTCAAATTTGCCATTCTGTGACACAATAAAAAAAGTTACTTATTCTTACTCTATGTCAGTTTTCTCAGCTTTAAAATGAAGATAACTATTTTGCATGTCCAATTTAAAAATTTAGTTAAGTGAAATAATAAACATAAATGTATACATGAAGTGTAAAGTGGAGAGAAGGTGCTCAATAAATAGCACCTATTATTACCATCCATATTGGGCCAAATGAATTTTTTCATGCTTAATGTGTTGACATTGAGAACAGAAAGCTAAAGAATACCCTATTCATTATTTAAATTTTTATAAAATATCTTTTTATATGGTTTATTATTATACTTTTATGAAGGTAACAGTAACTTCAGTATATTTTACATATCAAAAATACTCATGTAGACTTCACTTTCAGATGAAGCCAATATTACATTGGACCATAAAGCACGAATACTGTGCCTAGCAATGAAATAGCAGTATACATGAATAGAAGAGACATAATGGTTGGCTAAAAATACGATTAACCTAGTTGAAACAAAGGGCCTCAGTATTGCACAAGTGATGAACTCATTAGTGGGTTATAGGGGTTTTTCAATTAAGTTTAAGTATAAAGAGAGAAAAACATGAAATAAGAACATACCATCTATATTTAAAAACAGTATTGTTCTAGGAAGTTGGTTTGTTTACCTTAATGGTAAAATGAGTTTGGTGTGTATTTTTGTATGACCAAGCCATTTAACATTGCTTTCAAATCAAGGCATTTATGAAGCAGAACTTTTTGACAGGCTATTTCTGTTTCCTCTGTCCTTTTTATTTGTACTATTACTGCTCCTGTAATGCTAGTTTTATCACCACTTCTGTGACTTTGGGTAGTATCATGATCCATGCTGGAACTCAGTTTCCACATTTGTAATATTATAAAAGGAAATCAAGATTGCCTACCTCTTAACTCAAAACAAGGCAATTCCATGAATGCTGGAAGTACTTTAAAGTACCATATGCACACAATGTGCTATTTACACAGCACTTAATGAAGTGCCTTTTGTATAATTACTGTTTAATAAATATTAACTGAAGGAATAGAAACATTGTAATAACCAGCCCAACCTTCCTATAAAGAATGATGAGGCAAGCATCTGACTTACTTCTCATATGTATTCAATGTTATCTCTCTGTAGTGATAGTTCCAGTTGCTGAAGATAGAAAACTTACACATATTTACTTCATATTTTCCTTCATTGAAATATTTTGAGGATTAAATTTCAGCTATATTTCACAAATGCTAAGGAATGTTAAAGGCTTTTTTTTGTACACAGTAGCAAATATCTTAAATTTGTTTCTTTAAAAACTTTGTACACATTAAGCTCATTTTCAATGGAAATAAGTAATTCAGTATATTTTAAAATGTGCTGTAATAATTTAATCCACTATACTATTTGCTAAAAATGTTCATATTTGAATTAAAATTGTTCTGACACTGTTATACAACTTTTTGGTGTTTCAGTTATGTTATGTATTCAAATTTTTATGTTTAATTTTTGGATCCATTCAAAATATCACAAGACAGAAAATAAAAAGGAATCATGGACATGGAAAACAGTGTGGTGATTGAGTGGGGAAGGAGGGTTTAAAGGGACTAAATAATAATGGAAAAAATGCAATACAAAATTTACAGAGTCTAAAAATAAAATAATCACAAGAAAAGTCTCTGGTAGTTTGTGATGCAAGGTTACAGTAATTGACTAAGATAATTAATTTCTTAGAAATTGACTAAAAATAATCAATTTCTTTTTAGCCAATTAAATGAAACAAGATAGACAACCCATTTGATTAATTCAGCCAAAGTATTTTACTGCTTCTCAAGAACAAAATTTTAATCTTCAACATCCAGTTATCCCAAACGTTTCCTTTAATTTCCCAGTTTGTTCCATGGGTCCCTCCTTCATTTATCTTTTAAACAATTTTTAAATTATATGACAGGCAATACATCAGGTTCAGGAGAGTAAAAAGAGTTAAAAGTGGCCCTTATGCCAAAAGAAGTCACAAACTCATAGGCAGTGTTAATGGGAAAAAAATGTCTACTTAATATAGGCAAAAAGACTGTCAATATTACTTTCTAAAGTGACTAACCAAAATCAAAATATCTCCTTCGTGTTGGGTTGCTAGTTTAACTCTCTACAATGGTATTTTAAGTGGCTTCATTTTATACAGCTGTTTAGTAAAGGTAATATAAGATAAGGTTTGAGAGCATGGACCATGGAGCCAGAAATATGAGTTGTGATACTAATACTTTTGAACTCTGTGACCTTGATCTCATTACTTAATCTCCTTGAGTCTCAGTTTTCTCATCTTCAAAATGAAGATAAGAGAATTCATATCACAGGTCTCAAGGTTTACCAGCAAAGAACTTAGGACAGTGACTGATAAAGTGTAAGTTAAAGAAGTAATCATTACTACCATAAGAAATAAAATATTTATTTAAACAAACCATGATGATTGGATTTATGTTTACAGTATAATAGGTGATACTCATATATATGTATATATACATATACATATGTGTATATATGTATATACATATGTGTATATGTATATATACATATATAAATATATAAGCATATTTATATATAAGTATATATAAATATATAAGTATATTTATATATAAGTATATGTAAATATATACACACATATAGATGACAAATGAAGCAATGTCATGATAATAGTAATCTGAAGATAATGTCTTAGATGAGGAATAGACTGCTTATGTTGAGATGCATGCATAAGCAAGACTCCCTCCTTTATCTTTCCACCCAAATTTTAAACTTTATCTTTTCATAATAGATATGGGTTGAAAGTTGTGTTTACTTGGACTGGTATTTCTTCATAATCAATGTTGTACTCTTGCAACACTGAGGATACAGGAAGGAAAGATGTAAGTCAAATTGAGTAACTCCTAGCCATACCATTTCTATCTTTAATACCTTGATTCTATAGGATTTATTATTTAGTACTACAAAACTTAGATGTTTATAGAGCTTAAAATAATTTCTATAGTCCTGGATCTAATTTAGATGCATTAAAATTCTTTTTTTGATGGTTCAAGTACAGTCTTCTCCATTTTCCCACCACCACTTCCCCCTGCCCACTCCAACCCTACCTCCCACCCTTCCTCACTTTGGCTTTGTCCATGACTCTTTTATACATGTTCTTTCACTTGACTCTTCCTCTTCTTTCCCCAGTCATCCTCCTTCCCCTCTCTGATTGCTATCAATTTGCTCTTCATTTCCATGTCTCTGGTTCTATTCTCCACACTTGTTTGTTTTGTTGATTAGGTTCCACTTATAGGTAAGATTATATGGTATTTGTTTTTCACTGCCTGGATTATTTCACTTAGCATAACACTCCCATTCTATCCATGCTGTCTCTAAGGGTAGGAATTCCTTCTTTCTTTCTGTGGCATAGTATTCCATTGTGTAAATGTACCGCAGTTTTTTTGATCCACTCTTTTACTGATGGGCTCTTAGGCTGTTTGCAGCACTTGGCATTACGCTGCTATGAACATTGGGGTGCATAGGTTCTTTTGAATTGGTGTTTCAGGATTCTTAGGGTATAATCCCAGTAATTGAGTCATCAGATCAAAATGCAGTTCCATTTTTAGTGTTTTGAGGAAATTCCATACTATTTTCTACAGTGGCTGCATCAGTCTGCATTCCCGCCAACAGTGCACTAGGGTTCCCTTTTTCCAGCATCCTTGCCAGCACTTACTGTTTGTTGATGTGTTCATGATGACCATTCTTATGGAGGATTCAAAAAGGTCTATGTTAAAAATCATACTTTATAACTTATGTAATGTTTTATATGTATAAAAGATTATATATTTTCAAAATTAGAAAATATATTATTACATTTGTTCTTCAAATAAATTATGTGAGGCTTGGCTGAGGGGAAACAATCACCCTGGTTTTACAGCTGAAGGAAATGAAATTTAAGTAATATGCCCAACACGTAGTTGTTCATAAATTTTGGAGATGGACTAGAAACTTCTTTCATGAATCAATCAGTTATTTAATTAATTCAATAAACATTTCTTTCATTACTCCTCTTCTCTGGGACAGGCACTACAGTCCATCTAATGATTCACCTGCAAACATGAGAGTCATTCAAAATGCTTCCTTCTTTTTATCCCTTTATTTTTGCAACTAAGTAGTTACTCATTCCTACAAATATGATCTTCTTAATAGACTTAAGTCAATTCCTTTCTCATTATTCCCATGAGCCTGACCTTATAAATCAATCCTGTCTTCATTTTACCCCTCAGATTGAGATAATCACCTTCTCACCTTGTCTTCAATTACTATAGTTTTTTCTCAATCAAATCCATTGTTCAAAGTAAAAACCAGAGTGCCCCTTTTTGCATGCAACTCTGATTTTTATTCTTAATATGTTTTAATGGTTCCATATTCCCTTGAGTGAGAGTGAATGTGATGCTTCATGTCCTGGCATTACAAAGCCCTTTATAGCCTGGCTGTTATGCTTCCAGATTCATTTCTTACTATTCCACCTGCTTATGTCATAGTTTCTGACTGTCTGCTTGTTTCTAGGACACAGACTCTTTTAAAGACTCTCACAGGCCCTAAGAATAATTCCTTTTGGAGATCTATATTTTATTACACATATTACAATAAACCTACATTTCACAGAAAAAAAAACAGTTTACAAATAACTACCTAAAATTTGAGCAAAAATTGGACTTGACTCGTTCATATAAGTACCACATTTTATACACTGAATTACATTAATTCATGAATTCAATAGTTATTAGGTGGCTATACTATAGGGCAGTTCTTATTTTTTTAAATTGTAATTATTATATCGATTTTTTATTTTTAAAATTTATTTTTTAAACCATGTTTATTCTATTACAGTTGTTTCAATTTTCCCCCCTTTGCCCTCTGCTACCCATTCCACCCCACCCCTTGCTTCCACATTCCATCCCCACTCTGTTGTCCAGGTCCATGGGTCATTCATACATGTTCTTTGTTTAGTCCTTTCTCCTTCTTTCCACCATTGTCCCCCTTCCTCAGTCTTCTGGTCACTTTCAGTCTGCTTCATGTTTCCATGCCTGTGGTTTATTTTGTTCGTTAATTTATTTTGTTGAATAGATTCCACATATAGGTGAGATCATTTGGTATTTGTCTTTCACAGACTGGCTTATTTCACTTAGCATAATATGCCCAGTTCCATCCATGTTGTCACTAAAAGTAGGAGTTCCTTCTTTCTTCTCTTTTCATTCTTAATGCAGATTGATTCTATTTATTTATTTCTTAAATGTCAAGATCCATTTTAAAATATTTAAAAAATTAAATCCATTATAAAGTCTCATCAATAATGACACCTGCACAGAAATAATCAAGTAGATCAATGAAATAAAATGAGCATTCTAGAAACAAGTATGTATATTTAACAATGTAATATGTGATTAAACTGATATTTCAAATCAATGGGGGAAAAAGGCTTATTCAACATACGAGGTGCATGGACCACTATTACTTGAAATAAAACAAATATAGAGCCCTATTTCACATATTATACACAAAATATTCAGGTGAGTTAAAAATCAATATGTAAAACCTAAAGAGTCTTAGGAGACAATACAAAATAATATTTTTCTTACCCTGAAATAAAATATTCAAACCCAGAGGCTATAAAGTAAAATATTAACAATATGACTAAATTAAACACTTACAACTATAGAGTAATATACACATAAAAAAGATAAAGTACAAGTAATAGAATAAGAAAGTATTTGCAACACATATAAAATAAGGGTTAATAGTTTTTTGGGGTTTTTTTAGGAAAAAATTCTACAAACATTTAATTGAAAAATGGATAAAGAATACTAAAAATCCACTTAAAGCTTTTTAAAATAATAGAAATAGGCAATAAATATACAAAACCAGATTTAGTTTCAACAAATAAAAAAGTAACAATGAAAATAACACATCATTGTCAAAATCAAGTAAATAAGTATTGAAAATATTGGTAATATCAAGTATTGGTGACTGAAAGGAACTGGGTATTCATAGACTCTTTTTCTTCATCTTCTTAAAGCAGTCCCTTTAGCATATTTTGCAGGGCTGGTTTAGTGGAGGTGTATTCTTTTAGCCTTCTTTTGTCTGAAAAGCTCCTTATTTCACCTTCCATTTCAATTGAGAGCCTTGCTGGGTAGAGCAGTCTTGGTTGCAGGTCTTTGTTTTTCACGACTTGGAATATTTCTTGCCATTCCCTTGGCTTGTAGTGTTTCTGTTGAGAAGTCAGTTGCTAGCCATACTGGGATTCCTTTCTATATTACTACCTGTTTCTCCCTTGCTTCCTTTAGGGATTCTCTGTTTGTCTTTGATATTTGCCATTTTATTGATGATATGTCTTGGAGGGGGCCTCATTGGGTTCCTCTTGAATGGAGCGCTCTGTGCTTCCTGGACTTGTGTGACTATTTCTCTCCTCCAATTAGGGAAGTTTTCCATCATTACTTTTTCAAAAAGATTCTCTACCCTTCTCCTTCTGGTGTCCCTAGTATATGAATATTATTACATTTCAGGTTGTCCTGCATTTCCCTGAACACCACTTCATTCTTTTGAGTGTTTTTCATTTTCTTGCTCTTTTGGGAACTTTTTTCTGCTTTATCCTCCAGCTTGTTGACTCATTCCTCTGCTTCATCTCCTTCTTTTGAGTCCTTCTACTGTGTTCTTCAATTCAGAAATTGTATTCTTCATTTCCTCATGTCTCTTCTTGATAGTTTCTATGTCCTTTTTCATGTTGATATAGTTTGCAGTAACTTCCTTGTAGTTTCCCTGTAGTTTTTTGTAATCCTCTGTGAGTTCACTGAGTTTACTGACCTTCCATAGAACCATTGTTTTGAACTCAATATCTGATAGTTTACTTTCCTCTATTTCATTTAGTTCTCTTCGTGGGGATTCCTCCTTTCTCTTCAAGTGAGGTGTGTTTCTTTGTCTTCACATCATTTGTAAGACTCTTCTTTTTTTGCTTCTGCTTCTTCAATTAATCTGACTTGATTCTTTGACTTTGTGGTGTGAACTTCTATGGTAAGAGACTGCTGTTTTTTCTTTCTGGGTTTGCCTCTAATGAGGTCAGATGTTGCCTCTGTCCAATCTTAGGTAGTCTTTTTTAGACTTCCAGGAATCTACTGTTTGTGGCTGTCTCCTTCACCTGATAATCTAGTCACTCTGAACTCTTCAGACCAGCTTAGACAGCATAGGGTGGGGCAGAGTCCCTCCTGGGGGCAAGGTTATTGAGGTCCTCTTATGGTGTTGCTACCGCTCATCTGCTTAAGCAAGATGGCTGCTGCCATATGGGGGATGAGTCAGCACCAGGATCCCTCTGGCTACTCTCTGACTACTCTCCCCAAAGCCTCCTTCCCTAGTCTCTCCTCAGGGGTTTCTAGCCCACTCTGATCCACCTTTGCCAGAGCCCAGGGTAAGTGGCTGCAAACAAAAATTTATGTGTTGGTCCTTTAAATGTCTCTTTGTGTCTCCAGCTACCTGTCTCTGGCAGAGAGCAACCCTGCCAGTTTTTGCAGCTAGCTGTTTTCTGTGTACTTTTTTTGGCTCTGGTTTCAGGGCTGGAGATCCTTGCTTATGGTTAAACCCTGCTCATCTCAGGGGGATCCAAATGGCTCTTTCAATATCCTTCTTGCGCTGCCCTCCATGAGCATCCTGCCTGCCTTCTCGAGTCTCTATTGCACCCCTTTCCAGTTAGGTTGTGCTAAAGCTGATTTTTCTGTCTGGATGAGGTTATAAGGCTCCTCTCTTACTATTCAGTTGTTTGTTCCAGGTGTTTTTTCCACAATTTAGTTGTAATTCCAGATTGGTCCTTGGAAGAGGTCAGTGTGACTTCCACTCACTCCTCCACCATCTTGATTCTCCCAGGGAAGTTCTTATTTTGGGTACTAAAAATTTTCAGTGAATGAAACAAGTAATTTCCTACATTTATTGAATTTACATTCTACTTTTAACTATTTAAATATAACTAGTTATTAATAAATTTGATCTTAAAATCCCACCTTTTTATATTTCAATACCAAAAAATTAGTTTTGGATTTTGTTTGTTTTTTTTTTTTTTTAGGTCACAAAGACTTTTACTAGCCTTTGAAAGTTCCCAGGCCCATGGCACAGTGCCTCTTAGTACTATACACTAGGTTAAGCAGCCCAGTGAAGACACTGTTACTGCTCCTGTGTTCAAACTTTACACATTGTGCAACTCTGCCTGTCATACTTTTTACCTCATTTTCTACATCCTGAAACCCTACTGAAGATATTCACCTGTCTAACTCTCATGTTTCAGAGAAAATTCAGACATGTCCATAGCCGGAAAGCTTATCAGTGTTACCAAGTCTTAAAGAAATTTTTAAAAATCATATTGCATTTATTCCTTGATCAAAACCTTTCACTGGCATCTCATCATGCTCAGAATAAAGCCTAGAGTTCTTACCATGGTTTCTTCAAGGTTTTATATAATCCAGTCTAACTTTCCCAGTTTATTTCCTTCTCATTTTTTCATCCCTCCTTCTGTTCCAGTTTTACTGGCCTTCTTGATATTTTGACACATGCCAAATATGCTCCTGTCTCAGGACCTTAGCACTTGTTATCGTTGGAGCTGGCAATGTTCTTCTTCATATATTGGCATTTTTTACTTTCTTACCTCATTCTATATCTGCCCAAAATTTATCGCTTTGGAAAGCCTTCAGTAAACACCCTACCTAAAAAAGAACCTTCCTGTTACTCTTTTTCTTCTCTCTTGGCTTTTTAATTTCTTCACTGAATTTACCAACGTCTTGACACTATATTACATCTTTGTCAGTGGGACTACAGTAGGTTCAGTTAATATTTGCCATGAGAAAATGTATTGACTTGTTTCCACTGCACAAGGTACTAGGCTAGGTGTTCAGAATTTAAATCCTTTATCAGTCTGGATCTTTCATGGAAATTTACAGGCAATATTTTATAATCCTCCTGTAGATAATTATCACAAAAAGGTTGTTTTATTTATGCATGGGGATATCATGTTTACATTGAATAGGTCTCTATTTTGTATATCTCAGAATTCATATCTTCCTACTCAGCCATTGCTCTCACTTGAAAACACTGTTAAAAAATATTTACAGAAATTTAATGAACTAAAAATAAAAACAAAATTAATTCTAGTCCTTTTATGCATCTGGAATATGAGTATTTTTTCATTTTTATTCATAGTTCATTGAAGGGAAAGAGAGAGGCAAGAAACCGTCTAGGGTGAACCTTAAAACAATGGTGTCATCTACTCCTATGGACACATTCATTAATGCATACTTTCCTTCATTTATTCAAGCATGTTTTTAAGTGCTACTTAGTAAAGATAAATCAAATAAATCATTGCTGGACCTCTGGAGATTTACTGTCTTCAGATAATCCATATTTTGTTCTTCTCCCTTGCGATGTTGTCAGGTTCTCTCTTATTTTCCTCTGCAAGGTGGTAACAAAGATGGCCTTCATGTTTGAGGGGGGTACCCTGTTCCCCGCAGAGTCCACACAGGTCACCGCGGATGGAGGAAAATGAAATAAGTCGTTACAGACATTTCTTGATCTGCCAGGAAAAGGGGATAGCGATTCCCTCTAGTGGAAAATGCCCCGAGCCCTTCTCTTAAAGTGTCTTTTATTGAGAACAGTATGAGCTGTGGTATACAGCATGCATGAAAAGCTCATCAATCAATGTCAAAAGGATATGATGGAGGAACACAGAGCTTTGCTTCAGCTCAGGATCTGATAGACAGGGTGGTGCCAATTCAGCCCTGAAACCTGGGAAACTGATCCCATTCTATGCTTTTACCCCAAACATCAGTACTCATTAACTCGAGGGCATTCTTAGCAAAGTAAGTTTCATAGAATTAATGCATTTCTTTTCTAGGCCCAGTTGTCCCTGGGAGCCACCTGATCCAGTTTAAGGCTGTACCTGCCTTTAGTATTGTTTCACTGACCAGGTTAGGTGGCTGCGCAAAGCAACCAAGAGAAAAGGAGACTTCTTTCAGATGGAATGAGGACTCTGACCATGACAAAGCTGAGGGGTGAGGGTCTTTTGTTCCTTCTCCATGTCGCCCAAGTCCTTCCCTGATGGCCCCCATGTAACAGTGCCTGTCTAAGGTTGTCCCTGGCATATAGGGGTCTTACCCATCATTGACTAACCAGCCACCCTCAAAGGCCAAGCAGGATGATGTCAGGACAGGTTTTGTCTCCTCAGTGGCCTCCTTTTCCGAGGCCTCCTTGCTCAGCTCCAGCCTTAGGGGCATCTTGCTTATCAATGAAGCTACAGACCCTGAAATCAAGTGAGATGGTTCCTAACAAATGTTCCCTTCAGCTTAACTGCTAGAAAGCTTTCTTCCTGTCTGTAAACTCCAGACCATTTTTACAGCATTAACTTTAGAAACCTTGCAACTTCTTTAAATTCTCTCTTTGACCCTTTTGGTTGCCAGTTTTACAACTCAAAAATATATCCCTAAGACCTGGGAATCATCCCTTTAAAATGTAATTATCAAGGCAGATTGTACCCCTCTTTTTCACTCTCTGTAGGAGAGGAGGAGACTAAATTCAATTATCACCAATTAGCAAACATAGAAGGACTAATCATACTTGACAATCTCCTCACTAATGTACTTCAGTACTTTCCTACCAGCTCACCTCCATGCTTAAAAACTCTCCCACCTTTTGTTTCTCCTGAGTGCATTTCAACCTTTCATTTATATAGTGCAATAGTGGTGCTATCTGTTAAACTAGTCTTGAATAAGGCTTTCCTTGCCTTTTTAGCTCAAGTGAGATTTTTCTTTGATAGTTACCATCATGTGTCTTTGTTCTCATTTCTGCAGCTCTGAGACAAAAAAAGAACTTGTTCATTTCTTTTACCAAAGCATGTATCACACTTAAGTTATATATAGACCTCGTTTAAGAGAGGGGGTGGAAATAAACTTATTGAAGACCCCTCAACCTCTGGAAACTTCTTTTCATTTAAAATGTTTACCACAAATAAGAACTTTTATAATTGGTAATTTTATTGTGAAAATTTTGACCCTGCAATAGTGTGCATCTTCCTTTCCCAAGTTGCCCAGAGATCCTGAGAAACCACTTTGAGAAATTTTGTTAGAACCTTAACCAGTTCTCTTCCTGGTAAAAGAGCAGTTGTTAAGCAAAATTTGTGATAATAGTGTACACCGATTTTTGTTTTAATGTTTTAAAGGAACAGTCATTTTAAGAACCAAATAAATAAACTTGGGGAATCATTGAGCCACAAGGGGAACTTCCTATTAAAGAATCCTGATCTTTTACATGTAAAATTACAATTTAGAATTTCTTTGATTTATTTTTGGTTTACTCTCTGATGCACATATTTATTTAAAACCCTATAATTTTGCCCTCTAAGTGCACATACTTGGCCAATGATGCAAAATGTCAATCAGTCTCTCTGCTCACTCTTAGAAAGGACTATTTATATCAAATGTCCTTGATGTGTAATAACTGGAAGATGACAAGTTGGGATTACTGGATACTTTTTAAATAAATGAGTTGTCCATATAGCACTGACCCAAGAATTCATGGTTATCAGGTAGGAGCATTTATTTGAAGAGCAGGGAAAAAACTGCTAAATTTATTTTGTTTATGAAAAATATTTTAAAAAACTGATTTTTTCAAAGAAAAGTACTATCTCTATTTGAATTAATATTAACTTTTATTAATAGTAGGCAATACTGTTTCTTCTTTGCTTATCTGTATATAATATATAAATTATTTAAAAATTTACTAAGATGAATTGTGTAATATATCATAGGAATACATAAAACAAATGAGCAAAATGAAATTTATAATTTGCTTTATCTCCCTCAGATTCATGTTCATTCCTTTACAAAATAAGTTATTCAGACAGGTTCTAAACAAACCAACAGAGGTAGACATATATTTGCTTACTACTGTTACGGTAATAATTTATAATTTTAAAAAATACTAAAGTATAACATGCACACTTTTTACTGAAATCTGAACATATGGGGAAAAAACATGCAGGAGTGTATCCACCATCTAGGACGTTTTGTGAAAGAAGCAGGGGTTGTGAGAGGTGTGCAGGTAGGTGAGGAGGGGAATCTCACCACAGGTAAGCAAAAACAAGTAAAGTATATATTCTGTCCAGGGTTGTAAAAGCCAAGAATGCACAGCTGAAGGAATTCCAGACATACCAATGCTTGAAAGATTTATGGATCTCAGATTGTTAATATTAAATTTAAATATGCTGGGATAAAGTAGTTGGTGGATTATTTTCCTTTTATGAAGTTTGGTCACATGTTTGTAATATGTGATTCATAAATGTGGATTAACTAAAATATGACTATTCTATTCTTAATTCAATTGGAAAGTATATATGTGTTAACTTTCCTACTCTGAAAGGAAAAGTCAAATCATTGCTGTTTAAAGCAGCAGTGGTTTAGTAAGGGTGAGTCACAGCACCCAGAGACAAGTCTATTTGTCTTCATTACACAACACCTTTAACTGGGACCATATAAAAAAGGCTAAATGACAGACAGAGCCAAGATTAGATACATCCTAGGTAGATAGCTAGCATACCCTGCAAGAATGAGAATTTAGAAGAGTATAGCTGGAAAAAATAGTCAACAGTTGGGGAAAGGAGGAAAGGGAGTAAAATAAACTTCCAAAAGAAAGGAAAAAACAGGTCACAGTAATTTCCCTCAGGACTAAAATGTGTAACATGAGCTTTTGTATTAAATAAGAAATTTCAGAGAAAGAAAAATTAGGAATGAACTTAACCCATAGGTAATAATATCACTGTTGTATTTGGGAAGGCTCAAATAAAAAGTTACTGAGTCTGTTTCACACCAACTAGCAAATGGTGTGCTATTCTTAAAAAATAATGGGCTTTTAAGGAAAAAAAGATTTAAGCTTGTTTTCCTATTTCCCATTTAATTACAGTAGTGAATTTAATAACTAATCAACTAAGGTGCATGTGGTGAAAAGAAACTTCCTTGCACTGCAGCAAAAATGAATTCCAAGACTTATTGGATGACCTTATATTGTACAAATGACATCACTGAAGTGAACTCATTGTTGACCATTCTTAAAAGTTACAATACAAAGATGCAAGGAAAATAAGACCAGCAACACTGAAAGGAAGAGAAATCAACAGAGACAAGAGGGAAGGAGGGAGCGGGGGCGGGGACAAGGAAGGGAAGGGGAAAGTCAAGGAACATATAGCAAGGACTCATGAACAAAACCAAAGAGGAAGAGCTGAGGGAGGGAAGAAGGGAGGGGGCAAGGGAAAGTGGTGGGGGGTTGGCAGAGACAACTGTATTTGAAAAAAATAAATTAAAATTAAATTAAAAGAAAGAAGTTACAATGCTGTCTCTAACTTCTTCTGAAAATGACTGGCTTGTCTATAGTTAGCCTTTCCAAGAATATCATTTACCCTCATTTAAACAAAGCATTAATTAGTGCATAAATTTACAATTAGATTTGGGGATCTTTCCTTGAACAACTTTTACTTTCTATAGAGAGGCAATATAAAAATGATTGTCCATGCCTAGAGTAAGTGAACAGCTCCCTAGAAATAAATTGTATACTGTTCTGAGATATATTAATCCTAAAAGAGTCAAGAGTTTCATGCACTAAATAAACATAAAAAAGAATCAACAGCATCTCTTGATCCAAACTACAGAAGTTGCAGAGGAAGCTGTAGTTGCATTTCATAGCCATGCATCATTGGAGAGGGATGGGACTCTGCCAGGAGATCACTAGGAATATGGGGGGGAAAGTGCCTTGGCATTGTCAGGGACTAATGCATTGCCTAGAACTCAATAAATGTTTATAAAATTATAAGAAATAACTTTTCATATGGCAATTATGAAAACTCTGTGTAATACAAAAAATGCCATGAATAATTAAAGTTAACCATAAAGTCATACAAAAGTTTTCCAGTAGTTTGGAACATGTAGTTTTAATGTCTCAGTAAAGATTTGGAAGAAAACTAAAGAAATGAAGTGGTGAAAAAAAATTAAACTATTTTTAAAAATTAAATAATAAAATGTTAGAAATTTATTATATGTTATGTAATAATATCCTAAATTAGAACTACTTAAAGATAATTATTTCTTTGATGATATATTTATTTTCTTAAATATTACATATTTACATATCCTCTTTACATGTTTGCCTTAACAGCTAAAAAATGAGTTTTATAAGTTGAAATATTTGAATAAAGACAACATAATTCATTTCTAGCAAGCTAATTCTCTAATATATGAATTACCATATTCAATGACTATATGAGAAAGCTAAGATTTTAAAAATATACACATATTTAATGCATAAAACAATGAATTTATAGTACAGAAGACTGATTTAAATTTGGGAGGAGGTTTCCTTAAAAGAAATAATTTCAGTCACTTGAAAGTGTGTGGAAAGATTGTTCTCGGGGCAGTCCCTCAATTAACAAAGAGAGAAAAAGAGAAAGAATTCTTGTGCATCAAATATTTTTAAGGCCCTGAGTATTTAGGTTCAGTTGGGTGGGCATCGCCCTGCAAAGCAAAATGTCACTGGTGAAATTCCCAGTCAGGGCACATGCCTGGGTTGTAGATTCAGTCCCTGATCAGGGCGTATAAGAGGAGCAATAGACTGATGTCTCTCTTGCACATCAACGTTTCCTCCCTCTTCTTCTCCCTTCCTTCTCCTCTCTTTAAAAATAAATATATAAAAATCTTTAAAAAGTACTTTTAGAATAGCTGCTGAAAAAAGGGTTGGTCAGTCCTAGAGTAAATAGAGTAAAGAGAAATATGAGAAGAAGAGCTTTAAGAAGAGTGTCTTAGTAAAGGGGGAAAGCTAAGGGACATGAAAGAAAAAGGGTGACTGATCTTCTACTAAAAATTGTTTATTATGCAACCCAGAAAATAAAAAACCCTTATCTTTGTCTTCAGACTTTCAAAGTTTGTTATGGACATAGCTTTTATTATTGCAATTAAAAATATTTTGATGTTCAGTATGGTAAACTGAGCTTCAGACAGGAAAGTATATTTATTTTTAACATATTATTTTGATATTTTAAAAACTTTTTAGTATGAAAAGTTATAAAAACATAGAAAGCAGATAGTAATATAATTAACCTATAAAATTCTTCCCCTCTTCTGCTCTCTGCTTGCCCTGGAGTATTTTGAAACAAATGCCAAACATAATTTTCATTTTATACATAAATGTTTCAATGTATTTCTTTAAAATATAAGGACTTAATAAGAAAGGTGCAATACCATTACTACCTATAACTTGTATCAATTAATTCTATTCATAATCATTTAGTCAGTGTTCAAGACTTCCTGATTGTCTTGTAAATGTTTTTATTGTTTTTCAAATTGAGATCCATATACAGTCCAAATTTTGCAACTGATTGATACATATTTCATTTTTTACTCCAAAGCTTTCCTTTCAATCTCTCTCTTTTTATCCTGTAAATTTATGTTTTTGATAGTGAATTATTTGTTCTTTAAAGTCTAGATTTTGCATCACTAGCAGATAATAAACATTTGAATTTTTCTAAGCTATTAGATGACAAACTGTGTCTCAGTTGATTTTAACTTGTCATACGTGATATTGAACATCATTTCTCATATTTGAGAGCAACATGTATTTATTTATTTTTCTGTGATTTTTCTGTTCATATCTCCTATACATTATTCTATTATTATTGATCATTTTTCTATATTTTAGAAGCCTTCTATATAGTAAGGATATTAATTTTGGTTACATAAATTGCAAATATTTATGTCCTAGTTTGTCATTGATATTTACTTTGCTGTGGCTGTTGCATGTGTGTTTATGTATGTCTTGATATACCAAATAAAATTTTATTTTTATGTAGTCAAAATTGTCAGTCTTTTTCCTTGTCTCCTTCTAGAGTTTGAGTCATCCTTAGGAATATTTTTACCTGTTTCAGGTTATAGAAGAATACACTCAGGTCACAACCTTTTACTGGTAGAATTCTGAGAAATAAGTAATTACTTTGGTGGAATAATGTGGTACAAAATATGAGTTGTATGCACAATAAGTGAAACACAGAGATAGAGAACTTGGGGAAGTTGTAAATTAAAAGGTAACATGAAGAAACTTTTAAGCTAGTGGAGAATCTCCACATTTATAGGATGCTAAATTTTCTTCTTTAGGAAAGGGGATAAAACCATTTTTATTTCAGGGTCACAGCCAAAGGTAATTCCAGAATGTCAGTGACCTGAGGATCGAGTACACTTAAGCATAACTGGATAACTGGTTACATATGGCCATGAGCCCTATAACTGTTCAGAGCATTTTCCATGACCTAACCATATCATTATTAATTTAACCTGTGCCTAAATACTAGCATATTAAAAAGAAAATGTTTAACAAATGAAAAGTCTTTTTTAAAAATAATTAAAACCCTCACTTTGTGACTTGATATGTAAATTAGACTACTTTTAGATCAAGATCAAGCAAGATGACTCTGTGGGTGTTAATTCCATGACTATTAACTTAACTTCTCTTTGGTTCTGATCTAATTTAGTACTAAATCTGTGGTTATGAAACTATGTTACACTTAAGTGATCTAAAGTGTGTTCATTAATAAATAAGCAAAATGCTCTTTAGAGTTTTCCTAGATTGATACATACACAAGCACACATACTATAATACTATATAGTTAGCATCAGACACATCTATAACCACAGTCTTTATGATGAAAAGAATATAAAATAATATGAGCTTCAATTTTTCATTTAAAAATAGTATAATGTCTCATTGATGCATGAGACACAAAAAATCTTATCCACGTGGATACTTCAAATTATGCTAGTTCAAAATAGAACCTACTAGAATATGTAGCATAAACTAATGAACAAAATAGAAACAGAAGCATTGATACATGGAACAGACTAACAACTATCAGAGGGGAGGAGGGAGGGACAGACTGGATGAAAGAAGGTGAAGGAATTAGCCAAAGAACATAAATGCATAACCCATGAACATGAAAAGAGTGTGGTGATAGCCTGAGGGGTGTGGGAGCTGGGTGGAAGTGGGCAAAGTGGGAAAAAGTGAGGACAACTGTAAGAATGTAAACAGTAAAAAAATAAAGAAAAATACATGATGGGCTAGCTATTATCACAACTATCTTATATAAACTTCCTTTTTCCTTGTTTTGTCTATTAACTAAAGAAGATTTTGAGGGAGACTACAAGATGTTGGAGGAGTATTATAGAAGCCATACTAATCATCACCTAGGACAAATATGGAATTACAACTAAATTGTAAAGAAATCATCTGAAATAATTAACTGAAAAATAGCTGGAGAGAAGCCTTACAACCATGGACAAGACATAAGAAACAACCTCACCACAACATGACTAATACAGGCTGTGGAGGAGATGCAAGAAGGTTGGCTGGGAAGTGCCAGAGGAAAATTTGAGAGCCAGGGGTATCCTCTGAGAAGTGTGATGTCTAAGCCACAAGCTGGACTCCCCAGTCAACAGCACCAGAGACAGAAATGGAGCCAGACAACATCCAGCTGTGAAAAGGAACAGGGTTTCCTCTCTGCCAGGCAGAGATGCCTGGAAACACGGAGAAGCTCTTGAAGGTCCAACACACACAATTTTGTCTGCAGTGACATACCTGGTCTCTGTAGAAGTGTAAGTAGACAGAGTGGAATAGAGATGCTTGATGAGTCTGGGGACAGTGGTTTTGGGGAGAGAACTGAAGGATTAGCCACCAAGATCCTTGTGCTGAAGTCATTCTCCATACTAAGGAGACATCTTGTTCAGGCAGAGTATTCCCCACCAAATGACATCAGCCTATGAGGAAGCATTAGTCTAACCTGCAGAAATCACTTTGCCCCACCCCGTAGTGCTTAAACTTGACTGCTGATTACAGATTGACTAGATTAACAATTGAAAGAGGGAGGCACACACTGTAGGTCACTGGTAGTCTAAAACAGGCTGCTTAGGGGTAGACTGGGACACCATCTAATGTCACCAGGGGCAGGTCCAGAAAGAAAAAAACAGTGGTAAACACTAAATTCTACTGAGACCATTTCCACCATGGTCTTTTCATGTTTGCCTTATTTTTTCTCCTGAATAGCTTTTTAACATTCATTTTTTGTCCTTCATGTTTGTACCTATTAAGTCACTAGTTTTTATATTATAGTTTATATCAAATCTCATATTTTCTCCCTCCCTTGCCTTACTCCATTATACCTCTTTTCCTCTTCTTATCTTCATTTTAAGTTTTACTTTCTCTCTAGCTGACCTGTTTACATTACACACCCTTAATATTTCTCCATCTCCATTCTCTCAGAACTGTTTTTCTTGTCATTAGTCATCTCACATTCATTTTCCTGTTCTTAAAGTACCCTTATTCTCTCTCCAATTTTATCAATCTTTGCTCTTTGGTTGAGGATACGGTTGTTGTTGTTGTTGTTGCATTTCTCCAATTTGATTCCTAAATAATTGTTTTTGTGTTTCAAGTCTCAAATTTTACTGTTCCCCTCACCTATTTCATTTTGCCTTCTTACTGCCCTTTTTTTCATTACATTTTATTTTTTTCCATGTTTTAGCCTGGTTTTTATTCCTCATGCTTAGTGTTCCTTCTCCCTCTGTCCTCCTCAAACCACTTCTTTTTATTCTCGATGGCTCTTAAATTTCCTTTCTTTTTCCGACTTATTCCCATCCCACCTATATTAATCTTTGCTCATTTGTTCTTGATAGTGCTGTGATGGATATTTTCTATGATTTGGTTACTTTTTCTCTCTCTCACTATATATATTTTTAAAATTTCTGTTTAAACCTAATATTATATGCTTCCCTTCTCTTACTCCATTTTGCCTACTTCCCTACCTTTTTTATTTATGATGTAAATTTTACTTTCTTTTTCTGTTTGCCTTGTTTCCATTCCTTACTCATTTCTGCCCCACTATCTACTATCTCAAAATAATTTTCTTTCAGCCAGTCACTTCATATTCATTTTTACTTTGTTATCAGTTACACCTTTATTAATATTGGCTCATTTGCTGTTGATAGTGTGATCGTGACTGGGTGTGATTTTTGTGCATGTGGATTTGTTTCCTGAGTTGTCTGATTTTGTTATGGAAGTGCCTGTATAACAGCATACAAGAAGTGGTGGGCAGAGTGATTCTCAGTCAGCCAGCCAAGGTAAGGACCCACCATAGAATGACTAAGCTACAACCAAATACAATTATAACCAAGATCCAACATACACAACATAAAAGGCATGCCAAGGGCATCAAGTTCAGGAAATCAAGGAAAATTCACAACTGAATTCCACAGGTCGCCTACCACAAGAGGTCATACCATTAAGACATAGAGTCAGAGCAGATCAACATAAGAAGCAGAAACAAAAAAGGAGAGTCACCTAAAATGGGGAGACAAAGAAAAAACTCCCAATAGGAAGGAAAGGAGGAATTGCCAGAAAGAAATCTAAATGAAACAGATGCAAGGAACCTACCAGGCATTGGGTTCAAAATAATAGGTACAAAAATGCTCAATGAGCTCAGTGACAACAACAAAGAACTTAAGGTAAGCTACAAGAAACTTACTGTGAACTATGACACCATGAAAAAGGACATAGAAACTATCAATAAGAGCCAGGATGAAATGAAGAATACAATATCTGAAATGAAGAACACAGTAAAAGGTGTTAAAAGAGGCTAGATGAAGCTAGATTGAATCAGTGAGCCGGAAGACAAAGTAGAAAAAATTTCCCAGACAGAACAACACAACAAAAAAAGACTCAGAAAGAATGAATAGGGTTAAAATAAGCTAAAGGACAACATGAAACCTAGTAATATCCATACGATAGGAATACCAGAAGGAGAAGAAGAGGAACAAGGGATAGAAAACTTATTTGAAAAAGTAATGACAAAATATGTCCCTACCTGATGGGAGAAAAAGTCATACAAGTCCAGGAAAATCAGAGTGTCCAAATCAAGGTGAACTGAAAGAGGTCCATGCCAAGACACATCATAACTGAAATGACAAGTGTAAAGGCAAAAAGAGGATCTTAAAGGCATCAAAGGAGAAACAGGTAGCAACATAAAAGGAAGCACCGAAAAAGCTAGCTAGCAGTAGATTTCTCAACAGAAATATTGCATGCAAGAGGAGAATGGCAAAAAATATGTCAAGTAATGAAAAACAAAGGCTTTCAACCAAAACTATACTACCCAACAAGGCTTTCATTTAAAATGGAAGGTAAATAAGCAGTTTCCCAGAAAAAAAAAAAAAAAGAAGACTGAAAGAATACATCTCCACCAAACCAATATGCAAGAGATGCTAAAGAGATTGCTTTAAGAATATGAGAAAAGTCATCATAAAGGAAAGAGAACTCAAATAAATAAAATCTGAAACAGAAGAGAAATTACAACTGAAACCACAGAAATACAAAGGACTGTAAGAAATTACTATGAACAACTATGTGCCAAGAAATAGGAAAACTTAGGTAAAATGAACAAATTTCTAAAAAACTATACTCTTCCAAAACTGAATCAAGAAGGAGCACAAAGCTTGAACACATAGATAACCACTACTGAAATTGAAGCAGCAATAAAAAAAACTCCTAGCACAAAAAGCCCTGGATTAGATGGTTTCACAGCTGGATTTTACCAAACACTTAGGGAAGAGCTAACCCCTATCCTTCTCAAACTGTTCCAGAAAATTCATGAAGAGCGAAGACTACAAAACATTTCTTATGAGACCAACATTACTCTAACTCCAAAACCAAGTAAAGACACAACAAAGAAAGAAAACTACATTTATATGGAAACATAAACTACCCTAAATGGCCATAGCAAATTTGAGAAAGAAAAACAAAGTAGGAGGGATCACAATACCCGACATCAAACTATATTACAAGGACATTGTAATAAAAACAGTCTGGTACTGGCACAAGAACAGACAGATAGATCTGTGGAACAGAATAGAGAGCCCAGAAATAAACCCATGTCTCTATCGTCAATTAATGTATGACAAAAGGCGCAGAAGCATAAATTTTGGAGTAAAAATAGCCTCTTCAACAAATGGTGCTGGGAGAGCTGGACAGCTACATGCAAAAAATTGAAATCTGATCACCAACTGACACCATACACAAAAATAAACTCAAGATGCATAAAAGACTTAAGTATAAGTCACAACACCATAAAAATTTTAGAGGAGAACATTGGCAGGAAACTCTCAGATATCCAATGCAGCAATATTTTCACCAGTATGTCTTCTAAAGCAAGGGACATAAAGGAAAAAAATAAACAAGTGAGACCTCATCAAAATAAGAAGCTACTGCATGGCTAAAGAAAACATCAGCAAAATGAAAAGGGAGTCAACCATACGGGAAAATATATTTACCAATGATACATCGGATAGAGGTTTGGTCTCCAAAATATATAAAAAACTCACACAACTCTACTCCAAGAAGACAAACAATCCAATTAAAAAATGGGCAAAGGTCCTGGACAGGCACATCTCCAAGGCAGACATACACAGGGCCCAGAGACATATGAAAGGATGCTCAGCATCACTAGCCATCAAATAAATGCAAATTAAAACCATGATGAGTTACCACTTCACAACCAGCCAGAATGGCCTTCATAAACAGATCAACAAACAACAGGTGCTGGCAAGGTTGTGGAGAAAAGGGAACCCTCGTACACTGTTGGTGCAAATGCAGACAGTTTGGAATTTCCTCAAAAAGCTCAAAATGGAACTTCCTTTTGACCCAGTGGTTCTACTGCTGGGATTATACCCTAAGAATCCCAAAACACCAATTCAAAAGCACCTGTGCACCCCAATGTTCATAGGAGCACAATTTAAAATAGCCAAGTGCTGGAAGCAACTTAAGTGCTCATCACTTAGTGAATGAGTGGATGAAAAAATCTCTGGTACATTTACACAATGGAGTACTATGCAGCAGAAGGAAGCAAAGAGTTACTACCTTTCATGACAGCATGGATGGAACTGGAGATCATTATGCTAAGTGAAATAAGCCAGGTGGTGAAAGACAAATACCATATGATCTCACCTATAAGTGGAACCTAAACAGCAAAGCAAACAGGCAAGGAAAATATGACCATCAATATTGAAAGAAAGAAGAAACCGACAGGGATGTGATGGTTGGAGTGTGGGTGGTACTGGGGAGGGGAAGGGGAAGGATCAGATCAAGGAATAGGTGTGAAGGACACATGGACAAAGCCAGGGTCAAAAAGATTGAGGTGGGGAGATAAGGTTGTGTAGGGCAGGGGAAAGTGGTGGCAGGTAAATGGAGACAAATGTTTTTCAAAAATAAAAAAAAGAAAGAATTTTTTTAAAAAATGTAAACCATTTAAATTAACAGATTATGAAGCTTAATAAAATATCTGTGCTGCTCACAAGAAACATATTTGAAATATATGGATATAGAAATGTCAAAAATAAAAAGTAAATACAGTTATGTCATCCAAATATTAAAGTGATATAATAATACTAATACCAAAACAAAGTATGCTTAAAGCAAATATTGTTGGATTAAAAAAAAGAATGTTTAGTAATAATACAGTGTTAATTCTCCAAGAAGACATAATAGTTCTAAATTTGTATGTTACAAACATAGGCTTAAAATTTATAAGACAAATTGTTAAAAATAAAATGAGCAGTAGAGAAGCCCACAATCACAGTAAAAGTTTGCAAAAACAGATTAACAAACTAGGCATAAGTGGTCAAATAGAACACTTTATTTCTGTAGGAGTTAGGTACAGTCATATGTAAAAATTTGATATATGAGACAACTGTAATAGCATAATCAATAAAATATTTTTAAATACTCAAAAAATAAGGTATCTTGTAATAAACTTAACCAAGGAGGTAAAGGAAGCAGAAACATACTCAGAAAACTACAGAACACTGAAGAAAGAAATTAAGGAAGACACAAATAAATGGAAGCATATACTGTATCCATGGATGGAAGAATTAAAATCATTAAAATGTCTATAGTACCTAAAGCAATCTATAGATTCAACATAATCCCTTTTAAAATATCAGTGATATATTTCACAGATATAGAACAAATATTTCAAAAATTTTATGGAACCATAAACAACACTGAATATACTCAGAAATATTGAGAAAGATGAAAAAAGTAGGAGGGATCACAGTGCCTGATATCAAACTACTTTACAAGGCCACTGTGATGAACAGTCCAATACTGGCATAAGAACAGAAACATAGATCAATGGAGAAAATAGAGACCCAGAATTAAACCCATCTCTATGGTCAAATAATATTTAACAAAGTTTTCATCAAATGGTCTTGGGAAACTTGAATAGTACATGCAATAAAATGAAACTAGACCACCAGCTTACACCACACCCCAGAGTAATCTCAAGATGAACAAGAAACTTAAGCATAAGCTTTGACACCAGAGAAGTCCTAGAGGAAAACAGTAAAATTTCAGATATCCCACGCAGCAACATTTTTACCAATATATCCTCTAGGTCAAGGGCAATAATGGAAAGAATAAACAAATATGACTACATCAAATTAAAAAGCTTCTGCATGGCTAAAGAAAACAGCAATAAGAGTCTAGTCAGGGAACAGTTACAAATGACCCATGGACATGGACAACATGAAGGCAAATAATCCAGTTATAAAATGGGCAAAAGGGCCTGAACAGACAATTCTCCAAGGAGGATATACAGAGGGATCCCAGGCATATGAGAGGATGCTAAACATCATTAGCCATCAGAGAGATATAAATTAAAATGACCATGTTGTAACACCTCACACCAGTCAGTATGGTCACCATTAACAAACAATCAAACAAATGCTGGCACTGTAGAAAATGGCATGGACTTTCCTCAAAAAACTAACAGTGCTACTCCCTTTGGATCCAGCAATTCCACTGCTGGGATTACATCCAAAGAATGCTGAAACACCAATTCAAAAGAACCTATGTACCCCAATGTTCATAACAACACAATTTACAATAATCAAGTGCTGGAAACAGCCTACGTGCCCATCAGGAAAACAGGTGATCAAAACTCTGGTACAAGGAAATAGTCAAGATTAGAGCACAACTGAATGACATAGAGATGAAAAGAAAAATTCAAAGGATCAACCAATCCAAGAGCTGGTTCTTTGAAAGATAAATGAAATGGACAATCCTTTAAACAGACTCATCAAGAAAAAAAGGGAGAGGACCCAAATTAATAAGATCAGAAATGAAAGAGGAGAAATAACAACTGATACCACAGAAATACAAAGGATTGTCAGAAACTACTATGAACAATTATATGCCAAGAAATTTGAAAACCTTGATGACATGGACAAACTTCTACAAAAGTATAATCTTCCAACACTGAAGGAGGAAGAAACAGAAAGCTTGAACAGACTGATAACAGCAGGGGAAATTAAAGCAGTAATCAAGAAACTCCTGGCACACAAAAGCCCAGGGCCGGACTGTTTCACAGGAGCATTTTACAAAACATTTAAGGAAAAGCTAACCCCTGTCCTTCCCAGATTATTCCAAAAAATCCAAGAGGAAGGAAGACTCTCAGAGTCTTTTTATGAGGCCAGCATCACCCTAATCCCAAAACCAGATATAGACCTTACAAAGAAAGAAAACTACAGGCCAATTTCGCTGAGGAACATAGATGCTAAAATTCTCAACAAAATATTGTCAAACTGCATCCAGCAATATATTAAAAAGATTATTCACCACAATCAAGTGGGATTCATTCCAGGGATGCAGGGATGGTTCAATATACGGAAGTGAATAAATGTAATACATCAATTAAATAAAAGAAAAGACAAAAACCACATGATCATCTCGATAGATGCAGAAAAAAAATTAATAACGTATAGCACCCATTTATGATCAAAACACTCAGAAAAATCGGAATAAAGGGGGCATTCCTCAACATAATAAAGGCCTATATGAAAAAGCTACAGCTAACATCATAGTCAACAGGAAAAAACTGAAAGCTTTCCCACTAAGACTGGGAACACGACAAGGATGTCCACTTTCACCAATTCTTTTCAACATCACGTTGGAGGTCCTAGTTACAGCAGTCTGACAAGAAAAGGAAAGAAAAAGCATCCAATAGGAAAGGAGGAAGTAAAACACTCATTGTTTGCAAATGGAATGAAAGTGTACATAGAAAACCCTGTAGACTCTACCAAAAAACTCCTCAACCTAATAAGTGAATTTGGCATAAGAGCAGGATACAAAGTCAATATTCAGAAATCAAAGACATTTTTGTACACCTGCATTGAAATAGAAGAAGAAGAAATCAGAAAAAAATACCATTCGATATAGCAACAAGAAAAATAAAGTACCTAGGAATAAATTTAACCAAGCACGTAAAAGACCTGTGGGCAGAAAACTATACGACATGGAAGAAAGAAATTAAAGAAGACACAAATAAATGGAAGCATGTACCCTGCTCATGGATTGGAAGAATTAATATAATCAAAATGTCCATACTACCCAAAGCAATTTATAGATTCAACGCAATCCCTATTAAGATAGCAATGACATATTTCACAAAAATAGAACAGGCATTTCAAAAATGTATCTGGAACCATAAACAACCCCATATAACCGCAGCAATTTTGAGAAAGAAACATAAAGTAGGAGAGACCACAATACCAGACATCAAACTACACTACAAAGCCACTATACTCAAAGCAATCTGGTACTGGCACAAGAACAGACCCATAGACCAGTGGAACAGAATAGAAAGCCCTGAAATAATTCCAGGTCTCTATGAGCATCTAATATTTGACAAAGGGGGAAGAAGCATAAAATGGAGCAAGAATAGCCTCTTCAACAAATGGTGTTGGGAGAGCTGGATGGCTACATGGAAAAAATTGATATTGGATCATCGGCTGACACCATACACAAAAATAAACTCAAGATGGATAAAAGACTTCAATATAAGTCTTAACACTATAAGAGTTAACTTATATCTGACAGGAAACTCTCGGATATCCCACACAGCAATTTTTTCACTGATATGTCTCCTAAAGCAAGGGACATAAAGGAAAGAATAAACAAGTGGGACCTCATCAAAATAAGAAGCTTCTGCACGGCAAAAGAAAACATCAGCAAAATGAAAAGGGAGCCAACTCTATGGGAAAATATATTTGCTAATGGTACATCAGACAGAAGTTTGATCTCCAATATATATAAAGAACTCACTCAACTCCACTCCAAGAAGACAAACGATCCAATCAAAAAATGGGCAAAGGACCTGGGCAAACGCTTTTCCAAGGAAGAGATACCGAGGGCCCAGAGATATTTGAAAGGATGCTCGGCATCACTAGCCATCAGAAAAATGCAGATCAAAACCATAATTAGATACCACTTCCCACCGGTCAGAATGGCCATCATAAACAGATCCACAAACAACAGGTGCTGGCGAGACTGTGGACAAAAGGGAACCCTAGTCCACTGTTGGTGGGAATGCAGACTGGTGCAGCCAGTATGGAAAGCAGTGTGGAATTTCCTCAGAAAGCTGAAAATGGAACTGCCTTTTGATCCAGTGATTCCCCTGCTGGGACTATACTCTTAAGAATCCCAAAACTCCAATTCAAAAGAACCTATGCTATGTTCATAGCAGCACAACTTACAATAGCCAAGTGTTGAAAGCAACCTAAATGCCCATCAGTAGATGATTGGATCAAAAAATCATGGTACATATACACAATGGAATACTACGCAGCAGAAAGAAAAAAAGAACTACTACAGTTCGCGGCAGCATGGATGGAATTAGAGAATATTATGCTAAGTGAAATAAGGCAGGAGGCGAAAGACAAATACCATGTGATCTCACCTATAAGTGGAACCAAACCAACAATACAAAGATGCAAGGAAAATAAGACCAGCAACACTGGAAGGAAAAGAAATCAACAGAGACAAGAGTGAGGGAGGCAGCAGAGGTGGGGGAAAAGGAAGGGAAGGGGAAAGTCAAGGAACATATAGCAAGAACTCATGCACAAAACCAAAGGGCAAGAGTTGAGGAAGGGAGGGAGCCAGGGAGGGGGCAAGGGAAAGTGGTGGGGGGAAGGCAGAGATAAATGTATTTGAAAAAGTAAATAAATAAATAAAGAGTCAACCAAAAAAAAAATAACCAAGTAAACAAAAACTGGTATATTTACACAATGGAATACTACACAGCAGAAAGAAAGAACTCGTACCTTTTGTGACAGCATGGGTGGAACTGGACAGTATTATGCTAAGCGAAATAAGCCAGGAAGTGAAAGAAAAATACCATTTGATCTCAGATATAAGAGCATCCTATAGAACAAATCAAACAAATGAGCAAAATTCACCAGAGGCATGGAAACATAGAACAAACTGACAGTGAGCAGAGGGGATGGGGACAAGGATAATTGGGGAAGGAAGGGGAAGGGTCTAGTCAAGAAACAGTTTTAAATGACCCATGGACATGGACCCAGGGTGGGGATTCACCTTGTCTTTGGAGGGTGGACTAAGTAGGGGAAAGCAAAGGGGGAAAATTGGGACAACCCTATTAGAATAACAATAAAAAATAAAGAGAATATTTTGATGGTTTCATCTAGAACTGTTTAATGTTACCATGTTGGACACTGCATAGTGTACACATCCTGTCTCAAGTCTTCCTTTTGGAACCATATTAATTTCTCTTTCCCTCCCTCCTTTTTTCCTCTTTCTCTTTTTTCTTTCTTTTTCCTTTTCTTTTTCTTTTTCACTCTTTCTTAAGCATTATTGAAGTGTAATTAATGCATAACACTGTTGTAAGATATTTAAAATTTATATCATGGTGATTATATATATTTTATACATATAAATTTATATATACAATTATATATCATATATATGTGTAATATATAAATATATAGCAAAAAAACTTCCCCCCAGCATTTAGTTAACTAATATATTCATCACCTTACATATATATTATATATATTCACATATAATATGTAGTTTATTTTGAACGTTTAAGTCTACTTATAGCACATTTCAATTATACAATACAGTGTTCTCAACTACCTTTATCTGTTGAATGAATTTGATAAATTTATAACACCTTGCAGGAGCATTGCTTGAAATAAGCCTACCGTTGTAAAGCTCCTATTCCTTGCTAGCTATATAATAGATGTTATAATTAGAATAATAGTTTTCCCTTGGATAAGGTCAGTATTCATGGAACCTGAGCTGCATCTCTTAACCCTTCTAGTTCATAAACAATCTCCTTGGATTGCCAAAGTGAACTGAAATATTTACTGGCTCCTAGGAAGCGTGAGTTATCAGTTTGATTTAATAGCTCAAGTGTTTCAGAACACATTTGTTAGTTGGATAAGGAACATTTCTACTAACCAGAAAAAACTTATCATAGCATTACTTGGCTCTACATTGGAGACTACTGAGCTAGGTGTAATGGGGGAAATTAACAAGATAACAATAAAAATAAGTGACAATTGTTCTTATGGGTGCAGAAATTGATGTTACTTTCAAGGCTGCAGAAAGCTCTGGTTGTTTCTCTATGACAATGTTTGCTTGGAAAGACATACAATCCATGTGCTCACCATCTACCATGTTCTTAAAAGCCATTCATGAGTTTAAAAATATTAGATCTGAGTTGATATGAAGATTTCATATATATATATATATATACACACACACACACACACACACACACATATATATATATATATATATATATATATGAAGATTATATAGGCCAAAACAGAGGCAAAGGCAGAGATGCGCATTTCCTCACACAACTAAAAGAAGGATAATAACAAATTTAAAAACAAAAGACAACCAGTACTGAAAGAAAATCAAACTGCATGGAAGTCCAACAACCAAGGACTTAAAGAAACACTCATCCAAGTTGTTAGGAGGTGTGGAGGTGGAGACACAGGCAGAGAGGACATATGGCTAGGTGCTAGCTGGTAGACTGGGGCTGGTGATCCCATATTGGTGCACAGATAAGTCAGAAGGGACAATGGGGTAGTGAGACAGACCACGAAACCCATGGTTTCAGTGAAGGAACTAAAGACTGAAAACCCCCAGCTGTAAAAATCTGTGGGGATTGCAGTGACTGGAAGAAGCCCACAGAGTCCTAGAACTGCACCCACCTGTGAATCAGCACGTAAAAGCACATAATCCACTTGTGGGGAGCAAGGGAATCGACAGAAAGTGGGGTGAACTGAGCAAGCTGCATTGTTCCCTCTCCGACCCCACCCCTAGAAACAATGCTACAAGGCAACAAAGGATGTTGCTCCACCCTGGTGAATCCCTAAGGCTCCACCCTTTATAAAATAACTGGTCCACTGAGACAAAGAAATATGGTCCAAATGAAAGAACAGATCAAAATTCCAGAAAAACACCCAAGAGGTGAGGAGATAGACAACCTATATGATGCAGAGTTCAAAACACTGATAATCAGGAGGCTCAGAGAATTGATTGAGCTTGGTCATAAAATGAAGAAAGAAACGAAGGCTATACAAAATGAAATAAAGAAAAACGTACAGTTAACTAACAGTGAAGAGAAGGAAATCAGGACTCAAATCAATGATCTGGAGCAAAAGGAAGAAATAAACATCCAATTAGAACAGAATAAAGAAACAAGAATTCAAAAAAATGAGGAGTGGCTTAGGAACCTCTGGGAAAACTTTACACATTCTAACACAAATCATAGGGTGCCAGGAGAAGAGGAAGAGCAAGGAATTTAAAACTTATTTGAACAAATAATGAAGGAAAACTTCCCCAATCTGGTGAAGGAAAGAGACTTCCAGGAAGTCCAGGAAGCTCAGAGAGTCCCAAAGAAATTGAATCCAAGAAGAAACACACCAAGTCACATCATAATCAAGTTACCCAAAATTGAAGATAAGGAGAGAATCTTAAAAGCAGCAAGAGGAAAGGAGAGAATTGCCTACAAAGGAGTTCCCATAAGGCTATCAACTGATTTCTCAAAAGAAACCTTACAGGCAAGAAGGGACTAGAAAGAAGTATTCAAAGTCATGAAAGGCAAGGACCTACAACCAAAATTACTTTATTCAGCAAAGCTATCATTTATAATGAATGGCAGATAAAATGCTCCCCAGATAAGGTAAAGTTAAAGAAATTCATCACCATCAAGACCTTATTATATGAAAGGTTAAAGGGCATTATCTAAGAAATAGAAGATCAAAAACTATGAACAGTAAAATGACAACAAACTCACAGCTATTAACAGGTGAACCTAAAAAACATAAACAAAAACTGAGCAAACAACTAGAACAGGAGCAGAATCACAGAAATGGAGATTACATGTATTGTTATCAGTGGGGAAGAAGAAGAGGCAAAGAAGTGAAAAGGTACAAGGAATAAGAAGCATAACTGGTAGGCACAAAATAGACAGGGGGAAGTTAAGAATAAATAGTATAAGAAACGGAGAAGCCAAAGAGCTTATACATACAACCAATGAACATGAACTAAAGTGGGGAGGAATGCTGCAGGGAGGAAGAGAATAAAGAGGAGAAATTAATTGGGACAACTGTAATAACATAACCAATAAAATATACTAAGAAAATGATTTCTTATATATATGAAAAACAAATTTTTTGATGAAATAAATTGAAACTTCATAGAATATTTAGCAATAGATATTAGCACAGATTTTTAAAATGATGAAGCTAGTTACAAATGAATCCCTTCTCATTAAATTAGGTTTGAGGGACCTCTACTGAAATTTTTTGTTGACAGTAGTCTTCATTTTAAACATTTCATTGATCACATTGAATTAAATTAGTATGTATCTGTGTGGATTTACATTATAAACTTCAAAACTTGGCCTACATGACAGACATGGTAAAAGAAATTCACACTTTAAATAACTACCAATTTAGTGACCTAATTTTAGGGACAATCACCTATAGTGAGGATGTGAAATTAAATTAAATTTCAGTTAAATACAAATATTTTTCTTCATATGCTGAATGATTTGATTCAGACCCTGTAGGGTGCAATGTTACCTTGCTTGGTGAACTGCACAATTTTTTATAGCTTTTCTGAACATTAAGTCTATGACTTATCTAATTTTATAAAGGCAATCTAGTTATTGAGTCTTATAGAGATACCTTGATGCATAATATGGTCCTACATGGTAGGCAGAGTGAAGCTTCCCCTTTTATTATTCCTTGTTGATGGTTTGAAAATAGTGGGGCAATGGCTCCATGCCACTTTGGTTTTACAATTCCTAATCTAATGTCTCCACAGGGAATTCTAATTATGGTGTATAACGTGTATAAAACAAAGAGATAAAAGTTACTTATTATTGAGCAGAGAAGTTCAAGGACATATTGTGAAGCTTTGTACTTGATGGAATTCTAAAACCAGGTTATTTAAAAAGCCATTTCTTGGTAAAGTATTAATGAAAAATCAAAAGCCTAAGAGGCCAACATACTTCACATTCAAAGACATATCCACTTGAAGAATTGAAAAATATGAACTAATGGAATGAAATTGTATATTTTATAGGGAACAATTTAAAGTTCTATGGTGAAACTAATTCAGTATTCATTGAGAATAGCCTTTAAGTTCTTAAAATATCATGTGCATATATTTCAAAGATAATTTTTGACTAGCACGTATAAAGTTATGATGAAAAGATGCTAGAATTTCAATGTATTAATTTGTAAATAGAACTTGGGAAATCATATAGGACTATTATATTCTATAGTGCCCCCCCTTATCCATGGGGGGTACATTCCTAGAACTCCAGTGGACACTTCAAACCACAGATAGTACCAAGCCTTATATGCACAATTTTTTCCCTGTACTTACATACCTATGATGAAGTTCAATTTGTAAATTAGACAAGTTCACAAATAGAAAATTTGTTCTTACCATAGATTTTAGCAACCTTAGCATACGATTTTTTCTTCTTTATTGAAAATTTTCATCATTTTACCTAAAGAAACAGTCTTACTTCTCTTTGGTACACTTGAATTGTTAATATCACTACTCATACATTGAGACCATTATTAAGTAAATAAAGAATTACTTGAGGGGAATCAAGATGGAGGAGGAGTGAGTAGAAGTTACGCTGACCTCCTTCCAGGACCAACCTGGAATTACAACTAAATAGGAGAGAAATCACCTGGAATGAACAACTGAACTAGAGTGAGAGAGGAGCCTTGTAACCTAGGAGACAGAAGAATGGACTTTAGCGCAATCTAACTGGTAAGGAGTGCTATAGAGACCTGAGAAAGCAGGCAGGGTGCCCACAGGTGGCAGCACCAGAAGGATAATGAAATGGCCACTTGGATCCTCTCGAGGAGAATGGGGTCTAAACTAAAAGCAGGGATCTCTACCCCACAGCGCCAGAGCCCAAAAAGTGCATGGAAAACAGCCAGCTGCAAAAAGCAACGGGGTTGCCCTCTGCCAGAGACAGGTGGCTGGAGATGTAAAGAACTGTTTAAAGAACCAACGCATAAATTTTTATTTGCAGTCAGTTACCCTGGTCTCCGGCAAAGTCAGGGGCAGGGTGGGCAAGAGATTCCTGAGGAGAGATTGGCAGAGGAGGCTTTGAGGAGAGAACTGAGAGAGTAGCCAGTGGGATCCCAGAGTGGACTCCTCCCCCATACGACAGCAGCATGAAAGGACCCAATAACTCCCACCCCGGGAGGGACTTTGCCCCACCCTGAGCTGTCTAAGGCACCCTACTGAGTGCAGAGTGACTAGATTAATAGCTGAAGGAGACAACCACAAACAGTAGATTCATGGAAGTCTCAAACAGACTGCCTAAGGTCAGAAAGGGTCAACATCTGACATCATCAGAGGCAGATCCAGAAAGTAAAAAAACAGTAGTCTCCGACCATAGAAGTTCACACCACAAAGTCAGGAAATCAAGATAGATTAACTTAAGAAGCAGAAGCAAAAGAGAAGAGTCTCACAAATAATGGGAAGACAAAGAAATACCCCCCACTCGAAGGGAAAAGAGGAATCCTCACAAAGAGAACTAAATGAAATAGAGGTAAGTAAACTATCAGATATTGAGTTCCAAACAATGGTTCTAAGGAAGCTCTATGAGCTCAGTGAGCTCAGAGAGAATTACCAAAAACTACAGGGAAACTATGAGGAACTTACTGCAAACTGTATCATCATGAAAAAGGACATAGAAACTATCAATAAGAGATAAGAGGAAAGAAAGAATGCAATTTCTAAATGGAAGAACACAGGAGAAGGTATCAAAAGCAAGCTAGATGAAGCTGAAGACTGAATCAGCTAGCTGGAGGACAATGTAGAAAAAAGCTCCAGAAAGAGCAAGAAAATGAAAAAAAAAAAAAAAAGACTCAAAAAGAAGGAAGAGGCATTTAGGGAAATGCAGGACAACCTAAAACATGAAAATATCTCTATAATAGGGATACCAGAAGGAGAAAAGAATGAGGAAGGGATAGAGAACCCGGTTGAAAAAGTCATGATGGAAAACTTCTGTAATTGGAGGATAGAAAAAGTCACACAAGTCCAGGAAGCACAAAGAGCCCCATTCAAGAGGTACCCAACGAGGCATACTCCAAGACATATCATCATTAAAATGGCAAATATCAAAGACAAACAGAGAATCCTAAAGCAAGCAAGGGAGAAAGAGGTAATAACATATAAGGGAGCCCCAATAAGGCTAGAATCTGACTTCTCAGCAGAAACACTACATGCCAGAAGGGAATGGCAAGAAATATTCCAAGTATTGAAAAGCAAAGGCCTGCAACCAAGACTGCTCTTCCCAGCAAGGCTCTCAAGGAGAATTGAAGGCAAAATAAGGAGTTTCCCAGACAAAATAAGGCTAAAAGAATACACCTTCACCAAACCAGCATGCAAAATATGCTAAAGAGACTGCTTTAAGATGAAGAAAAAGTTTCTATGAATACCTAGTTCCTTTCAGAGTTGCCAATACTTGATATTACTAATATTTTAATACTTATTAATCTAATTGTGACAATCATGTTATTTCAATTGTTCCTTTACTATTTGTTGAAACTAAACCTGTCTTATTATATTTCTTGCCTATTTCTATTATTAAAGAAAACTTTAAATGACTTTTTGGTAGTCTTATCCATTTATTGATTAAAGGTTTATAGAATTTTTTCCCTAAAAAACTATGAACAATATTTTAGATGTGTTGCAAATACTTTTCTATTCTATCCCTTGTCCTTTAACTTTTTTATATGTATATTTCTATATAGTTAAATGTTTAATATAGTCATATTGTTAACATTTACTTTATAGCTTCCGAGTTTGAATATTTTACTTCAGGTTATGAAAAATATTAGTTCTATTTTCCTCTAAAACTCCTTAGATTCTACATATTGATTTTTAACTCACTTGATTATTCTTGTATAATGTGTGAAATAGGGCTCTGTATTTGTTTTATTTCAAGTAATAATGGTCCATGAACCTTATTTTTTGAATAAGCCTTATTTTACCCATTGATTTGTAATATCAGTTTAATCATATATTGTTAGACAGATATATATGTTTGTCTCTAGAATGTTCATTATATTTCATTGATCTACTTGATTATTTCTGTGCTGGTGTCATGTTGGTTTAATTGCCGCGACTTTATAATGATTTTTAATTTTTTATAATATTTTATAATTAACTTTGGCATTTAAAAACAATAAATAAAATATATTGCATTTAAGAGAGAAAGAAAGAGAAAGAGATGGAACTTTTACCTTTTGTGGCACCATTAATGGAATTGGAGAATATTAAGCTAAGTGAAATAAGCCAGTTGATGAAAGAAAAATACCATATGATCTCACCTTAGTGGACTCTGTTCAACAAAATAAACTAACGAACAAAATAAGCCACAGGCACGGAAACATGGAGCAGACTGAAAGTGACCAGAAGGGATGGGGAAAGAGGACAATGGTGGAAAGAAGGGGAAGGGACTAGACAAAAATTAATACATGGGTCATGTATTAATGACCCATGGACATGGACAGCAGAGTGGGAATTGACTGTGGGAGTGGGGGTTGGGGGTGGGATGGGTGGAGGGGCATAAAGGGGTAAAAAGTGAGACATCTGTAATAGAATAAACATGATTTATAGATTTAAAAAAAAGAATTACTTGAATACAAGCACTGTGATACCATGATAGTCTCTTTGATAACCAGATGACTACTACATAATAGGAGGCCAACTTTTACAGCATGGATGTTTGACAAAGGGATGATTCATGTTTGAGTGAGACAGAGTGGGAAGACTCAAGATTTTATCATAGTATTCTAAACACTGTACAATTTAAAACATTAATTATTTATGGATTTAAAATATATAATTAATAAATTTGAGGTGTATAATTCTATAATACATTATCTGTATATTTTATTGTGTGTTCACCACCCCATTCAAGTCTCCTTATATCAGTATTTCTCTCTCCCTTTTCCTCTTCTACAAACCCCAAGGAATTTTTTATTTTAATATTTTTAGACCACTGGATAACAGGTAACTGAATCCTTGGAAACTGAAACTGTAAATAAGCAGTGGGGAGTGAGGAAGTGGATATTGTATTTTCTCTATACAATCAAGTTATACAGAAAACTACTGCATAATTAAGAAGATGCTATTTCAGAGTAGAATTTAAACAAAAAGAGTTAAATTAATTAAATATAAAGTTGCCTCAATATGAGATGGCTTAAGACACTCTACTCACAAAGTAAGGGGTTTGCCAATGGCAGCAGAAATCTATAAAGTTCAACAGCTGTCATCACCCCATCCATTTCCATTGGAGGGATAGACTTTCCAAATAGATTGGAAATATCTGGTGTCTGAGGACTTACAGAATATTTGAATGGGTATTACTAATAGCTGCCTCTATGACTCTTTCTTTTTATTTCTATTATTGAACAAAGCGCCTTTCTGATGGGCATAGTCCTTTTGAGTGTGTGTGTATGTGAGTGTGTGTTTGTGTGTATATAATTGGACTAAAGTTAAAGCCAACTATAAAGCCTCTGAGACATCTTATCTCTTTCAGTGACTGCTTAATTTTTCTCTGATACATTGCTTGTTGCTTTTACAATTTGTGTGTCCATAAACAAGTTAATTTTACTTATTCCCAAGGTCCTGAAGGGACACCTGAAAAACCTCACACTTATTAAAAAATATTATCATACACTTTCTCTCACAAAAAAAAGTATTAATGACCTTAACGTACTTCTGAAAACTATTAAAATTCTTCTGCCTCTTCAAATAATGAAGTCTTTTTAGTAGTGCTAATTAAATTTCCATTTTATAGTACAATGATTTAGTATAATGAATACCTTGAACTACCTGTGGTTGTAACTATCTGTTGAGTGGTTTATAGCATCTGAGTACCTCCCATTTAAATTCTATATTAATCATCATAGAAACTGACATATCGCATCAGGAAAAGCATATTTAAGATTTGTTCCCAAGTTTAGGCTTCATATTTTTTTTCCATTTAGTCCTTGCCTTGGTTTGTTTTGGATATTGTGATTTAAACATTATAACGTTATTATGAAAGCAAAAAAAGTTATCTTCTTATTGCATATAAAAGAAAAATGGTGTCCTAACCAGTGGACAAGAAAACTGTCCCATCAAATATTTTCACAAAACTGTGCTCCTTAGATTTGTTTGAAAACATCACTGGACAGTGCTGAGAGTAATACTACAAGTGTGAGAGCTTGGGTGCAGTACTTTGAATTATCTCATTGTTTTAAAAAAGAATAATCTTTCTTTTAAATTCTATTGAAAAATCTATTTGGTTGCTAAAAAGAGTATTCTAATTTAAAAATTTCTCAAGACATTAATCAATTTCTTTGTTAATAATTAATTCCTTATGGACAATATCAACAGTTCAGAAGTTATCTTATTGAAACCACCATGCTGGCTGGCATAGCCCTGGCTGGGTGATGCAATTGGTGGGAGCATCATCCCATATACCAAAATGTTTCAGGTTTGATTCACGGTCAGGTCACATACCTAAGCTGTGGGTTTGATTCCTCAGCCCAGGGCATGTATGGGAGAGAACAGATTGATATTTCTTTCACACATCATTGTTTTTCTCTCACTCTCTCTTTTCCTTGCTCTCTACAGTCAATAAACATATCGGGTTAAAAAAGAGGAAATTTAATAACAGACATACTGGGAAAACTATGTGAACATAGAGACAGTTATCTATAAGTCATTGGCAGAGGTTGAGTCAGATTTTTCTCTCACATGCCTCAGAGGAACTGACCCTGCCAACAATTTGATTTGATTTCTAGCCTCCAGGACTTTGAGCTAACAAGTTTGTGTTGTCTAAGTTATTCAGTTTTTGGTACTCTGTTATACCACCTCTAGGAAAGTAATTTTGCCTCATGCCAAAAAAGGTGGTAATGAAGTTCTTCTATAAAAACTCTCCAGACCTACATTCTTCTTGTTGTACATTATTAAAATTATTTTTTAACCTCTGTGCAATTGTAATAATATTTCTAAAATACAGACCTGATCTAGTCAATATCTTGCTTAAAGCCCTTCAACAGAGCACTTACTAAGTGACATTCACACCCCCACATCTGGCACAAAGGACATTTTATTGTCTATTACAAAGCCACCTTTTCAGGTAAACTTTTGATCCACAAACACCATTGTTTTTCATTTTCTCCCTGGAAAGTCCTTCCTTTTCTTTTAGTTTGGGAGATCGAGATAAAGTACAAAGTATTTGTGGGAATAAGACTCTGAATAGTGCTGGAGAAGGTTAAAAGAGAAAGGTATTGGAAATGGGAAGAAGAAATAAAAAGTGATAAATTCAGAGTTTTTATGTAAAAAAAATTGTTGATTAAGTTTAAACAAAATTAATTTGAAAATGTATATACTCAGATTTTTAGTTTTACCTTGTGTTGTTAAAATTTTCCCAAACTTCTAGTGGGGTGAATGGCTGCTTTGTAAAATATTTTTAAAATTAAAATTATAGATTTATATATATATGATGGCAGATACCTTAAAAGAAGCCTTTCTATATGGCCAGGAAAGACTAGTCAGCTTTGTTCAGTGCTAACATTGTACACTGCCTAAACTTCTTTTCTGACATGCATTACTTGAGGCAAGTATATTCTTCTACCTCACAAGACTGACAGCTACTTGAGGTCAAGGACATCTTAAATATTTCTTTTAACTCACTATACAAAGCACTGTACCTGACACTTGGTAGAGAACAGAACAAAACACCAAAGTATGTTGAATGAGTTTCAGCTTGGTTTAGGTCTTGATTTCTTCTCTTGAAATTTGCATTGGTGCTCATCCAGATATTTTGGTCAAAATGTAAAACATAAATACATATATTTATATCATTATGTAAATACTATAAGTAATTTTAAAAATTAAAATTAAGATATTGTATTGTCATATACCAACTGGATATTTTTGGACTTTTAGGAGATGAAGTCAATATGTAGCTATATCAAAATTGAAAAGATTGTCAACAAAAAACATGGATTCAAAGAAGAAACCAAAATATAAGACTGAAGGTGAAAAGAGTGGAGGGTGTAAATAGAAAAAAGAAAAATAAAAAATGGCAAGTTGCATAATTCAAACAGGGCCTGTACATGTATATATTCCTTAACTATTCATATGAAAATTGAATTATAGGAGAGGGGTTATATTGAAGCTAAAGCACTCCAAACTTTATCAGCTTAAATGATACCTTTTAAAAAATTGTAAAAAGTTTAAAATTACAACTGCAAATTCTATGATATAGAGTCATTTTAGTACTTGTAGACCCTATTACTTTAAGTTTTGACATTATTTTCTGAATTAAGTGTGGAAGATTAAGGTAACATAATTTGGCACCCAGATCAGCCTTGACATTTTTCACCCTGTCCAAATGTATACGATTACATTTTTTCTTATGTAAGCCATAGGGCCATATTGTATTTTCATTAAAAAAGCAATGAAAGAAAACCTCTTTAAGAAAGTTGAAAATATTTCCTAAATTAGGAAACAAGCTTCTGAAACTGGGATTTTTGTTTTTCCTTCTTGGTTACCTGGCAGTTTATGTGTTGTATGTGTGTGTAGAGCGTTGAGGGATGGGACGGGGTTGGATAACAAGCATCCGGACAAATAAACCAAAAATATGAGGTCTGTTCAGAAAATATTCAGCCATGCAATATGAAAATAGAGACATTTACTGAAGAAGATACAACATATAAGAAACGTACATAGGACAATGATGCTTCAGTCCCCTTCAAACAAGTCACGTTGGGACCTCTCACAGTTCTCCCAGCGTTATTAACAACTGCAGCATGATGTTCCTTCTGCTCTCATAGCAGAAGCCATGGAACAAATTTTGCCACTACACATTTCATGCTACGATTCTGCATCAAAATCTTGGACACAGTAGTTTTTGGAATCCCCATACAGCTTCTAGTTCTTGTACCATCAGTTGTCAATCTTCGTTGATTGAAGCCTGTATACATTGAACATTCTCAGGTATTCTGCTTGTTGCAGGCCTTCCAGAACATGGATCACTATCAACAGATTCTCAACCATCTTTGAGGCATTTGTGCCACACTTCTATTTGCACTGCACTCATTGCATCATCCCCAGAAGCCTTCTGAATCACCTGAATAGCTTCTGTGTAGGAATATTCAAATTTAACACAAAATTTGATGCAGATTCATTGTTCTACTCTTTCAGCCATTTTGAATATGACAGCTGCACAGTACACATGCTCACACAACGGCGTCTACCATTCTCATTGACTAGTTCAGTGAGGTCACCATTGCTCACACATGCATATTCCAGTCAACTCTCCTTGACCACCAGGTTATATAGATGTCACACAAACCATTCTCATTACATTAATAATGAATGGATTATTTCCTGAAAGACCTTGCTTGTAACTCACAAGATTTGGTCAAATTTTAGATTATTCATGATTTATACAAAATAAAAAGAAAAAAATTTAGTGATATATGTAGAAACTGGTCAATTTTATTTGCCAAATGATAAAGATACAGCACTTGCTCATTCTCTAGTATTTCTGGATTTACCCTTGATAAACTAGAATGTAGGCTGAAGAATGTGCAGCTGTTCTTTCATTTGTACTTTGAACAAAAGTTGGTCTTAAATTCCTTCCTCTACCTAATAAATTAGGAATATATCATAATAGCAACTACCAGGTCCCACACTGAAGTTTGAGTTTGGCACTTACTACCGCATAAATGCTTTGTGAGCTGAGCATCCAGCATGTAAATTTTGGTCAGGTGAAGAATCACTATGTCTCATAAGATGTTTGCTCTATTTTGGGGGATTTTAGCATATACTGAATTAAATATCCATACTCGCATTCTACGAACTACAATGAATAAGATTTAAAAAATCAAAACATCTAAATGATTGAGTGAAGGAAAGTATTAAGAATATTTTAACTACTCATCTTTTTTTTTCTGTCCCCATCTACAGCCAAAGGGGGTTTTTCCCTGAAAGTGAAATGCATCTACAAGATGTATCTATGCCATATCCATTTAACAAAATTGCCTGAAACCAGAGATGATGATCTCATTTTCAGGAAACAGTCTTTTTTGATAACACATTTTTAAAAGGTTGATACTAAGTTGTTATTCAAGATAGAGTTAGTGTCAAGATATTAAATAATAAATTTCTTCTATATATGAAAGTATTCAAGAAATCTAGAATTTTTGCTTTGAAGTCAAGTGTTTTTCTGTGGAGGAGGTAGTCATTAAGAACACCAAGAATGTGGCTGAAGAAGTCATATTTATCTTGGCAATTGTAATTATGCTTTTATATTAGTTATGAACACCAAACAACTTATTTGCATTTATTTATTAAAAACATTTAATTAAAATATATTTCTAGGACCTTGATGTGCTGAAATCATCTCTAAATAGAGTCTTGGGGCATTCAAATGGAAATACATTTCTCAGGTGTAGACTGTTCTGGTCTATTGCACCTGAAATGATAGAGTAAGTAATGAGAAGTCCAGTCCAAAACAAATATTAAAATGGGTGTCAAAGAATTCAGTTCAGATGAATGTGTTCTCAGGAATATTTTTATTTTTTCCTTTAAATATTTTGTTCTTAACTAAGAAGCAAAATGTTAGAAAATGTGTAACTTTGGGTATAAAATATATAAATAATATGGCAAGAAATGTGGAAAAGGTCAAAATCTTTTGGAAAAATGGTGATTTAAAGATAACAACCAAATAATGAAAATGATGATAATAATAGAGGGACATAATTTTCAAGAGTAAATTGAGGCATAAGGGAATTTAAAAGTAATAAAATTACACTAAAACCAACATCATTTCCTGTGTTCACCACATATTTGTCTTTAATTTACTGCATTTTGGCAAAAGTTCCTTCTTAGTACTTTTGCAATGTGCTTATGCTCCTGCACACTTAACCTAAATGCTTAAGTTAATTTCTTATTGATACCAATGGAATTCTTATACACATATATAGGTCCTCTGTGATGGTCTCATTAATTAATGCATAGAAAGGGTGCATAAGTTTTGATCTAATCACAAGTTTTTTCTTTTTTATTATTGTTCCAGTAAAGTTGTCTCCATTTTCCTGCCACCATTTTCCCCCACCCCTTCCACCCCCACTTCTCACCTTCAATCCTACTCCTCTTTGGCTTTGTCCATGAATCCTTTGTACATGTTCTTTGATAATCCTTCCCTTTTTTTCCCCTGTTATCTCCCTCCCCTCTCCCCTTTGCCAATGATTCCTCAGACAAGAGTTAGATCTCCAAAAATAAAAGAACTCACAGAACTCCACTCCAGGAAGACAAACAATCCAATTTAAAAATGGGACAAAGACATGAACAGACACTTCTCCAAGGAGGACATACACAGGGCCCAGAGACATATGAAAGGATGCTCAGCATCACTAGCCATCAGAGAGATACAAATTAAAACCACAAAGAGATACCACTTCACACCAGTCAGAATGGCCATCATAAACAAATCAACAAACAAGTGCTAGTGAGGTTGTGGAGAGAAGGGAACTCTAGTAGTTGTTGGTGGGAATGCAGACTGGTGCAGCATCTGTGGAAAACAGTATGGTATTTCCTCTGAAAACTGAAAAAGGAACTGCCTTTTTACCCAACAATTCCACTGCTGGAGTTATACCCTAAAAATTCCAAAACACCAATTCAAAAGAACCTATACACCCCAATGTTCATAGCAGCACAATTTACAGTAGCCAAGTGTTGGAAGCAACCTAAGTGCCCATCAGTAAATGAGTTGATCTAATCACACCTGAAATCCCTGGTTCATGATTATGGCTTGCTTTTCCATTGAAATGACATTTTTTAAAAAATTGGTGATAAAGTTCTCAGTGCCATACCTCTTGAATAACTTTATTCAAGGTATAAATATGTAATAGTACAAAACATGGACTATGGAAGTGGTTTGCTTTAAGGAGAAATAGTCAAGAATTTGATAGTAATATTAAATAAATAAATTATAAAATACAATGATTTTCTTGGTATAAAGTAAAATAGAAATTGGTATTTTTCTGGTAAATTTGACATATATAGGCAGAAATATTTGCCAGTATCCTATTTAAAAGGTGTACCCAACAATTGATTTTAGAATGTATTGGAAAGTGTTCATTTTATCTCACTTTACTCACTGGTTAAAATATTATTTTACAGACAATTTCATAAGAAATGTTTTCAGAATATAAGTATTTATAGTACAAACACTTGATTATTTTCTTGAACATTCTGTAAGTCCTATGAAAGGAAAACCACAGTGATATGTATTATATATAACATAGCAAATTAAATACTCATATATTAAACATTCATTAAAGTAATATTTATTAATTAAACATATATAATTAAAATTTAAAAATTATTTAACACGTTAAATGTATACATATTAAATTTCCAAAGAAAATTTATGATTAATGAATCTAAACACCAGTTTTAATGTTTATTATGCTCAATTCTTTATAGTGTTTTCTTTAATTTACCAGCTCTTCCTGTGTTAAATGCTGGCCTCAGTGACATTAGAAGCTTTCAGTTTTCTTGTCACTGTTCATTACACCCTCTTTGTGAAACACAGCATGAACATTTCAAGTCTTTTTCTCTGACTGCGCTGCTCATTCTTCCTTCATTACCTTGGCAGTCCCTTTTGCTGTTCCTACTCTTATCTGTTTATGCTGTAACTGTTCAGGCCTCTCCTCTTTCCATCCACACAACTCACTCTTCCTTAGTAATCTTGTCGCTTATATTAACAGTCCTGAACTTGTAACTACCAATACATCTTTTTCTTACAGTAGAGGACAGCACACTTTTTTGTAGAGATTTATAGTGGATAATTTAGGCTTTGCAAGCTTATGGTCTCTGTCACAACTACTCAACCTTGCTGTTGTAGCAAAAAAAGGCAGACATAGAAAACATATGGACAAAGTAACATGCCTGTGTTCCAATAAAACACTGGAATTTGAATTTCATGCAACTTTTACATGTGATGTATGCTATGAATGCTTTCTCCCCCAAATTCACATGTTGAAGTCCTAACTTCTCAGAATGTGAATGTATTTGAAAATAGAATCTTTAAAGAGTAATCAAATTACAATGAGGTCATTATGGTGGGCCCTACTCCGTTATAAGTGGATTTATAAGAAGTGAATATTTGGACAGACAGATATAGAAGAAAAACCAATGGTGCAATAACACAGGGAGAACACCCATCAACCAGCCAAGAAGAGATGACTCTGAAGACACCAACCTTCCTACACTGTGCAGACACCTTGGATCTTTAACTTCTGTTGTTTAAGCCACCCAGTCTGTGGAAATTCGTTATAGAAGCTCTTGGAAACCAATGCAACATATTCTTCTTCTGATTTTTTTCAACCATTTAAAAAAGGTAAATTTATTCTTAGCTCACAGTATGTACAAAAATAGGTGATGGATCAGATTGAACCTGCTGACCCTCATTTGCTGACTCCAGATCTAGAGGTATTTTTCAAACTTCATCTTCTAAAACACATTATTCCATGATTTTATTTCTTAAAATCGCTCAAACTGTTCTGAGAAATTTTATCATAATTTGGTTTACTCCTAACTCCTTCCCTGCTTTGCTGAGTAGAACAATATTCTACTTAGTCACTCAAATCTTGAACCTAGTATTTATCCTAGATTCCTCCCTGTCCTTCATTGCCCATATATAATAAAGTACCAAATCTTACTAATTTTACTTAATATTTCCATGTCTCTCTGACATTTGTCATTTTATCTTTTGTAAGACTGTGTAAATTTGTCCTCATCTTTATTCTTACTATCTATATAATTGTTGCCAGAGAGATGGTCTAAAATTTAAATATAATTATATTTTCTTGGGCTTAAAATCTTTTAAAATTTCTCCGATACCTAAAACCGAGGAAGGGAGAGGAGAGAGGGGGCAATGGAAAGTGGTGGGGAGAAGGCAGAGACAAATGTATTTGAAAAAAAATTTAAAAAAATAAATTAAACCAAAGCTTCTGAATATGATATACTTTGCTTCCATGAATTCTTACTTTATCAAATTCATTCCTGGATGGGCTCTTTTTTTCAACAAGAGCTCAAATTATATACTTGTCATTGCCAGTAAGAGACATGAGTTACCTACATCCTTGCTCTTATTTGTTCTAATTTATTTGTAATACTTACCTTCTTCGTCTTTTCTTCATGATTTTTCTTTTCTTAGCAAAAGGTATGTATTCATAAATAATTAATAATATGTAATCATAAGAGTTTATGAGAGTTGACAACATATATATCTATACATACCCACATATATATGACATATACAGATATGTGACACTAATGTGTGTATGTTTATCTATACAAATTTGTGCATGCAAAACCTTTGCTTTCTGGTTCAGGAATCAGTGGTATAACAGGTCTGGAAGCTTCTGAACAAGTGTTGAAGAATAATTGAACTCGAAAGAGTTTGAGTCCAGAACCCCAGCATTTCAGGATATATATAGAATTAAGAAATCATTCCTGTACATTTACTGCTTAGTCCCTCTTCTACAGCTTTGTTTAGGCCATCTTTCCATACCAGGCATTCACTGTCTTCTGTGTTCAATTACCCAAGCCGTAAATGCCTTGTGTGTGTGTGTGTGTGTGTGTGTGTGTGTGTGTGTGTGTTGTTGTGGATTTGATGCTTTCATTTTTTTAAATTTTATTTTAATTTATTTTTTCAAATACATTTGTCTCTGCCTCCCCCCACCACCACTTTCCCTTGCCCCCTCCCTTCTTTCCTCCCTCAGCTCTTCTCCTTTGGTTTTATCCATGAGTCCTTGCTATACGTTCCTTGACTTTCCCCTTCCCTTCCCCATCCCTGCCCTCCTCCCTCCTTCCCTCTTGTCTCTGTTGATTTCTTTTCCTTTCAGTGTTGTTGGTCTTATTTTCCTTGCATCTTTGTATTGTTGGTTAGGTTCCGCTTATAGGTGAGATCATATGGTATTTGTCTTTCGCCCCCTGGCTTATTTCACTTAGCATAATGCTCTCCAGTTCCATCCATGCTGTCGCGAAGTTTAGTAGTTCTTTTTTTCTTTCTGCTGCATAGTATTCCATTGTGTATATGTACTATGATTTTTTGATCCAGTCATCTACTGATGGGCATTTAGGTTGCTTCCAACATTTGGCTATTGTAAATTGTGCTGCTATGAACATTGGGGTGCATAGGTTTTTTTGTATGGGCGTTTTGGTGTTCTTAGGGTATAGTCCCAGCAGGGGAATCACTGGATCAAAAGGCAGTTCCATTTTCAGCTTTTTGAGGAAATTCCACACTGCTTTCCACAGTGGCTGCACCAGTCTGCATTCCCACCAACAGTGTACTAGGGTTCCCTTTTCTCCACAGCCCCGCCAGCACCTGTTGTTTCTTGATCTGTTTATGATGGCCATTCTGACGGGTGTGAGGTGGTACCTCATGGTGGTTTTGATCTGCATTTCTCTGATGGCTAGTGGGCTACATTCAGAATTGGCTTCCTTCAGGGATCCAAAAGCTTGTCTCCTCATTCCAAAGTTCTTGTAACATTTATATCCTATTGTTTACCACTAACTTTTAAAATTTCCTTTTGATTCCTGTCTTCTTTTGTCTTGTGAAGTATTTTGTTAATGGTCATCTCAGAGCATCACCTAGTTCAAACACCATGTAGGCAGTTGAATGATCTATGGTAGTAATAATCATTTGGATCTCTCTTATAGTTCTGACAATCTACCCTGTATTGCACACATGAGTTTTAATATTTTGTGGGGAGAGAGTCACTGAATATTTTTAGATTCCAGAAAGCAGTACCCCTTTCTTAGAAAAAAAAATGGTTATACACACACACACACATACATACTCTCTCACACATACCACCTGTATGCACAATTGTGTATGTAATTTTAAGGATTCATCAGCCCCGATTTACCAGACTGAAAGTTCCTTTGCTTATAGAAAATGTGTTGTATTTTTTAATACATAGTACCATACTTAATTTCTCAATACATCTTGTCTGAAATAAACAGAATGTAACTCAAATCTCTGCTAGGCTACATTTCCTATATTTGTATTTCATGTAGTATTATGCAATGTCTTGGCTATAATGTTAGATTAACAAATACTTGTTGAATCAAATTAAATTCTGCTTTCTTTGTATCTCAGAGAAACACCAATTACAGTAATATAGATAGACAGTGTTAAATAAATATTTAGAAAAACCCTTTCAACACTTAATTTCTTTTAACATTCTACAGACTTGAATTCACTTAGTTATTAGTGTTAATAGATACACTTTGTTAAACTTTCCTTATGAAATGTCTAAATTATAAAGCACTTAGCTACAAAAACAAAAACAAAATAGAATTCATTCCGCCTTCTATAAATATCACTTCATTCTATTTTGAGGATAATGTGAATAAGGACCAGGTCTGAAAATTCTAAAATAAAACATTTCTACTAGTAAAGGGGAGATAGGAGGCATCCTTTTTTTCCACAATCGACCCAAATGTTTCACCACTCAAAACAGATTCTCTTCTGCTTGGATGGTTATCTTGTTCTTAGCAATTTTGGAATAATGAATCACCCTCTTCATAATGACAGAAGTTGATTTTAAAAATAAAATAAATAATTAAAAAGAAGAAGGGAAAGCTGACTGATTGGAATGACACTAAATTTTAATTTTCCATGGCATTTGTAGCATTAGAAGTGACACAATTTTTGTCAGTCTAGGAACTTGAAGTAACCAAACATATATTGTAGTTGACCAAATTAAAATTAGAAATATTGTAATTGGTTCATTAAATAAATGATGTGGAGAATTTCTCAATTTATCAGTGAAATACAAAACAACAGGCCATCTATTCAGTAGAAAAGAAAATGAAAAGGAATAAATGAGAATAAAACCCAAACTTTCTCTTCAAAGAAAGCAACACAAAGACAATGGAAAGAAACATTTAAAAAAAGATTCGATTAGCAAGATAAGGGAAAAAATATCCAAGTGGGAGTCTCTAAGAAGGAAAAGAACATGATTAAAGTTTAAATTATAAGCTGTAAATAGCTTTTCATATTATAAATCCTTTATGTTATACATAGATTACACAGGGAGCCTTCTTAATCCTTAATATATACAGTCTGATGGCACATGCATTTTAAAGCAATTTGAAATAGTAAGCACAAAGAACTAAGTTTGGCAAATGACTTGGGTTTTTCTCTTCAAAAACCCAGAAGAACATTGATGAGGAGAGAATCTGGGAACATGGCATAAATTGTCAGGAGGGCACAGGAGGAGTAAATCTTAGTAGATTACAAAATAATTTGAAGAAAATATGTCTTGCTTCTTCACACTTACAAGTATGATAGACAAATTTAATTATCATCCTGTAAAGAACCTTCTTCTAAACAACACTGGTGACCACTTTACCTGTCATCTTTCACCAACATGTCAGGTCTTATGTTCTGTTTGTCTCTTCTGACCCTTTTCTTTTTTAAGTACATGTAACATTTTTTAAAATTTTTTATTGTTGTTCTATCACAGTCATCCCCATTCTCCCCCCCTTTACTCTCCCTTGCCCTACCCACTCCCCACCTCCCACATTCAATCTTGCCCCCCACCATTATCTTTGTCCTTGGGTTCTTTATACATGTTCTTTGACCCTTCCCCTTCTTTCCCCAATTACCCCCTCCCCCTCCCCTCTGTTTACTGTTGTTTTTTTCTTTATTTCCAAGTCCCTGGTTTTATTTTGCTCTCTTGTTTTGATTAGGTTCCACTTATAGGTGAGACCATATGATATTTGTCTTTCACCACCTAGCTTATTTCACTTAGCATAATACTCTACAGTTTCATCCATGCTGTCTCGAAGAGTAGGAACTGTTTTAATTTTCAATTCTGTAAGATGCTAGTGGTGACAGAAGGCGGCTGAGGATTGAAAAGCAGAGAGTGTGAGGAGGCAGAAATTTCAAAATTAATTCTTTGGTAACTTTTGTTGTATTTTTAAGGACTCCTTTTCATAATATTTCCGAACACTTAAATTTGGGAAGCAGCCAATTCTATACCGAATATAATACTCTATTTCAGTTTTTTTTTCAGCAGGGCAAATAGTTGGCAAATGTAACCATCATGATAGTTGGCACTTCTTCAGAATATTCTTTATTACCAGGCATTATGCCTTTCTCTAAAAAGAACTTATTTTGAAGGATTATAATAGATACTAAGACCCCTGAGATAAGGATGTGTTGTAAACATCTGCATTCTTAGCAATTTCTTTCCACCTTGCCAGGAGAACCTGTGTGGCTGAATAAAATAATACACTCATACACATTTTGATGAGCATGGTCAATGTAAGTCAGGAAAGTTAGACTAGAGAACAAAGTCCTCAAGCTCTATCCCTCTCCTTTTCTGTCTTTGCTGGGACTTTGCACACATGACCTTCACTGACCACCTGTTCTCCCACTTCCCTCTCCCCAATTTCATGTAATTTGAAATAAAGAACAAACTGACACTAACCTGAGGGATAGGGGATAGTGGAATAAAGAAGAGGAAGGGTCATCAAGGAGCATATGTAAAGGACCCATATACAAAGCCAAAGGGGGTTAATATTGAGGGTGAGAGGTAGGGGTGTGTGGTGTGGGGGAAAGTGGTGGAGGGAAAATGGAGACAACTGGACTTGAACAGCAACAATAAGAAAAAAGAAATGAACAAAACCAGTCTCAACTATATTCACCAGCCATACTGGCCTAAAAGTGAACAGCAGGGTCAATAAATCTGCATTATGGCTTTGTGACACCCCCTTTCCCTGCCCCATAATCACCATGACAGTTTTGGGAAGACCAAAGAAGAAATCACTATGTAGAGAGGATGGATAACGATGGTCACATTAGCAATCACCCCACCAGTATCAGAAGACGAGGACTGCTCTGTCCAACCTCTTGCCTAAGTTTAATTAAGACTTTCCACTTAGATGTCTTCAGGTGGCTTGTTCCCTGAGGTTGTCTGCTCTTATTTCTGTAGTGCATATTATTGATTTAATAAATTTACTGTGCCTTGCCAAATCTTTCTGTCATGCTTTGGAATCCTTTCTTGGACCATGACAAGAACCTGGACCTTGGTATCAGGTTGAGGCCTCATTTGGCCTGTCTGGGTGCTGCCCAGAATCAAATGGATTTCCCTCTTTGTCAGAAAGGCATCAAGGCACTTAAAAATCTGTGCCATTTCTTTTGGGAAGAGATATACATATATATATATATATATATATATATATATATATATGCGCGCACACACACACACATGTATATATATGTGTATATATACAAAAGAAATGTGTTGTATTTTTGAAATTTTTAATATATATCATCTATACTCCCGACTTGTTACCAAACAAAAAAAGGGAGTTTGTCTGCCTGCCACCACAAAAGCCAAACTGAAGAGGCAAAGGCTGGTGAGAAAAAAAAAAAGAGAGAGAGAGATTTTATTCAGATGTTGTGCAATCTGGGAGAATGACAGACTCCTCGTGTCAATCATCTCCTCTAAAAAACTCAGACAAAATCTAACCATCCCTAGTAAGATCAAGATAAAAGGCAGCGCGTGGAGTTTCTGCTCCAGTTTAAATTACTATCTTTTGGAGCCCTCAGAAGGCTGCTAAGCAGTCATCCAGAAACATTTATGACCCATGGAGAGTTTCTCATATCACTTCTCTACACATTTCACCACAGACCAGGGACCAGGTTCCTGATTCCAGGATTCAGAAAGTTTACCTATATCTCACCAAACCACAGTTACCATGGTACTTAGATACACACATTTCCTTTCAGAATTCCTGTTACATTGGGAGATATCACTGTTGAAAAATCAAGGCATTCAAAGCAGAGTTATGTTGCACAATATAAATCCTTATTCAATTTTCTATTTTTTCCTACTTCTCCTCACTCTCTTTCTTACCCTTCTGAACCCTGGGGTGGGGGAAGGGAAAGACACCTACTAAGACGGGATACTGGTAGCTAACTGGGCTCAAATTAACAAACAAACAACAAAAAAATCGAGCCTAGCAGCCATTTCTGCACAGGGGCCTCCTACTTAAGCTGCACATCCAGAGAAGCCTCTGCACTACCTCTGCATTCCTGGAGACCGATTTCAACCATTAGGACTGAAGCTTTCCAGAAACAATAAGAGAGTCTCTATTCTGACCAATCAGGGATCAGGGGTGGAGACTTCTGCCTACATAAGCCAGCTGCCCTCCGGAGCTCCAAGCCAACTCTGACAGTTCACTTTCCACTGCAGGCTGAAGACTGCTTTCCCCAACTGGAGTTGAAACACTGAAGATGTGCTCCCCAGAGCAGAACAGACCTGTGCAGATTAGTGTGGAGCAGGGGCAGAATACAGCAGTGCAGGCCAGTGCAGGGCAGAGCAGAACAAATCACCTCAGAGTTGCCTAGAGAAAAGGGGTCTGGCCCCAGGACTGCTTAGACCTAGAAGCAGCTCCACAGCTGTGGTGTTTCATAGTAACTGCGCTCTAGCACTATTGAGCTGTTCTACAACAGTTCTATTTTCATAGCCATGCCATATCACCATCAAGCTGTTTACATTAAATAAAGTTTCTTTCTTCATGCATCCCAAATTGGGGATTTCTCTTGGTGTCTGAATTTGTGCCAATGACCATTGGTTGATACACTTTTCAGGGAAAATGTTTCTTTCTTGATAGATTACATTCCTAAAATTTGTGTATTATTTTAATAAATGAGATAGATTCTATTTTATTAAATATTATACTACTCAGTATGTTTAGAATATGACTGGGAAAAGTCAACTTTATTTTGGACAATTTAGAAACCTAGAAAATATAGGCTGTACTCAAATTAAATAAAGATGGGACAATATTATTATAAGGTTATGAGCAAATGAAGATTTATACTCTCTACAAGATTCAGTATTTGCTACTGCTCCTCAAATCTGAGAATTCCATAATAGAATGAAGTTGAAGAGTAAGGAATCTCCCTCATATTTCAGTTAGTTGATTACATTTTTACAGAGGAAATAGGATTCCAATCCAACAACTAGGATACACTACTTTGGCCCCTTACCTTAATAGCTTCAGTGATATTTATAAGATGTTTATAAAAAAAATGATGGAAAACCAGGGTTTTCATATAATATCAGAGTAAATGTCAGAACATATAGAGCTGAATGTACTAATGGTTTGAATTAATTAATTCCAATAGGATGCACTTAAACTAAGTCTACGTCAGTCATAGGAAAACAAGCGAAGTCCAAAATATATTCAATAATGCATAATCACAAAAAATATTCTTTATAAAATAGAATTGAGGGCAAATGTTCCTTCATTATCCTAAAGGTGTATCATAATGTAATTTAAAGAATTTTTAAAACCTTAACTCATTAATGTCAACCACTTTTCTTTTGTCAAACTACTCACGAATAAGTTGCCCATTTACAGAGTAAAAAGGCTCTAGAGTAATCTTTGTTACAGTTTCCTTTTTAATGGAGTGTTTCCATTTTTGAGATGCATATATTACTTTAGAAATACTTAAATAACATTTTTAACAATGAAAAACCTCAAAATTCACTGACAGTGAATTACATTTTGCACCATAAAAGCTATTTTCTTTTCCAGAATACAAATGATATGAAAGATGAAACCTATGACATGTCCTTTAAAGGTACAAAGACAGAAAGTCATGCCTCCTAATTGTTCTAGTGAAAAGTGATCTCCAACTCCTTGTCTAAGAAAGGAAAAACAGTAAATTAAGTTCTTATGTGCAGATTCATCCCAAAACCAGGATTCTCCTGCCTTCATCTGGAAACCACTATATCATCACAGAATTTACTTGAATCCCAGGAAGAAAACTGTTCAAACTCATGTCTGGATTGCACAGGTGATTCCATCTGTCCACCTTTTGAGACTTTTCCTGCCCTTTCTAACCTTGTTTTCTATTTTCAGGGAGTCTTCTGGCAAGAGAGCACTAATCAAGGCAAGCTGGAAACCAGTGTTGTAACCCTGTTTGTGATGCTTTCTCGCTTTGCTTCCTGCAAAGTTCTAATAACAAGAAAACGTAGTATAGCACTCTGCAAAAGAAGCATTTCTGTAATAGGGTTTTGTCAGTAAGGTCAGGTAAAAAGTGGTTGTAGGTTCTATAATCATGAGTAAGATTTGCATATGTCAGAATAGACTATATGCTAACAGCACCAACATTTCATAACTGCTTCTGTTTATTCTTATGTCAATACCCCCAAAATGTATAAATCCTGTGTTAATTGTTCAGTAACATATAGACTGTTGATATGTTTTCCACAGAGCTTTCCATCAGTGAAGTTGCAAATAAACTGCTAATGACTTTATTTATCCCACACCCTATTTTAAGGAAATCTACAGCATACACAAATTAATGATTCCTCTATTTAGCAGTGTGTCTTCTGACTAGGATTGCATAGAAGAGTATCAATTAAGTAACAATTATCTGCAAAGTGAAAAAAAAAGGAAGATATAAATAAGTCATGATCATGATGCTAATTAATCTGACAACAACTAAAATTGAAATCTGAGGAAAGGGCGCTGACTAGCAAATTTTTTCTCATCCTTTCTTTTACTTAAGCCCCACAGAGCCCATATGGGAATGAGAGCAAGCACAGACTCTTAAGTTCCTAAGATATTTTTTCGATATTTGATTTGAGAGGTGACACTATTTGGAAAAATCAAAGAAACAAGGAAAAACAAAACTAAACCTAAACACCATTAACAAGACAGTTTACCAAAAAAGATTGATCCTATAAATGTCTATTTTATGAAAACACCAGGTTTTCTATATTTCTTAGTAAAAGAGCAGAAAGCCCCAATTTACCCCCCTTTCCTTGTCAAGCAATGACCATTATCAGTACCTTATACTTCTCTGGAAAACTCAAAATTATCTGTCTATAAAGGAAAAGACCAGATGCAGTTCTAAGGATATGCAAAATGTCCACACTGATAGGATTGGTAACAGACATTATAAGATCTCTTTTTGTTTACTAATCTTGACTTGTAACAGCTACATCAGTTCTTTTAGCTCAGCCTCCCTGCAGGAGAAATAGAGAGAGGCAGAGACTATGGCATCCAGGCAGGACAAAGACCTGGGGCCATTTAGCTCAGGTCTTTGTCAACCATGAAAATTTTGACTTCAGTCTTTTCCCAACAACAATGAGCTGAGTAGAATGTGCATTAGGGCAGATAGCCAAATATTTTGAGCTTTTCCAAAAGATCTAGAGTCCAGTAATTCTTTTGATAGTTTTTTCCCCACCTCAGGGCAGAATAACTACAATAGGTCAAAAGTTCGTTCAGTTTTTACTTACAGTGGTCATGTTTTCCACATGATAAATGAAGACACATACTTTGGCAAATAAATGGAGAGACAATTAGAAATGTGAACTCTATTGGCTACAATACTATTATACTGCTGTGTCAAGGAGACCCACTAAAATAGGAATTTACAGAACAGGGAAGTACATTCTGTTGTTATATTTCAATTCTAAATGAAGCTCCAAGCTATTAGGCTGCTATGTTCCATGTGGTAAAACAGAGACTGTTAGGGTTGTGGCAGTGCACCACCCAGACTTTTTCATTTTTATTGTTGTTTTGTTACAGTTATCCCAATTTCTCCCCATTGCTCTTACTTTCCCAGCCCACTCCAGGCTCCCACAGACATTCCCCACACTGTTTCTATGGGCCATTTATACCTATTCCTTGACTAGGTCCTTCCCCTTCTTTTTCCCATTATCCTCCACCACACTCTCCTCTGGTCACTGTCAATCTGTTCCTTATTTCTATGTCTCTGGTTTTATTTTGCTCTTTTTCTTTTTTTTTTCTTTTTGCTTTGTTCATTTGGTTCAACTTATATGTGAGATCATATAGTATTTTTTTTTCACCACCTGGATTATTTCATTTAGCATAATATTCTCCAGTTCCATCCATGCTTTTGTGAAAGGTAAGATTTCCTTTTTTCTTTCTGCTGTGTGATATTCCATTGTGTAAGTGTACTACAGTTTTTTGATCCACTCATGTATTGATGAGCATTTAAGCAGTCTCCAGGTATTGGCTATTGTAAATAATGCTGCTATGAACATAGAAATGCATAGGTTCTTTTGAATTGATGTTCAGGTTTCTTAGGATATAATCCCAGTGATTCTACTGTCAAAAGGCAGTTCTATATTTAGTTTTTTGAGGAAATTCCATATTGTTGGGATTTTTTTCCTTGTTTCTGCTTCTGATATTTCATTGTTGGTATATAAAAATGACTTCAATTTCAGAATATTGACTTTGTACCCCACTATTTTGCCAAATTCACTTATTAGGTCTAGTAGTTTTTGATGGAGCATATAGGGCTTTCCATGTACACTATCATGTCATCTGCAAAAAATTACAGATTTTTCCCAACTTTCCAATTTAGATCTTTTTATTTCTTTTTCTTATTTGATCACTATGGCTAGAACTTCCAATATTACTTTGAATAAAAGTGGCAAAAACATACATCCTTGTGTTGTTCAGGATTTTAAGGAGGAAGATTGTAGTTTTTGTACATTGAGTATGATGTTGGCTGTATGTTTCTTGTATGTGGCCCTTATTATATTGAGATATATTGCCTCTATTCCCATTTGACTGAATATTTTTTATCATAAATGGATACTGTAATTTATCAAATGCTTTTCAGTATCTATCGATATGATTATGGGATTTTTGTCTTACATTTTGTTTATGTGGTTTATTATGTTTATTGATTTGCAGATATTATACCATGCTTGCATGCCTGGGATGCATATTGCTTCATCATGGTGTATGATCTTTTTAACTTATTGCTGAATCCGTTTTGCCAATATTTTGTCAAGGATTTTAGCATGTATATTCATCAATGATATTGGCCTATAGTTTTCTTTGTTTGTTTTGTGTTTACCTGGCTTTGAAGTTAAATAAGACTGGCCTCATAAAAAGAGTTTGGGAGTCTTCCTCTTTCTTGAATTCTTTGAAATAGTTTGAGAAGAATAGGAGTTAACTCCTCTCTAAATGTTTGGTAAATTTGCCTGGAAGTTATCCAATCCAGGGCTTCTGTGTGCTGGAATTTTTTATTACTGCTTCAATTTTACTAGGTGTTATGGGTTTCTTCAGGCTTTCTGCCTCTCCTTGATTCAGTTTTTGAAAATTATATGTTTCTAGAAATTTGTCCAATTGCCCAGGCTGTCCAATTTCTTGGCATATAGTTATTTGTAGTAATTTCTTACAGTCCTTTGTATTTTTGTGGTATTGGTTGTCATTTTTCCTCATTTGTTTCTGATTTTATTTATTCAAGTTCTCTCTCTTTTTTTCTTGATGAGTGTGGTTAAATGCTTGTCAGTTCTTCTGTGTTATATTCTTGATCCTTTTAATTGCTCATAAGTCTTTGTCATTTAATTTTGCTCTGATCTTGATCATCTTCTCCCTTTTATTCACTCTGGACCTTGTTTGTTGTTTAGTTCTTGTAGATGTGGGGTTAGGTTATTTATTTGAAATTTTTCTATCTTTTTTATGTAGGCCTGATTAGCTATGAACTTCCCTCTCAGGACTTCCTTTACTATGTCCCATAGGATTTGGGCTGTTGTGTGTTCATGTTCATTTGTTTCCAGAAACTTTTGGGTTTCACTCTTGATCTATTATTAAACTATTTTATTTAATAACATAATATTCAGTCTCCATGAATTTGATTTTTTTTTCTTTGAGGTTGGTTGGTTTCTAGTTTTAAGCCACTATGATCCAAGAAGATGTTTAATAGGATTTCAATTTTCTTGGATTTGTTGAGGCTTATTTGTATCTTACCATGTGGTTTATCTTTGAAAATTGTCCATGTGTATTTTAAAGGAATGCATATTTTGTTTCTTTGAGATGAAAAGTTCTGTATATATTAATTAAGTCCACATTACCTAGAGTGTTGTTCAATGCCACAATATCCTTGTTAATTCTTTGCTTGGAAGATCTATTCATTGTTGAAAATGAGATGTTAAAATCCCCTACTATGAATGTATTTCTGTGCATATCTTTCTTGAATTCCTCCAAGATTTTCCTTATATATTTGGGTGCTCCTATGTTGGGTGTATATATATTTACAAGGATTATGTCTTCTTGATAGATTAGTATGTTAAGCATTATGTAGTGTCCTTATTTGTCTCTTTTTATGGTCAGTCTTTGAAATCTATTTTGTCTGATAAAAGTATTGGTTCCCAGCTTTTTTTTTCATGTCCATTTGTTAGAATATGCTCCTATCCCTTCATTATCTGTTTGTGTAGATATTTTTTTCTGAAGTGTGTTTCTTGTAGACAGCATATATGCATGTCATATATTCTTATCCATTCACCTACTCTCTTCCTTTTGACTGAAGAATTTAATCTATTTACATTTAAGGTTATTATTGATATGTAGTTATCCATTGTCATTTTCTCCTTTTGTACTTTTCTCCTTCTCACTCTCTCTCTTTTTCTTCATCATCTTAAACCAGTCATTTAGTATCTCTTGTAATGCTGGTTTTGTGAAAGTGTATTCTTTTAACTCCCCTCCACCCAGGAAGCTCCTTTTTCACTTTTCATTTTAAATGAGAGCCTTGCTGAGTAGCGTGATCTTGGTTGCAGGCATTTTCTTTTAACTTATGGAATATTTCTTGCCATTCTCTCTTGGCCTTTAGTCTTCCTGTTGGGTAATCAGCTGATAACCTTATTGGAGCTCCCTTTTATATTTCTTGCTGTTTCTCCCTTGCAGCCTTTAAGATTTTCTTTGCGTTTAAGTTTTGTCATTTTAATTATGTTGTCTTGGAATAAGCCTCTTTGGGTTCATCTTGATTGGGGCCCTCTGTGCTTCCTGTACTTGTGTGACTTTTTCTCTCATCAAATAAGGAAGTTTTCCATCATTACCTTTCCAGCAAGTTTTCTATCCCTTGCTCCTCTTCTTCCCCTTCTGGTATCCATATGACATGGATATTATTATGTTTCATGTTGTCCTGCAGCTTCCTAAACCCTTGTCATTCTTTTTGAGTCTTTTTTCATTTTGTTTTTCTGTGTGAGAATTTTTTTCTACCTTGTCATTCAGCCTGCTAATTTGATCCTCTGCTTCATCTAGCCTGTTTTTAACTCTTTCTGCTGTGTATTTCATGTCAGGTATTATATTCTTCATTTCTTCCTGGTACTTATTGAAGTTTTTATGTCCTTTTTCATGCTGGTGTTATCTGCAGTAAGTTCCTTATAACTTCCCTGGAGTTCTTTGTAGTTCTCAATGAGCTCATTGAACATTCTTATAACCCCTGTTTTAAACTTAATGTCTGATAGTTTGCTTACCTCTATTTCAGTTAGCCCTCTTCCTAGGGATTCCTCCTCTCCTTTTGATTGAAGTTGTTTCTTTGTTGCCCCATTTTATGTGACTCTTCTTGTTCATTTTTGCATCTTAGATTGATCTGCTTCTACTACCTGTCTTTATGGTGTGACTTCCTATGGTAGATGACCTGTGGGATTCAGTGGTGAAATCTCCTTGATTTCCTGAATGTGATGCTATCGGGGTGCTCTCTATGCCTTTCATGTCAGCTCTCTGGTTGTAATTGTGTTTTGGTTGTTTTGGGGTCATTCTTTGGTGGGTCCTTCCATCCACCTAGCAAAATGAGAGTCACTCCATCCATCACATTTTGTATGTTGTTGAACGGATGCTGCCAGAACAAAACTTAACAGCCCATTAAACAAACCCACATCCACAAAAATAAGCTCCATGCACAATTGCACTATCAACAACAAGTGAGACATTAATAATGTAGTAAAGAGATTAAGACTGTTATAAGAAAGGATAAGTAAACATAAGATGGCTAACTGAAAGAAAAAAGGAGCACTAGGAAGAGTATGGAATAAGGACAAGGTAAAGAGAGGAAGAAAGTAAAATTTATATGGTAAATAACAAAAGGAGGGAAAAGGCAGAATAGAGTAAGAGAAGGGGAGCATATAGTATTAGGGTTAAACAGAAATTAAAATAAACAAATATAGTGTGTGTAAGAAAAAAGAAAAAAGGAAAGAACAAGAAAAAAAATAGGAACAAAATTGGAGAAAAAGAACTACCATAGCACTATCAACAACAAATGAGCAAAAGGTTAATACAGGTATTAGGAATTGAGGGAAAAAAGGAAAGGAAAAAAAAGCTTAAGAGATATCTAGAGGAAAATGAAGTGATTTTGCCATGACAGAAGGAGAAAGAATACCAAGAGGGATGAGTAAAAACAAGACTAAGGCAGGAAAAAATTAAAATTTAAAACAAAAAAAAAAAGAAAAACAAAGGACATGAGGAAGGCAAAATGGGGTAGGTGCAGGTAAAAAATAGTGAGGATCCAGAAATAAAATTAAAAAAGTGTAACTACAACCACCACATCCATAACCAATGAGCAAAGACTGATAAAAGTAGGGAGAGAATAACGGTATTTTAAGACCTGGAAAAAGAATGTCAAGCAGAGACAAATGTATTTAAAAAATAAATAAATGCATGCTTGAAAAGAAAAAAAAAAAGAATGTCAGATGACTAATGACAAGAAAAATGGTTTTGAGATGCTGGAAAGGAGAGAAATAGTAACAGTGCAGAATGAAAAGTTATATCAGGAAATAAAATAAAATTTAAAAAGAAAATAAGAAAAAAGAAAAAGATAAAATGGAGTAAGAGAAAGGAGGAACAAAATATGAAATTTGAAATAAAATATATTATAAAAACTACTGACAATATGCACAAATTGAAGGACAAGAAATGAATGTTAAAAAGCTATGCAGGAGAGAATATAATGGAAATCATGAAGGAGATCATGTTGGAATTTGCCTCAGTAGAATTTAGTGTTTACCTCTGTTTTCTCTTTCTGGATCCACGCTTGGTGACATCAGATGGGGTCCCAGTCTGTCCCTAGGCAGCCTGTTCTAGACTTCTAGCAATCCACAGTCTGTGTCTGTCTTCTTCAGTTATTGTTCTAGCCAACCTCTAGTCAGCCATCAGGCGTAAGTACTGCAAGGTGAAGCATATTACTTCCTGCATGGAATTAATTCAGGGGGGTTTGCTTCCCCTTGACATGATGACACTTGGAGGGGAGTGCTCTGCTTGAGCAATATGGCTCTTGCAGTATGCAAAATGAATATATGTGTGTGTATATGTATATACATATGTGTGTATACATTTATTGCTTTAATCTCTTCATTTTCTTTTATCTATCTCCCCAAATCCCTTCCCCCTGACAGTTGTTAGTGTGTTCATCAGTTAATTTGTTCATTAGGTTTCCCAAATAAGTGACATCATATGGTATTTGTTTTGCTCTGGCTCACTTTTTTCAATTAGAATAATAATCTTCAGGTCCATCCATGCTAACCCAAATGTAAGATTTCTTTTTTTCTTTCTACAGCCAAGTAATATTTCATTGTGTACATGTACCACAACTTTTTTTCCCACTCATCTATTGAGCAATCGGGCTGTTTTCAGGATTTGGCTATTATAAATAATGTTACAACAAACATAAAGATATATATGTTCTTTTGAATCAATGTTTCTGGTTTCTTCAGATATATTCCCAGAAGTGAGGTCACTGGGTCATAGGACAGTTTCATTTTTAATTTGATCAGGAAACTCCATATTCTTTTCTATAGTTACTGCCCCAGTCTTCATTCCCACCAAGAGTGCATAGGGTTCCTTTTCTCCACATCCTCTCCAGCACTTGTCATATATACAACAGATTTATTGAGGATAGCAATTCTGATAGGCATCCCATTGTGGATTTAGCATGCAGTTCTCTGATGATTAGTGACATTGTTCATTTTTAATATGTCTATTGGCCATCTGTATGTTCTCTTGGAAGAAGTGTCTATTCAGGTCCTTTGCTTGCACTGCGTGGTAGCTATAGGGATGCACCGCTGCGGGGGAGTGCTGCAGGGAGCTCTGCAGAGAGCACAGCACTCCCTGAAACCTGAAGAAAACCTGCTGGGGCCAGCTGAGGTTGGAGCAGGGCTCTGAAACTCGCAGAGCCTGTCCCGGGGTTGTCACAGATGAGGAGGAATAAACACAAAACATTGCAAACACTTCTCTGTGTGCCAGGAGAGCAGACCGGGGCACTTCCTTCTTACTAGAGAAGGCCCTTGGCATACCCCCCTAATGGGGAAGGCCGAGGCACATCCCCCTAATGAGGAAGGCTGTGGCACATCCCCCTAGGGGGAAGGCCCCGTTGCCCTTTGTTCCAAGAATTTTATTTAAAAAGTTATCAGTGGGCTAGGCAACAGGAATGCATACATACACTTGCTACATTAGCATGTTAAGTTTCACAGAGAACAGACACCTTTAAGAAAACAAGTGACAGGAATTTACTGATTTACATGTGTCCAAGAGGAGACTAGTCTAAACAATAGAGAATGAAGACAAGGGCAAGCACCTTAATGATAAAGGGTAAGGGTTATAATTAATGTGAAGGTCCCTCACAGCATGAGCTGACTGGAGAATTGAGGGAGGAATAGAGCACACTCTAAAGAATTTACTTTTAGGCCTGATTACTCTGGCAACTGCCAGATCTGATTTAGGGCTGTTTTTCCTGCATTGTTTCAAGCCTGAGCCAGGCGGGAGGAGGGAACCACCAAGAGATAAGGAGACTGCTTCTCTGCTGTAATGAGGACTCCAGCCATGTCCAAGCCAAGCCGAGAGGTATGGGGACCTTTTTGCCCCTTCTCTGTGTCCCCCAGTTTCTTACCTGCTGCCCATATTGGCCAATGCCTGTCTTAGGTTGCCCCTCCCCCAAGGGGTCTTACCCGTCAATGATAAAGACCTCACAAGGCAAAGCAGAGAGGCAGGGGCTATGCCCCTGCTTGAACAGGTCAAGTCACCCCAGGAGCCTGTTTCTCCAAGGCCTCCTGATTATTTACAGCCTTGGGGCCCTCCAGCCTGTTGGCAGGGTTACAGCTCCTGAAACCAGGCCTGGCGTTTCACAACACTTTGCCAATTTTTTAATTGGGTTGTTTGTCTTCTTAGTGTTGAGTCGTATAAATTATTTATTTATTTTGGAAATAAAATCTTATCAGATATATCTTTAGCAAATATGTTCTCCTATTCAGTGGGTTCCCTTTTTATTTTGTTGATGGTCTATTTTGCTTGCAAAAGCTTTTTTTTAGTTTGGTGTAGTCCCATTTGTTTATTTTTTCTCATGCCTAAGGAGATACATCAACAAAACTATAGTGCTATGAGATATGTCTGTTATTTTACTGCCTGTTTCTTTCTATGATTTTTATGGTTTCATGACTTACATTTAAGGCTAATCTATTTTGAGTTTATTCTTCTGTAGGGTGTAAGCTGTTGATCTAGTTCCATTTTTTGTGTATATCTGTCCACTTCTCCCAACACCATTTATTGAAGAGACTACCTTTACCTGATTGTATATTCTTGCATCCTTTGTCAAATATTAATTGATAACAAAGATGTTGGTTTATTTCGGTGTTCTCTGTTCTATTCCATTGATGTATATGCCTGTTCTTGCTTTGATTACTATGGTCCTAGAGTATAGTTAGATATCAAGTAGTATGATACCTCCAACTTTTTTTTCTTTCTCAAGATTGCTGAGGCTGTTTGGGGTCTTTTGTGGTTCTATATAAATTTTTTGAATATTATTCTACATCTGTTAGATATCCCATTGATAATATAATAAGAATTACATTAAATCTGTAGATTGCTTTGGGTAATATGGACATTGTAATGATCCTTCTTATCCATGAATATGTTATATGCTTTCACTTATGGGTATCTTCTTCAATTTCTTTTTTATCATTTTCCAAGTATAGTTTTTTTTGTTTTTGTTTTTTTTACTTCCTTGGTAAAATTTATATTTAGGCATATTATTTTTTTGTTGCAATAGTAAATGAAATTGTTTTCTTATTCTGATAAATTTCTCATTCTGATACTTTATTATTGGTGCATAAGAGTGCCACTGATTTCTGCATATTAATTTTGTATAATATTACTTTGCTGAATTAATTTATTAGATGTAGTAGTTCTTTGGTGAAGTCTTTAGGGTTTTCTGTATAGAGTACTATATCATTTGTGAATAATGACAGTTTTACTTCTCTGTTTCCCATTTGAATTCCTCTGATTTCCTCTGTGGCTTGTACTTCCAGTACTATGTTGAATAAACAGTTAATGCAGACATCCAGTTTTGTTCAATATCATAAAGGAAACACACAGATTTTTCTACTAAGTATAATGTTTGTGGTGGGGTTTTCATATACAGCTCTTATTAGGTTGAGATGTGATCCCTCTATTCCCACTTTGCTGAGAGTTTTCATAAAGAATGGGTGCTGGACTTTATCAAATGATTTTCTTAGACATATTTATATGATCATGTAATTTTTAAACTTCAACTTATTTATGGGATTATATCATGTTTATTGATTTGTGAATATTGCATCAACCTTCCATCCCTGGAATAAATCCCATTTGATCATGGTGGGATTGATTACCCACTTGATCTTATTAATGAATTGCTGTATCGTTTGCTAATACTTTTTTTCAGGATTATAGCATCTATATTCATGAGAGAGAATGGCCTATATTATCTTTTTTTGATAAGGTCTTTATATGGTTTTGGAATTAGGGTAATGTTAGTCTCATAAAATGAGTTTAAAAGTCTTCCTCTTGAATTTTCCTCTTGAATTTTTTGGAATAGTTTGAGGAAGATAGCTGTCAGTACTTCTTTGAAAGTTTGATAAAATTCACCTGTGAAGCAACCCAGTCCACCAGGATATTTACTTTTTAGGAGGATTTTTTTTTTAATATATACTGTTTTAATTTTGTTAGTAGTAATTTGGCTATTCAGATTTTCAGGCTTTTCATGAATCAGATTTTGAAGATTATAGGTTTCTAGGAATGTATCCATTTTGCCCAGGTTGTTCAGTTTTGGGTGTATAGTTGTTCATAGTATTTTCTTATAATCCTTTGTATTTCTGTGGTGTCAGCTGTTACTTCTCTTTCATTTCTGATTTTATTTATTTGAGTTCTCTTCTTATTTTCTTGATGAGTCTTGTTAAACATTCGTCGATCTTTTTTTTTTTTTTTTCCAAGCAAACAGCACTTGGTCTCATTGATGATTTGCTGTTCTTTTAGTCTGCATATCATTTATTTCCATGCTAATTTGTGTTATTTAATTCCTTCTACTTAATCTGGGCTTTGTTTTGTGCACATTTTTAGTTCTTTTAGGTATAGGGTTAAATTGTTTACTTGATATTTTTCTTGCTTCTTGAGGTAGGTCTACAATCTTGTGCACACTCATCTCAAGACTGCTTTTGAGGGAACCGTGAGAGCAGGGTCAAGGCTGAGGATAAGGGAGGAACAAATACCAAGAAAAACATATCAGGGTGCGGCCCCATGCAGCTGGGCCAGAGTCGACAAGAATGAGGAGGAGGCATGGGGCAACGGTTGAGCCTTGCCTCATAAACATCCTGACCAGAGAAAGACAGAAAAGGGGGGGCCCAGTAACAGCCTTGAACCCAATCAGCAGAAAAGAAGCTGCCTAAAGTAGCCTATCGCTAACTGCCACTTCTCGCCCTTGTATCCTGCTTGCTTGCTCCGCTTATGTATAAAAACCCTAGTGCCTTAGCAGTGGCGCGGCCCTTCGTAGGTGGAGGGTCTGCCCCTGCGCAGGTTCATTTGGCCAACTAATAAAGCGCTTGCGAGAAGTCCTGTGTCCTGGAGTAATTCGAACAGCGGGGAACGTAACACTTTCACTATTCCCCATAGTTTTGGGGTTGCTGTGTGTTCATTTTTATTTGTTTCCAGGTGAATTTTGCTTCCTTGGTCTCATTGTTAACCCATTCATTGTTTAATAACATGTTATTTAGCCTCCATGTGTGTGAATGTTTTTCAGTTTATCATACTGTATTTGATTTCTAGTTTCATACCATTGTGGTCAGAGAGGATGCTTGAGATATATATCATTTCAAATTTCTTGAATTTATTGAGATTTATTTGTTGGGAAATGCTGAGCCTGGTTTCAGGAGCTGTAATCCTGTCGACAGGCTGGAGGGCCCCAAGGCTTGAAATATTCAGGAAGCCTTGGGAAAACAGGCTCCTGAGACTTGGCCAGTCCCTGCCCTGGCAGGGGCATAGCTCCTGCCTCTGTGCTTTGCCATTGATGGTCAAATAGCCAATGATGGGTAAGTGATCTCGCACTGAGGTTAATGACCTAAGACAGGCATTGACTGATTTTGGCAGGGGACAAGAAATTGGGGTCATGGAGAAGGGGCAAAAAGGCCCCTGCACCTCTCAGCTTGGCTTGTACACTGCGGGACTCCTCATTGCAGCCAAGAAGCAGTCTCCTTATTTCTTGTTGGTTCCCTCCCCCTACCTGGCTCGAGCTTGAAAGAATGCATTAATGCATTCATGCAGGAAAAACAGCCCTAAGTCAGATCTGCCGGGTCCTGAGGTAATTAGGCCTAAAAGTAAAAAAACTCTTCAGAGTGTGCTCTGTTCCTCCCTCAATTCTCTGGCCAACTCCTGCTGCAAAAGACATTCGTATTATTTACATCCCTTTCCTTGTCAAGACATTTGCTTTATTTACACTTATATCTTTAAGGTATCTTTAAGTCTACCTCCCCCTTATTTATAGTCTCTATTGTTGATTCTAGTCTCCTCTCAGACCTTTGTAAATCAGTGATTTCCTGTCACTTGTTTCCCTAAAAGTATCTATTCTCTGTGAAACTTAATTTGTTAATGTAACGAGTGTACTTATGCTTTCCTGTTACTTATCCCACTGATAAGATTTTCAATAAAAGCCTTGGAACAAAGGGCAATGAGGCCTTCGCCTTTAGGGGGATGTGCCACGGCCTTCTCTGGTAAAAGGGAATTGCCCCATCTGCTCTCCCGGCACACAGAGATGTGTTTGAGACGTTTTGTGTTTATTCCCCCTCATCCGTGACAACCCCAGGATGGGCTCTGTGGGTTTCAGAGCCCTGCTCCCACCTCAGCTGGCCTAAGCTGGTTTCCCTCGGGTTTCAGGGAGCATTGTGCTCTCTGCGGCGCTCCCCCACAACAGCGCTCACCTATAGCAGCCGCACAGTGCGACATTTATTTTTTGTTCTAAGATGTGTCTATTTTTAACAATGTTCCATGTGGACTTGAGAAGAATTTATACTTTGGTGCTTTGGGATGAAATGTGCTATAAATATCAGTTAAATCCATCTAGTCCATTGTGTCATTTAAATTCTCTGTGGTCTTGACTTTTTTGTCAGAAAGGGTTATCGTTGATTTCAGTGGACTGTTAAAACCCCTACTATTATTATTCTGCTCTTGATCTCTCCTTAATTTTCACAAATATTTTCTTTATATATCAAGGTATTCTTTTGATGAGTGCATATACATTGTCAATGCTTATATCATCTGGTTGGACTGATTACTTTGCATGATGAAGTGATCTTTGTCTCTTGTCATGTCCTTTGTTTTGAAGTCTACTTTGTCTGATAAAATTATTGTTACTCCAGTTTTGTTCTTTGTTTCTATTTGCATGAAATATTTTTTCCCATTTCTTCACTTTCAGTCTGTGTATTTTATTCTGAGGTGGGTCTATTGTAGACAACATATATATAGGTCATGTTTACTTAGAAATTCAGCTACTCTGTCTTTTTATTGGGGCCATTAACCTGTTTATACTTAATGTTACTATTGATAGGTACGTCTTAAAAGTACCAGTTAAAATTGACATTTTATTCTTTGTACATATGTTCTCTCTCTCTGTCTCTCTGTCTCTCTCTCTCTCTTCTGCTTAAAGCAGGCCAGGTAACATTTCTCCTAATATGGCTTTGGTGGTAATGAACTACTTTAGGTTTTTTGTTTTTTGTTTCTTTTTTTTTTTTTTGTCTGGGAATCTCTTCAGTTCACACTCAAATTTAGTCAATAGTCATGTTAGATTGAGAAGTATTGGTTGCAGGTCCTTGCTTTTTGTCACATTAAATAATTCATGCTGATCATGTCTTGCTTGGACCATTCCTGTTTTGAAATCAGCTGACAGCCTTATGGGAGCTCCCTTATTGGTAACTGTTTCTTTCTTGCTGCTTTTAAGATTCTGCCTTCAACCTTTGCCATTTTAATTATTGTGTGTCTTGGTGTGGGCTTCTTTGGGTTCCTCTTGATTGAGACTCTGTGCTTCCTGAACTTGCATTACTTTTTTTCTTCACTAGCTTAGGGAAGGTTTCAGCCATTATTTCTTCAAACAGATTTTTGATCTCTTCCTCACTTTTTTCTCTTTCTGTCACCCTTATGATGTGAATGTTGTTATGCTTGATGTTGTCCCAGAGGTGTTTTAGATTTTTCACGTTTCTTTTAATTCTTTTATTCTGATTCTCTGCTTGCATGCTTACTGTTAACCTTTTTCTCTAAATTGCTGATCTGTTACTGTGCTTCATGTAACATGCTGTTGATTCCTTCTGTTGTAATCTTTATTTTGGATATTTTATTTTTTTACTTATGATTGTTATTTTTTATTTTTATGTCCTTTTTAATGCTTATTACTTTTTTCAACGTATTTTTTATTGATTATGCTATTACACTTGTCCTAATTTTTCCCCTTTTGCCTCCCTTTGCCCAATAACCCTTTCCATCCAGTAATACCTCTTTTAGTTCATGTCTATACATCATGCATATGACTTCTTTGACTTCTCAATTTCTTATGCTATTCTTAATTTCCCCCTGTCTATTTTGTTCCTACCAATTATGCTTCTTAATCCCTGCACCATTTTCTCATTCTCTGCCTTCTCCTTCCCAGCTGATAGCCCTTCAAATTATCTCCATGTCTGTGATTCTGTTACTGTTCTGGTTGTTTGCTTAGTTTTCGTTTGTTAGTTAATTTGTTTGTTTTAGATTTGGTTGTTCAACAGTTGTGAATTTGTTCTCTTTTTAATGTCATGGTTTTGATCTTCTTTTTCTTAAATAAGTCCCCTTAACATTTCCTGTAATAACATCTTGATGGTGATTATCTCCTTTAGCTTTACCTTTTCTGAGAAGCACTTTATCTGCCCTTCCATTCTAAATGATAGCATTGCTTAATAGAGTAATCTAGGTTGTAGGTCCTTGCTTTTCATTACTCTGAATACTTCTTGGCAGTCCCTTCTTGCCTGAAAAGTTTCTATTGAGAAATCCACTCACAGTCTTATGGGAACTTCTTAGTAGGTAACTCTCTGCTTTTTTCTCTTGCTACTTTTGGGATTCTCTCTTTATCTTTAATCTTGGGCAATTTAATTATGATGTGTCTTGGTGTGGTCCTCTTTGGGTCCAACTTGTTCGGGACTCTCTGTGCTTCATGGACTTATATGCATATTTCCTTTGCCAAATTAGGGCAGTATTCTTTCATTATTTTTTCAAATAAGTTTTCAATTTCTTGCTCTTCCTCTTCTTTTTCTGGCATCCTTATAATTCCAATGTTGGCACATTTGGAGATGTCCCTGAGGTTCCTCAGCATATCTTAGTTTATTTTCTTTTTTCTTCTGGTTGATTGTTTATATCTTTCTTATATTCCAAATTTTTAGTATGAACACCAGGTTCCTTCCCTTCTGTGTGAGTTTCCTGTGGGTTATTCTTTATTTCACTTCATGTGACCTTCATTTCTTCCTTTATTTTTTGCCATACTCAGGGAGTTGTCTGAGGATCCTGATAACCAGTGTCTTGAACTCTACATCTGATAGGTTGGCTCTCTCCATTTTGCTTTTTCTATTTTTTTTCTTTTCTTTCATTTGGGCCATTTTTATTTGTTTCTTCAATATCAAAGCCTCTGGGTGTTTTGTTTCTGTGTATTAGGTAGAGCTGCTTTTAGTACCTGTCTTAGTAGCATGACCTATATAGAAATGGTACCTGTAAATTGTGCAAGGTGGATCCTTATGTAATTTTCAGGGTGGGACAACTGCTTCACTGCTCTGTGGCTATGTGGGGAGGGCTCTGAGAGGGACAATGCCTCCACTTGGCTTGTGGCAGTTTGCCTGGTGCTCACCCTTTTTTCCAGTCACTTCTCATGTGTAACTGGCACCTTTCTGGCTGCTACTCTGGTGCTGAATCATGGAATGAGTAGGTTTGTGTACTAAGACTGTGCTGGCTTTTTAAGTGATGAAAATCCAGCAGTCTCTTCCAGTGTCACAACCCTCACTAGTTTTTACAGCCAGAGGTAACAAGGGTCTAGCTTTCTGGTGCTGAAACCCTGGGCTATGGGGTCTGGCCTGGGGCTGGAATAGCTCATTTCCAAGGTCCTCAGATCCTTTCTACTGCCACCACCACCATCACCACCACCTTTCCATGCTACACTGCCTTTCCACCCATCTCCACAACTCCTCATCTCCTACTCAGCTGGATAAATGTGTCTTCTTTAAATGCTTGGTTATTGGACTTTCATACAGCTTGATATTCTGACAGTTGTGGGTGTTAATTGTTTTGAGATCTGGTTGTAATTCTTCCTATGGTTGTGTGAGGAGGCAAAACTTATCTAACTACACCTCCATCTTTGCCAGAAGTCCTAATGCTCACTATCTTTTTTATTTAAGGTCTCACTGAGATCATTCATTGTTTTTCTTATGTCTTTGAGCATCCTAATAACCATTGTTTTCAACTCTGCATCTGGTGTCTGGATTGACTCTATTTCATTTAATTATTTTCTTGAGGATTTCTCTTGTTCCCCCACCCCTCAAGGTATATTTCTTTTCCTCCTTAGTTTTCTCTGTGTATCAAGTAGATCTGCTATGACTCCTAAATTTGCTATAATGGTTTTGTGATATAGGTATCCTATCTGGCTTAGTGGCACTATCTTCCGGATCACCTAAGCTCATTGCTCCAGGAATGTTTCTTATCAGTTATGTGCATCCTCCTCTAGTAATGAGTATTGAATGCTGTTGGCTCTTTTGTTGGTGAAGTTAATCATTCAGACTAGCTGACAAAACAGTAAACCTTGATCACCGTGTATGAGTAGCTGCACAAGAGCTGCTCCCTTAGATGAAGTTGGTAACTGCCAGATCCATCCTCTAATTTTGTTGAATGTGTGGCTACTTATGTCAAACTCTGGTGTGGTAGAAGCCCACAACTTGTGTTGGTTTTGGGTCCACTTGGGCAGGTTCTTGCACAGGTTGTTGTCAGACATTTGTAACCAGCCATTTGGGCTTCCAGTCTGTAGCTACCACATAATAATAAGCTATCATGTATTCACTGTGTATGGCTGTGTTCATTGAGCCTGAGTGTGCATGAGGGGTCAATCTATGGACAAATGTTGGCTTCCTCCGAGTTAGAGTTAAGGGTAGATCTATAAATGGTGTGGCTCCCTGAGGTCCACCATGTCAGCTTCTCTGCCTCCCCCTGAGTTTGCCTGGTCTTCTTCCAAAATCTTCTTAAGAAAGACTATAGAGCAGGCTCAGGATGGCCATATTCCACATGTCTTTCCATAGGATATGAACTTGGTGATACAAAGTGACCAGAGTTAGTAGATCCACTATTTGGGGACTAAGTCAGGTATTCAGTGAGGGGAATGTGGTCATTACTTCAGAGTCATACCACTCTGTCACTGCCAGAACCTCCAACTCTAGTTCCCCCAGGTGGTGCATGATGCAGGTTCAGGTTGAGCACCTCTAGCCACTCCCTCTGCAGGAGAAACCTCAGCAGGATGGAGACACAATGTCTTCGGAAAACAGGTCAAAAATGTCTTATGTTGTGGGTGGTACCAGCCAAGCCTGCAGGACAGGGCAAGAACTGTGTCACATCCCAGACAAAAGCCTCTGGTGGAGATGTTTTCTGAAGGTCCCAACTCCAAGCATCATTCTCTTTTCCCTGCAAAGATGAACTCAGCTAGGTAGAGCCACCAGGACTTGGGAGGCCCAATCTAGACAGTCTCCCATTGGTGAGTTTTCCACAAACTTGTGGGAGAGCAACAGGCTCTTCTTTTTCTTGGTTGAGAGCCTTCAATGGAGACATGCACTTAAAGATCCAGATCTGAGCAGCAATCAGATCCCATACATGAGACTGAACTCAGTGGGGTGGGGTTCATGACTGCCAGAAAAGCAAATCAAATGGGTTTCCTTTTAGAGAAATAGCATAGGTGAAGCTCACAGAGGTGATAAGAGTTGGCCTCCTGTAATGTAACCACATAACCCAGAACCTTCCCACCTAATTCCCAGACAAAACCCTCCATGGGAGGTGTGTTCCCAAAGTCCCAGTGCTGCATGGCACTCTGATTTCCCTATGGGACTGAACTCAGCAGATTGAGAACCTAGAAGTGGAAGGGCAGGTCAAGTGATTCAACGGAAGGGGAGTGCTGACTATGCACTCATAGTAGGAAATAATGGTCCCTTTTCCAAAGCTACATAATCACTACTGAGTTTCTAACAACAGCTTCTCTAGAAAAAAAAAAAGTGCCCCCAAAGTCCCTTTTGGGTGCACCCAGTACATCCCTATATAGGACCTGGACAAAACAGTGTGATGTCACCAATAGTTCAAGGATGAGGCAGTACACTCCCCAGGCCAGTGCTATAACAATAAGAGTGATGACCGTGGGAAGGTTATGTATGCATCTGTAGCACATTCCCTTCTTTCCCACACAGACAGAATCCCAACTGATTTTCACCACCAGATGCTATGCATGTTCTTCTTTCTGTCTGTGTTGCTCTGGGTTAGGGATCCCTGCATAAGGTTAACACCCTATGCTCCTGGGGGGAGGGATTTTGCAGTCATGATATCCCTTTTGATTCTCAGCCACTGCACGTGAGTACAAGGACCGATGCTTTACACATCTCTACCCTTCTTATCAGTCTCTACGTGGCTTCTTCTGTAAATCATTGGTTATAATATTTCCATTCACCTAATCTCCAGTTGGTTATTCAGGGTGATTTCTCTATAATCTACCTGTAAATCTGGTTTGGTGCAGGATGCTGGTGAATGTAGCTTCTATGTACTCTGAAGCCATTTTAGAATTCCCCCACCTGTGTTTATGATGCAGAAAGATTTGGTATCCACACTTTGAAAATACTGCTGTAGACTTTGATTTCACTTTTCATTGTGGCAAACTGCATGTATCCTTAGTTCCAGGTTTAATCTCTTGAATTTTGAGAACTTCTCTTTTTTAAATATAAAATCAGATAACTAGCATATTCTCTTGTTCTTCTTCTCTCATGTTGGCTACTTTTGTGGCTAGAGCATATACATATACACTTCTCATTGTGATATTAACTTTACCAATAACTGCAGGAATTTTTATCTTGGAATGGCAGAGACTAGTGTTTTGGACTGGAATAGAACTGAATAGTTTCCACTTATCCCACAAGTATTTAAATATATTTTTCAAGTATACTTAATATTCTTGTTGTCCCACAAGAATAAACTTAAAAGGGATTAAAGAGTTAAATGTGAAAGTCAAAACCCTAAAATCCCAGAGAAAACATAGGAACTAAAATATTGGACATTTCTTGTAGCAACATTTTTTTTATATATCTATCTCCTTAGGCATGAGAAACAAACAAAAAAAATAAACAAATAGGACTACATCAAACTAAAAATTGTTACACAGTAAAGAAGCCATCAACAAAATGAAAAGACAGCCCACTGAATGGGAGATAATATCCACCAATGATATAGCTGTTTGGGGGTTAATATCTAAAATTTATTTTTAAAAAATTACAACTGAACAAATATAAGCAAACAAGCAATCTAATTAAGTAATGGGAAAATTACCTAAGTAGACACTTTTCCACAAAAGACATACAGAAGGCCAATAAACATATGAACAGATGCTCAATGTCACTAATCATTAGAGAAATACAAGTCAAAACCACAAGATATCACCTCACACCTGTCAAAATGACTATCATCAATAAGTCAACGTGGAATGTTGGTGAGGGTGTGTAGAAATGAGAACACTTGTTCACTCTTCGTGGCAATGCAGTTTGGTGTAGTCACTGTGGAAAGCAGTATATAGTTATCTCAAAAAAGTTAAAATAAAACTGCATTATGATTCAGTGATTCTGGGAATATATCCAATAAAACCCAAAACTAATGTGAAAGAATATATGCAACCCTATGTTTATTGCTGTGTTATTTATAATAGCCAAGATTTGAACACAGTCTTAGTTCCAATCAGTAGATAGTGGATAAAAATGCTGTGGTACTTTTATACAAGGGGATACTATATGTATGGTAAATAAACTTCTAATTATCAAACATCTTGTTTTATCACTTTGTGAATTACCCTTCTTCCCTTTGAAGCCCCAGGCCATTATACCATTCCTTAACCCAAGTTGGCATATAAACCTCAATTGTGTGACTGCCTTTGGGTTTCATAATTTTATGGGTATCTTATATTTACAAAATTAAATTCATTTTTCTCCTGTAAATATATTGTATATCAATTTGATTATTAGACCAGCCAAGGAACCTCAAAGGGTAGAAAAAATGTTTCCTCCCCTAAAGTACCAAGAGTGTGATCATATCTGTATGTATCCAGCTAGGAAAACAGAGATTACTTAGTGTACTTTTTTTAACAGAAATTTTAATATAGTGTTAAACAGTATGGGAGGACAGAAAAGGTAGAAGGTGTTAGTGTAGGCAGTTAGTTACTTAATAACAAAGGAAAGGGGCAAATGTAATCAGACATTAAGCCTGACTAATTAGGAATGGGCAGCTCTACAGACACCTCAGTGGATAGACACATTACCCCACCAAAGGGATTCACATCCCTACTTCTCCTCAAGTAGGGAGGAGGGGCTACCTTTCCAATCTCCCCAGGGAACAACTGGCCACCTTCCCATAGACTACTGTGGGGAGGAATAAACTATAAGGGGAAATTCCCTTCCTGAGGAATGTACAATAGACATCAAGATGGCACAGGGCAAGGTCCTTCCACAATGAGGCATGCACAGTAGGAGCCAAAATGACAAGCATAAAGGGAAGGAGTCCAGCCTGGAAAAATCTGGGTAGGGGGGAGGACAGAAAGGATAAGAGTACAGAACCCAAGAAAACCCAGGATAGAGTTTGGACAGAAGGAGAGCCCAGCACAAGCCCATGAAGAATTAGAAAAGATATTGCATAGTTTAAAAGAAAGCTTACTCCTGACTCAGCCCAGGAAATATAGGGAAAACTTAACAAAGGCCTAAAGTTCATTTGTTCATGCTTCCTCCCTTTAACAGCTGCATAGACCCAAGTGCAGCCTTGGAGGTGGACATATAGATGGAGAGATGAGACACAAAGAATTTCTGCACCTCTGAGTGTTAGTGCTCCTGTCCTTGATTTGCGTGGGTGCAGGTATGTAGCCCCAGAAGCTGAACTTCTTCCATAGACAGATAGAGCTGAGACACCTGGTCATGGATGAGGCATTGGGTCCCTGGGGCAGGTGGCAGTTCTTTGTTTTTGCTCCAGTAAATCTTGCCACAGTTGCTCAGATCCTCCTATGTATGTATGAATCCTTGAAATGCTTTTTCTTGCAACTCTCTGGAAGAATCCTAATTCCACCAGCAACAAAAGGAAATATAAAAGTTACTGCAAGAGTCATGACAAAAAATGGAAAAGTTTAGTTATTGGAACCTAAAATTTTACAGATGTTACCCTAAAGAGCCTGGACTGAAAATGCTGAATTTTCCAGCTGGACTGGTACCTCAAGAGCTCAGAGGAGGTACTTGGCAGAACTGGGAGCTGAACTTCTGATGAGAGTGTGATACTCACCTGGTGACAGTATTACAACAATATGGAGGAAAGATCCTGCAGAGCTAAAATTCAGACCAGTGAAGAGGGAGAATTGTGTATCTGGTGCTGAATACCCAAGGAACTGGTATTCAGACTTCTGAGGAAGGGTGCTTATCAATTGATGCTGTGATTTCAGAGCATTTCCATGAGTGTGTTTCAGGGAGGGTGGGAGAAACAAGAACCTACTGCAGCTGCCAAGGTGAAGAATTGTTTTTGTGGAGATTCTGATAGGGACAAGCAAAGAGGAATAAAGTAGTTTCTTCTTTTATCCTCCTGGCTTCTGTTTTCTCTGTAGTATCTGAGTTGAAAGAACATGACAGGAAGCCAGATGGAAAAGAAGAAATGTTTGCAGACAAAATAAAATGAGATTAGGTTTACTCTTCTACTTGTAAGATGGGTCTTGCAGAGCCAGGACTCAAACTACTGAGAGGGAGGTATTACTAAGATACTGCTGGTACCAAACCTGGCATTCCAAAGTGTAGTATGAAAGGGTGTATTTGGAGCTAAGAAACAATAGTTTAATAACCAACAGTATGTTAAATTATATGTGTAGAGCTTATTAGAAGGTGCCACTACATTTGAGACTGTTCCTATCAAAATTCTCAGAAAGAGCTGATGTTATCAGTAACAGATACCTGCATTATTTGTCTGAAACACTGCTGAGCAATTTAACATCTTAATAGATCTTCTTAAAATAACTAATGGATTTTAATTTACTCATTTATTGAACATTTTCTGGATATATTCTCTGATTCATATATTAAACTTGCTTCTGCTTGTTAGGCCAGACATAAGACAAACTCCACAAATAAAACATGGTGCATGTGTAAAACAGGTTCATTGGTGAAATTTATAGGCAGAGAGTAAGAAAACTCATGTAGTCTTCCTACTTTTACTAACATAGAGTTGTCTTTGGGCATCATGTGGCTGGATGTGCAACTGAGGTACTCCCAAACAGGCTATGGCTCCTACCATGTCTACTCCTACTTTATATATACTCAGCTGTATATTTTATGGAGAAATTGAGAGGAAGTAAAACTAATCATCAGACTGGTAGCCTAACAGTGACATATCAGTCATGTTCCATTCAGGCAATAAAAACAAACTATACATTATTGAACAGAGGTTATTAAATATCAAGAACAACTAAGTCAACCTAAGTGTTCATTGATAGACAAATGGATAAGGAAGCAGTGGTACATATATGCAATGGAATATTAGTCATCCATAAAAAGAATGAAATATTTCCATTTGTGACAACATGAATGAACATGGAGGGTGTTATGCTAAGTGAAATGTTAGACAAGGAAAGAAAAATGCCACATTATTTCACTTAAATGTGGAATCCCAAAAATCAAAACAAACATAAAACAGAAAGTGATGGCAAGAAAATGAAGACAATTATACTTGAACAACAATAAAAAAAAATGAAAAAAGGAAAAGAAAGAAACTAACTCATAGATACAGAGAACAAACTGAGAGTTGCCAGATGGGACAGCCGTTGGGAGGATAGGTAAAGGAGAAAGGATTATGGTTGTCAGTTATAAAAACAGTCATAGGGATGAGAAGTAAAGCATAAGGAATCTAGTCAACAATATTGTAATTATTATGCATGATGTCAGATGGGCACTAGGCTTACCAGGGCAATCACTTCATAAGTTATATAAATATCTAATAACTGTGTTGTATACCTGATATGAATATAATATCATGTCAAATGTAACTGGAAAAACAAAAAAAAATAGTGCTAACTCAGTAGAAATTTGTTAACTAGGTAATCTATATTGTAATAAAGAACTCTAGGGTGTCATTGAGCTACCAATTGCTGGATGAGATGATAGAAGAAAGGATGTGGTTCAAGTCGCTAAAACTTAGAAGAGAGGTTACAGGTAATTGTGAACTCAGGCTACAGAAGAGGGTCCCCATGAGCCTAAGACCTAAACTTCTGAGGAAGAGGTGTCATACTGCTGGTATTGCTGTTTTATGGTAGGGGAGGTAGGGTTATGGTGAATCTGGTTTTGAAAATGTGAAAAAATCTACAAACCAGATTCAGCTGCCTCTACAGGAAGGAATTATCACTGCCAGGATGATGCTGAGAGGAAGAAGAAGGAGGTAGGAAACAAAACAGGAGGGAACGATCTCTTTAACTCCCTTATCCTAACAGAACTTCTCCAGTGTCACCTGTTGGAAGAATTCAGTAATCTTCGTCATGAAAATAAAATGCAGAAGTGTGCTTTGCAGAGTCTTAACACTAGCATCACAAAACCAAGTGTAAAATAGTGGGGTTGGAGCAAAGAGACAATAGCTTGATCAGCAGCACAAAGGAAAATTGGAATGTCTTTGGGCTTGCCAGAATGGGGAATCTTCTAGTTTCAGTTTTCAGTGACTGGAGGAGTTTTCTCATGCTAAGTTTTGATTGGACATTAAGCAGTCCTTCCAAATGAACCAGTGGTCTGGAGAATAGGTAAGAGGCAATTCAACGCATGAAGGTGTTCATTTCCTCAATGTTTTTGTAAATTTCTAAATAAGTAAGTAATAAATAAATAAACAAATTAATTAATTAATTAATTAAGGTAAAGGGGTGATAGTAAGAAATTAGTTCTCTCAAATACTAAGGGCTGTTTGATCATATTGAGTACTTTAAAAAAATAAAAATACCTGTATCTGCTTGATTTGTTTCTTAAAACCACTTTCTTTGAGGAACTAGGAGATAGGAAGATTAATCTAGCAGTGACATTTTGGATGAAAAGGAGGAAGGAGAATCTAGAGACAGGAAGGCCAATTAGGCAACCAAGACTATAATCTGACCTGTAGCTGGGACCAGGGAATTGGAAAAAATAGAAACAAATATCATGCAAGAAGGAAAAGAGAAGCTAGTAAGAGTATAGCAAATGAAACATCACAATTTTTTGTAACTTGTTGTTAATATGTTCATCTCCTTTGCTAAATTTTAAGCAATGCACTTACAGAGATATTTTGTCATTTATCATTGTTATGGGAGGTGAAGGAAGACAGGTTCTAATAGAAGGGCTATAGCACTGTTTAAAAACAAAGTGAGCAAGACTTCCATGACAGTAGTTTAGTCAGAAGAGCCCCACTGGTGGAGGCTTGGAGGAGGCCTGACAAGATAAATGTTAAGTGATGTCGGAAGCCTCTGGACAGTAACCTCAGTGACACTGGCAGTCTCCACTTGTGGCAATTGGCAAAGTCATGAAGTCCAGTGTTATCAGCAAATGTCATGCAATAATAGATGAGTCAATGAGACTGCCAAGTGGATAGAGAAAAGCACACATTTCTTCAGTGTTTGTAATGGCTGTCAAGGAGAGGGTATCAAAAAACTACACAATCCTTTAACCAGAATGGACCACCTTGGGGAGAGGGAAAATATAGTGATAATGGTGATGATAAAACATCTAAACTTGATAAAGTTCCTTCTTTGAGCTAGGAATCATCATAAATGTTGGGTGTGCGTACATATATATATATATGTGTGTGTGTGTGTGTGTGTGTGTGTGTGTGTATACACACACACACACACATATATATATAATCCTTAAAGACCTACTATAAAATATATAGTATGTAGTATTGTTATCATTATGCCAACTTTGCAAATTATGGGGCCTAAGCTTAAAAAATTAAAGTGGGTTGGTCAAGATCATTACATGCATATAAATGAAAGACTCAGTTTTGCTGCCACAAAAAAAAACTAAGATGTAAACTATCAGGGTTTGTAAAGACTCTCAGGACCAAGAATGCCTTACATTACCACTGTTTAGTCATGCCTTTGCTTATTGTTTTCTCCTGGACTCATAAGATGCTAAAGGAAAGTTCTCTCTAATGGCTGTGAAGATTATGAATCAGGCTTAATAAAACCCAAGTTCCAAAATATATTTGAGACTGTAATGGAAAAAGAATGTTTATAATTTGTCACAAAAGCTATTATAAATTTTTTAGAATCCAATAAATTATTAGACAATGAAAACGACTTACTGTTGTTTGTTTCTACATGCAGGTATGTTACATAAATGCAGCGCAAATACTTGAAAAGAAGACACATGTATCTTACAGAGAAAAGGAATTAGACGTAAGTTAGCATAGTTTTGGCCTATTTCTTTTGACCTCATAATCACTTAAAACCTTGAGGTGGCACTAAGCTTTCAAATATAAATTGATCTTTTCTGGTGTGTAACTGCAAGCTGTAGGCCTTCATTATGAATATGGCTTTGAATATATCACTTCTTATGATTATCCATCAAGGAGAAAAAACAAAGTGAGAATTAAGTGTGTCTCTAACAGATAGACTTAACAATGATGATATTTTTACTGCCTCAGATCTTCTATGTACAACATTATACATACTGCAAAGGTTTTCCTAACAGACACTGGGAAAAATTCAAATAGTGATAGGGAACTTGTCACTGAATGAAATATTTGTAGTACTTAACCATCACCTAACAATGCTCAGAATATCTTACTTTGCTGGAAATTGCATTTTTTTCCTCAAGTGGACTCAACCTACCGAAGGCTTATAGAAATTATTCCTCTTTGGTTTTAGAAACTTGGTCTGATATGGTGGAAATGAGAAACACTGGGATTTCCTACTACCTTAGCCTACTTTTTTTTTTACCTTTCAACCCAGGGACCCTATAGAAAATTATGTGACCTTGGACAAATTGCTTAGTCTTAGTTTTAATTTTCCCATTGCTAACCTGAGACAGTTGGAATTGTGCCTCATTTCTATGACTTCTACCACCCTATGATTGCTCCTCTTTATTTCCCGATCTGCAAAGCTGAAATTGATTTTTGATCAATTAAAAAAAAAATAAAGAGGAGTAAAGGAGAAAAAAATAGAATATTACACCTTAATTCAGGAAAATATTTGTTACTGGTTAAGAGACATTTTCTTAAAATATATAAATCATTTTATGTAAAATATAAATACAAAGGTATTAACTTATTTTTTAATTTAAATTTTTATTATAGTTGATATACATGATTATATGAGTTTCAGGTGAACAGCACAATGATTCAACATTTATGTAACATTGTACAAAATAAAGACTGTGATAAGTCTAGAAACCATTTGACACCATACAAAGTTATCACAGCATTATTGACTATGTTCCGTATGCTATAATTTTATATACCTGTGGCATACTAATTTTTAATGGGAAGATTACATCTTATTTTCCTTCACCTTTTTCATACATCTGGCAACCTCCCTCTGGCAACCTTAGTCTGTGATCTTTATCTATGGGTCTATTGAGTCTACTTCGGTTTCGTTTTGTTTGTCTATTTTGTTTTTTAAGATTCCACATATAAGTAAAATGATATTGTATTTGTCTTTTCATGTCTGACTTACCTCACTTAGCATAATCCTCTCCCGGTTCATCTGTGCTGTTGCAAACTGCAAGATTACATTCCTGTTGTTGAAACACACACACACACACACACCATACATATATATTTACCACATTTTCTTTTTTTTTTTTTAATTGATGTTCAATTAAATTGATGTTCAATGGGAAGTGGTCTCCATTTTCCCACCACCATTTTCCCCCACCACATCCACCCCAAATTCCCACCCTCAATCCCACCCCCTTTTGGCTTTGGTATGGGTCTTTTATATATGTTTCTTATGGACCCCTCACTGTCTTTCCTCTGTGATCCTCTCCTCCTCCCCTCTGGTTACTGTCAGTTTTTTTCTGCATTTCCATGTCCCTGGTTTTGTTTTGCTTACTTGTTTGTTTCGTTAAGTTCCACTTACAGGTGAGATCATATGATATTTGTTTTTCACCTCCTGGATTATTTCACTTAGCATAATGCTCTCAAGTTCCATCCATTCTGTTGCAAAGGGTAGAAGCTCCTTCTTTCTTTCCGCTGTATAGCATTCCATTGTGTAAAAGTACCATAGAATTTTGATCCATTTACTGATGGGCACTAAGGCTGCTTCCAGCATTTGGCTACTGTAAATTGTGCTGCTATGAACATTGGGGTGCATAGGTTCTTTTGAATTGGTGTTACAGCTTTCTTAGGGTATAATTCCAGCAGTGAAATTTCCAGGTCAAAAGGCAGTTCCATTTTTAGTTTTCTGAAGAAATTCTATGCTCTCTTCCACAGTGGCTGCACCAGTCTGCATTCCCATCAACAGTGCAAAAGGGTCTCCCTTTCTCTACATCCTTGCCAGCTCGTCTTGTTTATTGACTTATTGATGATAGCCATTCAGACAGGTGTGAGATGGTATCTCATTTTGGTTTTAATTTGCATTTCCCTGATGATTAGTGACATTGAGCATCTGTTCATATGCTTATTGGCCATCTGTATATTCTTTTTTTGAGAAATGTCTATTCAGATCTTCTGCCCATTTTTTTATTGGATTGTTTGGTTTCTTGGAATTATGTTGTATGAGCTCCTTATATATGTTGAATATTATTCTCTTATGTGATGTATCATTTATGAATATCTTCTTCTTTTCAGAAGGTTGTCTTTTCATTTATTGATGGTTTTATTTTGCTGGGCAAAATTTTTTAATTTTATGTAATCCCAATTATTTATTGTTTTCTTTTGTTCCCTTTCCCTGAGCATACATATCCAAAAATATCACTTAAAGTTTAGTCAAAGAATTTACTGACTATTTTCTTCTAGGAGTTTTATGATTTTTTTATTTTTAGTCTTTAGTTGCTTTGAGTTTATCCTTGTACATCACATGCAAAAGTAATACAGTTTTATTCTTTTGCATGTGTCTATCCAGTTTTTACAGCACCACTTATTAAAGAGATTGACTGTACCCCATTGGATATTCTTGACTCCTTTTTCATATATTAATTGGCCATATTGTTTTGAGTTTATTTCTCATGCTCTATTCTGTTCCATTAATTTATATTTCTGTTTTCACTCCAGTAGCATGTTACTTTGATTACTATAGCCTTATAGAAGGGATGGAGACCCCCTAAAAAACAGGATTATCTCCTATAGGGCAGGCCCCTTATAGTACAGGTTTCCCCCTCTAGGCAAGTGTTCTAGAAATCCATCCATATCAGTGTATCAGCTGGCATTGTTGTGAGAAGCTGTGTTAGGCTTCAGTGAATTTTTTAAAAGGTTCTTTAGACACATTTTCCCATTTCATCATGGGTGATTTGTGAGCACAACTGCCCACACTGCATTGAGTGTTCAGCAGTTTTTGACCAAAAACAGTATGACACCTGTGCCCCACCCTTACTATTCACCCAGTCTCACCGTGAGAGAAAAAGGTCCTTAAAGGGAAACACTTTGCTGATGTGGAATAGTGAAACAAAAAAATGGAAAAAGCACTAAAAAGCATCAAAACTGACTAGTTCAAAAACTGTTTTTGAAAAACAGTGGAAAAAAATGTCTCAGTAGATATATTACATCAAATGAAGATTACCTTGAAGGTGACTGAAGTTTAAAAATGTAAGACTATTTTTTGAAATTTATTTTACTGCTCTTCTATTATAGTTGTCCCAATTTCCCCCCTTTGCTCCCCACTGCCTAACCCAACCTCTCCCCACAGTCAATTTCCACCCTGTTGTCCATGTCCATGGGTCATCCATACATATTCCTTGATTGGACCCTTTCCTTTCTTTCCCTCCTTATTGCTCTCTCCCCTCCTCTCTGGTCACTGTCAATCTGTTCCTTGTTTCCATGCCTCTGGTTCTATTTTGCTCATTTGTTTTATTCACTAGGATCTTGTTATAAATAAACATGTAAGAATAAATACATAATTCTTTATAAATAAGTTCTGGGTTTTTTGGGGTTCTCTTCATATTATAGTTTGATATTAGGCAACATGATACCTCCAAATTTGTTCTTCTATTTGGGATCTTTCATGGTTCCACATAAATTTTAGGATTATTTTGTTCTAATTCTGTGAAAAATACAATTGATACTTTGATAAGAATTTCATTGAATCTATAGATTGCTTTGGGTAGTATGAATATTTTAATGATGTTAATTCTTCTTATCCATGAGCATAGTATATGTTTCCATTTATATGTATCTTATTTAATTTCTTTCTTCAATGTCTTTTAATTTTCTAAGTAGCATGTTTTATGGTTTTGGTTAAATTTATTCCTAGGAATTTTTTAATGCAATCATAAATGAGATTGTTTTCTTAACTTCTTTTTCTAAAAGTTCATTATTGGTGTAGCCAATTTTAGAATATTAACTTTGTATCCTGCTACTTTACTGAAATTATTTATCAGATTCAATAGTTTTTTGGTAGAATCTTTAGGGTACTCTATATATACTATCATGTCATCTGCAAATAGTGACACAGTAGCTTTTTCTAATTTGGGTATTTTTTTCCTTTCAAAATTTGTGTATTTTAATTTTCCATCACAGTTTACTTTCATTGTTATTATTATTAACTTTATTTTTATTGTTGACACTATTGCAGATGTCTCCACCCCCGTTTGCCCAGTTCCATGGAGTCTCTGTCCCCTTTCCCTTTTGTTGTCTGATTGCTGTGACTAGGACTTCAAATTCCATGTTAAATAAATGTGGATACTCTTGTCTTATTTCTGATCTTAGAGGAAATTATTTATAGGTTCATAACATTTTAATGAGAGAAGAAGCTTGATATGATTTCAATATTCAATTTGTTGAGATGTTGATCTCCTAACATGTAGTCTATCCTGGAAAATATTCTATGTGCACTTGAAAATAATGTATATTCTGTTAATTTGCAGCAAGATATTCTAAAAATATAAAATTTATCTTGTCTAGGATGTCCATTTTCACCACTTTTTTTCAACATGGTATTGGAAGTCCTAGCCACCGCAGTCAGATGAGAAAAATAAATAAAAGGCATCCAAATAAGAAGGTAGGAAGTAAAACTATCATTGTTTGCAGATGACATGATAGTATACATAGGAAACCCTGTAGACTTCATCAAAAAAAATATTCAACCTAATAAGTGAATTTAGCAAAAGTGCAGGATACAAAGTCAATATTCAGAAATCAATCAAGCACATTTTTGTACACCAGCAATGCAATAGAAGAAGAAGAAATCAGAAAAAAAAAGCACGATTCAACAAAGCAACAAGAAAAAGTATCTAGGAATAAATTTAACAAAGGAGGTAAAAGACCTCTATGCAGAAAACTATACAACATAGAAGAAAGAAATTAAGGAAGACACAAATAAATGGAAGCATATACCGTGCTCATGGATTGGAAGAATTAATATCCTCAAAATGTCCATACTACCAAAAGCAATTTATAGATTCAACACAATCCCTATTAAGATACCAATGACATATTTCACAGAAATAGAACAGACATTTCAAAAATTGATATGGAACCAAAAAGGACATCGAATAGCCTCAGCAATTTTGAGAAAGAAAAACAAAGTAGGAGGGATCACAAGACCAGACATCCAACTCTACTACAAAGCCACTATAATCAAAACAATCTGGTACTGGCACAAGAACAGACCCATAGACCAGTGGAACAGAATAGAAAGCCCAGAAATAAGCCCAGGTCTATATGGGCAACTAATATTTGACAAAGGGGACAGAAGCATAAAGTGGAGTAATAATAGCCTCCTCAACAAATGCTGTTGGGAGAGCTGGACGGCTCTATGCAAAAAAAATGAAATTTGATCATCATCTGACACCATACACAAAAATAAACTCAAGATGGATAAAAGACTTAAATACAAATCACAACACCATAAAAGTCCTCGAGGAGAACATTGGCAGGACACTCTCACCGCAGCAATTTTTTCACTGATATGTCTCCTAAAGCAAGGGACATAAAGGAAAGAATAAACAAGTGGGACCTCATCAAAATAAGAAGCTTCTGCACGGCTAAAGAAAACATCAGCAAAATGAAAAGGGAGCCAACCCTATGCGAAAGTACATTCGCTAATGATACATCAGATAGAGGTTTGATCTCCAATATATATAAAGAACTCACTCAACTCCACTCCAAGAAGACAATGATCTAATCAAAAAATGGGCAAAGGACCTGGGCAGATGCTTTTCCAAGGAAGAGCTACAGGGGGCCTAGAAATATTTGAAAGGATGCTCAGCATCACTAGCCGTCAGAGAAATGCAAATTAATACCGCAAAGAGATACCATCTCACACTGGTCAGAATGGCAATCATAAACAAATCAACAAACAAGTGCTGGAGAGGCTGTGGAGAAAAGGGAACCCTAGTACACTGTAGGTGGGAATGAAGACTGGTGCAGCCATTGTGGAAACCAGTATGGAATTTCCTCAAAAAGCTGAAAATGGAACTGCCTTTTGATCCAGTGATTCCCTTGATGGGACTATATCCTAAAAATCCCAAAATGCCAATTCAAAAGAACCTATGCACCCCAATGTTCATAGCAGCACAATTTACAATAGCCAAGTGTTGGAAGCAACCTAAATGCCAATCAGTAGATGATTGGATCAAAAAATTATGGTACATTTACGCAATGGAATACTAAGGAGTAGAAAGAAAAAAAGACTACTAAACTTCGTTACAACATGGATGGAACTAGAGAGCATTATGTTAAGTGAAATGAGCCAGGGGGTGAAAGACAAGTACCATATGATCTCACCTATAAGAGATTCCTAATCAACAAAACAAAGATGCAAGGAAAAAAAGATGAGCAACACTGAAAGGAAAAGAAACCAACAGAAACAAGAGGGAAGGAGGGAGGGGTAGGCAGGGGAAAAAGGAGGAAAGAGGCAAGTCAAGGAACACATAGCAAGGACTCATGGACAAAACCAAAGTGGGGAAGGATTGTGGCGGGGGGGGGGAGGCAGAGACAAATGTATTTGGAAAAATAATTAATTTTAAAAAAAGAAAAAAATTATCTTGTCTAATGTGTCAGTTAAGGCTGTTCTTGTCTCATTGATTTTGTGTCTGGATGATATATCAATTAATATTGATGGGGTGTTAAACTTGTCCACAATTACTATATTACTGTCAATTTCTTCTCTATTTCTGTTAGTATATGTTTTATATACTTAGGGGTTTGTACATGGGTGAATAAATGCTTACAAGAGTTATATCTTCTTGTTGGATTGATCCCTTTATCATTATGAAATGCCCTTCCTTCTCTTATTACAGGCTTTGTTTTAAAGTCTGTTTTGATGATATATCTACTGCTACCTTGTTTGTTTGTTTGTTTCAATTTGCCTGATATATCTTTTTCTTTCCCTTTACTTTCAGTCTATGTGTGTCTTTCAATCTGAAATGGGTCTCTTGTAGATAATGTAGACTATGTATGGGTCTTGTTTTCTCATCCATTCAACCACGCTGTGTTTTGATTAAACATTTAGTCTATGTCCATCTAAAGTAATTATCAGAAAGTATGTGTTATTACATACAGCATGGATGGAACTGGAGAGCATCATGCTAAGCGAAATAAGCCAGGGGGCGAAAGACAAATACCATACGCTCTCACCTATAAGCGGAACCTAACCAACAATGCAAAGATGCAAGGAAAATATGACCAGCAACACTGAAAGGAAAAGAAATCAACAGAGACAAGAGGGAAGGGGGGGCAGGGAAAGGGAAGGGAAGGGGAAAGTCAAGGAACATATAGCAAGGACTCATGGGCAAAACCAAAAGGGAAGAGCTGAGGGAGGGAAGGTGGGAGGGGGCAAGGGAAAGAGGTGGGGGGGGAGGCAGAGACAAATGTATTTAAAAAGTAAATAAATTAAAAATAAATAAATAAATAAATAAATATCAAATAGGAAAAATAAGTTTATTTTTAATATGAAAATCCAAATAACTTTTTGAGTTGGGTCAGCTCCATAAAATGAAATATCAAACTTTAAAAAAATTATTTTACTGAAAGTTAGGTATGATCTAAAAGTGACAATAATTTTTTCCTGTATGGCCTCTGTGTTGTTTTTTATAGGCAATTATAATAAAGAAGTTTTGAAATTGTTAAAAAAAATAAAGTAATTATCAAAAAGTATGTGTTATTACCATTTTATTATTCATATTTTTATCTTATTTTATCTTCTTAAACAAAAATTTAACATTTATTATAATACTTGATAGTGGTAATTCTTTTAGCTTTTTCTTGTCTGGGAAGCTGTTTTTGTCCTTTGATTCTGAACAATAGCCTTGCTGGGTAGAGTAATCTTGGTTATAGGTTCTTGGTTTTCCTCACATTGAATGTTTCCTGACAATTTCTTCTGGCCTACAAAGTTTCTGTTGAGAAATCAGCTGACAGTGTTATGGGAGATCCCTGTTATGTAAATAATTTTTTCTGCTCCTTTTAAGATTCTTTTTGTCTTTAACATTTTGTATTTTAATTATGATGTGTCTTGTTGTGAGTCTCTTTGGGTTCAGCTTATTTGGGACTCTGTGATTCCTGGCCTTCTGTGATTCTTGAGGGAGGATGTCTATATCCTCCCTCAATATAGGAAAGCTTTTGTCAACATTTCTTCAGTAGATTTTTTAAAATTATTATTATTTATAAATCATGTTAATTCTATTACAATTGTCTCAGTTTTCCCCCCTTTACCTCCCTCCACCCATCACAACTCCATCCCCCACTCCCACAGTCAATTTCCACTCTGTTGTCCATGTCCATGGGTCATTCATACATGTTCTTTGTCTAGTACCTTCCCCTTCTTTCCACCATTGTCCTCTTTCCCCATCCCCTCTGGTCACTTCCAGTCTGCTCCATGTTTCTGTGCCTGTGGTTTACTTTGTTGAATAGAGTCCCCTTATAGGTGAGATCATATTGTAATTGTATTTCATCAACTGGCTTATTTCACTTAGCTTAATATTCTCCACTTCCCTCCATGTTGTTGCAAAAAGTAGGACTTCCATCTTTCTCTATTTATTTGTTTCTTAAATGTAGATTGATTTTATTTAAATTTTTTAAATGTCAGAGTTAATTATAAAATATTTTTTAAAAATAAAAACCATTATAAATTCTCAGGAATTAAAAAAATATGACACAAGCACAGAAATAATCAGGTAGATCCAAGAAATATAATTAACATTCTAGAGACAAATGTATGTATCTGATTAATATATGTATGATTAAGTTGATATTTCACATCAATGGGGAAAGTAAGGCTTATTCTATAAATAAGGTGCATAGACCACAATTACTTGAAATAAAACAAATATAGAGCCCTATTTAACATATTATACAAGAACTATTCAGGTGAGTTAAAAACCAATATGTAGAATCTAAGGAGTTTTAGAAGAAAATAGCACTAATATTTTTCATGACCTGAAGTAAAATATTCAAACTCAGAAGCTATAAAATAAATATTGACAATATGACTATATTAACCATTTAACTATACAGTAATATACATATAAAAAAGTTAAAGGACAAGGAATAGAATAGAAAAATATTGCAACCCATCTAAAACATGGTTAATAAGTTTTTGGTTTCTTGTTTCCTTTTTTTAGGGAAAAAAGTTCTACAAAACTTTAATCAATAAATGGGTAAAGAATATCAGAAAGTCATTTAAAGCTTTTTATTTTAAATAATAGCAATAGGCAAGAAATATACTAAAACAGGTTTAGTTTCAACAAACACTAAAGGAACAATTAAAATAATATCATTGTCACAATCAGATTAATACATAATAAAAAATATTGGTAATATCAAGTATTGACAACTCTGAAAGGAAGTGGTTATTCATAGAAACTTTTTTTTCATCTTAAAGCAGTCCCTTTAGCATATTTTCCAGTGCTGGTTTGGTGGAGGTGTATTCTTTTAGGCTTCTTTTGTCTGGGAAACTCCTTATTTCACCTTCCATTTTATTTGAGAGCCTTGCTGGGTAGAGCAGTCGTGGGAGCAGGCCTTTGCTTTTCATGACTTGAATATTTCTTGCCATTCCCTTCTGGCTTGCAGTGTTTCTGTTGAGAAGTCTGCTGCTAGCCATATTGGTGTGCCCTTATATGTTACTACCTGTTTCTCCCTTGCTGCCTTTAGGATTCTCTGTTTGTCTTTGATATTTGCCATTTTAATAATGATGTGTCTTGGAATGGGCCTCACTGAGTTCCTCTTGAATGGGGCTCTTTGTGCTTCCTGGGGTTGTGTGACTTTTTCTCTCCAATTAGGGAAGTTTTCCATCATGACTTTTTCAAACAAGTTCTCTATCCCTTCCTCATCCTCTTCTCTTTCTGGTATCCCTATTATACAGATATTATTACATTTCAGGTTGTCCTGCATTTCCCTGAATGTGTTTTCATTCTTTTTGAGTCTTTTTTTCATTTTCTTGCTCTTTCTGGGAGCTTTTTTCTACCTTGTCCTCCAGCTTGCTAATTCGATCCTCGGCTTCCTCTAGCCTGCTTTTGATTCCTTCTCCTGTACTCTTCAATTCAGAAGTTGTATTCTTCATTTCCTCTTGTCTCTTATTGATAGTTTCTATGTTCTTTTTCATGCTGCTGTAGTTTGCAGTAAGTTCCTCGTACTTTCCCTGAAGATTTTGGTAATTCTCTCAGTGCTCACTGAGCTCATTGAGCTTCCTTAGAACCATTGTTTGGAACGCAATATCTAATAGTTTACTTGCCTCTATTTCATTTAGTTCTCTTTCTGGGGATTCCTCCTTTCCCTTCAAGTGGGACGTATTTCTTTGTCTTCACATTATTTGTGAGACTCTTCTCTTTAGCTTCAGATTTTTAAGTTGATCTGTCTTGATTTCCTGACTTTGTGGTGTGAACATCTATGGTAGGAGACTGCTCTTTTTACTTTCTGGACCTGCATCTGATGATGTCAGATGTTGACTCTGTCTGACCTTAAGCAGTCTGTTTGAGACTTCCAGAAATCTGCTGTCTGTGGCTTTCTCCTTCAGCTGTTAATGTAGTCACTCTACACTCAGCAGCGTGGCTTAGGCAGCTCAGGGTGGGGAGGAGTCTCTCCTGGGGGTGGGGTTATTGGGTCTTTTCAAGCTGCTGTCATATGGGGAGGAGTCTGCACTAGGATCCCCCAGGCTACTCTCTCAGTTCTCTCTCCAAAGCCTCCATCCCCAGTCTCTCCTCAAGTGTTGTCAGACCTCTCTGCATCCCCTTTAACCAAGGATCTACTGTCTGTGGCTGCCACTCTGCACTCACCAGGCAGCTCAGACAACACAGGGTAAGGTGACATCCCACCTGGGGGCGAGGCTTTGGGGTCCTTTGACACTGGTGCCGCTCAGGGGGAGTGGTCTGTTCCTGAGCAAAATGGCTGCTGTTGCATAGGGGATGAGTCAGGACCGAGATCCCTCCAGATACTCTCTCAGTTCTCTCCCCAGAGCCTCCTTCCCTAGTCTCATCACGCATCTCTAGCCCACTCTGCCCGCGTCTTTGCCAGAGACCAGGGTAAGTGCCTGCAAATAAAAATTTTGCATTGGCCCTACAGAAGGCTCTTTGCATCTCCAACCACATGTCTCTGGCAAAGAACAACCCTGCCGCTTTTCGCAGTTAGCTGTTTTCTGTGTACTTTTTGGGCTCTGGTGCTGTGGGCTCGAAATCCCCACTTTTGGTTTAGAACCCGCTCTTCTCGGGGATCCAAGTGGTTGATTCAATATCCTTCTGGTACTACAGCCCATGGGCACCCCACCCACCTTCTCAAGTCTGTACCACACTCCTTACCAGTTAGATTACACTAAAACTCTTCAGTATATTTTTAATTTTTTGCTCTATTCTTCTGGTACCTCTATGAGGCAAATGTGTTATGCTTGATATTTTCTCTCAGGTTTCTTAAACTATTCTTATTATTTTTAATTTTTTTTTGTTTTGCTCTCAAAATGAATATATTTGATACCTACTTTTTCCACTTGATATTTCCAAGACTTTGGGATAGGAGAGTAAATATAATTTGACATGGGGAATTGAGATACATTTCTCAAGTTCTGCTTGATAAAAACAAACTAATCACATCAGTATTCATTTACTCCTCTGGGAAAAAAATGCTCATATCAACTATTCATTTGCTTTTTAGGCAGTCACTTTCAAATCTGGATGATCTTAACATCTACCTAGGAAATTGATAAAAAATATAGATTCTAGGACTGTTTTCATGTAGCAAGTTTCTGGATGGAGGTATAGGAATTTGTATTTCAAAAAATTCAGCAGATCATTTAAAAAAGACAAGACAAAAAAGCAAATAAAAGATATACAGATTTGGAAGGAAAAAGTAATTTTTTTGCAGATGACATGATTATATAAAATTTCCAGAGACTAAGCCCTTCAAAAACCATTCAGATCAAAAAATTGATTATAACAATGTTTCAGGATGCAAGATGAATATATCCAGCAAAAAAGTAGTCATATAACTATACCTAATATTTCTGCAGACAGAGGGCCATCAGTCTATCCTGCACATTAATTCCCTTTTGAAAATTTTAGTATTTTGGTTTAAAACATTGCCAATATCTTCTATCCATATTTCTTAAAAATACATGGTCTTTATATCCTTGGAATATGGATATTGACTTTTAATGAAGACATTTAATATTACCCATTCTTTATACCCAGAAAAAGTGGAATTTGATAGAAAGCTGGTTTGACTTGTTACATTTAAGTGAATTCATTACATTCAGGACAAAAATATGAGAATAACAGACCCAATTTAATGTTAGTCTTCAGACAATGGCATAATAGCAAGACCTTGTTATATTATAATCTCCAACTGGAGAGTGCACATACATAATAAAGCAAAGGTTGTATATTAATACTAAGTTAATATACTTCTCTCATAGCAAAATATAGTTTTTCCCGCACTTCCTTCATCTATTAAGATTAGAGAATCTACTATAACCTGGGACTGATGGTGTAAATAATTTATGTACTATTAAAGTCCAGTTCTGATGATGGTAGGAAATTTGACTTGTCGCCAATCTTTCTTAATTTATTTAAGATTCTATTCTTATCATGGATTACATCAGGATGCAGTTTCTAATTGCAAAGAACCTAGAGTCTAGAAGGCAGACATGTAAATAATATATGTGCATCATATATTCCTAGCATCTAATTCAGAATCTGGGATCAACACTTCAATAGTAATAGTAATAATAGTAGTAAAACCACTAGTATACTACTATTACTACCAATGACTGACATTTATGAAATCCTTTTTATATACCAGGCACTTTTCTAAGCAATTTATTCATTCTATTTCTCTTAAAAATGCAATAATGCAAATGTATTATTTGTCCATTTTATTGTAACACCACTAAAATCGAGATACCCATTGTGTCAAGATATTGGTTTGATGCTATGACCAGCCTAATCTGGTATTCATGTGCAAAAGCCTTAAAATAAAACCTAAGTTTACCAGGTTAAAAGTCAAGGCAGTGTATAGGTAAAGGGAATAATCAGTGTCTAGAGGCAGGAGAGCCCTGGATTATGTGGTTTCAGTTAATTGGAGTGTCATCCTGTAAACCAAAAGGTTGTGGGTTCAATTCTTGGTCAGGTCACATATCTGGGTTGCAGGTTCAGTTCCCAGGTAGGGTGCATGCAGGAGGAAACTGATCGATGTTTCTCACATTAATATTTCACTCCCTCTTTCTCCTCTTCCCCTCTATCTAAAATCAGTAAGCATGTTCTCAGGTGAGAATAAAAAGGCAGACAGTTTAAAAGGAGAGAAACTGTATTTCAATCTCAAGTTTAGGGTCAAGATAGAGAATAAAAATAATTTTGAGGGTCAAATAGATGGCCAACCAGGAAAGAAAAACATTACTTGTAATACTTTGTTTGAATGGGACAAAAAAGGGATTTCATATGGGAGATATTTAAAAGATAAGGATCACAGAACTTACTGAAATACAAGGTGAAGGCAAGAGAGAAGTCTGAAGAATTTTAGGTTTCTGATGTGGGTGACTGGGCATATCATACAAAAGAGTAAGTTTTAGGTAAGGTGGTTTTGAGTGTCTATCAAATATCTAGATGGTATTCTCAGTAAATATATATCCTAACATGAGTCAGAGTAAGCTGTACAGTAGATACATGGAAATATTACTGGTATATACAGTGTTAGTCAAAGCCATACAAATAGATGAGAGTGCCTTGAGTTAATATGTAGAGTGAAGAGAGGATGACAAAAGAAATGAGGGAGCAAAACAGAATGAGAAGAAAGGACAAGAAGTTGAGAAGAAAGAAAAATGAACAAGCAAGAGAAAATGGTATTTCAAAGGCCATGAGGACAGCTCTCTTTCCTTGGCCATACCACAACTAAATTATCCCTTGGTATGAATCATACAACTAGGTAGAAAGAAAAAGATAAACATCTCAGTTGTTAAACACTTTTAAAAACTGTGTTCTTTTATTATTAACCTAAAATTATTTTTATATTTATTATTTTTATTTACATGTATTTATTAACCTAAAATAATTTATTTTTATCTAAATCTTAGTTTCCTTGATTTGTTGATGATGGTAAATCTAAAATCTCCTCAATGTTGCCATTCTCTTAGTAATTTATTAAGCATTAAACATTCATGAAATTATGTAGATTTTTTTCTTGTTTCATGCGAAGTGTTATTGAAAGACAATCAGTCATATATGTATTCAGATACTACTGTGCACAGCACAGGGCTTTGTCATTGGTATTGTTCAAAAATGATTTTGAAGAATTAATAAATGAATAAAAGAGGGGTCTGTTACTCTAAAACATTTAAGGATAGTGTTGGTTACAAATAGCTTTTTAAATTTTAGAGTAGCTATTGGAATTGAAGAAGTAAAACTAATGATTACAGAATGAAGCATACTTAATGCAAAATTGTTTCAATTTCTACTTTAGAATGATGCAAATCAACTACCCTATGTAAGAAAATATAAATCTTATAATTCCTCTAGAAATTAGAAAGCCTGGAAAAAATAAAAATGAATTATATATTTTCTTGTGTAGCCAAAAAATCACATGCACTTTAAATTTAGATTTCTGACAAGGAAGTGTTACATGTCTATGGCAGGATTAATTTTTGCTCTGTCAGAAATGACCTGGTGCTAGAGTTATTTTAAGCCATGGAAATAAAGTGTTATGGTTGCCAAATACTAGGTGCCATCTAGTGGCCAGTACAATTTAAATCCATTTTTCAGAAAAATTCCAAAGTATTTTGGGATTATCCCCCAAATACCACATAGTTTATTTTTCCACAATGAGTTTTTCTTAATCTCCAGAACATACATATATTTACTTTTATTTTTCATTTACAATTTATATTCAATAGTATTTTGTATTAGTTTTAGGTGTTCAGCATTGGTGATCACATTCTGGATCTAATCCATTTTAACCCACTTCAAAATCTTTCAACTTTATATTTATGTGAAATACAACTATTCAGAGCTAAAGTGTCTTGTAAAATTTTTTTATTGATTTAATGTGTCATCTTTGTGTCAAGACTTTTTTACTTGGTTTTTAGATGAAGGGATATTACAGCCGAATTAAAATAAATGCTAGAGATTGTATTGTTTTACAAAGTTTTTAAGATTATGTTTTCCTTTTCTTCCTCAAATTCAAACTGATTATAAGTTGGGGATGCCCTACAAAGCCAGAATAAAAGTCAAATAGCAGTAACTGATTGACATTAATAATTGTAATAGTTAGTCTTTTTGAATGTGTAAAATAAGTAGCTTGGATTTACAGAGTATCCAGCTATCAAGCCTCATGGAGATCTTTAAAATTTTAGAATCCCCAAATATAGAACTAGAGATATGTGGACAAAATCTACTTATAGTGAATGTTAAGAATTTCATGTTTAGCCCTGACCAGTGTGGCTCAGGGTTGTGTATTGACTGTCCTAAAGTGAAAGCTCACCAGCTCAATTCCCAGTCAGGGCACATGCCTGGGTTGCAGACTCTGTCCCTGGCCAGGATGCAAATGATAGGCAGCCTAACAATGTTTCACTCTCACATTGATGTTTCTCTCCCTCTCTTTCTTCCTCCCTTCCCCTCCCTAAAAATAAATATTTTTATTTCCAAGACCTGGTTGGAAATAAAAGATTTATAACATAGACTATTTAATTTGTGTCTTTGATCAGCATAATAATGTAGTGATGTTTTGATACTTCTTTTTTTAAAAAAATTATTTATTTTAATTTTTTAAATACATTTGTCTCTGTCTCCCCCCCACCACTTTCCCTTGCCCCCTCTCTCCTTCCCTCCCTCAGCTCTTCCCCTTTGGTTTTGTCCATGAGTCCTTGCTTTATGTTCCTTGACTTTCCCCTTCCTTTCCCTTTCCCTGCCCACCCCTCCCTCCTTCCCTCTTGTCTCTGTTGATTTCTTTTCCTTTCAGTGTTGCTGGTCATATTTTTCTTGATACTTCTGATTAAAACAAAAATCTATAAAGAAATAGCAAATTAGATTACAGATTTTATCAGATCAAAGTGAAAATTGAGAAAAATTAAGGTTATCATCATCTTGACATCTAGCTTTTATGTAAATTTACTATATAATTTGATATAACACGTTCATTTTATTTGGCAAGATTTATCACTCATTTCTGTGAGCAGTCAGAAATGAAGTACTTAGAACTTATGAAATATCACTTGTTTAGTACAGATTAAATATAAAATAACATGGGTTAAGGTTACATTTAATCAACAAATACTTATTGAATATCTATTATAAGCAGGAAGCTGAGGATATTCCTGTGAACAAGAAGACAGTGTTGTTACCTTCAAGATGATAGTATTTAGGATTGATGTTTAGGTGAGATATTTGATAGATGTTTTTTAAAAAATAAAGAAATTTCAGACAGTAAAAAATAAATTCATGATGGATTAGAGAATAGGAGACTATTTAGAGTCAAAATAGAAAAATAATTAAATGGGTCTTTAATATCTTATTTGATGATTTTAAAAGGTTAGAAATTACTTATCTAGGCCCTTCTATAAGCATTTAGATTTTTGTATTTTGACAGTAGTTTAGTGCAATATCTTTTCCTTTGATAATCTATGCCATTATAATGAGTTTTAAAAATAAAATAGCAATGAAAACACTAATCCATCATTATAACAATACCTCACTATCTAAAACTTTGAAGAGGATATTGAAATGTTTAACTCAGTAAGGCATACCACGAAATTGTTTCATTTTTTTCATCTGTCACTGTCTCAGCCAGGACCATGTTAAATCTTATTTTTCCTGACGAGTTGCAGATCTAAGAATATTTGAACAGATTTATATAGCTTTCCAATTATGTGCAGTTACTAAAATCTCAGTCACTCTTAGTCCAGTTTATTTATTTCCTCCCAGCTAGAACCAGAGTCAAGGGAAGCGAAGGAAAATTGATTTGCTACTTCACTGTTTACCCTGTCTCTGATTCTAGTTTGTTTGTTTGTTTTAATTTGGGATCAGGAGAAAGATAATGGAGAGAGTGCAAAACTGTTTTTCATAACTGGGCAAATTGTGTGCTCTGTTAGCTATTGTGTCTTTTGTTGTTGTTTTGTGGTGTGTGTTTTTTTTTTGTTTTTGTTTTCTGGGTTGTTTTTTTTTTTTTTTTTGGTATTATTGGTTAACATTCCATGGGAAGTGACTAATGCTGTTTCTCATCTAGGGAATGTGCCTTAGCCTTGCAGCTGCTTCAATTCAGCTTTGTCCAACTATTTTCTACTTTCAGAATTTAACTCTAACTCCAGAAGGCCACTCTTGGCTTCTTGTTCCTGGGGTCCCAACAATACCTAACATTTCTGTTGTGAAATACAATCTTCTTACTAAATTGGTGGTGAGTAAATAAAATCATTATTTCAAACTGTACATGTTTTATTCTTTCTTTGAATTTTATTATAATTGTGAAATGTATTCAAAACTATGCCTAAAAAATTCCTTTGACTTAGAGAAAATCTCTGTAAATGTAAATATTTACCATTATTCTATAATAGATGTTAGACAATAAAAAGCTCACATGATTCAGTTGTAATTGCATAGCACTTTATTTATTTTTATCTCAATTGCCTTTATAATATCATAAGATGCTAGTAAAAAGTCTGTGTGAATAATTTTTTTAGCCTTCTAAATCACACCTGATTAAAGTGAATATAAATGTTAACAGTTTTATTGCTGCAAGAATTGTTGGTTGTATAATCTATGTATCTATATCTATCTATCTATCTATCTATCTATCTATCTATCTATCTATCTATCTACCTATCATCTATTTTACAATAGAAGGTTCAGTATGCATAAGACTGACTATGGAGATTTCACTGGTAAAATATTTAAATTTCTATTATAATTATTACTATGATATTTGGTCAAATGAAGAATCACAAGACCCCTTCACTCTGCGATATATTGTCTCATTTATAAATAAAGAAGTTCACTTGTGTTATTTAAAAATATGCTATAAAATATTACTAAGTTTTGTCTCCGATGTAAATCAGCTCCTAATATTCTTAAAATTAGATAAATATAATAACATTTGTTATCTCATTGCTAATTGTTTGACACAAAGGCAATATAAAGTAAAATTATGAGTTAGCTACGGAAATGGGAAAATATGTGCCAGGGAGTAAAAAGAAATATATTAAAATTGTTTAAAATGGAATCAGATAAATAAAATTTAGGGGCAATAGTTGCTAGGAAGGAAAAAAGGAAGAAATGCAGGAGGTAATAAAGAAAGGATTTTTTTTTTTAGAATTTCTCATACTATTGCCTTTTACCTTTCTCTTTAATGGAGACTAGATAAAAAGTATCTTAAGACTTGTATCAGGAAGGTTTAAGTTTGATGATTATTCCCTTTCAAAAATTAAGCTGAGCCCTGACTGCTATGACTCAGTTAGTTGGGCATTTTCCTGCAAAGTGAAAGTAACCAGTTCGATTCCTGGTCAAGGCACATGCTTAGGTTTCAAGTTTGACCCCCTGTTGGGGCACAAGCAAGGGACAACTAACTGATGTTTCTATCTCACATGGATGTTTCTCTCCCTCTCTTTCTCCCTCGCTTCCACTTTAAATAAATAAATACATGCATAAATAAATAAACAAGCAAATATTTAAAAATTAAATCGTCATCTGCTTAAATATAAGAAAATGGCTTTTTACATTTATCTCCTCTACTTACTCAAATGCCATTAAAATTAGAGAAAATATGTAAATAAAGTGTTATACAATGAGGAAAAATACACTTAGAAGACGAGGTGAAAAATGAATAAAAGCTTTTTTTGTAACCATCAAATATCTGTATTGTGTACCATATACACAAAGGAAAGTTCAAATCTAAAAATATCTACTGAAGATATTGAATTACACAGTAAAGAAGTACAAACCCTACCAAATCCAAGCAGAAAATAGACCTTTAAAAGTTATAAAATAAAAATTAAAATAAATAAAAGGAACTAGGCTTATCTTTTACAAAACCAAATATATCAAATCCCTAGAATTCTATAGCCACTCAAGTTGCCCTTCATATATAAAGGCAATAACAATATTCCCATATGTATCTTTGTGGAAAAGAAAAAGTATAATACAAGACATACAAAAATATGATTAAGAGCTCAAAGTGGATGTCATGAGGCAGACATAAAAAGCAGTTTATAATCAACTTAAAATGACTAATTGCATAGATGTGAATCATATTTATAAAAATGTGAAAAAATATTCAAGGTTAATATGTTCAATATTGTTTTTTATTGAATTTATTTGGGTTACATTAATCAATAAAATTATATGTTTCAAATGTACAATTCTACAATAAATCATCTGCCCATTGCATTAGTGGTCACCATCCAAATTCCAGTCTATTTCCATCACCATTTATTCCCTGTTTACTCTCTCCCATCTCCTCCTATCCCCTCTTCTGTCTGGTAATCATCATACTGTTTGTGTCCATGATTTTTTTTTCTTAATTCCTTCACCCAATTCACCCAGCACCTCAATTCCCAACTCCTCTCAAAGTCAAGTCTGTTCTCTAGCTAAGAATCTGTTTCTGTTTTGTTTATTTTGTCCATTAAAATTGCATATAAGTGAAATCACCACATATAAGTGAAATTATATGGTAATTATATGGTCATTCTATAAATGAAATTATATGGTAATTATATGGTCATTCTATAAATGGCTTATTTCACTTAATATGTAACCTCTAGGTCCATCCGAGTTGTTGTGAAAGGTAAGATTTCCTTCTTTTTTATGGCTGAATAGTACTCCATTGTGTAAATGCCCCACGGCTTTTTTTTATCCATTAATATACTGATAGACACTTGGGCTGCTTGAAAATCTTGGATATTGTAAATAGTGCTGCAATGAATGTAGGGATGCATATATTCTTTCTAATGAGTACTTCCAGCCCTGGCTGGTGTGGCTCAGTGTGTTGAGCACTGGCCTGTGAACCAAAGGATCTCTCGTTTGATTCCCAGTCTGGGCACATGCCTAGGCTGTAGACCAAGTCTCAGGTGGGGAACGTGTGGGAGACAACCACACACTGATGTTACTCTCCCTCTCTCTCTCTATCCCTTCCCCTCCATCTAAAAATAGATAAATTTTTTTTTAATTTTAAAAATAAAAAAAAATAAACTATTTCCACTTTCTTTGGATGTATTTCCAGAACTGGAATCACTGGGTCATAAGGTAGTTACTTTTTTCTTTTGAGGAAACTTCCTACAGTTTTCAACAGTGGCTGTACCAATCTGTATCCCCACCAATAGTGTACATTTTTCCTAGTACACTGTTTTTCTCCAAATCCCCTCCAACAGTTTTCATTTGTGGATTTATTAATGATATCCATTCTGATAGGTATGAAGTGATATCTCATTATGGCTTTAATTTGTATTTCTCTGATGATTGGTGACATTTAGCATCTGTTGGCCACCTGTCTGTCCTCTTGGGAGAAGTGTTTATTTAGGTACTTAGTCCATTTTTAATTGGATTTATGTTTGTTTATTTGTTTGTTTTTGGTGTTGAGTAGTTTGATTTTTTAAAAACAATTGGATATTAAACCCTTATCAGGTGTACCATTGCTGAATATGTTCTTTAATTCAGTGAACTGTCTTTTCATTTTGCTGATGGTTTTCTTTTCTGTGCAAACTGTGTTCCTTTGATGTAATTCCATTTGCTTATTTTATCTTTTGTTTCCCATGCCTAAAGAGATACGTTGGAAAAAAAATTCCTACAAGAAATACTAAATTTTATGCCTATGTTTTGGCCTATGTCACTTAGATGCCTACCCCTGGTATCTCATTGTGGTTTTAATTTGCATTTCTCTGATGGCTAGTGATGCTGAGCATCCTTTCATGTGTCTCTGGGCCCTGTATATGTCCTCCTTAGAGAAGTGTCTGTTCAGGTCCTTTCCTAATTTTTAAAATTGAATTGATTCTCTTCCAGCAGTGGAGTAGTGTGAATTCTTTATACATTTTGGAGATCAAACCCCTGTCTGATGTATCATAGTCAAATATATTTTTCCATATACTTGGCTCCCTTTTCATTTTGCTGATGTTTTCTTTAGCCATGCAGAAGCTTCTTACTTTGATGAAGTCCCACTTGTTTATTATTTCTGTTATGTCCCTTGCTCTAGGGGAAATATTGGTGAAAATATTGCTGCATTGGATATCTGAGAGTTTCCTGCCTATGTTCTCCTCTGGGACTTTTATGGTGTTGTGACTTATATTTAAGTCTTTTATCCATCTTGAGTTGATTTTTGTGTATGGTTTCAGTTGATGGTTGAATTTCAATTCTTTTCTATGCAACTGTTGAGCTCTCCCAACACCATTTTGTTGAAGAGGCTATTTTTACTCCATTTTACACTTCTGTACCCTTTGCCAAATATTCATTTGACCATTGAAGCATGGGTTCATTTCTGGGCTCTCTATTCTATTCCATTGATCTCTGTGTCTGTTCTTATGCCAGGACCAGACTATTTTGATTACAGAGGCCTTGTAATAGTTTGACATCAGGTATTGTGATTCCTCCTACTTTGCTTTTCTTCTTCAAAATTATAGTTTATGATTCCATATAAATTTTATTTATTTTTTTATTTTTAATTAATTTATTTACTTTTTAAATACATTTGTCTCTGCCTTCCCCCAACCTCTTTCCCTTGCCCCCTCCCACCTTCCCTCCCTCAGCTCTTCCCCTTTGATTTTGTCCATGAGTCCTTGCTATATGTTCCTTGACTTGCCCCTTCCCTTCCCTTTCCCTGCCCCCCCCTTCCCTCTTGTCTCTGTTGATTTCTTTTCCTTTCAGTGTTGCTGGTCATATTTTCCTTGCATCTTTGCATTGTTGGTTAGGTTCCGCTTATAGGTGAGAGCGTATGGTATTTGTCTTTCGCCCCCTGGCTTATTTCGCTTAGCATGATGCTCTCCAGTTCCATCCATGCTGTTGCAAAGTTTAGTACTTCTTTTTTTCTTTCTGCTACGTAGTATTTCATTGTGTATATGTACCATAATTTTTTGATCCAGTCATCTACTGATGGGCATTTAGGTTGCTTCCAACACTTGGCTATTATAAATTATGCTGCTATGAACATTGGGGTGCATAGGTTCTTTTGTATTGGCGTTTTGGTCTTCTCAGGGTATAGCCCCAGAAGGGGAATCGCTGGATCAAAAGGCAGTTCCATTTTCAGCTTTCTGAGGAAATTCCACACTGCTTTCCACAGTGGCTGCACCAGTCTGCATTCCCACCAACAGTGGACTAGGGTTCCCTTTTCTCCACAGCCTCGCCAGCACCTGTTGTTTGTGGATCTGTTTATGATGGCCATTCTGACCAGTGTGAGGTGGTACCTCATGGTGGTTTTGATCTGCATTTCTCTGATGGCTAGTGATGCAGAGCATCCTTTCAAATGCCTCTAGGCCCTCGGTATCTCCTCCTTAGAAAAGCATCTGCCCAGGTCCTTTGCCCATTTTTTGATTGGATCGTTTGACTTCCTGGAGTAAAGTCGAGTGAGTTCTTTGCATATCTTGGAGATCAAACCTCTATCTGATGTATCATTAGCAAATATATTTTCCCAAATGGTTGGCTCCCTTTTCATTTTGCTGATGTTTTATTTAGCCATGCAGAAGTTTCTTATTTTGATGAGGTCCCACTTGTTTATTCTTTCCTTTATGTCCCTTGCTTTAGGAGACATATCAGTGAAAAAATTGCCACATAGGATATCTGAGAGTTTCCTGCCAATGTTCTCCTCTAGGACTTTGATGGTGTTGCGACTTATATTTAAGTCTTTTATCCATCTTGAGTTTATTTTTGTGTATGGTGTCAGCTGATGATCCAATTTCAATTTTTTGCATGTAGCCATCCAGCTCTCCCAACACCATTTGTTGAAGAGGCTGTTATTGCCCCATTTTATGCTTCTGCCCCCTTTGTCGAATATTAGATGTCCATAGAGACCTGGGCTTATTTCTGGGCTTTCTATTCTGTTCCACTGGTCTATGGGTCTCTTCTTGTGCCAGTACCAGACTGTTTTGAGTATAGTTGCTTTGTAGTAGAGTTTGATGTCCGGTATTGTGATCCCTCCTACTTTGTGTTTCTTTCTCAAAATTGCTGGGGCTATTTGGGGTTGTTTATGGTTCCAGATACATTTTTGAAATGTCTGTTCTATTTCTGTGAAATACGTCATTGGTATCTTAATAGGGATTGCGTTGAATCTATAAATTGCTTTTGGTAGTATGGACATTTTAAGGATATTAATTCTTCCAATCCATGTGCACAGTATATGCTTCCATTTATTTGAGTCTTCCTTAATTTCTTTTTTCAATGTTGTATAGTTTTCTGCATACAGGTCTTTTGTTAAATTTATCCCTAGGTACTTTATCTTTTTTCGTGCTATATCGAATGGTATATTTTTCCTGATTTCTTCTTCTTCTATTGCATTGCTGGTGTACAAAAATGCCTTTGATTTCTGAATGTTGACTTTGTATCCTGCTGTTTTGCCAAATTCACTTATTAGGTTGAGGAGTTTTTTGGTAGAGTCTACAGGGTTCTCTATGTACACTATCATGTCATCTGCAAACAATGATAGTTTTACTTCCTCCTTTCCTATTTGGATGCCTTTTTTCTCTTTCTCTTGTCTGACCGCTGTGGCTAGGACTTCCAATACGATGTTGAAAAGAAGCGGTGAGAGCGGACATCCTTGTCGTGTTCCCGATCTTAGTGGGAAAGCTTTCAGTTTTTGCCCGTTCAGTATGATATTGGCTGTAGGTTTTTCATATATGGCCTTTATTACGTTGAGGAATGCCCCCTTTATTCCCATTTTGCTGAGCGTTTTGATCATAAATGGGTGCTGTACCTTCAAATGCTTTTTCTGCATCTATCGAGATGATCATGTGGTTTTTGTCTTTTCTTTGATTTATGTGGTGTATCACGTTTACTGATTTGCGTATATTGAACCATCCCTGCATCCCTGGGATGAATCCCACTTGATCGTGATGGATAATCTTTTGAATGTATTGCTGGATGCGGTTTGCCACTATTTTGTTGAGGATTTTAGCATCTACGTTCATCAGCGAAATTGGCCTGTAGTTTTCTTTCTTTGTAGGGTCTTTATCTGGTTTTGGGATCAGGGTGATGCTGGCCTCATAGAAGGAGTCTGGGAGTCTTCCCTCCTCTTGGATTTTTTGGAATAGTCTGAGAAGGACAGGGGTTAGCTCTTTCATAAATGTTTTGTAAAATTCTCCTGGGAAACCGTCTGGCCCTGGGCTTTTGTGTGCTGGGAGTTTCCTGATTACTGCTTCAATTTCCCCAACTGTTATCGGTCTGTTCAAGCTTTCTGTTTCTTCCTCCTTCAGTGTTGGAAGATTATACTTTTCTAAAAATTTGTCCATTTCATCAAGATTTTCAAATTTCTTGCAATATAATTGTTCATAATAGTTTCTGATAATCATTTGTATTTCTGTGGTATCAGTTGTTATTTCTCCTCTTTCATTTCTGATATTATTAATTTGGGTCCTCTCCCTTTTTTTCTTGATGAGTCTGCTTAAAGGCTTGTCAACTTTATGAATCTTTTCAAAGAACCAGCTTCTGGATTGGTTGATCCTCTGAATTGTCCTTTTTGTCTCTATGTCATTCAGTTCTGCTCTAATCTTGACTATTTCCTTCCTTCTACTTGCTCTGGGATTTATTTGTTGTTGTTTCTCCAGTTCTTCAAGTTGTAGTGTTAGGTCTTTTATTTGAGATGTTTCTATCTTTTTAAGGTAAGCCTGTATTGCTATGAACTTCCCTCTCAGGACCGCCTTTGCTGTGTCCCATAGGTTTTGGACAGTTGTCTGTTCATTTTCATTTGTTTCCAGAAATCTTTTGATTTATTCTCTTATCTCATTATTGACCCATTCATTGTTTAATAGTGTACTGTTCAGTCTCCATGAGTTTCCAAGTTTTTGAAGTTTCTCTTTGAGTTTGATTTCGAGTTTCAAGGCCTTGTGGTCTGAGAAAAAGTTTGGTATTATTTCAATTTTCCTGAATTTACTGAGGCTTGCATTGTGTCCTATCATGTGGTCTATCTTTGAAAAACTGCCATGAGCATTTGAAAAGAATGTGTATTTTTCTTCTTTGGGATGTAAGGTTCTATATATGTCAGTTAAGTCTCTTTGATTCAGTGTGTCATTCAGCGCCACGATATGTTTATTAATGTTTTGTTTGGAAGATCTGTCCATTTTTGACAGTGGGGTGTTGAAATCCCCTACTATCAGTGTGTTGCTATCTATATCTTTTTTGAAGTCATCCAACAATTTCCTTATAAACTTGGGGGCTCCTCTACTGGGAGCATATAAGTTTACAATGTTGATGTCTTCTTGATAGATTCTTCCTTTCAGTATGATAAAGTGCCCCTCTGGGTCTCTCTTTATGGCCTTTGCTTTGAAATCTACTTTGTCTGATACAAGTATGGCAACGCCAGCCTTTTTCTCATGTCCATTTGCTTGGAATATTATTTTCCATCCCTTTACTTTCAATCTGTTTAGGTCTTTTGCTCTGAGGTGGGTCTCTTGTAGGCAGCATATGTGTGGGTCATGTTTTGTTATCCATTCAGCTACCCTGTGTCTTTTGATTGGGGCATTTAGTCCATTCACATTGAGAGATATTACTGATAGAAACTTACTCATCTTTTCTCTTTGTACTTATGTTCCTCTCTGTCTCATTCTTTTCCTTCATCTGCTTAAACCAGTCCCCTTAGCATATCTTGGAGTGCTGGTTTGGTAGAGATGTATTCTTTTAGCTTTCTTTTTTCTGGGAAACTCTGTAATTCTCCTTCTATTTTAATGGAGAGCCTAGCTGGGAAGAGCAGCCTTGGCTGTAGGCTCTTGCTTTTCATAGCTTGGAATATTTGTTGCCATTCCCTTCTGGCTTGTAGTGTTTCTGTTGAGAAGTCAGCTCCTAGCTGTATCGGGGCCCCCTTGTATGTTACTTTCTCCTTCTCCCTTGCTGCCTTGAGGATTCTCTCTTTGTCTTTGACATTTGCCATTTTAATGATGATGTGTCTTGGAGCGGACCTCCTTGGGTCCTTCTTGAGTGGGGTCCTCTGTGCCTCCTGGATCCATGAGAGCCTTTCTCTCCTCAAATTAGGGAAATTTTCCATCATTACTTTTTCGAGGATGTTCTCTATTCCTTGCTCCTCTTCTTCTCCTTCTGGTATCCCTATTATACGGATATTATTGCATTTCAGCTTGTCCTGCATTTCCCTAAATGCTTCTTCATTCTTTTTGAGCCGTTTTTCCATTTCTTGTTCTTTCTGGGAGCTTTTTTCTACCTTGTCTTCCATCACTGATTCGATCCTCAGCTTCATCCAGCCTGCTTTGGATTCCTTCTACTGTGTTCTTCAATTCAGAAATGGTAGTCTTCATAGCCTCTTGTGTCTTCTTGATAGTTTCTATGTCCTTTTCCAGGCTGATATAGTTTGCTGTAAGATCCTGATAGTTTCTCTGCAGTTTCTCCTAGTTCTCTTTGAGCTGGCTGAGCTCATTGAGCTTCCTTAGAACCATTGTTTTAAATTCCATATCTGATAGTTCCCTTGCCTCTATTTCATTGAGCTCTCTCTGTCGGGAGTCCCCTTTTCCACTCATTTGGGGGGAACTTCTTTTTCTTCCCATTTTTGTAAGAGTCTGTTAAGTATTTTTGTCCTTTACTTTTCTTTCTGGGCTTGCCTCTGATGATGTCAGTTGTTGACCCTATAGGGCCTTGGGTTGTTTGTTTGAGCCTTTCAGGAGTCTAATGCCTGTGTCTGACTCCTGCTTGGAGCAGCTCTGTGACCCCTTCGGTCAGGGCTGGGCTATTTTTTGGGATCTCTCTGCGCTCTCAGGAGAGCTCCTTGAGCGCGTTCCCAGAGCGGCAGGGTCCCCCACCTGCCTGGGCTATCATGTGTTTGCCCCAGATCAGGGGGCTTATTCGCGACCTCCCGTGCTCATCTGGCCTCCCTGGCAGGCGAGCTTCGCGGCACTGGTCAGTTTAGGGTCTTCTATTGTGTGTTTTCCCTGCTTTTGGCTCTTTGGGTGTGTTGCTTGCCCTCGCCAAATGGGGACTACGGAAATGGGAGGAAATCAGCTCTAGGACTCTCCGGTTAATCCTGTTTCTGGTCTCTCCTCCAGGGACTCTGGGCAGCTCTACTTATTTTGTGGGCAATCACGGCGGGTAGGTCAATTTATGCCTGCCCTAGCCCCTCTGTGCAATCCCTCGCAGACTGTATGGGTGCCAGTCTGTGTGAGGCCTTGCCGGCAGGTGCAAGCGTTCGCCAGCCCGCGTGGGTCACACACACGCTCGCCAACCCTCGCCAGTCACTCGGCGCAAGTGTGCGCGCCTGCTCTGGGTGTTTTGGGGGTGTCTATGTTTGCTTTTCGGCTTTTGGCTCTTTGGGGGTGTGGCCTCTTCCCGTGCAATGGAGACTTCGGCAAGGAGAAGGAGTAGGACTCCCCGGTTCCTCCTCCCGTTCTTTCCCCAATGCCTCTGTTTCTAGTCTCCCCTCAGGGGCCTATGGGCAGTTCTGTGACCCCTTCGGCCGAGGATCCAACCCCTGTGTGGACTGCGTTTCAATCGCAGGCAGTCTGGTTCATGCGCGCCCCGCTTCTGCCTCTTTGGGGTCTCGCCTTTCCAGCCCACAATGGAGACTACCGAACGGGGAGGGAGTCGGGACTCCCCGGTTCCTCCTCCCGTTCTTTCCCCAATGCCTCCGTCTCCAGTCTCTCCTCAAGGCTCTCCCAGCCAGTCTGCACTCAGCCCCGTAGCTCACAGGCGTACAAGCTGTGTGCGGAGTGCACAAAAGGCAGGTTAATTGATTCCCTTATGCCTGAGCGACATGGTAGCAGCAGAATGGGAGGTGCGTTATCACCCGGGCTCCACCGCCCGCCGTGTCAGTTCTCTTCACAAAGTTTTCCTCACCATTCTTTTCCCAGGCACCAGCCCACCCTGCTGCCGCCTGTTATTTCAATTTTATTTTTATTTTTACCCAGCGATTAAGGAGGGTGGCTGCCACTGCAACTTTTGCTTTTGCCCTTTAAATGTCTTTTTGCATCCCCAGCCACCTGTCTCTGGCAGAGTGCGCCCCTAAGCTTTTTGGGGTTGCGTTTTGTCTGTATTTTCTCGGCTTTAGCTGCTGTAGTTTAGGGGTTCCTGTTTATGATTCAGACCCCGTTCTTCTCGGGGGGACGCTAACTGGCTGTTTCAATGTCCCTCTGGTGCCAGTGCCCGTGCGCACCCAGCCCACCCTCTTGAGCCTCCACCGCAATTCTCACCCGCTGGGATGTGTGAGAGTCGAATCCACTGTCCGCGGCACCAAGGCTCCTCTCCCACTATCGCTCCACTGCTTTCCAGGTGATTACTCCATTATTTAGTTGCAATTCCAGTTTGGTTTTGGGAGGAGGTCAGCGTGACTCCCTTTCACTCCTCCGCCATCTTTCTCTCCTCTGATTCCATATAAATTTTTTAAATCTTTGTTCTATGTTTGTGAAATAGGTCATTTGTATTTTAATAGGGATTACACTGAATCTATAAATTGCTTTGGGCAGTATGGACATTTTGATAATGTTAATTCTTCTAGTCCATGAACATGGTACATGCTTCCATTTATTTGTGTCTTCTTTAATTTCTTTCTTTAGTGTTATATAGGTTTCTGCATATAGGTCTTTTACCTTCTTGGTTAAGTTTATTCCTAGGTACTTTTTTTTTTCTTGTTGCTATAGTAAAGGAGTTTTTTGTTTTATTTCCTGATTTTTGCTTCTGATATTTCATTATGATGTATAAAAATGCCTTCAATTTCTGAATATTTACTTTGTGTCCTGCTGTTCTGCCAAAATATTAGGTCAAGTAGTTTTTTGGTGGAGTCTCTGGGGTTTTCTATGTACAGTATCATGTAATCTGCAAACAATGATAGTTTTACTTCCTCCTTTCCAATTTGATTGCGTTTATTTCTTTTTCTTGTCTGATCACTGTGGCTAGGACTTTCAATACTATGTTGAATAGAAGTGGTGAAAGCAGACATCCTTGTCATGTTCCTGATCTTAGTGAGAAAGCTTTTAATTTTTGCCCATTGAATATGAGGTTGGCTGTAGGTTTTTCATATATATCCTTTATGATGTCAAAGTATGCCCCCTTTATTCCCACTATGCTGAGTGTTTTTTATGATAAATGTGGGAGGTACATTATCGAATGCTTTTCCTGCATCTATTGATATGATATGATCATGTGGTTTTTGTTTTTCCTTTTGTTTATATAATGTATTACATTTATTGATTTGCGAATATTGAACCATCTTTGCATCCCTGGGATGAATCCTAGATGATCATGGTGGATGATGTTATTAAAGTGTTCCTGGATATTTTTTGCCAATATTTTGTTGAGGATTTTAGCATCTATGTGCATCAGTGACATGGGCCTGTAGTTTTCTTTTTTGGTTGTGTCTTTACCTCATTTTGGGATTAAGATGATACTGGCCTCATAAAAAGAGTTTGGGAGTCTTCCCTGTTGGATTTTTTGGAATAGTCTGAGAAGGACAGGGGTTAGCTCTTCCTGAAATGTTTTGTAAAATTCTCCTGTGAATCTGTCCAGTCCAGGGTTTTTGTGTGCCGGGAGTTTTTTGGTTTCTGCTTCAATTTCCCCAGCTCTTATCAGTCTGTTCAGGCTTTCTGCTTCTTCTTCATTCAGTGTTAGAGGTTTATATTTTTCTAGAAATTTGTCCATTTCTTTGAGGGTTTCAAATTTCTTGGCATATAATTGTTCATAGTAACTTCTTAGAATTCTTTGTATTTCTGTGGTATCAGTTGTTATTTTTCTTCTTTCATTTCTGATAGTATTTATTTGGGTCCTGTCCCTTTTTTTCTTGATGAGTCTGCTTAAGGTTTGTCAATTTTGTTTATATTTTCAAAGAACCAGCTCCTGGATTGGTTGATCCTTTGAATTGTTTTTTTTTTAGTCTCTATGTTGTTGGGAAATGCCCCGCCTGGTTTCAGAAGCTGTAACCCTGCCAACAGGCTGGAGGGCCCCAAAGCTGGAAATAATCAGGAGGCCTTGGAGAAACCAGCTGCTGAGGAGACTTGGCCTGTCCCCTCCCTGGCAGGGGCCTAGCCCCTGCGTCTGATTTTCTATGGAGGGTCAATTAGCCAATGACAGGTAATTGACCTCGCACTGAGGTTTATGACCTAAGACAGGTGGTAAATTTGAGAAGCAGATAAGAAATTGGGGGACACTGAGAAGGGGCAAAAAGGCCCCCTGCACCTCTTGGCTTGGCTTGGAGACAGCCAGAGTGTTTATTGCAGCCAAGAAGCAGTCTCCTTAACGCTTGGTGGCTCTTTCCCCTTGCCTGGCTCAGGCTTGAAACAGCGCAGGATAAAACAGCCCTAAATCAGATCTGGCGGGTCCTGGGGTAATCAGGCCTCAATATAAATTCTTTAGAGTGTGCTCTGTTACTCCCTTAGATCTCTGGTCAGCTCATGCTGTGAAGGACCTTTATTTATACCCCTTACCTTGTTAAGGCATTTGCTTTATTTACACCTTTTATCCTATATCTTTAAGGCACCTTTAAGTCTACTTCCCCCTTATCTATAGTTTCTATTGTTGATTCTAGTCTCTTCTCTGACCCATGTAAATCAGTGTACTCCCATCACTTGTCTTGATAAAAGCAACATATATTCACTGTGAAACTTACCACACTGATGTAATGAAATAACATATGCATTCCTGTTACATACCCCACTGATAAGATTTTCAATAAAAGCCTTGGAACAAAGGACAACGGGGCCTTCCCCACTAAAGGGATGTGTCATGGCCTTATCCAGTGAGAGGGAAATGCCCCCCGTCTGCTCTCCCAGCAAAAAAAGAAGTGTTTGCAACGTTTTTTGTTTGACCCCCTCATCCGTGATAACCCCCGCGATGGGTTCTGGAGGTTTCAGAGCCCTGCTCCCACCTCAGCTGGCCCCAGCCAGTTTCTGTCAGGTTTCAGGGAGCACTGCGCTCTCTGCATTTTCATTTGTTTCCAGAAACTTGTTGATTTCTTCTTTGATCTCATTATTGACCCATTCACTGTTTGATAGTGTGCTGTTGAGTGTCCATGAATTTGAATGTTTTTGAGTTTTTTTCCTGAGGTTGGTTTCTAGTGTCAAGCCCCTGTGGTCCAAGAAAAGGTTCCTAATGGTTTCGATTTTCCTGAATTTGTTGAGGCTTGTTTTGTTTTTTATCATGTGGTCTATCTTTGAAAATGTTCTGTGTGCATTTGAAAATAAGTGTATTTTGCTTTCTTGGGATGAAATTTTTGATATCTTTTAGGTCTATTGGATCTAATGTCTCCTTCAGTTCCACAATATCCTTGTTGATGTTTTGTTGGGAAGACCTATCCATATTTAACAGTGGGATGTTAAAATCCCCTACTATCAGTATGTTACTGTCTATATCATTCTTGAAGTCCTCCAAGATTTTCCTTATATATTGGGGTGCTCCTATGTTGGGTGCATATAGGTTTACAATGTTTTTGTCTTCCTGATCGAGTTTTTCTTTGATTACTATAAAGTATCCTTCTGGGTCTCACTTACTGGCTTTTGTTTGAAATCTATTTTGTGTGATATAAGTCTTGCTACCCCTGCTTTTTTTCCCTGTTCATTTGCTTGGAATATTTTTTTTTTCCATTCCTTTACTTTCATTCTGTGTAGGTCCTTTGTTCTGAGGTGGGTCTCTTGTAGGTAGCATATGTGTGGGTCATGTTTTCTTATCCATCCAGCTATCCTAGGTCTTTTGATTGGGACATTTAATCCACTTACACTTAAAGTTATTATTTATAGGTACTTATTCATTTTTTCCCTTTTTACCTGTGATCGTCTCTTTCTCATTCTTTTTCTTCGTCTTTTTAAAGCAGTCTTTTAGCATATCTTTTAGTTCTGGTTTGGTGGAGGTGTATTCTTTTAGCCTTCTTTTGTCTGGGAAAATTCTTATTTCACCTTCCATTTTATTGAGAGCCTTGCTGGGTATAGCAGTCTTGGCTGCAGGCCCTTGCTTTTCATTACTTGGAATATTTCTTGCCATTCCCTTCTGGCTTGTAGTGTTTCTGTTGAGAATTCAGCTGCTAGCTGTATTAGGACTCCCTTCTATGTTACTACCTGTTTCTCCCTTGCTGCTTTAGGATTCTGTTTGTCTTTGATATTTGTCATTTTAATAATCATGTGGCTTGGAGTGGGCCTCATTGGGTTTCTCTTGAATGTGACCCTCTGTGCTTCCTGGACTTCCATGACTTCTCTCCTCAGATTAGAGAAGTTTTCCATCATTACTTTTTCAAACAGGTTCCCTATTCCTTCCTCCTCCTCTTCTCCTTTTGGTATGCCTATTTCCCAGATATTATTACATTTCAGGTTGTCCCGCATTTCCCTGAACTCCTCTTAATGCTTTTTGAGTCTATTTTCATTTTGTTGCTCTTTTTGAAGCTTCTTTTACTTTGTCCTTCAGCTCACTAATTTGACTCTGCTTCATCAAACCTGCTTTTGATCCCTTCTACTGTGTTCGTCCATTTAGAAATTGTATTCTTCGTTTCCTCTTGCCTCTTATTGACAGTTTCTATACCTTTTTATGCTGATATAGTTTGCAATAAGTTCCTCATAGTTTCCCTGTAGGTTTTAGTAATTCTCTAATTCTCTTTTAGCTTACTGAGCTCACTGAGACCCCTTAGAACCATTTTTTTGAACTCAATATCTGATTGTTTACTTGCCTCTGTTTCATTTAGTTCTCTCTCTGGAGATTCCTCATTTCCCTTTATTTGGGGGGTGTTTCTTTTTCTTCCCATTCTTTGTGAGACTCTATATTTTTGCTTCTTCTTCTTAAATAGATCTGTCTTGACTTCCTGGCTTTCTGGTATGAACTTCTGTGGTAAGAGACTGCTTTTTTTCCTTTCTTTCCGGATCTGCCTGTGATGATGTCAGCTGTTTACCACCTCTGACTTTAGGCAGTCTTTAAGAGACTTTTAGGAATCTACTGTCTGTGTCTATCTCCTCCAGTTTTAATCTAGTCACTCTGCCCTCAGCTGTCAGGGCAGGGCAGAATCTCTCCTGTGTGCAGGGCTATTGTGTCCTTCATACTGCTCCTACTCAGGGCTGCAGTCTGCCTGAGCAAGATGGCTGCTGCCGTATGGGGGAGGATTAAACTTGGCATTCCCCTGGCAACCTCCTCAGTTCTCTCCCCAACGCCTCAATCTTCAGATTTTCCTCAAGCATTTCTAGATCTCTCAGCGCCCCCTTTAGCCACGGATTTGCCATGTTGTTCACAGATCATCTTAGATGATGGGAATATTTAGTGAATATTTGAAGGGCAAATAAAAATTAAAACAGGAGGCTTAAGTTTTCCTGTTAAAAATAAGGGAAGATATGCCTCCTTCCTATATCTTAATGCATTTCTTTTTGTATACTTGTAATTGTAAATATTTTATGTGCCTCTTTGAGATTTATGTGAATCATTTTTAAAGCTTCTTGCTTGTTTTATAACCCAGGAATATCTTTGTCAAGGGCCTGTGAAGGGAATGTAAATGTAAAGAGAGCCAGTGCCTCAGTCTCCCAGTTTCTGTGGTAGGCAGATGCTCAGCCTAACTTGCAGAACTCCTTCTGGTCATACAGATATGAGAAATTTGTTTTACCTTGTATAAACCTAATTACCAGGTAGATTTAGGATAAACTGTGTCTGGAAAATGGTACTGTCAATTTTTGTTACAGGAGGGCCAGTTTTTGTTTATTGTCAAAGTGTGTACATAATGGGTCATGTATGCTTGGCTATATAAAAGAGTGAGATTTCTTTCTGTCTCTTCAATTTCTTAGCAGATTTCTGTGATGACTATTCATTCTGGTCATTAAACATTAAAAGTTTTTTTTTTTTCAATTCTGTATTTGTGAAGAAGTTCCCTGGGTTGGAAACATATTGCTTTTAATTATATTTTCCTAGAAATATTCAAATGTTTCCCAAGAACTACTAATATGATTCACTGGAGAAACTTAAAAACAAATTCCTTCACATATCTATTAAGCTAGAATTTCTCAGAGTTTAAGAATTTGTATTTAAAAATAAATGTTTCTTGGTGCTTCTCATTGGTGGGCATTAGAATCCTGGACTAATTTAATTACTTGTATTGACTTATATAAACATCTACTAAGTTCAGACATGTTAGACATTTGGTGTTCAACAAAAAAGATAAATTCCTCAAGAGCAGGGGCTCTCTTGTATTTGAATTTTGACTTTTATATATAATCAGTCCATAATGGTGTTTGACAAATAATGGTGATTCAATAAACCCTGCATTGTTGGCATTTTGACAATGCTGTGGAAGAAAAGGGGCCACATGCAAAACCTGAGAAGCTCAGGCATGTGTGGCTTCCTTACAAACTCCTGGACTGCAGCAGGAGATAGTTAAGAATTAGGAAACTCCAGAGGCACCCCAGGACTAGGACAAATTACTTCTATACAGAACAGATAACCTATTCTAGGGCCAGTTGTCGTCATGCTTTCTGGAAAAGTACAGAATCATGATGAATTATGACTGCACCTGTGCAGGAGATGCTTCTGTGGCAGCTGCATGAACCCTGCTTCATTATAATCGCATTATGATAAATTAGCATTGTGGTTCCCCACCCCTAGCGGACAATCAAGGAAAATCATGGGAGATCACATGTGTAATAGCTTAAAAGTAATATACCTATTTGCACATGCTCAATAAAAACCTGCCAAAACTAACCAGGAGATATCCACCCTATAAATAAAGAATCCCTTCAGGCACTGAGAGCTAATCTCTGCTCAGAATTGGTCTGCTCCCTTTTTCTGTAGAGTGTACTATCACTTAATAAGTCTGCTCTCTCTGCCATAAACTCTGTGTGTCTGACTCAATTTATTGTTCACAGTTACCAAGAACCTGCTTGCCTGTGCCCACCTGTGACAAGATTGTTTGAAATTAAAACTTTCTAACTAAAAACAGTTCATGGTGGAGAGTCATGTCCTAGGCCAGTATTTTCTCAAAAAAAGAAAGTCACTCTCACCATTACTAAGGATTTCTGTTGTCCCTTTGCACCTAGGATCACATACCTGATAAACTTGCCTTTGGAATAACAAAGTAATTTCCTCCCCTCCACTTCACTGCTCAAAGCACAACCACTGCACCAGAAGACAACGAATACTCTCATGAACTACTTTTAGTTCATTAGAAAGTTTTCATTCTAAACCATCCTATGGTGATTACTTTTGATCATGAGTTTGTAAGACCTCCATGCAGGCTTCCCCTGAGCTTATCAGGTTTAGTTTGTGGTCCCTTTTTGCTCAGATATCTTAGATTCCTGATACTCACTTAAAATACCATGCTCTGTTTTTAGCCTACTACTTAACATACTATATTATAAATTTAGTAAGTTTTCAAAACAGAATCTACCTTGAATTTAGTTTTTTCTTTTTTTATTTAATTACAATAAAAAAGCAAGACAAAACATTTGATACATTTTTCTTAATTTTCTAATAACTGTACAAAGTGATGGTGCTGTAAAATATTTTGTTATATGGCATCCTTTATAAAATGTAATTTAATATAATTTATTTAATAATGTAATTATGAGTTTAATAGACACTCATATGAGTAGGGGAGCAGAATTTTGCCACCCAAAACCTGTCTCTTTGGCATGAGGATTACTTTATGTTGATTTTTTTTAAATTTCAAAAACAGCCTTTTACCTTCTCCTTAACTGTCTGCAAGTATTTAGATAAAGGGCGTATTCAAAAAAAAAATGCTGTCACCAGAGATTACTACAAAGAATATGGGCTAAGTGTGGTGGGGGAGACTTAGTAGGGCTTGGAGACCAAATTCCTCTCTGTCCCACTATCTGCACAGTCCAACAAAATTTTGTTACCAAACATCTATTTTCTATCTTCATGTGAATTGCCTTCCTTCCCTTTGAGATTCCAGGCTCCTACCAATTTCCCTTTATTCAGAATGGCATATAAGCTCTAATTGTCTGATCGTCTGTGGAAAACCTACATTTTTATGGAGCCCCTGTACATACAAAATTAAATTTTATTTTTCTACTGTTAAGTTGTCTCATGTCAATTTAATTCTTAGGCCAGCCAGCAACAACACACTCATCAATAGGACAAAAGCCCCCTTTTTTCAGGTCCTCTTTACCAGAGCCAGCTGGACCCCATAAAGCATGATTGACCCTAATTGTTTTAAGAGACTTTATCCTCAGGACTAGAAAATTACTGGAAGTGCCCTGAAGGTGCAGAAGCTCTGGGAATTTAATGAAACAGGACATACCAAACCACAACCACCAGACCTTGAACCCAAAGATAATACTGAAATAAGTTGCAGCCTAACTGAAACATCCTGGTCTTCAACCACCCCATTGCCCAATAAAAGTCCAAAGCCCTAACCCCTCAGGGGTGGTGCATTTTCCCACACCTAGACCTTTCCCTCCCTTGGGAAAGTAAAAATAAAAATGTTTACTCTCTGCACTTTTTTTCTTGGTGAATTCTATCATAGCCTGTGTCACCGACCACCTTAACACTTATTTTATGGATGGTTATATTTATTTTGGATAGTAACTTGTACTGGAAGTATACATTAGAAAAAAGTAATTTATTTAAATATTTAAACTCATTAAAAAATCTGAACTTCTAAATAACTGTTAGGAATAAGTTAGAAAATATAGGAGAAGAAGGAGAAGTGAAAGGGGGTCCACAGTACTTAGAGAAAAAGCTCATAAGTAACTTTGATTAACTACCTCTAGCCACATTTTTTTTATAATGGATGACAAAAAGTGGTCTAGGGCAAGATAAGGACCTCAATTAACAGATATTCACACATAATTACCTACTTTTAGGAGGTCCTATGCTCCCATGAAAGAGTATGCACCCCATTTCTCCACCAAATTGATAGGTAATTCCCTCACTCTACCCTGCAATCTATATATATTTTCAGGACAAAGGGACCAAATGCCTATGATTCTCTCACCCACATCAGCTAGGTCCATTCTCTTTCCTGAGAATATAATACTTTACTCTTAAACTCTGCCTGAATAATAGTCCGTTTGCTGATATTTAATTCTTTGTTTCACTGGCAAGAACAAATCATCCCACAACATTGCTGGTGTACCCTTTGTCTCCAGCTATTTGGAATGCAGTGAGTATAGTCTTACCAGCAATGTTTTCTTGCCTTTCTCACATTTGGGATAAAAGAGATGCAGGAGATGTATTCTTAGATGCTAGGCCTGCGTTTGGAGGCAGAAACAAGGATAAAATCTAAAAAGAGTGCTCGCGTTCTCTGGCTCTGAAGATTGAAGAGGTATTTCCTCCCTTCAATCTGTGTTTTCAGGTATTGCTACATGAGTGGAGGCCTCACAGAGATGCCTGGGATCAACTCCTAAAATGAGCAGGGGCCACGTAGGGAACTTCCATCATTAATGTAAATCTGACTCATCTGGAGACTTGTAAAATAAGGGGTGGTCATCTAGCACTCTCATCCCCGCCTGGCTGTCTAAGCCAGGGAGAAACTGAGACACGTAAGAGAGTTTGGGGCTGACCAAAGGGGTAACAGCCTTTGGGAGCCTGCCCACAAGCAGTACACTTGGACCCAATAAATACATTACTTAGTCTTTTCTGCCTCTAAGTATGCCGAAGGGAGAAATAAGTTTAAATCATTGGCCTATTATAAGCCTGCTGTATCTCTCTGTGCCCCAGCCTCTAACAATTCAATCTGCATCTGAATATCCTTTTTAGGAGCTGTGAGGAGGGGCCATGTTGTATCTTCCTCCCTCCTTCTTGAAAAATAGTCACACCCCTTGTCCTAGAGCATGCACATGCCCCTTTCTGGGCATGAACATTTTACTTCCTCCAAAATTCTGAGGGTCCCAATAACACTTGCATCCAGGGGAGCAGTAGGCAGCACCAGCTTGATTGGGCTTATCTCCTGACCCTCTCTCTAGGCCCCCGCTTTTTTTCTCTGACTTCCAGGTGAGTAATAACAGCTTTGCCTAGGCTCTCTCCTGTTACTTTCTCCACCTGAAGTCTTTCCTTTGTTTTATTGTCCTCAAAAGCAATTACACTGCCACCCTTGTGGCATATCTCCAACGTAAGTTTAGTTCTTGAGAAGAGAAGACAAGATTTTAACCCTCAGAAGAGATCCTTGGCCTTTTCTGATCTCTTTCTTTTAACTATGTCTTTTCATTCAAATTTACTATATTTACATCTGTCTAGGACCCCACAGGGTTCTCAAATGTACACAAGCCCACTTACCTGGGAATCAGCACCAGAAGGGTGTGATTTGTTTGTGGGAAGTGGGAGAATCCGTTGAAAGTGGGGTGAGAGCCAAGCAAGTGGCATTGTTCCCTCTGTGACCCATCCCCAAATACAGCATCACACCACAGCCAAGTGAGTTGCTCCATCCTGGTGAATACCTAAGGCTCCACCCCTTACAACATAACAGGTGCACCAAGACAAACAAATATGACCCAAATGAAAGAACAGATCAAAACTACAGAAAAAAGAACTAAGCAACAAGGAGATAGCCAACCTATCAGATACAGAGTTCAAAACACTGGTAATCAGGATGCTCACAGAAATGATTGAGGACAGCTGCCAAATAAAGGAAGAAGTTAAGTCTATACAAAGAGAAATAAAGCAAAATATACAGGGAACCAACAGTGAAGGGAAGGAAACCAGGAGTCATATCAACGATTTGGAAGAAAATGAAGAAATAAACATTCAACTGGGACATAATGAAGAAAAAAGAATTAAAAAAAAATGAGGAGAGGCTGAGGAACCTCTGAGACAGTTGTTCCAACATCTGAATCCCAGGGATGCCAGAAGGAGAAGAGGAAGAGCAAGAAACTGAAAACTTATTTAAAAAAAATAATGAAAGAAAACCTCCCCGATCTGGTGATGGAAATAGATATACAAGCCCAGGAAGCTCAGAGAATCCCAAAGAAGTTGGCCTGAAAGAGGAACACACCAAGACCCATCATAATTAAATTAACCAAGACCTATGATAAGGAATCTTAAAAGAAGCAAGAGGAAAGGAGAGGAGAGGTATGGGTACACCTACAAAGGAGTTCCCATAAGGCTATCAGGTGATTTCTCAAAAGAAGCCTTGCAGGAAAATGGGGCTGGAAAGAAGTATTCAAAGTCATGAAAAGCAAGCACCTACATCCAAGATTATTCTATCTAGCAAAGCTAAAATTTAGAATGGAAGGGCAGGTAAAGTGCTTCCCAAATAAGGTAAAGTTAAAGGAATTTATCATCACCAAGCCTTTATTATATAAAATGTTAAAGGGACTTATCTAAGAAAAAGAAGATCAAAACTACAAACACTAAAATGACAACAAATCCACAATTATCAACAACTGAACCTTAAAACAAAAACAAACTTAGCAAACAACTAGAACAGGAAGAGAATCGCAGAAAGGGAGGTCACATGGAGGGTTACCAGCAGGGAGGGGAAGGAGGGAAATGGGGGAAAAGGTACCAGGAATAAGAAGAATAATTGGTAGGCACTAATTAAACAGGGTGAGGTTAAGAACAGTATATGAAAGTGAGAAGCCAAAGAACTTATATGTACAACCCATGGGCATGAACTAAGGGGAGGGGGATTCTGGAGAGAAAAGGGGTGCAGGGCAGAGAGGAATAAAGGGGAGAAAAAATGGGACAACTGTAATAGCATAATCAATAAAATATACTTTTAAAAAAGTTATTTATCAGTTTTCTTGTAAGTACTGTGGACCCCCTTCCACCTCTCCTTCTTCTCCTACATTTTATAAATTCGACCTAACATAGCTATTTCATTATTCAAGTTTTTTTTCCAGGTTTTTTTTCATTCACCGTAATACAAGCTTTTGTGGGAAGAAAAGTGGCCACATGTGAAAACTGATAAGCTCAGGAAAGGCCTTTGTGGCAGCCTTACAAACTCAGAGACCTAAAGTAACCACACAGTATGGTCTGAAACATAAAACTTTCTAACTAAAAGTAGTTCATGATGGGGAGTCATGTCCTGGGCCAATATTTTTCCCTGATAAAGGCCAACCTTTACCTTAACCAAGACTTTCTGTTGTCTTTTTGCTTCAACGATAACATACCTTTAGAATGTCAAGTTTCCTTCCTCTAGACCATTCAAAGCACAGGCACCACAAATCCCCTTATTGTTATGTTACCATGTTATTTGTTGACTGTTAACTATTCTGTATCCACATGTGTAAAAGCTGTGTGTATCATTTTACTTTTTATCCAATATCAGAGGTCTCCCCACCTTGCTTCCTCCTGCTTCCCTAATTTAGTCAACAATGGATTTCATTGATTATGCTTTTTTGAATTTTTTTTCTAATTTTTTTTAGAAAATTTTAAACTTTAGAAGAATTCTAAAAGTTATAATTTGAAAATTATAATGTATAAAATAAGGTTCAAAACTTCCATGTCCTGGAACATTTTCTCAACTCATTGAGGTTTTGCTTCCTGGCAATTTTTATCAGTTCACTCAAATAAACTCACAAAAATTATCTACATATTTGAATATTTTTTATGTTGACATTTACTTGGTGTCATGTAGCAAAATTCAAACAAAGCTCATGCAGGACCACCTTGCAGACCTGGACTCATGCTAAGTATAAGCCGGGAGGGGCCCATTCTGCCTTGCTGGCTCCTCGTTTTGGAAAAGGTGAACTTGAGTGAGTTTCACTTTGAAATCTGGACCTCTCTATTTTAAGGTATGAGACACTGACTTTATTTGAGCTGTCTTCTGAAATCCTCAAAGTGGAACTAAGGTTAAGTAAGTTTTGGCAGAACCAGACTAGGGTGGGACTAAAGGAAAAAAATGAGCATTTTTTTTACATTTGTTTAAAATTTATTGTTGTTCCATTACAATTGCTCTGCTTTTTCCCCCTGCTCACACCAACCCTGTCCCCCTACTCCCACAATCAATGCCCCTATTGTTTGTGCCCATGAGTCCTCTATTTGTGTTCCTTTGCTTGCCCCTTCCTTTTCTTTCCCCCATTACACCCCACCCCTCTGGTCACTGTCAGTTTGTGCTATATTTTCAAGTCTCTGGTTCTATTTTGCTCATTTGTTTGTTTTGTTGATTAGGTTCCACTTACGGTGAGATGATATGGTATTTGTTTTTCACTGCCTGGTTTATTTCACTTAGCATAATCCTCTCCATTTCCATCCATGCTGTCACAAAGGGTAGGAGTTCTTCCTTTCTTTCTGCTGTGTAGTATTCCATTGTGTAAATGTACCACAGTTTTTTGATCCACTCATTTATTGATGGGCACCTAGGCTGTTTCCAGCACTTGGCTATTGTAAATTGTGCTGCTATGAACATTGGGGTGCATAAATTCTTCTGAACTGGTGATTCATAATTCTTAGGGTATAATCCCAGCAATGGAATTGTTGGTTTGAAAGGCAGTTCTGCCTTTTGGTTTTTGAGGAAATTCCATACTGTTTTCCACAGTGTCTGCACTAGTCTCCATTCCTACCGGTAGTGTACTAGGGTTCCCTTTTCTTCACAACCTCGCAAGCACTTGTTTGTTGACTTAATGATGGCCATTCTTACCAGTGTGAAGCAGTATCTCATTGTGGTTTTAATTTGCATTTCTCTGTGGGTTAGTAATTTTGAGCATTTTTTCATGTGTCTGTGGGTCCTCTGTAGGTCCTCCTTAGAAAAATGTCTTTTCAAGTCCTTTGGCCATTTTTTAATAACTTTGGCTTTTCTATTGAAATTGCTTTCTGAGAGTCTGAAGTGCAGGCTCTACAAATCCCAAAAGAAAACTACAGTTAATGTGGGAAATTGTGCTTCCAAGGACAGAAAATCCCAGGCCTGAACCCTCATTAACACTCCTGGTAGGAGTCCTATACTTACAAGTGTGTTACAGAAATGGGGGAGATTAACTAGTACTTATATTAACTTAAAATGGCCAAAATGCAGGGGATTTTTTAGCATCTAAATTAATTTTTTGCATGAAAAATTAGAAAAATGCCAGCTGTAAAATTAAAGTGAATGAATGGTAAGCATATCTTGGTTTAGAAATTAGAAGTTTTGAAAGAAGCACAGGTAAATTATTTAAAAAATGAAGTTAATAAGAAATTTCTTAGACTGTCCCTGAAATATAGAATGCTTCATAAGCTAAATTCTATCTTTGAAATGCAAATACCTGGTCTCCAACTACCCTTATCTAGACCATTTTTGTTTTTAATGGAAATTTTTGGAAGGTAAAATCTTATCAAGAGAATTGAAAAAACTTAGCTATGTTGGATCAAATCAGATTAATTTATTTCAGCTACTCCTTTCTAAACCAGCAAATTTTGATTAAAGTTATTGGATATCTAGATATTTTGAAATGCTAAAACATTGTTTTCTAACTTAAGAACAAATCTTAAGTTTACCTGCTTTTGGCTTTTTATTGCAGAAAGGCTGTAGACTGGATTTAGATATGTTGATTTCTTGTGTTTTTGCGAAGTGTATTTCATGAAAGTGAGAGTGTTTGCCAATAGAGAAACCCATGTTTCTAAAGGTCATGAAATGTGTTCATAAATATGTTAATCTAAGGAATGCTATTACTTTTTGGTTATCATTGAAATTTGAGGTTTTTTTAAGAATTAGAAATTTTAATTAATTTGAAAAGAAGTGACACGGTTTGAATAATAAAAGGCATAAAGTATAAAAGTAAATTTTGAATGACAAAGGAGAAAGTGAGCTGTTCTAAATGTTGTTATTTCTAAAGAGGTAAGAAGGTTTGTGAAAATATGAAAATTATAAAAATTTTGTATAAGTTTGTGAAGGTTGTAGAAGTTTGTGGAAGTTTTAAGTTTGTAACCTTAAGCTAAAATCTTAGGTGACTAAAGTTGCCCTTGCCTTCTCTACAAAAATTAATAATTTAGATTGTGTATGGTGTCCATGTGTTGGTTTTGATATAATATGTGCTCATCTGTATACTATGTGTAGTGTGTTTTTTCTGCCTCCAGATGGCATTAGTAGGTTGTAATATTTTATTAGCTAAATAAATTAAATACTTATATAAATTAAGCAGGATTCTATGGTCTGGACAAAGTATTTAATATTAATATTGGTTTAAGCATGATTAATGTCTTAGAGTTATTACCATAAAATGTGTGTTTATTTTACCCAGAATAACAATAAGGTTTATATCATGATCTTTTGGTTAGTATATTTGACAAACCTTCCCAAAGTTTAAATTTTAAGAGACTTTTTTACTGAGAGATGACTTTGAGTTAATCCAATGGGCTATGGAATACCTCATGGATTTATTCTTTCTCCTTATAAAAAAATGTTTTTCAAATAATTAGGCCTATTTGAGATGCTTAAAATTACATGGAAAACTTTAAATAAATTAATAATAACAATAATAAAACAACTAAGTTCTATTTGTGTACCTCTTTGCTTTTACCTGGGAAAATTATGTTTACTTGGACAGTAATAGTCCAAGTATATATGAAGAGTCTCACCTACTTTCTTAGGTACAAAACGCTGATTTAAGTGATGTTAAATTTCCTAAAGATTTCACTATCATCCAATATGTGGATGATTTAGTTGATGCTCTAGAACATTACTAGACTCCCAAAAGGACAAGCTTTGATTCCGTTATCCCAGGTAAAATATTTTGGTTATCTGATACATAAGAATGGGCTATGAGTTACCACTGAAAGATTCAGAAGAATTATATATTTTACTCTTCCAAAGCCAAGAAGGCAACTTAGAGGATTCCTTGTTTTCACTGGATATTGTCACAACTGGAGTCCAAATCTTATTAATGGCCCAGCTTCTATGTGACTTATTAAAATGAAATTTACCTGACCACTTTCTTGTTCCTATGAATTGGTTTATAGGAAACTCCTTAATAATGCTGACAATTTGGTTTACAGATGGATCTTTGAAAGATAAACAGGAATGTCACTTAGCTGGATCTGCAATAATGTCCATGGTGAACCTAATTGTAAGTTGTTTTTTTTTTTTACCTGAATTAAATTTTCCCAACAAACCTAATTAATTTTTATAACTCTGACCTGTCAATTGACCAAAGATCAAATAACCCATATTTGTACTGATAATAACTATGCTTTTGATGTAGTTCACAACTTTAGAATATTGTTGAAGAAACAAGATTTCTTGGTTTTCTCAGGACAGCCCATAAGGAATGGAAAGTAGATCACAAAATTATTAGATGTCATATAGGAACTGAAACAACTAGAAATTATCAAAATTCCAAGGAATTCTAAAGCTGCCACAATGGAAACAAAAATATTATTTAGCTGATGTTGCAGCTAAACAGACAGCATTAAACAGCAAAATTATCCAGACCCAAGAATGATTCTTGCTTCCTATTAAATTAATAAAAACCCATTCTTTTAGAGTTCCAATGGAGAGTTACTGAGGAAAAGAGAACATAGCAACAAAAGGGGAAATATTTGTTCCAGGCAAACAAATATGGCTTATATCCAATCAGAAACCAATCTTACCTATAGGAGCCTAATTACCTATATTGTACTTTAACATGTACATGAGCTAAAACTATAGTCCTAAAAGATATCACAGAATAACAATATTAGTGCTACTGTGCCTCATAAAGTGTATAGCAGATGTTCTATTTGTCCAAATACAACCCTGGAAAGTAATTCCTTGGGTCCCAAGGACATTTCCTACTTCCTTTCAGTCCATTCGAGATGTGGTAATTGGATTTATCCAAATGCCACCACCTCAATAATACAAATATGTGTTAGTTGTAATTTTGTATGGGTTGAGTCATTCCCTTGAAGGAGAGCAACAGCCTTAATAGTAACTTATTAGAAAAAAAATTTAATTATTAATACCTAAATGAGAAATTTCCTGAGTTATTAAGTGAAGGACTCATTTTACTAGGCAAATGATGCAATCTATTTGCAATATTTGTCCTATTCTACGATATTTTCACTGTGTTTTCTACACACAGTTCTTTGAATTGGTAGAATGTGCAAATGATACAATTAACACAAGTGGTAAATTTTCAGAAGGTTTTAATATCCCTAGGCCAAAAGCTCTTCTTATAGTACCCCTCAACTTGAAATCTCCGGTAAACCTAGACTTTCTCCTTATTAAAATAGTAACCAGTCACCCTATGAATCTAATTGAAAAGACATGTGAATCAACTTTCTTAAAAGAAGATATTCTACATTATTATCAGGGGCTTGTTAACCAGCTTATAGTGACTAATAAATTAGTAACATTTCAGTGCGCTTCCAGGAGACAAAGAAATCAAAACCCACCAACTTATAACCAGGGGATTTTTGTTTATTGAAAAATACATTAATTAAAGACTCTCTCTCTCTCTCTAACACTGTTGGAAAGGACCTTATCAAGGGCTTACCCACAAATGTACATCTGCTCCTGCCTCTGATACTTGTCTCCATCAACAACAGAGATCAAAGGTTTCCTGAGGATGAGAAGCCACTGACCTCAGAGATAGGTAACTATTCCAAAACATGAACAAGGCCTGCATACATACAAATAAATGTTATTTTTATTTAATTGTCTTTACGTGTCTGTTATCATTAATAATAATAATTGTACTTGTTCTTTAGAGTTTACTCAGATCTTGTGTATATTGCCCAACTGTTAATAATTGCTGAAGGTGTATAACTCTTGTGTTATTAGGAATACTCTATAGTTTCTATGTTGAAATTTAAAAGAAATACTATTTCAAAAAAAAGAAAGAGATGTGTACATTTTTTAGAAGTTAAAAGGAAATAGTTTGTCTTGAATATGCTTACCCCCTAACCCAACAAAGACTACTAACTATACTAATTCAGGTAGAAGCTGAAATGACTGTAGAAACTTGGTATGTATAACTGCTGCTGAGGCACAGAAAAATTTACTTATAAAAGTTTTCTGTCTTCTTGGTCTCTGGAATTTTTTTTAGATTGTAATTGTAATTTAAAGCATGTGTTCTTACAGTGTTGGCTCTGAGTAAAACTTAAGGTTACAGCTTCCAATTGTGCAACTAACAGAAATGAATTAATAGCATCACATGAGTGCTTCCAATAGGAAGTAAGTAGGCCATAACAAATAGAAACCTATCTTGTAGTCAAATTATGAAAACTGTGAAGATGTATGTTGTGTCCTCAAGCCATAAATGAATGTTATACTGGATACAAAATATAGGAAAGTAAGACAGGCAACAAAACCTGGATCATGATAGTTCATAGGTTAGAAATGATCCAGAGTGTTTTTCTTAATAAAGGTGCAGAAGGCCTGTCAGCCTTCCGTTGGCCTGCATCTCACTTTGGAGAAAAAAAAATAACCTGGACTTCCATCCAAGGTTATTGTCTCGCATCATCCCCAGTGGTCCATTGTTCAGCAAAACAATAGCTAACATAGAGACTTCCTAGCAAAAGCCTTCCTAGCACCATGAAGCCTCATTATCCAACCAAAAGTTTGGTCACCAATGACATCAAAGTTTGGATTGATTTATGATTAAAAAGGTGATGTGTGGAAGAAAAGAAGTCATGTGCAAAACCCAACAAGATTAGGTAGGCCTACTTGGCAGATTTACAAACTCAGAGACCTAAAGTAACTATATAGGATGGTCTAAAATTAAAAGTTTCTAAGTAAAAGTTTGACACCTTATTGTGATGAAGTTTTCTAAACTAATATATATATGTATGCCTGCATTTATTATTAACAGTATGTGTTTATTATTCTGCCCAATTCTTTTTAAATTATATTTTATTGATTATGCTATTAGAGTTTTCCTGACATTTCCCCCTTTATCACCCTCCACCTAGAGTCCCCTACTCCTTCGGGCAATTTCCCCACCATTGTTCATGTCCATGGGTGATATGTATAAGCTCTTTGGCTACTCCATTTCCTATACTGTATTTTACATCCATGTGGCTATTATGTAACTACCTATTTATACTTCTTAATCCCCTCACCTCTTCACCCATTCTGCCCCTCCACTCTGCCATCTGACAACCTTCTGGTAACTAATTTATTTTCTCTTGTTTTTAAGAATCTCTCTCTTTGAACTTTTGTCTTTTAGTAATGATGTGTCTTGGAGTTGGCCTCTTTGCATCTATCATAATTGGGACTCTGTGCTTCCTGGACTTGTATGTCTATTTCCTTCACCAAATTCGGGAAGCTTTCTTTCACTATTTTTTCAGATAAATTTCCAATTTCTTGCTTTTTATCTTCCCCTTCTGGCACCCCTATTAAGTGAACATTGGACCTCTTAAGGTTGTGCCAGAGGTTGTTTATACTCCCCTCATTTTGTTTTATTCTTTTTTCTTGTCATTTTGAGTGTTTGTTTGTTTATTTGTTTGTTTTGCTTCCTTATATTCAAAATCATTGATTTGATTGTCAGTTTCATCCATTCTACTGTTGTGTCCCATAAATTTTTTATTTCAACTAATGTATCCTTCATTTTTGACTGAATTTTTTAATGTTGCTGAGCTCCTCACTAAGTTCCTTGAGCATCCGTATAAACATTGTTTTGAACTCTGCATCTGATTGATTGCTTACCTCCATTTTGTTTAGCTCTTTTTCTGGAGTTTTAATCTGTTCTTTCATTTGGGCTATGTTTCTTTGCCTCTTGTCCTTGTTTCTATGCATTAGGTAGAGCCCCTTTGACTCAATGTCTTGGTAGTGTGTCCTAATGTAGTAGGTGTCCCGTAGGGTCTAGTGGCACAGCCTCCACTATCACCCAGTCTGGGTACTTGAGATGTGCCTTTTGTGTGGACTGAGTGCACCCTCCTCTTTAGTTGAGCCTTGGTTGGCAGATCAATGGGAGGGATTTATCCAGGCAAGTCAGCTTCAAGGACTGGCTGCCACTACTGACCACCAACCTCCATCCTCTGTAGAGGATCATCTGCACAGGGGCAAGGTGGTGTTGCTCCAATGTGGTCTGTAGCTGTCCACTGGGTGTGTTGGCCCTGGGATTTCCCTGTTGGTACAGGCCAAGGTCAGCTCCCACCTGTGTTTTTTCTGGGGCACCCTGCCTGAGCTGTAAAGCAATCTGAGATGGCTGCTACTTGCCCTGGCCTTGGAGATTCCCAAGTGATGCCAAGCTGTGACTCTAATCTGGCTGCAGCTAGGGCTCACTGAATCTAGCTGTTGCTTGTTTGATAGGATTTAGGAGTCAAGACCAGTCATTCTTATGGAGAAGCAGCTTGGGTAGGCCCATAAGTTGGGTGGGGTAGACCTTCTGTGGATCTCTTAGGTGGGTCACCGAATGTTAGTCATGTTGATGGAGTTTTAGATATGGCCTACCGACTCTGTGGGAAGAGGGCTCAGCAAGGGAACAATGGCCTCTGCTCACCCCAATGCCATGCACTTCAGTTTCTCCCTATATATTACTGGTGCCCTTCAAGCTGTCACCCCAGCGCTTGAGCTGAGAGGGAGTGTAGGGTACACAGAGTCAGGCTCCCTCACCCAGATATCTGGGCACCTAAGATAAGCAGCATTCTCATAGCCTTGAAACCAGATCTAATAAACAGTATTCTCATAACCTTGAATGGGCTCACATGCGCAGAACCATGCTTTGTTATATAATGTTTTGGCAGCCTGCTGGCTTTGTGTGCATTTAGTATATAAGGGAGTTGGAATTTCCCACTGTGCAACACACGGCTTGCAGCAGTATGGATTGCCCAACCCGTGAATAAAAGTATGTCAGACATTCCCAGGGCTCAATGCATTTTCTTCCATCTGCCTGAATGCAGAGTGAACCTGCCTGACACGGCAAGGCTGCAAGATAAGAAGCAAGTCTGAGTGGACGAGTCCATGTGTGGGTTCCCCAAGATGAATTGCTTAGGGCTCCAGCAACCTCCTCCACTGACTTAATCCCCACTGGTTTTCACAGTCAGAAGTTGTAGAAACTTATCTTCCTGTCTCTGGGATCCTGGGAAAAAAATGATTATTTTTCTTCGGGAGAAAGCTGGAGCTGACAGTTTAGACTGTTGAGTGAATTGTAGAATACATCTGACTTGTGGTATATGCAATGACAAAAATGCTCATTTAGTATGCTCCCCAGCATGTATATATACATATATTTATATATACACATATATACATATATAAATACATATATATTCACATATATACATATATACATATATAAATATATATATATTCCTAAAATATAATCATTAAAACTATATAATCACACACACACACACACACACATATGATTATATATATAAAATAACTAAAATAAATGACCTTGAATGCCATGATTAAAGAGATCTGATGATTTGGGAAATACTAATGAATACAGGTGATGTGATACAGGCCTCAGAAAGCTTTATTTTCCTTTTATGTCTCTCTATTTTCTCCCAACAAATCTAACCCCAGTGGCTTTCCAGGTCAAGTAGAATAAAATCCAAGCTTTTCATTAAGACCTGGAAAGCTTCACATTAGCTATTCCTGATAACATCTCAGACATCATCTCTTACCTCCCTCTCGATACGCTAGTTTTGTCAGTCTTCCTTCTCTCACTTGAAAAGGCCAGTCTTGTTTGGGGGGGTTTGCACTTGCTAGTCTCTCTGCAGTGAAACATTTTTTTCCAGGACTTCACCTGGCTGCCTCTTTTTATCATTCCAGTCTCAGCTAGAATATCATCATCTCAGAAAGACCACCTCTCTAAAATGAGTATCCCACACACATTCCACACTCCTATTAGTGTCTTCTCACATATATTAACCATTGACATTATATTGCCAATTTGATTATATTCACCATGAAGAATTTAAATTTATGAGGGCAGAAACTCTCTCTCTTACTTACACTTACATCAGTTTCTAGCAAGAATGCCTTACAGGTAGTAAATAGTCATATTGTAAAAAGGTGAGTCAGGTCAGATTGCTGGGTAGTGAGTGATACACCCCAGAAATGGCACTAGAGCTAGCAATCCCCCCAAAAGGAGGGGGTTGCAGGAAGTGTCAGAGGCCCCCTGGATTAAAATCACAACTGAAATTTCATTACAGCTTTCCCACACCCTAGGGCTACTGTAAACAAAGGCAACATGGCTGCATGAACCAGCATGCATTGCTCCCACTGAGCAGATCATGATACAGTCTGCAAACAGTGGCTGTGTGAGCCGTGGGGACCAGGTGCCCTGCCTTGGAACAAGATGCTCATGCACCTGTGTGGAACTGGGAAACTTCTGCTCCATTCCACAAAAGGGTAGCCAGAAGAGGGGCAAAGACACTGGGGGGCTGACAAATGTGACATACGTTAGCCAACATGGGTTGAAAACCCATGTGCTTCATTATGCATGGGTTTCTGGGGTGAGGCTTTAAAACAGAATGCACTCAGTCAGGGTGGGCCATAGAGCATGCGTGGGACCCCTGGGAAGCTGGACCATACCCACAGCTCTTTCCTTGCCCTGTTTCCATGGCCTGGAGCAGGCCCACATGCAAAACCTTGCACCTTGCCAGCAGTGGGGTGGTGAGATAATACAACCTTGTGACTGCTTATACATGGTCTTGGAAGTTCCTTGGCTCCAGAGGTGTGAGCTGTCCTGGGCACCAGGGGTTTACACAGGGAGTGCCCTTTGTACAACTGGCTGCAGTAATCTGGCAGCATACCCCAGCCACAGGAGTAAGAAAGAAGCTGTGTGGGGCAGTGGTCACTCTGGAACCCATAAATGTGCGAGTGAGAGTGAGAGTGAGAGAGAACACTAGAGAGACAGAGATCCATTCATGTAGCCACTTTGAGCTCCAGAAAGGGACAGATAAAGAATGATGCAGAACTTCTGGACATGGGTTTGGATTTTTTTCTTTCTGGGAACAAAGGAATTTCTGTTTTGTGGAAGAGGTTGGCTTGAAGTAGAGATACTCTGAGCTACCTCTGCTAACTGTGTGCCCTGTTTATAAAAACCTTTTTCCTTCTACACCAATTCTCATGTTATGCTTATGTATGGAAGCAGGAGGCCAGACATCAGGCTTCTTTGTTATATAAATATATCTGTAGTTAATATATATCCAAATTATTATCATAATGTACATTTTAACTGCCGATTTAATCATCCATTTGCCTTGCTTCTTCTTAACAGAACTCATAGGTTTCTCTTTTTATCATTTGCTTCTCAGTTAATCTTTAAGACAAGGTAAACTAATGCCAGCTCTGGGTAATGGGGGAACTCAAGAGTTGGACAATTTTAGTTTTAGGTAATAGTTAATAAACTTAGTAGTTAATTCATGTAAAAAGCTATTGTTTCAGGACTTAAAGATATGACCCACACTGACTCCAGTCGACCACAAGTAATTCCACCTCTGTGTCCCAAGAAGACTGCAAGCAATCAAGATGGTATCTGATCCATTGTTTTCCAGGGAGAATCATCCTACTGTTCAGAACACACAGAAAAAGACAATCATCCAGGACATAAGACACAGGACTCAGATAGACAATCGCTGGTAAATGGATAAAAGGATGCTAGGGGTATTGTTAGACTACAGCTTTTATCTAATTATCCTCTTTCCTGAATTCCAAATCAATTACCTACACTTTTTCCCCTGAATTACAAAATTCTCACCTGCACTTTTTTTCCTCCTTATAAAAAAGGCAAGCTTAAAAGAAAAAAACAGGACGGTCTTTTAGGGTACATAACCTGCTGTATTCTCAGATTACTAGTCATCTGAATAAAGTGCACATAAAGATTCAATCCCTGTCTCTATTTATTGGATTTGGTGGTGAGAGGCAACACTAACACTGATTTTTCTGGTTTCACAGGCAATAGGCTCCCTTGGTCAGTGAGTGATCAATCACGTGACTGGATTTAAACCAATGAGACTTGACAAGGGATTTGTCAGAAGCTTCTAAGAAATCTCCACTTCACTTTTTGTAAGGATTTAAAGAATAACTTTACCTTTGTTCTTATTATTGTCAATAGATGTCACAGAATTTACATATGACAAGTGAGAGGAAACTAATTTAAGCAAGAGTGTTATATAAAAGTGTATCAAATATAATTCCATAATGACTATGACAGAACCACTGGGTTCTATTGCCTGCCACCAAAAGAATGTACCTCCCAATGCCAGAGTCTTATGAAAAGGAAAGGAACTATTTATTCAAAAGTTGTACAGGTTCAGAATAATGGCAGGATTCTATTTTTAAGTCCCAAAATCCCTTAAAACTAAACATCCATAAACACACACAGTCCTGCCTCCCCTTGCCAAATGGGGCCAGTCAGAGGTAACATCTCTCAGGAAAAGAGATAGAAGTCTGTAGCTTGGTAAGCAGATTCCCATTTTAACATTCTGGCTTCTCCCAGTCATCTGTGCTTAGCTAGGCATCCACTCTTAAACCAAAACAACATGGCCCCTCCTCATGGTAGACCAGTGGAGGTCCTCCTGAATCCTTTCAAACCACATGACCAAGACTGCTTGGCTGCCCTGCACTTGAATTTAAATCCTCACTCTGCTCCTTCTCCGTGGCCTTATCCCTGACTCCTCCCACAAAGGGTTACACCTACCAGTGTCCTGGTCTTTTCTGCCTTTCTTGGCTGCCATGTTAGTCCAGGCAAGCATGGCCCCAACATAGGAACCACCTTCCTGCTCTAGTGCAGGTAGAGCAAGCCCCTCTGGCTACCTCATGAGTCAAAGTCACATCCATCTCCCTGACTCAAAGAATTGCAGGCAAAGCTATTAGCTTTATTAAAACACCAATCAAGTTCTTTAGATTTGCAAAGTAACTCTCAATGGCCCTGTTCTGTTTCCCCTTCCCCTAGCCATGTTAGGAGGGATATTGGGGCTTCTCAGCCTGTACCCCATTTTGGACTACATCCAAACCTGTTACATGAGGATTGAGCAACAGAATTTAATAGGAATATAAATTTATTATAGAGTTATTTCATGCAGCTTACAGTATCCTCTGAATTCAGAGAAGCAAAGAGTGAATTACTTAGGTGGCTATCTTATATCTGCAAACAAAACCAGCCCAATCAGACCAATAAAAAAAAGATTACATAGTCACTAATTTTTATTTACATAAACACTGCTTCATATTTCATTTTGCAGACTCAATGAGTTTATTTGCAATATTTCCATTTCTCATTTTCAGTAGTAAAGTAAGTTACTAAGTAAAAGTATTTAAGAGCACTGAATAAATAGTTTTAACTACTATGGTGTACCAAAAATAAATATGAAATTCTCTGGAATTTCTAAATCATATTTTGATTCCAAAAGTCAATATTAATAGGGGAAGTTTAGGTATCAAAAGGCCTGCTATCTATAGAACTAAATATAATGTGAATGTCAGTAAAATAAATTCAAACTGAAACAAGGATGTATTTTGAAATATAAAAATGAACTCAACCTTACATGGGAACTAAGCACTTAATTTTGAAATACTGGTAAACATATATAATGGATAATATTAAAAAAAAAACTCTATGCAAACTGTAAAAGTACTTTTTATTTATATAATGACTCTTTCCCTTAAACAGTTCTGTGCTTATTTGTCCGTGTTAAAGTGTGATACATAGAATGTTTACTAATAATGTTAAATAGCTATAAATAATGTTGATAGTAACTAATGTGTGTTGATATTTCTAAATGCCAGCTATTGTTCTAGTGTTGTATGTTCATTAACTCACATAAACTCAATGTAACCTTTTTATCAACTTTAGGAGAAGAATTATGTAGCAAGGAAAAATGACTTGGGAATTATAGCCCCCAAATTCTACATGCACAATCAAACTATGTGAAAATCAAGGCAGATTTGTAAGGAAAAAGATTAACAAAGAAGATTTTCAGTCAATAAAGAAAACTGTAACTGTGTCTTTGGGTATAATTATCACTATCTACCAGTCCAACTTCAGCAGATATTGAATAAATAATTAGCTCTCCCCTGAAGCAGAGGTTCCTCAGTGAGAATACTCAATGAACTTGCATGGTTTATAAATATACACTTAATACATTGAAAATTGATATTTATTCCTAAGGGAAAAAAAAGCCACATATGTCAATTTAGCATGGTGGAAATGTTGGAAGTTCTTAATTAAAATAACTCCGATGTTCTTGAAAATATTCTTCAGAATTTCTTAGCCCAAGTTGCAAAGGGGTCTTGACACCTACCAACTTATTCAACTTTTATTACATAAGAAATTCCAGAGATTTCAAGATGGCTGAAGAGTGGAAGTCACATTGACCTCCTCTTGGAATAATCTGGAATTAAAACTAAATTGTGGAGAAATCGCCAGGAAAACAACTGAACAATAGCAAGAGAGGAGCCTTAAAACCTTGGGAGAGAGAAGAATTGGCTTTAGCACAACCTAACTGGTTAGGAGTGCAGTAGAGGCTTGAGAAGATGAGCTATGTGTCCATAGGTGGCAATGCCAGAAGGATATTGAAACAGCCAAGTACATCCCCCTGAGAAGAGCAGGGTTTAAACCGTAAGTAGAGATCTCCAGCCTACAGCACCAGAACTGAAAAAGCATACGGACAACAACAGACAGCTGCGAAAAGAGGAAGGGTGCTCTCTGCCAGAGACAGGCAGCTGGAGACTCAAACAGCTGTTTAAAGGGCCAATGTAAAAATATGTAGTGGCAGCCACTCACCCGGAGCTCAGGCAAAAGCAGGGACAGAGTGGGTTGTAGTCACCGGAAGAAAGACTGGGGAAGGAGGATTTTGGGAAAGAACTGAGGAAGTGGCCAGCGGGGTCCAAGTGCTGACTCATCCTCCAGTTCCATAGATGCCATCTTGCTCAGGCAGACCACAGCCCTGTGCAACAGCAGCAAGAAAGAACACAATAGCCCCTCACCGAGAAGGCTCTGGACTGGCCATGCATTGCACAGGTCTAGGTGCTGAGTACAGAGCAACAGTCACAGATAGTAGATCCCTGGATAAAGGGGATGCAAAGTGGTCTAGACTTGCTTGAGGAGAGTCTGGAGACAGATGCATTGAGGAAAGACTGAGAGAGAAGCTGGGGATGTTCCAGAGCTGACTCTTCCTGACCCGGTAGCAGCTATCTTGCTCAGGCAGATCACTACCTTGAGCAGCAATAGTATGAAAGGATAGAATACCCCACCTCCCCAGAGGCTCAGCCCAGGCCCAGGTGGTAGGCAAGCAGGATTGCTGAGTACAGAGCATCATTCACAGATATTAGATCCAAGACCAAAAGGATGCACAGTGGTTTAGGAATGGAGGAAGAAAGTCTGGAGATAGAGGCATTGAAGAGAGAACTGAGGGAGTAGACGAGGGGATCCCAGTGCTGAACCCTCCCCCATTCAGCATCAGCCATTTTGTTCAGGAAGACTACTCCCCTGAGTGGCAGCAGAATGAACAAACACAATCCCTTGCCCACAGGAGGGACTATGCCCTGCCCTCCCTGTGGTGCCTAAGACTGACTGCTGAGGGCAGAGGGACTAGATTAAAAACTGGAGGAGACAGACACAGACAAAAGAGTCCTGGAAATCTCTTAAAGACTACGTAAGGTCAGATGGGGTCAAAATCTGACGTCATCAGAGGCAGATCTGGAAAGAAAGAAAAAAAAGTGGTCTCCTACCATAGAATTTCTACCATAGAAATTCACACCACAAAGTCAGGAAGTCAAGACAGATCAATTTAAGAAGCAGAAGCAAAATTAAAAAAAAGAAGTTTCACAAAAAATGGGAAAGAAAAGAAACACAAATCAATCAAAGGGAAAGGAGGAATCCCCCCCAAAAAGAACTAAATGTAATAGAGGCAAGTAAATTTTCAGATATTGAGTTCAAAACAATGGTTCTAAAGAAGCTCAGTGAGCTCAGTGAGCTCAAAGAGAATTACTAAAACCCACAGGGAAACTATGATGAACTTATTGCAAACTCTATCAGCAGAAAAAAAAAAGGCATGGAAACTATCAAAAAGAGGCAAGAGGAAACGAAGAATATAGCTTCTTAAATGAAGAACACAGTAGAAGGAATCAAAAACAGGCTTGATGAAGCAGAGGATCAAATCAGCTATTCAGAGGACAAGGTGGAAAAAAGCTCCTAAAAAGAGCAAGAAAATGAAAAAAGACTCAAAAAGAATTAAGAGGTGTTGAGAGAAACACAGGACAACCTGAAATGTAATAATATCCATATAATAGGTATACCAGAAGGAGAAGAACAAGGGACAGAAAACCTGTTTGAAAATGTAATGATGGAAAACTTCCCTAACTGGAGAGAAAATGTCATGCAAGTCCAGGGTGCACAGAAAGTCCCATTCAAGAGGAACCTAATGAGGCCCACTCCAAGACACACCATCATTAAAATGGCATATATCAAAGGCAAAGAATCCTAAAGGCAGCAAGGGAGAAACAGATAGTAACACAAGGGAGCCCTGATATGGAAAGGAGCTGACTTCTCACAGAAACACTCCAAGCCAGAAGGGAATGCAAGAAGTATTCCAAGTAATTAAAAGCAAGGACCTGCAGCAAAGACTACTCTGGCCAGCAAGGCTCTCAATTAAAACAGAAGACAAAGTAAGGGGTTTCCCAGTAAAAAGAAAGCTAAAAAAAGACATCTCCACCAAACCAGAACTACAAGATATGCTAAAAAGACTGCTTTAAGAAGATGAAGAAAAAGAGTGAGAAAGAGAGGATCATAGGTACAAAGAGAATAAATGAATAAGTACCTATAAATAATAACTTTAAACATAAATGGATTAAGTGCTCCAATCAAAATATATAGCATAGCTAAATGGATTAGAAAACATGATCCACACATTTGTTGCCTACAAGAGACCCACCACAGAAAAAAGGACCTACGCGGACTGAAAGTAAAGGGGTGGAAAAAAATATTACAAGCTAATGACAAGGAAAAAGAAGCAGGGGTAGCAATACTTATATCAAACAAAATAGATTTCAAAACAAAGGCCAAAATAAGAGACCCAGACAGACATTTCAATGGAATACTATGCAGCAGAAAGAAAAAAAGAACTACTACTCTTCACAACAGCATGGATGAAACTAGAGAGTATTATGCTAAGCAAAATAAGCCAGGGGAGAAAGACAAATACCATATGATTTCACCTATAAGTGGAACCTAACCAACAAAACAAATAAGCAAGGAAAATATGACTAGCAATATTGAAAATTTAAAGAAAACAACAGAGTCAGGAGGAAAGGAGTGAGGAGTGGGCGGGGAAAGGGAAGGGAAGGATCAAGTCAAGGAACATGTATAAAGGACCCATGGACAAAGACAAAGTGGGAAAGGATTGAGGGAGGGAGATGGGGGAGGCACCAGGAGAATGTGGTGGTGGGGAGGTGGAGACAAATGTATTTGAACAAACAATGAAAATTTAAGAAATGTAAAGCAGGTTGATAGCTGGTGGGGGTGGTGACTGGAGAGCATGGAAGGATCAAGAAAGAGAGAAAAAAAAGAGGAAAAGAAAACACTCCAGAAAGAGTATTCCAGGAAAGGTAATAAATCACTTTAGAATACCATGAAAGCTCTGTGTAGACCTATTTTATTAGGCCAGTCTTATTTAGAATAAAAAAAAATACTCAAAGGAAAAATTCATCAAGAAGACATAAATATTATAAATGTATATGCACTCAACATTTCCAAAATATATATGGAAAAATCTTGGAGGGCTTCAAGAAAGACATAGATAGCAAAACACTGATAGTAGGGGATTTTAACACCCCACTGTCAAAAATGGATACATCTTCAAAAAAAAATCAAAAAAGATATTGTGGAACTGAACAACACATTAGATCAAATGGACTTAACTGAAATATACAGAAAGTTTTAATCCCAAAAAAGTAAATACACATTCTTTTCAAATGCACACAGAACATTTTCAAATTTAGACCACATAATAGGAAACAAAACAAACCTCAACAAATTCAGGAAATTTGAAATCATAACAAGCTTTTTCTTGGACCACAAGGGTTTGAAACTAGTAACAACCTCAAGGAAAAAAACTCAAAAACATTCAAACTCATGGAGACTCAATAGCACACTATCAAACTATGAATGGGTCAATACTGAGATCAAAGAAGAAATCAGAAAACTTCTGGAAACAAATGAAAATGAACACACAACTATCGAAAACCTATAGGACACAGCAAAAGTAGTCCTGAGAGGGAATGTCATAGAAATACAGGCCTACCTCAAAAAGATAGATATTTCAAATAAGTGACTTAACCCTCCAGCTTCAGGAACTGGAGAAACAACAAACAAATCCCAGAGCAAGTAGAAGAAAGGAAATAATCAAGATCAGACCAGAACTGAATGACATAGAGATTAAAAGAACAATTCAATGGATCAACCAATCCAGGAGCTGGGTCTTTGAAAAGATAAACAACACTGACAATCCTTTAAGCAGATTCATGAAGAAAAAAAGGGAGAGGACCCAAATGAATAATATCAGAAATGAAAGAGAGAAATAACAACTGATACCACAGAAATACAAAAGATTGTAAGAAATTATTATAAAAAATTACATGCCAAGAAATTTGGAAACCTTGATGAAATAGACAAATTTCTAGAAAAATATAACCATCCCACACTGAATGAAAAAGAAGCAGAAAGCCAGAACAGACCGATAACAGCTGGGGAAATTGAAGCAGTAATCAAAAAATTCCCAGCACACAAAAGCCCTGGACCAGTTGGTTTGACAGAAGAATTTTACAAAACATTTAATGAAGAGCTAACGCCTATTTTTCTCAGACTATTCCAAAAAATCCAAGAAAAGGGAAGACTCCCAAACTCTTTTAATGAGGCCAGCATCATCCTAATCCCAAAACCCGATAAAGACACAACGAAGAAAGAATACTACAGGCCATATCACCAATGAACATAGACAGTAAAATCCTCCAAAAAATATTGGCAAACTGCATTCAGCAATACATTAAAAAGGTCATCCATCATGATCAATTGGGATTCATCCCAGAAATTCAATGATGGTTCAATATTCTCAAATCAATAAACGTCATACTTCACATAAATAAAAGGAAGGACAAAAACCACATGATTATATCAACAGATGCAGAAAAAGCATTTAATAAGGTACATCACCCATTTATGATTTAAAAAGCTCAGAAATGTGGAAATAAAAGGGGCATACCTCAACATCATAAAATCCATATATGAAAAACTTATAGTCAACCTCATACTCAATGGAGGAAAATTTAAATCTTTCTCAGTAAGATCAGAAACATGACAGGGATGTTCACTTTCACAACTTCTATTCAACATAGCATTGGCAGTCATAGCCACAGTGATCAGACAAGAAAAAGAAATAAAAGGCATTCAAATTGGAGAGGAGAAAGTAAAACTATCATTGTTCGCAGATGACATAATAGCGTACATAGAAAACACCATAGACTCTACCAAAAAACTACTCGAACTAATAACTGAATTTGTAAAAAAATCAGTATACAGAGTCAAGTTTCAGAAATCGAAGGCTTTTTGTACACCATAATAAAATATCAGAATCAGAAAACAGGAAAAAAAAATGCCTTTGCTATAGCAACAAGAAAAATAAAGTACCTAACAATAAACTTAACCAAGGAGGTAAAAGACCTGTATGCAGAAAACTATACAACATTGAAGAAAGAAATTAAGGAAGACACAAATAAATGGAAGCATATACTGTGTACATAGATTGGGAGAATTAACATCATCAAAATGTCCATACTACCCAAAACAATTTATAGATTCAATGCAATCCCTATTAAAATACTAATGCCATATTTCACAGACATAGAACAAACATTTAAAAAGTTTATATGGAACTCAAGGAATTTTGAGAAAGAAAAACAAAGTAGGAGGGATCACTATACCTGACATCAAACTATATTACAAGGCCACTGTAATCAAAACAGTTTGATACTGGCATAAGAAAAAACACAGAGATTAATGGAATATAATAGTGCACCCGGAAATAAACCCATGTTTCTATGGTCAATTAATATTTGACAAAGGGTGCAGAAGCATAAAATGGAGTAAAAATAGCCTCTTCAACAAATGGTCCTGGGAGAGCTGAACAGCTACAAGGGAAAAAATTGAAATTTGACCACCAACTTACACCATACATAAAAATAAACTAAAGCTGCACAAGACTTAATATAAGTTGTGAAACCATAAAGTCGTAGAGGAGAACATAGGCAGGTAACTTTCAGATACCCCATCTAGCAATATTTTCACTGATGTGTCTCCTAGAGCAAGGGACATAAAGGAAAGAATAAACAAATGGGACTTAATCAAAATAAGAACCTTCTGCATGGTTAAAAAAAACATGAGCAAAAGGAAAAGGGAGCCAAGCATATGGGAGAATATATTTATAAATGATACCTCAGACAGGGTTTTGTTTTCCAAAATATATAAAGAACTCACAGGACTCCACTCCAGGAAAACAAACAATCCAATTAAAAATGGGCAAAGGATCTGAACAGACACTTCTCCAGGGAAAAGATACACAGGGCCCACAGACATATGAAAATATGCTCATCATAACTAGCCATCAGAGAAATGTAAATTAAAACAACATTGAGATACCACTTCACACCAGTCTGAGTGGCCATCATGAACAGATCAACAAACAATGGGTGCTGGTGATGTTGTAGAGAAACGGGAACCCTAGAGCACTGTTAGTGGCAATGCAAACTGGCGTAGCCACTATGGAAACAGTTTGGAATTTCCTCAAAAATGTAAAAATGACCCAGTGACTCCCCTTCCAGGGTTATACCCTTAGAATTCTAAAACGCCAATTCAAAAGAACCTATGCACCCCAATGTTCAGAGCAGCACAATTTACAACAGCCAAGCACTGGAAGCAACCTCAGTGCTCACTGGCAAATGGGTGGATCAAAAAACTATGATACATTTACACAATGAAAGACTATACAACAGAAAGGGAGAAAGAGCTACAGCATAGATGGAACTGGATGGGCAACATTCACGGAACTGGAGAGCATTATGCTAAGTGAAATAAGCCAGGTGGTAAAAAACAAATACAATATGTCACCTATAAGAGGAACAGAAACAGCAAAGTATGCAGGCAGGGAAAATATGACCAGCAACATTGAAAGAAATAAGAAACTGACAGGGGTGGGAGGGAGGGAGTGTAGTAGCATGGAGGGGAAGCGGAAAGGTCAGATCAAGGAACAGGTTTAAGGACACATGGACGAAGCCAAGGTGGAAAGGATTAAGTGAGGTGGAGAGGTGGCGGTTGGTGGGGCAGGTGAAAATGGTGGTGGGTAATGGAGACAAATGTATTTGAAAAATAAATAAATAAATAATAGATAGATAGATAGATAGATACATAGATAGAAATAATTCCAGAGACAAGACTGTAGCTCGCATATCCAGAGATTTGTAACACAAAAATAAATTTGGCATGGAAACCAAATTAAATTAAATTATAAAAGTGTGGTTGACCTCATATGATGCAGTGAGAAGGGGATATCACATCTGTAATGTTCTTCCCCCAAACCCAATAATGACAATCTAATCATAAGAGAACATCAGACAAACCCAAATTGAAGGCCATTCTATAATATACTGTACAATTTCCCTTCAAAAGTGTCAAGGCCATAGTATATAGGGGAAAATTGGAGAAATTATCACAGATTAGAGACTAAGGTGATATCAAAGCTAAATACAATGAGGTAATCTCAACTAGGTCCTGCAACAGAAAAAAAAAAAAAAAGAAGGAGAAATCTGAATAAAGATCTTGCAGTGGAAAATGGGTGCATCTAAATAAAACCAGTAGTTTAGTTCTTTAGCTTTGTTAATTTCTTAGTTTTCATAAATAAAACATGGTTTTATAAAATGTCAACAGTAGGGTAAGCTGAGAAATGGTTAAATAGTACTATCCTTTCCAGACAATTTCAAATTAAAAGTTAAAAGAAATAAATAGGTATATAGATAACCAAAGAAATAAATATATCTCCTCCTTCAAAAAAAAGAGTTTGTGTTTTGTAACTGAGAAGTAACATTGTTTTTAACATGACCCTTTATTTTTTCTGTCTGCTACCTTCCATAATCATTAAGCCTTTAGAACACCAGATTGTGGTCAGCATCAAACTGCTTTAAGAACAAAACCTCAGGCCTGTTGACCACAGAAACAGTTTTGGTCAAGCTAAAGATAACATCTTTTTTTTTTTTTAATTTAACTGAGACATTTATTTTTTTAAATTCATTTACTTTTTAAATACATTTGTCTCTGCCTCCCCCTAACCTCTTTCCCTTGCCCCCCTCCCACCTTCCCTCCTTCAGCTCTTCCCCTTTGGTTTTGTCCATGAGTCCTTGCTATATGTTCCTTGACTTTCCCCTTCCCTTCCCTTTCCCTGCCCCCCCCTTCCCTCTTGTCTCTGTTGATTTCTTTTCCTTACAGTGTTGCTGGTCATATTTTCCTTGCATCTTTGCATTGTTGGTTAGGTTCCACTTATAGGTGAGATCATATGGTATTTGTCTTTCACCCCCTGGCTTATTTCGCATAGCATGTTGCTCTCCAGTTCCATCCATGCTGTTGCAAAGTTTAGTACTTCTTTTTTTCTTTCTGCTGTGTAGTATTCCATTGTGTATATGTACCATAATTTTTTGATACAATCATCTACTAATGGGCATTTAGGTTGCTTCCAAGACTTGGCTATTGTAAATTGTGCTGCTATGAACATTGGGGTGCATAGGTTCTTTTGTATTGGCGTTTTGGTGTTCTCAGGGTATATTCCCAGCAGGGGAATCGCTGGATCAAAAGGCAGTTCCATTTTCAGCTTTCTGAGGAAATTCCATACTGCTTTCCATAGTGGCTGCACCAGTCTGCATTCCCACCAACAGTGGACTAGGGTTCCCTTTTCTCCACAGCCTTGCCAGCACCAGTTGTTTGTGGATCTGTTTATGATGGCCATTCTGACCGGTGTGAGGTGGTACCTCATGGTGGTTTTGATCTGCATTTCTCTGATGGCTAGTGATGCAGAGCATCCTTTCAAATGCCTCTGGGCCCTCTGTATCTCCTCCTTAGAAAAGCATCTGCCCAGGTCCTTTGCGCATTTTTTGATTGGATCGTTTGTCTTCTTGGAGTAGAGTTGAGTGAGTTCTTTATATATCTTGGAGATCAAACCTCTATCTGATGTATCATTAGCAACTATATTTTCCCAAATGGTTGGCTCCCTTTTCATTTTGCTGATGTTTTCTTTAGCCATGCAGAAGCTTCTTATTTTTATGAGGTCCCACTTGTTTATTCTTTCCTTTATGTCCCTTGCTTTAGGAGACATATCAGTGAAAAAATTGCTGCATGGGATATCTGAGAGTTTCCTGCCAATGTTCTCCTCGAGGACTTTGATGGTGTTGCGACTTATATTTAAGTCTTTTATCCATATTGAGTTTATTTTTGTGTATGGTGTCAGCTGATGATCAGAAAAAATATACCATTCAATATAGCACGGAAAAAGATAAAGTACCTAGGGATAAATTTAACCAAAGACACAAAAGACCTGTATGCAGAAAACTATACAACATTGAAAAAAGAAATTAAGGAAGACACAAATAAATGGAAGCATATACCGTGCTCATGGATTGGAAGAATTAATACCCTCAAAATGTCCATACTACACAAAGCAATTTATAGATTCAACGCAATCCCTACTAAGATACCAATGACGTATTTCACAGAAATAGAACAGACATTTCAAAAAATTTATATGGAACCATAAACGACCCCGAATAGCCGCAGCAATTTTGAGAAAGAAACACAAAGTAGGAGTGATCACAATACCGGACATCAAACTCTACTACAAAGCCACCATACTCAAAACAATCTGGTACTGGCACAAGAACAGACCCATAGACCAGTGGAACAGAATAGAAAGCCCAGAAATAAGCCCAGGTCTCTATGGACATCTAATATTCGACAAAGGGGGCAGAAGCATAAAATGGAGCAATAACAGCCTCTTCAACAAATGGTGTTGGGAGAGCTGGATGGCTACATCAAAAAATTGAAATTGGATCATCAGCTGACACCATACACAAAAATAAAGATAACATCTTGACTACAGTTGTGTTTCAGCTCCAAGCCGTAAAGGTGGAAAAACCCTAATGACAACACCTTTATGAAACCAGACAGAGCAGTGGCATGGTTGACCTAAGGACCTGATATAATGATCAACTACTCCTCACCATGGCCCTAACCATTCAGTAGAGCCCACAACCCCAACTCCTATACTACCATAATTATCATTATAGAACCCATATCATGTAAACTATCAGGAAGCCAGTTCTTTGATCCCCACCTTACCTATGGCTGCAGGCTTGGCCCCATTTTCTCAATTAATAAACATTTAATTTCTTTGTTGCAATCTCCTGGTTGAGTTTTATTGGGCTTTGAGGCACATAGGTACATGAACTCCTTTAATCTGGTAACATTTTCATTTCTAAAATTTAGCAGCTGAGAGAATCTTTCCTGAATTATTGTCAAGTCACCTCATTTGCTTCATACTCACAATTTACATCTCTTCTGAAAATGGCATAAAATAATGTGCAAACTCTCTAATGCATTTGCAGAAAAGTATTTTCTTTTAATAATCATTAAAATGAACCCCTGTTTTATTCAGGGTGTGAAAAGTTGTAATATGGGTAAAATAATTATGATGACAAAAAGAACAAGTTTTAAAAAGTAATTTTGTTTGTGCAATGTGTGTGAAAATAACTCCTAAAATAAAATTTAATTTTAATAAGCTTTTTTTCCTTGTGTAAAAATGGTGACAACCTGAGGCACAAAGAACTGTGTATTTTAGTGGATTTGGAGCAATATGAGAGTTTTATCCTGTAGAATAAATCTAATTAATCATCAGCTGTTACTTTACATTTGACCTGTAAGGACATTTGGTTATTTTCTATAGTGACTATATACTATGCCTCTAAGAAGTGCAATAGTAGGAAAAAAGTTAAAAAGGTGAAATCTTAAATAATTTTTCTTGGTTGTACTGGTAGAAAAACTTACACTTTTTCCCTTCTAAGTTCTTTGTCTGGTCTAATAATTATATCAACATAAGATAAATTAAAAGGAGAGAAAATTCATAATTCAGGAACCTAAATAATATTAAATGCAATCCAGAGTCTCATAAAACAATATTCATGTTTCAATCAAAATTTAGGAACCAGGAAGATCTCAAACTGTTTTCTAAAATAAATTAATTACACAATTAAAACAAATAAAAAGCATCTCAGCAAAAAATAGAAAGTCTCAGCAGATATAAGAGATATTAAAAAAAGAAAATGAAAATTTTATAACTAAAAATAAAATAATGAAAACCACAATGGACAGACTCATGAAAAGAATGGAGACAGAAAATATCAGAAAACTGGAAGTTAACACAATAAAAACAACCACATTTGAAAACCTGAGAAAATAAGGGGGCAAAAAACATAGAGCCTCAAAAACCTGTGTGACTATAACAAATGACCTAACATTTGTCTTACTGGAATCTTGAAAGAAAAAATAAGAGGGGAAGCTAAAATGTATTCAAAGATATAATGGCAAAAAACTCCCCAAATTTGGTAGGAAACATAAAAATACAGATTTAAGAAGATCAAGAAATCTCAGAAAGATTAAGCTCAAAAAGATGCACTCCAAGACGTATCATTATAAAATTCTGAAAAAAAAAAAGCAAAGAAAAATCTTGGGTGCAGTGAGAGAAATGACACTTTCACTTACTTATGTGGGAAAAATAATATGAATCACAGCTCATAAGACACCTTAGGGACTTAGAAGGAAGTGGCACATTTTTTAGTTGCTGAAAAAAAAGACTATCTACTCACAGTCTTGTACCCAGTGAAAATGTCCTTCAAGAATGAAAGGACAATCAAACAGTATCATATAATCTATGAGAATTTGTCATCAGCTGAACTACCTTTAAACAATGGCAAATGGAAGTTCTCTAAACAGAAAATAAATGATAAAAGTAGAAATTTTAGAACATCAAGAAGGAAGAAAAAAACACAGTAAGGAAAAAAAATATTGGTAAACACAATAATAGACTTTCCTTTTCTCTTGGGTTTCGAAATTATATTTGATTGTTGAAACAGAAATTATTAAATTGCGTGATGCAGTTCTAAATGTATATAAATAAAACACAAAATGCAATAATATTATAAAAAGGAGGGTAATGGAATGTAAAGGGGAGCAAAGATTTCTACACATACCACAAACTAATAAGTTGATAGATGTAGATTGTGATTATATATAATATACAGTATATGTTATTTGTGTATCTAGCTACCTATTGTAATACCTCCAACCACCACTAATAAAGCTATACAAATAGATACAACCAAAAACATTATAATTAAATCAATATGGATTTTTAAAAAAATGTTTAAGTAACCCTCAGTTTGGCAAAAAAAAAAAGGTTTTAAAAATCGCAGAGAATAATAATGTATATATAAAAAGGGGGTAAGTTTCAAATCAGTAGTCTTAGATCTCAACTCAAGAACCCAGAAAAAAAGAGTCAAATGAACCCAAAGCAAACATATGGAAAAAAATTTCAAAATAAGAGCAAAAATTAATGACATTAAAAACAGCAAAACAATAGGGAATGACAAAGAAGCTATGATGTTTAAAGAGCTATAAAATTGACAAACTTCTTCAAAGAGTGACATAGAGAAAAACATAAGACCCAAGAATAAAGTCATAAGCAATTTTATCAATACATATAAAAAAATAAATCTTTAATAAAACATTAGCAAAGTAGTGTATATATTTTATGTACTTCTATACACACATAGATGCATGTTTGAGGTACAAAACACTTTAAATAATATTTATATTCTCTTTATAATATAAAAAATAACAAACTAAAAATAAAAGGAACCCTTTAACCTGACAAAGATTATCTGCAAAAATTCATATTATACCTAGTGGTGAAATATCAGAGTCATTCTCTTTGAAATCTGAATGAGACAAGAATGTTTATTATCAATGTTTCTATTGAATATATTTCTATCTTCCTACAAAAGCAGCTAGAGAAGAAAAAAGAAATATGTTTTAAAATTTTTAAAAAAAACAAAAGAAACTATACTTAATTAGAAATGACGTAGTTGGCTAAGTATATAGTGAAACTTTATCATATGTATGAGGCTGTTCATATACTCCTCAATGGCTCTCCCAAAATAGAAGATATAACTCATATTTTTAGTTATGAGTTATGTGAGTTTTCATAAGATTATGAAAATATCGAAAAGCCTATTGTTACTTATTACCAATTTGCTTTTTAAAAATTTTTAGAGTTAAAATTTTAAAAAATTTTCATTCTTTTGTTCAAATACATTTGTCTCCACCTCTCTGCCACCACTTTCCCCTGCTCCTCTCCCCTTCCTCCCTCCCTCAATCTTTCCCCATTTTGGTTTTGTCCATAGGTCCTTTAACCAATTTGCTTTTTAAAAGATTATACTAACAAACTGTCATGGAAGTTCTTCTTCTACTCTAGATATTATCATTATTGTAAAACAATATGACCTGACCTTGTGAAGATCAAGTACCACAAGATGATGAGGGAATTATTTCAAAAGAGATCAGACATTGCCTAGGCTCAGAGGTCACCAGCTCAAACTTGTCAGTAGTCAGTCAGGGAATTTACATGCCATGGAGGCCTTAGGTAGTTTGAGTGTACCTGGCACCTGTGGAGGGAGGAAAGACAAAGTTGCAAATTAAAATTTACTGCAGCCTAACCACCTTTTCTCAATAACTGTTCTTCTCAATTACAGAGCTTTCAGATAAAAAGACATTTTAGATAACTTAATCAAATCACTTCATGTTTCAAACAAGAAAAATGATATTCAGAAAATATCAAGGATTATCAGAATTCACAGAGTTATAGGTAATGGTAGAGTTAAATTGAATTCCAGACAGGCTGACTTAGAGCTGTAAGCAATTTTTTATTGAATAATTCTTTGATTTGGCTTTGGCTCAGAATTTGGAAAATATGAAGTCACCCACAAATTGAGAACATAAAAGGATTTAGAGAATCTCTAAAGAAAATAAAATTATAACCTGTAATTTGTAAACAATTTTGAGTTGGAATTTACTTCATTTCCTTAAATTGTACTTCGATATGGTTATTCTTGTGGTCTTGTTGAAGAGCCAAGATTGAGAGATTGAAGGCAGTGAGAATGGCCACAATATTGAGAAGTGACCACCCGGATGGGTTAAAGCCAGTGGGCATACAATTTAAAAATAAGGCAAGACCCAGTATGAGGGAAGTAAGTGGAAACTACATTAACATCTTCCTAGGACCAAACTGGAATTACAACTAAATCATAGAAAATCATCCTGAATTACCAACAGTAGCTGGTGAGAAGCCTTATAACCAAGGACATGTGGAAGAAACCACTTCACCACAGCAAAACTGGTAGGGAGTGAGGAATTGTGAGATGGCTTGCTGGGCTCCCACAGTTGGCATCAAAATTTCCAGAGGGATATCTCAGTGGCTGAGGGGGGCGGGCCCTAAAAATTGTGGGGTCTAACCATCAAGCTGGACTCCCCAGTATAGAACACCAAAACTGGGAAAAACCCAAATAATATCTGGTGGTAAAAAGCAGCAGGATTTATTTGCTAAGGTGAAATGTCTAGAGGCATAGAGAACCTCTTAAATGGCCAACACACAAAGTTTCATATGCAGCCACTTACATGGGCTCTGGCATAGGGAAGGCAGAGTGGACTAGAGAGACATAAGGAGAGTCTAAATTGGTGGCTCTGTAGAGAGAGATGAAGAATCAACCTCCAGGATCCCTGTGGTAAGTCATTCAAAATACTGAAGAAGTCATCTTTCTTGGGCAGTGCACTCCACTTCAAATGGCATCAGTCACTTGAAGAAACTCCTCTTTCCCTACCCTGTGGAGCTTATGCCAGGCTGCTGAGTATTGCTCAAGTGATTAAGAATAACAGATAAGGTGGATCTCTTGGAATTTGAGACTTTAGCTGGCCCTCCCATGGTCTGGTGTTGGTAGAAGCCTGCATTGGGACAAATCCTTGTTCTCTCTTAACATGCCTAGGCCCAGCCGAAGAAGCAAAAAATTGTGCGTTTCTGTAGCTCCAAACATATTGACCAGGCACACTCACAGGCAGTGTCTGACATAGGTCTGCTCTAGAGTCTTACAGTCTACCCAATACATAGAAATGAATACAAAGATGCAGTCAAAATGAGAAGACAAAGAAACAGGCCCAAAATGAAGGAAGAAGAGAATTCTCTAGAAGAAGAATGAAATGAAATGGAGATAAGCATTTTATCAGGTATAGAATTTAAAGTAACGATAATAAGGATACTCAACAGCATGTAAAAAAGAGATAGAAAGAATAAAAGGCTCAGCCAGAAATAAAAAAAGTGGAATATATGAAACAAATAATAAATTGGGAGAAAAAAACAGTATGTTAGAAAAGCAGAAGACTGAATCAACAATTTGGAAGACAGGATAGGAAAAAATAACTAGCACAGCAGCAAAAAAATAAAAATAAAAATAAAAAATGAGGACAGCTTAAGAAACCTTTGGGACAACATGAAGCATAACATCTGCATCTTGGGAATACCATAAGGAGAAAGAAGAGAGTGATCAAGAGATCAAGAACCTATTTTAAAAAATAATGACTGAAAACTTCTCTAGTTTGGTAAAGGAAAAAACACACAAGTCCAGAAAGCACAGAGAGTCCCAAACATGTTTCACTCAAACAAGTTTTACACCGAAACCCATCATAATTAAAATTGAAAAACTTAAAAACAAAGAAAGAATCCTAAGCCTCAAGAGGAAATCAGGTAGTTATGTACAAGGGAGCTCCAATTAGGCTGTCATCTGATTTCTCAACAGGCCAGAAAGGAGTGGAATGAAATATTCAAGGTGGTGAAAAACAAGGACCTAAAACTAATGTTATTTTACCAAGTAAGGTTATCATTTAAAATTGGAGAAATAAAGAACTTTCCAGACAAGAAAAAGCTGAAGAAGTTTGTTAACAACAAACCAGTAATGCAACAAATATTAAAGGGCTTGCTAGAAGAAGGAGAAGGAGAAGAAGAAAGAAGAAGAAAGAAGGAAGAAGAAGAAGAAAGAGAAGGAGAAGAAGAAGGAGGAGGAGGAGGAGGAGGAGGGGGAGGAGGAGGGGAGGGGGAGGGGGAGGAGGAGGGGGAGGAGGAGAGAGAAATGAAGAAGAAAGAGGAGGGGAGAAGGAAAGAAGAAGGAGAAAAAAGAGGAAGAGGAGTAAGAAAAGGAAGAGAAGACAAAAAAGGAGAAGAAGGAGGAGGAGGAGGAAAAGGAGAAAAACAGAAGAAAACAATTAAAAAATAAAATGGCACTGAATAGGTATCTATCAATAGTCACCTTAAATGTAAATGCCTTAAATGCTCCAACCAAAAGACATAGGGTACCTGAATGGATAACAAAACAAGACTCATACATATGCTACCTTCAATAGACCCACATCAAATCAAAAGATGCACATGGACTAAAAGTAAAGGGATGGAAAAAAGATATTTCATGCAAATGGAAAGGAAAAATAAGTTTAGGTAGCAATACTAATATCCAACAAAAGCCTTTAAAACCAAGGCTATAGTAAGAGACAAAGGATACAACCTAATAATAAAAGGAACAATCCAAAGAGAGAATATAACCCAAGTAAATATTTATGCACTCAACATAGGAGAACCTAAATATGTAAAGCAAATATTGGTGAACATAAAGGGAGAGGTAAACATAAATACAGTCATAGTATGGAACTTTAACACCCCATTGACTTCAGTAGATAGATATTCCAGATAGAAAATCAACAAGGAGACAGAGGCCTTAAATGACAAACTAGATCAAGTGGATTTGATATTTTCAGAGCACTTTACCCCCAAACAGAAGAATATAGATACTTTTCAAGTGCACATGGAATTTTTTCTAGGATAGACCACATATTAGGAAATAAAACAAGTCTTCATAAATTTAAGAAGACTGACATCATATCAAGCATCTTCTCAGGCCACAATACTATGAAACTAGATGTCAATCACAAATGAAAACTGAAAAATGCATAAATACATGGAAGGTAAATTACATATTATTAAACAGTAAATGTATCAACAGTGAGGTGAAGGAAAAACTCAAAAGACACTTGTAAACAAATGAAAATGGAAACACAACAATCCAAAATATGTGGAATACAGGGAAAGCAATTCTAAAAAGGAAATTCATAACATTACAGGCCTATCTCAAGAAACAGAAAAAGCTCAAGTAAAAAATATAACTTTACACTTAAAGTAACTTGTAAAAGAACAACAAACAGAGCCCAAAGTGAGTAGAAGAAAGAAAGTAATAAAGATCAGAGAAGAAATAAACAAAATAGAGTAAAAAAAAATAGATACAAAAGATCGGTGAATCCAATGCTGTCTCTTTGAAGAGAAAAACGAGATTGACATAACTCTTACCAAACTCATTCAAGAAAAAAAGTGAGAGGATCCAACTAAATAAAATCAGAAATGAAAGAGGAATAAAAAGAACAGACACCAAAAAAATACGAAGTGTTGTAAGGAAATATTATGAACAATTATACGCAACAAACTGGACAACCTCAATATAACAAATTACAAGAAACATACAATCTTCCAAAACCAAATCATGGAGAATCGAGATGGAATTTCCTCAAAAAGCTGAAAATGGAACTGCTTTTTGACCCAGGAATTCCACTGCTGGTTTTATACCCTAAGAATCCCAAAATGCCAATTCAAAAGAACCTGTGCACTCCAATGTTCATAGGAGCATGATTTGCAATAGCCAAGAGCTGGAAGCAACCTAAATGTCCATCAGTAGACGAGTAGATCAAAAGACTATGGTACATTTACACGATGGATTACTAAGCAGCAGAAAGAAAAAAGAACTACTACCCTTCGTATCATCATGGATGGAACTGGAGAGCATTATACTAAGTGAAATAAGCCAGGGGGCAAAAGACAAATACCATATGATCTCACCTATAAGTAGAACCTAACCAAGAACACAAACAAGCAAGTAAAACCAGCAACATTGAAAGAAAAAGAAATCGACAAGTCAAGAGGGAAGGAGGGGGGCCGGCGGGGAAAAGGAAGGGAAAGGTCAAGTCAAGGAACATGTATAAAAGACCCATGGACAAAGCCAAAGTGGGGAAGGGTGGAGGCAGGAAGGTGGTAGAGGGGGGCTGGGGAAAGTGGTAGGGGGGAAGTGGTAGTGGGAAGGTGGAGACAAATGTATTTGAACAACAACAACAACAACAACAACAACAACAGAAGAATCTGAACAGACAGATTACACCTAGTGAAATGAAAGCCATAATCAAAAAAACTCCCAACAAACAAAAGCCCTGGACTGGATGGCTTCACAGATGAACTTTATAAAACATTTCAAGAATATCTCTCTTGCTCAAACTAGTTGAAAAAAATTAAAAGGAGGAAAGACTCTCAATTAATTGTATGAGACCAGCATTATTCTAATTCCAAAACCAGATAAAAACACTACAAAAAAAAGAAAATTATAGGCCATCCCTGATGAACACAGATGCTAAAATCCTCAACAAAATATTAGCATATTGAATACAGTGATACATCAAAAAGATCATAAACCATGATCATGTATGATTTATTATGGGATATTTTAAGTTCACATTTGATATAGGAGAAATTGGAAACTACTAGTGAGAGTAAATATTCAAGAGGTCAGGGTACATTGGATTTAAAGGTCTTTAATAGCTGTGTGCAGGTTGTGTCTAGAAGGTGATGTAATATCACCCCTTATGAGATCACATTAATAATGAGTGAACCTCTGTTCTGAGAAACAAAATTTCAAAGTGACATTTCAGGAACTGTAATGCCGGTTTATCTGTGAAAGATTCACAGTGTTATTAGTTACATTATTTTTTGCACCCATTTCTGCTACTTACTTGTGTTAAATATTTTTAAGAAGATTTGGACTCTTTATTTCTGGGTCAACTAATTTCTTACATGATACTGAGTCAGATCTCAAAGGCTTCAAAGTGGTGCTATTTCAGAAATGGGTACACCTTCTCCATGCATTGCCTAGCAGGAAAAATCTCTCTCTGTTAAACAATTGGTTCATATTAAAAACACCAAAAATTTGAGTGTGAGAGTGTGTGTGTGTGTGTGTGTGTGTGTGTATCCTCAATATATTACAGAGTATCAATGGCTTTAATTAGATTTCACCTTAAAAATATCAGATTATTTAATATCTTATAAATTTTGTTACTCATTAACAACAGAAGTTTAAATTCAATTATTTTCAACAAATGTTTGATGAGTATTATCAGGGCCAATGCACACAGTGTGAACTTCAGACTTACAATTATGAGAGAGAAAAAATTACTTTTTTAATGATGTTCACTATCTCCTGAGGTGAGGAGATGAGATAATGCAGAAATGCTTACATGCAAGGTAAAATCATGTTTAAATTTTTACTACTACTTTATGAGTTTTATTATTTCTTATGATTTTTAAGGGGATATCCATTACATGTTTTGATCAAAATTACAAAATAAAATACTTTACAAATATAAGTATGTATCTGACTAGGAGATATAGTGTAGAAAATTTAAAATGTAAAGAATTGAAAAACTGTTGCTATTTGGCTCAGAATTGTCTTTTCTATTACATATAAATAATCCTCTCAGACCTGTCCCAGGAAAATATGAAACTCCAAATAAGATTTTAAGGCCACATCATAATACCCAACGCACAAGACACTAGGTTACTTACTCTCTTGACTTGCTCAGTCATTCCCCATTTTGTAACAAAGACAGCAATGGGTTTGATACAAAAAGCACTGAAATTGATATTGTGTGTTACCTTTGTGGTTTGAAAAATTTAGCATTTTAGTTTTGGCTATCTGAGCCATAATTTACATAGGAAGTAAATGTCAGGAAATAGTGTTATTGTACTGATAATTAAATTATAATAATATGAATGGGAAAATAAGACTTTAGCAGATCTTGTGCTATGAACAATATTCTTTTACAAAAAAAAGTTAGTCATTCTATCCCAGAAACTGCCATGATTCGGCTACACATCTTTTTAAGTCTAAAGAACACTTTGCTTCAGGTAGAATGAAAAAGAGCCATAATTAGGCTAAAACAAATGTATTGCTCAAGGCTTGTGTATTTATATATGCATGACAAGATTTACCAATGTTAATTAAAACCTTCTTTGCATAATTATACAATGGACAAATAAAGCAACTTAGATATTTTTATTATTAGACAAAATGATATATACCTGCTTTCATAAGGGACCCAATGAAAAAAATCCAAACAACAGGCTAATTAGTAGAAAATTATTTTAGTTTTTATTTATTGCTTAAGTAATTTCATAAGTATAGATGAATTATATAGTATAATGACTGACTTGATACTTTTTGGGATGGAAGGAGAGTTGAGGGTTTTCTTGAGAGGGATATCCACAAGAGATAGAGATTCCAATAATATATAGATCCACAAGATACCGAAGAAATAAATAAAAAAGAAAAATAAAAGGAAATTAAAATAATCTGTTTAAGTATTTTTGTATGGTATATTCCAAGCAAACAAACAGGGAAAAAAAGCAGGGGTAGCAATACCTATATCAGACAAAATAGATAACAAAACAAAGGCCATAAAAAGAGACCCAGAAGGACACTTATATTACTCAAAGGAAAAATCCGTCAAGAAGACATAAACATAAACATATATAGACCCAACATAGGAGCATCCTAAGGAAAATCTTGGAGGGTTTCAAGAAAGATATAGAAAGTAACACACTGATAGTGGGAGATTTTAACACCCCACTGTCAAAAATGGGTAGATCTTCCAAACAAAATATAAGTAAGAATATTGTGGAACTGAATTATGCATGAAATCAAATGGACTTACTGACATATATAGAAACTTTAATCCAAAGAAGCAAAATACACACTCCTTTCAAAAGCACATGGAACATTTTAAAGAGAGACCACATGATAGGTCACAAAACAAGTCTTAACAAATTCCGGAAAATTAAAATAATAACAAGCATTTTCTCAGACCACAAAGTCATGAAAATGGAAACCAACCTCAAGGACAAAAACATCAAAAACTTTCAAACTCATAGAGACCAAATAGCACACTATTAAACAATCAATGGGTCAATAATGAGATAAGAGAAAAACCAAACAGTTTCTGGAAACAAATAACTATGAACACACAACAGTCCAAAATCTATGAGACACAGCAAAGGCAGTCCTGAAAGGGAAGTTTATAGCAGTACAGACCTACCTACAAAAGATAGAAACATTTCAAAAAAAATGACCTAACCCTACAACTTCAAGAACTGGAGAAACAACAAAAAACGAATCCCAGAGAAAGTAGAAGGAGGCAAATAATCAAGACCAGAGCAGGACTGAATGACATGGAGATGAAAAGAAGAATTCAAAGGATCAGCGAATCCAGGAGCTGGTTCTTTGAAAAGATAAATAAAATTGACAAGCCTTTAAGCAGACTCATCAAGAAAAGAAGGGAGAGGACCCAAATAAATGATATCAGAAATGAAAGAGGAGAAATAACAACTGATAACACAGAAATACAAAGGAGTATGGAAAATACTATGAGAAATTATATGCCAAGAAATTTGAAAACCTTGATTAAATGGACAAATTTCTGGAAGGGTATAACCTTCCAACACTGAATGAAGAAGCAGCAGAAAGCCTGAACAGTTGGGGAAATTCAAGCAGCAATCAAGAAACTCCTGGCACACAAAAGCCCTGGACTGGAAGTTTTCACAGGATAATTTTACAAAATATTTAAGGAAGAGACAACCCCTGTCCTTCTCAGACTATTCCAAAAAATCCAAGATAAGGGAAGACTCCCAAACTCTTTTTATGAAGCCAGCATCATCCTAATTCAGAATCCAGATAAAGACACAACCAAGAAAGAAAACTACAGGCCAATATCGCTGATGAACATAAACGCTAATATCTTCAACAAGATATTGGCAAACCGCATCCAACAATATATTAAAAGGATCACCCACCATGATTACTGGGGATTCATCACAGCGATGCAAAGATGGTTCAAAATTCACAAATCAATAAACGTAATACATCACATAAACAAAAGGAAAGACAGAAACCACATGGTCATCTCAATAGATGCAAAAACAGCATTTGATAAGGCACAGCACCCATTTATAATAAAAACACTCAACAAAATGGGGATAAAGGGGGCATACCTCAACAAAATAAAGGCCATATCTGAAAAACCCACAGTCAATATCATATTTAATGGGCAAAAACTCAAATATTTCCCACTAAGATCGAGAACATGGCAAGGTTGTCTGCTTTAACCACTTTGATTCAAGATAGAATTGGAAGTCTTAGCTACAGCAGCCAGATAAGAAAAACAAATAAAAGACATCAAAATTGGAAAGGAGGAAGTAAAATTATCATTGTTTGCAGATGACATGATAGTGTACATAGAAAAACCTACAGACGCCACCAAAAATTATTCAACCAAATAAGTGAATTTGGCAAACCAGCAGGATACAAAGCCAATATTAAGAAATTGAAGGCATTTTTGTACACCAAAAATGAAATATCAAAGGTAGAAATCAGGAAAAGAAATCCCATATGCTATAGCAACAAGAAAAATAAAGTACCTAGGAATAAATTTAACCAAGGAGGTAAGAGAACTGTATGCAGAAAAGATATCCTCAGATATCCCATGCAGCAATATTTCACCTATATGTCCACTAAAGCAACAGAAATAAAGGAAAGAATAAACAAGAGGGACCTCAACAAAATAAGAAGCTTCTGCATGGCTAAAGAAAACATCAGCAAAATGAAAAGGGAACCAACCTTATGGGAAAATATATTTGCCAATGATACATCAGATAGGGGTTTGATCTCCAAAATATATAAAAAACTCACACAACTCTACTCCAAGAAGACAAACAATCCAAATAAAAAATCGGCAAAGGACCTGGACAGACACTTCTCAAAGGAAAAGATACAGAGGGCCCAGAGATATCTGAAAGGATGCTCAGCATCACTACTCATCAGAGAAATGCAAACTAAAACCACAATAAGATACCACTTCACACCAGTCAGAATGGCCATCATAAACAGATCAACAAACAATGGTTGCAGGCGAGGCTGTGGATAAAAGGGAAACCTAGTCCACTGTTGGGAGGAATGCGGACTAGTTAAGCCACTGTGGAAAACAGTGTAGAATTTCCTCAAAAAGGTAAAAATGGAACTGCCTTTTGACCCAGGGATACCACTGCTAGCGTTATACCCTAAGAATCTCAAAACACCAATTCAAGAGAACCTATGCACTCCAAAATTCATAGCAGCACAGTTTACAATAGCTAAGTGCTGGAAACAGCCTAAGTGCCCATCAGTAAATGAGTGGATCAAAAAACTATGGTACATTTACACAATGGAATACTATGCAGCAGAAAGAAAAAAAGAACTACTACCCTTCACAACAGCATGGATGAAACTGGAGAGCATTATGCTAAGTGAAATAAGCCAGGAGGTGAAAGACAAATACCATATGATTTCATCTATAAGTGGAACCTAACCAAGAAAACAAACAAGTAAGGAAAATATAACCAGCAACATTGAAAGATAAAAGAAACCAACAGAATCAAGAGGGAAGGTGGGGCAGTGAATGGGAAGGGAAGTGTCAAGTCAAGGAACATATTGGAGAATCCATGGACAAAGCCAAATTGAGAAACAACTGAGAGAGGGAGGTTGAGGAGGGGACAGGGGGAAGTGGTAGTGGGAAGGTAGAGACAAATGTATTTTAACAATAAAAAATTTATAATTTAGAGGAATCAATAGGGCAGAGGTGTGAGTGGAATCATGCTGACCCCATCCCAGGACTAACCTGGAATTACACCTAAAATGTGGAGAAATCACCTGGAACGAACAACTAAAAAAGAGCGAGAGAAGAGCCTTGCAACCTTGGAGACAGAAGAATAGGCTTTAGCGTAATCTAACTGGTAAGGAGTATGGTACAGACCTCAGAAGGCAGGAGGGGCCCCCACAGGCAGCACCACCAGAAGGATATTGAAATGGCCAGTTGGATCCCCCTGAGGGGAACAGGGTCTAAACCAAAAGCAGGGATCTCTAGCCCACAGCACCAGAGCCCAAAAAGTGCAAGGAAAAGAACTAGCTGTGAAAAGCGTCAAGTTGCTCTCTGCCAGAGAGAGGAAGCTGGAGATGCAAAGAACTGTTTAAAGGGCCAACACATAAATTTTTATTTTCAGGCAGTTACCCTGGTCTCCGGTAAAGTTGGGGGTAGGGTGGGCTAGAGACGTCAGAGGAGAGACTGGGGAAGGAGGTTGTTGGGGGTAGAACAGGGAGAGTAGCTGGCGGGATCTTGGTGCCGACCCATCCCCTATGTGGCAGCAGCCATCTTGCTCAGGAAGTGACCACTCCCCCTGAGTGGTACCAGCATCAAAGGACCCAATAGCCCCACCCCCAGGTGAGATTCCACCCCACCCTGTGCTGTCTAAGCTGCCTGCTGAGTGCAAAGTGGCAGCCACAGACAGTATATCCCTGGTTAAAGCGGGTGCAGAGAGGTCTGGAGACACTTGGGGAGAGACTGGGGACAAAAACTTTGGGGAAAGAACTGAGAGAGTAGCCTGCGGGATCCCAGTGCAGACACCTCCCCCATACACACCAGTGTAAGACGACCCAATAACCCCACCCCCAGGAGGGACTCCAACTTGTCCTGAGCTGTCTAAGGCAGCCTGCTGAGTGCAGAGTGAATAGATTAACAGCTGAAGGAGACAGTCACAGACAGTAGATTCCTGGAAGTCTCAAACCTACTGCCTAAGGTCAGACAGGGTCAACATCTGACATCATCAGAGGCAGATCCAGAAAGTAAAAAAAACAGCAGTCTCCAACCATAGAAGTTCACTCTACAAAGTCAGTAAATCAAGACAGATCAACTAAAGAAGCAGAAGCAAAAGAGAAGAATCTCAGAAATAATGGGAGGACAAAGAAATATGCCCCACTCAATGGGAAAGGTGGAATCCCCACAAAGAAAACTAAATGAAATAGAGGCAAGTAAACTATCAGATACTGAGTTCCAAACAATGGTTCTAAGGAACCTCAATTAGCTCAGTGAGCTCACAGAGAATTATCAGAACTACAGGGAAACTATGAGGAACTTACTGCAAACTATATCAGCATGAAAAAGGACATAGAAACTATCAATAAGAGGCACGAGGAAATGAAGTATAAAATTTCCAAATGGAAGAACACAAGAGAAGGAATCAAAAACAGCCTAAGTGAAGCTGAGGACTGAATCAGCGAGCTGGAGGACAAGACAGAATAAAGCTCCCAGAAAGAGCAAGAAAATGAAAAAAAGACTCAAAAAGAAGGAAGAGGCATTTAGGGAAATGCAGGACAACCTGAAACTTAATAATACCCATATAATAGGGATACCAGAAGGAGAAGAGGATGAGGAAGGGATAGAAAGCCTGTTTGAAAAACTCATGATGGAAAACTTCCCTAATTGGAGGATAGAAAAAGTCATGCAAGTCCAGGAAGCACAGAGGGCCCCATTCAAGAGGAACTCAGTGAGGCCCATTCCAAGACATATCGTTATTAAAATGGCAAATATCAAAGACAAACAGAGAATCCTAAAGGCAGCACTGGAGAAAGAGGTAACAACATATATGGGAGCCCCAATACATCTAACATCTGACTTCTCAGCAGAAACACTGCAAGCCTGAAGGGAATGGCAAGAAATATTCCAAGTCATGAAAAGCAAAGGCCTGCCACCGAGACTGCCCTACCCAGCAAGGCTCTAAAGGAAAATTGAAGGCAAAATAAGGAGTTTCCCAGACAAAAGAAGGCTGAAAGAATACACCTCCACCAAACCAGCACTGCAAAATATACTAAAGGGACTGCTTTAAGATGTAGAAAAAGTTTCTATGAATAACCAGTTCCTTTCAGAGTTGCCAATACTTGATATTACCAATATTTTTAATAATCATTAATCTGATTGTGACAATGATGTTATTTTAATTGTTCCTTTACTATTTGTTGAAACTACACCTGTTTTAGTATATTTCTTGCTTATTTCTATTATTAAAAAAACAAAAAACTTTAGATGACATTTTGGTCATCTTATCCATTTATTGATTAAAGGTTTGCAGAACTTTTTTCCAAAAAAAAGAAAAAACAAAAACAAAAAATCTTATTAACCTTGTTTTAGATGTGTTGCAAATACTTTTCTATTCTATCCCTTGTCTTTTAACATTTTTTAAATGTATATCACTATATAGTTAAATGTTTAATATAGTCACATTGTTAATATTTACTTTATAGCTTCTGGGTTTGAATATTTTACTTCAAGTCATGAAAAATATTAATTCTATTTTCTTCTGAAACTCCTTAGATTCGACATATTGATTTTCAACTCACCTGAATATTTCTTGTATTATGTGTTAAATAGGGCTCTATAGTTGTTTTATTTCAAGTAATAGTGGTCCATGCACCTTATTTGTTGAATAAGCCTTATTTTACCTATTGATTTGAAATATCAACTTAATCATATATTGTTAGACAGATATATATGTTTGTCTCTTGAATGTTCATTATATTTCATTGATCTACTTGATAATTTCTGTGTTGGTGTCATGTTGGTTTAATTGCTGAGATTTTAAAATGGTCTTAAATTTTTTAAATATTTTATAATTAACTTTGACATTTAAAAAATAGATCAAATCAGTCTGCATTTAAGAAAGAAGGAAAGAAAGAGAGAGAGATGGAACTGCTACCTTTTGTGACAACATGAATGGATCTGGAGAATATTAAGCTAACTGAAATAAGGCAGTTGATGAAAGACAATTACCATATGATCTCACCTATAAGTGGACTCTATTCAACAAAATAAACTAACAAACAAAATAAACCAGAGGCATGAAATATGGAGCAGACTGAAAGTGACCAGAGGGGATGGGGAAAGAGGACAATGGTGGAAAGAAGGGGAAGGGACTAGACAAAGAATATGTATGAATGACCCATGGAAACGGACAACAGAGTGGAAATTGACTGCAGGAGTGGGAGTTGGGGGTGGGGTGGTTGGAGGGGGGCAAAGGGGTAAAATCTGAGACAACTGTAATAGAATAAGCATGATTTATAAATTTAGTAATAAATCAATAAATAATAATAATTTAAAACAGGTATTAGAATTGCCAATAAACAAACAAACAAATAAATAAATATTTTTGTAAGGTAGATTTAAAAGTTTCTATTCAATTGGAGAAGTGGTCAAAATTAAAAGAATAAAATTTAATAGAGAAAAAATGCAATAGAAAACAAACAGAACACTTTGCGAGAATAAACATAAAAATTACATGGTAATACACAAACATCTGGACAATACTTTTCAATTTTATTCAGCCACTAGTCAATAATTTAACCACCTCAGATGAAAGGGGAAATAAAATAAGGAGCTAATGCAACTTTCTGTTTAATTATTTTCAAGTTGTTTGGGGATTTATTCATTCATTTACTGCATCAGACAATGGGATTGTAAGAGCAGCAAAACCCATATACCACCTCTACTCAGGGAACTCATAGTCTACTGAGAAAGAGTCAATATATGAGTAATTAAATAAATACTTATGAGTGCTATTGTTACTGAAAAAAATGGGATTCAGCTGCTTACTGCTGAACACAGGTATAATACAAAGATTGTTAGGAAAGGAAAAATATTTTTATTAAGAGGTTTGCCAACTCTGTGGAGTTGGGGACTCCCTGACTCCAGACCAATTTCTTCTGCAGAACACAGTAAGGACCCAGCCACCTCTAGATCCAGATTCAGTGTCCAGATACCCTACTCCATTTTTATCTGTCCTTCTGGAGCCCAAGGCTGTTATACAATGAGCCTCTGGCTTCAGGCTTTCTCTCCCTTAATTGTGGACAACTTGTGGAGCTGGAACTGCCATTACTTCACTGAAGCTTCTATTTTCTCCTAGGGCCCGAGGCCACTGCCAGACCACTCCACTGGTCTTGCAGGGCTATCTATGTAGCCCCTGGAGCCCAAAGCTGCTCATGCTCTAAGGTCCAGCAAGAATCATGGACAACACATCCATCCACTGATCTCAAAGGGAGAGAAAAAACACTGTTCAGAACCTGTGCAGTGTGGAGCCACATCATCCCATGGGGCGCACATCCCTGGGGCACAGGACTGTGCATATAAGATCTTGGCCTTGGTATGATCTGGCTCCCACCTGGGTGAGCAGAGGCAAGGGAAAACGGAGTGAGCAGAACCCAGCACCCACTGGGTCTCCTGAGTGCTCTGGCCACCCAACTGGGTGAGCAAGGGGGGAAAAGAAATGATTCTCTCAGCATGATTGGTTTGCTTCTTTTTTAAGTGGACCTAAAGAAATTCCTGCCACAGCAGAAATTTTGCAAAGTTCAACTGCAAACACAAAAATAACTTATAAGGAACCACCTTGGTTTGTACTTTTTCCTTTACAGCGTATTAATTAATTAGTAAAAAAGGCTTGATGAAGGGGGAATAAGAGATGTCTTACTGCAATAAGTAAATTACCAGTGATAATAGGGTGAGGCATAAATCATATAAACAATCCTGTAATAGTTGAACTACTAAACTAGAAATCAGTTCAATTCATTGCTGTCCAGAACATGTCTCAGGAAATATGATAAAATCAATCCATGAATACTATGAGCACAGCAATGGATTAGACACAGTTAGGAAAAAAATACTGGACATGTAGACATAAATGAATATAAACAGCATGTAAAAGTGGCTGCTCCCAAATTTCATTGTCGTGGAAGTATCTAAAATCCCAGCCAATCCAGGCAAGTATCCATTATGCTCATCAGCTTGCACAGCATTTCTGTCCCTCTTCCTGCCAACATGATAAACTCCACATAACACATGTGTTATGACCTTTACAGCCTGAACATACTCTGTGCATGTTTCCACTGGCTATGCCACAAATCATGCCAGTTTGTTTATCCTATCTGTGAGTACGGAAATCTACCGAGCACTGGCTGTGTCTTCAATTCTTCTGCCTCCTGCACATCCAGACCCATTGTGGGGGTCTCTCCATTCTTCCCAGTGATCTGGCTAGATGCTACCTTTAATAATCCCTTCTTTAACACATCTGGACCTTTATAATGTTACAAAGATAGATGGGCAAAGGCTTCATTCATCTGTAGGACTTCCTGCTACCCAAGAATGTAGTCCTACCTATCCCTTGGTCCATGGACCCCTAAAAAGAAAGGAGATGTGGAATGGAGGTAGACCTTCATGAGAGTGAGAAAAATCTTGCAGAATCCAGGCAGTTGCCTGTCCCTGGTAAGTGGTGTACATGATGTCCAAAGAATAACATTGCTGGACAAGTTGGCATCCTTGTTGTATTCTGGAGGTAACATATTTGGCAAGATGTCTAGAAAGCACAGGCAGAACCATAACCACTAAGTGACAAAAGTGGGAACTAACCCTACAATGCCCCAGATTAAGAAAGGAATGCCTTCCTCAGAAGAAGGTGCACAAGGTGTGTCACACATGGCTGAAGCCCTTTTGTCCACTATACCTATGCTAGACTTGAGGGGAATATTCTGAGATTCCTCCATTTAACACTCCTGAATTCTTTCTATCTAAACCAGTTGGCCAAAAAATGAAAACAGTTTTAAGTGAAATGGATCGACTGTTCCATACTTCACCAACTCAACAATTTAATCGAGCCAAAATGTTGAGTCTCAGGAGGTGGTGATGCAGATGGACTTCTTAATGAGGCCTATAATGTGTAAAAAATCACCCAGGTAAATGAGGCTGTAGGAATACACCCTATGAAAACAGAAGGGAAAACATAAAGGTTAATTCACACAACAAATTGTAATCCAATCTCTCTGTCTACAAGGCTATCATTTGAGAAGACATCCCCTTGCAAGGCCTCTGCTGGAATGACAGTAAACAGTGACCATTTGACAAATTCTTCTTGCCCATAAATTGAACATCTCTAGTGATGTCATCAATCCTGGGGTAAAATTTGTGTACACAAACCAGTTCATCTTCTAACTGAGAACAAAAACTTTGAAGACACTTAACTGCATTAGAGTCCAATATCCACCATTTAGCATTGTGATTTTCCTTGAAACATGATTTTTTCTACTTAAGGTCACTCTTATCATCATCAAACTATCAGATTTTTTATTTTTCTGATTATTTTCATAACACAACAAGAATAGCAATTGGTCACAAGGGTTCTTTAAATCTTCTTTGCTAGAACTCATACAAGAAAACTTTGGGTTGATCTTTAGTCAGCGCTCAGGACACAGAAGCCAAACTACACACCTGCCATCAGACTTTCCTATAGTACCCATTTTCCTCAAATCCTTAAGTTTCTCAAAGTGTCTTAAGGTTCCTCCTTGCCATCCTTCAGGAAAGCAAACTTCGTTTCTTTCACACCAAAGACTGGTGTGAACAAAGTGACCAATGACACATGAGGCTATTTCTCCAGAGGGCATTTTTTTTAGCTTCATAAGCCAGTTTTAGTTCTCCAAGTCTTTCTGGTAACAACCAGGGTTCCATCAGGCATGTGACATTCCAATCAAAGACTTGGTTAATAAAACTGTTACTGAACAGAAAGTTGGGTCTGCTGCCTGCTGCCCCCATCTAGGCAAAATTCCAGGGGCAAAAGTTTGATAATAAAGGAAAGAAGTCTTTATTCAAAAGCTACATAATTTTGGAATAATAGATTTCCACGTATATTAGTCATTTAAGCCTATCAATTAAGGCTAAACTTTTTAACTTCTCTGTTCTCCTATCATTCCTTCTGTTAGTTTTTAATTATAGTATGTATATAGGATTAATTTACAAACTAAAACAACCTGTAATACAGAATCTACACAATTTTGGAAGAATGACAGACTTTTGCCTCAGGCCTATTCCTTCTTGAACACACAAAGAAGAATACCCATGCCACACTCTGACAGGCTACCTGAATCTAGCCTGTGCCTAGATTTTATTCTTCCTTTATAAAATACCATCCTTCACAAATGCAGGCATCTGAAGCATAATCATTCAGGTATCCAGAGAAAGAGAGAGCCAGCCTGTGCCCTCCTTTTATTTTAAATCCTCTGGCCTATAATTTCATTCATTCTGAAGATGTTCATCTTCTCAGGCAATCCTGTCTTAGGCTGTTTACCATTGCTTCAGGCAACCTCCTTCTATGGCCCTCCTCTAGTCCTCCCCAGTGACCTGATAAGATCTCTGTATCAATTCCCCCCTTTAACACTTGTGGTCCTTTGTAACCTTACAAAGACAACTGGATGAAGGTCTCATTCTTCTGTAGCTACTTCCTCCTGGCTATGGATATATTTCTACCTATCCCCTGGTCCAGAGATCCCTAACATAAAGGGGGTCTGGAAAGGAGGGAGGCCTTCACACAAGGAAGGAAGATCTTGCAAAGTCCAGATCAGTTGGCCTGTTCTGTGAAGTGACATACACAAGGTCTCAAAGATAGCATTGTTGGACACGTTGTTATCCTTGTTGTATTCTGGAGGTGAAAAATTTTGCAAGACAGTTAGAAGACACAATCAGTACCATAACCACTAAATGACTAAGGTAAGAACCAATTCTACAATGTATTTGATTAAGAAAGAGTAGGTTTTTTGAAAGAGAGTGTGAGAAGTGTGTCACAATGTCTAAAGCCCTTTTGTCCTACTATACTTAACTCAGGGTGCTGGGGAATATTCTAGGATTTTTCCCCACCCCCATTAACATTTCTGGGGCTTTTCTGCCCAAATCCTTAGGGCAGAAAAGAAACCACTTTTATCTAAAACTGACAGACCACCCCAAACTTCACCTAGTCAACCACTTAGTCCAATATAAATGTTGAGTTTCAGGAGCTGTTGACACAGATGGACTTCTCAAATGAGGCCTATACTGTGTAAATAGTTACCTAGGTAATGAGATTATAGGCACATGCCCCATGAAAACAGAAGAAATAACACACAGGTTAATTCACAAAACAACCCACAAACCAGTCTCTGAGTCTGCAAGGCTGACTTTTGAGAAGACACTCAGTTGCAAGGCTTTTGCTGGAATGATATTAAACAGTGACAATCTGACAAGTTCTTCCTGCCCACAAATAAAATATCTCTGATGATGTCACCAACCCTGCCCAACTTCTAAGTGAAAACAAAACTTTGAAGACTGTAAGCTGTATTAGACTCTGATGTCCACCACTGATCATTGTAATTTTCCTTGAAACAAATTTTTCTCCTTAAGATCACCCTCATCGTCATTAAAGGAATTTCATTAAGTCCAGTTTTAATTTCTGCCCATTCATTTGCATAAGCACAACAAAAGCAACAATTGATATAGGATCTTTCAGTCTCCTTTGCTGGAACTCCCACGAGGAAACTTTAGATTGAACTTCTGCCCTTCTGGGCGCAGAAGCCAAGACACACAACTGTCATCCAATTTTGCCTGCAGTACTTGTACTTATCAAGTCCTTGAGGTTCCCGTTGTGTGTTAAGTTTCCCCCTTATCATCTTTCAGGAAAGCAGCCTTCATTCTTTCTCTGCAAAAGCTGCTATGAACCTCACGACCAGACAAGGTACCAGACCATTTTCCAATGAACTTTTCATTAGTTATAAAAGTCAATCTCAGAGTTCCTCAAGGCTTTCTGATAACAACCAGAATTCAGGCATACCTTCTTCTAGCATGGCATTCCAGACAAAGTCTTGGTTAACAAACCACCTTTAGAAACTGGTCTTATTGATTTTATCTAAAGAAATATTATGTTACCTTCAGCATGCCAAATTCTGGAGGGACCAGGTAGGGAGAAAAATACAAAGCATGAAGGAAAATTTTTGTCTTTCCGATACCCACCAAGATTGCATTTCCATGCCTTATACCTTTCATTATTTACTCTCCATTTGAAGCAAAGTTTTAAATCTCCCTGGGAACCTGAGTTTTCTTTCATGCTCTAAGTAAGGCAAAGTCCAGAGCACAGGCAGAGTTCTAAAAGGTGGGGGAGGGTTAGAAACAGTCTTAGAATCTTGTCTTATACCCACTGGTCACACAGATGACTTTTCTCAGGTCCTAAATGTCCCAAAGCTCCAATGGTAATGACATTCTGTCACCTATCAGAACATCCAGTGGTCTCCTGGCAGAGACAAGACCTCTCACCCCAGCTAGTACACTCACCAGTATTCAATGGCAGAAAGCCCCAGTGGTAATGACACTCACCTACCAATGTGTTCACTGGTTTCTTGGCAGAGACAAGGTCCTTCACCCTAGTTGGGCTATACCCAACAATGATCCTTCCTATGTACCAAGTAGCTGAGGCATTTTCTACAATTGGTCTCACAAATGCTAGATCATAATGACAAAACAGTAGAGAGAGAGGATTCCCAATTTATGCAAAAAAGAGTTCAAAACAAGTCCCCATAAAATGAGAAATTAAGAAATAACAAAGCAAGCAAAGTATAATTATATCCAAGAGCTGAGGTTTCTTGTTCCTCCAAGATAAAATGTTCACAACCTCCTATAGCCTTTACAACTTTGTAAACACCTTTTGCAACTTTCACAAATTATCTACATACCTTTACTCATTCATAAACAACTATAACTCACTTTCAATCCTTGTTTTTTTTTTTCACAATAAGAAGGACCATACTCTAACTTAGTATCTGGAAACTAACAATCCGTAGCTTTGTATGCACATAAATAAAGTATAAGGAATATAGTCACATTGTATTGGGGGTCATTGTCCTTTTCCAAAAGATAAATTTCAAATCTTCTTCCAGAGTGCCAGTCCAGCTGTTCCTTTCAACATCAACCACAGCAGAAGGATTCAAACCCTCCTAAGGCAGTGTCCATTTTATTTATGTGTAGTGGATCCAGGGCTTGAATACCATGGTCTTTAGGAAAGAATTTGTCATCATCAGGACGTCAGTTCTCAGCAAAGCCTTCCATCCTCTTTACTTCCCTTTTGAGGTTAGGGCATTTCCTTCTCCAATGGCTCTCCTCCTTAAAATAGGCACATTAGCTGGAAGCTAGGAGGTGTCTCCTCTTTCCTTTAGGGTTCCACCTCTTCCTATGGCTGCCCCACTTTGTTTCTAAGAACACCATGGCCTGTTTTAATCTCGTTGCTTTACAGGTATTGTAAACTTTTAAAACAATGTCCACCAGCTGAGAGAGATTGAATCCCAATGTCTTATATAAATGCTGGAGTTTCTTTCTGACAGCTGAGGCACTTTGCCCAATAAGTCATGTTCACCATCCCCACATTGTCTGCTGCCTATGGATCAGCCTCAGTGTGCTTTTTCCATAGTCCTAACAGATCCTCTTTAAAAATTCAAAAGCATCCTCACCTCGCTTTTGATGAAGGGCCTGTATCATATTCAGGCTCATTTGTTTAGTCACCCATTTCTTAAGCCCTTCAAGTATGCATTTTTAGTAATGTTCCAGGAATGGTATGCCCCCATCATTTGGGTTCCAGTAAGGTTCTGTCAAGGGAATTACCCCAGCAGTGTTGAGGTTCCATTGGGATTCTCTAGATGGAAGCACTGGGCCTCTTCATAGCCTTATTTCCCACTGTCTCTCATATGCTGTGAACAAGATATTGTGGAGAGCCTGTATATCTGCCCAGGTTGGATGATGAGTGGCAAAAAATGAAGGTGATAAGATCTGCTGTTCTCTGGATCATCCTTATATGAAGGGTTGGAATTCTCCCAATTCAGTAAGTATGAAGTGGAGAATGGAGTACAGGCCCAATAGCAGTCAGTGAGCTGGCCTTTCTGAGTTACTCCACCTATAGGATATAGCGTCAAAGGAAACTGCCTTGTTTCCTATGCACCCTGATGGGTCTTTGAGGGGAAGACCCATCCTTCATCATACATGGGTAGAGCTGTTGGCTCTAGGGGCCCTACTTCAGGAGTAGCTTTGGAGGGTGTGATGGAAGTAGAGAACCTCCTGCAACCAACCCTGAGTCCCCTGGGTTCAGATTATTGTTGAGACTTATCTTCTCATTCTCCTTTTCTTGCTGTGCCTTACTCTCAGGGAGAAGTTTTGAGGCCCCTCATCTTAGATGTTTCTCCATCCCTGACAAAACCCTATTATGCAATGACATGAATGCATTGACATAACAGGTTTCATCCCACCTGTCTAGCCATTGGCAATACTGTTCCAGTTATGCGATGATACAGCTACTTAGGGAACCATGCACAGGCCACCTTTCCTCACAATCCAAAATATATGTAGGTCACACATTATTACAATAATAAATCAATATGTCTTTGAACATTGGATAATGGCAGTACATGCTCCAGTCTGCCAAAATCCTACCCAACAGGCTCCGTCTAGGAGGTAGTACAGAACTACCCTTATCGGCCTGCACATATGTGCCAAAAACTATAATTAGAAAAATCCAAGAAACCTAAGAACATATAAACAAAAATGTTATCCACAACTCCATTATTCCAAAGAGCACTCACAAGCAAATCTGCCATTCAATTCAAAAACCATGGTCTCCACACACTGGCTTCCCCAAAGCAGTCTTCAAACATACCTCATTTCCTTTCACAGACTCATTTCCTTTTCATCTGCCAGGTGTGTTTAGTCAGGCCATGCCTTGAGCAAGCATGGATAAAAATTCCTGGGGACTGGGAAACACCACAGTCCCACTCTTGGGGTTGACCAGCCACAGGGAGCTAGGGTACCACAAGGGTCACCATTACTGTTACCAAACGAGTGGGGTTCTGTCGCCACCACCTCCCTCTAGGAAAAATCCTGGAGGCAAAGATTTAGTAATAAAGGAAAGGAGTCTTTATTCAAAAGCTACACAATTTTGGAATAACAGCTTTCCACATATGTTAGTCACTTAAGCCTGCCAAGCCTAAAATTTTTAACTCTTTAGTTATAGCTTTAATCACTTAAGCTTATGAATTAAAGCTAAACTCTTTAACTCCTAAGTTCTCCTAGCATTACCCCTGTTAGTTTTTTAATTATCTCATGTCTATAGGATTATTTTCAAACTAAAATAAGATACAGAAGCTACACAAATTTGGAAGAATGGCAAACTTCTGCCTTAGAGTCCATCCCCTCTAGAACACCTAAAGAAGAATAACCCTGACCTCTCTGTGAAGCTACCTGAATCTAGGCTGTGCCCAGAATTTCTTCTCCCATACAAAATACCATCTTTTGGGAAATACAAGCAGCTGCAGCATGATTATCCAGACATTCTTCAGGAAGAGAGAGCCAGAGATCCAGCCTCTGCTTCCTTTTATTTTAAATCTCCTGGTCCATAATTCTATGTGCTTTGGTGGCACTCGTCATCTCAGCCAATCCCATCCTGGACTGTTCACCATTGCCCCAGGCAACCTCCTCCTAAGGCCCCTCCCCACTCCTGATCTATCCGTATTAAAATTACCAATTGGAAACTTGCCTTATTGGCTTACTCAAAATATATGCCATTACTCCTTAAGAATGCCACATTCTCTAGAGATCAGATAGGGAAGAAAATACAAAGCATAAAGGAAAATTCTTGTCCTTCTAGATAGCCACTAGAATCACATCTCCATGTCTTATGTCTTTTATTATTAAAACCATACAATTTCTTTGCAACTTAATGTGAAATTTTAATCTCAGAAAGCTTAATTTCCTTACAAAACAGAAACAAAAACAAAACCTAAGCCAACCAGTATCCCAAATCATCTTTCTTAAATCCAAGTGGCAGAGATTTTCTCATTCCATCCAGTATGCCATCCAGAACTACATGGCACAAACAAAGTGTAAAACGTGTAAAATTTTCATTTTACACAAAACAACAAAGATCAAATAGAGGCCCTACAAAATCAGAAAGCAAGTATAGAATAACTATATCCAAGAACTGATATTTCTTTCTTTCCAAGTTTAAAACTTTCACAGCCTTCTTAGAGCCTTCACCAACATTTACACACCTTCTGCTACTTTCATAAAAAGAGATAACCAATTTAGTTTAACTCATGTTCAAGCCTTGTCTTTCTTAACAATTGGAAGGGCCATATTCTAACTCTATATCAGACAGCTAAAAGTCCTTAGGTTTGCAAACACATTCTATATCTTCTTGAAACACAGGTCTTGCAATAATCCTATTGTGCAACGACCTGAAGACCTGGACAATGGGATATCACCCTACTTCCCCAAACATTGGCAATATAGTTCATGATGGTATAGTTATTTAGGGAATCCTTTATGGACCATTTTTCCCCATAGTTCAAAATGTACAGAGTTCAGCAGTGTTAAAATAGAAAACCAATTCCTCATATACATTCAATAATGGCTCTACATTGTCCAGTCTGCTAAAATTCTGCCCAGTGGGCTCACCCCAGTAGCTGAAACAGAACAGCTCCTAATGCCCTGGATACACAGGACAAAAGCCAAGACTTAATGGGATTCAGGCTAATTGAGAACATATAAGCAAGACCTGAATCCACAACTTCATCCCACAAACAGGTTTAGGAGTCTCATCTTCTGCCAACTGGTGCTGCAAATTGTGGCCAACAAATTATGGTGATTAACAATCACCCTAAAACTCTTAAAAGGATCACCTTAATCCTAGCCATGTGTCCTTCTGGGTACCTGTTTGAGGGGCTGGAGGAACAAATAGTGACCCCTGAAAAGTGTTTCCCAAAACTTTGGTGATTCTCACCCCCTCTTACAGTCTGTCTCCTTCCCAGACCCATTTCCTTTCACCAATGCTCTGCAAAGCTCAGGAAGTCCTCACCCATTGGATGCTGGTTCATGACCTCCAGAGTTCAAATGGTCCTCACTGGATTCCAGTTGCAAGCTCAAATGGTCCACCGCAGAGTATAGTTCATGGCCCCCAGAACCAGAAATGCCCCCATTAAGTCTCAGTTGTGCAGACAACTTGACTGGTACAGTGCCCATATGGCATACAGCCCACATATGGTCCAACCAAGCTGCCTGGATCCAAAAATGGTACAGCACCCATTTGACACACCCTGACTGGGATAGTACCCACATAGAGTTCCCAACCCCCAATGTGCATGCCAGTTCAGCTCAACCAGTCTTGAGTACCCCTTTCTTCCTCTGACTTATTTCCTTCCACCGTTCTGATATTCCCAGTGACTGGTGACTTGAGTTGGAGTGCACAGAAATTCCCTGAGACTGGGAAATCCCCACAGTCATGCCCTTGAAGTCAGCCTGCCACAGGCAGCTAGGACCTGACAAAGGTCTTCTTTGTCCAAATATGACTTGTCAAAACTGTTAACAAACAAAGTGGGATTTGGCCACTTGTCATTGACCACAGGCATAACACAAAGTTTGATGGGGAAGGAAAAAGGTCTTTAATAAAAGGTTGCCTAATTTGGGGGAGTGGGTGTCCCCAGCTCCAGGCCAATCTCTTCCACAGAACACAGAAAGAACCTAGCCCTTCATTTGAAAGTCTGGGCTCAAAATTCCATGTACAGTATATGCATCCAAATTCCCAGCCAATCCAGGCTAACATTCATCATGCTCTCCAACTGTGCAGCATCATCTCTGCCCCTTTTCCTAACACCATGATAACCTCCACAATATACATGTGTTGTGACCTTTTCAACATGCACATACTGTGTGCAAGCTTTATCTGGCTATGTCACAAGCCATGCTAGTTTTTATACCCTTACTTAGGGGTATGGAGACTTATCAATTGCCAGCTGTGGCTTCAGTTTTGCTGTCTCCAGCACTTCCCAATCCATTTTGTGGGTCCCTCCCCAGTTCCCAGTGATATGGCCAGGTCACCCCAGTAACACTATGAAAGTAACACATAAAATGTTAGAATGAAGAATAACAGCTTACTTTAAATAAATAGTGTGGGAAGGAAAGACTGTTCCAAGGAAATAATGTTCAAGCTAATAAGTGAATGAGAAAAAAAGAGATGTAAGTTCAAAAAGAGAGTACTCCAGGTAGAGGAAAGAACAAGATTTAAAGCCTTGAAACAGAACTTAAATTGGTTCCTAGAAGTAGAAACAATTGGCATGGTGGAGTATGAACCATATTCTGCTGTGTACAACGTTCACTTCTTTGCCCAAATTTTTGAGGGAAAAATAAGGATGAACATTATACATGGGAATATTGATTACATATTATGGGTAAAATAATGGGTATAATATTAATACAAAAATGTGGGTGAGCAATATACACAGCAAAATATGGGACTTAAGCAGAGGAAAAGGGAAAGCAGATTTTTTATATAAGAAGTCATTTACAAAGAAAACCACATGAACCTATACGTTGACAAATAATTATTAATACAGATGAAAGAAACATTAAAGGTTGTCTAGCCTCACTCATTTCTACTTAATAGAAATCTCATTTCTTCCATATGGATGGAAGAATTATCTCCTTTGTCAAGGGAGGGAACTAGACAAAGGAATTCTCTCAAGAGGGTATATGTGTATTCAGTTTTCTGTGTGTTCCACCATATCTGAAACATTAGCATTTCTGAAATTTATTTTTTGGGAAAGATATTGAAAGACCAGAGACTATTTTATACAACTTCTTTAGAAAATATAAATTTCCAAAAGTGTTATTTATTCTCAAGTTTCTTAAGGTGATTCACCATTTTTATGGCTGTATCATATTACACTTTCAAGGAAGTAGGTCAGCATTCTGGATCATACTGTTAATTTACATTAAAATTTCTACCGGACCATACTTTAAATTGCCTGATTTTTCTTAGATACTATACCTGTGAGACTTTATTGATTTACCAGGATGCCCTACTTCATGCTGATTTAAAAAGCAGAATAATTTGTAACATTTTTTGGAATCAGGTGAATCTGCAGAGCAAAATAAATGATTTACCAAAATCAAAACGTGAAGGTCGGGGGAGAGAGAGAGAGAGGAGGCCCCATTAACAAATTTCTCTCCTTTATTTCCTTTGTCCCAACAGTCTCTTTTGTAGTAAGAACAGGAGCTTTAATTTCTATACAGAGATTGAAATATTGTTACCCTTAAGTCTGTCTTACTACAGAGTTATCTTTGGGGTTGGCAGTGTAGGACCACCATATGAGATGAACCCTCTTCCTTAAAACCAGATCTTTACAATGCATCAGAAAAGAAACACTTTTAGAGAGATTTCAGACAAACCTGTATTCTGTAGATTTCTATTCTTTGACAGAAGTCTCAGTGTGTTTCTAATAAAAATAAATGTCACCAAAAGTTCTAAGGACTATATTTGAAAGGAGCACTTTCAGAATCCCAGAGAATGTTTATGAGATGGTTTTGAGTAGTTCAGACATGCAAGTATGTCCTGAAGCTATTAGGGAGTGCGGCTGTGTCCTCCAGCAGCAGGACACAGGGCATGTAGCCATTGCTGCTGAAGGCAAGTTTTCAAAGATTAAATGGGACATGGGGACATTTAGGTGCTGACTCCAGCTAAACTGGTTAATAATTAGTATCATTTAAATGAGATAGCAGGCTAAAACGCTCATGATCTCTCTCAATGTGCCAATTAATTAAATAATTGTAATGTCTCTGTTGTAGTTATTTATCAGTAACTGTGCTCCTGAGTATTCGCTTTTTCACCTTCATCCTGTTCTGTCAGCTTAGCTGAACAGTGAAACATTCACTTGGCAAATACGGGGAAAAAATGAAAAATTATTATATACAACAAAATACTGCTTAAATAATTGTGTCCATGAGGCAAGATTCTAGGCCCTTCATGACAATATTATACTTTTAGGGGAGGAATTCCAGTTTTCTGATCTGGGATATGATATGGTTAGACGTGCTATATAATCCATTTCTTCTGTAACACTCTCACATTAAAATTTCTGCAAGACTTCAAGAATATGACTAGAAGACATTTTTATTTTTTGGTATGGAACTTAACATAATCACATTTTAACAATTATTTTCCTCTAGAAATGGCATTAAAAAATCTTATTTCCTATTTTGGGACTGTAGAATCTATGGCCTGAAACATAACGTGTCACAAATAGTGAGTTTAGGAGTGATGTAAAACCCCAAATAACTAAACAACAGCTTTATATTGATAATATTGATAATGTATTAATTCAGAAGAACAGTGAGTAAAGAGACTCATTAAACAATGAAGCTGATTAATGAGTCAAAAATGGGGCCACAGGGGAAAACAGAGACAGACTTCAACAATGTAAAAGAAAACAAAATATTTATAGTAGATTTCACTTAAGAAACTTACCTTAGTGAATAAACAACACACTTCTCCATTTCTCCTGGTGGTTCAGTATGAAGAAGGTTTTTAACTGTAATGTTTGAGATTTAATTTTAATAAAATAAAATATTTTGTGAGTATGAGGGTTCATAAAGCACTATTATGCACAACTTGTCTTTAAACATCTTCCTATAATCTTCCAATCCTGTATCCCTTCCTATTCTGATTTCATATTCCTGTTACTAAAAATAGTAAATGTAGTTTCACATTCCATCAGCTCAAGAGAATTTACTTTTAATGTGGAAAACTTAAAAATAAAAAAAAATGCAGGAGGCAAATAAATATTCGGTCATAACAATTTTTCCAAAAAAAAAGTAAGATATTGTATTTGTCCAAAGAACCCAAGGAAGTTCTTTAAGTTCAAATCAGAAAGATTGTCCCCTTATATTTAAGACAAGTCTGATTTTGAGGGTTAGATGCAATAAGGAAAACACAAGGAAAGTTATGGAATTTTATTTCCATACATACTATAGTTATGTGTCTGTATGAAGAAAGGTTTAACTCTCTTCATTTCTCCTAAAAATATCTTGTACATTTTTTCTGTAAATTCTTTTTTATTTCTTATTAGAATTATTTGTAGGTTTCCTTATTTTTAAACTATTACATATCTTATCTAAACAGTTTTATTTTCTAATTGCTTATTACTAGAATATATAAACACTAAAAATTTCTATATAGATCTTTCATATAAAATTAATTCTCAAAAGTTATTGTGAGCACTGAATTTGTGAATACTGAACCATGGCTCCTAGGGGAAACACAGTTAATGTATTCCTGTGAGCCTCTCCATCACATTTTTATCAGTAAATCAGTGCATAGACTTGTTTTTTGTGTGTTTCTGCTTACAGATATCTTATTTAGTATATATTGCTGATTCATTAACATTGAATTCACAGTCAACAGCATTATAATTCATGTCTGCATGAACCTTGTCTATTTATGTATTTTCTCTGTAAGGCACATCATAGCCTTCTTGAGTATAGGAGCACATAACAGTACTTTAGCTCAAGTCTTGGGGTCTATTTTAAATAACGAAATCGTCAACAAAGAGCACAAAATATGGCAGTGATAAGGACACTCATAGTATGAGAGCTGAAACAAAAGACATAATGTTTGTCCTCAGCTGGGAATATGTGTTGGGCAATTCAAAAATTTCTCACCCCTTTGTACATTTTTATAAGTGACCATAAAAGTGCTATAAGTATTTTAGTGTCACAAATAAATATTTAACAAATAGAAGAATTCACAAGTAATAAGACCAACTGTAGTGACTTTTCTTTATTCTCTTAATTCTAATATTATTTTTAAAAACTTTTGAATATACAATAGTGAATACAATTGTAAATAACTTTTTTGCTTTTCCAATATATAAGTTTTATTTCTTTATCTTTCCTTACCCTACTAGATAGGAACTCTGGAACAATGTTAAATATAAATAATGAGGCATCCCTTCTGCAGTTCTAAACTTAGAGGGAAAACTTTGGATATTTTACACTTAAGCCTGGTGGCTGTTGTATAGTTTACTGTACAATTTTTATCAGATTAAGAAGGGTCCCTTTCATTATTAGTTTACTTACAGCTTTATTATGAATGAGTGTTAAATGTTATTAAATTTTTTTCTGCAACTGTTGAAATTATACATATGTAACTATAGATAATTGCGTGTGTATATATACATGAGTGAGTGTGTGTGTATATATATATAAACATATACTGTCTGGATAAACCAATTTGGCTTTCATGTAGAATTTTTATTTATATCAAATAATTTCTTTAGAATTTTGTTTGCTAATAATTTCTTTAGAGTTTTGAAATCCATGTTCATGAAAGAGATTAGCCTATAATTATTCTTTCTTACAATGCATCATCAGGTTTTCATATCAAAATTATTTGCCTTATAACACAAGTTGGGAAATGTTTCTGTCTTTTCCATGTTTCAAAAGAGTTCTGTAAGTTTGGTGTTACATTGTAAATGTTGAAAATATTTACTGCTAAAACCAACGCAGCCCAAAGGAAAAGGCTATTTACATGCTTATTTTCTTAATTCTATACAAAACTATTCATTTTTTTCTATTTCTTCTTTTTCATTTTCATAAATTGTATTACTCCTTAGCTTTTTATTTGCTAAAAGTCACATCATATTCAAATTGTCATTTCAGATGTATCCTATCTTTTTATATACATTTTATATACATTTATAATATCAGTCAGTCAAAATGTTATGTGACATCCACAGTGGTTCCTTCTTTAATTCAGTGATTACCTCAAAATAATTGCTTAACTGTTGAAACATTTGGACTAATTTCTAATTGTCTTTTTTTGTTATTGATATTCAACTTTATTTCAATGTAATTTTAATCTCACTTTGAGAATTGATATGTTTCAAAATAAGGTAAATTTTATTAAATGATTTATATGCACTCAAAAAATATTCTGCAATTCATGTTTTTATTTTATAATATTCTTTCAATTACTGAGGAGGGTGATAGAATTTCTCCTAACTTGACTGTAGATTTGACTACTTTCCTTTATATTGTTTTCTTTTTCTTTTTTTAGTTTAATCTTTATTGTATTTTTCTTCAGTCCCTTTACACCCCTCTCCCTCTAGCAGTCACCATACTATTGTTCATGTCCAGGAATCTTTTTTCCTTTTTGCTCATTCCCTCTACCCCCTCATTGACTTCCCCCACCTAGTTGTCATCTGCTCTCCATCTATGTCTGTCTCTCTTTTGCTAGTTAGTTCAGTTTGTTCATCAGAGTCCACATATGACTGAAATCATACGGTATTTCTCTTTCTCTGACTGGCTCATTTCCCTTAGCATAATGTTCTCCACATCCATCCATACTGTTGCAAAGGGTAAACTTTCTTTTTTATAGATGAGTAGTATTCCATTGTGTAAATGTCCCATAGCTCTTTTATCCACTTACTTATTAATGGACACTTAAGCTGCTTACATATCTTGGTGATTTTAAATAACACTGCAATGAATGTAAGGGTTATATTATTTTCTTATTTTATATTTTCAAAGCTATTATTAGGTACATAGAAATTCAGTGTTATATCCTTTTCTGGTAGAAGATAACACTAGGAAATATACCTTTTTTATTTTTAGTAAATTCTTTTTTTAAAATCTTCTTTCTATGATATTAATATACTATCTTTACCAACTATCTCAGTTTCAGTGTTTATATAGCATAGCTTTTCCAACCCTATTACTTTAAACCATTCTCTATTCTTATATTTAAGGTGTGTCTCTTGAAAGCATACTTTTACATTTTTTTTACTCAAAATGAAAATCTGCTTTTTAATTGGAGCACTTATTAAAAATTTCAAATGTGTTGTTAAATCATATATAATTATTATCAGTATAAACAAATAGATTACTTGCAATTTATGTAATTAAGTCTAATAATTACTGTTTCTGGTTTTCAATCTATAATCTCACCATTTGTTTTTAATTTATAGCTGTTTCATGTTCTTTAATCTGTAGATTCTTGTCTACTTCAGATTAATCAATTTTAATAACTTTATTTTTTTCTCCTAAATGTGTATTACTTACATAGTCTTTTACTTCTTTTAGTGGTAATCGAGAGATTAAAAATGCACTCTTGATCTTGAAATATAAGTCAATACTTTCACCACTTTTTAGAGGAAATGATGGCTTAGACAACTTTCACTTCATTTACCTTCCCCCTCCTCATCTTTTGTGTTATTTTACAGTACCATATGTCTTAACATGAAACAAACTTTTTTTATTTTGGAACAGTGTTAGATTGAAACAAACATTGCAAGAATATTAGAGTTCCCATATATTCAATTCCCCATTTCTCCTTTTGTTACCATCTCACATTATTATACTACTTTGACATAACTAACAAATATTAATACACTATGAAGTCCATACTTTATTTAGATTTTCTAAGTTTTTACCCAATCTTCTTCTGTGTTCCAGGATTCTATCCAAAATCTAGATGATATTTACTTGTCAAGTCTCTTTTTGCTCTTTTAGACCGCGATAGTCTTTCAGATTTTCCTGTTTTTTGATGACCTTGAGGATTCTGAAGAACACAGGTAATGTATAATGTCCTTCAATTTGGATTTCTCTGTTGTGTATCTCATGGTTCAAAAGACATTATGAGTTATGGGGAGGAAGATCACAGAGGTAAAATGCCATTCCCATCAATACATCGATGGTATGTTTATCACTGATAATATTAGCCTTGATCACCTTGCCAGAAATAATGTTTGCCACATCTGTCCAGTATACAATTTAAGCAAGAAAATAATATAATATTGGGTTATAACTGAAAATATAAAATAAATACCAATGAGTAACTTATTCTTTACTCTTTCTTTTTTCTTCTTCTTTGCTTTTCCATACTGTAATTATAAGAAGAAAGTCATTATACAAAATCTACACTTAAGGAACAGGTAGTCATGTTCTACCTCCTTGAGAGTGGAGTATCTTTGTAAATTATTTTTTAATTTCTCTGTATGGGTAATTTGTTTGTTTTCCTTACATTTATTATCAAATAGTTTGCTTATATAAGTTACTCATTGGTATTTATTTTATATTTTCAGTTATAACCCAATATTATATTATTTTTTTGCTTAAATTGTTCCAGCTTTGACCATTGGAAATCCTTTCAGTTGGTTTCTGTGTACACTTAGCGTATCCTCCTTGTTTTGCTTTTTGAACAATTCCTTATTCCTGGCACTACGAGTTAATTCAGGATCTTGTATATTCCATGCCCCAGCCAACAAACAGCCATTTCTTCAAAGATCCCTAGTTCCCTTTATTGAAAATTGTGTTAGTAATCAAGATATAGATTCTGGGTATGCATGTTGCTTCAGACCCTTTCAGCTGACAGAGCTAGAAAATACATGTGGTACATTTGTGGTGTTTCTATAGATGTCTAATCATATCTATATGTATCCACATATCTATATTAAGCTAAACATGAGTTCATACTGAGTTCTCTTTCATTAAGTACCATGTGGTTCATTCTAACTTCCCATTCTTAGTTGTATGTAAACTCTCATTCGAATAGTAGAAAATTGGCTTCCACTATCCAAAGTATGTTTGCTTGTTTGCTCAATCTCAGTATACTTATGATCTGTACCCTCAGGCAAACAACTCTATTAACTAGACTATATACATTGTTTATGTATAGTTCCTTTAGTCCTTAATCTTAAACTCTCTATTCATTTCTAAAGCTACTTAGATCAATTTTCCTCCCACTCCCTTCAGTGAAAATATGTCATACATTTGTAACACAGATTATTTTGTCACAGTCTGCATTCTGTCCTGAAGCCTACAATATCCTGATTTTCAAAACTGTATTCATTAAAGTTTTGCTCCTTGTCCTACAAAGTTCTATGAATTTCAACAAATGCATAGTCCCCAGTCTTTAATTATTTATGCATTTTAAATCCCACAAATATTGAGATTATTTTGTATATTAAATATTTATTTTAATTTAATTACATACTCTTTAATTTAATTACATACATAATTAGTATGCTCTTTTGTTCTTCAGATTTCTGCATAACACACACACACACACACACACACACACACACACACAAACACACCAAAAAATCCAGAAAACAAAAAACTCCTTTTAGTATTTCTTTTACTACTGGTTTGCAGATGATGACTCCTCAGGGTTTTTTTCTTTTTTTGCCATGTATTTATTTCACTTTTATTCTTTAAGGCTATTTTTGATGATTCTACTACTAAGATAACCCTTCATGGCTTTAGCTAAAATCCTGGACTGACCAACTACCTGGTCTTTCCTAGGATTGGTATCTCAGTTTTTGTTTCTCCATAATTGTGAATCTTCTGTAAGCTTTGCTCAGTTTCTCAGCTAGTTAAGAATTAGTATATCACCTTGAAGGAAAGGGAAAAGCCAAATGTCAGACTCATCTTTGTGTCTTCATGTTCCCTAGAAATCTCTGCAAATCTCTTGTTGCAGCCTTGTGAGCTTTCCAATGACTTTGAACTGACTTATAAATTATCTAGCTTTTCTAATTATCCTCACAAAAAGTTCATATTATAACTACTCTGCCATACAAAAATCCTGGAATTGTGATTTAGATTTCCTCACCTGTGAAAATTTCTGTCTCATACTCAGCGAGGGTTTGAAGTATTTTGGAATGCTACTTTACGATCTTAGTATTTATATGTTGTCATTCTCTCTTAGTTCAATAACAAACATTACCTTGCTCAATTCAACATACTACTTAATAAAATTGCATTATAAGTGTATTGCAATTTTATTAAGTAAAATTTTATGAGATGAGGTGGAAGTTTATTGAAATTTAGTTAATGTTCTATTTAATTTCATGGTATATCTGGTCATTGTTTGATTATACCTGGTTTGAAAATCTTCTCTAAAGATTGACCCAGAAAGCCTAAGTTTTGGAAAAGAGGAATTTATTGTTTTCATCTCTTTGTTCTTAAGATCAAATAAATCCCAAGAGCCTTTGGGTCTTAAAGATGTTATAATTATATCTGTCGTGAATTCAGGTTAACTAATGCTAACATATAATGGAACCCATTTTCTTCTTTATATGTGGCTATTATTTCTCTATAATTGTAACAATTTGGCAGGGTATTATCTAGAATCTAGGCTGCACAGCACAAACACATAATTAAGGTTTAATCACCATAACACAGATAATAACACTCTGATAAAAATTATTTTGCTTTAAAAATAAAACACTTTTACTGTTTTTTGTAATTTATTAAATTTATATGAGAAGCAAAATTGTTACATATAATAGAAAGTTTATATTTCAGAGTATTGAGCACTCAAAACTATTTTTGCTTTCTTCTGAATTAGCACAGAAAATTAAATCATTTTATATTGAATTATATTCAGCTGCTACTTGGATTGCTAAAAAAAATTACCTCTATTCTAAGACACATAGCATTGGAGATTAACTTTGCTATTATGGCCACTTGAGCTTGATCTGTAGATTAAAATGTTCTATAAATATAAAAAGTCCATTTGTTAAATGTAGCCCAAATTCAATTAAAAAAATGAAAGTTTAAAACTAGTTAGGATCTGAAGAGGTAGCATAATTTTAATTCTAAAAAATAGTGCAAATATCATAATAAGGAGACTCCAAATATCAATATAAGTCTGATTATTTCTTTTCTTTTTCTTCTATCTTTCTTTTTTGGTAAATAAATTTTCAAATGCATTTGTCTCCATATACCCACCACCACTTTCCCCTGCCACATCCACCCCCACCTTCCCCTGTCAATCCTTCCCCACCTTGGCTTCATCCATGTGTCCTTCACACCTGTTCTTTGATCTGACCCTTCCCTGTCCCCTCCTCAATATGCCCCCCTACCCTCCTTCCCATACCCATCGGTTTCTTCTTCCTTTCAATGTTGCTGGTCATATCTTTCTTGCCTGCTTGATTTGCTGATTAGGTTCCACTTATAAGTGAGATCATATGGTATTTGTCTTTCACACCTGGCTTATTTCACTTAGCAAAATGTTTTCTAGTTCCATCCATGCTGTCTCGAAGAGTAGTAGGTTTTTCTTTCTTCTGCATAGTATTCCATGGGTAAATGTACCATAGTTTTTTGATCCAGTCATCTACTGATGGACATTTAGGTTGATTCCAACACTTGGCTACTGTAAATTTTGCTGCTATGAATATTGGGGTGCATAGGTTCTTTTGAATTGGCATTTTGGAATTCTTAGGGTATAGTCCCAGCAGAAGAATCACTGGATTAAAAGACTGTTCCATTTTCAACTTTTGGAGGAAATTCCACACTGTTTTCCACAGTGGCTGCACCAGTCTGCATTCCCACCAACAGTGTACTAGGGTTCTCTTTTCTACACAGTCTTGCCAACATCATTTCTTGTTGATCTGTTTATGATGACCATTCTGACTGGTGTAAAGTGATATCTCATTTTAATTTGTGGTTTTAATTTGTATTTCTCTGATGGCTAGTGATGCTGAGCATCCTTTCATATGTCTCTGAGCCCAATGTTTGTCCTTCTTGGAGAAGTGTCTGTTCAAGTTCTTTACCTATTATTTCATTGGATTGTTTGTCTTCCTGGAGTGCAGTCACATGAGTTCTTCATATATTTTGGAGACCAAACTCCTGTCTGATGTATCATTGGTAAATATATGTTCCCAAACAGTTAGTTCTCTTTTCATTTTGCTGAGTTTTCTTTCGTTGTGCAAAAATTTCTGATTTTGATAAAATCCAATTTGTTTATTTTTTTTCCTTTACACCCCTTGCTCTAGGAGACATATTGGTGAAAATATTGCTGTGTGCAATACCTGAGAGTTTCCTGCCTATCTTCTCCTCTAGGACTTTCATGGTGTCGCAACTTCTATTTAAATATTTTATCCATTTTGAGTTTATTTTAGTGCATGGTGTAAATCGGTGGTTGAATTTCATTTTTTTTTTTTTTTTTTTTTTTTTTTGCCTGTAGCTGTCTAGCTCTCCCAATGCCATTTGTTGAGGAGGCTATTTTTACTCCATTTATGCTTCTGCACCCTTGTCAAATATTAATTGACCATAGAGACGTGGGTTTATTTCTGGGTTCTCTATTCTGTTCCATTGATGTATGTGTCTGTTCTTATGCCAGTACCAGACTGTTTTGATTACAGTGGCCTTGTAATATAGTTTCATGCCAGACATTGTGATCCTTCCTACTTGGCTTTTCTTCCTCAGAATTGCTGCAGCTATTCAGGGTTATTTATGGTTCCATATACATTTCTGACATTTTTGTATTATGTCTGTGAAATATGTCATTGGTATTTTAATTGGGAATCCATTAAATCTATAAATTGCTTTGGGTAGTATGGATACTTTGATGATTTTAATTCTTCCAATCCATGAATGTGGCATATGCTTCCATTTATTTGTGTCTTCCTTAGTTTCTTCAGTGTTGTATAGTTTTCTGTGTACAGGTCTTTTACCTCCTTGGTTAAGTTTATTCCTGGGTAGTTTATTTTTCCTGTTGCCATAGAAAAAGGGAATTTTTCCTGATTTCTCGTTCTGATATCTCATTTTTGGTGTACAAAAATGTCTTTGATATCTGAATATTGTTTTTGTATCCTGCTGCTTTGCCAAATTTAGGTCCAGTAATGTTTTGGTGGAGTCCATGGAGTTTTCTATGTACAATATGTCATCTGCACACAGTGACAATTTTACTTCCTCTTTTCCAGTTTGGATACCTTTTTTTTTTTCTTTTTCTTGTCTGATTGCTGCAGCTAGGACTACCAATACTCTGTTAAATAGAAGTGGTGAAAGTGGACATTCTTGTCCTGTGCCTGATGTTAGTGGGAAAGCTTTTAGTTTTTTCCCATTGAGTATGAGGTTGGCTGTAAGTTTTTAAAAAATGTCCTTTATTATGTTGAGGTATGCCCTCTTAATTCCCACTCTGCTGAGAATTTTTTTCATAAATGGGTGCTGTAACTTATCAAATGCTTTTTCTGCATCTATTGATATGATCATGTTGTTTTTTACTTTACTTTTGTTTAAGTGATGTATTAAGTTTATTGATTTGAGAATATTAAACCATCCTTGCATCCCTGGGATGAATCCCACTTGATGATGGTGGATGATCATTTTAATGTATTGGTGGATGGAGTTTTCCAATATTTTGTTGAGGATTTTAGCTTCTATCTTTATCAGCGATATTGGCATGTTGTTTTTGTTTGGTTTGTCTTTATCTGGTTTTGACATTAGGATGATGTTGGATTCATAAAAAGAGTTTGGGAGTTTTCACTCTTCTTGGATTTTTTGGAATAATATAGAAGGACAGGGGCCATTTTTTCTTAAATATTTTGTAAAATTCTCCTATGAAACTGACAGGTCAAGGGCTTTTGTGTATTGGGAGTTTTTGATTACTATTTCAATTCCACCAGCTGTTATAAGTCTGATCAGGCTTCCTACTTCTTCATTTAGTATGGGATGGTTATATTTTCTAGAAATTTGTCCATTTCATTGAGGTTATCAAATTTCTTGGCATATAATTGTTCATAATAATTTCATATAAGTATTGAATTTCTGTGGTATCAATTGTTATTTCTCCTCTATCATTTCTGATATTATTTATTTGCATCCTCTCCCTTTTTTTTCCTCATGAGTCTGCTTATAGGCTTGTCAATTTTGTTTATCTTTTCAAAGAACTAGCTCCTGCATTGGTTGATCCTTTCTGTAGTTCTTTTGGTCTCTATGTCATGCAGTTCTGCTCTGATCTTGATTATTACCTTCCTTATCCTTTCTCTGGGCTTTGTTTGTTGTTGTTTCTCCTGTTCTTGAATCTGGAGGATGAGGTTGTTTAAAATTTTTCTATCTTTTTTAGGTAGGATTGTATTGCTATGAACTTCCTTCTCAGGACTGCCTTCACTGTGTCCCATAGATTTTGGACTGTTGTGTGTTCATTTTCATTTGTTTCCAGAAACTTTTTGATTTCTTCTCTTATCTCATTATTGACCCATTCATTGTTTAATACTGTACTATTCAGTGTCCATGAGTTTGATAGTTTTTGAGTTTTTTTCTTGAGGTTTGTTTCCAGTTTCAAGCCTTTGTGGTCTGAGAAAATGCATGTTATGATTTCAGTTTTATTGATTTTGTTGAGGCTTGTTTTGTGTCCTATCATGTAGTCTTAACTTTGAAAATGTTCCGTGTGAATTTGAAAATAAGTGTATTTTGCTTTTTTATGATGAAAGGTTCTATATATGTCAGTTAAGTCTATTTGACCTAATGCATGATTCACTTCCTCAATATCTTTGTTGATGTTTTATTTGGAAGATCTATCCATTTTTGACAGAAGGGTGTTAAAATTCCCTACCATCAGTGTACTACTGTCTACATCTTTATTGAAGTCCTCCATGATTTTCCTTATATATTGGTGTGTTCCTCTGTTGGGTGCTCATAGGTTTAAAATGTTTCTCTCTTCTTGATGGAAGCTACCTTTGAGTATTATAAATGTCTTTCACGGTCTCTTTTTATGACCTTTTTTTTTTTGAAATCTATTTTGCCTCATATAAGTATTGTACCCCTGCTTTTTTTTCCAGTTCATTTGCTTGGAATGTTTTTTCCATCTCTTTACTTTCAGTCTATGTAAGTCTTTTGTTCTGAGGTGAGTATCTTTTAGGGAACATATGCTTATGTGTGACTTGTGTTTTCTTAGCCATTTTGATATCTTATGTCTTTGGGACTATTAATCCATTTATATTTAAAGTTATTATTGATAGGTACTTTTCCATTTTTTTCTTTTTACCTGTGATCCTCTCTTTCTCACTCTTTATCTTCACCATCTTAAACCAGTCCCCTTAGCATATCTTGTAGAGCTGGTTTGGTGTAGGTATATTCTTCTACCTTTCTTTCTCTGGAAAACTCCTTACTTTGCCTTCAATTTTTTTATTAACTTTTTTATTTTTTTCAAATACATTTGTCTCTGTCTACCACCCGCCACTTTCCCTTACCCCTTCCCTCGCTCAACTCTTCCCCTTTGGTTTTGTCCATGAGTCCTTGCTATATGTTCCTTGACTTTCCCCATCGCTTCCTTTTCCCCCGCCCCTCCCTCCCTCCTTCCCTCTTGTCTCTGTTGGTTTCTATTCCTTTCAGTGTTGCTGGTCTTATTTTCCATGCATCTTTGTATTGTTGGTTAGGTTCTGCTTATAGACGAGATCATACGGTATTTGTGTTTCACCCCATGGCATATTTACTTAGCATAATGCCCTTAAGTTCCATCCATGCTATCGTGAAGTTTAGCAGTTCCTTTTTCCTTTCTGCAGTGTAGTATTCCATTGTGTATATGTACCATCATTTTTTGATCCAATCATCTACTGATGGACATTTAGGGTGCTTCCAACACTTGGCTACTGTAAATTGTGCTGCAATGAGCATTGAGGTGCATAGGTTCTTTTGAATTGGTGTTTTGGGAATCTTAGGATATAGTGCCAGCAGAATTATCACTATATCAAAAGGCAGTTCCATTTTCAGCTTTTTGAGGAAATTCCACACTGCTTTCCACAGTGGCTGCACCAGTCTGCATTCCCACCAACAGTGGACTAGGGTTCCCTTTTCTCCACAGCCTCGCCAGCACCTGTTGTTTGTTATCTGTTTATGATGGCCATTCTGACTGGTGTGAGGTGGCAACTCACAGAGGTTTTGATCTGCATTTCTCTGATGGCTAGTGATGCTGAGCATCCTTTCAAATGCCTCTGGGCCCTCTGTATCTCCTCCTTGGAAACGTGTATGCCCAGCTCCTTTGCCCACTTTTTGATTGGATAATTTGTCTTCTTGGGGTGGACTAGAGTGAGTTCCTTATATATCTTGGAGATCAAACCTCTATCTGATGTATCATTAGCAAATATATTTTCCCATATGGTTGGCTCCATTTTCATTTTGCTAATGTTTTCTTTAGTCATGAAGAAGCTTCTTATTTTGATGACTTCCAACTTGTTTATTCTTTCCTTTATGTCCCTTGCTTTAGGAGACATATTGGTGAAAATATTGCTGCGTGGGATATCTGAGAGTTTCCTGCCAATGTTCTCCTCTAGGACGTTTATGGTGTTGCGACTTCTATTTAAGTCTTTTCTCCATCTTGAGTTTATTTTTGTGTATGGTGTCAGCTAATGATCTAATTTCAATTTTTTCCATGTATGTAGCCATCCAGCTCTCTCAGCAGCATTTGTTGAAGAGGCTAATCTTGCTCCATTTTACGCTTCTGCCACCTTGGTCAAATATTAGATGCCCATAGAGACCTGGGCTTATTTCTGGGCTTTCTATTCTGTTCCACTGGTCTATGGGTCTGTTCCTGTGCCAGTACCAGATTGTTTTGAATATAGTGGCTTTGTAGTACAGTTAGATGTCCAGTACTGTGATCCCTCCTACTTTGTATTTCTTTCTCAAAATTTCTGCGGCTATTCGGGATCATTGATGGTTCCATATAATTTTTGAAATGTCTGTTCTATTTCTGTGAAATATTTCATTAGTATCTTAATAGGGATTGCGTTGAATCTATAAATTTCGTTGGGTAGTACGGACATTTTGATGATATTAATTCTTCCAATCCATGAGCACGGTATATGCTTCCATTCCTTTGTGTCTTCCTTAATTACTTTCTTCAATGTTGTATAGTTTTCTGCATATAGGTCTTTTACCTCTTTGGTTAAATTTATGCCTAGGTACATTATTTTTCTTCTTGCTATATCAAATGGTATATTTTTTCTGATTTCTTCTTCTTCTATTTTATTGCTGAAATACAAAAATGCCTTTGATTTCTGAATATTGACTGTGTATCCTGCTGTTTTGCCAAGTTCACTTCTTAGGTTGAGGAATTTTTTGGTGAAGTCTACAGGATTTTCTATGTACACATTCATGTCATGTACAAACAATGATAGCTTTACTTCCTCCTTTCCTTTTTGGATGCCTTTTATTTCTTTTTCTTGTCTGACCACTGTGGCTAGGACTTCCAATACTATGTTGAAAAGAAGTGGTGAAAACGGACATCCTTGTCGTGTTCCCAATCTTGGGAAAGCTTTTAGTTTTTGTCCGTTGACTATGATGTTGGCCGTACATTTTTCATACATGGCCTTTATTACATTGAGAAATGCCCCCTTTATTCCCATTTTGCTGAGTGCTTTGATCATAAATAGGTGTTGTACCTTATCAAATGCTCTTTCTGCGTCTATCGAGATGATCATGTGGTTTTTGTCTTTTCTTTCATTTATGTGATGTATTACGTTTACTGATTTGCGTATATTGAACCATCCCTGCATTCCTGGGCTGAATCCTACTTGATCCTGGTGGATAATCTTTTGAATGTATTGCTGGATGCGGTTTCCAATATTTTGTTGAGGATTTTAGTATCTATGTCCATCAGCAAAATTAGCCTGATGTTTTCTTTCTTTGTAGGGCCTTTATCTGGTTTTGGGATCAGGGTGATGCTGGCCTCATAGAAAGAATCTGGGAGTCTTCCCTCCTCTTGGATTTGTTGGAATAGTCTGAGAAGGACAGGGGTTAGCTCTTCCTTAAATGTTTTGTAAAATGCTCCTGTGAAATCGTCCGGCCCGTGCTTTTGTGTGCTGGGAATTTCTTGATTACTGCTTCAATTCCCTCAGCTGTTATCGGTCTGTTCAAGCTTTCTGTTTCTTCCTCCTTCAGTGTTGGAAGATTATACTTTTCTAAAAATTTTTACATTTCATCAAGGTTTTCAAATTAGTTGGCATATAATTGCTCATAGTAGTTTCTGACAATCCTTTGTATTTCAGTGGTACCAGTTGTTATTTCTCATCTTTCATTTCTGATATTATTAATTTTGGGTCCTCTCCCTTTTTATCTTGATGAGTCTGCTTAAAGGCTTGTCAATGTTATTTATCTTTTCAAAGAACCAGCTTCTGGATTCGTTCATCCTTTGAATTGTTCTTTTGATCTCTATGTCATTCAGTTCTGCTCTAATCTTGACTATTTCTTTCCTTCTACTTGCTCTAGGATTTATTTGTTGTTGTTTCTTCAGTTCTTCAAGTTTGAAACATTTTATTTGAAATGTTTCTATCTTTTTAAGTAACTGTATTGCTATGAATTTCCCTCTCAGGACTGCCTTTCTTGTGTCCCATAGGTTTTGGACTGTTTGTTCATTTTCATTTGTTTCCATATTTTTTTTTAATTTTTTCTCTTATCTCATTATTGACCCATTCATAGTTTAATAGTCTATTGTTCAGTCTCCATGAGTTTGAATGTTTTTGAAGTTTCTCTTTGAGGTAGATTTCCAGTGTCAAGCCCTTGTGGTCTGAGAAAAAGTTTGGTATTATTTCAGTTTTCCTGAATTTGCTGAGGTTTGCTTTGTGTCCTATCATGTGGTCTATCTTTGAAAAACTTCCAGGAGCATTTGAAAAGAATGTGTATTTTGCTTCTTTGGGATGTAAAGTTCTATATATGTCAGTTAAGTCTTTTAGATTCAGTGTGTCATTCAGGTGCACAATATGTTTATTAATGTTTTGTTTGGAAGATCTGTCTATTTTTGACAGTGAGGTGTTGAAATCTCCTACTACCAGTGTGTTGGTGTCTATAATTTTTTTGAAGTTGTCCAACAATTTCCTAATATACTTGGGGGCTCCTATACTGGGAGCATATAAGTTTACAATGCTTATGTCTTCTTGATAGATTCTTCCTTTAAGTATTATAAAGTGCCCCTCTGGGTCTTTTTTATGATCTTTGTTTTAAAATCTATTTTGTCTGCTATAAGTATTGCAACCCCTGCTTTTTTCTCTTTTCCATTTCCTTGGAATACTTTTTTTCCATTCCTTTACTTTCAATCTTTGTAAGTCTTTTGCTCTGAGGTGGGTCTCTTGTAGGCATCATATGTGTGGGTCAAGTTTTCTTATCCTTTCAGCTACCCTGTGTCTCTTGATTGGGGCATTTAGTTCATTTACATTGAGAGTTATTACTGATAAGAACTTATTCATTTTTTCTCTTTGTACCTGTGTTTTTCTCTTTCTCACTCTTTTATTTCATCTTCTTAAACCAGTCCCTTTAGCATATCTTGCAGTGCTGGTTTGGTAGAGGTGTATTTTTTTAGCCTTTTTTGTCTGGGGAACTCTGTATTTCCCTTTGTATTTTAATGGAGAGCCTAGCTGGGTGGAGCAGCCTTGGTTCTAGACCCTTGCTTTTCATTACTTGGAATATTTGTTGCCATTCCCTTTGGACTTGCAGTGTTTCTGTTGAGTCATCAACTGCTAGGTGTATTGGGCCCCCCTTGTATGTTACTTTCTTCTTCTCCCTTGCTGCCTTGAGAATTCTCTCTTTGTCTTTGATAGTTGCCATTTTAATGATGATGTGTCTTGGAGTGGACCTCCTTGGGTCGCTCTTGAGTGGGGTCCTCTGTGCCTACTGGATCCATGAGAGCCTTTCTCTCCTCAAGTCAGGGAATTTTTCCATCATTACTTTTTCGAGGAAGTTCTCTATCCCTTGTTTCTCTTCTTCTCCTTCTGGTATCCCTATTATATGGATATCATTACATTTCAGGTTGTCCTGCATTTCCCTCAATGCCTCTTTATTGTTTTTGAGGTTTTTTTCCATTTCTTGTTCTTTCTGGGAGATTTTTTCTACCTTATCCTCCATCTCACTGATTCGATCCTCACCTTCAACCAACCTGCTTTTGATTCCTTCCACTGTGTTCTTCAATTCAGAAATGGTATTCTTCATATCCTCTTTTGTGTTCTTGATGGTTTCTATGTCCTTTTCCAGGCTGATATAGTTTGTTGTAAGATCATGATAGTTTCTCTGCAGTTTCTCATAGTTATCTTTGAGCTGGCTGAGGTCTTTGAGCTTCCTTAGAACCATTGTTTTGAATTCAATATCTGATAGTTCCCTTTTCTCTATTTCATTTAGCTCTCTCTGTGGGGAGTCCCCTTTTTCACTCATTTGGGGGCAACTTCTTTTTCTTCCCATTTTTATGAGAGTCTGCTAAGTAATTTATTTATTTATTTAGTTAATTTTGCTTCTGCTTCAATTGGGCCATCTAGATTTCCTGACTTTGTGGATTAAACTTCTATGGTAGTAGGCGGGTCTTTTATTTATTTATTTATTTTTCCTTTACTTTTCTTTCTGGGCCTATCTCTGATGATGTTAGTTGTTGACCTTAATTATGACCTTGGGTCATTTGTTTGAGTCTTCTGGGAATGTACTGTCTGTGTGTGACTCCTTTGGGCAGCTCTGTGACCCCTTCAGCGAGGGATCCACTATTTCTGTGGATCGCTGTGTACTCTCCCGCTGGCTCATTGATTTCACTCCCTGGCCCGACAGGATCCCCAGCCAACCTGGGCTCACACATGCTTGCACCAGCCCAGGGAGCTTCTTAGCGATCTCATGTACTCGTCTGGCCCCCCAGCTGTCAGGCACCTGGGCACTGGTCTGTTTAGGGTCTTCTATTGTGTGTTTTCCCCGCTTTTGGCTCTTTGGATGCGTTGCTTGACCTCGCCAAATGGAGACTACGGAAATGGGAGAAAGTCAGCTCCAGGACGCTCCATTTAATCCTGTCTCCAGTGTCTCCTCCCGGGACTCTGGGCAGCTCTGTGACCGCTTCAGCCTGGGATTCACTATTTCAGCTGCTTGCTCTGCACTTGTGGCCTGCATGTGTTGATTTACACTCGCCGATCTGTGCACTCCCTTGCAGGCCCCATCAGTGCCAACCTGTGGGAGGCCTTGCCAGCCCACGTGAACCCTTGCCAGCCCACGTGAACCCTTGCCAGTTCACGCAGGTCTGCACACACACTCGCCAACCCTCGCTGGTCACTCGGTGCAAGTGTGCTTGCCTGCACTGGGTGGTTTTGGGCTCTCTATTGTGTGCTTTTCGATTTTTGGCTCTTTGGGGGTGTGTCTTTTTCCCGCACAATAGAGACTAGGGAAAGGAGAAGGTGTTGGGACTCCTCGGTTCCTCCTCCCGTTTTTTCCCCAACGCCTCCGTCTCCAGTCTTTCCTCAAGGCTCTCCCAGCCAGTCTGCGCTTAGCCCCCCAGCTCACATACACACAAGCTGTGTGCAGAGTGCACAAAAGGCAGGTTAGCTGATTCCTTTATGCCTGAGCGAGATGGTAGTTGCAGAGTGGGAGGTGTGTTATCACCAGGGCTCCACCAGCCGCCGTGTCAGTTCTCTTCACAAAGTTTTCCTCACCAGTCTTTTCCCAGGCACCAGCCCACCCTGCTGCCACCTCTACCCAGATATCAAGGAGGGTGGCTGCCACTGCAATTTTTGCATTGGCCCTTTAAATGTCTCTTTGCATCCCCAGCCACCTGTCTCTGGCAGAGAGTGCCCTAAGCTTTTCAGGGTTGCATTTTGTCTGTATTTTCTTGGTTTTAGCTGCTGTAGTTTAAGGGTCCCTGTTTATGATTCAGACCCCGTTCTTCTTGGGGGTAGCTAACTGGCCATTTCAATGTCCCTCTGGTGCTAGTGCCCGTGGGCACCCAGTCCACGCTCTTGAGCCTCCACCACACTTCTCACCCTTTGGGATGTGTGAGAGTTGAATCCACTATCATTCTGTGGCTCCGAGGCTCCTCTCCCACTATAGTTCCATTGTTTTCCAGGTGATTACTCCATCATGTAGTCATAATTCCAGTTTGTTCTTGGGAGGAGGAGGTCAGTGTGACTCTCATTCACTCCTCTGCCATCTTTCTCCTCGCCTTCCATTTTTATTGAGAGCCTTGCTGGGTAGAGTAGTCTTGGCTGCTGGCCCTTACTTTTCATTACTTGTATTATTTCTTGCCACTCCCTTCTGGCTTTTAGTGATTTGTTGAGAAGTCAGCTGCTCGCCATATCAGGGCTCCCTTGTATATTATTGTCTGTTTCTCCCTTGCTGCCTTTAGGATTCTCTCTTATTCTTTGATATTTGCCATTTTAGTGATGATGTGTCTTGGAGTGAGCCTCATTGGCTTCCTCATCATTAGGACCCTCTTTGTTTCCTAGACTTGAATGACTTTTTTTCTCTCCTCCAATTACAGAAGTTTTCCATCATTACTTTTTCAAACAGTAAGGTTCTCTTATCTCTTGCTTCTCTTCTTCTTCTTCTGGTATCTCTATTATGTGGATATTATTATGGTTCAGGTTGTCTTGCATTTTCTTGAATGCCTCTTCATTCTTTTTGAGTCTTTTTTCATTTTCTTACTCTTTCTGAGAGCTTTTTTCTACCTTGTCCTGCATCTCACTGATTCAGTCTTCTGCTTCATTAAGCCTGCATTTGATTCCTTCTACTGCATTCTTCAATTCAGAAATTGTATTCTTCATTTCCTCTTGTCTCTTAATAATAGTTTCCATGTCTTTTTTCATGCTGTTATAGTTTACAATAAGTTCCTCATAGTTTCCTTGTAGGATTTTGTAATTCTCTTTTAGCTCACTGAGCTCACTGAGCTTCCGTAGAATCATTGTTTTGAAGAGAATATCTGAAAGTTTACTTGCTTGTATTTCATTTAGTTTTCTTTCTAGAGATTCCTCTTTTCCCTTCAATTGGAGGGTGTTTCTTTTTCTTCCTTTTTTTTTTTTTTTTTTTTGTGAAACTCTTCTTTTTTGTTTCTGCTTTGGAAATTAATCTGGCTTGACTTCCTGACTTTCTGGCATTGAATTCTATGGTAGGAGATTGCTCTTTTTTTGTTGTTGTTGTTCTTTCTTTCTGGATCTGGATCTCATAATGTCAGCTATTTACCCCCTCTCACCTTACACAATATTTTGGAGACTTCCGGGAATCTACTCTCTGTATCTGTGTCTCTTTCCTCCAGTTTTTCATTTGCTCTCTTTGCTCTGAGAGGTCGGTTCCGGTCAGAGTCCCTCCTATGGGCAGGGCCTTTGTGTCCTAAACAAAACGGCTGCTGCCATATTGGGGAGAAGTCAACACCGAGATATCCCCAGCTACTCCCTCAGTTCTCTCCCCAACACTTTCTTTTCCAAACTCACCTCAAATGTCTCTAGACCACTCCGCATCCCCTTTAGCTAGGGATCTACTATCTGTGACTGCCAGTCTGTACTCAGCATTCAGGCCTGTGCAACACTGGGCTGGGGCTAAGTGTACTGGAAGCATGTCTATTGTGTCTTTTCACACTGCTGCCACTCAAAGGAGTGGTCTGACTGAGCAAGGTTGCAGCTGCAGAATGGGGGGTGAGTCAGCACTGAGATATTGCCATCCATTTTCTCAGTTCTTTCTCTAAAGACTCCCTGTCCAGTTTCTCAGGCAGCTCCAGCTCTCTCTGCCCCTGCCTCCGCCAGTGCCCAGGAAAAGTACCTGCCACTACAAATTTTTGCATTGGCCTTTTAAATGGCTCTTTGCATCCCCAGCCGCCTGTCTCTGGCAGAGAGCACCCTGCTGCATTACACAGCTGGCTGCTATCTGTGTGTTTTTTGGGCTCTGGTGCTGTTGACTGGAGATCCCGACTTATGGTGTAGACCCTGTTCTTCTCAGTGGCATCCAACTGGCTCTTTCAATATCCCTCTATCACTGAGTCCCGTGGGTGCCTGACCTTCTCAAGCCCTTACCACACTCCTTACCAGTTAGGTTGGACTAAAGCCGATTCCTCTGTTGGTCCAAAGTTTTAAGGCTCCCCTCTTGCTACTGTTCAGTTGTTTTCCAGCTATTTCTCCATAATTTAGTTGTAATTCCAGATTGTTCCTGGGAAGAGGTCATTGTGACTTCTACTCATTCCTCCACCATCTTGAAGTCTCCCTGATTACTTCTAATTGTAAGAAAATTTTCTATTCAAATAGACACTTACAGTGCAGTATTACAAACATATGTTGCAGCACCACAAGCATTTTATCTTTTTTTTAGTTTTGGACATATTTTTTCTAAATATCAACAGTAATTGAAAACTACAGTTTTTACAAAGCAGGGAAAATAAGAAACCTCCAAGATAATTAATAAAAATTATACTCCATATTTATACTTTTAAGTTCTATTTACTATGTACGTATGCTTGTGCATTAAAATAAAAGTTATGTGCTTTTTAAAAATAAAACTGTATATACTTTTAAGATATGCCAAAATTTTAATTTCTCCATTGTTTATTTCATTGATCTATAGATAAAACACAATTAAAGCTTTATCTATTATATTAAGCAATATAATAAAATGGGAAATACATAAATAAAACCTTTTCAAAATATTGCTATTTCTGATGACAGTGCAGTCAGATTAGTCTATGGAAGAAAGTGTCATACATGGGATAACACTTGGTTAAATAAAAACCTACTAATTTTATTACACTGGGCAAATTGAGCTTCATGATGCCAACAATGAATACAACAGTAAGATGATTATTGAGAAATGCTTGATATAGAATAAATTCAGTAGATTATTTTTCATAGTTTATCTTCCAGTAAGTTTGTTTTGACTGTTTTACAGATTCAAGTGTTAATAAAATAAGCTTAAAATATAATTTACCAAATACCCAATTTGTATTGACTGGCTTGACTCATTTTCCCTGATCTCAGACAAAAATTCCATACATTTTGCACACCAATAGCTCAATGTAGGAAAATAATTAGTCATGCCTGTCAGTTAAAAAAAATTAGTTGAAAGTTTTGATTTAATAAAGACAATCATTTGATTAACTATTTTTTTCTAATTTTTTCAACTGGTTGTAGTCTAAAATTCTGCCTAGATGACTACATCATTTGCAAAGAATAAAACAAGGTGCATTGCAACAGAAATGTTGAAAGTTAGTTGGAAAACTTAATGAAATTAACTGAGTTGCTCAAATTTTATTAATATATTCAGCTTCACTAAGTTAAAGTATTTTTCCACTTAGCAAATGTTGGGAACCATCCTGCCTGGTTTCAGGGACTGCAGCCCCACCAACAGGTAAGAGGGCCCCAAGCCTGGAGCTGAGCAATGACGCCTTAGGAAAATAGGCCACTGAGGACACAAAACCTGCCCTCTTGGCAGCAGCTGCACCCCTGTCTCCCTTACATCACCCAGCTTGGCCCCAGAGGATGGCTGATTGTCAATGATGGGTAAGACCCCTCGATGCCAGGGGAAACCTAAGACAGGCACAGTTGCATAGGGGACATCAGTGAAGGACTTAGGGGACATGGAGAAAGGGCAAAAGACCCTCACTCCTAGGTTTTGTCGTGGCCCGGACTCCTCATTCTATCTGAAAGAAGTCTTCTTATCTCTTGGCTGCTCTGCTCCCCATGCCTGACTCAGGCTTGAAACAGTACTAGAGACAGGTACAGCCCTAAACTGGATCAGGGAGTTCCCAGGGGCAATTAGGCCTGGAAAAAGAATGCATTAAATCCTATGAAACCTGCTTTGTTGAGAATGTCCTCAAGTTAATGAGTAATGCTGTTTGGGGTCCCAGCATAGGATGAGTTTATCTTCCCAGGTTTCAGGGCAGAGTGGGCATCACTCTGTTTACCTGACCCTGACTCAGAAAGACTCTTGTAATTCCTTCACTGTTATCCTTGAACCATATCTCCTTCCTTTAACCATTGCTGTTTAATATTGATTGATGAGCTTTATGCACATATTATGTATGCTTACATGAGCTAAACTCAGTAAAAGCCACTTCAGGAGAAGGGCTCCAGGCATTCTCCACTGGAGGGAATTGCATCCCACTTCTGACAGGCAAATTGTGTCTGGTACAGTTTACTTCTTCATCCATGGTTGCTGGGGGGACTCTGCAGGACAGAGCCTCCCTCAAGCAAAAGTACAAACAAAACCACCCACAGCTTTTTTTATTATTATTATTTACAGAAACAACTTTTTTATTGTTTGGATTGATAGTTGATTTGAAGCATGGGGAACAGGCTGGGTCACAAGCATCATGATGTCAGTCTGTCAACTATCACATTTCTCAAACACAGCATCCAGTTACTTTGGAAAGGGAGTGGCCTGCTGGAACCTGACAGTTCAGTCACTGCCAGCAGTCTTATAATAGCTGAAAGAAACTGCAAACAGTAACCTTTTTACTTAGCACCAACAAAGATTCTGTCCAGAAACCCAAAACCTAGGAGACACTGAAAGATGTAGCTTATGTCAAAGTTAAGTTCTGGTTTTATTTTATCTTATTATTATTTTTTTAAGTTAGGGGATATTTGCAACCAAGTAGACCATTTATTAACACAAATGTTTAAAACCCTAGAGGCATGAATTTCTATGATTAAAACTTCTATGTCAACTGCTTTGTCTCTAATATTAACATCTAACTACTGATGATGTAGGGAAGCAAGAGTATCCTTGTATCACTGGGCTATATAATAGTGACAGAAAATATTTAGTAGTGAAAGCTTTAGATAAGGTTGGCCCCTCTTGGTGTAACTAAGCAGTCTCTGAGAAACAGGCAGTGGTATTCCAACACTTGAGTACCATGCTTTGCTAGGTTATTTCAGACATTACAAGAAATGCATTGTTTGGTTGTTTTGTACCTGTGTATACCATTAAATGTATCACATTATGGCATGGATTCAGCAAGTTTTAATCATAACATGCCAGCTGAAGAATATTAAGGGGAATAAAGTGTGTTTTCAATTTCTGCTTAATGTTCTAATAGAAATGTAAGTCACTTCTGTGATGAATGTATTTACCTTCCAAACACTATAACTGCTTTTTAATATATAGGTGCTCAAGTAGAATTCTCAATGATGAGGCATTTGGGTAGTACTTCTTCCTTACTTAGTTTTTCATTCCTTTCATACTCTTCATTGATGCATGTAAGTTTCAATGTTTCTTTTACTTCTAGAGTTTAACCTTACCACTGGACTGACATTTGCAAGGTTTACAGAGTAACAATAGTGTCTTTGTAGTTAAGAATTACACGCACTGTATTTCTCAGTTTTTTTCCTAAAAATTTTGCACGTGTTAAAACCTCATGGTAGCCTTTCATAATAATTATTGCAGCCAATGAAAAATAATTTATTTTTTGCCATAAAAAAATTTCATTTGCTTTGCCACCACAGTCATTAAAATCTACCCAGAGGATCCCTACTTATCTACTGGCATGTCTACTAAGCACAGCTCTATATTTAACTCAATTTTAAACCACACCATGGACTGAAAATTCTTTTAATCTTTTTTTCCATTTATAACTGTACTGCTTGACCTTTTCTTCAGCAAGATGTCTTGTATATAAAATATCAGTGAAAGAAGTACAGACATGAAACAAAGATATGGTTTAATTAAAAAAGGTCCTGTTAGATTGAAAAAAGTTACTGGTCTAAATTACAAATATTTAATGTCAGATGACTATTTATGTGAAACTAAAACAACAAAAAAGATTTACCGGCTGTTTGTAATTGACCAACTATTACAGTTACAGTAATTTGAGTATACTTGTGAATCCTGAGAAAGAAGATACTTACTAAGAAAAGTTCCTGGTGACTAACTAGGCTAAAACAAACAAACAGACAGACCAAAATAGAACTTAGCAGCTGTTCACAGGGGCCTCATATGCAAACTGCACTTCAGGGAGAAGTCTGCACTGAACTACCTGCCCCTGCACTGAACTGGCTGCTTGCACAGTGTTTCTGCCATCTTAGCCAGCTTTTATAAAGGAGTTCCTGGAGTCCTATTTCAATCAATAGGACTGAAGCTTTACACATCTAATCAAAGCTGCACAGCTATCTCCTCATCAACTTCCTCAGCGGCCAATCAGAGTGGCTCCATTCTGACCAATCAGGATAGTAACTTTGACAAACCAAACTGCAATTTGTATGAGGATAGGCCTATCAGGGATCAAGGACTGAGACTTCTGTTCATATAAGTCAGCTGCCCTCTGGCTCTGACAGCATACTTTCCCATTCCATGGAAGATTGCCTCCAGCTCAAGCTGCATGCGAGATTGCCCACCTCTGGCTGGAGCTGAAACACCAAAGATATCTCACTGGAGCAGAGCAGACCAATGCAGGGCAAAACACACCTGTAGAGAGCAGAGCTAGAGAAGAGCATGGCTCCAGAACCACTTTCAACTATGCTGTTTTTACAACTGTGTTATGTCACTATTTTTAAACTTAATTTATTAGGTTAACATTAGTTAATAAAATTTTATAAGTTTAAATGTACAGTTCTATAATACATCATCTGTATATTGTATTGTGTGTTCACCATGCCAAGTGAATTCTCTTTCTATCACCATTTATCCCTGTTTTACCCTCCTCTACCTCCCCCACCCCCTTTTCCCTCTAGTAATCACCATGCTGTTATCTGTGTCTTTGATGTCTTTTTTATTTTTTTTTTCACCTCAGAGGCATCTTTGAGGTTTTGTGTTGTTAAATAATCCCTTAACCTTTTTCATCCAAATCCCCTCCCTGCTAACAGCTGTTCTCTGTATTTATGAGTTGTTTCTATTTTGTTTGTTTCATTATTTTATTCATTAGATTCTACATATAAGTGAAATTGTATGGTAGTTGTCTTTCTCTGACTGGCTTATTTCACTTAGCATAATACTGTCCATATCCATCCATGCTGTCACAAAAAGTAAGCTGTGCTATATCACTACTGAGCTTTTCCACAGCCATGCTATTTTCTCAGCCATGTTGTGTCACAATAGAGCAGCTTTGCACTGAATAAAGTTTCTGCACCCCAAATTAGGAATTCCTATTGGAAGTTAAATTGGCACCAATGACCACTGCTGACACACTTCTGATACAAATTTTTGTATTTATAATAAACTAAAACATTTAAGCTATGAACTATCCCAGATACAAATAAAAGTTAATTCAATTTTCCTATAAGTGAGATAGTATAACAGAGTTTTATTTTTTTAATATCAAGATTTCAATATTTTAAAAATTATTTTATTGTCCAGAATCCACTATGTGAAAATTTGTATAGATTGATTAAACCAAATGTATCATGCAACAGGTAGCTTTCCCATTCACTTATCCCTCCATCTAACCTCATGTATATGCAAGTTAAAATATTGAATGACTAAGTTATTTAACCACTGATTCAAAAAGAATGTCAATGTTCATAGGGGTTCCCAAGCAATTAAAAAGATACCATTATTAAAGGCAAATTTAACTAAAACATATACACACACATCCTTATCAACATGAAACTGAAGCTAGTATGAAATATCAACAACTAGGAATCCAGGAAGAAGAATCTTTCTTCGATTTTAGAATGTGGCAGCTAAATTTACACCTCTAATGACTACAGTAGAACAGGGGATGTTGAGGAATTCTGGTACCAGAAGTTTTATTTAAAATCTGAATGTTCTATAATCAACATGGAAACTTCTCAAGCAACTTTTTAAACTCAAAAGCTTCCTGGCACCAGATACCTCACGTGAACATTAAGAGAGTGTTGGGCTGCAGTCTTCCAACTTGAAAAAAAAAAATACCAAGGTTCCTATGACCACAAATTAGGAATCTTATTTGGGTTTGAACAACTGCATCCTCTGATCAAACATTTCTTAACATGGAGGAGAGTTTGTAATTGATCTATTGGAGATACTCATATGCTTTGTGGACTTATTAAAGGCAATATTTGGTGTTTCTAAATGAGTACATTTAAAATCTCAAAAACTCATATAGAAATTCTATAATGAGTAATATATCTATACTTGGATGTTTCAGGTACATTTTCTAATGTTTTAGCCACAACACAAAAAATAGCAATTACAGGAGAAAAAAGAAAATAATTTCAATAAATATGATCCATTCAATATCTAAATGAAAATACATCCTGGAGGAAATATTATATGGTAAGCCAGATAAAATGATATATTTACTCACTTATTCATTAAGCCAACAAAATAGATATTTGATTGGATGCCTCCTATTTGTCTGGCATTTTGCTATATAATGAACTTGGCACCTATATATTCCCTGTTTTCCTGGAGCTAAGAGGCTATTCAAGGTGAAAAACAACAGATTTTAATAAAATAATCATATTAATAAAAGTATACTTACAAGATCAAGTAAGTGATATCAAATGAAATGTACTCATGAAATCATGTAATAAAACAAGCTTTTCTAGAGAGTGGGGTGGAGGGGTGTTGTAGGATGAAGAAAAGTACATGTACAACTCAAGTATAAGACATTGGTCGAGAATCATGGAAACTCTGAAGGGTTTGGGGAAGATGGCTAAGCCAAATTGCTCATGCACCCAACTGGGAAACTTAACCGACCTTCCCAAGAACAGAATAAACAACCAACAGAATCCCAGCTGATATGAAGTTTGGAAGTGCAAGTGTTCAGAGGACACTTAAAAACAAGTGATAAGGATATTCTAGGATGATGGGAAGGTCCCAGGACTTGCACTAGAGACCACAGCTGCCACAGAAGCATTGGAGGAGAATCAGGTCAATGAACAACTTAGCGGTTCCCTGCCTTCCCAGAAAGGAAGTCACAGACCCGCTTCAGTAGAGACCCGGATGTATAATGTTGCTAAGGGGATAAAAAGACAATAAGTGACACAGAGCACACTAGAGCAGTGATCATTTGCTGGAACAGTACCAGAGAAATTGGGGAGCCAGGTGAAACCTAGAGCTAGGAGAAGAGATGGGCCATGACTGACCATGACCCAAATAGACTGTGGGCTGGTCAGAGAGAAGATCTGTGTGGAAAGCAAGACACTTGTTAGGAGCAGCAGGCAGCATCCAAGGGAACATTTCCCAAAAAAGGAAAAGAGCCACCATACAGGGACAAGTTAGCTGGAGTGTTTTTGTTTCTTTCAAGAGTAAGACAATAATACCTGGAGCTCTGAGAAAACTGGAGAAGGATCCAGAAAAAAGTCAGAAGGCTAACACCAACACCTGAGACAAATTTCACATTGATATCCTTCAGGACTTGCATGTCTTTTCCAATTTCTCCTCTTTCCTTTTATTTAGTTTTTTTTGTGCAGTTTGTTTGTTTTTATTGTTTGATTTGTTTCTTATTCTTTTTTTCATATTGCATTTTAATTTTGCTTCTTTCACTTCATTTGTATTTGAAATAACTCACTATTTTTGGTCTTTTACTTTTTATTCCTTTTATTCAGATTATATGTTTCTCATCGTACTATTATTATTCCAAATACCACACAGCACCCTTCCCTGGTCTTAATCCATCTTCTTGAGCTTTATTACTGTTGCAGTTAACTTTATTTCTCTCACACTGAGCCAAGTTTCTATTCTTTACTCATACTATTTCTCCTCCATTTAACCATGTATAAGCACTCTTCTTTCTTCAATCAGCTTGCATTTTTCCCCTCTAACAGAGTCTTGTTTTGGACTTCAAGATGGTGGAGGAGTGAGTGGAAGTCACATTGACCTCCTCCCAGGACCAGTCTGGAATTACAACTAAATTGTGGAGAAATCATCTAGAAAACAACTGAACAATAGCAAGAGAGGAGCCTTAAAACCTCAGACAGACAAAAGAATCGGCTTTAGCACAACCTAACTGATAAGGAGTGTGGAATGGGCACAAAAAGGTGAAATAGGCACCCACATGAGGCAGTGCCAGAGGGATATTGAAACATCCAGTTGGACTCTTCTGGGAAGAGCAGGGTCTAAACCATAAGTGGAGATCTCCAGCATACAACACTAGAGCCGAAAAAGCACACAGATAGCAGCCGCTGTGAAAAGTGGCAGTGTGCTCCTTGCCTGAGACGGGCGACTAGAGATGCAAAGAGCCACTTAAAGGGCTAATGCACAAATTTATAGTGGCAGCCACTTTCCTTGGGCATTGGTAGAGGTGGGAGCACAGGGGACTGGAGCCACCTGAGGAGAGACTGGCGAAGGGGACTTGGGGGAAAGAACTGATAAAGTGGATGGTGGGGTCTGGGTGCTGGCTCAAGCCCCATTCTGCAGCTGACACCTTGCTTAGGCAGATTAATCCCCCGAGTGGTAGCAGCATGAAAGGAAAAAATAGCCACGCTCCCAGGAGGTTCAGCCCTGGCCCAGTGTTGCGCAAGACCAGGTGATGAGTACAGAACAGCAGTCACAGATAGTAGATCCCTGGCTAAAGGGGGTGTAGAGTGGTCTAGAGATGCATGATGAAACTCTGGATATGGAGGCATTGGGAATAGAACAGAGAGAGTAGCCAGTGGAGATCCCAGTGCTTACTCCTCCCCCATACGGCAGAAGCTATCTTTTTCAAAAAGACTACTCCCCTGAGTGGCAGCAACATGAAAGGGCACAAAAACACTGCCCACAGGAGGGACTCTTCCCTGCCCTGTTTTGTGTAAGCCTGACTGCTGAGGGCAAAGTGGCTAGATTAACAACTACAAGAGACACACAGACAGAAGATTCCCATAAGTCTATTAAAGACTGCCTAAGGTCAGAGGGGTTCAACAGCTGACAGTATCAGAGGCAGATCCAGAAAGAAACAAAAAAAAGTGGTCTCCTACCAAGGAAGTTCACACAACGAAGTCAGGAAGTCAAGACAAATCAATTTAAGAAGCAGAAGCAAAAAAGAAGAGTCTCACAAAGAATGTGAATAAAAAGGAAAATATCCAAATTGAAGGGAAAGGGGGAATCCCCACAAATGGAACTAAATGAATTGGAGGCAAGTAAACTGTCAGATATTCTGTTCAAAACAATGGTTCTAAGGAAGCTCGGTGAGCTCAGTGAGCTCCAAGAGAATTACCAAAACCTACAGGGAAACTATGAGGAACTTATTGCAAACTATATAAGCATGAAAATGACATAGAAACTATTAATGCAAGGCAAAAGGATATGAAGAATACAATTTCTGAATAGAATAACTCAGTAGAAGGAATCAAAAGCAGGCTAGATGAAGCAGAAGATTGAATCAGTGAGCTAGAGGACAAGGTAGAAAAAAACTCTCAGAAAGATCAAGAAAATGAAAAAAGACTAAAAAATAATGAAGAGGGGTTAAGGGAAATGCAGGGCAACCTGTAATGTAATAACATCCATATAATAAGGATACTAGAAGAGTAAGAAGGGATAGATAACATGTTTGAAAAAGGAATGATGGAAAACTTCCCTAATTTGAGGACAGAAAAAGTCATACAAGTCCAGGATGCACAAAAGGTCCTATTCAAAAGGCCCACTCCATGACACATCATCATTAAAATGGCAAATATCAAAGAAAAAGAGAGAATCCTAAAGGCAGCAATGGAGAAGCAGGCAATAAAATACAAGGGAGCACAAATACAGCTAGTAGCTTACTTCTCAACAGAAATGCTATAAGCTAGAGGGAAATGGTAAGAAATATTTCAAGCAATGAAAAGCAAGGGCCTGTAGCCAAGACTACTCTACCCAGCAAGGCTCTCAATAAAATGGAAGGCAAAGTAAGGAGTTCCCCAGACAAAGAAAGGTAAAAGAATACACCTCCACCAAACCAGCACTACAAGATATGCTAAAGGGACTGCTTTAAGATGATGAAGAAAAAGAGTGAGAAAGAGGATCACAGGTAAAAAAAGGGGGGGGGGGTAAAGAATAAGTACTTATCAATACTAACTTTAAATGTAAATGGATTAAGTGTTGCAATGAAAAGACAGAAGATAGCTAAATGGATAAGAAAACATGAGCCACACATATGCTTACCTACAAGAGACCCAACTCAGAACAAAGGATCTACACAGATAGAAAGTAAAGGGATGGAAAAAAAATATTCTAAGCAAATGGATAGGGAAAAAAAAAAAGTAGGGTTAGCAATACTTGTATGAGACAAAATAGATTTCAAAACATGGTCATAAAAAGAGGCCCAGAAGGACACTTTATAATGTTCAAAGGAAGAATTCATCGAGAAGAAATAAACATTGTACACATATCTGCACCCAACACAGGAGCACCCAAATATATAAAATAAATATTGGAGGACTTCAGGAAAGCTATAGACAGCAACACACTGGGTGTAGTGGTTTTTAGCACCCCACAGCCAACAATGAATAGAACTTCGAAACAAAACATCAACAAGGATATTGTGGAACTGAATGACACATTAGATTAAATGGACTTACATGATATTTTTAGAACTTTCATCCTAAAGATACAAAACACACATTCTTTTGAAATGCATTCTGAATATTTTCAAAGATAGATTACATGAAAAGACACAAAACAAGCCTCAACAAATTCAAGAAAATCAAAATGATAACAAGCCTTTACTCAGATCACAAGTGTTTGAAACTAGAAATCAACATCAAGGAATAAAATAAAAAATCTTCAAACTCATGGAGACTAAATAGTCCATTATAAAACAATGAATGGGTCAATACTGAGATCAAGGAAGAAATCAACAAGTTACTGGAAACAAATCAAAATGAACATACCACAGTCCAAAACGTAAAAGACATGGTGAAAGAAGTCCAGAGAGGGAAGCTCATAGCAATACAGGCCTAGCTATAAAAGATAGAAACATTTCTAATAAATGACCTAACCCCCCAACTTCAAAAATTGAAGAAACAAGAACAAAGCTCAGAGCAACTAGAAGAAAAAAAATAAAAATCAAGAATAGAGCAGATTGAATGGAACAGAGAATTAAAGAACAATTCAAAGGATCAACCAATCCAGGAGATGGTTCTTTGAAAAGACAAATAAAATCAAGAAGCCTTCAAGCAACTCATCAAGAAAAAAAAAGGAGAGGACCCAAATAAATAACATCAGAAATGAAAGAGGAGAAATAACAACTGATACTACAGAAATACAAAGGATTGTAAGAAATTACAATGAACAATTGAATGCCAGAAATTTGAAAATCTTGATGGAATGCACAAATTTCTAGAAAAATATAAACTTCTAGCAGTAAATGAAGAAGAAGTAGAAAGCCAGAACAGACCGATAACAGCTGGGGAAATTGAAACATTTTCAAAAAAATCTTGGCACACAAAATCCCTGGACCGGACAGTTTGACAGAATTTTACAAAAAATTTAAGGAAGAGCTAACCCTTGTCCTTCTCAGACTATTCCAGAAAATCCATGAAGAGGGAAGATGCCAAAATTCTCTTTAAGAGGCCAGCATCATCCTAACCCCAAAACCAGGTAAAGATACCTCCAAGAAAGAAAACTACAGACCAAATTTGCTGATGAACATAGATGCTAAAACCTTCAACAAAATATTGGAAAACCCCATCCACCAATACATTAAAAAGGTCATCCACCATGATCAAGTGGGATTCATCCCAGGGAGGAAGGAAGGTTCAATATTTGCAAATCAATGAAAATAATACATTATATAAACAAAAGGAAAGACAAAAACCAAAGGATCATATCAATAGATGCAGAAAAAGCATTTAATAAGGTACAGCACCCATTTATGATAAAAACTCTCAGCAGTGTGGGAATGAAGGGGGCATAACTCAACATCATAAAGGCCATATATGAAAAACTGACAGCCAACCTCATAGTCAATGGGAAAAAAAAAACAAAACATCTCCCACTAGGATCAGGCACAGGACAAGGATATCCACTTTTACCACTTCTATTGAACATAGTATTGGAGTCCTAGCCATAGTGATCAGACAATAAAAAGAAGTGAAATGCATCCAATTTTAAAAGGAGGAAGTAAAACTATCATTGTTTGAAGATGACATGATAGCACACATGGAAAACTCCATAAACTCCTCAAAAAAACTACTAGACCTAATAAGTGAATTTGTAAACCAAGAATGAAATATCTGAGTAAGAAAACAGGAGAAAAATCATCTTTGCTATGGTAACAAGAAAAATAAAGTAACTAGGAATAAACTTAGCCAATGAGGTAAAAGACATGTATGCAGAAAACTGTACACACTGAAGAAATAAATTAAGGAAGACACAAAAAAATGGAAGCATATACCATGTTCATGGATTGAAAAAAAAAATTAAGGAAGACACAAATTAATGAAAGCATATATCATGTTCTTGGATTGAAAGAATTCACATCATCAAAATGTCCATACTACCCAAAGTAGTACATAGACTCAATGAAATCCCTATTAAAATACCAATGCTGTATTTCACAGACATAGAACAAACATTCAAAAAATTTACATGGAACCATAAACACCTCTGAATAGCCACAGCAATTTTGAGAAAGAAAAACAAAGTAGGAGGGATCGCAATGCTTGACATCAAATTATATTACAAGACCACTATAATCAAAACAGTTTGGTACTGGCATAAAAATGGACACATTGATCAATGGAACAGACTAGAGAGCCCAGAAAGAAACTCATGTCTCTGTAGTCAATTAATATATGACAAAGTTTGCAGAAGCATAAAATGGAGTAAAAACAGCCTCTTCAACAAATGGTGCTGGGAGAGCTGAACACCTACAGGGAAAAAGTTGAAATTTGACCACCAACATACACCATACACAAAAATAAACTCAAGATGCAAAAGACTTAAATATAAGTTGCGACACCTTGAGAGTCCTAGAGGAGACAGAGAAAAACGGAGGAGTGAATGGGAGTCACGCTGACCTCCTCCCAAGATCAAACTGGAATTGCAACTAAATAGTGGAATAATCACCTGGAAAGCAGTGGAGCAATAGTGGGAGAGGAGCCTTGGTGCCATAGACAGTGGATTCGACACTCACACATCCAAATGGGTGAGAAGTGCGGTGGAGGCTCGAGAGGCTGGGCTGGGTGCCCATGGGCACTAGCACCAGAGGGACATTGAAATGGCCAGTTAGCTCCTCCAAGAAGAACGGGGTCTGAATCACAAACAGGGATCCCTAAACTACAGCAGCTAAAACCAAGAAAATACAGACAAAACGCAAACCTGAAAAGCTTAGGGGCGCTCTCTGCCAGAGACAGGTGGCTGGGGATGCAAAGACACATTTAAAGGGCCAACGCAAAAGTTGCAGTTGCAGCCACCCTCCTTGATATCTGGGTAGAGGCGGCAGCAGGGTGGGCTGGAGCCTGGGAAAAGACTGGTGAAGAAAACTTTGTGAAGAGAACTCACAGGGCAGCTGGTGGAGCCTGGGTAATAACGCACCTCCCACTCTGCAGCAACCATCTCGCTCAGGCATAAGGGAATCAATTAACCTGCCTTTTGTGCACTAAGCACACAGCTTGTAAGCATGTGAGCTGCAGGGCTGAGTGCAGACTGGCTGGGAGAGCCCTTGAGGAGAGACTGGAGACGTTGGGGAAAGAACGGGAGGAGGAACCCAGGATTCCCAACTCCTTCTCTTGGCTGTAGTCTCCATTGCGCGGGAAGAGGCCACACCGCAAAGGAGCCAAAAGTCGAAAAGCACACATAGACACCCCAAAAACACCCAGCGCAGGTGCGCACACTTGCGCCGAGTGACCAGAGAGGGTTGGCAAGCTTGTGTGTGACCTGTGCGGGCTGGCGAATGTTTGTACCAGCTGGCAAGGCCCTCCCACAGATGGGTAGCGATATGGCCTGCGAGGGAGTGTACAGAGCGGCAAGAGCAGGCATAAATTGACCCCCCTGCCCTAGATTGTGAAGCGGCCCACAAAATTAGTAGAGCTGCCCAGAGTCCCTGGAGGAGAGACCAGACACAGGATTCCATGAGATTCCTGGAGCTGACTTCCTCCCATTTCCGTAGTCCCCATTTGGCGAGGGCAAGCAATGCACCCAAAGAGCCAAAAGCGGGGAAAATACACAATAGAAGTCCCTAAACTGACCAGTGCCAGGGAGCTCGCTGGCCAGGGGGCCCAAATGAGTAAGTGAGGTCACGAATAAGTCCCCTGGTCTGGGGAAATCACATGCGAGCCCAGGCAGGGGCGGGATACTGCCGCGTGGGGAGCGCGCTCAAGGAGCCCGCGTAAGAGTGCAGAGAGATCCCAAAAAATAGCCCAACCCTGACCGATGGGGTCACAGAGCTGCTCCAAGCAGGAATCAGGCACAGATATTAGACTCCTGGAAGGCTCAAACAAACAAACCAAGGTCTTATAGGGTCAACAACTGACATCATCAGAGGCAGGCCCAGAAAGAAAAGTAAGGACAAAAATACTTAACAGACTCTCACAAAAATGGGAAGAAAAAGAATGAGTGGAAAAGGGGACTCCCCACAGAGAGAGCTAAATGAAATAGAGGTAAGGGAACTATCACATACTGAATTCAAAACAATGGTTCTAAGGAAGCTCAAAGACCTCAGCCAGCTCAAAGACAACTATGAGAAACTGCAGAGAAACTATCAGGATCTTACAGCAAACTATATCAGCCTGGAAAAGGACATAGAAACTATCAAGAAGACACAAGAGGATATGAAGAATACCATTTCTGAATTGAAGAACACAGTAGAAGGAATCCAAAGCAGGCTGAAGCCAAGGATCGAATCAGTGAGATGGAGGATAAGGTAGAAAGAAGCTTTCAGAAAGAACGAGAAATGGAAAAACAACTCACAAAGAATGAAGAGGCATTTAGGGAAATGCAGGACAACCTGAAATGCCATAAATCCATATAAAAGAGATACCAGAAGGAGAAGAAGAGGAGCAAGGAATAGAGAACCTCCTCAAAAAGGTAATGATGGAAAATTTCCCTAATTTGAGGAGAGAAAGACTCTCATTGATCCAGGAGGCATAGAGGAGGTCACTGAAGAGGGACTCAAGGAGGTCCACTCCAAGACACATCATCATTAAAATCGCAAATGTCAAATACAAAGAGAAAATCCTCAAGGCAGCAGGGAGAAGGAGAAAGTAACATACAAGGGGGCCCCAATACACCTAGGAGCTGACTTCTCAACAGAAACACTACAAGCCAGAAGGGAATGGCAACAAATATTCCAAGCCATGAAAAGCAAGGGCCTACAGGGAAGGCTGCTGTACTCAGCTAGGCTCTCCATTAAAATAGAAGGGGAAACACGGAGTTTCTCAGGCAAGAGAAGACTAAGAATACACCTCTCCCAAAACAGCACTGCAAGATATGCTAAAGGGACTGGTTTAAGCAGATGAAGGAAAAGAATGAGAGAGAGAGAGAGGAACACAGGTACAAAGAGAAAAGATAATTTTCTATCAGTAATATCTCTCAATATGAATGAACTAAATGCCCCAATCAAATGACACAGGGTAGCTGCATGGATAAGAAAACATGACCCACACATATGCTGCCTACAAGAGACCCACCTCAGAGCAAGAGACCTACACAGACTGAAAGTAAAGGGATGGAAAAAAATATTCCAAGCAAATGGGCATGAGAAAAAGGCTGGGGTTGCCATACTTGTATCAGAAAAAGTAGATTTCAAAACAAAGGCTATAAAGAGAGACCCAGAGGGGCACTTTATAATACTTAAAGGAAGTATTATAGATCAAGAAGACATCAACATTTTAAACTTATATGCTCCCAATATAGGAGCCCTCAAATTTATAAGGAAATTGTTGGATGTCTTCAAAAAAGATATAGACAGCAATATACTGATAGTAGGGGATTTCAACACCCCACTGTCAAAAATGGACAGACCTTCCAAACAAAACATTAATAAACATATTGTGGTGCTGAATGACACACTGAATCAGAGACTTAACTGACATATATAGAACCTTACAACCCAAAGAAGAAAAATACACATTCTTTTCAAATGCTCATGGCAGTTTTTCAAACATAGACCACATGATAGGACACAAAGCAAGCCTCAGCAAATTCAGGAAAACTGAAATAATACCAAAATTTTTCTCGGACCACAAGGGATTGATACTGGAAATCAACCTCAAAGAGAAACTTCAAAAACTTGCAAACTCATGGAAACTCAACAGTAGACTATGAAACAATGAATGGGTGAATAATGAGATAAGAGAAGAAATCAAAAAATTTCTGGAAACAAATGAAAGTGAATAGACAACAGTCCAAAACCATTGGGACACAGCAAATGCGGTCTGAGAGGGAAGTTCATAGCAATACAGGCCTACTTATGAAAGAGAAAAACATTTAAATAAAAGACCTAACATACAACTTCAAGAACTGCAGAAACAACAAATAAATCCCAGAGCAAGTAGAAGGAAAGAAATAGTCAAGATTAGAGCAGACCTGAATGACATAGAGACAAAAAGAACAATTCAGAGGATCAACCAATCCAGGAGATGGTTCTTTGAAAAGATAAATAAAGTTGACAAGCCTTTAAGCAGACTCATGAAGAAGAAAAGGGAGAGGACCCAAATTAATAATATCAGAAGTGAAAGAGGATAAATAACAACTGATATCACAGAAATACAAAGGTTCGTCAGAAACTATTATGGACAATTATATGTCAAGAAATATTAAAATTTTGATGAAATGGACAAATTTCTAGAAAAGTATAATCTTCCAACCCTGAAGGAGGAAGAAACAGAAAGCTTAAATAGACCGATAACAGCTGGGGAATTTGAAGCAGTAATCAAGAAACTCCCAGCACACAAAAGCCCAGGGCCGGACAGTTTCATAGAATTATACAAAACATTTAAGGAAGAGCTAACCCCTGTTCTTCTCAGACTCGTCCAAAAAATCCATGAGGAGGGAAGACTCCTAGACTCTTTCTATGAGGCCAGCATCACCCTGATCCCAAAAACAGATAAAGACCCTACAAAGAAAGAAAACTACAGGCCAATTTCGCTGATGAACATAGATGCTTAAATCCTCAACAAAATATTGGCAAACCGCATCAAGCAATACATTAAAAAAGTATCCTCCACGATCACCTGGGATTCATCCCAGACATGCAGGGATGGTTTAATATATGCAAATCAGTAAACGTGATACATCACATAAATAAAAAAAAGACAAAAACCACATGCTCATCTTAATAGATGAAGAAAAAGCATTCGATAAGGTACAGCACCCATTTATGATCAAAACACTCAGCAAAATGGTAATAAATGGGGCATTCCTCAACGTAATAAAGGCCATATATGAAACACCTACAGCCAATATCATACTCAGCGGGCAAAAACTGAAAGCTTTCCCACTAAGATCGGGAACACGACAAGGATGCCTGCTCTCACCGCTTCTTTTCATCATCTTATTGGAAGTCCTGGCCACAGTGGTTTGACAAGAGAAAGAGATGAAAGGCATCCAAATAGGAAAGGAGGAAGTAAAGCTATCATTGTTTGCAGATGACATGATCATGTACATAGAGAACCCTGTAGACTCTACCAAAAAACTCCTCAACCTAATAAGTGAATTTGGCAAAACAGCAGGATACAAAGTCAACATTCAGAAATCAAAAGCATTTTTGTACACCAGCAATGCAATAGAAGAAGAAGAAATCAGGAAAAAAAAAAACATTCGATATAGCAAGAAGAAAAATAAAGTACCTAAGCATAAATTTAACCAAGCACGTAAAAGACCTGCATGCAGAAAACTATACAACATTGAAAAAAGAAATTAAGGAAGACACAAATAAATGAAAGCATATACCATGCTCATGGATTGGAAGAATTAATATCATCAAAATGTCCATCCTACCCAAAGCAATTTATAGATTCAATGCAATCCCTGTTAAGATACCAATGACGTATTTCACAGAAAAAGAGCAGACATTTCAAAAATTTATATGGAACCATAAAGGACCCCGAATAGCTTTAGCAATTTTGAGAAAGAAACACAAAGAGGGATCACAATACCGGACATCAAACTCTACTACAAAGTCAATATACTCCAAACAATCTGGTACTGGCACAGGAACAGACCCATAGACCAGTGGAACAGAATAGAAAGCCCAGAAATAAGCCCAGGTCTCTATGGACATCTAATATTTGACAAAGGGGGCAGAAGTATAAAATGGAGCAATAACAGCCTCTTCATCAAATGGTGTTGGGAGAGCTGGATGGCTACATGCAAAAAATTGAATTTGGATCATCAGCTGACAGCATACACCAAAATAAATTCAAGATGGAGAAAAGACTTAAATAGAAGTTGCAACACCATAAAAGTCCCAGAGGAGAACATTGGCAGGAAAGTCTCAGATATCCCACGCAGCAATTTTTTCACCGACATGTCTCCTAAAGCAAGGGACATAAAGGAAAGTATAAACAAGTGGGACCTCATAAAAATAAGAAGCTTCTACATGGCTAAAGAAAGCATCAGCAAAATGAAAAGGGGGCCAACCCTATGGGAAAATATATTTGCTAATGATACATCAGATAGAGGTTTGATCTCCAAGATATATAAAGAACTCACTCTAGTCCACTCCGAGAAGTCAAACGATCCAATCAAAAAATGGGCAAAGGACCTGGGCAGACAGTTTTCCAAGGAGGAGATGTAGAGGGCCCAGAGGCATTTGAAAGGATGCTCAGCATCACTAGCCATGAGAAATGCAGATCAAAAGCACCATGAGGTACCACCGCACACCGGTCAGAATGGCCATCATAAACAGATCAACAAACAACAGGTCCTGGTGAGGCTGTGGAGAAAAGTGAAACCTAGTACACTTGGTCGAAATGCAGACTGGTGCAGCCATTGTGGAAAGCAGTGTGGAATTTCCTCAAAAAGCTGAAAATGGAACTGCTTTTCTATCCAACGATTCTCCTGCTGGGACTATACCCTAAGAACACCAAAACACTAATACAAAAGAACCTATGCACCCCAATGTTCATAGAAGCACATTTACAGTAGCCAAGAGTTGGAAGCAACCTAAATGCCCATCAGTAGATAATTGGATCAAAAAGTGATGGTACATATACACAATGGAATACTATGCAGCAGAAAGAAAAAAAGAACTACTAAACTTCGCGACAGCATGGATGGAACTGGAGAGCATTATGCTAAGCGAAATAAGCCAGGGGGCGAAAGACAAATACCATATGATCTCACCTCTAAGTAGAACCTAACCAACAATACAAAGATGCAAGGAAAATAAGATCAGCAACACTGAAAGGAAAAGAAATCAACAGAGACAAGAGGGAAGGAGGGAGGGGAGGTGGGAAAAAGGAAGGGAAGGGGAAAATCAAGGAACATATAGCAAGGACTTATGGACAAAACCAAAGGGGAAGAGCTGAGGGAGGGCAGTAGGGAGGGGTCTAGGGAAAGTGGTGGTGGGGAGGCAGAGAAAGATGTATTTGAAAAAATAAATTAAAATAAATTTTTAAAAAAAAAGAGTCCTAGAGGAGAACTTGGACAGGCAAGTCTCAGATATCCCATGTACTAATATTTTCACCAATTTGTCCTCTAGAACAAGGGACATAAAGGAAAAAATAAACAAATGGGACTTCATCAAAATCAGAAGCTTCTGCGCAGCTAAGGAAAACATCAGCACAATGAAACAGGAACTGGCCATATGGGAATGTATATTTACTAATGATACCTCGGATGGTTTTGATATCCCAAATATATAAATAGCTCACATGACTCCACTCCAGGAAGAGAAACAATCCAATTTGGAAATAGGCAAAGGGTCTGAACAGACACTTCTCCAAGGAGGACATATAGGGGGTCCACAGACATGAAAGGATGCTCATCATTACTAGCCATCAAAGAAATGCAAATTAATACCACAATGAGATATCACTTCACACCGGTCAGAATGGCCATGATAAACAGATCAAAAAACAATGGGCACTGGTGGGGCTGTTTAGAAAAAGGAACCCTAGTGCACTGTTGGTGGGAATGTAAGTGATGCAGGCACTGTTGAAAACAGTTTGGAATTTTTTCCCAGCCATTCCACTGCTGAGACTATAGCCCTAAGAATACCAAAACACCAATTCAGGGGAATCTATGCACCCCAATGTTCATAGCAGCACAATTTCCCATAGCCAAATGCTGGAAGCAACCTAAGTGCCCATCAGTAAATGAGTGGACAAAAAACTATGGTACATTTACACAATGGAATACTATGTAGCAGAAAGAAAGAGCTGCTACCTTTCACTATAGCATGGGTGGAACTGAAGAGCATTATGCTATGTGAAATATGCCAGAGGGTGAAAGACAAATACCATATGATCTCACCCATAAGTGCAATCTAATCAACAAAGGAAGCCAGAAATGAAAATATGACCAGCAACTTTGAAAGAAAGAGGGAAACTGACAGGGATGGGAGGAAGGGAAGAAATGAGGTAGTGGGGATGGGAAGGAAAAGGGTCAGAACAGATGTGAAGGACACATGGACAAAGCTAATGTGGGGAAGCATTGAGCCGGGTGGATGGGGTGGGTGGTACAGGAGAAAGTGGTGGTAGATAAATGGATAAATTACAATATCCTCATTCTTTTTAAGTTCTTTTTCTTTTTTATAGCTCTGAGTTTTTTCTATCTTGTCTTCCTAATCACTGTTACGATGATCTGCATCCAACCTACATTTTATTCCTTCCAGTGTATTCTTAATGTCAGATATGTCATTTTTTCATTTTCAGCTGGTCTTTTCTCATGGTTTATATGTATTATTTTATGCTGTTGTTGTTCTAAGTCCTTAAGCATCCTTATAACTATTACTTTGAACTCTATATCTGATGAATTGCTCGCTTTCGTTTTATTTAGCTCTTTTTCTGGAATAGTCCTCTTGTTTTCTCATTTGAGGCTTGTTTCTTTGTTTCCTCATATTTGGCTCTGTCTTTGTGTTTAAGTATCTGATAGCTCTGCAATGATTCCCTGTCTTTTTCAGGTGGCTTTATGTAGTACATGTCCTGTAGGGCTTAGTGGTGTGGTTTCCTTCATCTGAAGCTGGGTACTTTAAGAATATCCCCTATTTGGGTTTTGTGGACCCTCCTATAGTAATTGAGTCTTGATTGCTCTTGCTATGTTTGTGATTGGGATCAACTCTCAGGCTGGTGGACTGGGAGATAACTGCATGCAAACTGCTGGTGGGTGCTAATTTAAAAGAAGAAAAGAAAGAAAACTATATATAAGAAGAAACAATAATATATATAAAATATCTAAATAAGAAATATAAATATTAAAAACATTAAAAGTAAAAAAAAGAAAAAGAATAAGAAAAGCAGAAAGAAAAAACAAATAATATAATGGAAACATAAAAGAATAAGAAAAGAGAAGATATGGAAAAGAATAATAATAGTATAAAAGAAAGAAGCAAAATATTGAAAATTATTAAAAAAGAGAAAAATGGAATTTTCTTCTGCAGAATTTGGTGCCTTTGTCCATCTCCCTTTAGATATATTGTTTTTGAAGTTTGTTGGAGTCTGCTCTGTGTTTTCTCTTACTGGCCACTTGGTGTGTTGGTTGTGGACTTCTAGGTAGGCACTTCTGCTTAGATGAAAATCAAAAATGCTTTCTGTGCCTTGTGCTTGGCAACCTGCTGGAAGCCTCAAACAATCCAGTTTGTGGCTGTCTCTGCAGGACCTGCCTGCACCTGAAAAGGACCAAGCTGCTCTCCAAGGACTAGTTTTACCAGCCGTGAGACCTGGGGTTCACCAGAAAATGTCCCAAAGCACCAAGGGATTGTCCCCCATCTGCCTCCACCAGCCTTCCAGCTGCTTACTAGGCTTAGTAACTGAGAATGCCTCTGGCTTAACTGACAGAATAGAGTTAACTGGTTTCCAGAAAGAGCCAGGTGCCTTTCAGGATTCAGGAAAGGTGGTAAGTGGGGCTCCAGCTCCAGAGCCACTAAGCTTCTCCTGGATTTTTCTTTGACTTTGGCAGGGCAGAGCCCCTAGTATTCAGGCTGGTGGAGCCTCTAGATCCCAGAGAGAGAATCTGCCAGAAGCTGAGAGGGTGCCCCTACTTGATCTCCCATAAGAAGAAAATGCCAGTCATGTTCATGGAGAACTGGGGAAAATGGTCCCTCTCCACACCCACTCACTAATCACCCCTCCCCACTTAATTTTGCCCAGAATGCTTCACACTGGCTTATGTAAGAGAAAATTGTGAGGATGGAGTAATTGCCCTCCTTCAGGGTGATGCAGCTCAGAGGGATTGCTCTGCCCAATAGAGATGACTACTGAAAGCATCCAAAATTGACTCATCAGTAGGATCCTGGAGGCTCTCCACCCACCTCTGTCACTAGAGCCATAAGCCCCAGCCTCCTCCCAAGCGACTCCAATCTGTCCTGCCCTCCTTCAGCTGGAACATAGGGTGTGTGGCTGCAAATGCAATTTTGCACATTAGCTCTTCAAAAGAGTACATGTGCCCCAACTGACTTGGCTTCTTCATAGCTGACAAAAACTCCCCACTTTCACTGCCCAATGCTATATGGGCATCTCTACCCAGATCTGGTGCTTGTTGCTCGGGATTTCAGGTGAGGGTTTAGTCCCAATGTCTAAATGTTCAGGGGAAACATTGGAAAGCTGAAATATCCCTTTGGCATCTCAACCACCACCAGTGGAAGCAGGGTGTAGGGTAAATGGAGGCAGTCTGGCTCCCTCACCCAGATGTGTAGGTAACCAGAGGGAACAGCTTCTCACAACCTTGAAACAGTCTGATAAAGCAGTGTTCTCATTGTCTTGAGCCTGGATCTCATGGGCCTTGAGCTTGGGTGCAATGAACTGCCCCATATCCTTGAGTAGGCTCCCATGTGCAGCTCATGCTAGGTTACTTCACTTCTGGCCTGCAGCCTGCTTTGTTTGAGGCTAGTACTTAAGGGGTAGAAGATTTGGACTAGGTGGGGAGTTGAGGCACTGACTTGGACATGGATCTGTGTGACTCTCCCGAATAAAGACATCCTCATGGCTCCATGCATCTCCCTCAGTCTTCCTGAACTCCAAGTGGACCTGCTCAGCTGAGAGAGGCTGCAACACACAGGGCCAGCCTCTTTCACGTTACCACCCTTCCTACCAGTCTGGCCATGGTTTCTTTTACAGCTCTTTGGTTATAAATCTTCTTTCAGCCAGTCTTCAGTTGGTTATTCAGGGTGATTTTTTCCCCCTTAGTTGGGAATTTATAATTTATTTCTGGGAGGAGGTGAATGCATGATCCACTTACTCCACCACCATCTTGAAAACTCCCCCAAAGTATTTAATTGTGAGTAAGTCCAAATTTACCTAGTTTTTCTTTTGTTGCCTAGCTTTATTATCATGTCCAAAAATATCATGAAGTTTTCCCTCCATGTTTTCTTCTAGAGTTTTGTATGTCGGGGTCTTATGTTTAGGTTTTTTATTCATTTTGAGTTTTTTTTTTTTTTTTATATACGATAAGGTAAGAGTTCAATGTCACTCTTTTCCATGTAGATATCCAGTTTTCCCAGCACCATTTGGTGAAAACTGCCTTTTCCCAAGGTTGAATTTTAAGAAGTGGAGAAGCCGTGGCCAGTGTGGCTCAGTTGTTTGGAGTCTTGTCCCATGAACCAAAAGATCACAGGTTTCATTCCTTATCAGGGCACACAGTGGGTTTGTTCCCTAACTTGTGGGTCTGGTCCCTGTTTGGGACAACAGATGGATGTTTTCCTCTCACATTGATGTTTCTCTCCCTCACTCTTTCCTTCCCTTCTTCTTTCTGTGAACTCAATAAGCATGTACTCAGATGAGGATTAAAATAAAGAGTGGAGAAATTAACATGAGGCTAAGTAAGACCAACTTCCATAAGTTCCAACTTTTCAATTGTCAAAAAATTACTAACAGTTAATTTCTTTCCTCAGTCAAAATACTCATACATGTAGTTTAAATTAGTGCCAATATTACACTGAATATTTTATTTAAACTTTTGTCTAGCTCTAACATAGCTATAGGTAATATGTTTTATATATTTTCCTAAATTATTATTGTCTATTTTTTATTTAAGTCAATATCCTGACTGTTCCATTTGTTACTTTATAGAGGATCATATTTTTATCTTATTTTTTCTTTTCTTTTCTTTTCTTTTTTTAATTTTATTTTAATTTATTTTTTCAAATACATTTGTCTCTGCCTATTTTTGTATCAAACCCATTCTTTTAACCTCTCAAGGTCAATTGTAATAGTTTTCTTGTACTAACTAGTTATAAAATGAAATTCTTACTGTTATTTCAGCTGAAAAAAATGCCTTCATGACTTATATTCCTTCTCAGAGGCATTAATAAAGCTGTTAAAAATCATTAGCTTAAGAGATAGGTAATTCCAACAAATGATGGATGTACAATAGCTATGCTGAATATGTCTAGTTCTAGCAAATGTTTTTTAAGGCTTCTGGGAAAAAAAAAAAACAAACCACTGAACAAAAGTTGAAGTTGCCCCAATTATGAGGGTTAGAGAAGTATGGGTTGCTTAAGATTAATTAAAGAAGTTCATTCCTTGGACATTGTATATGAATCTCATTTTAGGATATGCAGTCCAGCTAATCTTATAATCAGATATTGCCACTCAAACACACTGGAGCAACTGTGTTTGCTTCTATAATTTTATCCTCAAAGAAAAAATGATTTGCCTTATTGTAAACAATGGAGTCCTATCATGATTAGGAAAATAAATGGTATCACTAGTATCTTTCATCTCATTATGTTCATTGCCGCCAATGCATTTGAAATGAGAGTGAAAATAGTGCAGACCTGAAATTGTGTACATTAGTTCAGCTGCTTAGATTTTAAAATACACAACCAGCCCCTATCCAAGAATATTCAAAGTTTATTGAAGTACAATCCATTGTGTTTCTGTTTTTAGTGTCATCATACTTTAAACTGCAATAAGGTGTAGATTTAGTCAGGAAGTTGGAGGGGCAGATGCATGTGTGAATCTGTGTGATTGAAAGAAGCAGAAATGAGCCAAAGTTCATCTCTTCTTTTTTTTTTTTTTAATCTAATACAGAGTGCAACTTTAAATTATACCAATTAAATATAGTTGATTATCTGTTTGTCTTTAATATTTGCCATTTTAATGATAATGTGTCTTGGAGTGGGTCTCATTGGGTTCCTCTTGAATGGGACCCTTTGTGCTTCCTGGACTTGTGTGACTTTTTCTCTCCTCCAACTGGGGATGTTTTCCATCATGAGTTTTTCAAACAGGTTCTCTATCCCTTCCTCATCCTCTTCTCCTTCTGGTATCCCTATTATATGGATATTATTATGTTTCAGGTTGTCTTGCATTTCCCTCAATGTCTCCTCATTCTTTTTTAGTCTTTTTTCATTTTCTTGCTCTTTCTGGGAGCTTTTTTCTACCTTGTCCTCCAGCTGGCTGATTTGGTCCTCTGCTTCATCGAGCCTGCTTTTGATTCCTCCTACTGTGTTCTTCAATTCAGAAATTGTATTCTTCATTTCCTCTTGTCTCTCATTAACAGTAGTTTAATTAACAGTATGTCCTTTTTCATGTTGATATAATTTACAGTAAGTTCCTTGTAGTTTCACTGTAATTTTTGGTAATTCTCTCTGAGCTCATTGAGCTCATTGATCTTCCTTAGAACCATTGTTTGGAACTCAATATCGGATAGTTTACCTGCCTATCTTTCATTTAGTTCTCTTTCTGAGTATTCGTCCTTTCCCTTCAGGTGGGGGGTATTTCTTTGTCTTCTCATTATTTGTGAGACTCTTCTCTTTTGCCTCTGCTTCTTAAATTGATCTGTCTTGATTTCCTGACTTTGTGGTGTGAACTTCTCTGGTTGGAGACTATTGTTTTTACTTTCTAGTTCTGCCTCTGATGATGTCAGATGTGGACCCTGTCTGACCTTAGGCAGTGTGTTCGAGACTTCCAGGAACCTACTGTATGTGGCTGGCTCCTTCAGCTGTTAATCTGTACTCTTTGCACTCAGCAGGCTGCCTTAGACAGCTCAGGGTCAAGAGGAGCCTCTTCTGGAGGCAAGGTTATTGGGTCCTTTCATGCTGCTGCCGTATGGGGGAGGAGTCCACACAGGGATCCCGCCGGCTACTCTCTCCTTTCTCTCTCCAAAGCTTCCATCCCCAGACTCTCCTCAAGTGTCGCCAGACCTTTTTTGTGCCCCCTTTCACCAGGGAGTTACTGTCTGTGGCTGCCACTCTGCACACAGCAGGCAGCTTAGACAGCACAGGGTGGGGTGGGATCCCACATGGGGGCGGGGCTAGTGGGTCCTTCAACACAGGTGCCATTCAGGGGGCATGGTCTCTGCCTGAGCAAGATGGCTGCTGCCACGTGTGGGATGAGTCAGCACCAAGATCCTGCTGGCTACACTCTCAGATCTCTCCCCAAAGCTTCATTTCCCAGTCTATCCTCAGGCGTCTCTAGTCCACTCTGCCCTGCCTTTGCCAGAGACCAGGGTCATTGGCTGCAAATAAAAATTTTGCATTGGTCTTTTAAACAGTTCTTTGCATTTCCAGCCACCTGTCTCTGGCAGAGAGCAACTCTGCCACTTTTTGCAGCTGGCTGTTTTCTGTGTACTTTTTGGGCTCTAGTGCTGTGAGCTAGAGATCCCCACTTTGGGTTTAGACCCCGCTCTTCTCAGGGGGATCCAGCTGGCCATTTCAATATCAATCTGGTGCTGCTGCCCGTGGGTTCCCCACCCACCTTCTCAGGTCTGTACAGCACTCCTTATCAGTTAGATTGAGCTAAAGCCAGTTCTTCTGTCTCTGAGGTTACAAGGTTTGTCTCTTGCTATTGTTCAGTTGTTTGTTCCAGGTGATTTCTCCACAATTTAGTTGTAATTCCAGGTTAGTCCTGGGAGGAGGTCAGTGTGACATCCACTCACTCCTCTGCCATCTTGATTCTCTAAAGCAAGCAAGGGAGAAAGAGGTAGTACCATGTAAGTGAGCCCCAATATGTCTAGCATCGGAATTCTAAACAGAAAAAATGCAAGCCAGAAGGGAATGGCAAAAATTTTCTACGTCATGAAAAGCAAAGGCCTGCAACAAAGATTCCTCTACTCAGCAAGGCTCACAATTAAAATGGAAGGCAAAATAAGGAGTTTCCCAACAAAAGAAGGCTACAACTCCACCAAACCAGCACTGCAAAATATGCTAAAGGGACAGCTTTAAGATGAAGAAAAGATTTCTATGAATACCCAGTCCTGTTGAGAGACCTCAATACTTGATATTACTAATATTTTTAATACTCATTAATCTGATTGTGACAATGATGTTATTTTAATTGTTCCTTTATTATTTGTTGAAATTAAACCTGTTTTAGTATATTTCTTGCCTTATTCTATTACTATTTTTTTCTTACTGAATTTTTATTTATTTTTATTTTTTCAAAGACATTTATCGCTGCCTTCCCCCCACACTTTCTCTTGCCCCCTCCCCTGGAACCCTTCCCCTTTGGTTTTGACCATTAGACCTTGCTATATGTTCTATGATTTTCCCATTCCCTTTTTTTCCCTCTCCTCCTTCCTTCTTGTCTCTGTTGGTTTCTTTTTCTTTTAGTGCTGCTGGTCTTATTTTCCTTGCATCTGTGTATTGTTGGTTAGGTTCTGCTTATAAGTGAGATCATATGGTATTTGTCTTTCACCCCCTGGCTTATTTCACTTAGCATGATGCTCTCCACTTCGATCCATGCTGTCGCGGAGTTTAGTAGTTCTTTTATTCTTTCTGCTGTGTAGTATTCCATTGTGTAAATATACAATAATTTTTTGATCCAATTATCTACTGATGGGCATTTAGGTTACTTTCAACACTTGGCTATTGTTAACTATGCTGCTACATTGTGGTGCATAGGTTCTTTGGAATTGGTGTTTTGGGATTCTTAGGGTATAGTCCCAGCAGGAGAATCACTGGATTGAAAAGCAGTTCCATTTTGATCTTTTTGAGGAAATTCCACACTGCTTTCCACAATGGCTGCACCAATTTGCATTCCCACAAACAGTGTACTAGTGTACCCTTTTGTCCACAGCCTCACCAGCACCTGTTGTTTCTTGATCTGTTTATGATGGCCATTCTGACCAGTTTGAGTTGGTACCTCATGGTGGTTTTGATTTGCATTTCTCTGATGCCTAGTGATGCCGAGCATCCCTACAAATGTCTCTGGGCCCTCTGTATCTCTTCGGAAAAGTGTCTACCCAGGTCCTTTGTCCACTTTTTGATTGGATCATTTGTCTTCTTTGAGTGGAGTCAAGTGACTTCTTTATCTATTTTGGAGATCAAACCTCTATCTGATGTATCATTAGCAAATACATTTTCCATAGGGTTGGCTCCCTTTTCATTTTGCTGATGCTTTCTTTTCCCATGCAGAAGCTTCTTATTTTTATGAGGTCCCACTTGTTTATTCTTTCCTTTATGTCCCTTGCGTTAGGAGACATATCGGTGAAAAAATTGCTGCGTGGGATATCTGAAACTTTCCTGCCAATGTTCTCCTCTAGCACTTTGATGGTGCTGCAACTTCTATTTAAGTCCTTTATCCATCTTGAGTTTATTTTTGTGTATGGTGTCAGCCGATGATCCAATTTTAATTTTTTGCATGTAGCCGTCCAGCTTTCCCAAATCCATTTGTTGAAGAGGCTATTATTGCTCCATTTTTTGCTTCTGCCCCCTTTGTCAAATATTAGCTGCCCATAGAGACCTGGGCTTATTTCTGGTCTTTCTATTCTGTTCCACTGGTCTATGGGTCTGTTCTTGTGCCAGTACCAAATAGTTTTGAGTGTAGTGGCTTTGTAGTATAGTTTGATGTTGATGTCCGGTATTGTGATCCCTCCTACTTTGTTTTTCTTTCTCAAAATTGTTACAGCTATTTGGGGTCATTTATGGTTCCATGTAAATTTTTGAAATGTCTGTTCTATTTCAATGAAATACGTCATTGGTATCTTAATAGGGATTGCTTTGAATCTGTAAATTGCGTTGGGTAGTATGGACATTTTGATGATATTAATTTTTCCAATTCATGGACACAGTATATGTTTCCATGTATTTGTGTCTTCCTTAATTTCCTTCTTCAATGTTGTATAGTTTTCTGCATACAGGTCTTTTACCTCCTTGGTTTAATTTAATCTAGATACTTTATTTTTCTTGTTGCTGTATCAAATGGTATTTTTTTTTTCTGATTTCTTCTTCTTCTATTCAATTGCTGGAGTACATAAGTGCCTTTGATTTCTGAATATTGACTTTGTATCCTGCTGTGTTGCCAAATTCACTTATTAGGTTGAAGAGTTTTTTGGTAGAGTCTACAGGGTTCTCTATGGATACTATCATGTCATCTGGAAACAATGACAGTTTTACTTCTTTCTTTCCTATTTGGATGTCTTTTATTTCTTTTTCTTGTCTGACCGCGGAGACTAGGACTTGCAATACGATGTTGAAAAGAAGCAGTGAAAGAGAACATCCTTGTTGTGGTCCCAATCTTAGTGGGAAAGCTTTTAGTTTTTGCCCATTGAGTATTATATTGGCTGTAGGTTTTTCATACCTGGCCTTTATTACATTGAGGAATGCCCCCTTTATTCCCATTTTGCTGAGTGCTTTGATCATAAATGGGTGTTGTACCTTATCGAATGCTTTTTCTGCATCAATCGAGATGATCATGTGGTTTTTGTCTTTTCTTTTATTTATGTGATCTATTACTTTTATTGACTTGTGTATATTGAACCATCCCTGCATGCCTGAGATGAATCCCACTTGATCATGGTGGATAATCTTTTTAATGTATTGCTGGATGCGGTTTGCCAATATTTTGTTGAAGATTTTAGCATCTATGTTCATCAGCGAAATTGGCCTGTAGTTTTCTTTCTTTGTAGGGTCTTTATCTGGTTTTGGGATTAGGGTGCTGCTGGCCTCATAAAAAGAGTCTGGGAGTCTTCCCTCCTCTTGGATTTTTTTGGAATAATCTGAGAAGAACAGAGGTTACCTCTTCCTTAAATGTTTTGTAAAATTTTCCTGTGAATCCATCCAGCCCAGAACTTCTGTGTGTTGGGAGTTTCTTGATTACTGCTTCAATTTCCCCAGCTGTTATTGGTCTGTTCAACCTTTCTGTTTCTTCCTCCTGCAGTGTTGAAAGATTATACTTTACTAGAAAGTTGTCCATTTCATGAAGGTTTTCAAATTTTTTGGCATATAATTGCTCATAGTAGTTTCTTACCATCCTTTGTATTTCTATGGTATCATTGTTATTTCTCCTTTTTCATTTCTGATATTATTTCTTTGGGTCCTGTCCCATTTTTTCTTGATGAGTCTGCTTAAAGGCTTTTCAATTTTATTTATCTTTTCAAAGAACCATCTTCTGGATTGGTTGATGCTTTGAATTGTTCTTTTCGTCTCTTGTTACTGAGTTCTGCTCTAATCTTGACTATTTCCTTCGTTCTGCTTGCTCCGGGATTAATTTGTTTTTTCTACAGTTCTTGAAGTTGTAGTGTTAGGTCTCTTATTTGAAATGTTTTTTATCTTTTTTAAGTAAGCCTGTATTGCTATGAATTTCCCTCTCAGGACTGCCTTTGCTGTGTCCCATATGTTTTGGACTGCTGTCTCTCTTCATTTTCATTTGTTTCCAGAAATTTTTTGATTTCTTCTATCTTATTATAGACCCATTCATTATTCCATTCATTATTTAATAGTCTACTGTTCAGTCTCCATGACTTTACAAGTAAGTGAATTTTCTCTTTGAAGTTCATTTTCAGTTTCAAGCCCTTGTGGTCCGAGAAAAAGTTTGGTATTAATTCAATTTTCTGAATTTGCTGAGGTTTGCTTTGTGTCCTATCATGTGGTCTTTCTTTGAAAAACTTCCAAGAGTATTTGAATACAAGTGTATTGCTTCTTTGTGATGTAAGATTCTATATATGTCAGTTAGATCTATTTGATTCAATGCATCATTTAGCTCCACAATATCTTTATTGATGCTTCGTTTGGGAAATCTGTCCATTTTTGACAGTGGGTGTTGAAATCCCCTACAATCAGTGTGTTGCTTTCTATATCTTTTGAGGTCATCCAAAATTTTCCTTATATACTTGGCGGCTCCAATATTGGGAGTATATAAGTTTACAATGTTGATGTCTTCTTGATAGATTCTTCCTTTAAGTATTATAAACTGCCCCTCTGGGTCTCTCTTTATGGCCTTTATTTTGAAATCTATTTTGTCTGTTATAAGTATTGCAACCCCTGCTTTTTTCTCTTGTCCATTTCCTTGTAATATTTTTTTTTCATCCATTTACTTTCAATCTGTGTAGGTCTTTTGCTCTGAGGTGGGTCTCTTATAGGCAGTAAATGTGTGGATCATGTTTTCTTATCCTTTCAGCTACCCTGTGTCTCTTGATAGGGGCATTTAGTCCATTTACATTGAGAGTTATTACTGATAAGAACTTACTCATTTTTTCTCTTTGTACATGTGTTTTTCTCTTTCTCACTCTTTTATTTCATCTTCTTAAACCAGTCCCTTTAGCATATCTTGCAGTGCTGGTTTGGTAGAGATGTATTCTTTTAGTCTTCCTTGTCTGGGAAACTCCGTATTTCCCCTTGGATTTTAATGGAGAGCCTAGCTGGGTAGAGCAACCTTGGCTGTAGGCCCTTGCTTTTCATTACTTGGAATATTTGTTGCCATTCCCTTCTGGCTTGTAGTGTTTCTGTTGAGAAGTCAGCTCCTTGGTGTATCGGGGCCCCCTTGTATGTTACTTTCTCCTTCTCCCTTGATGCCTTGAGGATTCTCTCTTTGTCTTTGATAGTTGCCATTTTAATGATGATGTGTCTTGGAGTGGACCTCCTTGGGTCGCTCTTGAGTTGGGTCCTCTGTGCCTACTGTATCCATGATACCTTTTCTGTTCTCAAATTGGGGAAATTTCTATCATTACTTTTTCTAGGAGGTTCTCTCTCCCTTCTTCCTATTCTTCTCCTTCTGGTATCCCTATTATGCAGATATTATTGCGTTTCAGGTTGTCCTGCATTTCCCTAAATGCTTCTTCATTCTTTTTGAGTCTTTTTTCCATATCTTGTTCTTTCTGGGAGCTTTTTTCTACCTCATCCTCCATCTCACTGATAATTCTCGGCTTCATCCAGCCTGCTTTGGATTCCTTCTACTGTGTTCTTTAATTCAGAAATGGCATTCTTCATATCGTCTTGTGTCTTCTTGATAGTTTCTATGTCACTTTCCAGGTTAATATAGTTTGCTGTAAGATCCTAATAGTTTCTCTCCACTTTCTCATGGTTATCTTTGAGCTGGCTGAGCTCATTGAGCTTCCTTATAACCATTGTTTTGAATTCAGTGTCTGATTGTTCCCTTGCCTCTATTTCATTTAGCTCTCTCTGTGGGGAGTCCCCTTTTCCACTCATTTGGGGGGAACTTCTTTTCTTCCTATTTTTGTGAGAGTCTATTAATTAATTAATTTATTTATTTATTTATTTTTGCTTCTGCTTCAATTGGTCCGTCTATATTTCCTAATTTTGTGGATTGAACTTCTATGGTAGTAGACAGGTCTTTTTATTTGTTTGTGTGTTTGTTTGTCTGTTTATTTAGTTTTTCTTTACTTCCTTTCTGGGCCTTCCTCTGATGATATCATTGGTTGACCCTATATGACCTTAGGTCATTTCTTTGAGCTTTCCAGGAGTCTATTGTCTGAGTCTCACTCTTGCTTTGGGCTGCTATGTGACCCCTTCGGCCAGGAAGCCACTATTTCTATGGATTGCTCTGCACTCTCATGCCGGCCCCTTGAGCATGCTCCCCAGCCCAACAGGATCCCCCGCATACCTAGGGACTTATTCGCCCAACCTAGCACACTCGTCTGGCGCCCGTCTGGAACTGGTCAGTTTAGGGTCTTCTATTGTGTGCTTTCGCTGCTTTTGGCTCTTTGGGTGCATCGCCTGCCTGTGCAAAATGGAGACTATGGAAATGAGAGGAAGTCAGCTCCAGGACTCCCCGGTTAATCCTGTCTCCAATCTCTCCTCCAGGGTCTCTGGGCAGCTCTGTTACCCCTTAGGCCCGGGATCCACTATTTCTGCAGAGTGCTCTGCACTCGCAGGCCGGGCGGGAGGTGGTTTCACCACCTCTTGCCATTCTGTGCACTCCCTCGCAGGCCCCATGGATGCCAACCTGCGGGAGCCCTCGCCTGCCGGCCTGGTCGCAGGTCCATACACGCGCTGACCAACCGTCACCAGCCACTCAGCGTGTGTGTACAGGCCTGCACTGGGTGGTTTTGGGTTGTCTATTGTGTGCTTTCCAGCTTTTGGCTCTTTGGGGGCTTGGCCTGCCCACACGCAGTGGAGACTAGGAATGGGGAGAGTTGGGACCCCCAGTTCCTCCTCCAGTTCTTTCCCCAATGCCTCTGTCTCCAGTCTCTCCTCAGGGTTCTCTGGGCAGTTCTGTGACCACTTCGGCCAGGAATCCACTATTTCTGCGGACCGCATTGTAATCGTGGGCCGTCTGGCTCCCGCATGCCGCTTCTGCCTCTTTGGGGGCACTTCCTGCTTGGGCATATTTTTATTATGTTTTAAAAAAAAAGCTTTAAATGACTTTTTGGTATTCTTTATACATGTATTGATTAAAGGTTTGTTGAATTTCTTCCCTAAAAAAAAACAGCAAAAAAACCCCCTATTAACCCTTTTTTAGATGTGTTGCAAATACTTTCCTATTCTATTACTTGTCCTTTAACTTTTTTTATATGTATATTCCTATATAGTTAAATGTTTAATATAGTCATATTGTCAATATTTACTTTGTAGCTTCTAGGTTTGAATATTTTACTTCATGTCATGAAAGCTTTTAGTTTTATTTTCTTCTAAAACTCCTTAGATTCTACATATTGATTTTTAACTCACCTGAATATTTCTTGTATAATGTGTGAAATAGGGTTCTGTATTTGTTTTATTTCAAGTTACAGTGGTCCATGCACCTTGTTTGTTGAATAAGCCTTATTTTCCCCATTGACTTGAAATATCAACTTAATCATATATTGTTAGACAGATATATACATTTGTCTCTAGAATGTTCATTATATTTCTTTGATCTGCTTGATTATTTCTGTGCTGGTATCATATTGGTTTAATTGCTGAGACTTTATAAGGGTTTTAAATTTTTAAATATAATTAACTTTGATATTTAAAAATAAATAAAAACAATCTGCATTAAAGAAAGAAAGAAAGAGAGAGAGATAGAACTGATACCTTTTGTGACAACATGGATGGAAATGGAGAATATTAAGCTAAGTGAAATAAGCCAGTTAATGAAAGACAAGTGGACTCTATTCAACAAAATAAAGTAATGAACAAAATAAACCACAGGCAAGGAAACATGTAGCAGACTGTAATTGACCAGAGGGGAGAGGGAAAGAGGACGAAGGTGAAAAGAAGGGGAAGGGACTAGATAAAGAACATGTATGAATGACCCATGGAAAATAGAGTGGGAATTGACTGTGGGAATGGGGGGTGGGGGTGGGATGGGTTGAGGGGGGTAAAGAGGTAAAACTTGAGACAACTGTAATAGAATAAACATGGTTTATAAATTAAAAAATAAATAAGAAATTATAGTTGAAACTTGTATGTCAATGCCTTCACAGTTGAGAACTGAAATATATTTTAGGGGTAATAATGATTACATCTGGAAGATTTCTTTACTAGTGAGAATTCAGCAAATAAGAAATCAAATATGTACATATTTAGATGTCAACATTACTATATGCCAAGTTAGTGTTTTAGCAACCTCAAAAGTTTTCTTTTAAGTTTCTTTTAAAAATTATCCCAGAAAGCCAAAAGCTTACTCAAAAATTTTTAAGCAATGTGAAAACTCAATGTTCACTTAGATAAGAATATGTAAAATGAGATGTAACCTCTTCTGAGATCATGAAACAGTATAAGATAAATCAGATATATAGCTGGATTAATTCAGTTTATGGTGATTAACTAATAAAATACATAAATATTGTTACAAAGTTATTGGCAGAAACATTAAAACATTTCAATAGAGAAGGATAAAAGCTAATTTGAAATTGGTAGTAATGAGTTCAGAACAAACTTCATCATCAAATAACTAAAATGCATTAAACATGCAATGCAATATAATGAAATAGTGACACAAGGGCTCCCTGACTTAATAAATAAACTGAAATGAAATCTAATAAGCAGAGTGTGCATTTATTATAAAGGTTTATATCCAAAAGGAAAGATGTAAGCATACTCCAATAGTTTGTTAATTAAATAGTAATTTTATAATAGGCAAAAAACCCCAAAACCTTAATATGAGATATAACCTTGCATTGATTCTGACTTGTATAAGCTTGTATTTCCATTAAATGTTGAAATACACATTTTATCTGGATACTTACAGTTGAAGTAGAGAAAAGAACAATGAATAGAGATTTAAAGTAACATTTAAAAGCAGAGCATTATTTATTTTATTTCTACTTAAACTAATCAAAGGAAACCACCATAACTTGCATATAGCTGATATTCAATAAACAACTATTTATTGATTGAATAAATGGGTAAATAAAAAGCAACACATCTTTTCTAATACAAATTTGTAGCTTTCAGTTTCAAGATCCAGCTAATTTAAAAATTAACATGTATTTTTAATATCTGGCTAAAGCAGTAAAATAAGCACAATATAAAGAGTATCCCTTCATTTTCCTTCCTTCCTTCCTTCTTTCTTTTATTTTTATTTTGTATTGTTATTCAATTACTGTTGTACCACCTTTTTCTTGTTGCCCTCCCCTGCCCCCTCTCTCCCATAGCCAATCTCCACCCCATTGGCAGATGAGTCCTCTATTCCTGTACCTTGATTTGTCCCTCCCTTTTATTTCCCCTTTATCTCCACTTCTCTACCCCTCCCCTCTGATTACTGTCAGTTTGTTCTTTATTTCCATGTCTCTGGTTTGTGCAGTGTCATTCGGAAATTGATTCTCATGTTTTGATTAATTTCTATTAACTGGCTATGTGATCTGTATCTATTTTATAGTTGAAAAACAAATAGAAAGTAACCTATTTACTTTCAGATATTGACACCGAGGGAGGTAGAATAGCCTTAAGGTAACAGGAGTTGAAAAACTGCTATGAGAGACAAGTAACATTTACTATTTAGCCCTGTTTTGGGCATCAATCATCGCAGTTTAGATTGGCAGCCTAAAAGCATTAAATAAGAATTTGGCTACATGGGGCTTTAGTTAGCAGTCTGAGATCGGTATGCAGTTACTTATGTTTTGATTGAAATATCCAGACAAAAATAGGAAAGGAAAAATAGAAGAAATCCCAAATATTTCCAGTCTTTATTTCTCTTTTTATCCTTCATGTGGTAAATTAATCTAGTTCTCAGCCCAAAGATCATAGCCAAAAACAAAAAAAAAAAAAAAAAACAACAACAAAAAACTTTTGGCTATCTAACCTGGAATACAAAAGTAAAACATGAAGTACCTTCTCTTTTTACACCACATTCAAACAGGCCAAATAAAATTAGACAATAATGCAGAACTATTATGGACAATACTACCATTATGTATTTTTTCACACTTTGTCCAAGTTCATCCTAGATTTCTCTGTGACATTTTTTAAAAACAATAATATTCAAAGTTCAAGAAAGCTCTTAAAAACCACATAGATCTATCTGCTTAAAATATTTCTTCATCTTTTGTCCTGGTTTCATTAATTTAATCAACAATACAAGTTCAATAGGTTTATTGTCTACATATTTTAATAGGTATTTTTATAATACAACCAACCAGTTTTCATGCACATGTACATTGCAAAGGACTGTATTTTGATTATGTATGAAGATCTATGGCAAGTGAATAAAAAGACATACTTATTCTTTAAACAGGAAATACCATGTATATCCAAAATAAAAGGAGCAAACTGATTATCAGGAAAATAAATCTAATGGGCTCAGAGTTTGAAAAATCAGTGTATTAAGAGAGGTAAAAGATTATTTAAAAGAATATTGATAAAAGATTTTAATAATTTGTTATGGAAATTAAAACACTTGAAATGACAAACAACACTATTCAATAATGACAATTAAAATATTAGCATAAATGATGATATTTTAACATTTTGCTATTATATTCTAGTGCTATGGTCATTAATCACACATTCCTTTTTTAATTTAATTTTTTATTGTTCAGATAGAGTTGTCTCCATTTTCCTACCAACACTTTCCCCTGCCTCACTCACCCCCACCTCCCACCTCCCACCTCCCACCCTTAATCCTTCCCTGCTCTGGCTTTGTCCATGGGTCCTTTACACATATTCCCTGACTTGACCCTTTCCTTTCTTTTCCCCCTGTTATCCCCGTTTCTCCTCCCTCCCCTCTGGTTACTGTCAGTTTGATTTTTTTTTTTATTTCAATGTTGCTGGTTATATTTTGCTAGCTTGTTTGTTTTGTTGATTAGGCTCCACTTATAGGTGAGATCATATGGTGTTTGTCTTTCACCGCCTGGCTTATTTCACTTAACATAATGCTCTCCAGTTCCATCCATGCTCCCGTAAAAGGTAGTAGCTCTTCCTTTCTGCTGTGTATATTTTTTTTCCTAGGTTAACTCATAATTTTATTTTTTCTACAATCTTATTCTGTGTATTTTTGAAGCACAGTTGTCTTTATGTAGGAGTATGATACTCCTAAAGTTACAATGCATGGGCTGTGATGAGTTATGTCCTCCAGATGGCAGTGCAGAATAATTTCAGAGAGCAGAGAGTGCACTCAAATAAATAAACTAATGTAATTTTATTTCAATGGTAAGGAAAACATAACAAAATTTCTAGAATCTATTATAATGCCAGATTCCTGCCTGCAAGATAGAAAGTGTTGTCGATCATCCAATTATTTTGACTTGAATGTCAATCAATTCAATTTTCTTAATGGAGATTATTTTCATTTTTATTTCTTTATCATGATTTTTAGTTTTAATTTTTGTCTTTTAATCTTTTAAAATATTTTTATTGAATTTATTAGGGTTACATTTGTTAATGAAATTTTATAAGATTCAGGTGTACAATTCTATAATATGTCATCTGTATATTGTATTATGTATTCACCACCCAAAGTTATGTCTCTTTTCACCACCATTATACCTTTTTTATCCTCTTCTAACTTCCCCCAACCCCATTTCGCTCTGGTAATCATTATTCTGTTGTCTGTGTCTATGAGTTTTTTTATTTTATTTTATTTTATTTTATTTTATTTTATTTTATTTTATTTTATTTTATTTTGTTTTTGGTTAGTCCCTTCACCTATATCACCCAGCCCTTACCACCCCACTCCACTCTGATAGCTGTCAATCTATTCTCTCAATTTATGAGTCTGTTTCTATTTGTTTGTTTATTTTGTTCATTTGATACCACATATAAGTGAAATCATATGGTATTTGTCTTTCTTTGACTGGCTTATTTCACTTAGCATAGTACTCTCTGGACCCACCCATGTTATCACAAATGGTAATATTTTCTTCTTTGTTTATGGTGGAAAAGTATTCTGTTTAAATATACCACAGTTTGTTTTTCTTTTTAATCCACTAATGTATTGATGAACACTAGGGGTGCTTCCAAATATTGACAATTATAAACAGTTCTGCAATGAACATAGGATACAAACATAATTTTTTTTCTTTATAGGAAGGTTTATTATTTTTAACAAATTTATTGAGGTATAATTGACATAAAATAAACTACATATATTTAAATTGTAAAATTTTATAAGATGTGATATGGGTATAACCAATGAAATCATCACCAAAATCAAGATAATGAGTATGTATTTCACCTCCAAAAGTTTTCTCATGATGTTTTTGAATTCTTCTCTCTTGAATTTCCCATCTTCTACAAATCCATGTAACAATTATGTATATTGTATTTATTTTGGTGAAGTGTCTGTTTAAAATTTTGCCCATTTGTTATTGAGTTTTGATAGTTCTTTATACATTCTGGATCAAAGCAAATATTTTCTCCTAGTGGTTTGTGTATTTGTTCTCTTCTTTTTAAAAAAAAAATTCTTTATATTTAACTTTCTTCAGTGCACTCAATCTTGTTCCGTATTTCTTTTTTTATCTAATATTTAAATACTTTTGTCAGTGGAGGAAGTTCATTTCTAACACCAGGATATTTCAGACAAACTGTATTTGTTCTTAGAACAGTGTCCTTCCAAGAACAGAAGCTCTTAACTGTGATAAAGTCTCACTTATCAATTTATTTATCATTAGAATTCTGGAAATTACTGCTTTATGTATTACAAGATCATATTATTAGGTGAAAACCCTCGGTTGTGGGTCCTTTGCCTGCCACCCTTGGAATTATGGCTCTGCATGGCAGAGTTTGGTGAAAAGAAAAGGAACTACTTATTCAAAAGTTATACAGGTTTGATTAATGGCTAAATGTCACCCTTAAACCACAAAATCCCTTCAAAACAACCACCAGCACACCCACCGTCCTGCCTTCCCCCGTTTGCCCAGTTAGGCCAGTCAGGCCAGTCAGGGTACCATCCTTCAGAAGAAAGAAAAGAAGTCCAGGGCTTGGCTAGGCAGGCCTCTCGCGGGTCTCAGCCCCATCCACTGTGGTGCTGCGATCTCCAGCTCTTAATCCATAACCATGTGCCACCTTCTCCTGGCCCACTAGCAAGAGTCCTTTCTCCCCTCTTTCTTCCCACGTGGTTGTCACACTGTTCCCCAGAGTCTGTGTCCCTTTGTCTCTCCTGCAGGCCCCTGTCTCTCCTCTTTCTTTCTCTCTCTCTCTCTCACATTCTGTATTAAGTCTTTTAAACCTTCCTGATTAGCTTTGGTGATATGCCAAATAATCCTCTTTGCAAAGGAGGAACGAAGCTATCCTGTTATTGACAAGTAAACTGACTTCTCAATGACCCTGCTCCCATCCCCATGGCAGCCTGCCCTGTGGTGGGGAATATATTTTTCTTGGACACCCCAATCTCTGCACCCTGTTACAAATGCACTTTGCGGGGAGGGGCCCTGGCTGTGCCCTGTTACACCAACACGCTGGAGGGCCCCCAGGCTGGAAATAATCAAGAGGCCTTGGAGAAACAGGCTCCTGAGGAGACTTGGTCTGTCCCCACCTGCAGGGGTTTAGCTCCTGCCTCTCTGTTTGCCATGGAGGGTCAATTAACCAATGACAGGTAAGTGACCTCACGCTGAGGTTTACAACCTAAGACAGGTGTTGGTCAAATTTGACAGCAGATAAGAAATTGGGGGACATGGAGAAGGTGCAAGAAGGTCCCCACACCCCTTGGCTTGACTTGGACATGGCCGGAGTCCTCATGGCAGCCGAGAAGCAATCACTTTATCTCTTGGTTGCTCCTTCCCCTCCCTGGCTCAGGCTTGAAACAACGCAGGAAAAACAGCCCTAAATCAGATCTGGTAGGTCCCGGGGTAATCAGGCCTAAAAGTAAATTCTTTAGAGTGTGCTCTGTTTCTCCCTCAAATCTCTGGTTAGCTCATGCTGTGAAGGACATTCATATTATTTACATCCCTTTCCTTGTCGAGACATTTGCTTTATTTACACTTTTTACCCTATATCTTTAAGGCACGTTTAAGTCTACCTCCCCCTTATCTATAATCTCTATTGTTGATTCTAGTCTCCTCTCAGACCCATGTAAATCACTGAGTTTCTGTCACTTGTTTTCCTAAATGTATCTATTCTCTGTAAAACTTAACTTGCTAATGTAATGAGTGTATGTATGCTTTCCTGTTATGTACCCCACTGATAAGATTTTCAATAAAAGCCTTGGAACAAAGGGCAAACGAGGCCTTCCCCATTAGGGGCATGTGCCATGGCCTTCCCCAGTAGAGGGATGTGCCACGGCCTTCTCTGGTAAGAGGGAAGTGCCCTGTCTGTTCTCCCAGCAAACAGAGAAGTGTTTGTGATGTTTTGCATTTCTCCCCCTCATCTGTGACAACCTGGGGACTGGCTCTGTGGGTTTCAGAACCCTGTTCCCACCTCAGCTGGCCCCAGCCAGTTTCCCTCAGCTTTCAGGGAGTGCTGCACTCTCTGAGGTACTCCCCCGTGGTGGCGGGCCCCCTATAGCTGCCGCAGAGTATGACAATACATGCTATTTTTCTTTTTCTAATTGTTCCAATATATTTACCCACCATTAACCCACCACCACTTTCCCCTACCCCACCCATGCCACCTCCACCCCTCGAAACTTCCCACTTTAGATTCGTCCATGTGTCCTTCACACCTGTTCTTTGATCTGACCCTTCCCCTTCCCTTCCCTGCTACCCCTTCCCTTCCTCCCTTCCTGTCAGATTCTTCTTTCTTTCAATGTTTCTAGTCAATTTTCCTTTCCTACCTGCTTTGCTGATTAGGCTCCACATATAGTAGAGATCATAAGGTATTTGTCTTCCACCCCCTAGCTTATTTCACTCAGCATAATGCTCTCCAGTTCCATGCATGTTGATGCAAAGGGTAGTAGTTTTTTTTTTTTTTTTTCTCTCTGCTGCTTAGTATTCCATTGTGTAAATGTACCATAGTTTTTTGATCCACTATTTACTGATGGGCACCAAGACTGCTTCCATCAGTTGGCTATTGTAAATTGTGCTGCAATGAAATTTGAGGTGCACAGGTTCTTTTGAATTGGTGTTTTGGTATTCTTGGTCTATAATCCCAGCAGCGGAATCACTGTGTAAAAGGCAGTTCCATTTTTTAGCTTTCTGAGGAAATTCCACACTGTTTTCCACAATGGCTGCATCAGTCTGCATTCCCCAAAACGGTGTACTAGAGTTCCCTTTTCTCTACCACCATGCCGGCACCAGTTGTTTGTTGATTTATTTATGATGACTATTCTGACCAGTGTGAAGTGGTATCTCTTTGTGATTTTAATTTGCATTTCTCTGATGACTAGTGATTATGAGCAACTTTTCGTATGTCTCTGGGCCCTTTGTGTGTCCTCCTTGGAGAAGTGTCTGTTAAGGTCCTTTCCCCATTTTTTAAACAGATTGTCTCCTGGAGTAGAGTCATATGAGTTCTTTATATATTTGGGAGATCAAACCCCTGTTTGAGGTATTATTGACAAATATATTTTCCCATATTGTTGGTTCCCTCTTCATTTTGATGATATTTTCTTTAGCCATGCAGAAACTTCTTATTTTGATGAAGTCCCATTGGTTTATTATTTCATTTATGTCTCTTGCTCTAGGGGATATATCATGAAATATTGTTGGATGGGATATCTGAGAGTTCTCAGATGTTGGATATGATCTCCTGGAGGACTTTTATGGTGTCACGACTTACATTTAAGTCTTTTGTCCATCATGAGTTTATTATCTTGCATGGTGTAAGTTGGTGGTTGAATTTCAATTTTTTACATGTAGCTGTCCAGCTCTCCCAATACGATTTGTTGAAGAGGTTACTTTTACTCCATTTTATGCTTATGCACCCTTTGTCAAGTATTAACTAACCATTGAGACATAGGTTTATTTCTGGGATCTCTATTCTGTTCCATTCATCTATGGGTATGTTCTTATGCCAGTACCAGACTGTTTTGATTCAGTGGCCTTGTAATATAGTTTGATGTCAGGTACTATGATCCCTCTTATGTTTTTCTTTCTCAAAACTGCTGCAGCTGTTCAGGGTCATTTATCATTCTATATAAATTTTGAAGTATTTATTCTATGCCTGTGAAATACATCATTGGTATCTTAATAGGGATTGCATTGAAACTATAAATTGCTTTGGGTAGTATGGACATTTTGATGATGTTAATTTGCCCAATCTATGAACATGGTATATGATTCCATTTATTTGTTTCTTCCTTAATTTCTTCAGTGTTGTATAGGTTTCTGTGTACAGGTCTTTTACCTCCTCGGTTAAGTTTACCCCTAGGTACTTTAATTACCTTGATACTAGTAAAGGAGGTTTTTTTTCCTGATTTCTGCTTCTGATATTTCATTTTTGGTGTACAAAAATGCCTTTGAATTCTGTATATTGACTTTGTAACCTGCAGTTATACAAAGTTCAATTATTAGGTCGAGTAGTTTTTTGGTGGAGTCTGTGGGGTTTTCTATGTACACTATTATGTCATCTGCAAAAAATGATAGTTTTACTTCCTCCTTTCCAATTTGGATGCCTTTTATTTCTTTTTCTTGTCTAATCACTGTGACTAGGACTTCCAATATTATGATTAAAAGAAGTGGTGAAAGCAGACATCCTTGTCTTTTTCCCAATCTTAGTGGCAAAGCTTTCAGTTTTTTCCCATTAATATGGGGTTGGCTATAGGGTTTTCATATATGTCCTTTACGATATTTAGGTATGCCCCCTTCACTCCCATTCTGCTGAATGTTTTTAACATAAACGGGTGCTATACCTTATCAAATGCTTTTTCTGCATCTATTAACATGATCATGTGGTTTTTGTCTCTATTTTTGTTTATGTGATATATCACATTTATTGATTTGCAAATATTGAACCATCCTTGCATCCCTGGGATGAATCCCACTTAATCATGGTGGATGATCTTTTTAATGTTTTGCTGGATGTGGTTTGCCAATATTTTTTCGAGTATTTTAGCATCTATGTTCTTCAGCGATGTTGACCTGTTCTTTCTTTCCTTGTTTTGTGTCTTTGTCTGGTTTTGACATTAGAAGGATGCAGGTATCATAAAGAGTTTGAAAATCTTCCCTTTTCTTGGTTTTTTTTGAATAATCTGAGAAGGACAGGGGTTTCCTCTTCCTGAAATGTTCTGTAAAATTTCCTGTGAAACTGTCCAGTCCAGTGCTTTCATGTGCCGGGAGGGTTTTTTTTTTGTTGTTGTTTGTTTGTTTGTTTATTACTGCTTCAATTTCCCCAGCTGTTATTGGTTTGTTCAGGCTTTCTGCTTCTTCCTCATGCAGTTTTGAAAGGCTATGTTTTTCCAGAAATTTGTCCATTAAATCGAGGTTTTCAAATTTCTTGGCATATAATTGTTCATTTTAATTTCTTACAATCCTTTTTATTTCTGCGGTATCAGTAGTTATTTCTCCTCTTTCATTTCTTGTATGTTTTATATGGGTCCTCTCTCTATTTTTCTTGGTTAGTCTGCTTAAAGGCTTGTTGGGTTTTTTTTTTTGTTTTGTTTTGTTTTGTTTTTTTTTTTTTTGCTTATCTTTTCAAAGAACCAGCTCCTGGATTGGTTGGTCCTTTGAATTGCTCTTTTAGCCTCTATGTCATTCAATTCTGCTCTGATATTGTTTCATTCTTTCTACTTGCTCTTGGATTTGTTTGTTGTTGTCTCTCCTGTTCTTGAAGCTAGAGGGTTGGGTAATTTATTTCAAATATTTCTATAATTTTTGAGGTGTGTCTGTATTGCTATGAACTTCCCTCTCAGGAGTGCCTTTGCTGTGTCCCATAGGTTCTGGATTGTTGTGTTTTCATTTTCATTTGTTACCAGAGACTTTTTGATTTCTTCTCTTATGTCATTATTGAACCATTCATCGTTGAGTAGTGTTCTAAACAGTCTTCAAGAGTTTGAATGTTTTTGAGTTTTGTTTTTTTTTTCCTTGAGATAGTTTTCAAGCTTCAAGCCCTTGTGTTCTGAGACAATGGTTATGATTTTGATTTTCCTGAATTAGTTGAGACTTGTTTTGTGTCTTACCATATGGTCTATCCTTGCAAATGTTCTGTATGCCTTTTAAAACAATGTGTATTTTGCATCTTTGGCATGAGAGGTTCTATATATTCCAGTTAAGTCCATTTGATCTATTGCATCGTTCATTTCCACAATATTCTTGTTGATGTTTTATTTGGAATATCTGTCCATTTTTGACAGTGAGGTGTTAAAATCTCCTAGTGTCAGTGTGTTGCCTCTATATCTTTCTTGAAGTCCTCCAAGATTTTCCTTATATATTTGGGTGCTCCTATGTAGGGTGCATATATGTTTACAATGTTTATGTCTTCCTGATGGATTCCTCCTTTGAGTATTATAAGTGTCCTTCTGGGTCTCTTTTAATGACCCTTGTTTTGAAATCTATTTTGTCTGATATAAATATGGCTACTCCAGCTTTCTTTTCCTGCTCATTTGCTTGGAATATGTTTTCCCATCCCTTTCCTTTCAGTCTGTGTAGGTCCTTCATTCTGAGATGCATTCTTGTGGGCAGCATATGTGTGGGTCATGTTTTCTTATCCATCCAGCTATCCTATGTCTTTTGATTGGAACATTTAATCCATTTACACTTAAAGTTATTATTTATAGGTACTTATTCATTTTTTCCCTTTTTACCTGTGATCATCTCTTTCTCATTCTTTTTCTTCATCTATTTAAAGCAGTCTTTTAGCATATCTTTTAGTTCTGGTTTGGTGGAGGTATATTCTTTTAGCCTTCTTTTGTCTGGGAAAATCCTTATTTCACCTTCCATTTTATTGAGAGCCTTTCTGGGTACAGCAGTCTTGGCTGCAGGCCCTTGCTTTTCATTACTTGGAATATTTCTTGCCATTCCCTTCTGGCTTGTAGTGTTTCTGTTGAGAAGTCAGCTCCTAGGCATATCAGGGCCCCCTTGTATGTTACTTTCTTCTTCTCCCTTGCTGCCTTGAGGATTCTCTGTTTGTCTTTGATAGCTGCCATTTTAATGATGATGTGTCTTGGAGTGGGCCTCACTGGGTTCCTCTTGAATGGGACCCTCTGTGCTTCCTAGATTTGTCTCATTTTATCTCTCCTCCAATTACAGAAGTTTTCCATCATTACTTTTTCAAACAGGTTCTCTATCCCTTCCTCATCCTCTTCTCCTTCTGATATCCCTATTATATGGATATCATTACATTTCAGGTTGTCCTGCATTTCCCTCGATGCCTCTTCATTCTTTTTGAGTCTTTTTTCATTTTCTTGTTCTTTCTGGTAGCTTTTTTCTACCTTGTCCTCTAGCTCACTGATTTGGTCCTCTGCTTCATCAAGCATGCTTTTGATTCCTTCTATTGTATTCTTTAATTCAGAAATTGTATTTATTTCCTCTTGCCTCTTATTGATGGTTTCTATGTCTTTTTTCATGCTGATATAGTTTGCAATAAGTTCCTATAATTTCCCTCTAGTTTTTGGCAGTTCTTTTTGAGCTCACAGAGCTCACTATATTCCTTTGAAAGATTGTTTGAACTCAATTTCTGAATGTTTACTTGACTCTATTTCATTTAGTTCCATTTCTGGGGATTCCTCCTTTCCCTTCAGTGTGGGGAAGGTGTTTCTTTTTCTTCCCATTTTTTGAGATTTGTCTTTTTGCTTCTACTTCTTCAATTGATCTGTCTTGACTTTCTCACTTTGTGGTGTGAACTTTTATGGTAGGAAACCGCTTTTTTTTTCCCCTTCTTTCTTTCTGGAACTGCCTCTGATGATGCCAGCTGTTGACTCAGTGTGACCTTAGACAGAGTTTAAAAGACTTCTTGTAATCTACTGTCTGTGTCTGTCTCCTCCAGTTGTTAATCTCGTCACTTTGCCCCCAGCAGTCTGGGCTGGGCAGAATCCCTCCTGTAGGTACGGCTATTGTGTCCTTTCATGCTATTGCCACTCTGTGGAGTAGTCTTCCTGAGCAAGATGGATTCTGTCATATTGAGGAGGAGTCAGCACCGGGATACTCCTGGCTACTCCCTCAGTTCTCTTCCCAGTGCCTCCATCTCCATACTTTTCTCAAGCATCTCTAGACCACTCCATATACCCTTTATCCTGGGATCTACTATTTGTGATTGCCACTCTGTATTTAGTACCTGTGGCAGTGTAACCCCGGGCCAGGGCTGAGCCTCCTGGGATCATGGCTATTGTGTCCTGTCACACTGCTCCTGCTTAGGGGATTTATCTGCCTAAGCAAGATGGCAGCTGCAGAATGGGGGTAAGTCAGAATCTGGATCCTTCCACACACTTTCTCGAAGCCTTCTCTCCCCAAAGCCTCCTTCCTCAGTCTATGCTCAGGATACTCCAGGCCATTCTGTTCCTGCTTCTACCCATGGCCAGGTAAGTGTCTGCCACTACATAACTTTGTGTTGGCCCTTTCGACTGCTCCTTGCATCTCCAGCCACCTATTCTGGCAGCGAGCACCCTTCTGCTTTTTGCAGCTGGCTTTTTTCTGTGAACTTTTTGGGCTCTGGTTCTATAAGCTGGAGATCTTAGCTTATGGTTTAAACTCTGCTCTTCTCAGGGGGGTCCAACTGGGCGTTTCAATATCCATCTTGTGTTGCTGCCCATGGGCGCCTAGTCCACATTCTTGAGACTCTGCTGTATTCCTTACCATTTAGGTTGTGTTAAAGCCGATTCCTCTGTCTGTCCAAGGTATGAAGGCTCCTCTCTTACTATTGTTCAGTTGTTTTCCAGGTGATTTCTCCACAATGTAGTAGTAATTGCAGATTGGTCCTGGGAGGACGTCAGTGTGGCTTCCACTTTCTCCTCCACCATCTTGAATCCCCCTGAATAATTTAGTTCCCTGTATATTTCTTTTATTTCACTTTGTATAGCCTTCATTTCTCCCTTCATTTTATGACCAAACTCAATAAATTCTGTGAGCATCCTGATTACCAGTGTTTTGAACTCTGCATCTGACTTGTTGTCTATCTCCTGGTCACTTAGTTATTTTTCTGGAGTTTTGACCTGTTCTTTCATTTGGGCCATATTTCTTTGTCTTAGTGCACCTATTATGTTGTAAGGGGTTGGGGCAAACTCTTTGCTGCCGTGTGGCATTGTCTATGGGGTAGGGGTCAAAGAGAGGACAATTCCACTTCCTCAGCTTTCACCTTGCTTTCTGTCACATGCCTCTCTTCTCTCAAGTGTATTGTGTGATTTTAGATGCTGATTCCTAGGTAGTTCAGTTTGTGTATGTTCCTGGACCCTGTGAGCCTGTACAATAGTCTCTGTTGTATGACTGGGAATTTTCTCTCACTACTACAACCCCCACAGATTTTTACAGTGAGAGAATTTGAGTCTTTATTTTCCCATGCTGAAACCCTGGATTTCACAATCTGTGTCACTCCCCAGTTGTTTCTCCCCGCTTATTCATGCGCGAATATGGGAGTGTTGGGTCAGCCACCCCCAGCCTTGCCTGCATGGTCTAGTGCTTTGCCCCATGTCCTCTCTGCCCCAGCTGCCTGTCTCCACCCTTCCTGCCAGTCCAGATGAATGTTTCTTTAACTCCTTGATAGTCAGAGTTCCATTCAGCTTGATTTTCTGGAAGTTCTGGTTGGGTTTTTTTGTTTGTTTGTTTGTTTGTTTTTAAATTGGTTGTTATCCTTCTTTTGGTTGTGTGAAGAAGTAAAGCTTTCTACCTACACCTCCATCTTGAAGAGACCACCCCAAACATATTTTTTGAATCAGTATTTTGGGTTTCTTAGTATATATTCCAAGAAATGAAATCACTGAGTCATAAGACAGTTTCATTTCTTAATTTTTTGAGGAAACCCATGATGTTTTCCACAGTGGCTGCACCAATCTGTAATCCCACAAACTGTACACAAGGGTTTTATTTTATCCACATTTTTCCCAGTACAATCATTTATTGATGATGTCCATCTGACAGGTGTGAGATAATATTTCATTATTGTTTTAATTTATATTTTTCTATATCTGTGATATTGAGCACTTTTTCATAAGTCTATTGGCCATCTGTAATCTGCACTTTGAAGAAGTATCTATTTAGGTGTTTTGCCCATTTTTCACATTGAATTTTTTAAATGTTAAGTTGTATAACTTGTTAATAAGTTTTGGACAGTAATACTTTATTGGACGTATCATTGGAAAACATGCTCTTCCAGTCAAGTTGTTTTTCATTTTGTTAATGGTTTCTTCTGCTGTTCAAAAACTTATTAGTTTGATGTATTTCTATTTCTTTATCTTTTGTTTCCCATGCTCTATAAGATACATCAGAATAAATATTAGTAAGAGAAATTTCTGAGATTTCACTGCCTATTTTTTCTCTTAAGCATTTTATGGCATTGAGTTTTACATTTATATCTTTAGTTAATTTTCAGTTTAACTTTGCATGTGTTATAATAATGTGATCTGGTTTTATTATTTTGTATGCATCTCTACAATTTTCCCCATGCCATTTATTGAATTCCATTGTATGTTTTTACCACTTTTGTCAAATATTCATTGACTATACAGCCATAGGTTTATTTATGAGCTATCTGTTCTGTTCCATTGATCTATGTGGCGGTGTTTATGTCAGTACCATGTTGTTTTGACTACTATGGCCTTGTAGTATTGTTTGATATCAGGTAGTGTGATTCCTCCAACTTTGCCCTTTTTTAAAAACTTATTTTTATTATTTTAGAGAGAGGAGAGAGGGCAGGAGAGAGACAGTGAAAGGGAGAGAGAAACATCAATTTGCTGGTCCACTTATTTATGCATTCATTGGTTGCTTCTTATATATTTCCTGACTAAAGGAATATTAAACTCACAACCTTGGCATATTGGGACAATACTCTAACCAATGAAACTACCCAGCCAGCATAAGATGTTTCAGTATTTATTTTTAATCCTCACCCAAAGATATATTTATTAATTCTGGAGAAAGAGGAAGGGAGATAGATGGAGAGAAAAACATCATTATTAGAGAAACAACAGATTGCCTCCCAAACATGCGCAGAGTACTGAACCTACTACCTAGGCATTTTCCCTGACCAGGAATTGAACTCACAGTCTTTTGGTTCATGGGATGATGCTCCAACCAACTGAGGTATGCTGACCAGGGATATTCTTTTCTCTCAAGATTGCTGCAGCTATTTGAGGTCTTTTATGGTTCCATGTGAATTATTGGGTTACTGTATTTGTTCTGTGAAATACATCCTTGGTATTTTGACAAGAATTGTATTGAATGTAAAAGTTGCTTTGGGCAATATGGGCATTTTAACAATGTTAATATTCCCTATTAATGAGCATGTAAGATGCTTCTCTTTATTTGTATCTTCTTCAGTCTTTCTTTAGTGTCTTATAATTTTTACCTCTTGGTATTTCTTTGATGAAATTATAAATGAGATTGCTGTCTTGGTTTCCATTTGCAGTATTGATGTATAAAAATGCAACCAATTTATGGATATTTAATTTTTATCCTGCTACTTTACTAAATTTATTTTATTCATCAGACTTTTTTTTGGTGAAATATTTTTTGAAAATAATTATTTTATTATTATTTTTAAATCCTCACTCAAGAATAATTTTTATTGATTCTAGAAAGATAGGGAGAGAGAGAGAAAGGATCAACGTTAAAGAGACATTGATGTGAGAGAGAAACCTCTACCAGTTGTCTTCTGTATGTACCCTGACTGGGGATCAAAACAACAACCTAGGTATGTTCCCTGACAAAAAGTGAGCCTGTAAATTTTAGTGTACAAGTGTAGAGGACAGTGCTCCAATGAACCGAACCACAGGGCTAGGGTAGTAGAATATTTGGGATTCTGTACATCAAGTATCACCTCATCTTCAAATAATGACAATTTTCTTCTTTTCAATTTTGATGCCTTTTTTTACTTGTCTCATTGCTGTGGCTAGGACTTCCAGTACTATGATGAATAAGGGAGGTGAAAGTGGACACAACCACTTGGTTCCTTGTCACATGGGAAATGCATTTTATTTTTACCCCATTGAGTGTTATGTTAGCTGTTTATTTGTCATATATGTCCTTTATTACATTAAGATATGTTCCTTCTAAAAAAAAAAGATATGTTCCCTCTGTTTTTACTTTGTTGAGAGTCTCTTTTTAATCTTTAATGGGTGTGGATTTGGTCAAAAGCTTTTTGTGCATCTATTGATATGAGCATATGATTTTTATCTTTCTTTTTACTTATTTGGTGTATCATTTAATTGATTTGTGTATACTGTACCAACCTGGCATCTCAGGAAAAAATTCCACTTAATCACAGTGTATGATTTTTAAAAAAAGTATTGCTGGATTTAGTTTGCAAATATTTTGTTGTGTATTTTTACATCTATATTCATCAGAGATATTAGCCTATAATTTTCTTTTTCTGTAATGTCTTTATCTGGTTGTAAAAATAGTATAGTGCTGGTCTCAAAAAATGAGCTTAGAAGTCTTCCTTACTCCTGAATTTTTTTGGAATAGTTTGAGAAGGACAGGAACAGTTTGAGGACGGGTGTTAGTTGACCTGCAAGGCCATTCGGTTCCGGATGATGTTTGCTGGGACTTTTTTGATTACTGCTTAAAATTTATTTGTGGTAATAGGTATGTTTACATTTTCTGTTTCTTCCTGATTCAGTTTTTGGAGATTGTCTCTTTCTATGAATCTACTAATTTTTTTTTTTTTTAGATTGTTCAATTTGTTGGCATATAGTTGTTCATAATATTTTCTTATAATTCTTTGTATTTCTGTGGTATCCGTTGTTACTTCTCTTCTTTCATTACTAATTTTATTTATTTGGATCCTCTCTCTTTTTTTCTTGATAAGTCTCCTTAAAGATCTGTCAATCTTGTTTATCTTTTCAAAGAACAGCTCTTAGTTTCACTGACCTTTTATTTTATTTTAGACTTTATTTTGTTTATTTCTTTTCTGATCTTTATTATTTCTTTCCTTCTATTCACTTTGGACTGTGTTTTTATTTTTCATTCCTTTAGGTGTAAATTTAAATTGTTTATTTGATTTTTTTTCTTGTTTATAGAGGTATGTCTGTAATGCTACAAATTTCTCCTTGAGGACTGCTTTGTTGTGACTCATAAACACCTTGTTTTCATTTTTATAAGTCTCAAGGTACCCTTTGATTTCTTTTATATCATTGTTAAACCATTTATTGTTTAATAACATGTTACTTAGTCTCCATGTGTTTGTGTGTTTTCTACTTTTTTCTTCTAATTAATTTTACACTACTTTCATATCATTATAGTCAGAGAAGATGCTCCATATGATTTCAATCTCATTGAATTTATTGAGATTTGTTTTGTGTCCTGATGCATGGTCTATCTTAGAAAATGTTCTATATGCAATTGAAAAGAATATATATTCTGCTGCTTTGGGGTGAAATTCTCTAAAGATATCAATTAAATTCATCTTATCTGATGTGTCATGAAAACTGCTATTTCCTTGTTGATTTTCTGTCTGGAAAATCTATACATTGTTTTCAATGAGGTAATAAATCCCCTGTATTACTGTCACATTCTCCCTTTATGTCCACCAAGTTTGCTTTATATATTAGTATTTAGGTACTCCTATATTGGGTGCATAAATATTGTATTTACAATGGTTATATTTTCTTGTCAAATTGATCCCTTTATTGTTATCTACTGACTTTCTTCATGTCTTATTGGAGATTGTTTTACAGTCTATTTTGTCTGAAATAAGTATTATGACTCCAGGTTGTTTTTTTTTTTTTCATTTTCATTTGCATGAAATATCTTTTTGCATCCTATTACTTTTAGTCAGTGTGTGTCTTTCATTCTGAGGTGGGTCTCTTACTGAAAGCATATATATGTGCTTTTAAAAAAAAAGTCTATTCAAGTATTCTGTCTTTTGATTGGATCATTTAATTAATTTATATTTAAAGTTATTATTGATAGGTACACATTTATTGTTATTTTATTTTTCATAACTATGTTCTCCTTTTTTTCTTTGTCTTGCTTAAAGAAGACCTTCTGACATTTCTTGTAATACTGGTGTGACACTAATAAACATTTTTAGCTTTTTCTTGTCTGCAAAACTGTATTTCTCATTCAGTTGTAAATGGTAATTTTGCTGAACAAAGTAGTCTTGACTCTGGGCCTATGTATTTCATCACTTTGAATATTTCATGAATATATCTTCAGCCCTGAAATATTTCTATTGAAAAATCAGCCAAAAGTTTTATGGGAGCTCCCTTATAGGTAATGATTGTTTTTCTCTAGCTGTTTTTAAGATTCTCTCTGTCTTTAACCTTTGCTATTTTAATAATGATACTCCTCACATTGGCTTCTTTGATTTCATGTTCTTTGGTGCTCTTTTTACTTCCTGGATTTCTGTGTTCTTTTTATTCACCTGATTAAGGAAGTTTTCATCATTTCTTTAAATACATGCTAATTTCATTGGTCTCTCTCTTCTTATTCTGGTGGCCCTATGATGTGGATGTTTTTACTCTTCACGTTGTCCTTAAGGTCTCTTAAACTATCTTTCTTTCTACAAATTATTTTTTTCTTTTTGTTTCTCTGATGGTTTATTTTCTGCTACCTTCTCTTCCAAATCACTGATTTGATCCTCTGCTTTATGTAACCTACTATTTCTTCCTTCCAGTATATTCTTCGTTTCAGATATTATATTCTTCATTTCTGACTGGTTCTTTTTTATGGTTTCTATATCTTTATTATGCCTGCTATCTTTTTCCTTGAAATTCTCACTATGTTCTTTGAGTATCCTTATAACAATATTTTGGAACTGTACATCTGGTAGAATTCTTTTTTAAAAGTATGTTTTATGGATTATTTTAGAAAAAAGAATTCTACCAGATGTACGGTTCCAAAATATTGTTACGCAACAAGGATGTCCGCTTTCACCACTTCTTTTCAACATCTTATTGGAAGTCCTAGTCACAGTGGTCAGACAAGAAAAAGAAATAAAAGGCATACAAATAGGAAAGGAGAAAGTAAAGCTATCAGCGTTTGTAGATGACATGATAGTGTACATAGAAAACCCTGTAGACTTCACCAAAAAATTCCTCAACCTAATTAGTGAATTTGGCAAAACAGCAGGATACAAAGTCAACATTCAGAAATCAAAGGCATTTTTGTAACACAGCAATGCAATAGAAGAAGAAGAAATCAGAGGAAAAAAACCATTCGATATAGCAAGAAGAAAAATAAAGTACCTAGGAATAAATTTAACCAAAGACGTAAAAGACCTGCATGCAGAAAACTATACAACATTGAAGAAAGAAATTAAGGAAGACAAGAATAAATGGAAGCATATACCCCGCTCATGGATTGGAAGAATTAATACCATGAAAATGTCCATACTTATATGTCATAAGATACTAATGACATATTTCACAGAAATAGAACAGACATTTCAAAAATTTATATGGAACCATAAACGACCCCGAATAGCTGCAGCAATTTTGAGAAATAAACACAAAGTAGGAAAGATCACAATACTGGACATCAAACTACTACAAAGCCACTATACTCCAAACAATCTGGTACTGGCACAAGAACAGACCCATAGACCAGTGGAACAGAATAGAAAGACCAGAAATAAGCCCAGGTCTCTATGGGCATCTAATTATTTGACAAAGGGGGCAGAAGCATAAAATGGAGCAATAATAGCCTCTTCAACAAATGGTGTTGGGAGAGCTGGACGGCTACATGCAAAAAATTGAAATTGGATCATCAGCTGACACCATACATAAAAATAAACTCAAGATGGATAAAAGACTTAAATAGAAGTCACAACACCATCAAAGTCCTAGAGGAGAACATTGGCAGGAATCTCTCAGATATCCCACGCAGCAATTTTTTCACTGATATGTCTCCTAAAGCAAGGGACATAAAGGAAAGAATAAACAAGTGGGACCTCATAAAAATAAGAAGCTTCTGCACGGCAAAAGAAAACATCAGCTAAATGAAAAGGGAGCCAACCCTATGGGAAAATATATTTGCTAATGATACATCAGATAGGGGTTTGATCTCCAAGATATATGAAGAACTCACTCTAGTCCACTCCAAGAAGTCAAACGATCCAATCAAAAAATGGGCAAAGGACCTGGGCAGACAGTTTTCCAAGGAGGAGATACAGAGGGCCCAGAGACATTTGAAAGGATGCTCAGCATCACTAGCCATCAGAGAAATGCAGATCAAAACCACCATGAGGTAACACCACACCCCAGTCAGAATGGCTATCATAAACAGATCAACAAACAACAGGTGCTGGCGAGGCTGTGGAGAAAAGGGAACCCTAGTACACTGTTGGTGGGAATGCAGACTTGTGCAGCCATTGAGGAAAACAGTGTGGAATTTCCTCCAAAAGTTGAAAATGGAACAGTCTTTTTATCCAGTGATTCTTCTGCTGAGACTATACCCTATGAATCCCAAAATGCCAATTCAAAAGAACCTATGCACCCCAATGTTCATAGCAGTACAACTTACAATTGCCAAGTGTTGGAAGCAACATAAATACCCATCAGTAGATGATTGGATCAAAAAATTATGATACATTTACACAATGAAATACTACATAGCAGAAAGAAAAAAAGAACTACTACCCTTCGAGACAGCATGGATGGAACTGGAGAACATTATGCTAAGCCAAATAAGCCAGGAAGTGAAAGACAAATATCATATGATCTCACCTATAAGTGGAACCTAACCAACAATACAAAGATGCAAGGAAAATAAGACCAGCAACATTGAAAGGACAATAAACCAACAGACAAGAGGGAAGGAGGGAGGGGGGCAGGGGAAAAGGAAGGGAAGGGGAAAGTCAAGGAACATATAGCAAGGACTCATGGACAAAACCAAAGGGGAAGAATTGAGGGAGGGAGGAAGAGAGAGAGGGAGGGGCAAGAGAAAGCGGTAGGGCATAGGCAGAGACAAATGTATTTGAAAAAATAAATAAATAAAGTATATTTTATTGATCACCCTGTTACAATTTTTCTAATTTTTCTCCCTTTGCCTCTTTGCTTGTTACCTTCCTTCCCTCCAGCAGTACCCCCTTTAGTTCATGTCCATGATTAATTCATTTAAGTTCTTTGGCTTCTCCATTTCCTATACTATTCTTAACATACCCCTGTCTATTTTGTAACTTTCAATTATGCTTCTTAATCCCAGCATTTTTCCTACCTTCTTCCCCTACCCCCTCCCAGCTGATAACCCTCCAAATGATCTCCATATCTATGATTATGTGCCCGTTCTAGTTGTTGCTTAGTTTGTTTTTGCTTTTGTTTTGTAGATTCAGTTGCTGATAGTTGTGAGTTTGTTATTGTTTTAATGTTCATTGGTGTGATCTTTTTTTTAAGTAGATTTTTTTTAACATTTCATATAATAAGAGCTTGATGATGCTGAACTCCTTTAGCTTTAACGTGTCTGGGAAACACTCTATCTGCCCTTCAATTCTAAATGATAGATTTGTTGGATAGAGTAATCTAGGTTGTAGGTCCTTGCTTTTCATATCTTTGAACACTTATTGGTAGACCATTCTTGCCTGAAAAGTTTCTTTTCAGAAATCAGCTGATAATCTTATGGGAACTCCTTTGTAGGTAACTCTCTGCTTTTCTCTTGTTGCTTATCTCTTTATCTTTAGCATTTAGTTAAAGATAAGGGCACTTTAATTATAACGTATCTTGGTGTGGTCCTCTTTGGGTCCAGCAGGTTTGGGACTCTTTGTGCTTTCTATACTTGTATGTTTATTCCTTCATCTAATTAAGGAATTTTTCTTTCATTATTTTTTCAAATAAGTTTTCAAGTTCTTTCTCTCTCTCTTCTCTTTCTGGTCCCCCTATGATCAGAATTTGATACTTTTGGAGGTGTCCCAGAGTCATTTTCTTGTTTCCTCATTTATTTAAATTCTTGTTCCTTCATTCTGTTCTGGTTGATTGTTTCTTTCTTATGTTCTAAATTGTTGATTTGAACCCTGGCTTTCTTTCCTTCACTGTTGGTTCCCTGTAGATTTTTCTTTATTTCACTTAGTATAGTCTTCATCTCTCCTCTTATGAATTTGCCATACTCAAGGAGTTCTCTGAGCATCTTTATCACCAGTGTTTTGAACTCTGTTTCTGATAGCTGGCTATCTGTTTTATTTAGTTCTTTTTCTGGGGTTTTGTACTGTTCTTTCATTTGGGTCATATTTCTTTGTCTTTTCAATTTGTCAGCCTCCCTGTGTTTGTTTCTGTGTATTAGATAGAGCTGCTTTGACTCTCTGTCTAGCAAAGCTGTTCAGTTGTATGGGACAGAGCCTAAGGTATATGTCAGGGTAGGGCAACCCACTTCACTGTTTTGTGGCTCTATATATGGTGGACGGTTTGGAAGGGGGAAAATGTCACTGCCTGGCTGCTGGAGGCTTACTCAGCACTCGTCTTACTTCCAGTCACTTCACCCACTTCCTGAATGTGACTAATGCACCTCTAACTGTTGCTCTGGTGTCGGTTCCCAGAATGTGTGGGTTTGCATATGTTCTAGGTCCATTTGGGCCCTTTAATTGGACTCTCTTGAGAGACTGGCAGTTTATTCTGATGTCCCAACTCCCACTGATTTTTACAGCCAGAAGTTATGAAGTCTTATTTCCCAGTGGGAGAACCCTGGGCTGTGTGGTCTGGCTGGGGAAGGAATCGATTGCTCCCCTGGTATCCCTCCTAATTTTTACCCACCACACATTAATGTGAGACTGACCATCCTGCCAGCTTCTGTTGCTGCCTTGTCACCATCACCTCAACACCTCCACAACATATCCTCTCCAATGTGGCTTCCTGTCTCCACTCCTCTTACCTGTCTGTATGAATATGGCTTCTTTAAATCTTTGGTTGTTGAACTTCTGTACAACTTGATTTTCTAGCAGCTTCTGGGTGTTTTCTGTTTTGAGATTAGTTGTGATCCTGTTTATGGTAGTGCAAGGAGACAACGTGTGTCTATGAATGCCTCTGTCTTCACCAGAAGTCAATTTCTCTGGCAGAATTCTTGCTTCTATTTTGTTTATTTTTCTGGATCTTTCTCCTATTATTTTGTTTAGGGTATATTTCTTTCTCTCCTCATTTTGGCTTACATTCCATGTGTTTTTATTTGTATTAGGTAAATTTTCTATGTCTCCCATTCTTTGTAGAGTGGTCTTCTGTAGTAGGTGTCCTGTAGGACCCTGTGGTGCAGTCTTCATGATCATGAGAAAGGTGCTCCAGGATGTCCCTTGTGTGTGATGAGTCCTGCTTTTATAATTGACCTTGATTGGTGTTTTTGGCCTATCTGTGTGGGGAGTGCACCCTCAGGTTGGATGGCTATGAGGATTGTCCCCAAATACAATTTATAAGTATATGTACTGTTGCTACCACATAAAGCAGAATTTGGCTAAACAGGATCTGGTGCCTGCTGAGATTTCCAGTTGGATATGCCATTTGTGAAGCTAATTGGATTCTGCTTTGATTTTGTCTGATGCTGGCCATGTGATGTGTTGATTCTGGGGCCTCTTGTGAGGAGCTCCTGTGTAGGGAAATATCAGATGTCACCTGTGACTGGCTCTTGGAAATCTGTTTGGAGCTACACAGTCATTCACAATTTGTGGTTGCCTCTTCTGGGTTTGGGTGGCACAGGTAAAACCAAGCTACACTCTGAGGCCAGTTTTTACCAGGACTAGGCCTGAGGGAAGGTCAGTAAAAGCCCTAAGTCACCCAAGATTCACCTTTACTTCTCTCCACCTGCCAAGTGCTTGTGAGGATCAGTCAATGAAACAGCATCTGGTGGTAAAGTTACATGAAATAGATTCTCAGTGAATCACTGGGTAGGAGCTAGTGTTGTTTACCAGATTGATACAGGTTCAAACTCAATGCCAGTGTTGGGTATGAGGCCATTCAGCAACAACTCCAGGCTATTCCAAGTTTAGCTTCCACTCACTGGGTACTTGTACACCTTTGTCAAGGTGTCTAGACCCCCATGACAAAGGGGTTTCACAGAGTTGTCACTTAACTATTTGAAGGAAGGGTTCTGCACCAGTGGGGTATGCAAGAAAAAAAATGGTGCCAGTCCTACAGCCAACAATCAGGCAGCCTGTCCCAAATTGTATCTGAATAACCTGGGATCCCACGCTCTGCAGGGTGGGATTGCTGGGAATTTGCAGGGTGGTGCTGGTGGATTTTCTGTTAGGAGGAGGCCCTGGTCAGTCTAGTGGGAAAGTGGAGGTAATGACCCCCACTCTAAAACCACACAGATCAGTCACTGACAACTTCTGAGTCTTCTTGAACCTCTACACCTAGGGCGCTAGCAGCTGATTCCTCCACAGGTGGTGCAGTGACAGGGAGTCCAGAGGGTGAGTTATTGCATTCCCTCAGCCTGATGCCATAAGTAGGGGAGTGCTCCACCCAATAAATATTTCCTCAACTTTCATCCAAGAGTCACAAACCCTAGTAGCTCTTCATATGGCTCTGGTTTACTTCTCCCTTCTTCCACTGCTGCCCAGAGGGAGTGGTTGCAAGCAGGATTTTGTGCACTGGCCTTTTAAGATACCAAATGGATTTCTAGCAGACTTCCATCTATCACTGGAGGACAGAATTCCCACTGATTTTCACAGCCAGATACTATATGTGCACATTTTCCTGGCTCTGGTACTTTGAGCTGGGGAACTCTGTGTGGGGTTGAGAACTCACTCTTCTCAGGGGAAATCTTTGTGGCTGAAATATGCCACCAGAGTCTCAGTCATTGTCCATGGGAGCAGGGTTAGCTCTTTTATATCTTTGTCTTTCCCGACAATTTGGATGTGGCTTCTTTAAAATTTTTATTGTAAGATTTCTGTTCAGCTTGTCTTCAGTTGGTTAGTCAAGTTTATTGTTCTACATTTTAATTGTAATTTCAGTTTGGTCCTGGGAAGAGGTAAGTAACTTCCATACAATCTGCTGCCATCTTGCATCTCTAATGGAGACTGCGTGACTGTGTTTTGGAAATACACTGACTAAATTGATCTTCTGTTTCTTGCACACAGAGTGAATAGATTTTTTAAAACAAGATACTTGACAAAAATGATTTTGGGAACTTGACAAGACTTTGTTTCAGGATTTATGAGTTCCTTAAAAAGTGTTTCTTTATGTTCCCCACACAATGGAAGGTACATATTTATTTGATGAACTCATTTTTTTTTCCTGCTATGGCTCTCTAAAAACCTTTTCAAAGATACAAGTTAATTCTACCTACAGCAAGCTATAAAAACAAATATAATTTTTATACCCTCAACCCCTGTTTCATAGGTAAGGTAACTGAGTCATGAAATTAAGCTACATGATCAATATTTTGAAGGTATTTTGTTGGATATTAGAAAAGAAAGCCTGATCTTTCTAATGCCAAGTATCTAACCATTATATAATACTACGTTCAAGTTTTGGAGTGATCAGTATGGTGGTGTGATCAGTAATTATGCTCTAACCAGTTTTGGTATAAGTCTAGCAACATAAACTTTAATTAGAATATGTATCTCTGTAAATGGAAACAAGACATCTGAGTTATTTATGAATGAGAGACTGAAATCAAAAGACAACAAGATACTTGAAGATACTTTCTCAAAGTTATATAGCTAAAAATAGTAGAATCAAGGTTGCAATCCACATAGTCTGGCTTCAGTGAGGCATTCTTTACACACACATAGAGATATACATATATATATTTAGAGGGAGGGAGAAAGAAAGGGAGAGAAAAATCAATTCAAGGGAGAAATATTGATCGGTTGCCCCTCATACTTGCCCCAACCAGGACCAAATACAGGCATGTGTCCTGATCAGGAATTGAACCAGTGACCTTGAAAGCTCGTTAAAGTGCAAATTGCTAGTAGTCCCCAGTTTGTGAACCACTGGGTCAGAGATGAGGCGTGAGGAATTGCCTTTCTAATGAGTTTCTAGGATTGTGTGATTTGAAATGGTACTTTGAGAGCTACTGTTCCACACAAATTTATCTGACCACCAGGCAAAATTTAAAAAGCACTGAATATTAAATGATAAGAAGAAATTATTGTTACTGTGAAAATAGTGTTGTTCTATTTTTTAAAAAATATTTTATTTAATTTTTAGAGAGAGGGGAAGGGATGGAAAAAAGAGAGAAAGAGAAACCAGTTGGTTACCTCTCACATGCATCCCAGCTGGGACCAACTCACAACTCAAGCATATGCCCCCACCAAGAGTTGAACCAATGGCCTTCTGTTTTGTGGAAGAATGCCCAACCAACTGAGCCACACCAGTCAGGCCTTGTTGTTCTATTTTTAAAAAATCTTGCCTGTTAGAGATTTTTAGTGACGTTTTTATGTTTAAAAGAATAGTATGATAGAATTTGGCTTGAATATACTTTTTAAATAATAGAGATAAAAAAGATATTCATCATTTTTGAAGCTAACTGATAGATATGTTTACTTTTGAAATTCTCTATTTTTTTTATATGTTGAAAATGTCTACAATTGAAGATTAAAACAAATAAATGAAGGTCCCTGTCAGAACTCTGTTAATCTTGACAACTTGTTAAAAAATAAATTATGAAGTTCATTTAACAAAATATTTTCAGCATATCATATCATTCTTAATATCTGAAGAATTCAAATAGGATGGATTTATCAGAATTCCTGAAGTTACAGAATACTAAGGTACACATAATTCAAAACTTAAAGGTGACTTATCTCCATTCACAAGGCAATGTAAATGAGCAAAGTATTCAATACATGGAGTTGGACTTAGCAATGTAATAGTTATTCATGAGCCGCATAATTTGAGAATTGTGATGGGAAGGACTGTTGAATCCAAAATCAGAAACTGTTATTGCCACAGGCAGTCTGCTAAACTTCTCTAACAAGGCAAAACAAAACAAACAAAAAGTTGTCATTACACAGCCATCTGTTCCTGTCCCAAGCTGTTTAACTGGTTATTTCTTCTGTTTGTCAGAAAAGCAGTTGGATATTCCCACTATGGCATGAAGGTCTGGTTCCTCATCTAGTGCTAATGACTCCAGGGTTATTTTTCTTCTGTAATATGAGCTTTTTAGTGCATATCAACTTGTGATTTGGATAATTTGGCTGTCCAACTTCAATGTCTCCACCAACTAGGCCTCTCAGAAAACATCATCTCTCCCACGTCACAGGTCCAACTCTGGTGTTCTTGGCAACATGTAATGTGTTTACTGATTTGAATTTGCATTTTCCTTACATCAACCTAACTTTACAGTGCTGAGACTGATTCTTGCTCTACAAGATTCTATAGTTGTTATAGAAAAATTATTTCTATTTTTTTTTGTGGGTTAAACACAAATGGATGTTGTCCAATATAATGTTACATTAAATTTAATCCCATGCCTTACAAAATCTTATTAAAATAAATACCCATGAGTTTATTTTTTTGCCAATTTAATTCAGTGCAACTGCACTGAGTACCTCATATATCAAACTTGGTACAGGACATATGGGAATACAAACATCATTAAGACATGATTGATCTCTCTTTTGAATACTTATAATTAATTTTGAGGTTGGGCTGATGGTGGAACCTGGTGGGTCTTATAAACAAATAATCATAGTGGCATATAATAAGTACACCCAAGGAATAGTGCAGATGATCTATAAATAAGTAATCAACACCTAGAAGTATGAGTGTATTGTAATGTTCCTGTGACCATCAAGGGCAAATTATATAAAAAGAACAAATGTCCCAAAGTTTGAAAGGCATATGTTATTCTCATAAATACATTTGGATAAAAAGTTTCAGCTGAAATACATTAAATATTAGCCACTAAATTTAACCATTTAAATTTAGAATAATTTAAATTATATAAAATAAAAATATCAGTTCATTATTGGCACTAGCTGTATTTGAAGTGTTCAATAGCTATATGTGTTTACTTGTTACTATACTGAATGGGCCAGGGAATTTCCACCATTGTAGAAAATTTCATTGAACAACAATAATTTATAGTGCCAAAGCCAGTAAGAATTTCTTGCAATATTTAATGTATATGAGTTGATCAGGTATCTGGTTTAATATTTTTTTTAATGTTCAAATACATTTGTCTCCATTTTCCTGCCACTACTTTCCCCTGCACCACTCATCCCCACCTCCCACCCTCAATCTTTCCCCACTTTGGCTTTGTTCATGGGTCCTTTATACATGTTCCTTGGCTTGACACTTCCCCTTATTTTCCCAATTACCTCTCTCCCTCCTCCCCTCTCATTATTGTCAGTATCTTGTTTGATGTTAATTCTGACTCTGAAAATATGGGGTGGGACCTGATATTCTGTACAGTTGAAAAACCTCTGGAAGATACTGATGCTGTTGGTCTATAGACCATATTTTGAGAGTATCAAGGGCCTACACTGTTCCATTAACATTAACAAAAAAGTAATGTGTCAAAGGAAGTTTTTCTTCACTTGTTTACTCTGGAGGAATACTTCTAATTAAGGCATGGAAAAAGTTAGATGATTATTATGGTCTTAACAGAAATAGTTTTTCCTCTAATTTCTCTGAGATTATATTCTAAAATTCAATTATCCATAATGAGGTCTAGAAATCCTAAGAGGTATTTTAAGTACTTTCATCCTGAAATGCAAGATCTGTCCAAAAAAAGTACAACCATTGTTAAAATAAGTAGAATGGTTTGCAAGACATTGATGTATCCTACCAGCCAAGGTGAGAAGACTGGAGTGTGTATGTGTGAACAATGAAGACTTCACTGTACTAATCAGTGGGGGCAGAAGATGCCATTGAGTGAGCATGTGTGTTGTGTTGCATTAAAAATGACTGAGCAAGTAGACCAAAAAATTTGCATCAAATTTTGCATTAAGCTTGAACATTCTTCTGTAAAAACTATTTAGATGATTTAGAAGACTGAAGTTATGGGCAACTGGTGATTGACAACTTCATCAGGACAACATGTCTGCCCACACATCAAATTTTGAGCAGTTTCTTGGTGAAATGCCAGATAACACAGGTGACTCAGCCCTGCTAGAGACCAGATTTTGCACTTTGTGACTTCTGGCTTTTCTCAAAATAAGAATCCCTTTGAAGAGCAAGAGATTTCAGACCATTGATGAGATTCAGGAAAATATGACAGGGCAACTGATGGTAACTGGAAAAACTGAGGTCCCAAGATGCCTACTTTGAAGGGAACTGACTCATGATGGTCCTATGCACAATGTTACTTGAATATTTTTTTATAGTTGTTCAAGTACAGTTGTCTCTATTTTCATACCAATATTTTCCCTGTCCCAGTCACTCTCACCTGCCACCTCAAATCCTACCCCTTTTGGCTTTGTCCATGGGTCTTTTATACATATATTTTGATGATGACTCAAACTCTTTCCCTCATGATTCCCCTCCCCCCTCTGCTCAAGTACTGTCAGCTTGTTCTTTATTTCAATGTCTCTGGTTATATTTTGCTTGTTTCTTTGTTTTGTTGATTTGTTTCCAATTATAGGTGAGATCATTTGGTATTTGTCTTTCACTACCTGGCTTTTGTTCCATCCATGCTGTCGCAAAGGGTAGGAACTCCTTTCTGCTGTGTAGTATTCAATTGTATAAATGTACTGTACTATTGTGAACCACTCATTTAATGATGGACACTAAGGTTGCTTCCAGCACTTGGCTACTGTAAATTGTGCTGCTATGAACATTGGAGTGTGTAGGGTCTTTTGAATTGGTGTTTTTGGATTCTTAGGGTGTAATCCCCGCAGTGGAATTGCGAGGTCAAAAGGAAGTTCCATTTTTAGTGTTTTGAGGATATTCCATACTGTTTTTCACAGTGGCTGCATCGGTATGCATTCCCACCAAAAGTTTACTAGGGTTCCCTTTTCTCCACAACCTCACCAGCACTTACTCTTTGTTGATATTTTTATGATGGTCATTCTGACCAGTGTGAAATGGTATCTCATTGTGGTTTTAATTTTCATTCTGATGAATAGTCCAGCCCAGCGCTTTTGTGTGAAGAGGTTTTTTTGATTACTGCTTCATTTTCACCAGCTGGTAAAAGGATGCTGACCATCCTATTATGTGTCTGTGAGCTCTCTGTATGTTCTCCATGGAGAAGTGCCTTTTCAGGTCACTTGCCCACTTTTTTTATCTTATGTTTTTATTGTTCAAATACAATTGTCTCCACCTTCCCACCACCACTTTCCCCTGTACCCCTCCCCCACTACCTTCCCTCAATCCTTTACCATTTTGGCTTTGTTCATGGGTCCCTTATACTTGTTCCTGAATTCGACCCTTCCCTTCCCTTTACCCACCACCCCCGCCTTCCCTCTTGATTCTGTTGGTTTCTTTTTCTTTCAATGTTGCTGGTTATATTTTCCTTTCTTGTTTGTTTTGTTGGTTAGGTTCCTCTTATAGGTGCAATAATATGGTATTTGTCTTTTTCCCCTGGCTTATTTCACTTAGCATAATGCTCTCCAGTTTCATCCATGCTGTTCTGAATGGTAATAGCTCTTTCTTTTTTTCTCCTGCATAGTGTTTCATTGTGTAAATGTACTATAGGCTTTTGATCCACTCATTTACTGATGGGCATTTAGGTTGCTTTCAGCACTTGGCTCTTGTAAATGTGGGAATGCATACTGGTCCAGCCACTGTGGAAAACAGTTTGGGATTTCCTCAGAAAGCTAAAAATGGAATCACTGCCTTTTGACCCAGTGATTCTACAGCAGGAATTATACCCTAAGAATCCCAAAACACCAATTCAAAAGAACCTATGCACCCCTTGGTCATTTTTTAATTTGACTGTTTGTCTCCCTGGGGTAGAGTCATGTGGATTCTTTATACATTTTCAGTTTGATTATAAAGGGAATCAAACCTTTGTCCAAGTTGTAATTGACAAATATATTTCCCAATACAGTTGGTTCTTATCATTTTGCCAATGTTTCTTTTAGCTGTGCACAAGTTTTTTAATTTGATGAAGTCCATTTCTTTAGTCTTCCCTTTATGTCCTTTGCTCTAGCAGACATATTGGTGAAAATATCACTGTATGGAATATCCGAGAGTTTCCTGCCTACATTCCCTGATAAAATTTTATGGTGTTGTGACTTATATTTAAGTCTTTTATCCATCTTGAGTTTATTTTTTGTATGGTGTCAGTTGCTGTTCTAGTTTCATTTGTTTGCATGTAGCTGTCCAAATCTACCATCACATTTGTTGAAGAGGCTATTTTTACTCCATTTTATGCTTCTGCCCCCTTTGTTGAATATTAATTGACCATAGAGAGGAGGGTTTATTCCTAAACTCTCCATTCTGTTCCATTATCTATGTGTCTGTTCTTATGCCAGTACCAGACTGTTTGATTATAGTGGCCTTGTAATATAATTTGATATGAGTTATTGTGGTCCTTCCTTCACTGTACTTCTTTCTCAAAATTGCTGCAGCTATTCAGGGTCATTTATGGCTCCATATAGATTTTGAAATGTTTGTTCTGTATCTGTTGAAAATGTCAGTATTTTCATAGAGATCGCATTTAATATGTAAATTGCTTTGGGTAGTGTGGACATTTTGATGACGCTTATTCTTCTAATCCAGTACGTGGTATGTACTTCCATTTATTTGTGTCCCAATTTCTTTCTTCAGTGTTGTATAGTTTTCTAAATACAGGTCTTTTATTACATTGGTTAGGTTTATTCCTAGGTACTTTATTTTTCTTATTGCTATAGCAAATGGTATTTCTTTCCTGATTTCTGATTCTGATATTTCATAGTTGGTGTGCAAAAATGCGTTAGATTTCTGATTATTGACTTTGCATCCCACTGTTTTTCCAAATTCACTTCTCAGATTGAATAGTTTTTGGTGGAATCAGTAGGGTTTTCCATGTATACTATCATGTCATCTGCAAACAATGACAATTTGACTTTCTTATTTCCAACTTGGATGTCTTTATTTCTTTTTCTTATCTGATAACTTTGGCTAGAATGCCTTATACTATGCTGATTAGAAGTGGTGAAATTGGACATCCTTATCTTGTTCCTGATCTTAGAGTGAAAGCTTTAGTTTTTGCCTGTTGAATATGATGTTGGCTGTAGTGTTCTCTTATACGGCCTTTATTATGTCGAGGTGTTCTCCCTCTACTCCCACTTTGCTGAGGGTTTTTATCATAAATGGGTGCTATACTTTATCAAATGCTTTTTCCACATGTATTAATATGATCATGTGGTTTTTGTCTTTCCTTTTGTTTATGTGATGTATTATTTTTATTGATTTGTGAATATTGAAACATCCTTGCATCCCTGGGTTGAATCCTACTTAATTGGGGTGTATGTTCTCCTTGATGTATTTCTGGATGTGGCTAGCCAATATTTTTTGAGAATTTTAACATCTATGTTCATCAGCAGTATTGGCCTCCAGTTTTCTTTCTTTGTTGTGTCCTTATCTAGTTTTAGGATTAGGATAATGCTGGGCTCATAAAAATAGTTTGGTAGATATCACTCTTCCTGGGTTCTTTGGAATAATAGGAGAAGGATAGAGGTTAGCCCTTCCTTAAAAGTTTTGTAAAATTCTCATGTGAAACAGTCCAGCCCAGGGCTTTTGTGTAAAGAGGCTTTTTTGATTACTGCTTCATTTTCACCAGCTGGTATGAATTGGTTCAGACTTTTTGCTTCTTCTTCATTCAGTGTTCAAAGATTACATTTTTCTAGAAATTTTTTCCATTTCTCCCTGGTTTTCAAATTTCTTAGCATACAGTTGTTCATAGTAATTTCTTACAATCCTTTGCAGTTCTGTGGTATCACTTGTAATTATTCTCTTTCATTTCTGATTTTATTTATTTGGGTCCTCTCCCATTTTCTCACCATGAGTCATCTTAAAGGTTTCTCGATTTTTCAAAGAACCAGCTCCTGAATTTGTTCTTCTTTAGATTGTTCTTTTAGTCTCTATGTGATTTAATCTGACCTGATCTTGATTATTTCCTTCCTTCTCCTATCTTTGGGCTTTCTTTATTCCTGTTCCTCCAGTCTATACATGTAGGTTTAGGTTGTTTATTGAAAATATTTCTATCTTTTTCAGGAAGACCTGTATTGCTATAGCTTCCTTCTCAGGATTACATTTGCTATGTTCCATAGGTATTGGACTGTTGTGTGTTCATTTTCATTTGTTTCCAGAAATTTTTGATTTATTCCTTGATCTCATTATTAACCCATTCATTGTTTATTGAGTTTTTTCCTGGTAGTTGTTATCTAGTTCCATGCCCCAGTGATCTGAGAAAATATTTGATATGATTTCAATTTTCTTGAAATTGTTGAGGCTTGTTTTATGTCCTATCATGTGATCTATCTTTGAAAATTTTCCACGAGTATTGGAAAACAATGTGTATTTTGCTTCTTTGGCACTAACAGTTCCATATATCTCAGTTAAATCCATTTGATTTAATGTGTTGATGAGTTTCAAAATATCCTGGTTGATATTTTGTTTGGAAGATCTATCCATTATTAAGGCATTAAAATCGCCTAAAATTCTGTTGCTGTCTAAATCTTTCTTCAGGTCCGCCAAGATATTTCTTATATATTTGGGTGCTCGTATGTTTGGTGTACATAGAGCTACAATGTCTATGTCTTTTTGATGGATTCTTATTGTCAGTATTTTCAACTGCCCTTCTCTGTGTCTTCTTCTGGTCTTTGTTTTGAAGTCTATTTTGTCTTATATAAGTATTACTACCCCAGCATTTTTTCCCTGTGTGTTTGCATGGAATATTTTTTTCCAAACCTTCACTTTCAGTCTGTGTAGGTCTTCTGTTCTGTCTCTAGTAGGCAGCATAATTGTGGGTTATGTTTTCTTATCCATTCAACTGCCCTACACCTTTTGATTGAAGGCTTTAATCCATTAATATTTAAGGTTATTACTGATAGGTACTTCTTCAATTTTTTCCTCTGTACTTGTGTTCCTCTTTCTCTCTCACCTTTTTTTTTTTTTTTAATCTTCTCTAAGCAGTCCCTTTAGCATATCTCCAATGCAGGTTTGGTGGAGGTGTATTCTTTTAGCCTTCTTTTGTCTGGGAAATTCCTTATTTCGCCTTCCATTTTAATTGAGAACCCTGCTGGGTAGAGTAGTCTTGGTTGTAGGTCTTTGCATTTCATTACTTGGACTATTTCTTGCCATTCCATTCTGGCTTGTGGTGTTTCGGTTGAGAAGTCAGCTGCAAGTCTTATTGGGGCTTGCATGTTACTTCCCGTTTCTCTCTTGCTGCCTTTAAGACTCTCTCTTTGTCTTATAATTTTGCCATTTAATTCTATATCTTGGAGAAGGCCCCTTTTGGTTCCTCTTGAATGGGGGCCATCATTACTTTTTCCAACGGGTTTTCTATCCCATGCTCATCTTCTTCTCCTTGTATCCCAATTATATGGATATTATTACCTTTCATGCTGTCCTGCATTTCCCTTAACCCCTCTTCATTCTTTTTGAATCTTTTTTCACTTCTTGTTCTTTCTGAGAGCTTTTTCTACCTTGTCCCCCCGCTCGCTGATTCGATCCTCTGCTTCATCTAGCCTGCTTTTGATTCCATGTGCGGTGTTCTGCTATTCAGAAATTATATCCTTCATTTCCTCTTGGCTCCTTTTTCATGCCTATTTAGTTTGCAGGGAGATTCTCATAGTTTCCTTGTAGTTTTTTTTTATAATTCTCACTGAGCTAATTGAGCTTGTTTATAACCATTGTTTTGAACTCAGTATCTGATAGCCAACTTGCTTCTATTTCATTTAGCACTCTTTCTGAGGATCCTTCTTAGCCTTTCGATTGGGGGTTGTTTCTTTGTCTTCCCACTTTTTGTGAGATTCTTCTTGTTTGCTTCTGCTTCTTAAATCGATCTGTTTTGGCTCCCTGACTTTGTGGCATGATCTCCTATGGTAGGAGACCTGGGAGATTCAGTGGTGCAGTCTCCTTGATCTCCTGAACTTGATGCTCTTGGGATGCCTTTTATCACATTTATGTTGGCTTTCTGGAAGTAATTGTGGTATGATTGTTGTTTGGTCATTCTTTTGTGAGTCCTTTCCTCCAGCTGGCTGGCTGTGGGTCACTCTGCCCACCACATCTTGTGCGTTGTTGTGCAGGTGCTTCCAGAACAGAACCACAAAGTGCTGGAAACAGACCCACATCTGCAAAAATAACTCCCCCCACCCTGCAATCCCACTATCAACAGCCAATGAACCAGTATTGAAAAGGGTGTAAAGAGATTAAGACTATTATGAGAAAGGGGAGAAATAAACTGTAGAATAAATACTAGTGACTTAATATGCACAAACCTGTTGGACAAGAAATGAATGTTAAAGAGTTATATAGTGAAGAAAATATGAATCATGAAGAAGACCACAGTGGATTTCGTCTCCACAGCCTCTCATGTTATTGCTATTTTTTTCTTTCTGGATCCGGTTTTGGTGATATCAGATGTTGACCCCATGTTACCTTAGGCAGTCTGAGACTTCCAGAGATCTAGTGTCTGTGGCTGTCACCTTCAGTTTTTAATCTAGTCTCTTTGCCCTCAGTAGTTAGGCTGAAGCACCATAGAGCAGGGCAGAGTCCCTCCTGGAGGAGAGGCCATTGTTTCTTCTCAGGCTGCCACTGCCTATGGGAGTGGTCTGCTTGAGCATGATGGCTGCTTGATGGGGAATGACTCAGCACCAGGATCCCAGAGGGTACCCTCTCAATTCCCTCCCCAAAGCCTCTGTTCCCAGTCTCTCCTCAAATGTTTCCAGCCCACTCTGTCCCCACCTTTGCCAGAGCCCAGGGTAAGTGGCTGCACATGAAAATTTATTTTTTTGGCCCTTAAGTGGCTCTTTGCACCTCCAGCTGCCCATCTCTGGCAGAGAGCTACCCTGCTGCTTTTTGCAGCTAGCTGTTATCTTTGTACTTTTTGGGTTCTGGTGCTGTAGACTGTGGATACCCACTTAGGGTTTAGACCTCTCTCTTCCCTGGGTAATCCAAGCAACCTCTTAAATTTCCTTCTGGCTCTGCTGCCTGTTGAGAACAGCCAGCCGTCTCAAGTCTCCACTGCACTCCTTACCAGTCAGATTGTACTGAAGCTGATTCTTCTGTCTGTCTGGGGTTATAAGGCTTCTCTCTTGCTATTGTTCAGTTGTTTGTTCTGGGTGATTTCTCCACAATTTAGTTGTTATTCCAGACTTGTCCTGGGAGGAAGGCAGTGTACTTCCATTCACTCCTCTGCTATCTTGCAAATTCAACTTCCTCTGTGTCTTGTATCCTATATATTCAATAAATGTCTTTACTTTTCATAGTGCATGGCTGGACACTTTCTGGACATCAGAAAAATCTGTTTTTAACTATGCATGATGTATATCCTTTCCCCTCTGTTTATTCATGAATCTATAGAAAATAAAACAGACCTCCAATAATTTTTATATCAAATATATTGAAATTGACTTATCCATTTAGAAATAGACACAATTTAGCTTTCATTCCAGGTCGTTCTGGTAGGTGGTCAGTGTGGTTTCCATTCACTCATCTGCCACCTTGCTGATCTTCTCTCTCTCTCTCTCTCTTTTTGTTTGTTTGTTTTTTTTGTTTTTTTTTTTTGTTTTTTTGGTAGGCCTATAATATTACAATTTATTTCATAGGATAGCTTTCCTTGTGTCACACATTTTGGATTGTTGTGTTCTTACTCTATTTGTTTCAAGGTATCTTTTGATTTCCCCTTGATCAGGATTTTGACTTATTCAGTGTATAACAACTTATTTAGCTTACATGTCTTTGTGTATTTTCAATGATCTTGTGATTTTTTTCTAGTTTCATAGCAATATAGTCAGAGAAAATGTTGATATGTTTTCAATCTTCTTAAATTTATTGACTTGTTTTGTGTCTAACATGTGGTCTATCCTAAAAAATGACAGGTGCACTTGAAAAGTATGTATATTCTGCTGCTTTGGGGGTGAAATGCTCTGAAGATATCAATTAAATATATTTGATCTAAGCAGCTGTGTCTTACTTGTGGCCCAATGGTTGCATGTTGCTCAGGGTGGCTATGAATATAGCCCAGTATAAAAGCTTAAATTTACTTAATACATTATGAGTATTTTTTGTGTGTGTGTGATTATACGTTGCAGTGTATTTAGTGTGTATCCCAAGACAACTCTTCTTTGATTGTGGGCCAGAGATGCAAAAACGTTGGACACCCCTGATATTGTGTGGCTTATGTCCACTGTCTCCTTTTTTATTGTCTATTTGGAAGATCTATTCATTGAAATCAATGGGTCAATGGGCTGTTACTTTTTGTTGTCTGGGAAGCTCTTTATTTCTCCTTCATTTTTAAATGATATCTTTACTGGGTAAAGTAGCCTTGGTTTTAGGTCCTTGGTTTTCATTACCTTTAATATTTCATGCCAATCCCTTCTGGCCTGAAATGTTTTTATTGAGGTATCAGATAGTTTAAAAGGAGCTCCCTTTTAGGTAACAAAGTGCTTTTCTCTTGTGGATTTCAAGAGTTTCTCTTTGTCTTTAAGCTTTGTCATTTTAACCATGATGTGTCTCAGTGTAGTCCTCTTTGAGACCATCTTTTTTAGGATTGACTCTGCACTATTGGATGTGTGTGTGTGTGTGTGTGTGTGTGTGTGTGTGTATTTCCAATAGACTAGTGAGGTTTCCAATCATTATTTACTCAAAAAGGTACTCCTCTACTTCTGGTATTCCCCAGAATGCACATGTTATGCTTCATATAATCACAAAGGATCCTTAAGTTCTCCTTGTTCTTTTAAATTATTTTTTATTTTCTCTGGTTTGCTTGGATTTTTTTTTACGTTGTCTTTCAAATCACTGTTTTGATCCCCTGCTTCATCTAATGTAGTGTTTATTTTTTCTAGTGTATTGTTTACTTCAGATGTTGCATTCTTATTTCTGACTGATCCTTTTTTATTATTCTCTGTCATTTTCACACTATTGTATCCTTACAATCATTACTCTAGACTTTATATTTGAAAAATTGTTTGGCTCCCTTTCATTTAGTTCTTCTGATGGATTTTCTTGTTCTTTCATCTGGAGCCTGTTTCTTTGTCTTCCCATTTTGGCTGCATGTTTGTGTTTATTTCTGTGTATTAAGTAGATTTGCAAAGACTCTTATGCCAGCCTGTAATATTTTGCTTGTGAGTACACCTTGGCAACCTGTTTGGACCTATCAGTTATCCACAGCTTCTGGCTCCCTCTGCTGAACCTGAGTATGTGCAGAAAGAACAAGGTTGCACATCAACACTGGCTTTTATCAGCACAGGGAGGGCCTGAGGGAAGGTCACCTAATATCTCAGAGCTCCCAGAGATTTGCTTAAGTTGTTAAGCTTAATCACTGATATAGCCTCAAACTGTACTCAGCAGTAGGGTCTAAGCTCCACAGGGTAGAGTAGCAGCATAATTACTGCAGATATGGCTATTGCTTCTTCTCAGGCTGATGACATTTGAAAGGGAATACTCTTCCTGAGAAACACAGCCTCTGCAATATGGGGAATGACTCAGCACAAGGATCCTCATGACTGGTCCGTCAGTTCTTTTCCCAGAGCCACCATACCCAGACTTTCCTAATGTGTCTCTAGTCCATTCTGTTCTCCCTCTGCTGGAGCACAGGGTAAGTTGTTGCAAATGTAATTTGTGTGTTAGCCTTTTAAGAGGTTCTTTGCATCTCCTTCTAGCTCTCACAGAATCCTGGCTTCTTTTCATTTGTATTTTTTTTGTTGTTTTTTTTTTCCCAGCTCTGGTGCTGTAGGCTGGGGAGCTAGGCTTGGGGTTTAGACCCCACACATCTCACAGGGATTGCCCTGGCCACTGTAATATCCCTCCATAGTTTTATTTTATTTTTTTTGCCAGTAGAATAAATATATTGTAGTATCATGTCACAGAATATTACACAGCACTGAAAAGAATGAAACAATGTCCACTACATACAACAACATGGATATATCTCACAAACATCTTATACAAAAGAAGCCAGAAATAAAAATACTTTATGACTCCATTTACATAAATTTTAAAATCAGGGAACTAATTTTAGACTAATCTATGAATTTAGAAAGTAGTTACCTTTGGAGAGTGCGGAGGGGCACTGATTGATGGGGGTGCTATTGTGGAGCTGGAAACTTTTTTTTTATTTGATGGTGGTTACACATAGTTTTAACTGCTGCCCATGGGAACCCGGCCAGCCCTCTCATGCCTCCTCCATACTCCCTGCAAGTCATGTTGTGGTGAAGTTGTTTCTTCTGTCTGTCCTTGCTTATAAGGCTTCTCTCCAGCTAATAGTCAGTTGGTTTTCAGATTGCTTTACTTACATTTAGTTGTAATTCCAGCTTGGTCATGGGGCAAGTTTTGTGTTTTTTTTTTTAATTTTAATTAATTTACTTATGTTTCCAAATACATTTGTCTCTGCCTTCCCTCCACCACTTTCCCGTGCCCCCAACCCCCTCCTTCCCTCAATCCTACTCCACTTTGTTTTTGTCCACGAGTCTTTGCTATATGTTCCTTGACTTGCCCCATTCCTTCTTTTTCTCTCACCCACCCCTCCCTCCTTCCTACTTGTCTTTGTTGGTTTCTTTTCCTTTCAGTGTAGCTGGTCTTTTTTTCCTTGCATCTTTGTTTTGTTGGTTAGAATCTGCTTATAGGTGATCCTATGATATTTGTATTTCACCCCCTGGCTTATTTAACTTAACATAATTATCTCTAGTTCCATCCATGCTGTCTCGAAGGGTAGTAGTCTTTTTTTTCTTTCTCCTGTGTAGTATTCCATTGTGTATATTTACCATGATTTTTTGATCCAGTCATCTACTAATGGGCATTTAGGTTACTTCCAACACTTGGCTATTGTAAGTTGTGCTGCTATGAACATTGGGGTGCATAGGTTCTTTTGAATTGGCATTTTGGTATTCTTAGGGTATAGACCAAGCAGGGGAATCACTGGGTAAAAAGACAGTTCCATTTTCAGCTTTTTGAGGAAATTCCACACTGCTTTTCACAGTGGCTGCACCAGTCTGCATTCCCACCAACAGTGGACTAGGGTTCCCTTTTCTCCACAGCCTCGCCAGCACCTGTTGTTTGTTGATCTGTTTATGATGGCCATTCTGACCGGTGTGAGGTGGTACCTCATGGTGGTTTTGATCTGCATTTTTATGATGGCTAGTGATGCCGAGCATCCTTTCAAATATCTCTGGGTCTTCTGTATCTCCTCCTTGGAAACGTGTATGCCCAGGTCCTTTGTCCATTTTTTGATTGGGTCATTTGTCTTCCTGGAGTGAAGTTGAATGAGTTCGTTATCTATTTTGGAGATCAAACCTCTATCTGATGTATCATTAGCAAATATATTTTCCCATAGGGTTGGCTCCCTTTTCATATTTCTGCTGTTTTCTTTAGCCATGCAAAACCTTCTTATTTTGATGAGGTCCCACTTGTTTATACTTTCCTTTATGTCCCTTGTTTTAGGAGATATTATCAGTGAAAAATTTGCTGCATGGGATATCTGAGAGTTTCCTGCCAATGTTCTCCTCTAGGACTTTGATGGTGTTGTGACTTCTATTTAAGTCTTTTATCCATCTTGAGTTTATTTTTGTGTATGGTGTCAGCTGATGATCCAATTTCAATTTTTTGCATGTAGCTGTCTAGCTCTCCCAACACCATTTGTTGAAGAGGCTATTATTGCTCCATTTCATCTCTATGTCATTCAGTTATGTTCTAATCTTGATTATTTCCTTCCTTGTACATGCTCTGGGATATATTTTTTGTTGTTTCTCCAGTTCCTGAAGTTGTAGTGTTAGGTCTCTTATTTGAAATGTTTCTATCTTTTTTTAGGTAAACCTGTATTGCTATGAACATCCCTCTCAGGATTACCTTTGCTGTGTCCCATAGATTTTGGGCTGTTGTCTGTTCATTTTCATTTGTTTCCAGAAATTTCTTTATGTCTTCTCTTATCTCATTATTGACCCATTCATTGTTTAATAGTCTACTATTCAGTCTCCATGAGTTTGTAAGTTTTTGAAGTTTCTCTCTGAGGTTGATTTCCAGCTTCAAACCCTTGCGGTCTGAGAAAAAGCTTGGTATTATTTCAATTTTCCTGAATTTGCTGAGGATTGCTTTGTGTCCTATCATGTGGTCTATCTCTGAAAAAAGTTCCATGTTCATTTGAAAAGTATGTGTATTTTGATCCTTTGGGATGTAAGGTTCTATATACATCAGCTAAATCCATTTGCTTTAATGTGTCAGTCAGCTGCAGAATTTCCTTGTTGATGTTTTTTTTGTAAGATCTGTCCATTTTTGAAGGTAGGGTGTAACAGTCCCCTACTATTAGTGTGTTGCTGTCTATATATTTTTTGAAATTGTCCAAGATTTTCCTTATATATTTGGGTGCTCCTATGTTGGGTGCATATAAATTTATAATGTTTATGTCTTATTGATGGATTCTTCCTTTAAGCATTATAAAGTGTCCTTCTGTGTCTCTTTTTATGTCCTTTGTTTTGATATCTATTTTGTCTGATATAGGCATTATTACCCTTGCTTTTTTTTCTTGCTCATTGGCTTGGAAGATTTTTTTCCTTCCCTTTACTTTCAATCTGTGTAGGTCCTTTATTCTGATGTGGGTCTCTTGTAGGCAGCATATGAGTGGGCCGTATTTTCTTATCCATTCAGCTATCTTGTGTCTTTTGATTGGAGCATTTAGCCCATTTACATTGAGAGTTATTACTGAGAGAACCCTATTCATATCTTTTCTTTATACCTGTGGTTTTCTTTTTCACACTATTTTTTTTTTCATTTTCTTAAACCCATCCCGTTAGCATATCTTGTAGTGCTGGTTTGATGGAGATGTATTCTTTTAGCCTTCTTTTGTCTGGGAAACTCCTTATTTTCCCTTTATTTTAATTGAGAGCCTTGATGGGTAGAGCAGCCTTGGTTGTAGGCCCTTGCTTTTCATTACTTGGAATATTTATTGCCATTCCCTTCTGGCTTGCAGTGTTTCTGTTGAGAAGTCAGCTGCTAGCCAATTCAGGGCTCCCTTGTATGTTACTTTCTCCTTCTCCCTTGCTGCCTTGAGGATTCTCTCTTTGTCTTTGATAGTTGCCATTTTAATAATGATGTGTCTTGGACTGGATCTCCTTGGGTCCCTCTTGAGTGGGGCGCTCTGTGCCTCCTGGATCCATGAGACCTTTTCTCTTCTCAAATTGGGGAAATTTTTCATCATTACATTTTCAACGAGGTTGTCGATCCCTTGCTCCTCTTCTCCTTCTGGTATCCCTATTATGCAGATATTATTGCGTTTCAGGTTGTCCTGCATTTCCCTAAATGTTTCTTCATTCTTTTTGAGCCCTTTTTCCATTTCTTGTTTTCTGGGAGCTGTTTTCTACCTTATCCTCCATCTCACTGATTCGATCCTCGGCTTCATCCGGCCTGCTTTGGATTCCTTCTACTGTGTTCTTCAATTCAGAAATGGTATTCTTCATATTCTCTTGTGTCTTCTTGATAGTTTCTATGTCCTTTTCCAGGTTGATATATTTTGCTGTAAGATCCTGATAGTTTCTCTGCAGTTTCTCATAGTTTTCTTTGAGCTGGCTGAGCTCATTGAGCTTCCTTAGAACCATTGTTTTGAAATCAATAGCTGATAGTTCCCTTACCTCTATTTCATTTAGCTCTCTCTGTGGGAATTCCTCCTTTCCCCTCATTTGGGGGGAACTTTTTCTTCCCATTTTAGCGAGAGCCATTTATTTATTTGTTTGTTTGTTTGTTTGTTTGTTTGTTTTTGCTTCTGCCTCAATTGATCTGTCTAAATTTCCTGACTTTGTGGATAAACTTCTTTGGTAGTAGGTGAGTCTTTTTATTTATTTATTTTTTTCCTTACTTTTCTTTCTGTGTCTGCCTCTGATGATGTCAATTGTTGACCCTATCTGACCTTGGGTCACTTGTTTGAACCTTCCAGGAATCTACTGTCTGTGTCTGACTCCTGTGAATGTCAGTCTGGTCCCTCTGTCCTCATCTGTCAGACCTAGACACCAAATGGTGGAGTGTTGCCTCCTGATGGTGGGACTATCATGCTCTTATAGGCTGCTGTCACTCAGGGGAGTAGGCCTCCTGAGCCACATGGAGATTGTGTACAAGGGAAGAGTCAGCAGCGGGACTCCTCAACGCCTCTGTCTCCAGTCTCTTTTCGAGCGCCTTTGGGCAGTCTGTGACCCCTTGGGTCAGGGATCCACTATTTCTGTGGATCGCTCTGCACTCTCAATCCAGCTCACTTGAGTGTGCTCGCCCACCCGGGCAGGATCCCCCACCTGCCCGGGCATGCCCGTGATCCAGCCTAAGCTGGCATACTCGAAGGACCTCGCATGCTCCCCTGCCATGCAGGTGCGTGCCATAGCATTGGTCAGTTTAGGGTCTTCTGTTATGTGCTTTCCCCACTTTTGGCTCTTTGGGGACGTGGCCTGCCCACTCAAAATGGAGACTACGGAAAGGGGATGAAGTCAGCTCCAGGATTCTCCAGTTAATCCTGTCTCCAGTCTCTCCCCAGGGGTCTCTCGGCAACTCTGTTACCCCTTGGCTAGGGATCCACTATTTCTGCAGAGGGTGTTAAAATCGCACACCTTCTGGCTCCTGCGCTGCCTCTGCCTCTTTGCGGGCGTGGCCTGCCTGCGTAAATGGGGAGGACGGAATGTGGAGGGATTCTACTTTGGGGATCTCAGATAATCCTCCAGTTCTTTTCCCAACCCCTCCGTCTCCAGTCTCTCCTCAAGGCTCTCTATGCAGCTGTGTGTTCCCTTTGGCCAGGGATCCTCTATTTCTTCCAGCCAGTCTGCACTCAACCCCTAGCCAACACGTGCACAAGCTGCATGTGGAGCATGCAAAAGGCAGGCTAATTGATTCTCTTATGCCTGGGCGAGGTGGTAGTTGCAGAGTGGAAGGTGAGTTATGACCGGGGCTCTGCTGGCCACTGTCTCAGTTTTCTTCACAAAGTTTTCCTCGCCAATCTTTCCTCAGGCACCAGCCCACTCTGCTGCTGCCTCTACCCAGAGATCAAGGAAGATGGCTGCCACTGCCAATTTTTGCATTGGCTCTTTAAATGTCTCTTTGCATCTTCAGCCGCCTGTCTCTGGCAGAGAGCACCCCTAAGCTTTTCAGGGTTGCGCTTTGTCTGTGCATTTTCCCGGTTTCACCTGCTGTAGTCTAGGGGTCCCTGTTTATGGTTCAGACCTTGTTCTTCTAAGGGGGATCCAACTAGCTGTTTCAATGTCCCTCTGGGGCTGGTGCCCGTGGGCACCCAGCCCACACTCTTGAGCCTCCACCGCACTTCTCACCGGTTAGGATGTGTGAAAGTTGATTCCACTGTCTGTCTGAAGCCCCAAGGCTCCTTTCCCTCTATCATTCCATTGTTTTCCAGGAGATTTCTCCATTATTTAGTCGCAATTCCAGTTTGGTCTTGTGAGGAGGTTTGCTTGACTCCCATTCACTCTTCCGCTATCTTTTCTGTCCATAGAGAAAGTTTTGTGGAGATTCCACATACTCCTCAACCATCTTATATCTGAAATTTTATTATTTTTTTTGGTTGTAGTATTTTATTCCAGTGAACATTTTATATAACAGAAACAAGTTTCTATTTTGACAGGATGTTTCTTTTTTTTCTCTCTATTGTTTTAACAATAGAAGCTAAATTTATGTTTAGGAGAATACTGTTTTGTTGGTGTTGTCATTTTGGAAAACACACACTTCACAAAGTGAAAACTTTTTAATGGTTTTTAGTCTTGAAAATGGAAAGAAAATATGCTATTGTAGAAGGGATAAATTTTAACACATAATAAAATAAACTACTCTCCATAATAATGTGAAAGGCCACCTTTATTTTGAACTGAGTGTGACCTAGAAAATGGTTTAGGTATCAGTGGAGATTCAGTATTGGCTAAGGGTATTCCATTTTTTTCTTCTTCTTCTTTTTTTTTTTTTTTTTTTTTTAGCAATGGAAGATATTGCGACAATAGCATGAAACGAGATCAAAGTAAGATTTATAAAGGATCTCTCTGTGGAAGAAGAGGGCAAAAGGATTGTAAACAAAATTCTATAAAATATATTTCAGGTTAACATTTTATTTATGATATTACACTTTTCTTTATATTTACAAGATCAGTAAGGTTTCTTAATAACACATACAAAAAATGGGCTTGACTTAGGGGAAGGAGGAGTGAAAGTTCATGAAAGAAATATATATGCACGTGATACCATTTACTTGCAGAAAGTAACAATGATTTCAAAGGACTCCTAGTGAAAGTGAAAGAAGAAAACAGCAAGAAAGACTGATTTGGAACACCAAGGAGATACCAATTATGACTATAGAAAAATACAGATCTTTAACATATACAATGAAGACATCAAAAGTATTAAAATTATTAAAGATTTTGGTTAACTTGGTTAAGTGATCAATTTACATGGAAAGTGCAGCCAGAAATCAAGACAAGGCTGAGACTCAGAAGGGCATAAATGGAAAAGTTAAGAAAGATTACCAAGAGCAAGATGCTTCATTAGAAACCTAAGCTAAGATCATTCACACCCTCATATTTCCAGTAATTATGTGCACATGCAAATGTTGGACAATGAAAAAGGCTGATTTGAGAAAAAATGATCTGTTTGAAATATAACTTTATGGGAGAGGTCTATGGATACTCTGGGCTGCTGGAAAGACAAACAAGTGTATCCTAGACCAAATTAAGCCTGAAATGTCACTGGAGGCAAAAATGAAAAAAATGAAGCTGTCCTATTTTGGGCACATTATGAGGAGACAGGATTCTCTGGAAAAGACAATAAAATGCTTGAAAAAAATGGAAGGCAGAGTTTTAAAAAAGAAAGAGCAAATACGAGATGAATTGTCCCCATAAAAAAGAAGCCATATGCAAGACTCTACAGGAACTAAGCAAGGCTATTGAGGACAGAACATTGTGGACAACAATAGGAATCAGAGCCAACTTAATGGCACATAAGACACACATACAATGTCATAACTAGATATAAACTACACTTTGAGGATCCCTGTAAGACAAAATGACATTATGAGAGACACATGCTTTGCTTAAGAAGTGGCCCTATGATGTTTTTAAGCTTGGCATCATCACAAAGATAATGGCCAAAAATCAGTAATGATTGGTAGAGCATGTAATGACTCCCTTGAAATTCTTAGAAATACAATATTGATTTGAATCTAAGACCCATCATTTTAAGGTGCACCATTATTTTATGTGCCATAAATAAAGAAAAATGCTGCCAATTAAAATATCATACAATGTTTTCCTATAACTCACATTTTTATTTTATAATTAAGGAAATAACCTTTTTAAATTTATTTAAACATACATTTTATTATATATTACTTCTGCACATACATAAAAATAAAAATACATGAAAATAAAATGGTTAAGATAATTCTGAATCTTATTTTTACTTGCCTCTTTTTCATAAATTTGAGTCCTGTGAGTCACTTTTTGACTCAAAGTTGATATCTTGTGTTTTCCAACACTATCTTGGTAATGCAGCATATCTTCAAAGAATGCTATATGAATTATGCTGAGACTTTTTAAAGACAATAATACTAGTTTTGAAACTGATGCTTTTCTAATCTTGCTGTAAAACACATGAGTAGAATTTTGTACAACAGAGCTTGTACTCCCCTTCAAATTGTCCTTATATTGAAAAATTCAGAATATTGAGATGTTACATTATCCAATTTTGCCATAGAAATATCTAGCAAAGTCACACATGTGATGACAGTGATAGCTATTCCATAACAGCTATCTTATTAACAATGACTGCAAGATTCCATTGACTGTAAATCAAATTCTACTTCAATAATGTTAAAATATGAGCAAATATGTGCTTCATCCTTGAAAAAATACAGCACTTAGAGAAAGCATTGGACTTCTGGCAATTATACATAATGGAGACTTGGGGATTTTAGCTGAGTACTAAAGGAAGAGTGTCTGCCCCACCAAAGAAGAGAATTGAGAAATTTATAAAATTGTATTTGCAACTTTTATAGTTCTACTAATACATGTCTTTTTAAAATGTGAGTTGCAGTTCTTCCTAAAACAGGTCTCATAATAATAATTAAAATGTCAGCTTGCTACATTAAGTTAAAAATTATTATCTCCTTAGTCCTCTAAGTGTCCTACACAACTCATTCTGGCAGTCCTTAAGAGCTGGGGAGCAGGAAGTCTTTAATAAGAACTCAGCTAGTGTAATAATTACAGAAGATGAACTAATTTAAAAATATACAAAGATTGACTAAAATTAACCTGTATTTAAACTGTAAAGTTTAAATGAAGTAGAAAAATTTTTAAAGCTTAATCTATTCTATTTAATTTTCTAATCATATAACATACCAAAGCATATGCAAACAATTACATTGTGATATATTTATTTTTATCCAGTTAGAGCCAGAAATTAGAATTCAGTGCATAAATGGAAAGACCATGATGATGAGCTTTACAGTACAACTGTAATACTTAGCACAAGCACTTCTTTAACAAGTACCTTACACGATTTGTTGTCCAAAGCACTGAGATATTATATTTATCCACTTGTGCCACCTATACTGCCTACCAAGATCACATGTGATGACAATGACAGCTAATTCAAAACTTGATTGGTGTAAATAATATAATGCACACACACACACACCAAATATAACTTCAGGAAATCTGACTTTAAGACACTGACTCAGTTCTTATTATCTTATTCCTATTCATATTATTCTATTCAAACCATAGGACCAGAAAGATTCTAAGTTGCCAATTAGCTATTTGAAAATAGTGACTAATGGTTTACCATCTCAGTATATTAGTAAGAAATGATACTCCAGTTGTGTTATCTTTTTAATCTGGGTAAATGCAGTAGCAATGGGAGGGAAATACAAATGTGACTTTTCAGGTCCCCTGTAATTATATGGTTAGTAAATCTATTTTCTTCTTGGGAAAATACATACATTATTTAAATTAATACTGCCAAATCATTAAGGCACATTTGAAAAAACTGGAACATTTCCAAGAGATTTTGAAAGAGTTAAATGTCCATTTACTTACAAAGTTTAGGAAGAATAAATAGAACCTATTTTTTGTTAATTTGTTTGGTTTTCTTTTTAACATAGGATTAAAGAATATAGTGATAGACAATGTACAATATCAAAATGTTATTAAGAGCTTTCCAGAGAGCCATGTCAGAGTGGAAATGCTAAAGAGAAAACTGACAATATGCTTGTTTTGTTTGGAGGAAAATGATGTTTTAAACTGATATTAAGATGGTACATCCTGGTTAAATTTAATGAGACAATAAATTGAAGCAGGAATAGAAATGACATACATCCTGCTAGTTTCAAGGAATTAAGATTATTTTAATTTTCTCCTAAATAATAATAATAATGGCCCTATATTTTGGAACAAGAGGAGTCCCAAATTGAAGTTGAATTTTTTTCTTCTGAAGTCCTTTATAGTTGTAAACACTAGAAAAAATAAGAAAAGCAAAGCTTTCTAATAGAGTAATCAAAAGAGAAAACTGAAGGTGACATTATTACAGCAGTACTTACATACATTAAAATTATACCCTTCAGGTCCACTGCATGATATAATTGTCACAAATGGTAAGGTAGCAATGTTTTTATGGATAAGTAATATTCTGTTGTTTACATGCACCACATATTCTTCATCCATTTGTTTATTGATGGGTACTTAGGTTGTTTCCATATTTTGGCTATTGTGAATAAGAAGTTAATTAAACCAGACAGAGGAAGACAAAAAACATATGACTTCATTTATATGTGGAATTGAATAAACAAAAAAAGTGAGAAAACAAAGAAGAAACAGACGCAGGTACAAAGAACAAAATGATGGTTGACAAATGAGAGTGTCTTGGGGGACTGGGTAAAATAGATGAAGTGATTAAGAAGTATAAACTGATCGCTACGAAAGAGCCACGGGAATGTAAAGTACAGCATAGGGAATATAATCAATAATGTTGTATTAACTAAGTATGGTGGTAGGTGAGGGCTAGATGTAGGGGAGGATAATTCATAAGTTACATAAATGACTAAGTTCTCATTTATATACCTGAAAGTAATATAATATTGAATGACACTTTAGTCAAAATCTAAAAACTTAAAAATAACATAACATTTTCTAAATGGATAAGTCAATTTCAATATATTTGATATAAAAATTATTGGAGGTCTGTTTTATTTTCTATAGATTCATGAATAAACAGAGGGGAAAGGATATACATCATGCATAGTTAAAAACAGATTTTTCTGATGTCCAGAAAGTGTCCAGCCATGCACTATGAAAAGTAAAGACATTTATTGAATATATAGGATACAAGACACAGAGGAAGTTGAATTTGCAAGATAGCAGAGGAGTGAATGGAAGTACACTGCCTTCCTCCCAGGACAAGTCTGGAATAACAACTAAATTGTGGAGAAATCACCCAGAACAAACAACTGAACAATAGCAAGAGAGAAGCCTTATAACCCCAGACAGACAGAAGAATCAGCTTCAGTACAATCTGACTGGTAAGGAGTGCAGTGGAGACTTGAGACGGCTGGCTGTTCTCAACAGGCAGCAGAGCCAGAAGGAAATTTAAGAGGTTGCTTGGATTACCCAGGGAAGAGAGAGGTCTAAACCCTAAGTGGGTATCCACAGTCTACAGCACCAGAACCCAAAAAGTACAAAGATAACAGCTAGCTGCAAAAAGCAGCAGGGTAGCTCTCTGCCAGAGATGGGCAGCTGGAGGTGCAAAGAGCCACTTAAGGGCCAAAAAAATAAATTTTCATGTGCAGCCACTTACCCTGGGCTCTGGCAAAGGTGGGGACAGAGTGGGCTGGAAACATTTGAGGAGAGACTGGGAACAGAGGCTTTGGGGAGGGAATTGAGAGGGTACCCTCTGGGATCCTGGTGCTGAGTCATTCCCCATCAAGCAGCCATCATGCTCAAGCAGACCACTCCCATAGGCAGTGGCAGCCTGAGAAGAAACAATGGCCTCTCCTCCAGGAGGGACTCTGCCCTGCTCTATGGTGCTTCAGCCTAACTACTGAGGGCAAAGAGACTAGATTAAAAACTGAAGGTGACAGCCACAGACACTAGATCTCTGGAAGTCTCAGACTGCCTAAGGTAACATGGGGTCAACATCTGATATCACCAAAACCGGATCCAGAAAGAAAAAAATAGCAATAACATGAGAGGCTGTGGAGACGAAATCCACTGTGGTCTTCTTCATGATTCATATTTTCTTCACTATATAACTCTTTAACATTCATTTCTTGTCCAACAGGTTTGTGCATATTAAGTCACTAGTATTTATTCTACAGTTTATTTCTCCCCTTTCTCATAATAGTCTTAATCTCTTTACACCCTTTTCAATACTGGTTCATTGGCTGTTGATAGTGGGATTGCAGGGTGGGGGGAGTTATTTTTGCAGATGTGGGTCTGTTTCCAGCACTTTGTGGTTCTGTTCTGGAAGCACCTGCACAACAACGCACAAGATGTGGTGGGCAGAGTGACCCACAGCCAGCCAGCTGGAGGAAAGGACTCACAAAAGAATGACCAAACAACAATCATACCACAATTACTTCCAGAAAGCCAACATAAATGTGATAAAAGGCATCCCAAGAGCATCAAGTTCAGGAGATCAAGGAGACTGCACCACTGAATCTCCCAGGTCTCCTACCATAGGAGATCATGCCACAAAGTCAGGGAGCCAAAACAGATCGATTTAAGAAGCAGAAGCAAACAAGAAGAATCTCACAAAAAGTGGGAAGACAAAGAAACAACCCCCAATCGAAAGGCTAAGAAGGATCCTCAGAAAGAGTGCTAAATGAAATAGAAGCAAGTTGGCTATCAGATACTGAGTTCAAAACAATGGTTATAAACAAGCTCAATTAGCTCAGTGAGAATTATAAAAAAAAACTACAAGGAAACTATGAGAATCTCCCTGCAAACTAAATAGGCATGAAAAAGGAGCCAAGAGGAAATGAAGGATATAATTTCTGAATAGCAGAACACCGCACATGGAATCAAAAGCAGGCTAGATGAAGCAGAGGATCGAATCAGCGAGCGGGGGGACAAGGTAGAAAAAGCTCTCAGAAAGAACAAGAAGTGAAAAAAGATTCAAAAAGAATGAAGAGGGGTTAAGGGAAATGCAGGACAGCATGAAAGGTAATAATATCCATATAATTGGGATACAAGGAGAAGAAGATGAGCATGGGATAGAAAACCCGTTGGAAAAAGTAATGATGGCCCCCATTCAAGAGGAACCAAAAGGGGCCTTCTCCAAGATATAGAATTAAATGGCAAAATTATAAGACAAAGAGAGAGTCTTAAAGGCAGCAAGAGAGAAACGGGAAGTAACATGCAAGCCCCAATAAGACTTGCAGCTGACTTCTCAACCGAAACACCACAAGCCAGAATGGAATGGCAAGAAATAGTCCAAGTAATGAAATGCAAAGACCTACAACCAAGACTACTCTACCCAGCAGGGTTCTCAATTAAAATGGAAGGCGAAATAAGGAATTTCCCAGACAAAAGAAGGCTAAAAGAATACACCTCCACCAAACCTGCATTGGAGATATGCTAAAGGGACTGCTTAGAGAAGATTAAAAAAAAAAAAAAAGGTGAGAGAGAAAGAGGAACACAAGTACAGAGGAAAAAATTGAAGAAGTACCTATCAGTAATAACCTTAAATATTAATGGATTAAAGCCTTCAATCAAAAGGTGTAGGGCAGTTGAATGGATAAGAAAACATAACCCACAATTATGCTGCCTACTAGAGACAGAACAGAAGACCTACACAGACTGAAAGTGAAGGTTTGGAAAAAAATATTCCATGCAAACACACAGGGAAAAAATGCTGGGGTAGTAATACTTATATAAGACAAAATAGACTTCAAAACAAAGACCAGAAGAAGACACAGAGAAGGGCAGTTGAAAATACTGACAATAAGAATCCATCAAAAAGACATAGACATTGTAGCTCTATGTACACCAAACATACGAGCACCCAAATATATAAGAAATATCTTGGCGGACCTGAAGAAAGATTTAGACAGCAACAGAATTTTAGGCGATTTTAATGCCTTAATAATGGATAGATCTTCCAAACAAAATATCAACCAGGATATTTTGAAACTCATCAACACATTAAATCAAATGGATTTAACTGAGATATATGGAACTGTTAGTGCCAAAGAAGCAAAATACACATTGTTTTCCAATACTCGTGGAAAATTTTCAAAGATAGATCACATGATAGGACATAAAACAAGCCTCAACAATTTCAAGAAAATTGAAATCATATCAAATATTTTCTCAGATCACTGGGGCATGGAACTAGATAACAACTACCAGGAAAAAACTCAATAAACAATGAATGGGTTAATAATGAGATCAAGGAATAAATCAAAAATTTCTGGAAACAAATGAAAATGAACACACAACAGTCCAATACCTATGGAACATAGCAAATGTAATCCTGAGAAGGAAGCTATAGCAATACAGGTCTTCCTGAAAAAGATAGAAATATTTTCAATAAACAACCTAAACCTACATGTATAGACTGGAGGAACAGGAATAAAGAAAGCCCAAAGATAGGAGAAGGAAGGAAATAATCAAGATCAGGTCAGATTAAATCACATAGAGACTAAAAGAACAATCTAAAGAAGAACAAATTCAGGAGCTGGTTCTTTGAAAAATCGAGAAACCTTTAAGATGACTCATGGTGAGAAAATGGGAGAGGACCCAAATAAATAAAATCAGAAATGAAAGAGAATAATTACAAGTGATACCACAGAACTGCAAAGGATTGTAAGAAATTACTATGAACAACTGTATGCTAAGAAATTTGAAAACCAGGGAGAAATGGAAAAAATTTCTAGAAAAATGTAATCTTTGAACACTGAATGAAGAAGAAGCAAAAAGTCTGAACCAATTCATACCAGCTGGTGAAAATGAAGCAGTAATCAAAAAAGCCTCTTTACACAAAAGCCCTGGGCTGGACTGTTTCACATGAGAATTTTACAAAACTTTTAAGGAAGGGCTAACCTCTATCCTTCTCCTATTATTCCAAAGAACCCAGGAAGAGTGATATCTACCAAACTATTTTTATGAGCCCAGCATTATCCTAATCCTAAAACTAGATAAGGACACAACAAAGAAAGAAAACTGGAGGCCAATACTGCTGATGAACATAGATGTTAAAATTCTCAAAAAATATTGGCTAGCCACATCCAGAAATACATCAAGGAGAACATACACCCCAATTAAGTAGGATTCAACCCAGGGATGCAAGGATGTTTCAATATTCACAAATCAATAAAAATAATACATCACATAAACAAAAGGAAAGACAAAAACCACATGATCATATTAATACATGTGGAAAAAGCATTTGATAAAGTATAGCACCCATTTATGATAAAAACCCTCAGCAAAGTGGGAGTAGAGGGAGAACACCTCGACATAATAAAGGCCGTATAAGAGAACACTACAGCCAACATCATATTCAACAGGCAAAAACTAAAGCTTTCACTCTAAGATCAGGAACAAGATAAGGATGTCCAATTTCACCACTTCTAATCAGCATAGTATAAGGCATTCTAGCCAAAGTTATCAGATAAGAAAAAGAAATAAAGACATCCAAGTTGGAAATAAGAAAGTCAAATTGTCATTGTTTGCAGATGACATGATAGTATACATGGAAAACCCTACTGATTCCACCAAAAACTATTCAATCTGAGAAGTGAATTTGGAAAAACAGTGGGATGCAAAGTCAATAATCAGAAATCTAACGCATTTTTGCACACCAACTATGAAATATCAGAATCAGAAATCAGGAAAGAAATACCATTTGCTATAGCAATAAGAAAAATAAAGTACCTAGGAATAAACCTAACCAATGTAATAAAAGACCTGTATTTAGAAAACTATACAACACTGAAGAAAGAAATTGGGACACAAATAAATGGAAGTACATACCACGTACTGGATTAGAAGAATAAGCGTCATCAAAATGTCCACACTACCCAAAGCAATTTACATATTAAATGCGATCTCTATGAAAATACTGACATTTTCAACAGATACAGAACAAACATTTCAAAATCTATATGGAGCCATAAATGACCCTGAATAGCTGCAGCAATTTTGAGAAAGAAGTACAGTGAAGGAAGGACCACAATAACTCATATCAAATTATATTACAAGGCCACTATAATCAAACAGTCTGGTACTGGCATAAGAACAGACACATAGATAATGGAACAGAATGGAGAGTTTAGGAATAAACCCTCCTCTCTATGGTCAATTAATATTCAACAAAGGGGGCAGAAGCATAAAATGGAGTAAAAATAGCCTCTTCAACAAATGTGATGGTAGATTTGGACAGCTACATGCAAACAAATGAAACTAGAACAGCAACTGACACCATACAAAAAATAAACTCAAGATGGATAAAAGACTTAAATATAATAATACTCCATCAAGTAGACATACATATTACAAACATATATCAACCCATTTTAGGAGTGTCCAAGTATATAAAATCTTAGAGAACGTCAAGAAAGATATTAACAGCCACACATTTATATTAGGAGATTTTAACACCTCACTGTCAACAATGGATATATCTTCCAAACAAAATATCAAAAAGAATATTGTAGAACTGAACAACATATCATATCAAATGGACTTAGCTGATTTATTTAGAGCCTTTAATCCCAAAGAAGCAAACACACACTCTTTTCAAATGCATATGGATTATTTTCAAAGATAGACACTATGGTAGAACACCAAACAAACATCTACAAATCCAAGAAAATTGAAATCATATCAAACATTTTCTCCCACTACAGAGGCTTGAAACTAGAAACCAACCTCAAGGAAAAAAGTCAAAAACATTAAAACTCATAGAGACTGAATAGCATGTTATTAAACAAAGAATGGGTAAATAATGAGCTGAAGGGAGAAATGAAAAAGTTTCTGGAAGCAAATGAAAATGAACAGACAGCAGTCCAAAACCTGTGGGACACAGCAAATGCAGTCCTGAGAGGGAAGTTCTTAGCAATACAGGTCTACCTAAAAAAGATAGAAACATTTCAAATAAAAAGCTCTACAACAAAGAACTGGAAGAACAACAACAAACAAACCCCAGAGATAGTAGAAGGAAGAAATTAATCAGGATCAGAGCAGAACTGAATGACCTAGAGACTATGAGAACATTTCAAAGGATCAATAAATCCAGGAGCTCGTCACTGGAAAAAATAAATAAAATGTACAAGTCTTTAAGCAGACTCATCAAGAAAAAAAGGGAGAGGACTGTAATAAATAAATTCAGAAATAAAAAAGAAATTACAACTAATACCACAGAAATACAAAGAACTGTAAGAAATTACTATGAACAACTATATGCCAAGAAACTTGAAAACCTGGGTGAAATGGACACATTTCTAGAATAATAAGAGTCTTTCAAAAATACGTGAATAAGAATCAGAAAGCCTGAACAGACTAACAACTGGTGAAATTGAAGGAGTAATCAAAAATCTCCTGACACACAACAACCCTGGGCTACACAGTATCATAGGAGAAGTTCACAAAACATTTAAGGAAGAGCTAACACATGCCCTTCTGAAACTATTAAAAAAAATCCAAGAGGGAAGACTACCAAACTCTATATGAGGCCAGCATCATTCTAATCCAAAAACCAGATAAAATCACAGCAAAGAAAGAAAACTACAGGCCAATATTGTTGATCAACATAGATGCTAAAATCCTCAACAAAATATTGGTAAACAACATCCAGCAATACATTAAAAAGATCATACTCCATGATCAAGTTGGATTTATCCCTGAGATGCATGGTTGTATAATATTCACAAAACAATAAACATAACACATCATATAAACAAAAAGACAAAAATCACATGATCATACCAATAGATGCAGAAAAAGCATTTGATAAGGTACAGCAGCAATTTATGATAAAATAGTCTGCAAATGTTGGTGTAAAGGTGGCATATCTCAACATAATAAAGTTTATATATAAAAAAAATCTGCAGCCAACATCATACTCAACAGGTAAAAACTAAAAGCTTTCCCACTGAGATCAGGAGCAAGACAAGGCTGTGCACTGTCACCACTTCTCATCAACATAGTGTTGGAAGTCTTAGCACAGCAGTCAGACAAGAAAAATAAATAAAAGGCATCCAGTTGGAAAGGAGGAAGTAAAACTGGCATTGTTTGCAGATGACATGATAGTGTACATAGAAAACCTATAGTCTCCACCAAAAAACTACTTGACCAAATAAGTGAATTCGGCAAAACAGTATGATTCAAATCCAATATTCAGAAACCAAATGCATTTTTGTACACCAACATGAAACATCAGAAGCAGAAATCAGGAAAGAAATCCTATTTGCTATAGGAACAATAAAAATAAATTACCTAGGAATAAACCTAACCAACGTAGTAAAAGTCTTGTACTCATAAAACTACACAAAACTGAAGAACAAAATTAAGGAAGACATAAATAAATGGGGGCATATACAGTGGTCATGAATTGGAAGATAAAACATCATCAAGATGTTCATACTGCACAAATCAACTTATAGATTCAATGCAATCCCTATTAAAATACCAATTACATATTTCAGATATAGAACAAACATTTCAAAAATGTGTATGGAACCATAAATGACCCCGAATAGCTGAAGCAATTATAAGAACAGCAAAGGAGAAGAGCTAACAATACCTGACATCAAACTATATTACAAGACTGCTCTAATCAAAACAGTCTGGTACTGACATAGGATCAGATGCATGGATCAATGGAGCAGTATAGAGAGGCCAGAAATATACCTGTGTCTCTATGGTCGATTAATATTTGGCAAAGGGAAAAGGAGCATAAAATGGAGTAAAAATAGCTTCTTCAACAAAAAATGTTGGGAGATCTGGACAGCTGCACTAAAAAAAATTGAAACTTGACAACCAACTTACATCATAAACACACACACAAAAAAAACCCTCAAAATGGACAAAAGACTTAAATATAAGTTGTAACATCATAAAATTCTTAGAGAAGAACTTAAGCAGGAAAACCTCAGATATTCCATGCAACAATATTTTCATCAATATGTCCCTTAGAGCAAGGGACATAAAGAAAAGAATAAACAAATGGGACATCATCAAAATTAAAAGTTTCTGCATGGCTAAAGAAAAGCATCAGCAAAGTGAATAGGGAACCAACCATATGGAAAAATATATTTGCAAATAATATGATAGACAAGGGTTTGATCTTCAAAATACATAAAGAACTGACATGACTCCACTCCAGGAAGACAAACAACCCAATGAAAAATGGGCAAAGGAGTGAAACAGACACTTCTCCAAAGAAGACATACAGAGGACCCAGAGACAAATGAAAAGGTGCTCAGCATCACTAGACATCAGAGAGATACAAATTAAAATCACAATGAGATACCACTTCAAACCAGTCAGAATGGCCATCATAAACAAATCAACAAACAATTGCTGGTGACGTTTTGGAAAAAAGAGAATCCTAGTACACTGTTGGTGGGAATGCAGAACGGTGCAGTCATGGTGGAATACAGTGTGGAATTTCTTCAAAAAACTAAAAATGGCACTGGTTTTTGACACAGGAACTCCATCACTGGGATTATACCCTAAGAAGCTCAAAACACCAATTCCAAAAAACCTATACACCCCAATGTTCCTAGCAGCCCAGTTTTCAAGAGTCAAGTCTTGGAAGCAACCTAAGTGCCCAACAGTAAATGAATGGATCAAAAAACTATGACATATAAATGCAATGGAATACTACACAGGAGAAATGAAGAAAGAGCTGCTACCCTTCTTGAGAGCACGGATGGAACTCAAGAATATGATGCTAAGCAAAATAAGCCAGGTTGTGAAAGACAAATATCATATGATGTCACCTGTAAGTGGAGTCTAATCAAAAAAACTAAAAAGCAAGCAAAATATAACCAGAGACATTGAAATAAAGGACAAACTATTCAGGAACCAGAGGGGAGGGTGCAGGGGCATACCTGGGGAAAAGAAGGGAAACGGTTATCAAGGAACATTTATAAAGGACTCATGGACAAAGCCAAAGGGGAAAATAATTGAAGTGGGGGTAGGTGGGAGTGGTTGGGGCAGGGAAAAGTGGTGGTAGGACAATGGAGACAATTGTTCTTGAACAACAATTTATAAAATGGGGGAAAAAAGAAAAATCTCAAAATAACCTAAGTTTACACTTAACTTGAAAAACAACCACAAACAAAGCCTAAGATTAGTATAAGGAGGGACATAATAAAGATGAGAGCAGAAATAAATGAAATGGAATCTAAAAATATCATACAAAAGATCTATGAACCCTAGAGCTGGTTCTTTGAAAAGATAAGCAATTTTGACAAAACTTTAAAAAGACTCATTAAGAAATAAAAGTAGAGAGCCCTAATATATAAAATCAGAAATGAAAGAGAACTGACCCAAAGAAATATAAAGAATTATAAGATGTATTAACAACTATATGCCAACAAACCTATAGCCTGGATGAAATGGAAAAACATACAATCAAAGAAATGTAGAATCTTCAAAAACTAAATCAGGAAGAATCAGATAATCTGAATAAATAGGTTATACCTAGTGCATTTGAAGCACTAATCAAAAACCTATCAAAAATCAAAAGCCCTGGATGAATGGCTTCACAGGTGAATTTTACCAAACATTCCAGGAAGAACTAACACCTCACCTTTTCAAGCTATTTCAGAAACTTCAAAGGAGGGAAAGCTCCCAAATTCATATTACAAGACCAGCATTACCCTAATTCCAATACCAGATAAGAGAAGGGAAATGTCAAGTCAAGGAACATATATAAAGGACCCATGGACAAAGCCAAATGGGGAAGGATTGAGGGAGGGGGTGAGGGAGGGGGCAGGAGAAGTGGTGGCAGGAAGGTGGAGACAAATGTTTTTGAACAAAAAAATAAAAATTTAAGGAAAAAGACACTACAAAAAATTGTTACAGGCCAATATTCTTCAATAACATAGATGCTAAAATCCTTAACAAAAAATATTAGCAAACCAAATACAGTGATACATCAAAAGGATCTTACACCATGATCAGTGGGATTTATTCCAGTCATGTAAAGTTAGTACAACTTTCACAAACCATGAATGTTATGCACCACATAAACAAAATGAAGGATAAAAACCTCATAATTATATCAATAGATGCAGGAAAAGCATTTGATAAAATCCAGCACTAATTTATGTGAAAAACTCTCAGCAAAGTGGGATTAGAGGGAAACATACCTAAACATAATAAAGGCCATATATAAGAAATCAATTGTCGCCATGATAGTCAATGGACAAAATCTACAAAGCTTGCCCTTAAGATTGGGAATGAGACACAAATGTCCATTTTCACTTCTCTTATTCAATATACTACTGGAAGTCCTAGACATAGTAATCAGACAAGAAGAAAAAAAATTCATCCAAATTAGAAAGAAAGAAGTAAAACTGTCTTTATTTGCAGGATGACATGATATTGTACATAAAGAACCCAAAGATGACATGAGAAACTACAAGAACTGATAAATGAATTCATCAAAGTAGGACATTACAAAATTAATATCCAGAAATCAGTTGCAATTTTATATGCCATTAATGAACTAACAGGGAAATTAAAAAAATTCAATTCACAATTGCTTCAAAAAGAGTAAAATACCCTGAAATAAATCTAACCAACTATGTTTAATACCTGTACTCAGAAAATTGTAAGACACTGATGAAAGAAATTGAAGAACTAGAAACAAGTAAGTGGAAGCACATACTGTGTTCATGGATTGGAAGAATTAACATCACTAAAATGTCCATTCTATCCAAAGGAATCTATAGATTCAATGCAATCCCTATCAAGATTCCAATGTCATATTTCACAAAATTAGAACAAATGTTTCAAATGGTTATACGGAACCACAGAAGCTATGCATATTTTGAGAGAAAAGGACAAAGTTGTAGGAATCATGCTACCTAATATCAAACCATTCTATAAGGTCATAGTAATCAAAATAGTGTGGTACTGGCACAAAAACTGAAACATAGATCAATGGAGCAGAATAGAGATCCCAGTTATAAACTCACATCTTTATAATCAGTTAATATCTGATTATAAATACTGGCTAAAGGTAGTTTATGTAATCAATGTCGTTGGTAAAATTGGACAGACACAGGTAGGAAAAATGACACTAGATCATTTTCTTACACCACATAGAAGAATAACTTAAGTCAGAATGGATTAAAGACTTAAACATTAGATGAAAACCATAAACATCCTAGAAGAAAACATAGGTTGTAAAATCCCAGCCATTGATCCTAGAAACAATTTTTTCTGATATATTTCTCCAGCCAATGGAAACAAACAAACAAAAAATAGATAAACAAATGGAACTACTTCAAACTAAAAAGTTTTTGCACAGCAAAGGAGGCCATCAAAAAAATAAAAGTACAATCTACAAAATGGGAAAACTACCCTCAATACATCAGATAAGAAGTTAATATACAAAATTTATAAAGAACTCACAAAACTTACCACTAAAAGAACAAAAATACAATTTAAAAAATGGGCAAAGAGCATGAACAGATAATTCTCTAAAGAGGACATACAGATGGCCAATAGACATATGAAAAGATTCTCAATGTCGCTAATCATCAGAGAAATGCAAATTAAAACCATAATGAGATATCATCTAACACCTGTGAGAATGGCTATCATCAATAAATGAACAAACAGCAAGTATTTTCAAGGATGTGGAGAAAAGGAAACCCTATTGCATTGTTGGCTGGAATGCAGAGTCATGCAATCACTGTGGAAAGCAGTATGGAAATACCTCAGAAAATTAAAATGAATCTGTCTTTTGACCCAGCAATCCCACTTCTGGGAGTACAATTTGAAGAAATCCAAAACAGTAACTTGTAAAGAATTTAAGTACCACTTTCTTCATGGCAGCATTATTTACAATCACCAAGAGAATGTAATGATCCAACTGAAATAGCAAGCAAAATAGACACATATTTAGAGAGCAGGTTGACAGCTATGTGGGGATGAAGGGGTCAGTGATTCAGCAAAAAGCAAAAGGATTCATGGAAGTGGACAATAATGTGGTGATTTTCAGGGTTGGGGGGAACTGTAGAAGAGGGGTTAAATTGTAATGAAAAAGTGCAATAATTTTAAAAAATTTTTCAGAAACTTCCATGATGGCTTCCACTTTGATGCAACATTTGCACTAAACAATTAATGACATAAATGAGTGGCATTTAAAGATCCTGGTATCCTCTGAAGCCACAAGGGCATTAGATAAATTTTACAAATGGAAATTGGTGAGATTTCATCACAAATTCTACTTCCAAAGTCCTCACAACAAAATAAAGTTAGACAATGTCACCAACTATTCAACATGATTTATAAATACTACACATGGAAAATAAAATAGGAGTTACAAATCAGAGCAATATTTTGAACTACAGTAATATTTCCAATATTTACATTTTAGAAATATAAGCTTCACCCAAGGAGCTTGTTAGAAACTGAAAAGTTCTAACTCCTAGAAATTATTCTGAATCACTAGGCCCAATGGAAGTTGTAGAAATTTGCACATTTGTCACTAAAACATCAGGTGATTCTGAAGCGTATAGTTCAAGGCATTACATTAAAGAAAAAGAACTTCTATAAAGCCTTTGTATCAATAAGAAAAAAATCTAATAATATACAACAAATGGTTTGACTATTTGGATATCTAAGTACTTACTTTAACAATTAGCAAATTTATGAAAAAATAATTTAAAACACTTTCAGACATGTAAATGTCAAATTATTCCTTAATATTTAATGATCTTCAGAATGAAAGAAATGGCATGATAAATTAATGATATTACTTGGATAAATGTCAGTTTTTTTAATATATAAATAGACATCACAGTTTCAATAATGCACAGTACATTTGGTGTTCCATGAAGCCTACATTTTACTCATTATTGTAATTAATATTATGAAATATTATATAATTAAAATTTCAAAATTATCAGGCCCTGTTTGATGTCTATAAATACTGTGATTAACATATAGTATGTTCTGAACAAAATATTTTTAATACTGAATGGTGTGTGCTATTAGAAAAAGATGTTGATGATTTTATAGAACATTTTATTCAACTTTATAACAAATAAAAAGTCCATAATTATTTAATCATATCAATTATAAAAGTAAAATTCATTATTTTATTCAGACACATTGAAAAAAATTATTTATTAAGTTTAGCTTCAATTTTAGTTTTCTGTAGTTACTCCTTAGGGATCAAATAAACCCTTTATGTGCGAGACACTGTTAGAATATATAATGGGTAAAATGACCTTGTTTAAAATATAATAAAAAGGAGAAGAATTTCAATAAACAATATATATTATTCTTGGTCCATCCACATTGTTGCAAATGGCAATATTGCATTCTTGTTTATAGTCGAGTAGTATTCTATTGTATTATATTTATTCAGTCATCTATTAATGAGTACTTAGGTTGCTTCCATGTCTTGGCTATTGTACATAATGCTGCAATGAACATAGGGGTGCATGTATCTTTCAAATTAGTGTTTTGGATTTCTTCAGATAAATGTACAGAAATGGAATTGCTGGGCCATAAGGTAGTTCTATTTTTAAGCTTTTTTAGTAAACTCCATACTGTTTTCCATAGTGACTGCACCAATTTCAAAAATTTGGGTGTTTCCCTTTTCTCCCCATCTTTGTCAATACATGTTTGTTAATTTCTTAATGATTGCCACTCTGACAGGTTAGAGGTGACATCTCATTGTGGCTTTAATTTGTATTTCTCTGAGGATTAGTAACATTGAGAATATTTTCATATGTCTATTAGCCACCTGTGTGTCTTGTTTGGAGAAATGCCTATTCAGGTCCTCTGTTCAGTTTTTCCTCTGGTTCTTTGTAGTTTTGGTGTTAAGATTATGAGTCCTTTATTTTTAATATTAACCTCTTATCAAATGCTTTATTGGAAAATATATTCTCCCAATTGGTATATTTTCTTTTTACTTTGTTGATGGTTTTCTTTGCTTTGTAAAAACTTTTTAGTTTGATATAGTCCCATTTTTTCTTTTGTTTCTCTTGCCCAAGGAGATATGTCCAAAAAATGAGTTTACTGCCTATGTTTTCTTCTAGGTGTTTTATGGTTTTGGGTCTTACACTTAAGTTTTTAATCCATTTTGAGTTTATTCTTATATACAATATAAGAAAGTGGTCTAGTTTCAGTTTTTAATATACACATCTGTTCAGTTTTTCCAACATCATTTATGAGTAGCCTGTCTTTACCATTGTATACTCTTGCCTCTATTGTTATAGATTAATTTACCATATAGGTTTGGGTTTTTTTCAGGGAATTCTATTCTGTTCTATTAATTTATATATCTGTTTTTTATGCCAATGCTATGCTATTTTGATTACTATAGCCTTGTAGTATAGTTGATGTCAGGTAATGTACATCCAACTTTGTCCTTCTTAAGATTGCTATGGCTATTTAGGGGCCTTTTACTTCCATATAAATTTTAGAATTATTTGTTCCAATTATGTGAAAAATGCAATTGATATTTTTTAAATTAATTTATTTTTTTCAAATACATTTGTCTCTGCCTACCCCTCACCACTTTCCCTTCCCCCTCCCTCCCTCCCTCCCTCAACTCTTCCACTTTGGTTTTGTCCATGAGTCCTTGCTATATGATCCATGACTTTCTCCTTCCCTTCCTTTTTACCCCGCCCCCACTCCCTCCTTCCCCCTTGTCTCTATTGGTTTCTTTTCCTTTCAGTGTTGCTGGTCTTATTTTCCTTGCATCTTTGTATTGTTGGTTAGGTTCCACTTATAGGTGAGATAGTATGGTATTTGTCTTTCACCCCCTGGCTTATTTGGCTTAGCATAATGCCCACAAGTTCCATCCATGCTGTCGCAAAGTTTAGTAGTTCTTTTTTTCTTTCTGTTGTGTAGTATTCCATTGTGTATATGTACCATCACTTTTTGATTCAATCATCTACTGATGGGCATTTAGGTTGCTTCCAACTCTTGGCTATTGTAAATTGTGCTGCTATGAACATTGGGGTGCATAGGTTCTTTTGAATTGGTGTTTTGGGATTCTTAGGGTATAGTCCCAGCAGGGGAATCACTGGATCGAAAAGCAGTTCCATTTTCAGCTCTTTGAGGAAATTCCACACTGCTTTCCACAATGGCTGCACCAGTCTGCATTCCCACCAACAATGGACTAGTGTACCCTTTTCTCTACAGCCTTACCAGCACCTGTTGTTTCTTCATCTGTTTATGATGGCCATTCTGACTGGTGTGAGGTGGTACCTCATGGTGGTTTTGATCTGCATTTCTCTGATGGCTAGTGATGCAGAGCATCCTTTCAAAAGCCTCTGGGCCCTCTGTATCTCCTCCTTGGAAAAGCGTCTGACCAGGTCCTTTGCCCATTTTCCGATTGGATCATTTGTCTTCTTGGAGTGGAGTCAAGTGAGTTCTTTATCTATCTTGGAGATCAAACCTCTATCTGATGTATCATTAGCGAATATATTTTCCCATATGGTTGGCTCCCTTTTCATTTTGCTGATGTTTTCTTTTGCCATGCAGAAGCTTCTTATTTTGATGAGGTCCCACTTGTTTATTCTTTCCTTTATATCCCTTGCTTTAGGAGACATATCGGTGAAAAAACTGCTGCGTAGGATAATTGAGAGTTTCCTGCCAATGTTCTCCTCCAAGACTTTGATGGTGTTGTGACTTCTATTTAAGTCTTTTATCCATCTTGAGTTTATTTTTGTGTATGGTGTCAGCTGATGATGCAATTTCAATTTTTTGCATGTAGCCATCCAGCTCTCCCAACACCACTTGTTGAAGAGGCTATTATTGCTCCATTTTTTTTTCTTCTGTCCCCTTTGTCAAATATTAGATGCCCATAGAGACCTGGGCTTATTTCTGGGCTTTCTATTCTGTTCCACTGGTCTATGGGTCTGTTCTTCTACCAGTACCAGATTGTTTGAAATATAGTGGCTTTGTAGTACAGTTAGTTGTCCGGTACTGTGATCCCTCCTACTTTGTTTTTCTTTCTCAAAATTGCTGCGGCTATTTGTGGGGGGGGGGGGAATACCATTCGATATAGCAAGAAGAAAAATAAATTACCTAGGCATAAATTTAACCAAAGACATAAAAGACCTGTGTGCATAAAACTATACAACATTGAAGAAAGAAATTAAGGAAGACACAAATAAATGGAAGCATATACTGTGCTCATGGATTGGAAGAATTAATATCATCAAAATGTCCATACTACCCAAAGCAATTTATAGATTCAACGCAATCCCTATTAAGATACCAATGACATATTTCACAGAAATAGAACAGACATTTCAAAATTTATATGCAATTGGAATTAGATATATTGTTTTGGGTAGTATGGGGATTTTTATGATTAATTTATCCTAATCATAAGCATTCTATATGTTTTTATTTATTTGTATGTTTTTAAATTTCTTTCTTCAATGTCTTACAATTTTTTGAGTACAGGCTTTTTACCTCCTTGGTCAAATTTATTCTGAGGTATTATTTTTCTGATGCTACTTTATATGAGCTTGTTTTCTTTATTTCTCTTTGAATAGTTTGTTATTTGTGTGTAAAAAACTTTAACCACTTCTTAAATATTAATGTTGTATCTTGCTAAGTTACTGAATTTATCAGTTCTAATTATATTAATTTTATTGTTTATACTATTCAAGATGTCCCCATTTCCCCCCTGCTTTGCCAACTCTGCCCTTTGCTCTACCCCCCTCTTTCCATCACCAAATTGTTGCCTGTGACCATGTGTTAAGCATATATACATTTTTGACTAACCCCTTCATCTTTCATCAAGTGCCCCCTCATCCCTTCTGACAGCCGTCAGTCTGATCCATGTATCCATGACTCTGTTTCTTTGTTATTTGTCAATTTATTGTGTTTATTATATTTCACATATAAGTGAAATCAGGTGATATTTGTTTTTTTACCAACTGACTTATTTCACTTACCATAATCATATCAAGATCCATCCATGCTGTTGCAAAAGATAAGGATATCATGTTTGTGTGTGTGTGTGTATGTGTGTAATATTTAGGGTCTCTCTTTCTGGTATTACATCACCTGTAAATAATGAGTCTTACTTCTTCCTTTACAAATTGAATGTATTTTATTTATTTTCCCTGTCTGATTTCTGTGGCTAGGACTTCCAATAATATGTTGAATAAAAGAAGTGAAAGTGAACATCTTTGTCTTTTAGCTTTCTTGTTAAGTATGTTAGCTGTGGGTTTGTTATAAATGGCCTTTATTATATCAAGATATGCTCTCTTTATTCTCATGTGGCTGAGAGTTTTTATCACAAATTAGTACTGGATTTTGGATTTTACCAAATGTTATTTCTACATTTATTTATATGATCATATGATTTTTATTCTTCAATTTGTGATATATCACATTAATTGATTTGTAGATACCTAACCAACTTTACATACAAGGAATAAATCACACCTGAAAACAATGTGTGTTTTTTTTTACATTTTATTTTATTTTTTGCAAATACATTTGTCCCCTTCTTTTTTGAAGGTTTTTGCATCTATGTTAATTAGATATGTTGGCTAATAATTTTTGTAAAATAAGAAACCACTTTTATCTAAGGTGTCATTTGCAAATATGTTTTCCTATATGGTTGGTTCCCTTTCGATTCTGTTGATGTTTTCTTTAGCCATGCAGAGGTTTATAATTTGATGTAGTCCAATTTGTTTATTCTTTCCTTTATATCTCTTTCCCTAGAGGATGTATTGGTGAAAGTATTTCTGCGTGGAATGTCTGCAATTTTCTTACTTACATACTCCTCTAGGACTTTAATGGTGTTACTACTTATATTTAAGTATTTTATCCATCTTGAGTTTATTTTGGTGTATGGTGTAAGCTGGTGGTTTAGTTTCAGGTTTATGCATCTACTTGTCCAGATACCCAATGCCCTTTATTAAAGAGGCTATTTTTATTCCATGTAATGCTCATGCCCCATTTGTCAAATATTAACTGACTATATTGACATGGGTTTGTTTCTGGGTTCTCTATTCTGTTCCATTGATCTCCAAAATGTATAAGGAACTCACATGGCTCCACACCAGGAAGACAAACGATCCAATTAAAAATGAACAAAGAACCTGAACAGACACTTCTTCTCCAAGGAGGAAATACAGAGGACCCATAGACACATGAAAAAATGCTCAACATCAGTAGCCATTAGAGAGATGCAAATTGAAATCACAATGAGATACTTCACACCCATCAGAATGGCTATCACTAACAAATCAACAAACAATATGTGCTGGCAATGTTGGGGAGAAAAGGGAACCCTAGTATGTTGTTGGAGGGAATGCAGAAAAATATAGCCACTGTGGAAAACAGTATGGAATTTCCTCAAAAAAGGTAAAAATGGAACTGCCTTTTGACCCAGCCATTCCACTGCTGGGATTATACACTAAGAATCCCAAAACACCAGTTCAAAGGAACCTATGCACCCCAATATTTATAGCAGCACAATTTACAATAGCCAAGTGCTGCAAGCAACCTAAATGCCCATCAGTAAATGAGTGGATCGAAAGAAAAAATCTGTGGTACATTTACATGATGGAATACTATGTAGCAGAAAGAAAGAAGGACCTCCCACCCTTCACAACAGCATGGATGGAACTGGAGAATATTATACTAACTGAAATAAGCCAGGCAGTGAAAGACAATACCATATAATCTCACCTCTAAGTGAAACCAAGCCAAAAAAACACACAAATGAGCAAGATAGAACCAGAAACTTGGAAATAAAGAACTGATAGTAACCAGAGATGAGGGAGGGGGATAATGGGGAAAGGGAAAGAGGCAGGCCAAGGACTATGAACAGAAGACTCATGGGCATGAACAATGCAAGGGTTCACTGTGGGAGTGGAGGGAGAGAGGGTGGTAGACAGCAATGGGGTAACAGATGGGACAAATGTAACTGAACAGTCTATTAAAAAAAGAAAAAAATTAAAATAAAAAAAACAGATCACTTTCATATTACAGGAGAAATTGTGTGGATTATACAGCTTCTTCTTCATTTTCTAAGATACAGAATTGAAAGATAATTGATAATAGGTCAATAACAATCTTTTGGGAGAGTACTTTTAACAATTACTGCATACAAGGTCTGGCACAAATAATGTCCCTTTTTATTACAAAATATTTTATTATAAAATCATAAAAATATAATTCTTTAACATAACAATGTCACTCTAGCACACTATGCGATAATTTAGGTGAAATGTTCCCATTAAAACTATAAAATATTACACCAATGTTATTACCCCACCAACTAAGTCTTTTCTCCATCTTGAATTTATTTTTGTGTATGGTGTCAGCTGATGATCCAATTTCAATTTTTTGCATGTAGCCATCCAGCTCTCCCAACACCATTTGATGAAGACGCTGTTATTGCTCCATTTTATGCTTCTACCCCCTTTGACAAATATTAGATGTCCATAGAGACCTGGGCTGATTTCTGGGCTTTCTATTCTGTTCCACTGGTCTATGGGTCTGTTCTTCTACCAGTACCAGATTGTTTGGAGTATAGTGGCTTTGTAGTACAGTTTAATGTCCGGTATTGTGATCCCTTCTACTTTGTGTTTCTTTCTCAAAATTGTTAAAGCTATTCGGGGTCCTTTATGGTTCCATATAAATTTTTGAAATATCTGTTCCTTTTCTGTGAAATGTGTCATTGGTATCTTAATAGGGATTGCATTGAATCTATAAATTGCTCTGGGTAGTATGGACATTTTGAGGATATTAATTCTTCCAATCCATGAGCACAGTATATGCTTCCATTTATTTGTGTCTTCCTTAATTTCTTTTTTCAATGTTGTATAGTTTTCTGCATACAGGTCTTTTACGTCTTTGGTTAAATTTATGCCTAGGTACTTTATTTTTCTTCTTGCTATATCGAATATTTTTTTTTCTCTGATTTCTTCTTCTTCTATTGCATTGTTGGTGTACAAAAATGCCTTTGATTTCTGAATGTTGACTTTGTATCCTGCTGTTTTGCCAAATTCACTTATTAGGTTGAGGAGTTTTTTGGTAGAGTCTACAGGGTTCTCTATGTACACTATCATGTCATCTGCAAACAATGATAGCTTTACTTCCTCCTTTCCTATTTGGATGCCTTTTATCTCTTTCTCTTGTCTGACCGCTGTGGCTAGGACTTCATTTATGATGTTGAAAAGATGCGGTGAGAGTGGACATCCTTGTCGTGTTCCCGATCTTAGTGGGAAAGCTTTCTTTTTGCCCGTTGAGTATGATGTTGGATGTAGGTTTTTCATATACGGCCTTTATTATGTTAAGGAATGCTCCATTTATTCCCATTTTGCTGAGTGTTTTGATCATAAAGCGGTGCTGTACCTCATTGAATGCTCCTTCTGCATCTATCGAGATGATCATGTGGTTTTTGTCTTTTCTTTTATTTATGTGGTGTATCACGTTTACTGATTTGCGTATATTGAACCATCCCTGCATGCCTGGGATGAATCCCACTTGATCATGGTGGATAATCTTTTGAATGTATTGCTGGATGCGGTTTGCCAATATTTTGTTGAGGATTTTAGCATGTATGTTCATCAGCGAAATTGGCCTGTAGTTTTCTTTCTTTGTAGGGCCTTTATCTGGTTTTGGGATCAGGGTGATGCTGGCCTCATAGAAAGAGTCTGGGAGTCTTCCGTCCTCTTGGATTTTTTTGGAATAGTCTGAGAAGGACAGGGGTTAGCTCTTCCTTAAATGTTTTGTAAAATTCTCCTGGGAAACCATCCAGCCCTGGGCTTTTGTGTGCTGGGAGTTCCTTGATGACTGCTTCAATTTTCCCAGCTGTTATCGGTCTGCTCAAGCTTTCTGTTTCTTCCTCCTTCAGTGTTGGAACATTATACTTTTCTAAAAATTTGTCCATTTCATCAAGATTTTCAAATTTCTTGGCATATAATTGTTTACCATATTTTCTGATGATCATTTATATTTCTGTTGTATCAGTTGTTATTTTTACTCTTTCATTTCTGATATTATTAATTTGGGTCCTCTCCCTTTTTTTCTTGATGAGTCTGCTTACAGGCTTGTCAATTTTATTTATCTTTTCAAAGAACTAGGTTCTGGATAGGTTGATCCTCTGAATTGTTCTTTTTGTCTCTATGTCATTCAGTTCTGCTCTAATCTTGACTATTTCCTTCATTCTAATTGCTCTGGAATTTATTTGTTGTTGTTTCTGCAGTTCTTGAAGTTGTAGTGTTAGGTCTTTTATTTGAAATGTTTCTATCTTTTTTAGGTAAGCCTGTACTGCTATGAAATTCCCTCTCAGGACCGCCTTTGTTGTGTCCCATAGGTTTTGGACAGTTGTCTGTTCATTTTCATTTGTTTCCAGAAATTTTTTTATATCTTCTCTTATCTCATTATTGACCCATTCATTGTTTAATAGTGTACTGTTCAGTCTCCATGAGTTTGCAAGTTTTTGAAATTTCTCTTTGAGGTTGACTTCCAGTTTCAATCCTTTGTGGTCCGAGAAAAAGTTTGGTATTATTTCAATTTTCCTGAATTTGCTGAGGCCGGCATTCTGTCCTATCATGTGGTGTATCTTTGGAAAACTGCCATTAGCATTTAAAAAGAATGTGTATTTTTCTTCTTTGGGATGTAAGGTTCTATATATGTCAGTTAAGTCTCTTTGATTCAGTGTGTCATTCAGCTCCACAATATGTTTATTAATGTTTTGTTTGGAAGATCTGTCCTTTTTTGACAGTGGGGTGTTGAAATCCCCTACTATCAGTGTGTTACTGTCTATATCTTTTTTGAAGTCATCCAACAATTCCTTATAAACTTGGGGGCTCCTATATTGGAAGCATATAAGTTTACAATGTTGATGTCTTCTTGATAGATTCTTCCTTTAAGTATGATGAAGTGCCCCTCTGGGTCTCTCTTTATGGCTTTTGCTTTGAAATCTACTTTGTCTGATACAAGTATGGCAACCCCGGCCTTTTTCTCATGCCCATTTGCTTGGTAATTTTTTTTCCATCTCTTTACTTTCAATCTGTGTAGGTCTTTTGCTCTGAGGTGGGTCTCTTGTAGGCAGCATATGTGTGGGTCATGTTTTCTTATCCATTCAACTACCCTGTGTCTTTTGATTGGGGCCTTTAGTCCATTCACATTGAGAGATATTACTGATAGAAATTACTCATCTTTTCTCTTTGTACCTGTGTTCCTCTCTCTCTCTCATTCTTTTCCTTCATCTGCTTAAACCAGTCTCCTTAGCATGTCTTGGAGTGCTGGTTTGGTAGAGATGTATTCTGTTAGTCTTCTTTTGTCTGGAAAACTCTGTATTTCCCCTTCTATTTTAATGGAGAGCCTAGCTGGGTAGAGCAGCCTTGGCTGTAGGCCCTTGCTTTTCATGGCTTGGAATATTTGTTGCCATTCCCTTCTGGCTTGTAGTGTTTCTGTTGAGAAGTCAGCTTGTAGGCGTATCAGGGCCCCCTTGTATGTTCCTTTCACCTTCTCCCTTGCTGCCTTGAGGATTTTATCTTTGTCTTTGACATTTGCCATTTTAGTGATGATGTGTCTTGGAGTGGACCTCTTTGAGTCTCTCTTGAGTGGGATCCTCTGTGCTTCCTGGATCCATGACAGCCTTTTTCTCCTCAAATTGGGGAAATTTTCCATCATTACTTTTTCGAGGAGGTTCTCTATCCCTTGCTCCTCTTCTTCTCCTTCTGGTATTCCTATTATACGGATATTATTGCATTTCAGGTTGTCCTGCATTTCTCTAAATGCCTCCTCATTCTTTTTGAGCCGTTTTTCCATTTCTTGTTCTTTCTGGGAACTTCTTTCTACCTTATCCTCCATCTCACTGATTTGATCCTCGGCTTCATCCAGCCTGCTTTGGATTCCTTCTACCCTGTTCTTCAATTCAGAAATGGTATTCTTCATATCTTCTTGTGTCTTCCTGATAGTTTCTATGTTCTTTTCCAGGCTGATATAGGTTGCTGTAAGATCCTGATAGTTTCTCTGCAGTTTCTCCTAGTTATCTTTGAGCTTGCTGAGCTCCTTGAGCTTCCTTAGAACCATTGTTTTCAATTCAGTATCTCAAAGTCTCCTTACCTCTATTTCATTTAGCTCTCTCTGTGGCGAGTCACCTTTTGCACTAATTTCGGGGGAACTTCTTTTTCTTCCCATTTTTGTGAGAGTCTATTAAGTATTTTCGTCCTTTACTTTTCTTTCTGGGCCTGCCTCTGATGATGTCAGTTGTTGACCCTATAGGACCTTGGGTTGTTTATTTGAGCCTTCCAGGTATCTAATGTCTGTGTCTGACTCCTCCTTGGAGCAGCTCTATGACCCCTTCGGTCAGGGCTGGGCTATTTTTGGGGATCTCTCTGCCCTCTCATGTGTGCTCCTTGTGTGCGCTCCCAGCGCGGCAGGATCCCCTGCCTGCCTGGGTTCGCATGTGCTTGCCCCAGACCAGGGGGCTTATTCGCGACCTCGTGTACTCATCTGGCCCCTCTGGCCAGCGAGCTCTGCGTCACTTGTCAGTTTAGGGTCTTCTATTGTGTATTTCCCCCGCTTTTGGCTCTTTAGGTGCATTGCTTGCCCTCGCCAAATGGGGACTGGAAATGGGAGGAAGTCAGCTCCAGGACTCTCTGGTTAATCCTGTCTCTTGTCTCTCCTCCAGGGACTCTGGGCAGCTCTACTAATTTTGTAGACTACTCTGCAATGGCTGGCGGGTAGGTCAATTTACGCCTGCCCTTCCTGCTCTCTGCACTCCTTCACAGGCAGTATGGGTGTCAATCTGTGGGAGGCCTTGCCGGCTGGTGCAAGCATTCGCCAGCCCGCATGGGTCATGTTACGATCCCCACAAGTATGAGCTCAGAAATTAGAGTTTGATCACACACTCTTTATTATTTGGCCAAGTTTTACCTGCGCAGGGGCCACCTTTCCCTCGAAAGGAAAAAGGCGCACCGCTGTAAGGGTACACGGGTTTTTATAAGCAGAGCAAGCAAGCAAGATACAAGGGCGAGAAGTGGCAGTTAGCAATAGGCAGCTTCTTTCTTTCTTTTTTTTTTTTTTGCTGATTAGGTTCAAGGCTGTTACTGGGCCCCCTACTCTTTCTCTGGTCAGGATGTGTATCTGAGGCAAGGCTCAACCCTCGCCCTATGCCTCCTCCTCATTCTTGTCGACTCTGGCCCAGCTGCATGGGGGCTGCACCCTGATATGTTTTTCTTGGTATTTGTTTCTCCCTTATCCTCAGCTCTGACCCTGCTTTTATGGGCTATTTGTCTGAGTCAAGGCTCAGCCGTTGTCCTATCTTGTTACTAAGGGGGGCTCTAATTCTTCCCTTCATCTTGGGGTATTGTTTGTTCTAGTTTCTTGTTTCGGCCCAGGCTTGACCTAGTGTTAAAGTTTGGCCCCTTCAGGTCACACGCATGCTCGCCAATCCTCGCCGGTCACTCGGCACAAGTGTGCGCTCCTGCACTGGGTATTTTTGGGGTATGTATGTGTGCTTTTCTGCTTTTGGCTCTTTGAAGAGGTGTGGCCTCTTCCCGTGCAATGGCGACTACGGCAAGGAGGAGTCGGGACTCCCGGTTTCCTCCTCCCGTTCTTTCCCCAACACCTCAGTCTCCAGTCTCTCCTCAAGGTTCTCCCAGCCAGTCTGCACTCTGCCCCGCAGCTCACGTGTACAAGCTCTGTGCGGAGCGCACATAAGGCAGGCTAATTGATTCCCTTATGCCTGAGCGAGATGGTAGCTGTAGAGTGGGAGGCATGCCATCACCGGGGCTCCACCGGCCACCCTGTCAGTTCTCTTCACAAAGTTTTCCTCACCAGTGTATTCCCAGGCACCAGCCCACCCTGCTGCTGCGTTTACCCAGAGATCAAGGAGGGTGGCTGCCACTGCAACTTTTGTGTTTGCCCTTTAAATGTCTCTTTGCATCCCCAGCCACCTGTCTCTGGCAGAGAGCGCCCCTAAGCTTTTTGGGGTTGCGTTTTGTCTGTATTTTCTTGGCTTTAGCTGCTGTAGTTTAGGGGTTCCTGTTTTTAATTCAGACCCCGTTCTTCTCGGGGGGAAGCTAACTGGCCATTTCAATGTCCCTCTGGTGTCAGTGCCCGTGGACACCCAGCCCAGCCTCTCGAGCCTCCACTGCACTTCTCACCCGTTAAGATGTGTGAGAGTAGAATCCACTGTCTGCAGCACCAAGGCTCCTCTCCCACTATCTCTCCACTGCTTCCCAGGTGATTACTCCATTATTAGTTGCAATTCCAGTTTGGTTTTGGGAGGAGGTCAGTGTGACTCCCATTCACTCTTCTGCCATCTTCTCTCTCTCGTTTTGCTTTGTTTTTTTCCTTTATCATTATGTGGTGTCCTTTTTTGTCTCTTACTATAGCCTTTATTTTAAAGTCCATTTTGTTGGATAACAGTACTGCCACCTAAGCTTTTTTCTTTCTTTTCCATTTGCATTAAATATTTTTTTCCATCGTTTTACTTTTAGCCTGTGTATATTTCAATCTGAAGTGGGTCTCTTGGAGGCAGCATTTATAGACATCTTGTTTTCTTATCCATTCAGTTACCCTAAGCAATTTGGTTGGAGCATTTAAGCCATTTACATTTCAGGTGAATATCGATAGATATGTATGTAGTTTCATTATATTGATCGTTTGTTTTTATTTCTTATTTTTCCCTCCTTCTTTTAAAGGAAGACCTTTAACATTTGTTGCAGTAGTGGTTTGGTTTTAACAAACTCATTTAGCTTGTTCTTGTCCAGGAAGTTCCTTATTTCTCCTTCAATTTTAAATGATAGCCTTGTTCGGTAAATTGACTTTGTTGTACTCTCTTGGTTTTCATCTCCTTGAATAGTTGATGTCACACCTTTCTGCCCTGAAGTGGTTGTTGAAAAATCAAATGACTGTATAATTGGTGCTTCCTTGTATGTAACTACTTCCTTTTTTGCTGTTCTGTTTGGGCGTTTTTCCTGCCTTGTCTTCCAAATCCCTGTTTCAATCCTCTGCTTTTTCTTACCTACAGTTTATTCCTTCTAGTGTATTATTTATTTCAGGTTTTGCATTCTTTGTTTCTGACATGTCCTTTCTTAATCTTTCCTATGTCATTTTTCATGCTTTTGATTATCCTTGTAATTGTTACTCTAAATTCTCTATTGGATAAATTGCCTGCTTCCATTTCATGTCCTCCTGGAGAATTCTCTTACTCTTTCATATAAACTCTGTTCTTTTGTTTTCCCATTTTGACAGCCTCTTTTTTAAAAATTTCATTCTTTTTTTTTTCCACATACATTTGTTTCCATTTACCCATCAGCACTTTCCACTGCTCCACATACCCCCACCACCCCCTCAATCCTACCCCAGGTTGACTTCCTCCCTGTGTCCTTCACACCTGTTCCTTCCCCTCCCCACTAACCCCCTTCCACCAGTCCCCATTGGTTTCTTCTTTTTTCACTGTCGCTGGTCATATTTTCCTTGTCTGCTCGCTTTGTGGATTACATTCCATTTGTATGTGAGATCATACAGTATTTCTCTTTCACCACCTGGCTAATTTCACTTAGTATAATACTCTCCCATTCCATCCGTGCTGTCGTGAAGAGTAATAGTACTTTCTTTCTTTCTGCTGTGTAGTATTCCATTGTGTAAATGTACCATAGTTTTTTAATCCATTCATTTACTGATGGGCACTTTGTTTCCAGCACTTGGCTATTATAAACTGTGCTGGATGAACATTGGGGAGCATACTTTCTTTTGAATTGGTGTTTTGAGATTCTTAGGGTATAGTCCCAGCAGTGGAATCACTGATTCAAAAAGCAGTACCATTTTTAACTTTTTGAGGAAATTCCAAACTGTTTTCCACAGTGGCTACACCAGTATACATTCCCACCAACAGTGGACTAGGGTTTGGAACAACCTTGCCTATTCTCAACAACCTCGCCAGCACCCGTATTTGTTGATTTATTTCGGATGGCCATTCTGACTGGTGTGAAGTGGTATCCCATTGTGGTTCTAATTTGCATATCTTGGATGGCTAGATGCTGAGCATCCTTTCATATGTCTCTGGGCCCTGTCTATGTCCTCCTTGGAGAAGTGTCTGTTCAGGTCCTTTACCCATTATTTAATTGGATTGTCTGTCTTCCTGGAGTGGAATCATGTGAGTTCTTTATATGTTTTGGAGATCAAACCCTTGCCTGAGGTGTCATTGGCAAATATGTTTTCTGATACAGTTGGTTCCCTTTTGATTTTGCTGATGTTTTCTTAAGCCAAGCAGAATTTTATTTTGATGAAGTCCTATTTGTTTATTTTTTCTTTATGTCCCTAGCTCTAGGGGACATATCAGTGAAAATATTGTTGCATGGGATATCTGAGAGTTTCCTGCCTATGTTCTCCTCTAAGATTTATATGGTGTTGTGACTTATGTTTAAGTCTTTTATCCATCTTGATTTTATTTTTGGGTATGGTGTAAGTTGGTGGTCAAAATTCAATGTTTTGCATGTAGCTAGCCAGCACTCCCAAGATCATTTGAAGAGGCTATTTTTTACTCCAGTTTATGCTTACACAACCTTTGTCAAATATTAATTAACTATAGATACATGGGTTAATTTCTGGACTCTATTTTCTGTTCCATTAATTTGTGTGTCTGTTCTTATGCCACTACCAGACAGTTTTGATTACAGTAGCCTTGTAATATAGTTTGATGTCAGGAATTGTGATGCCTCCTGCTTTTTCTTTTTTCTTTTTGAGGTTTTTTATATTATTTTAATTTTTATTATTTGTTCATATACATTTGTCTCCACCTTCCCGCCACCACTTTCCCCTGCCACCCTCCCCCTTTTCCTCACTAATTCTTCCTGCACTTTGGCTTTGTCCATTGGTCCTTTACACATAATCCTTGACTTTATCCTTCGCTTCCCTTCCCCCACCCCCTCTTCCCTCTTGACTCTGTTGGTTCTTTTTTTTTTTTTAATGTTGCTGGTTAAACTTTCCTTGGTTGTTTATCTTGTTGGTTAAGTTCTACTTATAGATGAGATCATATGGTATTTGTCATTTTCTCCTTGGCTTATTTCACTTAGCATAATGCTCTCTAGTTCAATCCAATCTGTAGCAAAGAGTAGTAGCTCTTTCTTTCTTTCTGCTGCAAAGTATTTCATTGTGTATGTGCACCACAGTTTTTTGATCCACTCATTTATTGATGAGCATTTAGGTTGCTTCCAACATTTGGTTATTGGAAATTTTAGTGCTATGGACATTGGGGTTCATGGGTTCTTTTGAATTGGTGTTTTGGAATTCTTAGACTATAATCCCAGCAATTGAATTGCTGAGTCAAAAGGCAGTTCCACTTTTAGCTTTTTGAGGAAGTTCCAAATTGTTTTACATAGTGGATGCACCAGTCAGAATTCCCTCTAACAGCATACTAGGGTCTCCTTTTCTCCACAGCCTAACCAGAACCTGTTTGTTGACTTGTTTATGATGGTCATTCTGACTGGTGTGAAGTGGTAGATCATTGTGGTTTTAATTTGCATTTTTCTGATGTCTAGTGATGCTGAGCATCCTTTCATATGCCTCTGAGCCCTGTGTATGTCCTCCTTGGAGAAGTGTCTGCCAAGGTACTTTGCACATTTTTAGTAGGATTGTTTGTCTTCTTGGAGTGGAGTTGTGTGAGTTATTCATATATTTCGGAGATCAAAACCCTGTCTGAGGCACCACTGGCAAATATATTTTCCCATACAGTTGGTTCTCTTTTGATTTTGCTGATATTTTCTTTAGCCAGTAGATGTTTCTTATTTTGATGAGGTCCCACTTGTTTATTCTTTCCTTTATGTTCTTTTCTTTAGTGGACAAATCAGTGAAAATATTGCTGGGTGGGATATCTGAGAGTTTCCTGCCTATGTTCTCCTCTAAGGCTTTTATGGTGTCACAACTTGTATTTAAACCTTTTATTCATCTTGAGTTTATTTTTGTGTATTGTTAGTGATCAAATTTGAATTTTTTGAATGAAGCTGTCCAGCTCTCGCAGCACTATTGTTGAAGAGGTTATTTTTACTCCAATTTATACTTATGCCTGCTTTGTCAAATATTAATACATTAATTGACCATAAAGACATGGGTTTATATCTGGACTTTTTATTCTGTTCCACTGATTGTGTGTGTTCTTGTACTGGTACCAGACTGTTTTGATTACAGTGGACTTGTAATATCGTTTGAGTTTCGGTATTGTGATCCTTACTACTTTCTTTTTCTTTCTCAAAAGTGCTGCAGCAATTTGGGGTCATTTATAATTCTATATAAATTTTTGAAATCTCTGTTCTATGTCTGTGAAATACATCATTGGTATTTTAATAGGGATTGTGTTGGATCTATAAATTACTTTGTGTATTATGGACATTTTGATGATGTTGATTCTTCCAATCCATGAACACGTATATGCTTCCATTTACGTGTGTCTTCCTTAGTTTCTTACTTCAGGGTTGTATAGTTTTCTGTGTACATGTCTTTTATCTCCTTTGTTAAATTTATTTCTAGGGACTTTATTTTTCTTGTTGCTTACCAAATGGGATTGTTTTTCCCTGATTTCTGCTTCTGATATTTCATTGTTGGTGTACAAAAATGCCCTCACTTTCTAAATACTAACTTTGTATCATGTTATTGTGCCAAATTCACTTATTAAGTTGAGTAGTTTTTTTGTGGAGTCTACAGGGTTTTCTATGTATATTATCATGTCACCTGAGAACAATGATAGTTTTACTTTCTCCTTTCCTATTTGGATGCCTTTTATCTCTTTCTCTTGTCTGACCCCTGTAGCTAGAACTTCCAATACGATGTTGAAAAGAAGCGGTGAGAGCGGACATCCTTGTCTTGTTCCGTATCTTAGTGGGAAAGCTTTTAGTTTTTAACCCTTGAGTATGATGTTGACATCATAGGAAAAGTTTGGGAGTCTTCTTTCTTTTTTGATTTTTTGGAATAGCCATATAAGGACAGCAGTTAGCTCTTCCTTAATGTTTTGTAAAATTCTACTGTGAAACCATCAGGTCCAGGGTTTTTGAGTGCTGGGGGTTCTTTGATCACTCCTCTTTCCCCAGCTGTTACCAGTCTGTTCAGGCTTTCTGCTTCTTCTTCATTCGGTGTTGGAAGATTATACTTTTCTAGAAATTTGTCCATTTCAGTAAGCTTTTCAAATTTCTTGGCATATAATTGCCCATAGTAATTTCTTAAAATGCTTTGTGTTTCTGTGGTATCAGTTATTATTTCTCCTCTTTCATTTCTGATATCATTTATTTGGGTCCTCTCCCTTTTTTTCTTGATGAGTCTGTTTAAAGACCCAGCTCTTGGATTGGTTGATCCATTGAATTGTTCTTTTAGTCTCTATGTCATGCAATTCTGCTCTGATCTTGATTATTTCCATCCATTTACTTGCTCTGGGCTTTGTTTGTTGTTGTTTCTCCAGTTTGTGAAGTTGTATGGATAGGCCATTTATTTGAAATGTTTCTATCTTTTTTAAGTAGGCCTGTATTGCTATGAACTGCCCTCTCAGGACTGTCTTCGCTGTGTCCATTAGGTTTTGGATTGTTGTGTGTTCATTTTCATTTGTTTACAGAAATATTTTATTTCTTCTTTGATCTCATTATTGACCCATTCATTTTGTAATAGTGTATCATTCAGTGTCCATGAGTTTGAATATTTTTGAGTTTTTTCCTTGATGTTGGTTTCTAATTTCAAGCCCTTGTGGTCCAAGAAAATGCTTGTTGTTATTTCAATTTTCCTGAATTTGTTGATGCTTGTTTTTTGTCTTCCATGTGGTTTGTCTTTGAAAATACTCCATGTGTATTGAAAATAAATCTATTTTGCTTCTTTGGGATGCAACTTTCTATACATGTCAGTCAGGTCCATTTGATCTAATGTGTTTTTCAGTTCCACAATATCCTTGTTGATTTTTTTTTGGAAAATCTACCCATTGTTGACATTGGGGTGTTAAAATCCCCTAGTGTCTTTCTGTTTCTGTGTCTACCTTTCTTGAAGTCCTCCAAGATTTTCCTTATAGATTTCAGCGCTCCTATATTGAGTGCATAAGTTTGCAATATTTATGTCTTCTTGATGAATTCTTCCTTTTAGTATTATAAAGTGTCTTTCTGTGTCTCTTTTTATGGCCTTTGTTTTGAAATCTATTTTGTCTGGTATAAGTATTGCTACCCCTGCTTTTTCGCCTGTCCATTTGCTTGGAATATTTTTTATCATTGCTTTACCATCAGTCTGTATAGGTCCTTTGTTCTGAGGTGGGTCTCTTGTAGGAAGCATATGTGTAGGTCCTGTTTTCTTATTCATTCAGCTATCCTATGTTTGTTTGGGGGGCATTTCATCCATTTATATTTAAAGTTATTATTGATAGGTATTTATTCATTTTTTTCTTTTTGTACCTGTTATCCTCTCTTTGTCACTCTTTTTCTTCATCTTCTTAAAGCAGTCTCTTTTAGCATATCTTGTAGTGTTGGTTTGGTGAAGGTGTATTCTTTTAGTCTTCTTTTATCTGGGAAACTCTATATTTTACTTTGCATTTTAATTGAGAGTCTTGCTGGGTGGCTCAGTCTTGGCTGCAACACTTGCTTTTCATTACTTGGAATATTTCTTGCCATTTCCTTCTGGCTTGTAGTATTCTGTTGAGAAATCAGCTGCTAACCATATCATTGCTCTCTTATATGTTACTACCTGTTTCTCTCTTGCTGCCTTTAAGATACTCTCTTTGTCTTTGATATTTGCCATTTTATTTGTGATGTGTCTTAGAGTGGGCCTCATTGGATTACTGGACTTGTGTGACTTTTTCTGTCCTCAAATTAGGGAAGTTTTCCAATCATTACTTTTTCAAACATGGTTTATATCCTTTGCTCCTCTTCTTCTCCTTCTGGTATCCCTATTTTATGGATATTATTACACTTCAAGTTGTCCTGCATTTCCGTCAACACTTCTTCATTCTTTTTTACTCTTTTTCATTTTTTTTATTTTTTTATGGGAGCTTTTTGTATCTTGTCCTCCAGCTCACTGATTCGAACCTGTGCTTCATCGAGGCTGTTTTTGATTCCTTCTACTGCATTCTTCAATTCAGAAATTGTATTCTTCTTTTCCTCTTGCCTCTTATTGATAGATTCTATGTCTTTTGTCATGCTGATATAGTTTACAAAAGTTCCTCATAGTTTCCTTCTAGTTTTCGGTAATTCTCTTTGAGCTCACTGAGCTTCCTTAGAACTGTTGTTTGGAACCTAATATTTGATAATTTACTTGTCTTTATTTCATTTATTCCTCTCTCTGGGGATTCCTCCTTCCCCTTCAATTGGGGGGTGTTTCTTCTTCTTCCCTTTATTTGTGAGTCTCTTCTTTTCTGCTTCTGCTTCTTAAATTGATCTGTCTTGATTTCCAGTTTTGGGGTGTGAACTTCTATGATAGGAGATCAATGATTTTTTCTTTCTGGACCTGCATCTGATGATGTCAGATGTTGTCCATGTTGACCTTAGGCAATCTTTCCCAGACTTCCAGGAATCTACTGTCTGTGTCTATGTCCTCCAATTGTTAATATAGTCACTGTCCCCTCAGCAGTCATGGCGGGGAGGGTAGAGTTCCTGTTGGTGGTGGTGTTATTGTGTCCTTGCATGCTGTTGCCACTCAGGGGAGTAGTTTACCTGAACAATACGCCTGTTGCCATATGGGAGAGGAGTCAGCACCGGGGTCTCCCCAGCTACACCCTCATTCTCTCCCCAATGCCTCTGTTGCCAGACTCTCCTCAAGCCTCTCTAGACCAATCTGCATTTCCATTAGCTATGGATCTACTATCTGACTGTTGCTCTGTACTCAGCAGTCAGAGTTGCCCAACACCGGGCAGGGCTGAGCCTTCTGGGATCAGGGCTATGTGTCCCTTCATACTGCTGCTGCTTGGAAGGAGTGGTCTGCCTGAGCATGATGACTACTGTCTTATGGGGAAGGAGTCAGTGCTGGGATCCCCCATGGCTACTCCCTTAGTTTTCTCCCAATGCTTTCATCACCAGACTTTCATCAAGCATCTAGACCACTCTGCGTCCTCTTCTGTACTCAGTACCTGGGCCTGTGCAACACTGGGCTGGGGCCAAGCCTCTTGGGAGCATGGCTATTTTGTCCTTTCATGCTGTGCCACTCATGGGAGTGGTCTACCTGAGCAAGATGGCAGTGCAGAATGGGGCTTGAGTCCACACCCAGACCCTGCCATCAACTTTCTCAGTCTTTCCCTCAAGTCTTGTACTCCAGTCTCTCCTCTGGCAGCTTCAGCCCACTCTGTCCCCACCTCCACCAGTGCCCAGAGAAAGTGGATGCCATTACAAATTTTTGTTTTATCCCTTTAAATGACTCTTTGCTTCTCCAACCACCTGTCTTAGACAGAGAGCACACTGCTGCTTTTCACAACTGGCTGCTCTCTGTGTGATTTTTGGGCTCTGGTGCTGTTGACTGGAGAACCCTGCTTATGGTTTTGACCCTGCTCTTCTCAGGGGCATCCAACCTCTTATTTAAATATCACTCTGGTGCTCCTGCCCGTAGGTGCCTATTCCACCTTCTTGAGCCTCTACCACACTCTTTACCAGTTAGGTTGTGCTAAAGCCAATTCTTCTGCCTAAGGTGTTAAGGTTCCTCTCTCACTATTGTTCAGTTGTTTTCCAGGTGATTTCTCCACAATTTAGTTGTAATTCCAGATTGGTCCTGGGAGTAGGTCAAAGTGACTTCCACTTACTCCTCCACCACCTTGAAGTCCTCTCTCTTGACTGCTTCTTTGTGTTTGTTTCTATGTATTAGTTAGTCTGCTAAGACTCTGGTACAGACCACAATCAGATATTTTTTGTGACTGGACCTATGCAAACTGTTTGGAGCTATCAACAATCCACAGCAATAGGCTCCCTCTGATGGGTCTGTGTGTGTGCAGAAGGAACAAGGCTAAACACCAACACTGGCTTTTACCTGTATAGGGCCCAGGGAAAGGTCAACCAAAGCCTCAGAGCTCCCAGAGATCCACATTAGTTGTTAAAATTAATTGCTGATATAAGCCTTAAGCTGTAATCAGCAACCTGGCTTAAACTCCACAGGATAGAGCAAAGTAATTCCAATTGGTGGGGCTATTGCTTCCCCTCAGCCTCATACCACTTGGAAGGGAGTATTTTGCCTGAGAAAGAGGGCTTCTGCAGTATAGGGAATGACTAAGCATAGAGATACTGGTGGCAGTTTTTCAGTTCTCTTCCCATAGCCACCAGCTCCAGTCTCTCCTCAAACATCTCTAGTCCATCTTCCGTCCCTCTGCCAGAGCCCAGGGTAAGTTGCTGCAAGTGGAATTTTATGTTGGACCTTTAAAATGCTCTCTGCATCTCTAGCTGTCTCTCCCTGCTAGACAGAAACACTGCTGCTTTTCACAGCTAGATGTTATTTGGGTTCTTTTCCCAGCTCTAACATTGTAGGCTGGGAAGCCCAGTTTGGGGTTCAGAGCCCACACTTATCAGAGGGAACACCCCAACCACTTTGGCTGCTGCCCATGAGAGCCTGGCCAGCCATGTCATGCCTCCTCTGCATTCCCTACCAGTCATGTTGTGGTGGAATAGTTTCTTCTGTCTGTCTTTTGCTATAAGGCTTTTCTCCAGCTTGTGTTCAGTTGGTTATTCAGGGTGATTTGTCTACAATTTAGTTGTAATTTCAAATTGGTCCTGGGAGAAAGTTAGTGTAGTTTTCACTTACTCCTCTGCCATCTTTGGTCTCTTTAAATTAATCTTAGAAACATATGGTATGAAATCTGGTTTTTGTAATAACCTACTGTTGATACATAAAGATAAAATTTAATTAATTCCTGAAGCTTTGTGTTTTTTGCCTTGTTAAACTACCCAAATGTATTTGTCTATTTTTTATTAAAGAATATTTAACTTGTTTCCAGATATTTTGTATTACAGCTATTTCCTATAATAAACATTTTCATACATGTCTCTTCATATGATTAACTAAAAGATTCTTTAAAGTATACACCTAGAGGAAGAAACGTTGGAACATTATACACATTTTTAACTTTCATAGGTATTTTCAAATAATACTGTAAAAGTGTTGTGTCAGTTTTAATCAGTTATATATGAAAAACCCTGTTTACACATACTCTTACGATGTGCTGCATTTTCAGACTTAGAAATACACATTTTACTCACTGCTGATGAAGTTCAGCATCTTTTCCCATGTTTAATTGACATTAATGCTTATTCTTCTAATACAAATATATAAATGATATATGTGTGTATAAGTTATATGCCTAAGTATATATAATTTACTATTTTAATTTTGTGTGTTTAGTGTATTTCTGTTGTTTTTAATGTATGTTGCAGGAATTATCTGTCTCATTACCTAGATACTTCAAATTTGTTATATCTCTTGAAAATACTTCTTGCTCTTAGTCTTATTTTTTTCATCAGTTTCCTTATGTCTCTTATTTGATCAATAATTGTCTTCGTATTTGTGCTTTCCTATCTTGTTTCATAAATTGGTTTGGACTCCAAAGTCATAGACATTTTTTAATTTTTTTTTTCTAGAATTTTAAATTTGTGGTTTTAATTTAGGTCTTTAATTAGGGGAGTAATATGTCTCGTTTAGCCAAACAAGGTCCCAAACATTTTTAAATTTTCCCAGATATTTTATTGCATAACAAGGTATAATTAATAGTTGCATTAAAATAACTCACTACTTTACTGGTAAACCTCCTCTTTGGATTTCCAGCTTCTGCCAGAGTCTTGTCTGGTAAGTCTTTTCCAGTGTAGTGACAGAGTTCAAACTTTAAGTCAAGATTAAATCTAAGAGATAGCTGATTCTAACTTTTCTCTCTTTCTCCAACCCTTTCCAGGTGTAGCATCACCAATGCCTCCTTTTCAAAGATAGCATGGTAACAAAGTGCTCTCTTACATGAAGAACCAGGAACAGATTCCTTCCAGTGTTTTGTGTTTATAAAAGTATTATACTCTCTTTTCCTTGCCAGTCACTTGGTGCACTAGTGGTTGTGTCATGGCTTGTGAGATACACAGTGTCTCCAGGCTGTCAGTCAGTGGGTTCAATGAAAATTATGTTAGGTGTTTGCAAAATATATGTGTGGAAAATAGAGGCTGAGCAATTCTGCTCTCATGTATATAGTAAGTAATCTGAATTCTCATTTGCATACCTTTGTTATTTACTGCATGGTGTAAATATACAAGTATTTGTTGTTTGGCCGTGCTTTTTAATTTTACAAGATTTTTTTTCATTAGTGACCTCATTATAAAAATACATATTTAAAAAAACTTAAATATTTCATTTCTCATTGAAGTTGATGAATAAACATGTATTTTTCAGGATAAGCTTGTTAACATCTGCAATGTATAACAAGGGTCTTAGTAAAAACACTACAAAAAAAAAACAGACAATATTAATTTATTGAAGAAGATATCACAAAACTTCAAAACAGTGATTAATTAGAGAAGACTAAAGATGGAAATTTAAGATGTCTAGGTGCAGAAAGTGCATTGTGTATTACTCTGTGAATACTGACTTTCATTTATATAAAATGACTGTTCTTTTTTTCTTTCTGCTGTGTAGTATTCAATTGTGTATATGTACCATAATTTTTTGATCCAATCATCTACTGATGGGCATTTAGGTTGTTTCCAACACTTGGCTATTGTAAACTGCTGCTATGAACATTGGGGTGCATAGGACACTAAACTTCGCGACAGCATGGATGGAACTGGAGAGCATTATGCTAAGCAAAATAAGCCAGGGGGTGAAAGACAAATACCATATGATCTTACCTATAAGCAGAACCTAACCAACAATACAAAGATGCAAGGAAAATAAGACCAGCAACACTGAAAGGAAAAGAAATCAACAGAGACAAGAGGGAAGGAGGGAGGGGGGGTGGGGACAAGGAAGGGAAGGGGAAAGTCAAGGAACATATAGCAAGGATCCATGGACAAAACCAAAGGGGAAGAGGTGAGGGAGGGAAGAAGGGAGGGGGCAAGGGAAAGTGGTGGGGGTAGGGAGAGACAAATGTATTTGAAAAAATAAATTTAAATAAAATTTTAAAAAATAAAATAAAATAAAATGACTGTTCTTGTAAACATTTTTAATTTAAGGTTTTTTAGTATGTGTGAAAAATACATTAATAGTTGTTAACATTTTATTTTGTTTGTGAGAAGTAAATTTTTACAGAGTTGAAAGATAAGTTTTTTATCCCCAGTATTATCATGTGCTTTAAGTAAGATGTCAGTTAATTTGATATGAATCACATCTAAATTTTTTTATTTTTTAATGAAATCTAAGTGAAGATATTAGAAATTCATTCCATCTGAAGCAAAACAGACCTTATTTTTATTTCTAGCATAAATTTAGTTAAAAAGTAACAGTGAATATTATATTACTCATTTTGAGGTAATAATGGGAACGCAAACTTTTGTGGAGCACAGGACAATGTACAACAATGTTGTTACTAAATTAAAGTTGAAATTAAATGATTGGAATGTAAATTTGTGCAAACTTTATGGGAAACAGTGTGGAGGTTTCTCAAAATATTAAATATAGAACTAGCAATTTCAATTCTGAGTATGTATGTGAAGGAAATGAAAAGACTGGAGGGATCAAGCAAACAAAAAAAAGGACTGGTGGACATGGACAACAGTGTGGTGACTGCAGTGGGAGATGGAGTCGGGTGGAGATGGAAGAGGGTATAACGGGAATAAATTATAATGAAAGAAATTAAAAAAGAAAAAATATATGCACTCTCATGTTCATTGTTGTAGTATTTACAATAGCAAAGGTAAGGAAACAACCAAAGTGTCCATCATAAATAAATCATCAAAATGTGGTATGTACATACAATGTAATATTATTTAGCCTTAAAAAAAAAGGAAACCTTGTCATATGCAATAGCATGAGTGAACCTGGAAGACATTATGCTAGGTGAAATAAGCTAGTCACAGAAGGAAAAATACTGTATGATTTCACTTACACAATGTATTTTAAATATTCAAACTTATAAACACTGTAAAATGGTAGTTGCCAGGGATTGAAGGGAAATAAAAATGGTAGCTGCTGTTCAATTAGTATAATGTTTCAGTAATACAATATGAGTGAGTTCTAGAGATCTACCCTAAAACATAGTGGCTATAGTTAACAATAGTGTATTGTACATTTTAAAATGTTGTTAAAATGGTAGATTCCAAATTGTTTTTACCACAGTAAAAAGGAAACTTATAAGAAACATAAGAAATGCATTTACAGTTAGTTGCAGTGTAAAAGTAATTAAAACACTAAATGTGATGGTGTTAATATTGTTAAAACAATACTTCAGACTGTGAACATATGATTTCCCCTTGTTAACTGTTATGAAATGGATTGTAGATGTGTTAAATACTTTGAAAATGCCTAATTTTTGATCAAGATAGATACCCTAAACAGATATTCAACATTTATATAATTTGTTTTGTATGGCTTGATTATATTTTATTCAAAATCCTTTAGCAATCTTTAATGAAAGTGTCCTCCAAAAGAAATACAAAGTAATTTCAGGGTTTAAGGATTTAGGGAAACTGAAACTAATAAAAGCACAGCTCTCAAACAAGTTCATCTTTACAAAATTATTATCAAAAGGTCCATAGTAAAAGAAACCTCAGATGATATGCAATACTTTTTTATGAAATATCTACAACCTTTTGATTTATTGGAAGGACATTTTGATGAAGCTCCTTTTTAAAATTTTTATATATTTATGTTATTTTAAAATGGAATAAAACTTATATGATCTACAATTTGCAACATTTTAATTTGCTAAAAATTCTAAAATATTTCTAAGTTGAAACAACTTCATAATTTTAAAAAATTGATGGGGAAATTCTGAAAGATAAAAATATAGCATACAAAAATACTCAGGCAGATATCAGAGGAACAGTGGCATGAGAAGTCCTGTTAATCTCTCCAATTGAGTTTTCAACAATTTTTTTATTTTAACTTTATTTTCTTATCCATCCATCTATTTTTCTTAAATTTATAAATCATGCTTATTCTATTACAATTGTCTCATTTTTACCCCCTTACCCCCCTCGACCTCTCCCTCCACCTGCCCCACAGTCAATTCCCACTCTGTTGTCCATGTCCATGGATCATTCATACATATTCTTTGATTAGTCCCTTCCCCTTCTTTCCAACATTGTCCTCTTTCCCTATCCTCTCTGGTCATTTTCAGTCTGTTCCATGTTTCCGTGCCTGTGGTTTATTTTGTTTGTTGGTTTATTTTGTTGATTACAGTCCACTTAAAGGTGAGATCATATGGTATTTGTCGTTCATCAACTGGCTTATTTCAGTTAGCTTAATATTCTCCAGTTCCATCCATGTTGTCACAAAAGGTAGGAATTCTATCTTTTTCTTTCTTTCTTTCTTTTCTTTCTTTCTTTCTTTCTTTCTTTCTTTCTTTCTTTCTTTCTTTCTTTCTCTCTTTCTATCTTTCTTTCTTTTCTTTCACTCTTAAGTAAGATTGATTTTATTTATTTTTTAAATGTCAAAGGTAATTACATAATATTAAAAAATTTAAAACTATTATAGTCTCAGCAATTAAACCAATATGACATCAGCACAAAAATAATCAGGTAGATCAATGAAATATAATGAGAATTCTAGAGAAAAATGTGTATATCCATCTCTGTCTAACAATACAATATATAATTAAGTTGATATTTCAAATCAATGGGTTAAGGCTTATGTAACAAATAAGGTGCATGGACCACTATTACTTGAAATAAAACAAATATAGAGCCTTATTTCACACACTATAAAGAAATATTCAGGCAAGTTAAAAATCAATATGTAGAATCTAAGGAGTTTTGGGAGAAAATACAAAATAATGTTTTTCTTACCCTGAAGTAAAATATTCAAACCCAGAATCTATAAAGTAAATATTGACAATATGGCTATTTTAAGCATTTAAGACTATATAATAATATACATATAAAAAAATTAAAGAACAAGTAATAGAATAGGAAAGTATTTGCCACACATCGAAAACATGATTAAGAGTTTTGTTTTTTTTTAAGGAAAAGTTTTATAAACCTTTAAGAAATAAATGAAAAGAGAATACCAAAAAGTCATTTAAAACTTTTTTAAAATAATAGAAATAGGCAAGACATATACAAAAACAGGTTTATTTTCAACAAATAGTAAAGAAACAATTAAAATAACATCATTGTTGCAATCAGATTAATACGTACTAAAAAATATTAGTAATACCAAGTATAAGCAATTGTGAAAGGGACTGAGTATCCATAGAATCTTTTCCTACATCTTACAGCAGTCCCTTTAGCATACTTTGCTGTGCTCATTTGGTGGAGGTGTATTCCTTTAGTCTTCCTTTGTCCGGGAAACTTCTTAATTCACTTTCCATTTTAATTGAGAGTTTTGCTGGGTAAAGCAGTCTTGGTTGCAGACTTTTGCTTTTCATGACTTGGAATATTTCTTGCTATTCCCTTCTGGCTTGCAGTGTTTCTGTTGAGAAGTCTGCTGCTAGTCATTTTGGGGCTCCCTTAGATGTTACTACCTTTTTCTCTCCTGCTTCCATGAGGATTTTCTGTTTGTCTTTGCAATTTGCTATTTTCATTATGATGTGTTTTGGAGTGGGCCTCATTGAGTTCCTCTTGAATGGAACCCTTTGTGCTTCCTGGACTTGTGTGACTTTTTCTCTCCTCAAATTACGGAAGTTTTCCATCATGACTTTTTCAAACATGCTCTCTATCCCTTGTTCCACTTCTCCTTCTGGTATCCCTATTATACGGATATTATTATGTTTCAGGGTGTCCTGCATTTCCCTCAATGCCTCTCAATTCTTTCTGAGTCTTTTTTCATGTTCTTGCTCTTTCTGGGAGCTTTATTCTATCTTGTCCTCCAGCTCGCTGATTCGGTCCTCAACTTCATCGAGCCTGCTTTTGATTCCTCCTCCTGTGTTCTTCCATTAGATATTTTATTATACATTTCCTCATGTCTCTTATTAATAGTTTCTATGTTCTTTTTCATACTGATATAGTTTGCAGTGAGTTCTTCATTGTTTTCCTGTAATTTTTTGTAATTCTCCCTGAGCTCATTGAGCTTCCTTAGAACCATTGTTTGGAACTCAATATCTGAGAGTTTACTTGCCTCTATTTCATTTAGTTCTCTCTGTGGGGATTCCTCCTTTCCCTTTGAGTGTAGGGTATTTCTTTGTCTTCCCATTATTTGTGAGACTCTTCTTTTTTGCTTCTGCTTCTTAGGTTGACCTGTCTTGATTTCCTGACTTTGTGGTGTGAATTTCTATGGTAGGGGACTGCTATTTTTACTTTCTGGATCTGCCTCTGATGATGTCAAATGTCATCCCTGTCTGGCTTTAGGCAGTCTGTTCAAGACCTCCAGTAATATACTCTTTGTGACTCCCCTTCAGCTGTTAATCTGGTCACTCTGCACTCAGCAGCCTGCCTTAGACACCTCAGGGCAGGACAGAGTTCCTCTTGGGGGCAGGGTTATTGGGTCCTCTCATGCCGCTGCTGTATGGGGGAGGAATCTGCACAGGGATCCCACCGGCTACTCTCTCCTTTCTCTCCCCAAAGCCTCCATCCCCAGTCTCTCCTCAAGTATCCCCAGACCTCTCTGCACCCATTTAGCCAGGGATCTACTGCCTGTGGCTGTCACTCTCTGAACTCAGCGCGCAGCTTAGACAGCACAGGGCAGGGTGGAATCCCACCTGGGGGCATTGCTATTGGGTCCTCTGAAGCTGCTGCCACTCAGGGGGGAGTGTTCTCTGCCTTGGCAAGATGGCTGCTGCTGCATGGTGGATGAGTCAGCACCAAGATCCTGCCAGCTACTTTCTCAGTTCTCTCCGCAAAGCCTCCTTCCCCAGTCCCTCCTCCGGTGTCTCTAGCCCACTCTGCTCCTTCCTTTGCCAGAGACCAGGATAAGTGGCTTCAAAATAAATTTATGGGTTAGCCCTTTATATAGTCCTTTTTGTCCCCAGCTACCTGTCTCTGGCAGAGAGCAACCCTGCCAGTTTTCACAGCTTGCTGTTTTCTGTGTGCTTTTTAGGCTCTGGTTCTGTGGGCTACAGATCCCCACTTTTGGTTCAGACCCTGCTCTTCTCAGGGGGATCCAACTGGCCATTTAAATATCTTTCTGGTGCTGCCACCCATGGGTTCCCCATCCACCTTCTCAGGTCTCTACTGTACTCCTTACCAGTTAGTGTCTGCTAAAACTTGTTCTTCTGTCTCCGAGGTTACAAGGCTCTTCTCTCGCTATTGTTCAGTTATTTTTTCCAGGTGATTTCTCCACAATTTAGTTGTGATTCCAGGTTGGTCCTGGGAGGAGGCTAGTGTGACTTCCACTCACTACTCTGCCATCTTGGTTCTCCTAGTTTTCAACAATTTGAACAGCTATAGTTCAACAAAGAACTCCATTCTCAATGCACAAACTCATCTCGGAGACCAATCATTGAAACATCTGAAAGTGTGTGACTGGGAGTGAACCGGGGTGGTTGGAAGGGAAAAAAGCTGAGATGGTGCCAAGGAGGAAGCCTGGAGCTTGCACCTCTGAACTCACTGTGTGGCTCAGCTTGAGAGGGGAGTAATGAGGTTGCCACTGGCAGTCACTTTACCTAGAAGGAGAGAGATATACAGTGAGCATTCCTTCAGGAGTGGTCTGTATGTGCTATAGCTGAACCCAATAACCTGAGCAAGAACAAAGTGCAGAGGCACCAACATAGATGTCTAACAGTTGCCATTTCAGGCAAAGAAAACCACAAAGCATGGCCCTCCCTTCATGCTTCTGGGGCTAGTAGCATGCCCCAGAGAAGTCATAGTAGTGAGTGCTAGGTTGTAGAGCACATTATTTGCAAACTTTGAACTATTACTACAGAATTTTTTTCCCCTGTACAACTGGTACACTCTGTGACTAATCACAGGGTCAGGTGGAGATACAAAAGGGAGGCTGCTGAGGTCTGTCAGTCACCTTTACTAGGAGGAAAAAACACAAAGGCAGCATCCAGCCACACTCCCCCTCACCCCACCAACCACTATTGTGGTTGCACTGCCAGCAGCATCTGGCTGCAGGGTACAGAACTGAAATTTCATGAACCCCATTGCTCACCACATTGCCCTGCAATTTTGGTCTCCTGAGACCTAGTGGACATACACATAGAGGAGAAAATACTTTTTTTTCCAAGGAAAACAATACTTTTTTGCTACTCTATAGAGATCTGAAAAGCCAGAACAGTGCAAAAGAACTAAAAATATTGTGTTTCAGTGCTACTAAAAACAAAGCAGTAGGAACATCTTATAATTTTACTAGAGAAATGCCATTCATGCATAGATGCCTAGAAAGAGGAGTCCATCAAATGCCATGAATAATCAAGATAACAAAGTAGCTCAGAAAGAAAATAAAAATATCCAGAATTTAAGACATGAAATAATTCAAAGAGTTGATGAGAAATGCCCAAGCCATGTTCTTCAATTCAAGAAGCAAACAGAATATCTATTTATTGCAGTCAAAAGATGCCTTCTCCAAGGAATGTTTTATTAATAATTAATGGCAAAATTTTTTCAAGGTAGCTGGAAGAAAGAAGACTGTAACCTATAAAGGTAATCCCATTAGATTATCATTTGATTTCTCAGCAGAAACCCTACAAGCTAAAAAGAGAGTAGAATCAAATACTCAAACTACTCAGAGAGAGACATTACCAGCCAAGGATAATATATCCAGCAAAGCTATCTTTTATATATGAAGAGGAAATAAATAATTTTCCAAACATATAGAAGCAGAGGGAATTTACTGCCAGAAGACCACCATTGCAGGAAATACTCGAGGACGTTATTGTACCTGAAACAAATTTTAATAAAAGGTCACAAAACTACAACTAAGAATGCCAACAGGCAGACAGAGGAAGATATTAAAGTTTTTTTAGAATAGGATATTGTACCCTTAAACATAAAGATTAAGGAGATAATAACATTAAAAAAAGGAAGAAGACTGAAAAATGAACTCACAATGTAAATAGGATAATTTGTGACAAAAAATGTAAAAGGGACAGTGGTAAAGGTCTAAATTTGCAGAGTAGGATAAATATTAGATGCATTCAGAATAAAAAAGGCTTCTGTATATATTAAAATTATTTTACATAAACCTAATGGTAACAATATATAAATAAATCTCAAACCAAAACACATAACTTAAAGAGAAAACAGAGGAAAAATTATAGAATATAACCAAACCAAAACATTCAGAAACACGAAAGAATCAATGGAGGCACAGAGCTGCCAGAAAACAAAAAATAAAATGGTTATTGGAAATCCTCACACATAAATAATTACCTAAGTGTAAATAAACATATAAATAAACTGAATTCACCAACGAAAAGGTACAAAATAGCAGATTGCATCAGAAAACAAAACTCAATCATATGCTGCCTTCCAGAGACACATCTAAGCTTTGGAGACAGACTTAGACTCAAAATAAAAGGGGGAAAAGGATTCTCCAATCAAATTGAATCACAGAAAAGCAGATGTAGCCACACTTATATCTGACAAAATAGATATCAAAAATGAAAAAGTAACAGACAAAGATGAACATTTTATAATAATAAAGTGGAAACCCTCAAAAACACATAACTCCTCAATATCTATGGACCCAATCAGAGAGCAGTGGAATATATAAAGTAAATAATAACAGAACTAAAGGGAGAAGCTTACAAAAACACAATTTTAACAGGATAACTAAATACTTCATTGATAGCTATAGATTATCCAAACAGAAAATAAGGAAACATTGGCTTTAAATGAAACTTTAAACCAAAGAGATATAATTAGCATTTACAGAACCTTTCATCCCAGAACACAAGATTATACATTCTTCCATATGTTGGAACACAAGTATAGCCTCAACAAATTTTAAAAAGATTGAAGTCATGCCAAGCATATTCTCCAACAGAATTCTTTGAAATTAGAAATCCACTGCAAAAAGAAGTAGAGAAAAACACAAAAAATGTTGTAATTAAACCACATGCTATTAAAAAATGACTGGGTCCAGGAAAAAAAATAAAAGGAAGATCAAATGATATATAAAGAAAAATGAGGATGAGAATACAACATACCAAAAAGGACAAAGTTTAGCCCTGGGCAGTTAGGTTCAGTTTTTTGGGCATCATCTCACAAACTGAAAGGTCACCAATTTATTCCTGGATTGGGCACATGCCTTAGTTGCAGGTTTGGCCACAGTTGGGGAAGTCAACTGATCAATATTTCTGTCTCACTTTGATTTTTTTTCTTCCTCTCTTTCTCCCCCTCCCTTTTCCTCTCTCTAAAAACAAAATTTTAGAAAAGTATAAAATTTAGTCCTGGCCAATGTGGTTTGGTTGGTTGGTTCATAGTCTCATGCACCAAAATGTTGCAGGCTGGTTTCCTAGTCAGACCATATACTTAGGCTATAGGTACATTCCCAGGTCAGGAAGTCCTGGAGAGGCAAACATTTGATGTTTCTCTTTCACATCTATGTTTCTAGGTCTTCCTTTCTCTCCCCCTTACTCTCTCTCTAAAAACAATGAAAAAATGATCTTGGGTAAGGATATAATTAACTAATATTATTTATAAAATCATTTTTATTGTTATCTTTTTACAGTTGTCTCGATTTTTCCACCTGTGCCCTTCTCCACTCACCCTACCCCCCATTTCCAGAGACAATCCCTACATGGTCGACTATGTCTATGGATTATTCATACATGTTCTTTATCTGGCCCCTCCCCCTTCTTTCCACCATTATTCCACTCCCCCCTCCCATCAGGTCACTTTCAGTCTGATCCATGTTTCCTTGCCTGTTGTTCTATTTTGTCCATTAGATTACATTGTTCATTAGATTCCTGTTATAGGTGAGATCATATGGTATTTTTCTTTCACTGCCTGGCTTATGTCACTTAGTACAATATTTTCCAGTTCATCAATGCTGTAGCAAAAGATAGGAGCTCCTTCATTCTGCTGCATAGTGTCCCATGGTATAAATGCATCACAGTTTTTTGATCCACTTGTTTACTGATAGGCACTTAAGCTGTTTGCAACACTTGGATATTGAAAATAGCACAGCTATGAACATTGGGGTGTATAAGTTCTTGGCTATTCTGACAAGTATGAGGTGATATCTCATTGTGGTTTTAATTTGCAGCTTTCCAATGGATAGTGACCTTGAGCATCTTTTCATAGTCTATGGGCCATCTGTATATCTTCCTTGGAGAAGTGTCTGTTCAAGTCTTTTGCCAATTTTTTAATTGGGTTATTTGTCTTCCTGGTTTTGAATCATATAAGTTCTTTATATATCTGGGAGATCAATCCTTGTCTGATGTATTACTGGCAAATATGTTCTCCCAAAGAGTTGGTCCCCTTTTTATTTTGATGATGGTTTCTTTAGCTGGGAAGAAACAATTCAGTTTGATGTAGTCCCATTTGTTTATTTTTTCCTTTATTTCCCTTGTCCTAGGAGATATATTGGCAAAAATATTGCTACATTGGATATCTGAAATTTCTCTGCCTATGTTTTCTTTTAGGACTTTTGTGGTGCTATGACATATTTAAATCTTTTATCCATTTTGAGTTTATTCTGCTGTAAGCTGGTTATTATATTACTTTTTCTCTTTCTTTCTTTCTCTTCATTTCTTTCTTTTTTTTTTTTTTTGCATGTAGCAGTCCAGTTCTCCCAACACCATTTATTGAAGAGATTCCATTGTATGCTCATGTTCATTTTTATCAAATATTAATTGATTGTAGAGAATTGAGTTTATTTCTGGGTTTTCTATTCCATTCCATTGATCTATTTGTGTTATTATGCCAGTAGCAGACTGTTTAGATTATAGTGGCCCTGTAGGATAGTTTGATATTGGGTATTTTGATCCCTCTTACTTTGTTCAACTTTTTCAAGATTGCTGAGGCTATTAGAGTCCTTTTGGGGGGATTCCAAATAAATTTTTGAAATATTTGTTCTACATCTGAGAAATATGCCATTGGTATTTTAATGAGAATTGTGTTGAATTTGTATTTTAATATAAATTGCTTTGGGTAGTTCGGATATTTTAATGTTAACTCTTTTGATCCATAAACATGGTATATGCTTCCACTTATTTGTATTTTCCTAAATTTCTTTGCTCAGTAATCTATAGTTTTCCAAGCACCGGTATTTTACCTCTTTGGTTATTCAAGCAACAAAAAAATAAAATAAAATATGTATTAATACCTAGTCTCCCTTTTTCATATTTCAATGCTGGTGTACAAAAACATCATCAATTTCTGAATATTGACTATGTATACTGTTATTTTGCCAAATTCATTAATTAGGTTGAGTAGTTTTTTGGTGGGTACTACCGGGTTTTGTATGTGCACTATCACGTCACCTGCGAATAATACCAGTTTTACTTCCTCCTCTTCCATTCTGATGCCTTTTATGTCTTTTTCTTGTCTGATCACTGTTGCTAGAACTTCCAATACTATGTTGAATAAGAAAGATTAGAGCAGACACCCTTGTCATATTCCTGATTCTAAAAAGAAAACTTTTAGATTTTGCCCATGGAGTATAATGTTGGTTGTAGACTTCTGGTATATGGCCTTTATTACCCTGAGGCATGCTCCCTCTATTCCCATTTTGCTGAGTGTTTTTATTATAAATGGGTTCTGTACTTTATCAAATTCTTTATCAACATCCATTGATATAATTATATGATTTTTTTCTTTCATTTTGTTTATGTGGTGTATTACATTTATTGATTTGTGAATATTATATCATCCTTGCATCCCAGGGATGCATCCCTCTTGATCATCGTGTATGATCTTTTTAATGTATTTCTGAATCTGGATTATCAGTATTTTGTTGAGAATTTTAGCATCTGTGTTCATCAGAGATGTAGACCTATAGTTTTATTTATTTTGTGTTTTTACCTGATTTTGGTATTAAGATGTTATGTGCCTTGCAAAAAGAGTCTGGGAGTCTTTCCTCTTCTTGAATATTTTGGAATAGTATGAAAATGATAGGAATTAGTTCTTCCTTAAATATTGGGAAAATTCACCTGTAAAGTTGAATGGTGCAGCCCTTTTTGTCTGGGGTTTTTTTAATTACTACTTCAATTTCACTAGATGTTATTAGTCTATTCAAGCTTTCTGTTTCTTCTTGATTCTTGGCAGATGGTATGTTTCTAGAAATTTGTCAATTTTGCTCAGTTTGACAAATTTCTGAGTATATAGTCATTCATAGTAATTTCTTACAACCTTTTATATTTCTGTAGAATTGGTTGTAAATTTTCTTTCATTTCTGATTTTATTTATTTGGTGCCCTTCTTTTTTTCTTGATGAATCTGGTTAGAGGTTCGTCAATTTTGTTTATCTTTTCAAAGAAACAGCTCCTGGATTTATTGATCCTTTGAATTTTTCTATTAGTCTTTATGTTATTTAATTCTGTCATGATCTTATTTCCTTCCTCCTACTTTCTCTGGGCATGGTTTGTTGTTGTTACTCTATTTCTTTTAGTTGTAGGATTAGGTTGTTTATTTGGGATTTTTTCTATTTTCTTTTTGTAGCCTTGTATTGCTATGAACTTCCTTCTCAGGACTGCTTTTGCTGTGTCCCATAAATTTTTGCGTTTTCTGTGTTGATTTTAATTTTTTTCCAGATATTTTTTATTCATTCCTTGGCCTCATTGTTGACCTATTCATTATTTAATAACATGTTATTCAGTCTCCATGAATTTGAATATTTTTGAGTTTTTTTCTTGAGATTGGTTTTTAGTTTTAATCCATTGTGACCCAAGAAGATGCTTCATATAATTTCAATTTTCTTGAATTTGTTGAGACTTATTTTGTGGGCTAACACATGGTCCATTTTTGAAAATGTTCCATGTGCATTTGAAAACAGTGTGTATTTTGCTTCTTTGGAGTGAAAGGGTTTGTATATATCAATTAAGTCTTTTTGATCTAGCGTCTCATTCAGTTCCACAATATCTTTGCTGATACTTTGTTTGGAAGATCTATCCATTGTTGACAGTGGGGTGTTAAAATTCCCTACTGCAAGTGTGTTGCTGTCTATATCTTTCTTGGAGTCCTCCAATATTTTCCTTATGTATTTGGGTTCTCCTATTTTCGGTGCATATATAATTACAAGGGTTATATCCTGATTTTAATTGTTCCTTTAAGTATTATGTAGTGACCTGCTTTGTCCCTTTATGATTTTGTTTTGAAGTCTATTTTTCATGATGAGTATTGCAACACCTGGTTTCTTTTCATATCTGTTTCCTAGGAATATTTTTTCTACCTTTTCACTTTCAGCCTTTGTAGATTTTTTGTTTGTAGTAGAACTTTTGTAGAGAACATATATGTGGGTTGTGTTTTCTTATCCATTAAGCTTCCTTATCTCTTAATTGGAGCATTTAATCCATTTACATTTAAAGTTATTATTGATAGGTACATACTCATTGCCATTTTTACACACCTCTATTTTGCTCTCTATTTCTTCTTCTTTTATAGCAGCCCCTTGCATTGCTCGATTGATGGTGATATACTCTTTTAGCTTTCTTTTATTTGAGAATCTCTTTATATCAGCATTCATTTTAAATAAGAGACTTGCTGGATAGAATATTCTTGGTTGTAGGTCCTTGCTTTTCATTACTTGCAATATTACACAACAACCCCTTCTGACTTGTAGTGTTTTTATTGAGAAGTCAGCTGATAGTCTTTTCGGAGCGCTCTTGTACGTTACTTGCTGTTTTTCCATTGCTGCCTTTAACATTCTCTCTTTGTCTTTAAAATTTAGCATTTATCATCGGTAGATGATTGGATCAAAAAGTTATAGTACATATACACAATGGAATACTATGCAGCAAAAAGAAAAAAAGAACTACTAAACTTCACGACAGCATGGATGGAACTCAAGGGCATTATGCTAAGCGAAATAAACCAGGGGGTGAAAGACAAATACCATATGATCTCACCTATAAGTGGAACCTAACCAACAATACAAAGATGCAAGGAAAATAAGACCAGCAACACTGAAAGGAAAAGAAATCAACAGAAACAAGAGGGAAGGAGGGAGGGGGGACAGGGAAAGTGGTGGGGGGTAGGCAGAGACAAATGTATTTGAAAAAGTAAATCAAAATAAAATTAAATAAATAAATAAATAAATAAATAAAATTTGGCATTTAATTATGTTTTGTCTTGGAGTAGGTGTATTTGGGTTCATCTTGTTTGGGACTTTCTGTGCTTCTTGAACTTGCATGACTTTTCCCTCACCTAGTTAGGAAAGTTTTTTTTTTGTTTTGTTTTGTTTGTTTTGTTTTTTTGTCATTCTTTATTTGTAACCAGTTATTCTATCCCTTGCTCTTTTTTTTCTCCTTTTGATATTCCCATGTTGCAAATGTTATGTTTCATGTTGTCCTGAAGTTCTTTTACTATCCCCACTGTTTTTGGGTCTTTTTTTAATTTTGTTGCTCTGTCTGGGTATTTCTTTTTACCTTGTCTTCCAGCTTTCTGATTCAGTCCTCTGTTTCATCTAGCCTGCTTTTAATTCCTTCTAGTGTATTTATTCATTATATATATTATATTCCTCATTTCTTTCTGGCTCTTTTTCATAGTTTCTATTTCCTTTTTCATCCTGATGTAGTTTCCACTAAGTCCCTTGTATTTGTCATTGAGTTCTTTAAGCACCCTTATAAACATTATTTTGAATTATTTGTCTCATAGATTGCTTGCCTCAATTTCCTTTAGTTATTTTTCTGCGGATTCCTCTATTCTTTTCACTTGGTAGTCTCTCTCTGTCTCCCCATTTTAAATAATTCCTTTTGTTTGTTTTAGAATCTCAGGATGTTCTGTTTTGCCTGCCTGCCTTTATGACATGGATTTCTGTGGGATTCAGTGGTACAGTCTCTTTGATCTCCTGTTCTGGATGTTCAATGGTTCCATTTATTCATTTTTATGTGGGCTCGCTTGTTGTACTTGGGCTTTGCTTATTGGTGAGTTCTCCCTCCAGCTGGCTGACTGTGAGTCACAACTCTTACCACATCTTGAATGCTGCGTTATAGCTGTTGGTTAACAATACAATATTACCAGAACACCAGTACCACACCAGCAAAAATACTTTCCCACCACATCAGCAATATCAATAACAATTGAGCAAATATTAATAAAGTTGCAGAGAAATTTAGAAAAATGTAATTTAGAAAAAGGGCATATGAAATGACTAAAGGAAGAAAAAGTGATTTTTAATGGGAAGAGGGAAGAGAAACAATAAGAGTAAGGAATAGAAACAAGGTGAAGAAAGAAAGAACATAAAATTTAAAACATAAGTAAAACAGGGAAGGGTGATGGGGAAATGGAGTAAGAAAAAGGAAGAATATAATATGAGTTTTGGAATAAAACTTAAACAATATTGAACCAAAAGGAAAAAAATGCAGAAAAACCACAGCAGGGTCAAAAACAACAGCTAAGCAAAGATAAATAAAGGTGGAAAGTGAATAAGAATATTATACAAAAGAGGATATGAGATGTCTACAGTAACACAATTATTTTGAGAGGGTAAAGGGAGGAAAACTAATGAGTAAGGTATAGAAGCTAGGCTAACAAAGGGGAAAATTAAAATAAAATTTCTAACTCAAATGAACAAAGGCAGGGGAAAAGTAAAATGGAGTAAGACAGGGGAAGAGTAACCCATGAGATTTGATGTACAAAAAAAAAAAAAAAGTGAACAAATAGGAATACCATTGGAGAACAGCAATAACCATAATATACATGTCCAACAAGCCAATTTATAAAGGTGGAAAAGAAATAAGAGTATTTAAGAGGGGGGAAAATAATGTGAGCTGACTAAAGGAAGGAAGAATGCCTTTGAAAGGAAGGAGGGAGGAGAAATGATAAAAGTAAGGAATAGGAACAAGACATAATGTGGGAGAAAATAAAATTTACAACAAAAATAAGAAAGGACAGGGAGAAAGAAAACTGAAATAAGATAAGGGAAGGGTGCAATATGAGATTTTAAATAAATATAAAATTAAAAATAATATATAATCTGAATAAAAAATTAAAAACTAAAAGATCAAGAGTCTTGAATTAGTTGAAATACAATCAAAGCAAAGAAGAAATATTAAAGGACTATGTGAAAGAAAGAAAAGAAAAAGAAAGCAAATTCTGAAGAAGAGCAAACTGAAATGTGTCTCAGGTATTTAGTGTTTGCCTTCTGACTTCTCTTTCTGGATCTACCTCTGTGTTTTGTGTGTGTGTGTGTGTGTGTGTGTGTGTGTGTGTGTGTGTGTTTGTTGTTGTTTCCTTGTTTGTTTTTATCAGCTCAAGGTCCAGGGATGGGTCATCCAATTTCTAGCAACACCAGCTGTTTTGCCCTCATCTACCTCTACAGGGAGTGTCTATTGTGATTGGGAAGATGGGGCCCATAGGTATCACCTGGGAGGCACTGTACAGTTTTCTGGGAAAATTGTGGGTGTGTTCACACTGACCCTGCATTACACATCTTTGTCTGTCCCAGCTAATTTCCAATAATGTATAGTTTCTTGTTAAATAGCTGTCTTGTTTCATGGGGAGGGGGAGCATCTGTGTAAGAGTGTCAGCATTCTTCTCCTTGGTGTTGATGGCAGCTTTCTGTGCAAGCCAAAGCTGTGTGGGGCCCTGAATCTCCTTTGCTACACCACTTTCTAATCTCCCTACTTTGCTATCCTCAGTGAAATAGGGTCTTAGAAACTAGTGTATTTTGTCTCCCTGAGAGAAGTTCAAAATGGCCCCCTTAGGCATTCCTCTTGCTGTTTTTCTCTTGTGGAAATGTACCCTGCAGGGTTCTTGAGCCTGCTCAGACAGTTTTGTGGATTTTCCCTGTTCCTGCAAGGTGGGGGCTGAATGCAACCTTTCCTTCCCCAAGTTTCTGAGATAGAGGCTCTGTCTGGCTTTAAATAATCTCAGGTGCACTATTCCCAGCACACTGCTCTTGCAGCATACAGAGGCCTGCACTTTCCACTCTGCACAGCTGCACCAGGCTGGGGCTGAGAAATACCCTCATTTTACACCCTTTTGATGAATCTTTCCAGCAGCACTGAATGGGAGCACACTGTGCTTTCAATTCTTTCCCCTTGCTGACAGGGCAGCAGTGCATGAGATCCTTGCCCAGCATGCCCCCGATCCTGTTTATAAAAAGCCTCCCTGGGCACTCCCTCTGCACCACTGAGTCACTAACTAGTTTTCTATACATGCCACATCTCCGAGAAGTCAAGAGCCTACCACAGTCACAGGTGGCTATGGCTCAGTTCCTCCACGAGACCCTGATGCAAATACTATGTCTTTCAGTCTCTGGCACTCTCCCGGTTGGCATTTGCCACTGCTGCTATGAGCGTTACTTGCTGTGTGTGTGTGTGGCCTAGAGCTCCCTGACTTTGTGTATCTAAGTCACTCCTGGCCTGGCTCTGGGGATTCTCTGCCTTGAGAGGGGAGGGAACAGCAAAGCTGTGATCTCTGACCCGGTTCTCTGTGTATGCTGGCAACCATAGCTGCAGGCACCTGCTTGTGGTATTTTCCCTTCCACCTCTGAAATTTCCCTATGACCCATTGTGAAGCATCTCCTGTACTGCTTGGCTTCCATACTTTTTATCACCTGAGATTCCATTGAATGTTTAATTTATATTTAAGAAGATAAGCCAAATGTCCAATCTAGGTGCAAGAGCAAGTAGATTCAGCTTCCACCTACTTAGCCACCATCATCCTTCCTCTAAAAAAAATTTTTTAAGAGCAGAGTTTTCATTATTTCAGCCCTATCTCAAGGAAAAAGAAAAGCCCTAACAAAACAACCTAATAATATATCTTTCAAGAACTAGAGAAAGTAAGAAGTTGGGGGAGAAAGATGGCGGAGGAGTGAAAGGGACTCACGCTGACCTCCTCCCAAAACCAAACTGGAATTGCAACTAAATAATGGAGTAATCACCTGGCAAGCAGTGGAGCGATAGTGGGAGAGGAGCCTTGGTGCCGCAGACAGTGGATTCTACTCTCACACATCCCAAAGGGTGAGAATTGCGGTGGAGGCTCGACAGGGTGGGCTGGGTGCGCACGGGCACTGGCACCAGAGGGACATTGAAACGGCCAGATAGCGTCCCCCCGAGAAGAACGGGGTCTGAATCATAAACAGGAACCCCTAAACTACAGCAGCTAAAGCCGAGAAAATACAGACAAAACGCAACCCCAAAAAGCTTAGGGGCACTCTCTACCAGAGACAGGTGGCTGGGGATGCAAAAAGACATTTAAAGGGCAAACGCAAAAATTGCAGCGGCAGCCACCCTCCTTGATCGCTGGGTACAGGTGGCAGCAGGGTGGGCTGGTGCCTGGGAAAAGACTGGTGAGGAAAACTTTGTGAAGAGAACTGACACTGCGGCCGGTGGAGCCTGGGTGATAACGCACTTCCCACTCTACAGCTACCATCTCACTCAGGCATAAGGGAATCAATTAACCTGCCTTTCGTGCGCTCCCCACACAGCTTGTACGCCTGTGAGCTACGGGGCTGAGTGCAGACTGGCTGGGAGAGCCTTGAGGAGAGACTGGAGACGGAGGCATTGGGGAAAGAACGGGAGGAGGAACCGGGGAGTCCCAACTCCCTCCACGTTCGGTAGTCTCCATTGTGGGCTGGAAAGGCACGACCCCAAAGAGGCAGAAGCGGGGCGCGCATGAACCAGACTGCCTGCGATTGAAACGCAGTCTGCACAGCGGTTGGATCCTCGGCCGAAGAGGTCAAAGAACTGCCCAGAGGCCCCTGAGGGGAGCCTAGAAACGGAGGCATTGGGGAAAGAACGGGAGGAGGAACCGGGGAGTCCAGACTCCTTCTCCTTGCCGAAGTCTCCATTGCACGGGAAGAGGCCACACCCCCAAAGAGCCAAAAGCCGAAAAGCAAACATAGACACCCCCAAAACACCCAGAGCAGGCGCGTACACTTGCGCCGAGTGACTGGCGAGGGTTGGCGAGCGTGTGTGTGACACACGCGGGCTGGTGAACGCTTGCACCTGCCGGCAAGGCCTCACACAGACTGGCACCCATACGGCCTGCAAGGGATTGCACAGAGGGGCTAGGGCAGGCATAAATAGACCTACCCGCCGCGATTGCGGAGCGGCCCACAAAATAAGTAGAGCTGCCCAGAGTCCCTGGAGGAGAGACCAGAAACAGGATTAACGGGAGAGTCCTAGAGCTGATTTCCTCCCATTTCCGTAGTCCCCATTTGGCGAGGGCAAGCAACGCACCCAAAGAGCCAAAAGCGGGTAAAACACACAATAGAAGACCCTAAACTGACCAGTGCCGCGAAGCTCGTGTGCCAGGGAGGCCAGATGAGTACGGGAGGTCGCAAATAAGCCCCGTGGTCTGGGGCAAACACATGCGAGCCCAGGCAGGTGGGGGACCCTGCCGCGATGGGAACGCGCTCAAGGAGCCCGCGTGAGAGCGCAGAGAGATCCCAAAAAATAGCCCAGCCCTGACCGAAGGGGTCACAGAGCTGCTCCAAGCAGGAGTCAGACACAGGCATTAGACTCCTGAAAGGCTCAAACAAACAACCCAAGGCCCTATAGGGTCAACAACTGACATCATCAGAGGCAAGCCCAGAAAGAAAAGTAAAGGACAAAAATACTTAACAGACTCTCACAAAAATGGGAAGAAAAAGAAGTTCCCCCCAAATGAGTGGAAAAGGGGACTCCCGACAGAGAGAGCTCAATGAAATAGAGGCAAGGGAACTATCAGATATGGAATTTAAAACAATGGTTCTAAGGAAGCTCAATGAGCTCAGCCAGCTCAAAGATAACTAGGAGAAACTGCAGAGAAACTATCAGGATCTTACAGCAAACTATATCAGCCTAGAAAAGGACATAGAAACTATCAAGACGACACAAGAGGATATGAAGACTACCATTTCTGAATTGAAGAACACAGTAGAAGGAATCCAAAGCAGGCTGGATGAAGCTGAGGATCGAATCAGTGAGATGGAAGACAAGGTAGAAAAAAGCTCCCAGAAAGAACAAGAAATGGAAAAACGGCTCAAAAAGAATGAAGAAGCATTTAGGGAAATGCAGGACAACCTGAAACACAATAATATCCGTATAATAGGGATACCAGAAGGAGAAGAAGAGGAGCAAGGAATAGAAACCTCCTCAAAAAAGTAATGATGGAAAATTTCCCTAATTTGAGGAGAGAAAGGCTCTCATGGATCCAGGAGGCACAGAGGACCCCACTCAAGAGGGACCCAAGGAGGTCCACTCCAAGACACATCATCATTAAAATGGCAACTATCAAAGACAAAAGAGAATCCTCAAGGCAGCAAGGGAGAAGGAGAAAGTAACATACAAAGGGGCCCCGATACGCCTAGGAGCTGACTTCTCAACAGAAACACTACAAGCCAGAAGGGAATGGCAACAAATATTCCAAGCCATGAAAAGCAAGGGCCTACAGCCAAGGCTGCTCTACCCAGCTAGGCTCTCCATTAAAATAGAAGGAGAAATACGGAGTTTCCCAGACAAAAGAAAGCTAAAGAATACATCTCTACCAAACCAGCACTCCAAGATATGCTAAGGGGACTGGTTTAAGCAGATGAAGGAAAAGAATGAGACAGAGAGGAACACAAGTACAAAGAGAAAAGATGAGTAAGTTTCTATCAATAATATCTCTCAATGTGAATGGACTAAAAGCCCCAATCAAAAGACACAGGGTAGCTGAATGGATAAGAAAACATGACCCACACATGCTGTCTACAAGAGACAGACCTCAGAGCAAAAGACCTACACAGATTGAAAGTAAAGGGATGGAAAATAATATTCCAAGCAAATAGACATGAGAAAAAGGCTGGCGTTGCCATACTTGTATCAGACAAAGTAGATTTCAAAGCAAAGGCCATAAAGAGAGACCCAGAGGGGCACTTCATCATACTGAAAGGAAGAATCTATCAAGAAGACATCAACATTGTAAACTTATATGCTCCCAATAGAGGAGCCCCCAAGTTTATAAGGAAAGTGTTGGATGACTTCAAAAAAGATATAGACAGCAACACAATGATAGTAGGGGATTTCAACACCCCACTGTCAAAAATGGACAGATCTTCCAAACAAAACATTAATAAACATATTGTGGCGCTGAATGACACACTGAATCGAAGAGACTTAACTGACATATATAGAACCTTACATCCCAAAGAAGAAAAATACGCATTCTTTTCAAATGCTCATGGCAGTTTTTCAAAGATAGACCACATGATAGGACACAAAGCAAGCCTCAGTAAATTCAGGAAAACTGAAATAATACCAAACTTTTTCTCAGACCACAAGGCCTTGAAACTCGAAATCAACCTCAAAGAGAAACTTCAAAAACTTGGAAACTCATGGAGACTGAACAGTACACTATTAAACAATGAATGGGTCAATAATGAGATAAGAGAAGAAATCAAAAAATTTCTGGAAACAAATGAAAATGAACAGACAACTGTCCAAAACCTATGGGACACAGCAAAGGCGGTCCTGAGAGGGAAGTTCATAGCAATACAGGCTTACCTTAAAAAGATAGAAACATTTCAAATAAAAGACCTAACACTACAACTTCAAGAACTGGAGAAACAACAACAAATAAATCCCAGAGCAAGTAGAGGGAAGGAAATAGTCAAGATTAGAGCAGAACTGAATGACATAGAGACAAAAAGAACAATTCAGAGAATCAACCAATCCAGAAGCTGGTTCTTTGAAAAGATTCATAAAGTTGACAAGCCTTTAAGCAGACTCATGAAGAAGAAAAGGGAGAGGACCCAAATTAATAATATCAGAAATGAAAGAGTAGAAATAACAACTGATACAACAGAAATATAAATGATCATCAGAAAATATTGTAAACAATTATATGCCAAGAAATTTGAAAATCTTGATGAAATCGACAAATTTTTAGAAAAGTATAATCTTCCAATACTGAAGGAGGAAGAAACAGAAAGCCTGAACAGACCGATAACAGTTGGGGAAATTGAAGCAGTCATCAAGAAACTCCCAGCACACAAAAGCCCAGGGCCAGACGGTTTCCCAGGAGAATTTTACAAAACATTTAAGGAGGAGCTAACACCTGTCCTTCTCAGACTATTCCAAAAAATCCAAGAGGAGGGAAGACTCCCAGACTCCTTCTATGAGGCCAGCATCACCCTGGTCCCAAAACCAGATAAAGACCCTACAAAGAAAGAAAACTACAGGCATATTTCGCTGATGAACATAGATGCTAAAATCCTCAACAAAATATTGGCAAACCGCATCCAGCAATACATTCAAAAGATTACCCACCACGATCAAGTGGGATTCATCCCAGGGATGTAGGGATGGTTCAATATACGCAAATCAGTAAACGTGATACACCACATAAATCAAAGACAAAAACCATATGATCATCTCGATAGATGCAGAAAAAGCATTTGACAAGTACAGCACCCATTTATGATCAAAACACTCAGCAAAATGGGAATAAATGGGGCATTCCTCAACGTAATAAAGGCCATATATGAAACACTTACAGCCAATATCATACTGAACGGGCAAAAACTGAAAGCTTTCCCACTAAGATCGGGAACACGACAAGGATGTCCGCTCTCACCGCTTCTTTTCAACATCGTATTGGAAGTCCTAGCCACAGCGGTCAGACAAGAGAAAGAGATAAAAGGCATCCAAATAGGAAAGGAGGAAGTAAAACTATCATTGTTTGCAGATGACATGATAGTGTACATAGAGAACCCTGTAGACTCTACCAAAAAACTCATCAACCTAATAAGTGAATTTGGCAAAACAGCAGGATACAAAGTCAACATTCAGAAATCAAAGGCATTTTTGTACATCAGCAATGCAATAGAAGAAGAAGAAATCAGGAAAAATATACCATTCGATATAGCACGAAAAAAGATAAAGTACCTAGGGATAAATTTAACCAAAGACACAAAAGACCTGTATGCAGAAAACTATACAACATTGAAAAAGAAATTAAGGAAGACACAAATAAATGGAAGCATATACCGTGCACATGGATTGGAAGAATTAATATCCTTAAAATGTCCATACTACCCAAAGCAATTTATAGATTCAATGCAATCCCTATTTCGATACCAATGACGTATTTCACAGAAATAGAACAGACATTTCAAAAATGTATATGGAACCATAAACGACCTTGAATAGCCGCAGCAATTTTGAGAAAGAAACACAAAATAGGAGGAATCACAATACCGGACATCAAACTCTACTATAAAGCCACTATACTCAAAACAATCTGGTACTGGCACAAGAACAGACCCATAGACCAGTGGAACAGAATAGAAAGCCCAGAAATAAGCCCAGGTCTCTATGGACATCTAATATTCGACAAAGGGGGCAGAAGCATAAAATGGAGCAATAACAGCCTCTTCAACAAATGGTGTTGGGAGAGCTGGATGGCTACATGCAAAAAATTGAAATTGGATCATCAGCTGACACCATACACAAAAATAAACTCAAGATGGATAAAAGACTTAAATATAAGTCGCAACACCATCAAAGTCCTAGAGGAGAACATTGGCAGGAAACTCTCAGATATCCCACGCAGCAATTTTTTCACTGATATGTCTCCTAAACCAAGGGACATAAAGGAAAGAATAAACAAGTGGGACCTCATCAAAATAAGAAGCTTCTGCACGGCTAAATAAAACATCAGCAAAATGAAAAGGGAGCCAACCATTTGGGAAAATATATTTGCTAATGATACATCAGATAGAGGTTTGATCTCCAAGATATACAAAGAACTCACCGACTTTACTCCAAGAAGACAAATGATCCAATCAAAAAATGGGCAAAGGACCTGGGCAGATCAGATGCTTTTCTAAGGAGGAGATACAAAGGGCCCAGAGGCATTTGAAAGGATGCTCAGCATCACTAGCCATCAGAGAAATGCAGATCAAAACCACCATGAGGTACCACCTCACACCGGTCAGAATGGCCATCATAAACAGATCCACAAACAAGAGGTGCTGGCGAGGCTGTGGAGAAAAGGGAACCCTAGTCCACTGTTGGTGGGAATGAAGACTGGTGCAGCCACTATGGAAAGCAGTGTGGAATTTCCTCAGAAAGCTGAAAATGGAACTGCCTTTTGATCCAGCGATTCCCCTGCTGGGACTATACCCTGAGAACACCAAAACGCCAATACGAAAGAACCTATGCACCCCAATGTTCATAGCAGCACAATTTACAATAGCCAAGTGTTGGAAGCAACCTAAATGCCCATCAGTAGATGACTGGATCAAAAAATTATGGTACATATACACAATGGAATACTACGCAGCAGAAAGAAAAAAGAAGTACTAAACTTTGCGACAGCATGGATGGAACTGGAGAGCATCATGCTAAGCGAAATAAGCCAGGGGGCGAAAGACAAATACCATATGATCTCACCTATAAGCGGAACTTAACCAACAATGCAAAGAAGCAAGGAAAATATGACCAGCAACACTGAAAGGAAAAGAAATCAACAGAGGCAAGAGGGAAGGGAGGGGCAGGGAAAGGGAAGGGAAGGGGAAAGTCAAGGAACATATAGCAAGGACTCATGGACAAAACCAAAGGGGAAGAGCTGAGGGAGGGAAGGTGGGAGGGAGCAAGGGAAAGAGGTGGGGGGAAGGCAGAGACAAATGTATTTAAAAAGTAAATAAATTAATTAAAAATAAAAAAATAAAATAAAAAAAAATAAAATGTGGAAATGGAAAATAAAAGAACTAGAAAAAGAAAAACAAAACAGCCCAAATTAAAGAGAAGAAAAGAAATAATAAAAATTAGAGCAAAATTAAATGAAATAGAGAACAAAATTTTTACAAAAATAATTAATGAAACAAAGCTATGGTTCTTTGGAAAGATTACTAAAAGTGACAAAACTCTAGCAAGACTCACTAAAGATATAAAAGAAAGACTCCACTAAGAAAATCAGAAAGAAGAGAAATTACCGCAGACACCACAGTAATACAAACGATCATCCTAGAATACTATGAAAGAATATACACCACCAAATTCAATAACCTAGAAGAAATGGATATGTTTCTAACAATACATAACTTTCCTGGGCTAAAAATCAAAGTACTGGAAAATCTAAATACATTGATCAACAGTAAGGAAATTTAAATGAATATCAGGAACCTTTCAAGAAGTAAAAGTCCAGAAACAGACAGCTTCACTAGCGAATTCTACCAAACATCCAAAGAAGATTTGATAACTATTTTTCTCAAACTCTTCCAAAAAATTAAAAAAGAGGCAATACTTGTTAATACATTGTATGAGGCCAACATAATTCTGATACCAAAACTTGGCAAGGATAACAAGAAAGAAAGAAAAAGAAGGAAGAAAGAAGGAAAGAAAGAATGAAGGAAAGAAAGAAGAAAGAAAGAAAGAAAGAAAGAAAGAAAGAAAGAAAGAAAGAAAGAAAGAAAGAAAGAAAGAAAGAAAGAAAGAAAGAAAGAAAGAAAGAAAGAAAGAAAGAAAGAAAGAAAGAAAGAAAGAAAGAAAGAGAGAGAGAAAGGAAGGGAGGGAGGGAGGAAGGAAGGAAAGAAGGAAGGAAGGAAGGAAGGAAGGAAGGAAGGAAAGAAGGAAGGAAGGAAAGAAAGAAAATGGCAGACCAATACCTCTTATTAATATAGATGCAAAAATCCTAAACAAAATACTAGGAAACTGAATACAATGCATTAAGAAAATAATACATCACTCCCTGGTTAGGTGGCTTAGGTTACCAAAGTGTCATCCCATATACCATAGGATTGTGGCTTTTCTTCCTGGGCAGAGCACATACCTTGGCGACAGGATGATCCCTGGCCAGGGCATGTATGGGAGGCAACCAATCAATATTTCTCTTTCATGTAGATGCCTCTCTCTCTCTCAAATCAATGAACCTATCCTCATGTGAGGGTTTAAAAATTGATCAATGTAATACACCGAATTAATAAAATACAAGATAAAAATCATATGATCCCATTAATAATTGTAAAGAAAACATTTGAAAAGATACAACGTCCACTTATGATTAAAATACTCAATAAAATGGGTATTGAAGAAAAGTACCTCAACATAAAAGCCATGTGACAAACCATCAGCCAATGTCATTTCAATTTTGAAAAAGTGAAATTATTTCCTCTAATATCAGGAACAAGAGAAGGATGTCCATTCTCACCACTCTAACTCAATATGGTACTTTAAGTCCTAGCCACAACTATCAGGAAAGAGAAAGAAATAAAAAAGAGTCTAAACTGAGAATAAGGAAATAAAATGGTCACTTTTTTTACATGACAAGATTTTTTTCAAGCTTAAAAAATCTATTTTTTGTTTTTAATGTATTTTTTCCTTTACCATTTAGTCCCCTTTCAACCCCTTGCCACAACAGTCACCACACCATTGTCCATGTCCATGAATACTTTTTTCTTTTTGCTCAATCCCTCCACCCACAACCTCCTCTGCTTAGCTATCATTCATCTCTCTATGAGTCTGTCTCTAAAAATGCAAGGGCTCCACCAAAAAAGTCATTAGAAACAATAAACAAATATAATAAAGTTGCAAGATACAAAATCGATGTACAAAAATCCATTGCATTTATATATACTAACAACAACATTTCAGATAGAGGTTTGATCTCCAAGATATATAAAGAACTCACTCGACTCCACATCAGGACGACAAACGATCCAATCAAAAAATGGGCAAAGGACCTGGGCAGATGCTTTTCCAAGGAGGAAATACAGAGATCCCAGAGGCATTTGAAAGGATACTCAGCATCATTAGCCATCAGAGAAATGCAGATCAAAACCACCATGAGGTACCACCTCACACCAGTCAGAATGGCCATCATAAACAGGTCAACAAATAACAGGTGCTGGCGAGGCTGTGGAGGAAAGGGAACCCTAGTCCACTGTTGGTGGGAATGCAGACTGGTGCACCCACTGTGGAAGGCAGTGTGAAATTTCCTCAGAAAGCTGAAAATGGAAGTGCCTTTTGATCCAGTGATTCCCCTGCTGGGACTATACCCTAAGAATACCAAAACGCCAATTCAAAAGAACCTATGCACCCTAGTGTTCATAGCAGCACAATTTACAATAGCCAAGTGTTGGAAGCAACCTAAATGCCCATCAGTAGATGACTGGATCAAAAAACCATGGTACATTTACACAATGGAATACTACACAGCAGAAAGAAAAAAAGAACTACTAAACTTTGCGACAGCATGGATGGAACTGGAGAGCATTATGCTAAGCGAAATAAGCCAGGGAGCAAAAGACATATACCATATGATCTCACCTATAAGTGGAACCTAACCAACAATACAAAGGTGCAAGGAAAATAAGACCAGCAACACTGAAAGGAAAAGAAACCAACAGAGACAAGAGGAAGGAGGGGGGCGTGGGGAAAAGGAAGGGAAGGGGGAAGTCAAGGAACATATAGCAAGGACTCATGGACAAAACCAAAGGGGAAGAGCTGAGGGAGGGAAGGAAGGAGGGGGCAAAGGAAAGTGGTGGGGGGTTGGCAGAGACAAATGTATGTGAAAAAATAAAAATAAATAAATAAATAAATAAATTTTTAAAAATAAAGAAAAAAAGAAATTTAAAAGGTTACATTCCAACAAAAATAATAAAATATGTATAAATAAACTTAAGGAATGTAAAGGACCAATACACTGAAACTACAAAGCATCATTAGAAGAGACTGAAAAATGACGCAAAGAAATTGGAAATATATCCTGTGTTTACGGTTGTAAGAATCAACATAAGTAAAATGGCCATATTATCCAAAGTGAGTTACAGATTTAATACAATCCTTATCAAAATTTCAATGGTATTTTTAAAGTAAGAGAAAAAAATTATCATATTTGTAGAGAATCACAGAACCCTGAAAAGCCAAAGCAAATCGGAGAAAAAAGAGTGAAACCAGAATTATCACAACCTCTGACTTCAAATTATTTTACAAAGAAACAATGATCAATGTAGTATGGTATTGGTAGAGAAACAGACACACAGACCAAAAGAACTAAAGTGAGATCCCATAAATAATCTAACATGTATATGGACAAACAATTTTTGATGAACAAAACAAATACATGAAATGGAAGAAAAAAGCCTACTTAATAAATGCTGCTAGAAAAATTGGGAAGCCAAAAGCAAAAGAATGAAATCAAACTACTGCCTGTTCCTATATACAAAAATTAAGTCAAAATGGATCAAAGGTCTGAATATAATATTGGAAACAATAAATTATATAGAAGAAAATACAGGTAATAAATTTATGTACCTTGGTCTTACTCAGATTTTATGAATTTGACCCCAATGGCAAGGGAACAAAACTCATAAGAAGAATGAATGAGACTCTATCAAACCAGAAAGTTTCTACACAGCAAAACAAACTGCCAACAAAACAAAAGGAAACCAACTGAATGGGGGAAAATATTTGCAAAATATATGCAGAACGCATACAACTCAACATCAAGCATGCAATCCGATTATGAAATGGTCAGAACTGAACATTCACTTTGTTACGATCCCCGCAAGTATGAGCTCAGGAATTAGAGTTTGATCACACACTCTTTATTATTTGGCCAAGTTTTACCTGCGCAGGGGCCACCTTTCCCTCGAAAGGAAAAAGGCGCGCTGCTGTAAGGGTACACGGGTTTTTATAAGCAGAGCAAGCAAGCAAGTTACAAGGGCGAGAAGTGGCAGTTAGCGATAGGCAGCTTCTTTCTTTCTTTTTTTTTTTGCTGATTGGGTTCAAGGCTGTTACTGGGCCCCCTACTCTGTCTTTCTCTGGTCAGGATGTTTATCTGAGGCAAGGCTCAACCGTTGCCCTATGCCTCCTCCTTATTCTTGTCGACTCTGGCCCAGCTGCATGGGGGTTGCACCCTGATATGTTTTTCTTGGTATTAGTTCCTCCCTTATCCTCAGCTTTGACCCTGCTTTTACGGGCTGTTTATCTGAGTCAAGGCTCAGCCGTTGTCCTATCTTGTTACTAAGGGGGGCTCTAATTCTTCCCTTCATCTTGGGGTATTGTTTGTTCTAGTTTCTTGTTTCGGCCCAGACTTGACCTAGTTTTAAAGTTTGGCCCCTTCAACTTCTCCCAAGATGACATACAAATGATCTACAAATATATCAAAAGATGCACAACTTCACTAGCTATTAGGAAAATGAAAACTACAATAAGATACCACCTCACACCTGTTAGAATGACTGTTATCAATAAGACAAGGAAAAACAAGTGTTGAAGAGTTTATGAAGGAAAAGGAACCCTCATTCACTGCTCATGGGAATATAAACTGGTACAGCCACTTTGGAAGCTGTATGGAGGCATCACAAGAAATTAAGAACTGAGTTATGTTGTGGTCCAACATCAACTCTTCTGATAACTGCCTAAAAAGTTTCAAAACATTTATTTACAAAGATATGTGCACCCCTATTTTAATTGAAGCACTTTTCATGGTGGCCAAGGTATGAAAAGAACCAATGTATCCTTCAATAGATGATTGGATATAGAAAATATAGTAGACTTATACAATGGAATATTACTCTGCCATAAAAAAGATGAAATACTGCCATTTACAACCACATGGATGGACCCTGAGAATATCATACAGGTAAAATAAGTCACACAAAAACAGTTAAGAGCCATATGATCTCAGTCATATGTGTGTTATAAAACCAAAAGCAACAAATGAACAAATAAGACAAAAAAACAAAAACAAAAACTTATAGACACACACAACAGTACGGTGTTTACCAGAGGGAAGGGGTTAAGGAAATTAATGAGTAAAGGAGGTCAAATATCTGGTGATGGAAGATCGTTTGACTTCATGGTGGGCACACAATGCATTATATAGATTTATCATAGAATTGTCCATTTTTTACCTATATAAGTCTATTAACCAATGTCACCCCAATACATTTAATTAAAATATTCAGCAATAATTTTTTCTATTATAGTTAAAGAACAACAAAAAATATATTAAGCAAATTCAGTTATTTTGTTTATTCACTTGGTTGAACTGTTGACTATACAAAACTGGGTTTATTAAACATGCTGAGAAAGGGACATTATTTTGAAAGTTTCAGTGTGTCTCATATAAGAGTGTTAGACAACTGCAGTTAGCTATGAATGGTTTTATGGCAGAAGTTAGTAAGCATGGTCTGGGCAGAGATTTATCATATTTATAAACTAGGTGACTTGCTGGAATAGTCAGTGGTCTTTGGAACATGAGAATCTTTGTGGTGTTATTGCTACTGTTACCTCAGCTTACCACACAAGTCCTAAAATGTGTTACATTTTATTTTCTCTTAGGTGTTTATTTCTGTAGCAGGTAATGTTTTGATACAGTTTATCTGTTTACAAATCACCATCTTCTTTCTTTTTTCATATTGTCATTTCTACTTCAATTTAATTTTCACATCAATGAATATATGTCTACACAAAAATTGTAATGATAAAATAATATTCTAAATGTTTGAATGGACCATACCTTATGTAACCAATCTATTATTGTTGGGCACATAAGTGATTTTAATTTTGTTAAGGTTAAATATTGCATATCCTTGCACATATATCAGTTAGCAACTTGCTCAGTTATTTTCTTAAGATAAATTCCTGGAATTGGGATTGCTAGGTGGAACAAAATGATTTATTTTTTTAAGTTTCGGAGTAAAATGGTCAAAGTGTGCTCCAGAGAATACTCACAAGCTGAATAAGGGCTTTTTGGTTTCCCTCTAGCAGGTTACACCTAATTCATTCATTTATTCATTCACCAAATTTTAATGCCTATTTTGTGTAAGTACTGAGTAATACCAGTGCACATGATTTACACAGTTTGGCTTTTATAAATCACAGTGGTAGAGAAATTAAAAGAGCTTAAATTGTGCACCTAGGTTGCGTTGGTTCCATCTAATTAGGTAAAGTATGAAGAAGAGAGTCTGGCTAGAGCTGCTTATTGAGACAGAGTAAGGAGAGAGCTGCACGGGGAACAGCTGGCACTTACAATACTAATGAGGACAGCATGTTTGATATTTTCTTTAAGCCATGTAGACACTAAAGAATGTCAAGAACTCTCTTAAGGAATGCCTGAAAAGCTAAGAGGAACCTAAAAAAATGACTAGAAGTAGGAGCAAAGCCAGAATGGGAATGGGAATTATATGAAGTGAGTAGGAGAGTGACTCATGTCGGTTTCAGGAAAAGATGCAGTAAGTTCGTACAAGAATCTCCAAAGAGAATCTCAGCAGAATCCACAAAAGCACCCCATGACAGAGTTGGCATGCAGATGCATGGCATAAACAGAAGGTACCACCAACTAAGTTATAACCAGACCAGTCTCATAAGTCTCCATCTACTCTCTTTCATCATTTTATCCTAAGTCTGAAAGAGCAATAGGAGAGGTAAAAGTCAAACCCTTCTCCATTCCTAATTGCAGGTTCCTCATCCTGAAAGTCAGGCCTCAGCCAGGGGGTATAAATTTGAATTAGATGAAAGTTTGAAGTTTTAATTTCGTTTGAGCAGGAATTTTTATTACCTGAAGAAGTTGAGGTGAATCCTACAGCTGGACCTGAATGAAAACCTATAGATCTGCCTTAGAGATAACCAAAATGCAGTAAAACAGATGTAGCAGAGAATATTTGAGGCCAGTAAATAGGTAAAAAAATAAAGCTGCTTTATGGCTGTACTTTGACAAGTTTTCTCTGTGCCAATAAACTGTTCAAATTGGCAATTACAATTAGATCAACAAATGCTATTAAAGTTATAGCTATGTCATCTATGTATATAATCAGCCATACAATAAGAGTACTAAGACTTCAAAGTCCATGAAGATTTCCTGTGAAATATAATTTTGCAATTTTGAAAATTGAAAATGGAATAGAAAGGAACCTGACTATAGAAATTTATCACTTTTACAGTGAGGCCTTCCCCCTACCTTGGGGAGAGTAACAAAAAAGTAGGGGTTAAAAATACTTCTTCAATGCATTATCTCACTTCCAAGAATTTCTAGATGCATAAACATTCCTGAGAAGTGGTCAAAGTGAAAGGATGGTCAAAACTTTGCAATGTTGTCATACTGAGCAAGAAGTATAGGAGCAGCAGGGGCCCAGGTCAGATAGCCTCCCACAACCAAAAGTTCAGTTAACAAGATATTAGGCCAAATACCTTCTTTGTTTACCCTGACAATGTTCCTACAGTAAAATAAATAAACAAACATATAAATAAATAAATAAATGTATCATAAGCTACCACCTTCTTGGACTCCCTTCTAGTATTAAAAATAGAATATGCCCAGAGAGTCACCCAAAAATGATGGGAGAAGTGCATAGCAACTGAAAGTTGAAGGTCATGGTAATCCATGTTTAAATAATGTAGATTCTATCTTGAGGTTATAAGGAGACATTAAAATATTTTAATCATGGAAATGGCTGCGACTGCAATGAGAAAATTGAAGAAAATATCAGAGGCAGAATAACTACTTAGGAGGCAGTAACAGTAATTCAGCTGAGAAATTATAAGAACCTAATCTAAGATATTAGCAGTAGGGACATAAATAATGGCACATAAATGGGAAAAGAATAGCCAAAATTTAAGTGGCAATCTGGATATAGAGGAAGTAAGAGGATGTTTTGTGGCAGAGTGATAATGGGGATAATGGGGATAATGCTATATTTTAATAATCCTACAGCATGTAATCAACAAAAATGAAAAGGAAATCATACATATTTTTTAAAACAGTAATTTTTTCTGCTTATAAATACAACCTCATATGGTGCCTTGGAATTTGATACAATAGAATAGCACCTGTCTACACTTGGGAGGATTAAGAAAGGGTGCGGAAAGATATCTGATGAGGAGTAGGTGTTTGGGGAAGGAGTATAATTGAGAGGGAGGAGTTGTTTCAGAATATTATTTTACCTGCAATTGTCTAGCAGCCCTTGCAAAAAGATATAAAGCTGGGGTCAAGATGGCGGAGGACTTAGTGAAGGTCACACTGACCTCCTCTCAGGACCAACCTGGAATTCCAACTAAATTGTGAAGAAATCACCTGGAACAAATAACTGAACAATAGAGAGAAAGGAGCCTTATAACCTCGGAGACAGAAGAATTGGCTTTAGCGGAATATAACTGGTAAGGCATGCAGTAGAGACTCAAGATGGTGGGCAGGGAATCCATGGGTGGCAGCACCAAAAGGATACCAAAATGGCCAGGTGGATCCACCTGAGAAGAGCAGGGTTGAAACCAAAAGTGAGAATCTCTAGCCTACAGTACCAGAGCCCAAAAAGACAACAGAAAACAGACAGCTGCAGAAAGTGACAGGGTTGCTCTCTGCCAGAGATAGGCAACTGGAGATGCAAAGAACTGTTTAAAGGGCTAACACATAAATTTCTATTTGCAGCCACTTACCCTGGTCTCCAGCAAAGGTGGGGGCAGAGTGGGCTAGAGACACCTGAGGAGGGACTGGGGAAGGAGGCTTTGGGGAGAGAACTAAGAAAGTAACCAGAGGGATCTCGGTGCTGACTCATTCCTCATGTGGCGGCAGCCATTTGCTCACACAGAGACCACCCCACATGAGCTGCAGCAGCTCATATCAGAGGGCCCAATGGCCATGCTCCCTGGTGATTTCCACCCCACCCTGTGCTGTCTAAGCTGAGTGCAGAGTGGCAGCCACAGGCAGTAGATCCCTGGCTAAAGGGAATGCAGAGAGGTCTGGAGACACTTGAGGAGAGACTGGCGATGGAGGTTTTGGGGAGAGAATGGAGAGAGTAGCTGGCGGGATCCCTGTGCTGACTCCTCCCCCATACAGCAGCGGCAGGAGAGGACCCAATAACCCCGCCCCTAGGAGGGACTCCACCCTGCCCTGAGCTGCCTAAGGCAGCCTGCTGAGAGGAAAGTGACTAGATTAACAGCTGAAGGAGAGAGCCACAAACAGTAGGTTACTGGAAGTCTTGAACAGACTGCCTAAGGTCAGACAGGGTCAACAGATGACATCATCACAGGCAGATCCAGAAAGTGAAAACAGCGGTCTCCTACCATAGAAGTTCATGCCACAAAGTCAGGAAATAAAGACGAATCAACTTAAGAAGCAGAAGTAAAAAAGAAGAGTTTCACAAATAATGGAAAGACAAACAAATACACCCTCATTCAAATGGAAAGGAGGAATCCCCAGAAAGAGAACTAAATGAAATAGAGGCAAGTAAACTCTCAGATACTGAATTCCAAACAACTGTTCTGAGCTCAGTCAGCTCAGAGGGAATTACCAAAAACTACAGAGAAACTACCAGGAACTTACTACAAACTACATAAGCATGAAAAAGGACATAGAAACTATCAATAAGAGACAAGAGGAAATGAAGATTACTATTTCTGAATTGAAGAACACAGTAGAAGGAATCAAAAGCAGGCTCGATGAAGCACAGGATCAAATCAGTGAGATGGAGAACAAAGTAGGAAAAAGCTCCCAGAAAGAGCAAGAAAGTAAAAAAAGACTTAAAAAGAATGAAGAGTCATTGAGGGAAATGCAGGACATTTCCTGAAATGTAATAATATCCATATAATAGAGATACCAGAAGAAGAGGAGGATTAAGGGTTAGAGAACCTGTTTGAAAAATGATAGAAAACTTCCCTAATTTGAGGAGGGAAAATGTCACACAAGTCCAGGAAGCAGAGAGGATTGCATTTAAGAGGAAGCCAGTGAGGTCCACTCCAAGACACATCATCATTAAAATGGCAAATATCAAAGACAAACAGAGAATCCTAAATGCAGCAAGGGAGAAACATGTGGTTGTTGAAGGGAGCCCCGATATGGCTAGCAGGTGACTTCTCAACAGAAACACTGCAAGCCAGAAGGGAATGGCAAGAAATATTCCAAGTAGTGAAAAACGAAAGCTCACAACCAAGACTGCTCTGCTCAGCTAGGTTCTCAGTTAAAATGGAAGGTGAAATAAGGAGTTTCCCAGACAAAAGAAGGCTAAAAGAATACACTTCCACCAGACCAGCACTGCAAAATATGCTAAAGGGACTGCTTTAAGATGAAGAAAAAGAGAGTCTATGAAGACCCAATTCCCTTCACAGTTGCCAATACTTGGTATTAGCAATATTTTTAATACTTATTAATTTGATTATGACAAGGATATGTTATTTTAATTGTCCCTTTATTGTTTGTTGAAACTAAACCTGATTTTGTATATTTCTTGCCTATTTCTATTACTTTTTTAAAACTTTAAATGACTTTTTGGTATTCTTTATCAATTTTTTATTAAATGTTTGTAGAACCCCCCCCAAAAAAAACAAAACCATTAACCCTTTTTTAGATGTGTTGCAAATACTTTCCTATTCTATTATTTGTCCTTTAACTTTATCTATACATATATTACTGTACAGTCTTAAATATTTCATATAGTCATATTGTCAACATTTTACTTTATAGCTTTCAGATTTGCATATTTTACTTCAGGTCATGACAAATATTAGTTCTATTTTCTCCTAAAACTCCTTAGATTCAACATATTGGTTTTTAACTCACCTGAATATTTATTGTATAATATGTGAAATAGGGCACTATATTTGTTTTATTTAAAATAATAGTGGTCCATGCACCTTGTTTGTCGAATAAGCCTTATTTTACCCATTGATCTGAAATATCAACCTAATCATATATTACATTGTTAGACAGATATGCATTTGTCTCTAGAATGCTCATTATATTTCATTGACCTACTTGATTATTTCTGTGCTGGTGTCATTGATTTAACTGATGAGACTTTATAATGGTTTTAAATTTTTTAATATTTTATAATTAACTTTGACATTTAAAATAATAAATAAAATTGGTCTGCATTTAAAAATGAAAGGGAAATAAAGAAACAAAAAAGAAAAGAAAGAAAAAAGGAAAGAAAAAGAAAGAAAGGGAGATGGAATCCTTACCTTTTGTGACAACATGGATGGAACTGGAGAATATTAAGCTAACTGAAATAAGCCAGTTGATGAAAGACAAATACCATATGATCTCACCTATAAGTGGACTATAATCAACAAAATAAACTAACGAACAAAATAAACCACAGACACGGAAACATGGAACAGACTGAAAGTGACTGGAGGGGCTGGGGAAAGAGGACAATGGTGGAAATAAGTGGAAGGGACTAGACAAAGAACATGTACGAATGACCCATGGACATGGACAACAGAGTGGGAATTGACTGTGGCAGTGGGGATGGGATGGGTAGAGGGGGGTAAAGGGGGAAAATTGAGACAATTGTAATGGAATAAACATGATTTATAAATTAAAAAAATAAAATTCAATTTAAAAGAGTAAAAAAGTATATAAAGCTGAAACCAGTGACTTGGTCCTGGAATAATTTCATGGCTAAGTTTTCATTAAGTTCTTTAACAGAATTTCCTAAACACCACTCTAGGAAACTGTGCAGGCAGGATTCTACACATTGTAGATGTGGTATGATGATAGTACCAAAACAAAGCTCAGAATAGAGGTCACAGTAGCTCAGCACAATGATACCTCTCAGCAGTGACCTGTGATGCTCTGAAAGTCTGTGATATGGGACGAGGGAATGTGGTTAAACACATTGATAATATAATTTTGTACTCTGATCCAAACACCAGCACATTAATAAGTTTTATGTAAATTTTGACTCTAATACTAATAACTGCTTTATTATTTTCTCTTTAGAGCCTCTGTGAATTGAACAAAGGTAGGGGATGGCTTGTTCAGCATCCCTAAACCTAGTATTGTCATTAATGAAAAACAGTCTCTAGGCCTACCACCTCAGCTCCAAATGCTTCAACTTATCTCAGGTTGAAGGGCCAAATTCAAGCTGAACAGTTTAGGTTATTTCCTTAGTTTGTGGTGAAACTATAAGGATCATTTGATGAGATTGCATATGTTAGTTGCTCAGGTTCTTGGGGATGCCTAAGAGTATAATAGAAGATTGATGCTGACCCCAGGATAAAGAAGTGCTCTTTAACTTTTTAATCAAATAGTTGATTGGCTTTGTTGCCCTTATTTTTTCTTTTAATTTTCAAGGGCAACAAAAGAAATAGTCAAAACATATGTATGACTCACTTTCAATGAATGAGAGCAATAAACTTTAATATTTCCCCTGATTTTAATTTAAAATTTAAAATGATACATTTATTCACAATTGCATAAGTTTTTAAATTTCATAAAAGACAAAATAAAAATATTTTTATTTCGCCAAGGCGATTATAAGAGGTTGAGATTATATTTATAATATACTACTATTTTTTTACTATTTGCAAGGTATCAGCTCACCCTGAATCTCTTATTCTCCTTATGTCTTTGTCAACTAAATGTAAACAGGTTCTAGAATTATTTTTAGCTGCAATTTTCACATCCTGAAAAACACAATGAGTGAGCAAAAATGTACATGAACAAGTAAACAACAACAACAAATGAGCATGAAATAAGATTTCAATATTTCTGAAGTAAATTATGTGACAGGTCTTGATCTATAACTTTTCTAGTCATCATCTCTGTCAATAACCAAAAGCTATATTTTTCCAAATATAAATAGTTTTAAAGTCTGAACTCTGTCCTTCACCCTGTACATATTTTCTTTGGGACATCACCTTATTTACTTTGAGTCATTTTGAAATTTATTGTGAGGCACATTGAAATAATCTATAATTCGTGACTGATGATTAAAAGTTTAGCATCCTCTGATACATTGTTAGAAACCTTGAAATACCCAAATATAACTTCATATGTTGCCTACAGGTTGCTCCACTTCTCTGGTCTCTTAACACTGCACCTTGCAATGCTTAAATTTATTGTTCAAAGTATTTATGGACATCTACTAATAATAGAAAATATGTAGAATTTTGAAAAGATGGTTATGTAATTTTAGGTATTTTTTAAAAATTCCATATTCCTACCTGTCTGTAAATGTTATTGTAGGCATATTATATTCTCAATGGTTCACTGGGTAGTATATATGTGCATAAGAAACTAAAGACATGACATTGATCTTTCCATTTTTTAATACTTTATTTGGAAAGTGTACAATGTTTATTAAGGGCAGCTGTATACAATGCCAACTATTATACCCATATGTCAATACTTAGATTGAAAATTGTGCATTACAAGGTATAGACACTGAAAAGAGAGACTGATCAATGAAGGTGAGAGAAATTAAAAGAGGCTCCATTTAGAAAGTGAGGCTTACAACTGACTTTGAGGGATGGATAGAATTTATGCAAGCACAGTGACAATGATTTATAAAACAAGGAATCAAACATATGCAAGATGTATTTGTGGAGAAGGGAAGAAAACAGTCTAACCAGATTTAGAAAATGACAATTGTAGGCACAGTGGGAAATTAAATAGAGGAGTAGAATGAGGTCATGTATCCAGGTTGTTGCTGGCTCTAAAAAACAGGACTCTATATATTCTTTCCATCATTCAATTTAGTAGACATCATATACACATACAGCAGTCAATATGTTGGGCAAAGGAAATATTTGAGAGACAGTATACGGGAAATGATAAGTTGTTTATTTGGCAGAATCAAAAAAATATGTAGGACAGTTATTGCAGCATTTCTATGCAGAAAAAAAAATAGATATTTATTAGGAAATAGTAACATAGAGCAAGTTTCTAGAAGGAACAAAAATATTTTAGGATTTGAAATAATGCACTGTTCTAATTTGGATGATTTGTCATTTTTACACCATTTGCAGGTTCTCTAACAATTTATTCTCAGTTCTGAATCATCAGTGCTGCTCTCAGACTGCTATCAGTTGCTGATTTTTATGGTATGAATTATGCTCACAAATATATTTTAGTTTTATTCCAAGGAAGACTCCCTGGACAACTATTTCTTTACTTTTGACTATTAAGCTGCCATATCCTCTCATTCTCTAATTTATATTTTCTCAAAAAATAAAGGAGCATTTTCTTTTTATCACTGAGCTATATTATAAATTTCTATTATGTTTGGGACTATTTCTTTCTTTTATAATATTACAAAGCCTTTCAAACCAAAACATAATGTAAACAAATGTATTTTCCATAGTTGGTGTGTGTGAGGATGCAGGGAGAGTGGAAGGGGCCAGGGAATTTATTTAACCAGGTAAAGCAAAAGTTCTTGAGATGCTGAGAAGATCAAGTAACAATTCGTTCCTTCTTCAATTTTAATTGTTAAAATATTTTCCTTTTCATATGACTAAAGCCAGGAATGACACCATAGATTACATAAATAATAGAGCTATGCAATGTTCCATAGTTTAGATGAAAGTAGTTTGAAGTACCATTTCCGAAGGAATTTGTTCTGGCATTCTTCAACAATGCAAATATATTCTGTATCAGGTTTCAATGTTTCTTGATATTATAGTGACCAACTGGGTATTTGTAGGTTTACTATAAGGAAATAATTTTTAAGTGACAATTTAATAGCTACTGACATACAACCTTGAAGGTTAGCAGGTGATGGGTTAATTTCTTACAAGAAAGAACTGTTTTTGCATTTTCATTCACTTGAGAAGATGGATTAGAGTAATTGGACAATTCCTGGGCTTTTCAATGAGCATAAGTGAAAATATAATTTTTGAAAATTGAAGGCTAATTATCTTTCAGCTACAAACAGTAAATAGATGTTTCTTCTGCATAAAATGAGAATTTGGAGACAGCTTACTATGTTACAGAAACACCGCTCTGGGGGTCTTGTTATTCTATGGTTCTTTTTGTCTGCCACCGGTAAGAGCTGTGGCTCTCAATGCCAGAGTTTGGTCAAAAGGAAAGGAATTATTTAATGAAAAATTATACAAGTTTAGAATAATGGCAGAATTCTGCCATTAAATCTCACTCTCTTCAGAAACAAAGATACACCCACAAACACACATTCCTACCCTCCTCCTTTGCCCTGTTGGGCCAGTTTCAGAGCATGCCAGCCAGAAGCACTGCCTTTCCAAAGGAAAAACAAAAAAAACAAACAGAAACCCTCAGCTCACTTCTCCAGGTTCCTCTCAGTAATCCGTGCTTGGCTGCACAGGTCTCAGTTCCTAGCACCACTAGCTGTGTTGCCACGATCTCCAGTTCTTTGCTTGTTTGTTTTCTTTTTTCACTGTTGTTCAAATACAATTGTCTCTGTTTTCCCACCACAATTTCCCCCTCAGTACCTCCCACCCTCAATCCTACCTGCCTTTGGCTTTGTCCATGGGTCCTTTATACATGTCCCTTTATTGCCCTCCTCCTTCCTTCTCCCGTTATTTCCAAAACCATCTGGCATCTCCTCATGGCCAGCCAGTGGGAGTCCTTTCACTCCTTATTGACTACCCTGGTCCTGCATTGTCCCCATTGTACATGGCAGCCTGTCTTTTTGTTTAAATACCAGCCTGGATCCTCTTTCATAACCCCATATCTGACTCCTCCCACAGTTGGCTATACGTGCTGGCACTCCATATTTTTCACCTTTCTTGACTGTCATAATTAGTCTGGGCAGGCATGGCCCCATGGCATTGAGTGAACCATCTCCAAGTTCTTGCGCAGGTGCTATAACCAGGGGCACAAACTCACAGATACATCATGGGTCAAAGTCACGCTTACCTCCCTGACCCAGGCAGACTATTCAGTATTTCTATGAGGCTAGCCTGCTGTTATTGTTATATAAAATAATTCTCAATCCCTGTGCTTCTGCTTTTTCCAGCTTCCAAGCTAGGCTTGTGATGGATTTTGGGGCTTCTTAGCCTACACACCCTTCTGAACCTCATTCCATACCTCTTACAAATAGAGTTGATTGTAAATAACATATTTTTTATAGTTTAGGAAATTCCCAGAGCATGGTGATTTGGGTTATAATTTCTGATTTTACTGGAAAATGTTCTTAACTGGTAAATGAAAATATCTTTAAAAAATGCACTTGCCCTGAAGTAAAATATGTTTTATTTCAAGTAATAGTGGTCCATGCACCTTATTTGTTGAAAAAGCCTTATTTTCCCCATAGATTTGAAAAACCAATTTAATCATATGTTACATTGTTAGACAGCTATATACATTTGTCTCTAGAATGCTTACTTTATTTCAATGATCTACTTGATTATTTCTGTGCTGGTGTCATGTTATCTTAGTTGCTGAGACTTTATAATGGATTTAATTTTTTAAAAATATTTTATAATGGATTTTCACATTTAAAATAATAAATAAAATCAATCTGCATTAAAAATAAAAGGAAAGAAGGAAGCTCTACCTCTACCTTTTGCAACAACATGGATGGAACTGGAGAATATTATGTTAATGAAATAAGCCAGGTGGCGAAAGACAAATACCATACGATCTCACCTATAAGTGGAATCTATTCAACAAAATAAATTAACAAACAAAATAAGCCACAGGCATGGAAACATGGAGCAGACTGAAAGTGACCAAGGGATAGGGAAGGAGGACAATGGTGGAAAGAAGGAGAAGGGACTAAACAAAGAACATATATGAATGACCCATGGACATGGAAAATAAATTGGGAATTGACTGTGGGAGTGGGGGTTGGGGTGGGATGGGTGGAGGAGGGCAAAGGGGGAAAAATTGAGACAACAGTAATAGAATAAACATGATTTAAAAATAAAAAAAATTAAATTTAAATTTTAAAAATCCATTTGCTTTAAAAAGATTCCTTAGCAATCTCTACATGAATCAACTATGCAAGCTGGTACAACTTACATAAACTAAGTTATACTCACTACGCTGAATACCAAAAACGGAAAATAATTTTTGTTACCATTCTTCAGGGTATTCTATGGGCAAGAAGCACAAGATGAGACATTTTTATTTGTTTGAACAAAAGGACCACTTCATGTATCAGTATTATACAGTTTTAAGAAACTGTGTAAGTAAGCTTTATAGCGTCACACAACAAGGATAGAGTAGCTTGGAAATTCTTGTGCTAGTCATATTGTTCATCTTAAGTGTGCAGAGAATTAATGAAGGCTTTTAAGAATGTAAGTTCCACTTAGGATCACAGAGAAGGAGAAAAAGTTGACACATAAAATATCCTAAAATTAATCTAAGTGTTATAATTTTTATGATGAGGAAAAATAGCAAAATGTGCCTTGAGATTAATTGGTTTGAAAGTGACCCATTTAGGTTTGGTTTTCAACTTTGTCTTATACTCATCAAAGCGGTGATGCATCATTTAAAAAAATTATGATCAGTTCTTGGAACCATAAAAGACACTAGTCTATTGGTTGTTTCCCAAGTTGAAATTAACTTCTCTGTTTATTTCTCTGATATTAATTGAATTTTTCTGAAATTCACAGAATTCAAATATTAATCATATAGCTAAATATTTTTTAACAATTGTGTTCTCATTAGCATAAAACAAAATTTGAGTATTTAAATAGTTGATTAGCAGAGAGGGTCATACCACCAAATTTACATAATCAGTTAACAAGTATTAATAGTTCCAAGGTCAGTTATACAAGTGAGAACCAGTCATGAAGGTATATATGCCAAAGTTTTCAAGAAATAATGAACTATAAGACTCTCAGTTTAAAAGGCTTACTTTGCATTACATAAATACATAAATAAGTCACATGATTGAACCACCACTGCATTTTGTTTTCTAATGTGCAAAATCTATGTAAGTGCTATTATCACTATTCTTCACTTCTCTGGATGTGATGTGATTAATTTAGAGAGAATTCAGCTTAATCTTCAGTTCTCTGACCCTCACTGCCTGCTAGTCCACATTTCCTTTTGTCTCTGACCCCTAAGTAGGGGAAATAGAAAGATTTCTACTTTTATAACTCAACATTAAGACACAATTCTGCTGCAAGTTTTGTTCTTACTTCCTTATGTTACATTAAACAGTTAGTTAGATATTAACAAAAGAAAAGGAAGTCAGATATCTGATGAAGCTGGATTAACTAGGAAGGGACATTTTCATAGTCACTCCAGGGAAAAACCAGTTCCACTCCATCAGATTAATGGAGGGAGGGATAAATGGCTCAGGACGAAGTCCTTTTACTAAGCATATGTGCAACGGAAGCCAGATGACAAAGCAGAACTCAGAAGCATGTGCAATAGGTTGGTGAGGGAGGCCACAGGCACAGGCCTGGGAATAGCCAGGAAAGAGATTGAATAGTTTGAAATAAAGCCTGTTTCCTCCCAAACCCAAGGAAATGAATACAATTAAAGCTTAACAAAGGCCCATCTGGGGGTGGAGGGCAGCCTTGTATGGGAGCCAGCGAGGCTTGAGGGTGGACATGCAGGTGAGGAAATGAGGCACAGAGAAGTTAAGTAACTTGCCCAAAGTCATAAGGCTAAGAATTTTAATGTCAGCCAGGAGCAGAAACTGAGCTGGACTACTGGTAGCTTGGATGTCATGATGCCATCACAGCTCTAGGTTCTGATCCTTCTGGGTTTAGCATGCACAAGTGTGGGCCTGAGACCCTCGAAGTCATATTTCTCCCATTTTGAGACAGAGCCTAACCACCTGGTCATGGATGAGACATTGGATGTATCTTGGTGCAGACAGACAATGTTGACCAGCTTCTGCTGCTGAACACTGTGGGGAAACATCTTGTCAAGTGTGGAAGCCATTTCAAGGGCTATACTTATACACTGTAATTACTCTTGTCTCTATCACTCAAATCTTCCTTCACCAGTGTCCCTGAAATTACTCTCATGTGAAACCACAAGAAACTTTCCCCTGTTAACAGTTAGTTGTAATAATAGATATTCTATTTTATTTCTCATAGGTTTGCTCAAACCTTTGGATTCTTAAACTACTGTGCATAACTTTAATTTTGCATTAACTATCCAATGTTACTTAATATACTGAACTTTTTAAAAAACCCACACAATACCATCATAACTTCTAACCTTATTATTATAGGTGTCCTTTTATACTGATTTGCCTTATGCAATTTTCACAATATCTCTGTCTCATCTTACAAAGAAGACAGTTATAAAATAATATGCAAAATCTACTGCTTCCCTACAAGTAATGCAATAGCTAATTAAAGGATTAAAATATATATATATCACATAAACAATAGCTTATATCATTAAAATATAAAAAGTATAATAATAATTTGAAAAAAGCCCAATTACAAACAAGTAAGATATAATTAAAAGTAAATGATAAAGAAAAATATAAAGCCAGTAAAGACATTTTCAACTGTGAACCCACAGCTGGTGAGAATTTTTGAAATAGGCAATGTAATATATTGTTTATGGAATTATAAATAGAGACATATACTTCCAAAGGTGATTTGTAAAATGCAACTAAAATATTGAAAAGATCCCAAAAATCTGGTGAAATAATTAAATTTATGATTTTTTTAGGAAAACCATGATTGTATACAAAAATTTCTGTACAAAGTAGAAAATTACAAAAGTCTAAATACCTAACAAAAGAGTGCAAGATTAATAAATAACATTGCAGTGTAGTTTAGTGAAAACAAGGAAAGAGCCCCAGAATTAGAATGCTTTAATTCAAATCACAGATTCTCACTTATGAACTGTGCAGCTTTCAGTATGAACTCAATTCCTCTTTACCTTGAATTTTTCTTCTATGAAATGTGCATAATAATGGTTTCTATCTCAAAATATTGAGATTAATGTGATAATACTGTAAGCATTTGGAATAGTGTCTAAGCACATAGGAACACTCAGCAATGTGAAAATTATTAAGTGCATGACTATGTATTATATCATATTTCAATAAAATGAAATCAATATTTTTAAACTACCTTCTAAGAATTTTTCTTTCTCAGTAGTCCAGTTTCTTTCCCTGCAGTCTTCTACACCTGTAGCCTCAGAAAATGGGAGAGTAAATGCCACCCAGAGAAACGCATGCATAGCCAAGTTCTGATATCCAGGATACCAGTTAACACAGTTTAGTTAAATATCACCCCCACCAATATGGTTTAAATTTCAATAATAATGGTGTATTAATTGTAAGTACATTAAATGTAAACTTTATCTCTAGTTCTTCAGTTCACAAGTCACTACATAAGTGTGGGGACTAAAACAAAGTACTTTTCACCCTTTAAGTTCTTTCAATGGGGTTAATAATCAAATTAACAGAGAGAGATTAACAGGATAAAAAATAAAATTTAATATATGCACATGGGGAATTCATGTATGCATGAAAATTTCAAAGTCAGTGTGATAACATTGGGTATATACTTGACATTTTAGACAAAGAAGAAAGGGGATAAGGGAGCTGGGTATTATGTTTCAGATATGAGAATGATGATTTACAGGTATTCTGGCAGGGAAATATTTGCTAGGCATCTCAGACACAATGGGACACAATGCATAACTTGCTAACACGTACCTGCTTAAAAACCCTCTTATTTACCATATTTAATTCAAATTAGGCTAAGGTGAACATCCTAAGGTTTCATTCCTGAAGCAGGTTTTTTCTGTCTAAATCTCTTGGGCAGGAAAGGGGAGAGAGTCAAATGTTCTGAGTCTTATTTCTTTTTCTTATTGTTATTCTATTACAATTGTCCCAATTTTTCCCACTTTGTCATCCTCCACCCATCCCCACAACCCACCACTGTTCCCACAGTCAATTCCAACACTGAATCTTATTTCCTAAAATCAATGTCCCAAAAGGCAGCTTAGAGTGGCAAAACTTTTGTTCCCATCATTAGTATCAGGTGTACATCATGATCAGCAACCTATATAGTATCACTTACTTCAAAGTCTGTTAGTGATTAATCATTGTGTAACAGTTACTTTATGCACAGACAACATAGCACATAGTTGTGTTGCTCCATGAATTCCAGCGATAAATTCTATTGACATAACTTTCTTTTTTTAGTTATATTTTATTAATTATGCTATTACAGTTGTCCCGATTTTCCCCCTTTGCTTCCCTCCACCCAACACTCCCACTCCCTCAGGCAAACCCCACACCTTTCTTGATGTGCATGGGTCATGCATATAAGTTCTTTGGCTATTCCATTTCCTACACAGTACCTTACATCCCTCTGGCTATTCTGTAACTACTTATTTGTACTTCTAAATTCCCTCACCTCTTTACCCTTACCCTCACACACTCCTCCCATCTGGCAACCATCAAAGCCTTCTCCATACCCATGATTCTGTCTCCATTCTTCTTGTCCCTTTAGTTTGTTATTTATTTTATTTTTTTAAATTTTATTTTAATTTCTTTTTTCAAATACATTTGTCTCTGCCAACCCCCCAACACTGTCCCTTGCTCCCTTCCTCCTTTCTTACCTCAGCTCTTCCCCTTTGTTTTTGTCCATGAGTCCTTGCTATATGTTCCTTGACTTTCCCCTTCCGTTCCTTGTCCCTGCCCCCCCTAGCTCCTTCCCTCTTGTCTCTGTTGATTTCTTTTCCTTTCAGTGTTGCTGGTCTTATTTTCCTTGCATCTTTGTATTGTTGGTTAGGTTCCACTTATAGGTGAGATCATATGGTATTTGTCATTCGCCCCCTGGCTTATTTCGCTTAGCATAATGCTCTCCAGTTCCATCAATGCTGTCACGAAGTTTAGTAGTTCTTTTTTTCTTTCTGCTGCGTAGTATTCCATTGTATATATGTACCATCACTTTTTGATACAATCATCTATTGATGGACACTTAGGTTGCTTCCAACACTTGACTATTGTAAATAGTGCTGCTATGAACATTGGGGTGCATAGGTTCTTTTGTATTGGTGCTTTGGTGTCTTTAGGGTACAGTCCCAGGAGGGGAATCGCTGGACCAAAAGGCAGTTCTATTTTCAGCTTTTTGAGGAAATCCCACACTGCTTTCCACAATGGCTTCACTAGTCTGCATTCCCACCAACAGTGGACGAGGGTTCCCTTCTGTCCACAGACTCGCCAGCACCTGTTGTTTGTGGATCTGTTTATTATGGCCATTCTGACCGGTGTGAGGTGGTACCTCATGTTGGTTTTGAACTGCATTTATCTGATGGCTAGTGATGCAGAGCATCCTTTCAAATGTCTTTGGGCCCTCTCTATTTCCTCCTTGGAAAAGTGTCTGCCCAGGTCCTTTGCCCATTTTTTGATTGGATCGTTTGTCTTCTTGGAGTGGAGTCGAGTGAGTTCTTTATATATCTTGGAGATCAAACCTCTATCCGATGTATCATTAGCGAATATATTTTCCCATATGGTTGGCTCCCTTTTCATTTTGCTGATGTTTTCTTTTGCCATGCAGAAGCTTCTTATTTAGATGAGGACCCAGACCTACTTGTTTATTCTTTCCTTTATGTCCCTTGCTTTAGGAGACATATCAGTGAAAAAATTGCTGCGTGGGATATCTGAGAGTTTCCTGCCAATGTTCTCCTCTAGGACTTTGATGGTGTTGTGACTTCTATTTAAGTCTTTTATCCATCTTGAGTTTATTTTTGTGTATGGTGTCAGCTGATGATCCCATTTCAATTTTTTGCATGTAGCCGTGCAGCTCTCAGAACACCATTTGTTGAAGAGGCTATTATTGCTCCATTTTATGCTTCTGCCCCCTTTGTCAAATATTAGATGCCCATAGAGACCTGGGCTTATTTCTGGGATTTCTATTCTGTTCCACTGGCCTATGGGTCTGTTCTTGTGCCAGTACCAGATTGTTTGGAGTATCGTGGCTTTGTAGTAGAGTTTGATGTCCGGTACTGTGACCCCTCCTACTTTGTTTTCCTTTCTCAAAATTACTGCGGCTATTCGGGGTCGTTTATGGTTCCATATAAATTTTTGAAATGTCTGTTCTCTTTCTGTGAAATATGTCATTGGTATCTTAACAGGGATTGCGTTGAATTTAAAAATTCCTTTGGGTAGTATGGCCATTTTGATGATATTAATTCTTCCAATCCATGAGCACGGTATATGCTTCCATTTATTTCTGTCCTCCTTAATTTCTTTTTTCACTGCTGTAGAGTTTTCTGCGTACAAGTCTTTTATGTCTTTGGTTAAATTTATGCCTAGGTACTTTATTTTTCTTCTTGCTATATCGACTGGGTTTTTTTCTGATTTCTTCTTTTTCTATTGCATTGCTGGTGTATAAAAATGCTTTTGATTTCTGAATGTTGACTTTGTATCCTGCTGTTTTGACAAATTCACTTATTAGGTTGAGGAGTTTTTTGGTAGAGTCTACAGGGTTCTTTATGTACAATATCATGTCATCTGCAAAAAATGATAGCTTTACTTCCTCCTTTCCTATTTGGATGCCTTTTATCTCTTTCTCTTGTCTGACCGCTGTGGCTAGGACTTCCAATACGATGTTGAAAAGAAACAGTGAGAGCGGACATCTTTGTCGTGTTCCCGATCTTAGTGGGAAAATTTTCAGTTTTTGCCCGTTCAGTATGATATTGGCTGTAGGTGTTTCATATATGGCCTTTATTACGTTGAGGAATGCCCCATTTATTCCCATTTTGCTGAGTGTTTAGATCATAAATGAGTGCTGTACCTTATAAAATGCTTTTTCTGCATCTATCGAGATGATCATGTGGTTTTGTCTTTTCTTTTATTTATGTGATGTATTACGTTTATTGACTTGCGTATATTGAACCATCCCTGCATCCCTGGGATGAATCCCACGTGATCGTGATGGATAATCTTTTTAATATATTGCTGGATGTGGTTTCCCAATATTTTGTTGAGGATTTAAGCATCTATGTTCATCAGCAAAATTGGCCTGTAGTTTTCTTTCTTTGTAGAGTCTTTATCTGGTTTTGGGATCAGGGTGATGCTGGTCTCATAGAAAGAGTCTGGGAGTCTTCCCTCCTCTTGGATTTTTTGGAATAGTATGAGAAGGACAGGGGTTAGCTCTTCCTTAAATGTTTTGTAAAATTCTCCTGTGAAACTGTCTGGCCCTGGGCTTTTGTGTTCCGGGAGTTTCTTGATTACTGCTTCAATTTCCCAAGCTGCTACCTGTCTGTCCAAGCTTTCTGTTTCTTCCTCCTTCAGTGTTGGAAGATTATACTTTTCTAAAAAGTTGTCCATTTCATCAAGATTTTCAAATTTCTTGGCATATAACTGTTCATAGTAATTCCTGACAATCCTTTGTATTTCTGTGGTATCAGTGGTTATTCTCCTCTTTCATTTCTGATATTATTAATTTGGGTCCTCTCCCTTTTTGTCTTGATGAGTCTGCTTAAAGGCTTGTCAATTTTATTTATCTTTACAAAGAACCAGCTTCTGGATTGGTTGATCCTTTGAATTCTTCTTTTGGTCTTTATGTCAGTAAGTTCTGCTCTAATCATGACTATTTCTTTCCTTCTACTTGCTCTGGGGTTTATTTGTTGTTGTTTCTACAGTTTTTGAAGTTGTAGGGTTAGGTCTTTTATTTGAAATGTTTCTATCTTTCTTAAGTAGGCCTGTATTGCTATGAACTTCCCTCTCAGGACTGCCTTTGCTGTGTCCCATAGGTTTTGGACTGTTTGTTCATTTTCATTTGTTTCCAGAAATTTTTTTTACTTCTTCTCTTATCTCATCATTGACCCATTCATTGTTCAATAGTCTACTGTTCAGTCTCCATGAATTTGCAGGTTTTTGAAGTTTCTTTTTTTATTTTATTTTTTGTTTATTTTTATTTTTCTAATTTATTTATTTTTTAAAATACATTTGTCTCTGCCTACCCCCCGACCGAATTCCCTTTCCCTTTTATGGTATTTGTCTTTCTTTCAGGTTGATTTCCAGTTTCAAGAACTTGTTGTCCTAGAAAAACTTTGGTATTATTTCAACTTTCCTGAATTTGCTGAGGTTTGCTTTGTGTCCTGTCATGTGGTCTATTTTTGAAAAACTGCCACAACCATTTGAAAACAATGTATATTTTTCTTCTTTGGGATGTAAGGTTCTATATATGTCAGTTAAGTCTCTTTGATTCAGTGTGTCATTCAGCGCCACAATATGTTTATTAATGTTTTGTGTGGAAGATCTGTCCATTTTTGACAGTGGGGTGTTGAAATCCCCTACTATCAGTGTGTTGCTGTCTATATCTTTTTTGAAGTCATCCAACACTTTCCTTATAAACTTGGGGGCTCCTATATTGAGAGCATATAAGTTTACAATGTTGATGTCTTCTTGATAGATTCCTCCTTTAAGTATTTTAAAGTGCCCCTTTGGGTCTCTCTTTATGGTCTTTGTTTTGAAATCTACTTTGTCTGATACAAATATAGCAACCCCGGCCTTTTGCTCATGCCCATTTGCTTGGAATATTTTTTTCCATCCCTTTACTTTCAATCTGTGTAGGTGTCTTGCTCTGAGGTGGGTCTCTTGTAGACAGCATATGTGTGGGTCATGTTTTCTTATCCATTCAGCTACCCTGTGTCTTCTGACTGGGGCATTTAGTCCATTTACATTGAGAGATACTACTTATAGAAACTTGCTCATCTTTTCTCTTTGTACCTGTGTTCCTCTCTGTCTCATTCTTTTCCTTCCTCTGCTTAAACCAGTCCCCTTAGCATATCTTGGAGGGCTGGTTTGGTAGAGATGTATTCTATTAGTCTTCTCTTATCTGGGAAACTCTGTATTTCCCCTTGTATTTTAATGGAGAGCCTAGCTGGGTAGAGCAGCCTTGGCTGTAGGCCCTTGCTTTTCATGGCTTGGAATATTTGTTGCCATTCCCTACTGGCTTGTAGTGTTTCTGTTGAGAAATCAGCTCCTACGCGTATCGGGGCCTCCTTGTATGTTACTTTCTCCTTCTCCCTTGCTGCCTTGAGGATTCTCTTTGTCTTTGACATTTGCCATTTTAGTGATGATGTGTCTTGGAGTCCTCTTTGAGGTAGGACCTCTTTGAGTCTCTCTTGAGTGGGATCCTCTGTGCTTCCTGGATCCATGAGAGCCTTTTTCTCCTCAAATTGGGGAAATTTTCCATCATTACTTTTTCGAGGAGGTTCTCTATCCCTTGCTCCTCTTCTTCTCCTTCTGGGATCCCTATTATATGGATATTATTGCGTTTCAGGTGGTCCTGCATTTCCCTAAATGCCTCTTCATTCAATTTGAGCCATTTTTCCATTTCTTGTTCTTTCTGGGAGCTTCTTTCTACCTTATCCTCCATCTCACTGATTCAATCCTCAGCTTCACGCACCCTCTTTAGATTCCTTCTACTGTGTTCTTCAATTTAGAAATGGTATTCTTCATATCCTCTTGTGTCTTTTTGATAGTTTTTATGTCCTTTTCCAGGTTGTTATAGCATGCCATAAGATCCTGATAGTTTCTCTGCAGTTTCTCATAGTTCTCTTTGAGCTGGCTGAGCTCATTGAGCTTCCTTAGAGTCCCTGTTTTGAATTCAGTATGTGATAGTTCCCTTGACTCTATTTCATTTAGCTCTCTCTGTGGGGAGTCCCCTTTTCCACTCATTTGGGGAGAACTTCTTTTTCTTCCCATTTTTGTGAGAGTCTGTTAAGTATTTTTGTCCTTTACTTTTCTTTCTGGGCCTGCCTCTGATGATGTCAGTTGTTGACCCTATAGGACCTTGGGTTGTTTGTTTGAGCCTTCCAGGAGTCTCCTGTCTGACTCCTGCTTGGGGCAGCTCTGTGACCCCTTCAGTCAGGGCTGGGATATTTTCTGGGAACTCTCTGCACTCTCACTCCGGCTCCTTGAGCGCACTCGCAGTGCGGCAGGATCCCCTGCCTGCCTGGGCTCGTCTGTGCTTGCCCCAGACCAGGGGTCTTATTGGCAACCTCGCGTACTCATCTGGCCCCCCTGGTCGGCGAGCTCCCCGGCACTGCTCAGTTTCAGGACTTCTATTGTGTGTTTTCCCTGCTTTTGGCTCTTTGGGTGCATTGCTTGCCTTTGCCAAATGGGAACTACGGAAATGGGAGGAAGTCCGCTCTAGGACTCTCCGGTTTATCCTGTCTCCGGTCTCTCTTCCAGGGATTCTGTGCAGCTCTACTAATTTTGTGGGCCTCTCCGCAATCTCGGGCAGACGTGTCAATTCATGCCTGCCCTTGCCACTCTGTGCACTCCCTCACAGGCCATATTGGTGCCAATCTGTGAGAGGCCTTGCTCGCCGGTGCAAATGTTTGCCAGCCCACGCGGGTCACACACACCGTCGCCGACCCTCGCCGGTCACTCGGCGCAAGTGTGTGTGCCTGCACTGGGTGTTTTTGGGGTGTCTATGTGTGCTTTTTGGCTTTTGGCTCTTTAGGGGTGTGGCCTCTTCCCACGCAATGGAGACTATGGCAAGGCGATGGAGTCGGGACTCCCCGGTTCCTCCTCCCATTCTTTCCCCAACGCCTCCATCTCCTGTCTCTCTTCAAGGCTCTCCCAACCCACCCGCACTCAGCCCCACAGCTCACTGGTGTACAAGCTCTGTGCGGAGCGCACATAAGGCAGGTTAATTGATTCCCTTATGCCTGAGCAAGATGGTAGCTGCAGAGTGGGAGGCATGCCATCACCCGGGCTCCACCGGCCACCATGTAAGTTCTCTTCACAAAGTTTTCCTCACCAGTCTTTTCCCAGGCATCAGCCCACCCTGCTGCCACCTCTGCTGAGAGATCAATGAGGGTGGCTGCCACTGCAATTTTTGCATTGGCCCTTTAAATGTCTCTTTGCATCCCCAGCCACCTGTCTCTGGCAGAGAGTGCCCCTAAGCTTTTCGAGGTTGCATTTTGTCTGTATTTTCTTGGTTTTAGCTGCTGTAGTTTAGGGGTCCCTGTTTATGATGCAGACCCCGTTCTTCTCGGGGTAAGCTAACTGGCCGTTTCAATGTCCCTCTGGTGCTAGTGCCCGTGGGCACCCAGCCCACCCTCTCGAGCCTCCACCGCACTTCTCACCCGTTGGGATGTGTGAGAGTCGAATCCACTGTCTATCTCTGGCTCCAAGGCTCCTTTCCCACTATTGTTCCATTGTTTTCCAGATGATTACTCCACTATTTAGTTGCAATTCCAGTTCGGTCTTGAGAGGACGTCAGCGTGACTCACATTCACTCCTCCGCCATCTTCTCTGCTATCTAGTTTGTTTTTTAGATTCAAATGTTGATAGATATGTATTTATTGACATTTTGTTGTTCATAGTTTTGATCTTTTTCTTTTTCTTAAATAAGTCCCTTCAACATTTCATATAATAATAATTTGGTGATGATGAACTCCTTTAGCTGTTTTCTTGTCTGGGAAGCTTTTTATTTGACCTTCAATGTTAAATGATAGCTTTGCTGGATATTGCACTTTTGGTGCATGTTCTTAGCTTTAATCCTGTTGAAAATACCTGCCAGTCTCTTCTGGCCTTGTAGTGTTTCTGTTGAGAAATCAATTGACAGACTTATGAGAGCTCCCCTGAATGTAACTTTCTCTCTTGTTACCTTTAAGATTTTCTCTTTGTTTTCGCTCTTTGTCATTTTAATTATGTGTCTTAGGTCTTTTTGGATCCATCCTGATTGGGACTCTATATGCTTCCTGAACTTGTGTGACATTTTTCTTCATCAGGTTAGGTAAGTTTTCTGCCATTGTTTCTTCTAAAAGTTTCTCTAACTCTTGCTCACCCTCATTTCTTCCTGGCACCCTATGATGCCAATGCTATTCCAAAGGTCCCTTAGACTTTTCTAGTTAGTCTTAAGTCTCTTTTATTTTTTATTTCTCTTTGCATGGATTCTATAATTTTGTCCCCTAATTTCATCTTCTGTTTCATCTAACCTGCTTTTGATTCTTTTGAGTGAATTCTTCATTTTAGGTACTGTAATCTTCATTTCTGACTGGTTCTCATTTATAATTTCTATATAATTTTTAATGCTTACTATCTCCTCATTTGCATTCTCACTGAGATCATCCATTCTGACCCTAAGTTCCTTGAGCATCCTTATAAGCATTATTTTAACTTTTAGATGTTCCAAGATTTTTCTTCCTTTTTAGGAAATAGTCTCTTTGACTTTCTTTTTTGTTGGTAATGAACTCCTTTAGCTATTTTTATTTTTGATATTTTGGTATGGAAATCTTTTTCTCTGTCTCTCCATTTAAAATGACAACCTTGCTATGGAGAGATTTCTTGGCTGTAGGTCCTTGCTTTTTAGTACTTTGAGTGTTTCATGCCAATCTCTTCTTTCCTGAAAAGTTTCTGTTGAGATATATTCTGACAGTCTTATGAGAGCTCTCTTATAGGTAACTAAATGCTTTTATCTCTCTGCTTTTAAGAATCTATCTTTGGAATGATGGCAAAGTAGGTGGGAGCTGGACCCACTTGCTCATGCACCAAACTGGGACATATAGCTGATTTCCAAAAAACAAAATGAACAGCAACAGAATTTTAGCCAATTTCAAGTTTGGAAGCCAGATTGTGCAGAGGACACTTCAAAATGGGTGGTAAGGAAGTTTTATAGGCAGATGGGGAAAGTCTCTGGGCATAGTACCAGAAACTGCAGCTACCATTGTGACAATATGGGAGGAGAACCAAGTCAGTGATAGCAGCCTAGTGGCTCCATCTCCTCCCAGGGCAGGAAAATCATAGAACCGCACCAGGAGCGACTCGAACGCATACAGGGAAGGTGTAAAGTTCCCAGGGAAAACAGCACACACACGTACACAGCTGGCAGTGCACCGACACTGAAGTGGTGGTCATTGGCTGAGGTGGTGCCAGAGAGTGGGAGGTGAGGGTTCCTGGAAGCAGCTGGAGATGGGAAAAGATGTAGGCAGTGACTGTCTGTGACTGAGAGGGACTTTTAAATTGCCAGAGAATTAGAGTGTGTGGAAAGCCAGTGTCTTGGAACTGCAATGGTGCCCACAGAGACTTTTTTCAAAGGGGAAGTAAGGCATGCTGAGCAGGGAACTCCCATGCACAGCTTCCAGGCTAACAAGGAGGGAGGACTGTGGGCATGATTTGCTCCCACTCGGTGCATTTCACAGATTGATCAAAGGGTTGCAAAGCAAAGTGGCTTACTTTGCCAGCCAAGCATAACTGCACACAGTGGAAAGTGCAGATCACACAGTGCTGCAAGGGCAATGAGCTGGAAACTTGTCACCTGTGAATATTGCAGCCCAGACTGAACCCCCTTCCTTGACAGAACCATCAGGAAGAGAAGACTGAGCCCAATCCCCCATCTCCTGCAGGAGCTGTGAAGATCTGTAAAACAGTCCAGGCAGGCTTAATAACCAGCAGGGTATTTTTTTTCCAAGAGTAAAACAGCAAGGACAATGCCTAAAAAGGCCCATTTTGAACTTCCCACAGGGAGACAAAGTACACTGGGTCCTACTGCACTATATCGCTGAGGATATCAAAACAAGAAGTTAAGAAAGGGTATAACCAGGGAGATTCAGGGCACAACCTAGATTTGGCTTTCACACAGAGCTAGAGACTACACCAAGCAGAAGAGAGCTGATGTTCTTACACATATTGTTCCTTGCTCCTGGTGAAGCAGACAGCTATTTAAACAGAAACTATACATTATTGGAAATAAACTGGAACAGACTAAGATGGGAGATATAGAGGCAGAGGATAGCACTCACAATTTTCCCAGAGACTGAACAGTGCTTCCCAGGTGAGACACAAAGATGACACCCAATTGATCACAACAGAAGTTCCCTCTAGAGACAGAAGGAGGTACAGCTGTGTTGCCAAAAGTTAGATGATCCACCTGGGATCTGGAGTGAGAGATAACCAGAGATGGATTCCAGGAAGAATTCAGGTGGTGAACATCAACAGCTGAGACAAATTTCAACTTACTCTTCTCTAACACTTGCATGTTTTTTTCTCTTTCTTCTTTTCATTATTTTTAGTTTTTTTTGTTTGTTTCTTTTTTTCTCCTTTTCATACTGCATTTTAATTTTTCTTCTTTTATTTCACTCACATTCCAAATCACTCACTACTCTTGGTCTTTTATTTTTTATTCTTTTATTCAGATTATTTTTTTCACATTATTGTTATTCCAAATTGTACACACACCCTTCCCTGGTCTTAATCTATTTGACCATCTCCCTGAGCCTTATTACTCTTGTTGTAAACTTTATTTTCTCTCATGCTATGTCATGTTCCTACCCATTACACTATATCTCATCCATCTAACCTCAAATAAGTGCTTAAGTCAGCTCACATTCTTCTACCTCTCTTATAAGAGTCTTATTTCCTTTCTATCTTTTATAAACAGTGGCTACTTGGGCAAAATACCACTGTTATTGTTGTACTTCTCCAACAGAACTCCTATTTGTTCACTATTTGTTGTACTTTATATTTTTTAAAGATTTTATTTATTTTTAGAGAGGGGAAGGGAGAGAGAAAGAGAGGTAGAGAAACACCAATGTGTGGTTGGCTCTCAAGTACCCCCTACTAGAGACCTGGCCCACAACCCAGGTATGTTCCTTGACTGAGAATTGAAACAGTAATGCTTTGATTCACAGGTCAGCACTCAATCCACTGAACCACACCAACCAGGGCTGTACTTTAAATTCCATAGCATACACTCCCCTTATCTTATTCTATTTTGCATTCCTCCTACCCCTAATCACTTAAGTAAGGTATTTTATTTCATTTTTCCCCTCTCTGGACTTTACTCTTTACTCTTATTAGTTTGCCTCCCCAATCCTCTCAAAACCATTTTTCTGTACCGTGAACATCTCATATTCACTCTTCTCTTTTGTACAATATTCTTATTCCCATTCCACCTTTATTAAATTAAATTCAGCCATTGTTGCTATTGACTGTGCTGTACTATTTTGTCCCCATTGGTCCAATACCTTTCCAATTTTACTTCAAACATCATAGTATACTCTTTCCTATTCTTAACCCATTGTTCCCATTTCCCTTCCATGTTTTACTTACATTTTAAATTTTGCTCTCCCTTTCTTTGCCTTGGTTCTATCCATACTCATCAATTCTCCCCACTCTTCCTACTCAACAACATTTTCCCTCTTTTAGTCATCTCACACTCACTTTGCCATATTTCATAATATCTATCACATTTCTTCATTTTAATTAATCTTTACTCAATTATGCTTGACCATGGTGATGTGGTAGTGGGGTCCTTTGATGGCATAGTATTGGTTGTCTGGTAATACTGCTTTGTTAAACAACGCCTATACAACAGCATATAAGACAGTGTGGGAGTAGTGACTACCACTAAGCCTACTGGGAAGGAGAGCCTATCACAAACAAGCCACCAACAAGCAAAACCTAAGTACAACAAAAGAGCCCACACAAATGGAAGAAAGGTCAACTCCAGAGCATCCAGACAAGGAGATCAAAGAGACTGCACCACAGAGATTCACAGAACTCCTACAAAAGATGCTCACCCCATGAAGACAGGCAGGCAAAGCAGAACATCTTGAGACACAGAAACAAACAAAAAGAGTCACTTATAATTGGAAAACAAAGAAATAACCCTCAACCAAAAGGTATGTAAGAATCTCTAGTAAAAAGAGCTAAGTGAAAATGAGGCTACAAATCTATCAGACATAGAATTTAAAAAAATGATTATAAGGATGCTCAGGGAACTCAGTGAAAATTACAAGGAAACGCATGGAAACTACTATAGCATGAAAAAGGAAATAGAAACACTAAACAATAACCCAGAAGAAATGAAGAATACAATATCTAAAATATAAAATACATTAGAAGGAATAACAAGCAGGCTGGATGAAGCAGAGGACCAATTCATTGAACTGGGTGACAAGGTAGAAAGATATACCCAGATAAAGCAACAGAATGAAAACGATTAAAAAATATGAGGGTAGCTTGAGGGAACTTCAAAACAGCATGAAACATAACAACATTTGCATCATAAAAATATAAGAAAGAGAAGGAAAAATGGATAGAAAATATGCCTGAAAAAGTAATGACAGAAAACTTCCCTAACTTGGAGATGGGAAAAGCCATGCAAGTTCAGGGAGCACACAGGATCAAATCATGATAAACCCAAAGAGGCCTACTAAAGGACACATTATAATTAATATACCAACTTTTAAAGACAAGGAGAGAATCTTTAAAGGAGCAATGGGGAAATAGGTGGTAATATACAAGGGAGCTCTGATAAGGTTAGCAGCTGATTTCTCAACAGAAACACTACAAGCCAGAAAGAAATGTCAAGAATGTTTCATTGCAAAACATGTGAAAGAGGCTATTTTGAGAAGATGAAGATATAGAAGAGGAATATGGTGAAGGAGTGAGTGGAGATCACGCTTAACTCTTCCCAGGACAAAACTGGAGTTGCAGCTAAATTGTGGAGAAAACACATGGAAAACAATGGAATGATAGTGAAAGAGCCTTGGAGCCTTGGAAAGACAGTGGAATCGGCTTTCACACATCCTAACAGGTGTGAAGTATGGTGGAGGCTCGAGAGGGTGGGCTCCAGCACCAGAGGGATATTAAAACAGCAGTTGGATCCCCCTAAGAAGAACAGAGTCTGAATCATAAGTGGGGACCTCTAGTCTATAGCATCAGAACCCAAAAGAAAAACAGACAAAAGACAGCTGTGAGAAGCATGGTGGTGCTCTCTGTCAGAGACAGGCAGCTAGAGACGGGGAGAGATGTTTAAAGGGCCAGTACAAAAATTTGCAGTGGCAGCCACTTTCCTTGGTATCTGGGCAGAGGCAGAAGCAGAGTGGGCTGGAGCCTGAGGAAACATTGGGGAGGAAAGTTGGAAATCGAAGAAGAGGGAAAACTCCTAAACTTTTCTTGTGAGACTAGTATTACCCAAATTCCAAAACCAGAAAAAGACACAGCAAAGAAAGAATACAGGCCAACATTGCTGATGAAAACAGATGCTAAAATCCTCAACAAAATTTTGGAAAACAATATCCAGCAATACACTAAAAAGATGATACATCATGATCAAGTGGGATTCATCCCCAGGACGCAAGGATGGTACAATATACACACATCAATAAATGTAATACATCACATAAATAATAAGAAAGACAAAAATCACATGATCATATCAATGGATACTGAAGAAACATTTCATAAAGTACAGCACCCATTTATGATTAAAAAAACACTCAACAGTCGAATCAGGATGGCGGAGGAGTGCGTGGAAGTCACACTGACCTCCTCCCAGGACCAACCTGGAATTACAACTAAATTGTGGAGAAATCACCTTTAACAAACAAGTGAACAATAGTGAGAGAGGAGCCTTATAACCTCGGTCAGACAAAAGAATCAGCTTTAGCACATTCCAGTAGGTAAGGAGTGCAGTAGAGACACAAGAAGGAGGGTGGGGAACCCATGGTGGCAGCACCAGAAGGATATTGAAACAGCCAGTTGGATCCCCCTGAGAACAGTGGGGGTCTAAAACATGAGTGGGGATCTCTAGCCCACAGCACCAGAGCCCAAAAAGTACACAGAAAAGAGCCAGTGGGCTAGAGATGCCAGAGGAGAGACTGAAGGAGGAGTCTGAGTGGGGAGAACTGAGAGAATAGCCAGGGGGATCTCAGTGCTGACCCATCCCCCATATGGCAGCAGCCACCTTGCTCAGGCTGAGACCACTCCCTTGAGCAGTAGCAGCATCAGAGGACCAAATACCCCATCCTCAGAAGGGATTTTGTCCCACCCTGTACTGTCTGAGCCACCTGCTGAGTGCAGAGTGGCAACCACAAATAGTAGGACCCTGTCTTAAAGGGGTGCAGAGTGGTCTGGAGACACGTGAGGAGACACTGGGGATGGAGGCTTTAGGGAGAGAAATGAGGGGCTGGCAGTGTCCGGATGCCAACTCTCCCCTCATATAGCAGCAGCCATCTTGGCCAGGCAGAGACCACTCCCCTGAGTGGCAGCAGTTAGAGAGGACCCAATAACATCACCTAAGGGAGGGACTCCGCCCCATGCTGAGCTTTATAAGGTGGCCTTCTGAGTACAGAGTGACTAGATTAACAGCTGAAAGAAACATTCACAGACACTAGATTCCAGGATGTCTCGAACAGACTGCATAAGGACAGAAAGGGACAACATCTGACATCATCAGAGGCAGATCCAGAAGGTAAAAACTGAGGTCTACTTCTGTAGATTTCACACCACAAAGTCAGAAAATGAGGACAGATCAACTTAAGAAGCAGAAGCAAAAAAGGAGTCTCACGAAATGGGAAGATAAAGACATACCCCCACTTGAAAGGGAAAGGACGAATCCCTATAAAGAGAACTAAATGAAATAGAGGAAACTAAACTCTCAGATACTGAGTTCCAAACAATGGTTCTATGGAAGCTCAATGAGCTCAGTGAGCTGAGAGAGAACTACAAAAAACTACAGGAAAACAATGATGAACTTACTGCAAACTATATCAGCATGAAAAAGGATATAGAAACTATCAATAGAAGAAGAAATGAAGAATACAGTTTCTGAATTGAAGAACAGAGTAGGAGGAATCAAAAGCAGGCTAGATGAAGCAGATGATTGAATCAGACAGCTGGAGGACAAGGTAGAAAAAAGCACCCAGAAAGAGAAAGAAAATGAAAAAAAAAAACTAAAAAAGAATGAAGAGGCATTTAGGGAAAATGCAGGACAACCTTAAAAGTAATAATATCTGTATAAAAGGGATACCAGAAGGAGAAAAGGATGAGGAAGGGATAGAGAACCTATTTGAAAAAGTAATGATGGAAAACTTCCCTAATTTGAGGAGAGGAGGTCATACAAGCCCAGGAAGCACAGAGGGTCCCATTCAAGAGGAACCCAAAGAGGCCCACTCCAAGACACATCATCATGAAAATGGCAAATATCAAAGACAAACAGAATCCTAAAGGCAGCAAGGGAGATATATCTAGTAACAGAGAAGGGAGCCCTGATGCAGCCAGCAGGTGACTTCTCAACAGAAACACTGCAAGCCAGAAGGGAATGGCAAGAAATATTCCAAGTCATGAAAAGCAAAGGCCTGCCACCAAGACTACTCTACCCAGCAAGGCTCTCAACTAAAATGGAAGGCAAAATAAGGAGTTTCCCAGACAAAAGAAGACTGAAAGAATACACCTTCACCAAACCAGTACTGCAAAATATGCTAAAGGGACTGCTTTAAGATGAAGAAAAAAAGTCTTTGAAGACCCAGTTCTTTTCACAGTTGCCAATACTTGATATTACCTATATTTTTAATACTTATTTATCTGATTGTGACTGTGGTGTGTTATTTTAATTGTTCCTTTAGTATTTGTTGTAATTAAACCTGATTTTGTATATTTCTTGCCTATTTATATTATTTTTTTAAATGCTTTGAGTGACTTCTTGGTATTCTTTATCCAATTACTGGTCAAAGGTTTGTAGAATATTTTCCCCTAAAAAAAAATAACAACTATTAACTTTTTTTTAGATGGGTGGCAAATACCTTCCTATTTTACTACTTGTCCTTTATTTTTTATATGCATATTACTATATAGTCTTAAATGTTTAGTATAGTAATATTGTCAATATTTTACTTTATAGCTTCTGGGTTTGAATATTTTACTTTAGGTCAGGAAAAAAATTGTTTGTATTTTCCCATAAAACTCCTTAGACTCTACATGTTTATTTTTTACTGAATATTTCTTGTATAATGTGTGAAATAGGGCTCTATACTAGTTTTTTTTTTTCCAAGTAATAGTGGTCTATGGACCTTATTTGTTGAATAAGCCTTATTTTACTCATTGATTTGAAATATCAACTTAATCATATATTACATTGTTAGACAGATATATGCATTTGTTTCTAGAATGCTCATTATACTTTACTGATCTACTTGATTATTTCTGTGCTATTGTTATGTTGTTCTAATTGATGAGACTTTATAATGGCTTCAAGTTTTTTAATATTTTATCATTGTATTTGACTTTAATAAATAAAAAACATCAATCTTCATTTAATAAGTAAGAAAGAAAGAAAGAAAAGAGAGAGAGAGAGAGAAAGAGAGAGAGAGAAAGAAGGAACTCCCACCTTTTACGACAACATGAATGGAACTGGAGATTATGGTAAGTGAAATAAGCCAGTTGGTGAAAAACAAATACCATATTATCTCACCTATAAGTGGACTCTATACAAAAAAATAAACTAATGAACAAAATAAACCACAGGTATGGAGACATGGAGCAGAGGGGATGGGCAAAGAGGACAATGGTGGAAAGAAGGGGAAGAGTCTAGAAAAAGAACATGTATGAATGACCCATGGACATGGATAACAGAGTGGGAATTGACTGTGGGATAGGGTGTGGGATGGGTGGAGGGGGGTAAAGTGGAAAAAATTGAGGCAACTGTAATTAAAAAAACACATGATTTAAAAATTAAAAAATAAATCCCTCAGCAAAGTGGAAATCTATAGAGCATATCTCAACATAATAAAGGCCATAGATGAGAATCCTACAGCCAACATCATCCTCAATGGGCAATAACTAAAATCTCTCTCACTAAGATCAGGAACAAGACAAATGTGTCCATTTTCACCAATTTTATTCAATATAGTATTAGAACTCCTAGCCACAGTAATCAGACAAGAGAAAGAAATAAAAGCATCCAAATTGGAAAGGAAGAAGTAAAGCTGTCACTGCTTGCAGGTGACATGATAGTATACATTGAAAACCCCATAGATTCCACCAGAAAACTACTTAACCAAATAAATGAATTTGGCAAAATGACAGGATACGAAATCAAGAGTCAGAAAGTGAACAGTTTTGTACACCAACAATGAAATATCAGAAACAGGAATCAGGGAAAAAAAACTGATTTACTATAGCAACAAGAAAAATAAAGTACCTAGGAATAAACTTAACCAAGGAACTAAAAGTCTTGTATTCAGAAAACTACACAACATGAAGAAAGAAATTAAGGAAGACACAAATAAATGGAAACATATACCATGTTTATAGATTGGAAGAATTAACATTTAAAATGTCCATACTGCCCACGCAATCTATAGATTCAATGAAATCCCTATCAAAATACCAATGGCATGTTTCACAGATATAGAACAAACATTTTAAAAAATTATATGGAACCATAAACAACCCCAAATATCTACAACAATTTTGAAAAAGAACAAAGTAGGAAGGATCACAATACCTGACATCAAGCTATATTACAAGGAAACTATAATCAAAGTAGTCTGGTACTGGCATAAGAACAGACACATAAACCAGTGGAACAGAGTAGAGAACCCAGAAATAAACCCATGTCAATACGGTCAGTTAATATTTGACAAAGCTGGCAGGAACATAAAATGGAGTAAAAATAGCCTCTTCAATAAATGGTGTTAAGAGATCTAGACATGTACATGCAGAAAAATGAAATTAGACCACCAATTTACACCATACAATGAAATTAATTTAAAATGTATAAAGGACTTACATATAAGTTGTCACACCATAAGATTCCTAGAAGAAAACATAGGGAGGAAAATTTCAGATACCTTATGAAGCAATATTTTCACCGATACACCCCCTAAGGCAAAGGATAAAAAGGGAAGAATAAACAAATGGGACTACATCAAACTGAAAAGATTCTGCACATGAAAAACAAAAATCAAGGAAATGGTAAGGGGATAAACCATATCACAAAACATGTCTGCCAATGACACCTTAGACAAGGATTTGATCTCCAAAATATATAAAGAACTCACAAAATATATAAAGAACAAAATATATAAAGGACTCCACAACAGGAAGACAAACAATCTAATTTAAAAAATGGACGAAGTACCTGAACAGACACTTCTCCAAGGAGGATATATACGGGGCCCAGAGACACATGAAAAAATGCTCAACTTCACTAGCCATTACAGAGATACAAATTAATGCCACAGTGAGATACTTCACACCAGTCAGAATGGCCATCATTAATAAATCAACAAACAGCAACTGCTGGCAAGGTTGTGGAGAAAAGGGAACCCTAGTACACTGTTAGTAGGAATGCAGACTGGTGCAGCCACTGTGGGAAACACTATGGAATTTCTCCAAAACCTAAATGTGAACTGCCTTTCAAACCAGTGATCCCATTGCTGGAAATGTACCCTAGGAATCCTGAATCACCAACTTGAAAGAACTTAAGCACCCCAAGGTTCTTAGCAGCATTATTTACAAAAACCAAGATCTGGAAACAGCCTAACTACCCATCATTTAATGAGTGGATCAAAAAATTGTGGTACATTTACACAATGGAATACTACTATGCAACAGAAGGAAAGAAGGAACTCCTATCCTTTGCCACAGTACATATGGAACTGGAGAGCATTATGCTAAACTAACTAAAATAAGCCAGGTGGTGAAAGAAAAATACCATGTGATCTCACCTATAAGTGAAACTTAATTAACAGAAGAAACAAATGAACAAAATAGAACCAGAGACTTGGAAATAAAGAAAATACTAACAATGACCAGAGGGGAAAGGGGAGTTGGATAACAGGGGAAAGAAGGGGAAGTGGCAAACAAATGAACATGAATAATAAACTCATAGACATAGAAAATGAGGGAGATTGACTGCAAGAGTGGGGAATGAGGGGGTATTGGAGAGCAATGAGGAAAAAGGCAGGGCCACTGTAACTGAAGAAGGATAAAATATAAAAAGAAAAAAGTATCTATCTTCATGTTTACCTTTGCCATTTTGATTATGATGTGTCTTGCTGTGGACTTCTTTGGGTTTATCTTAGTTGATATTTTCTGCACTCTTGTTCTTCTACATATAAATTTTTTTTCATTATTGAAGTTTTAAGTCAATATTCCCTCAATAACTTTCACAATTTTTGCTTTCTTTCTTCTTTATCCGGTACCCCTAGATGCAAATATTGTTACATTTGATGGTTTCCTTAAGCTATTTTCATATTTTATAATTATTTTTATAATTCTGCTGTTTTCATTGGTTGTTTTTTGCTACCTTGTCCTTCAAATCATTGATTTGTTCTCCTAATTTATATAATCTTATGTTGATTTCTTTTAATGTATTCTTTATTTCAGTTATTATATTTTTATTTTTTACTATTTCTTTTTTATGGTTTTTGTGTCCTTTTTATATTTAGTATATCTTTGGTGATGTTCGCAATAAGTTCCTTGAGCATCCTTATAATAAGTGTTTTGAACTCTATCCGGGTAATTGCTTTCTCCCGTTGTATTTAGTTATTTTTCTGTTTTTTTCCTATAGTTTCATTTGGGATATGTTTATTTGTCTCCTCAATTTGGTTATCTCTATTTTTATATATTACATAGATATGCTATGTCATATCTGTATCTATCATTTTTTAAAGCTGTCCTAATGTAGTAGGTGTCCTGTGGAATCCAGTAGCTAAATCTCTTGGTCACCAGATCCAGGTGCTTTAGGCATGTCTCTGGAGTAGGTTGTATATGCTTTCCTGTTGCAACTGAATCCTTATTGTTCTTAGCAGATCAGTGATTGGGATTGACCCTAAGGCTGATGGCTGAGAGAAGTGGCCATAACCAGAGTGTATGAACTGCTGTGTGGGAGCCGATCCCACACACACACACACACACAAAAATAGCCCTAGTGTGTTCTGGTGTTTGCTTGAGACCAGCCTTTGGGTATGCCACTTGTGGAGGCAATTGAGCACTGCTATGTTGTGTTTTGAAGATGGCCACCAGGTGTTTTTGTTCTAGGGCTCCTTGGGAGTGACTCCAGTGCCAGCCAATTTCAACCCCTGCCTGTGACTGACCTGAAGCTACCTGTTAGAAGCCATTAAGAAATTTGTTTTTTGTAGGTCTCTGTGATAGACCTGGAGGTGTCTGGGAGAAGCCACGCTGTGAAGCAAGACTGAGTATTACCACTATTGAGTTTGGGACAGCTTAGCAAAATGCATAGGGTATCCCAAAACATTCCACTGCCTGCTGACTGCCTGTAATGCTCCGCCACTAAAAGATCCTTCAAAAATATGTGAGCTTTGAGGTGAGACAGGGATTAAAAAAGGGTGAGAAAATTGTTGTTTTCTAGGTTTATGCACATTTATAATTGGCAATAGTAATGAACATGGGTCTATTCAGCAAAAAGCACAGGGCACACTGTGGATTTTTGACACCTTTTTAAAAGACTGAAGCACAGGCCCACTGTATGAAATAGCCTCTGGTGCATGAGTTAGGTGGGTAGGATGGAGGGAGTGGAGCTTACCAGGCTAATGAAGATTTAGATTTGGCCTGTTGGGAGCTCAACACAAGAAAGATGGAGCCTACCTCTTGGCCATGTAAAAGGAAGACTCAACTCAGGTACAATGGCAGCTGTCCCTCTAGTCTTTGCCCTAAAGCCACACAATTCAGTTTCTCCCTGTATATCTCTGTCACCTCCCAAACCTCTGTTTTTCTGCCCAAGCCTTAGGGTATGTGCCTGTGAAAGAACGAGTTTGTGCATAGGCACTTTAAAAAGTCCTTAAGTGTTTTTAGTAGCTTTCTGTCTCACTTTAACAGATGCTATCCCTAATGATTTTCACAGATAGATGTTGTGGGGCTTCTTTTCCTCCCACTAGTGCTCTGAATTGGGGACGCCAGTGTGGGGTTGGGACGCCACACTCTTAATAGGAGACCTCTACAGTTGAGATATCCCTCCCAATTCTCTACCACCAAATATGTAGGGGGGGCCAGCCCATTCATTATGCCTTCTTGATATATTGTCCCCTTTGTCATTATAAAATATTTCTGTCTTTTGTTAAATTTTTGACTTGACATCATTTTTTTGTCAAATATAAGTATGGCTACATCCTCTTTTTCTGGATGCCATTTTCTTGGAGTATCATTTTCCATTTCTTTACTTTGACTCTGTTTATTCTTGCAACTGAGATGTGTCTCCTGAAGCCAGCATATAGTTGGATTTTGTTTTTTCTTCCAAACCACCAAACTTTTAGTGGGTGAGATAAGTCCATTAACATTTAAGGTGATTATTGATATATCAGGATTTCCTATAGCCATTTTATTTCTAATTTTCTGGTACTCTGTTTTCCATTGTTTCTTTATCCTTGTATATCTACATGTGTTGATTTAATTTGATGGTATTCTACAATTTTTTTATATTTTCTTTTTTTATGTTATATGTTTTTGTTCTAGATTTATATCTGTGGTAACTATTAAGTTACATAGAAGAAAGTTTCATATATACTATAGTCTTTTTTTCTTCTGACTGCATCTTACCGTTATTCACTTGCACAAGTTAAGTCCTTTCCCTTTCTTCCCTGTTTTCTTTTTGTGTTACAAACTTTCCCCTTTTATTTTATTTTTTAATTTAATCTTTATTGTATTTTTCCATTACTAATTAGTCTCTTTATACACCTCTCTCCCCAACCATCACTATACTGTTGTCCATGTCCATGAGTCTTTTTTCCTTTTTACTCAGTCTCTCCACCCTCTCACTTCCCCCACCAGCTGTCAGCCTGCTCTCCATCTATGAGTATGTCCCCATTTTCCTGGTTAATTCTGTTTTTTCATTAGATTCCACACATTAATAAAATCATATGGTATTTGTCTTTCTCTGACTGACTGGTTTCTCTGACTGGTTTATTTCATTTAACATAATGTTCTCCAGGTCTATCCATGCTGTTGCAAAGGGTAAAATTTTATTTTGTTTACAGCTAAGTAGTATTCCATTGTGTAAATGGTTCTATATATTGGTGATTGTAAAGAACACTGCAATGAATATAAGAGTGTTTATGTTCTTTCAAATTAGTGTTTTGGGTTCCTTCAGATGTATTACCAGAAGTGGGATCACTGGGTCAAAAGGCAAATCCACTTTTAATTTTTTGAGGTATCTCCATACTGTTTTCCACAGTGGCTGCATCAGGCTACATTCACACCAACAATGCAAAAGGGTCCCCCTTACTCCACATCCTGGCTGGAACTTGTTTTTGTTGATTGAGGATAGCCAATTCTGACAGGTGTGAGATATCTCATTGTGGTTTTATTTGTAATTACCTGATGATTAGTGATGTTGAGCATATTTTCATATGTCTATTGACCATCTGTGTGTTTTCTTTGTTTTTTTTTTGGAGTAGTGTCCATTTAGGTCTTTGTCCATTTTTTAATTGGATTGTTTTGTGTGTGTGTGTGTGTGTGTGTGTGTGTTGAGTTTTATGTGTTTATAAATTTTGCCTACTAACCCCTTAGCTGATATATCAGCAAATATGGTCTCTCATTTTGTGGGTTATCTTTTTATTTTATTGATGACTTCCCTTGCTGTTCCAAAAATTTTTAGTTTGATGTAGTACAATTTGTTTATATCTTTCCCTTGCCTGGGATGATATATCTGATAAAATATTCCTACGAGCAATGTCTGAGATTGTGCTGCCTATGTTTTCTTCTGCAGTTTTTATGGTTTTGGGTCTAACATTTAAATCTTTGATTCACTTTGAATTTATTCTTGTCTGTGATGTAAGAATGCGGTCTAGTTTCATTTTCCTGCATGCATCTGTCCAATTTTCCCAACCCTATTTGTTGAATGAACTCTCTTTAGCCCATTGCATGTGCTTGCTTCCTCTGTCAAATATTGGTGTAACAGATATTGGTGGCTATAAGGGTGTGAGTTTACTTCTGGGCTCTCTATTCTTTTCCATTGGTCTATGTGTCTATTTTTATGCCACCATGCTGTTTTGAACTATGGCCTTATAGTATAGTTTGATATGTGGTAGGGTGATTCTTCCAACATTGTTCTTTCTCAGGATTGCTGTTGCTATGTGGGCCTTTTGTGCTTCCATACAAATTTTTGAAATATCTGTTCTAGTCCTGTGAAATTTCTCCTTTTTATGATATAAGCTTATTTCCAAAAATGCAGTAGTCATTGTATTCTTTTTTGTTTTTACTTCCTTTAACTTTTATGTTATATTTAAATGTTTGATACCTCATTCTTAATAAGGGTTGAAGTTTCCTGCTTTTTTTCCTGTTAGTTACCTTGCTTTTAGTTTTGTATCTTTTTGTCCTTTTGTTTCAGGTAGAAGAACACCCTTCAGTATTTTCTGTAATGCAGTTTTTGTGATAATTTCCCTCAGCTTCTGTATGAATGGAAAAGTCTTTATTTCTCCTTCATACCTATAGGATAACTTTCTTGGGTATGTTATTCTTCGCTGATGATTTTTCTCTTTCAATAATTTAATCCCACTCTTTCCTAGCTTTTTGGACTTTTACTGAAAAATCTAATGATGATCCAATGGATTTTCTTAATAGATTACCATCTTCTTCTGGCTGTCCATAAAATTCTTTCATTCTTTTTAAATTTTAACTATGTTAATATAATGCCTTGGTGGCCTTTTGGATTGATATAATTAGGTGTCCTCTTTGCTGCTTGTATTTGAGAATCCAATTCTTTTCATTGGTTTGGAAATTTTTAACACTTGTATGTTTGAATAGGCTCTCTGTTCCCTTCTCCTAAATGTGCTTTCTGGTACATTAATTATTCTTATATTGCTACTTATAATAAAATCAGATAGTTCTTGTGGAGTTATTCAATTTTTTTTATTTTCAATTTTCTCTCTTCTTCTACCTTATTCATTTCTAGATTTCTAAATTATATGTCACTTATTCTTTCCCCCATATGGTCTGCTCTATTTCCTAATCCCCTACTCCATAGTAATCCTTTTAATTGTATTTTTAAGTTCCAAGATTTTTGCCTGGATCTCTCTTTCTTTCTTTTGTTGTTGTTGTTGTTCTTATTTTAATCTATTTGGTGAAGTACTTGTTGGTTAATTTTACTTCTGAGTTTCTTTAATTACCTTTTTCAGTTTTCTAGTATCTTGTTAAGTTTTGTCAGAACTACAATCATGAATTACCTGTCATTTAAATAAAGTATTTCTATGCCTATGTTTACTTTATGGAAATTAATTTTTTAATTTTTACTTTATTTTGTATTTATTTTTAAATTTATAAATCATGTTTAATCTATTGCAGTTGTCTCAATTTTTCCCCCTTTACCCCCCCAACCCATCCCTCCCCCACTGCCTGCTCCCACAGTTAATTCCCACTCTGTTGTCCATATCCATGGATCATTCATACATGCTCTTTGGTTAGTCCCTTCCTCTTCTTTCCACCATTGTCCTTTTTCCCCATCCCCTCTTGTCATTTTAAGTCTGCTCCATGTCTCCATGCCTGTGGTTTATTTTGTTTGTTAGTTTACTTTGCTGAATAGATTCCACTTATAGGTCAGATCATATTATATTTGTCTTTCATCAACTGGCTTATTTCACTTAGCTTAATATTCTCCAGTTCTATCCATGTTGTCACAAAAGGTAGGAGATCCATTTTCTTTTCTTTCTTTCTTTCTTTCTAGTACAGATTGATTATTTTTTTAATGTCAAAGTAAATTATAAAATATTTAAAAATTTAAAATCATTAAAAAGTATCAGCGATTAAACCAACATGACACCAGCACAGAAATAATCAAGTAGGTCAATGAAATATAATGAGCATTTTAGAGACAAATGTATATCTCTGTCTAACATTGTAATATATGATAAAGTTGATATTTAAAATCAATGTGTAAAATAAGGCTTATTCAACAAATAAGGTGCATGGACCACTATTACTTGAAATAAAACAAATATAGAGCCTTATTTCACACACTATAAAGAAATATTCAGGCAAGATAAAAATAAATATGTAGAATCTAAGGAGTTTGGGGAGAAAATACAAAATAATATTTTTCTTACCCTGAAGGAAAATATTCAAACCCAGAAGCTGTAAAGTAACATATTGACAATGTGGCCATATTAAACATTTAAGACTGTACAGTAATATATATATATAATATATATTATATATATATATATATATATATATATATATATATAAAGTTAAAGGACAAGTAATAGAATTGGAAAGTATCTGCAACACATCTAAAAAAAGTGTTAATGGTTTGTTTTGAGGGATATTTTTAGGGAAAAAATTCTACAAACATTTAATCAAAAAATGGATAAAGAATACCAAAAAGTCAATTAAAGCTTTTTCTAAAATAATAGAAATAGGCAAGAAATATACAAAAACAAGTTTAGTTTCAACAAATAATAAAGGAACAATTAAAATAACACATCATAGTCATCAGATTAATATGTATTAAAAATATTGGTAATATCAAGTATTGGCAACTGTGAAAAGAACTGGGTCTTCATAGACTCTTTTTCTTCATCTTAAAGCAATCCCTTTAGCATATATTGCAGTGCTGGTTTGGTGGAGGTGTATTCTTTTAGTCTTCTTTTGTCTGGGAAACTCCTTATTTTGCCTTCCATTTTAGTTGAGAGCCTTGCTGGGTAGAGTAGTCTTGGTGGCAGGCCTTTGTTTTTCATGACTTGGAATATTTCTTGCCATTCCCTTCTGGCTTGCAGTGTTTCTGTTGAGAAGTCACCTGCTGGCCGCATCGGGGCGGTTAGTTAGTTAGATATATCTGTTACTAGATATATCTCCCTTGCTGCCTTTAGGATTCTGTTTGTCTTTGATATTTGCCATTTCCATGATGATGTGTCTTGGAGTGGGCCTCTTTGGGTTCCTCTTGAATGGGACCCTCTGTGCTTCCTGGGCTTGTATGACCTCCTCTCCTCAAATTAGGGAAGTTTTCCATCGTTACTTTTTCAAACAGGTTCTCTATCCCTTCCTCATCCTCTTCTCCTCTGGTATCCCTATTATACAGATATTACGTTTCAGGTTGTCCTGCATTTTCCCTAAATGCCTCTTCATTCTTTTTGAGTCTTTTTTCATTTTCTTGCTCTTCTGGGAGCTTTTTTCTACCTTGTCCTCCAGCTGTCTGATTCAATCATCTGCTTTATCTAGCCTGCTTTTGATTCCTCCTACTGTGTTGTTCAATTCAGAAATTGTATTCTTTATTTCCTCTTGTCTTTTATGGATAGTTTTTTTTTTGTCCTTTTTCATGCTGATATATTTTGCAGTAAATTCCTTGTAGTTTCCCTATAGTTTTCTGTAATTTTCTCTGAGCCCACAGAGCTCATTGAGCTTCCTTAGAACTGTTGATAGGAACTCAATATCTGATAGTTTACTTGCCTCTATTTCATTTAGTTCTCTCTGTGGGGATTCTTCCTTTCCCTTTGAGTGGGGGTATTTCTTTGTCTTCCCATTCTTTGTGAGACTCTCCTTTTTGCTTCTGCTTCTTAAGTTGACCTGTCTTGATTTCCTGACTTTGTGGTGTGAATTTCTATGATAGGAGACTGCTGTTTTTACTTTCTGTATCTGCCTCTGATGATGTCAGATGTTGTCCCTGTCTGGCCTTAGGCAGTCTGTTCAAGGCTTCCAGTAATCTGTGCTCCTTCAGCTGTTAATCTAGTCACTCTGCACTCAGCATCCCACCTTAGAAAGCTCAGGGTGGGGTGGAGTCCCTCCTGAGGGCAGGGTTATTGAGTCCTCTCTTGCTGCTGCCATATGGGGAAGGAGTCAGCACCAGGATCCCAAGGGCTACTCTCTCCTTTCTCTTCCGAAAGCCTCCTTCCCCAGTCTCTCCTCAGGTGTCTCTAGCTCACTCTGCTCCCACCTTTGCCAGAGACCAGGATAAGTGGCTGCAAATAAAAATTTATGTGTTAACCCTTTAAATGGTTCTTTGCGTCTCCAGCCTCATGTGTCTGGCAGAGAGCAATTTGGCATCTTTTCACAGTTGGCTGTTTTCTGTGTGGTTTTTGGGCTCTGGTGCTGTGGGCTAGAGATCCCTGCTTTTGGTTTATATCCTGCTCTTCTCAGGGGGATCCAACTGGCCGTTTCAATATCCTTCTCGTGCTGCCTCCTGTGGGCACCCTGCCCGCCTTCTCAAGTCTGTACCGCACTCCTCACCAGTTAGATTGTGTTAAAGCTGGTTCTTCTTTTTTTTTTTTTTTGGGGGGGGGAGTTTAAGATAAATATTTATTTACCATTTAAGATGTAAAACAACTGAGCATTAACATTTCAATTAAACTCCTGGTTACTTTTCAAAGTATATTCTAGTCACTAAACTGGTGTGTAAATTCGGTTCTTCTGTCTCCGAGGTTACAAGGCTCCTCTCTCGCTATTGTTCAGTTGTTTGTTCCAGGTGATTTCTCCACAATTTAGTTGTAATTCCAGGTTGGTCTTGGGAGGAGGTCAGTGTGAGTTCCACTCACTTCTCCACCATCTTAATCCCTCTAACAAATATATTTTTGAATCTCCCTGTGTTCTCATTTATTAATTGTGCTTGATTGACCATTTCTCTGCATTCTCATTTGTGGGGATAAAAGTTCCTTTTAAAAAAAAAATTATTGTTTTTCCAGTATAACTGTCCCAGTTTTACCCCATTGCTCTCCCCTGTTCTCCCCACACACAGTCTCACAGTCAATCCTCTCTTTGATGCCCCTGTCCATTTATACTTGCTCTTTAGTCCCTAGAGGCATGAAAACAACTACAAAATGACAAGTACCTTAGGGGAAGGGGAAGGGAATAATGGAGGAAGTAAAAATATAATTTTATATTTCACTGTTTAGCAAGTTGATCAGAGATATTTGTATTTTATTTCCCATTAGGTGTTGCAATTGCACATGTTTTTTATTTTCTCTTAACTGTACTGCTGTGCTTCCCAGGATATTTATGGGGCAATGTTGCATTAGCTTAGGAAAATGCTTGTGTTCCCCATGAGGTGACCATTCTCTTAACAATCCAACAGCTTCACCTTTGGGTTCCCACTCCAGTGGATTGGAAGTAATGGGCAATATTTCTCTTATGTGCTTCTGGTGCTGCCTTCCTGCAGCCAGAAACTGCTGTTGGGCTGCTGTGATTTGACCCAGCTGCATGTTGATGGTTAGGGGACTGATAGGTTGGGGAAACAATATTACACATCTGTAGTTCTGCTCTTCTTTGTGGGTTGGTTGGTTGGTTGATTATTTTCTTCTGGGTTTAGATACAATGAATACAGATCCCTTAAGCTAGAAAGTTTTTTCAAGCCCTTTTGCAATTAGCCAAAGGAGAATATTATTGCCGGGTGGGCCACAGAGGTACAAGGTGGGCAGATTCCTTTTCTGAGAAATTCTATATTGATTATGGGTAGCCTTTGGAGTGTTGCAATGACTTTACATGGTTTCTCTGCTCTTGATCAAAGGATCAGGCTCAATGTAAGCCAGATCCCCAGGTTTATTTGTTGCCTTTGCCCTGCTGGTCTCATTTATCTAATTGGAACTGCATCCCAGCCTTTAACAGCTATCATCTGTTGTGGCTGCAGAAAGCAAGCACCTATCTCTACTATTCTTCTCCCTATCCCATATCTGTTGTTTGCTCAGATATACCCACCTTCAGATGTATCTGCATGATGTCTCAGACATAAAGGAATAGGCAAACATAGGTTTACAGTTGTGAGTACTTGAAACACAGAGTTTATTCTTATATTATTTATTATGGTATTATTTATTTATATTATTTGCCTTTGTTATTATAATGGTTATTATTTCATAACCTTACTTGTGATTTATTTTTAAGGTAATAAATTATCAATTTAAAAAGGAAAGAAATTTCAAGGTCCTCTCATACTGTCATGTTGCTGTTGTCCCTTTATTTTTTTTGTTGTGTATCACATTATTTGACTTGCAGATATTGAACCAACATTGCATCCTGCATAAAATCCCATTTGATCAGAATATATGATCTTTTAAATGTATTGCTGAAATCATTTTGCTGATAATTTGTTGAGGATTTAACATCTATGTTCATCAGTGATATTGGTCCATAATATTTTGTTGTTGTTCTTTTGCAGTATCATGGTTTGTTTTGGAATCTGGGTAACGCTTACCTTGTAAATGAGTTTGGGAGACTTTTGTCCTCTTGAATGTTTTGAAAAAGTTTGAGAATGATAGATGTTAATTCTTTTTTGAATGTTTGGTAAAATTCACCTGTGAGGTAATTTAGTCCAAAACATTTTTGTTGCTTTTTGGGAATATTCTGATTACTGATTTGATTTTCTTAGTAGTGATCAGTCTGTTCACATTTTCTGTTTCTTATTGATTCTGTCTTGGAAGACTATATGTTTCTAGAAATTTATCCATTTCTTACAAATTGCCCAAATTTTTGACATATAATTGTTCATAGTATTTTCTTGTAACCGCCTGTATTTCTATCAGTTGTTACTTCTGTTCCATTCTGATAATAAAATCAATATAATACCCTGAAAGACCACAGCAATCTTGAGAAAGAACAAAATTAGAGGTATCACAATACCTGATATCAAACTATACTACAAGGCTATTTTAATCAAAGCAGCCTGGTACAATAGCATAGGCATTTAGATCAACGGAGCATAACAGAGAACCCATAAATCAACCCACACCTATATGATCAAATTCTTTTTTTGTTTTTGCTGTTCTTATTGGGTGTTTTCTGCTATGTTGCCTTTTATTCTCTATTTCATAACATCTTCTGTTGATTTTATCTAATGTATACATTTTTAGCAAATGTGTTCTTTTTTTATTTCTGATTGATTTTTTATGTTTTTTTTTTTACTTTTTTGCCTAAGTTCTTTCTGAGTTTATATATTCTTTCCCTAAGCTAATTGAGCATCTTTATAACCTGTGTTTTGAACCCTGTATCTAGTAAAATGTTTGTCTCCATTTTGTTTGGTTCTTTTTTCTAGAATTTTGGTCTCTTCTTCCATTTGGGACATATTTCTTTGTCTCCTCATTTTTGCTGCCTCCCTGTGTTTGTCTATATTAGGTAGATCTGTTATATTTTCCAATCTTAACATGGTGGCCCTATATAGTAGATTTCTGTGGTTTTAATGTCACAGCACTCCTGGTCACCTGATTCTTGTGCACCAGGGGTGTTCCTTGTGTGGGTTTTGTGTGCCTTCATACTATCATTAAGCCTTGGTTGCTATTGCAAATTTGTGTGGTTTACATGCAGGCTGATTGGCTGTGAGGACTGGCTTTGACTACAGAGAATAAGCTGTTGTCAAGGGGTGGGAAATACAACCATAGCAACAGAATTCTGTAGCTGATGCTCTGGTGTCTGTCAAGTCCACATTTGCATGTGTCCTTTGTGCAGCTGACTGGTGGTTTTCTCTTGAAGTCTGAATCTGTCCAGCATGTGTATTGATTCTGGAGTCTCTTAGAAGAGGTTCCAGGGCAGGCCAAAGTCAACTGTTGCCTGTGCCAAGACCAGACCACCTGAGGAGGTAAAACATATCTATTGTTAGGCTGAGCTTGGCAGCACCTGAGTTAATTTAAGCTACAGAGGCTGGCTGCCATTAGGATTGGAATTATTTAGCAAGTGGTACAGGGCACATCAAGGCTGGCCATTGCTTATTTTGCAATTATGGAATTTTGAGAAATTTTAGGAATCTGCAGCATGAGCAGGGGCCAAGAGCTGACAGAATTTCTGGCCTGATAATTATCATCCTGAATACTAACTAAAGTCCTGCAACTAAGGATATGAAGAAGAAGAAGCCCATTGAGAATGGTAGGAGAAGAGACAGAATTGGCAGGTCCTGCACCCCCATTGTGGTTAATAAGGAGGGCTGTGGTAGTTCCCCCTGAGAAGTGAGAAACTATACCCTTCCTCACACCAGGCTCCCAAACTCATGGCTACAGTGTCAGAGAAAGGATCCCCCATTATCTCACTGTGAAAACCAGTGGGGATTGTGTCAGAGTAAGATGGAAGGCTGCTGGAGACCTATGCACTACAGGACTTAAAAGATATATGCATAGGGTCACTCACTCACATACTTACTTGCTCTGAGCTTTAGCACAGAGGCAACTCAGAAAGCATCAAAGACGTGGGGAGAAACAAAACTGACTAGGTTCTGGAGAGAACTTAAGGCAAATGTTGGGGCAACTCTCTCTCTCTCTCTGGCAAAATTGGCAAACACAATTTTTGTTTTGTTGAACCCTACCCCTACCCAGCCAATCCACTATAGGCTGTCCACAAATCTGAGTTCTCCATTAACATGGCTAATGTTCTTGCCCCTCCCTGGTGATTTACTGAAACCCCACCCCACCCTAATTTAGTGCCTGATGAAACCTCTTCCAGCAGCTCCTCCACTCATACAACCAAACTCAGCTTACACGGTGAACTTTTCTAAAAGTCTCTCAAAGGTCCACAAACCCAAAACAATAAGTCCCTGACCTTTGTGTGCCCTGTACCTCTTGTTATACTACCCCAACCCTGGCATGAGGGATGATTTGTCTCAACTTGCATTGTAAGTCCCATCAGATAACTCTTACCTGACATAAGCAGCAACCAGTCTTGGGTAAGAATATAGCTTCAATTAAGTGGCCACAAATGTGGCACAAGTGTCAGCTGACCTTAACTCATCTCATGGTACCTACCTAAATTCCCCAAGAATGATATGAATGACAGCCAGCCTCAGTTCATAGAATAGCCTCTCCCAAGTGTATCCAAGCCCAACAAAGGTGACAAACCACTGGATGTCACTTTGTAGTTCCTACCTGTGGCCCACAACCTGGGGATACGTGGTGGCTAACATTGATATTCACCAGAGTCCCTCCAAAGGAACTTTAGGAGCAAAACACCAAGAACCCTGCTTCAGACCACACCAGAGAATCACCCAATGAGCTTCACAAATGACAAATCTGGAAGGAAAACTTGCGTGGCACTTGAACCTCACTAAAGCAACTCAAGCTGTATGGGGTCAGCTCTGCATAACAGCTGATCCACTACAATAATGGCCAGTTCTCACAGCCAGTCAGCTTGAGGGTCAATCCCACACAACATGAGGGACATGCCAGCAGCAATCAAGGCTCAGCTGAAACAGGAGAATACACACAACCCACACAAGGGACATACCAAACACACCTGTTTCAGGTTACCAGGGAGACTTGCCACTGGACTCCAAAGGAAAACAACTACATAAGACACCTGCGGAAAGGCTGGGAGTCCAAGCATTTCTACCTAATATGTATAAACAAACACAGGGAGGCAGCCAAAATGAGGAGAAAATAAAATGTCTCCCAAATTTAAAAAAAAAAGAACAAAAATCCAAGGGAAAAAAATACCAAATAAAGTAGAGGAAAACAATTTACCAAACACAGAGTTCAAAACACTGGTTATAATCATGCTCAGTTAACTTAGGAAACTAATAGGTGACCTCAGTGAGAACTTGCAGAATGACACAGGAAACACCAAAATGGAGATAGAAAACATAAAAAGAACAGTCAGGCCTTAGATGGGTAGCTCAGTTGCTTAGAACCTCATCCACATATGCCAAGGTTGTGGATTCAATTCCCACTAAGGGCACATACAAAAATCAACCGATGAATGCATAAGTAAGCAGAAAAAACAAATCTCTCTCTCAGTCTTTATTCTTTTCTCTTTCCCTCTAAAAATTAAAAAGCAGAAATGAATAACACTATAACTGCAATGAAGAATATATTACATAGAATTAACAGTTAACTAAATGAAGCAGAGGATAAAATCAGCAATCTACAAGACATGATAGTAGAGAACACCCAATTGAAACTGGAAAAGAAAAAGGAGGAGGAGGGAGGGAAGAGTAAGAGGAGGAAGAAGAAGGGGAGGAAATAAGGAGGAAGAGAAGGAAGAAGAAGAGGAAATAAGAAGGAGGAGGAGAAGAATTAAAAAAATCAAGATATTTTAAGGGCTCTCTGGGACAATATGAAACATAACATTTGCATCATAGGGGTACCTAATGGGAAAAGAGAGAAATCAAGGAATTGAATTTCAATTTGAAAAACTGACTTAAAATTTCTCTAGCTTGGCAAAAAAAATATACATACAAGTTCAGGAAGTGCAAAGTCCTAAATAAGATAAACCCAAAGAGGCCCACACTTCATAACTAAAATTCCAAAGTTCAAGAAAAGAAGGGAATCTTAAAAGCAGCAAGAAAGGAGGTGCTAACAGTGGAGCTTCTATAAGACTATCAGCTAATTTCTCAACAGAACCTTTGCAGGCCAGAAGGGTTTAGTATGAAATTTTCAATGTGAGGAAAGAAAAAGATCTACAACCAAGATTACTCTACCAAGTAAAACTATCATTTAGCATCAAAGAAGAGATAAAGAGTATCTCAGACAAGAAAAAACTAAGGACATCATCACCACTAAATTAGTATTATAAGAAAAGCTAAAGTATCTTTTTAAGAAAAAAAAGATAAATAAAAATAAGAAAATAGAAAAGAAAAATCCTCTCTTGCAAAAGAAAACACTAAGTAAAAGCAGAAGATCATCTTACTATAGAACTAGTACAAAGGTTAAAAGACAAAAAAGTTAAATAGTGGGTAGTTACAACAATTAATTAAGGAATATACACAACCCACATGTATAAAAAAAGTAAAAAATAATGACAAAATCAGTAATATGAATGAGTAAAAAATGTAGGTATTTTAGACTGTGTTCAAATTTAATTATCAACAGATAGACTGCAATAAACATAGTTTGATATATAGGAAGCACATGGTAACTCCAAACCAAAGATCACTAAGAGACATACAGAATATAAAGAGATAAAACTCTAAACATAACACTAGAGAAAGTTATCAACATACAAGAAAAGAGGAGAATGGAAAAGGAACAGGGAAGAACTACAAAAAACAATAAAAAAATTAATAAGCCAGGTGATGAAAGACAAATACCATATGATCTCACCTATAAGTGTAACCTAATCAACAAAACAAACAAGTGAGCAAAATATAACCAGAGACATGGAAATGAAGAACAAACTGGCAGTAACCAGAGGAGTGGTGGGAAAGGGAATAACAGGGCATAGGAAGAGAAGGGTCATCAAGGAACATGTATGAAGGACCTATGGACAAAGACAACAGGGTGGGGAAGGATTGAATGTGGGAGGTGGGGGTGTGAAGGCCAGGGGAGAGTAATCAGGGGGAAATAGGGACAACTGTAATTGTACAACAATAAAAAATAAAAATAATTTAAAAATCAATAAAATTGATATAGCTACATACCTATCAATAATTACTTTAAATGTAAATGCCAATCAAAGACATACAATGGCTAATGGATGAAAACAGAAAACCCATACACATGCTGACTACAAAAGATGGACTTCATATCAAAAGACACTCACAAGCTGTAAGTAAAGAGTGGGGGAAAAAAGATACATCATTCAATTAAAAACAAAACAAAACAAAACAAAAAAACCTAGGGTAGAAATACCAAAATGACACAAAATAGACTTAAAGCAAAGTCTGAAACAAATAAGAAAAAAGGGCATTTTATAATAATAAAGCAATCAATTCAGCAAGAGAATATATATCTTTTGCAATAAGGGTAGGAACATTTAAATATATAAAGTAAATATTGATGGACTTAAAAGAAGAGATGGGCAGGAGTACAATAATAGTAGGAAAGTTTAACATGCTCTTATTATCAATGGATAAATCATCCATACAGATAATCAACAAAGAAAGAGTAGCCTTAAATGACACATTAGGCCATTGGATTTAATTGATATTTATAAAACATTTTACCCAAAAGAAAATAGTATTCAATCTTCTCAAGTGCATGTGGAAGATTTTTCAGAACAGACATGTGAGGACACAAATTAAGTCTCAGTACATTTAAGAAGATTGAAATCACATCAAGCATATTCTCAGACCAAAATGATATAAACCTAGAAACAAATTACAAGAAAAAAATGAAAAACACATATGTAAGGGCTAAAAGCATAATACAATGAATTTGTTGACAGTGAAATCAAGGAAGATATTAAAAGATACATTGAAACATATGCAAAAGGAACAAAACAACCAAAAACATATGGGCCACAGTAAAAGCAGTTCTTTTTGTTTTTAATTTAATTTTTCTTTTTTTTTTATTTTTCACATACATTTGTCTCCATTTACCTGCCACCACCCATCCCCACCTCCCCTCCTCAATCCTTCTCACCTTGGCTTCATCCCTGTGTCCTTCACACCTGTTCCTTGACATGGTCCTTCCCCTTCTCCTCCCCTCTACACCACTCCACCTTGTCCCCTTCAGTTTCTTCTTTCTTTCAATGTTACTGGTCATATTTTCTTTGCCTGCTTGCTTTGCTGATTAGGTGCCACTTATAGGTGAGATCCTATGGTATTTGTCTTTCACTGCCTGACTTATTTCACTTAGCTTAATGCTCTCCAGTTCCATCCACGCTGTCGCGAAAGCTAGTACCTCTTTCTTTCTTTCTGTTGCATAGTATTCCATTGTGTAACTGTACTATAGTTTTATGATTCACTCTTTTATTAAATGGACACTTAAGTTGCTTCCAGTCCTTGGCTACTGTAAATTGTGCTGCTATGAACAATGGGGAGCATAGGTTCTTTTGAACTGGTGTTTTGGGATTCATGGGGTATGGTCCCAGCAGTGGAATTGCTGGGTCAAAAGACAGTTCCATTTTTAGCTTTTTGAGGAAATTCCAAAGGGTTTTCCACAGTGCCTTCACCAGTCTGCACTCCCACCAACAATGTACTAGGGTTCCCTTTTCTCCACAACCTCATCAGCACCTGCTGTTTGTTGATTTGTTTATGATGGCCATTTTGACCGGTGTGAAGTGGTATTTCATTGTGGTTCTAATTTGCATTTATTTGATGTCTAGTTATAATGAACATCCTTTCATATGTCTCTGGGCCCTGTGAATGTCCTCCTTGGAGAAGTGTCTGTTCAGGTCCTTTGCCCATTTTTTAATTGGATTGTTTATCTTCTTGGAGTGGAGTTGTGTGAGTTCTTATATTTTGGAGATCAAAACCCTGTTTGAGGTACCATTGACAAATATATTTTCCCATATGGTTGGTCCCCTTTTCATTTTGCTGATGTTTTCTTTAGCTGTGCAGAAGCTTCTTATTTTGAGGAAGTCCCAATTGTTTATTCTTTCCTTCATGTCCCTTGCTCTAGGAGACATATCTGTGAAAATATTGCTGCATGGGGTATCTGAGAGTTTCCTGCCTCTGTTTTCCTCTAGCACTATTATGATGTTCTGACTTACATTTAAGCCTTTTATCCATCTTGAGTTTATTTTTGTGTAATGTGTCAGTTGGTGGTCAAATTTCTATTTTTATGCATGTAGATGTCAAGCTCTCCCAACACTATTTGTTGAAGAAGCTATGTTTACCCCATTTTATGTTTCTGAATTAATTAAATTTAATTAATTTGTCAAATATTAATTGACCATAGTGACTTTTTTTTTCTTGGCCCTCTATTCTGTTCCTTTGATCTATGTGTCTGTTCATATGTCAGTACCAGACTGTTTTGATTACAGTGACATTGAAATATAGTTTGATGTCAGGTATTGTGATCTCTCCTGCTCTGTTTTTCTTTCTCAAAATTTCTGCAGCTATTGGGGTCATTTACAGTTCCACATAAATTTTTTAAATGTTTGTTCTATATCTGTGAAATACATCATTGGTATTTTAATAGGGACTGCAATGAATCTATAAATTGCTTTGGGTAGTATGGATGTTATGATGATATTAATTCTTTCAATTCATGAACATGGTATATGCTTCCATTCATTTGTGTCTTCCTTAATTTCTTTCTTCAGTGTTGTATAGTTTTCTGAGTAAAGGTCTTTTACTTCCTTGGTTAAGTTTATTCCTAGGTACCTTACTTTTGTTGTTGCTAAGGCAAAGGGGATTTTATTCCTGATTTCTGAATCTTGTATTTTGTTTTTTGTATTCAAAAATGCCTTCTATTTCTGAATATTAACTTTGTATCTTTCTGTTTTGCCACATTCAATTATTAGGTTGAGTAGTTTTTTGGAGGAGTGTATGGGGTTTTCCATGTACACGATCATGTCATCTGCAAACAATGGCAGTTTTACTTCCTCCTTTCCAATTTGAATGCGTTTTTTTGTTTCTTGTCTGATCGCTGTGGCTAGGACATCCAATATTATGTTGAATACAAGTGGTGAAAATGGACATCCTTTTCTTGTTCCTGATCTTAGCCAGAAAGCTTTTTGGTTTTGCCCATTAAGTATAAGGTTGGCTGTAGGTTTTTCATATATGGCCCTTATGATGTTGAGGTATGCCCCCTTTATTCCCACTTTGCTGAGTGCTTTTATCATAAATGGGTGCTGTACCTTATTGAATGTTTTTTCCACATCTATGGATGTGATCATGTGTTTTTTTTTACTTTACTTTTGTTTATGTGACATATTACAATTATTGATTTGTGATTATTGAACCATCCTTGCATCCCTGGGATGAATCCCACTTGATCATGGTGGATCATCTTTTTAATGTAATGCTGGGTGAAGTTTGCCCATATTTTGTTGAAGATTTTAGCACCTATGTTCATCAGCAATATTGGCCTGTAATTTTCTTTCTTTGTTGTGTCTTTGTCTGGTTTTGGGATTAGGATGATGCTGACCTCATAAAAGGATTTGGAGAGTCTTCCCTCTTCTTGGATTTTTTGAAATAGTCTGAAGACAGTGATTAGCTCTTCCTTAAATGCTTTTAGAAATTCTCCTGTGAAACTGTCAGTTCCAGGGCTTTTCTGTGCTGAGAGTTTTTTGATTACTGATTCAATTTCACCAGTTGTTATTGGTCTTTTTAGGCTGTCTGCTTCTTCATTCAGTGTTGGGAGGCTATATTTTTTTAGAAATTTGTTCATCAAGGTTTTCAAATTTCTTGGCATATAATTGTTCATAGTAAGTTCTTATAATCCTTTTTATTTCTGTGGTATCAGTTGTTATTTCTCCTCTTTCATTTCTAGTATTATTTATTTTGATCCTCTCCCTTTTTTTCTTGATGAGTCTGCTTATAGGCTTTTCAATTTTGTATATCATTTCAAAGAACCAGCTCTGGGATTTGTTGACCATTTGAACTGTTTTTTTTTTTTTTTTTTTTTTTTTTGTTCTCTATGTCATCCAGTTCTGCTCTTATCCTGATTATTTCTTTTTTCTTTCTGAGAAGGATTTTTATTTTAGACCATACAATATCTTACATATCACAAGTGAGGAGGAAGATGTGAGAAAACCAGCTTTTAAAAACTTGGCTGAAATTATTTCAAGTGTTACAACTTTCAGCATGAATTCTCTGGTGGGAAAGGTACATATGTACAAGTAAACTCCATCTTTCACATACCTTTGATTCTAATTGGCAGCTGGGGAATATAGTACTTTTATAATATTTATTTTGGCAGAAGTGGGAAGAAGTAATCTAATTTTGTGGCCAGCTAGTACAACAGAGAAAAACAAATCTTCTGAGTTCTTTTATGACCTTCTAGGAATCAGAGCTTTTAACAGATTTCACTATTTTCTAAAGTAAAAATATTTTTGTTCTAAATTTCATTTTTACCACTTATACCAGATAGACTGCGATTTACTCATAATATTCTTAATGTAGTTGTTGCCAGTGCAGCAAACTGAGATAATTTTAGCTGCAAAGTTTCTGGATTGATGTCAGATTTAGAAGTTGAGAATTAAAATTATTTCATTTCTTTGCCAACACTATACAAATCCTAGAGCATGTTTCTGCAGATGCACTGAGATGGTGACAACTTAGATAACCACTGGGGAAGTTTTCTGTGCAAGAGCACAGATTGATTTAACAACTTTGGCTTAGCATGATCTCACATTTGCTGTCTCTGCATTTCCTTAATTAATAACAGCACTGCCTTTTTGAGGAGATTTATCTCACAAGACAAATACATTCTAAGCAGAATTCATAGGTTTACAAAAAATAAATAAAAAACAATAACAAAAAAAACCTTCTATGTCTGTAATGGCTTGCCATGTTTCTTTTTTTTTTTCTTTCCATCTGAATTTTTTTAACTTTATTTTTTCAAATAAATTTGTCTCTGCCTACCCCCCACCACTTTACCTTGGCCCCTCCCTTCTTCCTTCCCTCAGCTCTTCCCCTTTGGTTTTGTCCATGAGTCCTTGATATATGTTCCTTGACTTTCCCCTTCCCTTCCCTTTCCCCGCCCCCCCCCATTCCCTCTTGTCTCTGTTGATTTCTTTTCCTTTCAGTGTTGCTGGTCTTATTTTCCTTGCATCTTTGTATTGTTGGTTAGGTTCCACTTATAAGTGAGATCATATGGTATTTGCCTTTGGCTCCCTGGCTTATTTCGCTTAGCATAATGCTCTCCAGTTCCATCCAGGCTGTCACAAAGTTTAGTAGTTCATTTTTTCTTTCTGCTGCATAGTATTTCATTGTGTATATGTACCATAACTTTTTGACCAATCATCTACTGATGGGCATTTAGGTTAATTCCAACACTTGGCTATTGTAAATTGTCCTGCTATGAACATTGGGGTACATAGTTCTTTTGTATTGGCGTTTTGGTGTTCTTAGGGTATAGTCCCAGCAGGGGAATCACTGGATCAAAAGGCAGTTCCATTTTCAGCTTTTTGAGGAAATTCCACACTGCTTTCCACAGTGCCTGCACAAGTCTGCATTCCCAACAATGGACTAGAGTTGTCTTTTGTCCACAGCCTTGCCAGCACCTGTTGTTAGTTGACCTGTTTATGGTGGCCATTCTGACCTGTATGAGGTGGTACCTCATGGTGGTTTTGATCTGCAGCTCTCTGATGACTAGTGATGCTGAGCATCCTTTCAAATGCCTCTGGGCCCTCTGTATCTCCTCCTTGGAAAAACATCTGCCCAGGTCCTTTGCCCATTTTTTGATGGAATTGTTTGCCTTCTTGGAGTGGAGTCAAGTGACTTCTTTATCTATTTTGGAGATCAAACCTCTATCTGATGCATCATTAGTGAATATATTTTCCCATAGGGTTGGCTCCCTTTTCATTTTGCTGATATTTTCTTGAGCCGTACAGAAGATTTTTGTTTTGATGAGGTCTCACTTATTTATTCTTTCCCTTATGTCCCTTGCTTTAAGAGACATATCAGTGAAAAAAATAGCTGCTTGGGATATCTGAGAGTTTCCTGCCAATGTTCTTCTCTAGGAATTTTATAGCATTGTGACTTCTATTTAAGTCTTTTATCTATCTTGAGTTTATTTTTGTGTATGGTGTCACCTGATGATCCAATTTCAATTTTTATGTATGTAGATGTCCAGCTCTCTCAACACCATTTGTTGAAGACCCCAAGTTCATCAGCAAAATTGGCCTGTAGTCTTCTTTCTTTGTAGGGTCTTTATCTGGTTTTGGGATTAGGGTGATGCTGGCCTAATAGAAAGACTCTGGGAGTCTTCCCTCCTCTTGGATTTTTTGGAATAGTCTGAGAAGGACAGGTGTTAGCTCTTCCTTAAATGTTTGTAAAATTCTCCTGTGAAACCATCTGGCCCTGGGCTTTTGTATGCCGGGAGTTCCATTTTATGTTTCTGCCCCCATTGTCAAATATTAGATGCCCATGTAGACCTGGGCTTGTTCTGGGCTTTCTATTCTGCTCAACTGGTCTATGGATCTGTTCTTGTGCCAGTATCAGATTGTTTTGAGTATAGTGGCTTTGTAGTAGAGTTTGATGTCGGGTATTGTGATCCCTCCTACTTTGTTTTTCTTTCTCAAAATTTCTGCATCTATAGGGGATCATTTATGGTTACATATAAATTTTTGAAATGTCTCTTCTATTTCTGTGAAACACATCATTGGTATCTTAAAAGGGATTACGTTGAATCTATAAATTGTGTTGGTTGTATGGATATTTTGATGATATTAATTCTTCCAGTCCATGAGCGCGGCATATGCTTCCATTTATTTGTCTTCCTTAATTTCTTTCTTCAATGTTGTATAGTTTTCTGCGTACAAGTCTTTTATGTCTTTGGTTAAATTTATTCCTAGGTACTTTATTTTTCTTGTTGCTATATTGAATGGTATTTTTTCTCTGATTTCTTCTTCTTCTATTTCATTGCTGGTGTACAAAAATGCCTTTGATTTCTGAATGTTGACTTTGTATCCTGCTGTTTTGCCAAATTCACTTATGAAGTTGAGGAGTTTTTTGGTAGAGTCTACAGGGTTCTCTATGTACACTATCATGTCATCTGCAAACAATGATAGCTTTACTTCCTCCTTTCCTATTTGGATGCCTTTTATTTCTTTTTCCTGTCTGACCACTGTGGCTCGGACTTCCAATATAATGTTGAAAAGAAGCGGTGAACGCAGACATCCTTGTCGGGTTCCCAATTTTACTGGGAAAGCCTTTAGTTTTTGCCCGTTGAGTATGATGTTGGCTGTAGGTTTTTCTTATATGGCCTATATTACGTTGAGGAACGCCCCATTTATTCCAATTTTGCTGAGTGTTTTGATCATAAATGAGTGCTGTACCTTGTCAAATGCTTTTTCTGCATCTATCGACATGATCATGTGGTTTTTGTCTTTTATTTACGTGATGTATTATGTTTATTGACTTGTGTATATTGAACCATCCCTGCATTCCTGGGATGAATTCCACTTGATTGTGGTGGATAATCTTTTGAATGTATTGCTGGATGCGGTTTGCCAATATTTTGTTGAGGTTAAGCATCTATGTTCATCAGCAAAATTAGCCTGTGGTTTTCTTTCTTGTAGGATCTTTATCTGGTTTTGGGATCAGGGTGATGCTGGCCTCATAGAAAGAGTCTGGGAGTCTTCCCTCTTCTTGGATTTTTTGGAATAGTCTGAGAAGGACAGGGGTTATCTCTTCCTCAAATCTTTTATAAAATTCTCCTGTGAAACCGTCTGGCCCTGGGCTTCTGTGTGATGGGTCTTTCATGATTATTGCTTCAATTTCCCCTGCTGCTGTCTGTTCAAGCTTTCTCTTTCTTCTTCCTTAAGTGTTGGAAGATTATACTTTTCTAGGAATTTGTCCATTTCATCAAGATTTTCAAATTTCTCGGCATATAATTGTTTTTTTAAATTTTTATTTATTTATTTATTTATTTTAATTTATTTACTTTTTAAATACATTTGTATCTGCCTCCCCCCCACCTCTTTCCCTTGCCCCCTCCCACCTTCCCTCCCTGTATGGGTGCCAGTCTGTGTGAGGCCTTGCCGGCAGGTGCAAGCGTTCGCCAGCCCGCGTGTGTCACACACACGCTCGCCAACCCTCGCCAGTCACTCGGCGCAAGTGTGCGCGCCTGCTCTGGGTGTTTTGGGGGTGTCTATGTTTGCTTTTCAGCTTTTGGCTCTTTGGGGGTGTGGCCTCTTCCCGCGTAATGGAGACTACCGCAAGGAGAAGGAGTCTGGACTCCCCGGTTCCTCCTCCCGTTCTTTCCCCAATGCCTCCGTTTCTAGGCTCCCCTCAGGGGCCTCTGGGCAGTTCTGTGACCCCTTCGGCCAGGGATCCAACCCCTGTGCGGACTGCGTTTCAATCGCAGGCAGTCTGGTTCATGTGCGCCCCACTTCTGCCTCTTTGGGGTCGCGCCTTTCCAGCCCACAATGGAGACTACCGACCGGGGAGGGAGTCGGGACTCCCCAGTTCCTCCTCCCGTTCTTTCCCCTACGCCTCTGTCTCCAGTCTCTCCTCAAGGCTCTCCCAGCCAGTCTGCACTCAGCCCTGTAGCTCACATGAGTACAAGCTGTGTGCGGAGCGCACGAAAGGCAGGTTAATTGATTCCCTTATGCCTGAGCGAGATCATAGCTGCAGAGTGGGAAGTGCATTATCACCCAGGCTGCACCGGCCACCGTGTCAGTTCTCTTCACAAAGTTTTCCTCACCAGTCTTTTCCCAGGCACCAGCCCACCCTGCTGCCACCTGTACCCAGCGATCAAGGAGGGTGGCTGCCGCTGCAACTTTTGCGTTTGCCCTTTAAATGTCTTTTTGCATCCCCAGCCACCTGTCTCTGGTAGAGAGTGCCCCTAAGCTTTTTGGGGTTGCGTTTTGTCTGTATTTTCTCGGCTTTAGCTGCTGTAGTTTAGGGGTTCCTGTTTATGATTCAGACCCCGTTCTTCTCGGGGTAAGCTAACTGGCCGTTTCAATGTCTCTCTGGTGCCAGTGCCCGTGGGCACCCAGCCCACCCTTTCAAGCCTCCACCGCACTTCTCACCCGTAAGGATGTGTGAGAGTAGAATCCACTGTCCGCGGCACCAAGGCTCCTCTCCCACTATCGCTCCACTGCTTGCCAGGTGATTACTCCCTTATTTAGTTGGAATTCCAGTTTGGTTTTGGGAGGAGGTCAGCGTGACTCCCCTTCACTCCTCCGCCATCTTCTCTCTCTATATTGGAAATTAATTATTATACTTGATTATGTATTCAAAGTGTCAAGAGTAAGTATATTTTTCATCAGGAGTATTATGTTTATATATTGAAATAACTTTGGTGGTATTAATGTCCTCCGAATATATGAATGATAAATTTTCTATTATTTCCATGTTCACCATTTTATCATTATATACTCATATAGTTGTGGGTACTAGTATTTTCTATGTAGCAGTAAATGCATTTTCTGATCTGGCTGGGAGGTGGGGATAGAATGCAAAAAGCTGTTCAAATAGCACTTTCATCACTGGTTGTGTATTCTTTCATAATGTAGTATAATGAGAAGGTTTAAAAGGTAAACTGAGTGCCAATAACAAAGCCTTAATAAGAAGCTGTTATTTGGATTTTTATTTTATAGATTAGAGTTTGCAAACTTACATCTGTGGATTAGTGTCCTTTTTTATAGTAATTTTTTTGAAACACAGGCTACCCTTTATTTATATGTTGTCAAAGCTGCTGCTATGCCTGCAAGCTGAGTAGTAGTGACAGAAACTATGTAGCCCACAAAATCTTTAGCTAGCCCTTTAAGAAAAACTTTGTTGATCTTGTGGTAGATAAAGATTTCTCAATTTTTTAATTATTGTTTAAAGTAAATTGATGGTAAAATAAGAACAGTACTTCAAAAAGTAAAGTGGGGAATTCATGTGAGCAATTGAGGGTGATTGCGAAAAACAACTTAGGATTCTAGCACAATAATAGTCCAGGGGAAAGGTAGGGGAAAACCTGAACTTTGTATGGTAATATGTAATATATAAATAAATATAAACTTTATATGCATTTATATATATTTTATATACACATACAAAATAAAACAAATTAATGACAGAATTACAAGGCTGGGATGCAGTCAATGACTCAACTTCTCCCTTGATGTACATATTCCTGAGTGATATTTTAGCAAGTCGTGGTACTTTGCAGGAAAGTTCCAGCTGATTACCAGTTATTCCACTATCACCAGTTATTAACATTATTTTGTTTTTTTTAAGCTCTGGATATGCATGTTCACCTATTCTGAACTTCTCTCTGTTTTCCCAGTTGGCTCTTCCTCAGTAAAACAGCTTTACTCCCCCAAATGTTCCTTTTATGACACAATTTCCCAGCACCTCAATGGTAAAACTCTTTCTCATGCATTCCCTTTCTGACTTGCACTCTCTCACATGCTTCACTTCTCCTAATATCTCTCTGGTAAGCTCAAAATTTAAAATAATACCAACATAGAATAAATTCACTTTGTTTTTACATAAATGTAGTTTTCTCAGTATTGTAGATTTGACAGGGGAAATGTCCTTTCATAATAGATAATACTTCCAGTAAAATAGCCTTTATCTCTCTTGCTTCCTTAATGTTTTTCTCTCTACTGGTACATTCTCATCTACATATAAACATTCTGTCATTATACAACTTAACCAATCTGAAAACAGACATACAGACAAAGATTTGGTCCCATGTCTCTCTCTCTCTCTCTGTTGTCCATTCCTCTGTTCTGATCTGAGGAACAAAATTCCTCAAAATAGTTGACTGTGCACCCTGTTCCATTACAATTCCTCCCATTCTCTCTCAAACCCAATTCAATCAGATTCACCATATGTAGAAAGAGCTTCTTTGAAGTCACCAGCAGCTACCACATTGTGCCATGGGTTCCAGCATGATTTTACTTAGTCTGTCATCAGCAGTTGAAAGAAGTACTCTTTCTCCCATCATTTTGACATATATTTTTCTATTGTTTCTTGAAATTGTCTTGTTCTTATTTTGCCTCCTCAGTTATTTTCAATCTTTACCAATTTGAGTATCAATCCCTTATAGCTCCCTGATCTCTATATGTTGGGATGTCATCCAGGGTTCATTGTTTTTCTCAGTCTTACTCTAGATGATCTCAACCAGTCTTATAATTTTAAATAGTATCTTTATACTGAAGACAGCCAACATTAATATGTCTAGCCAGACAATTCTGCTGAAATTTATACTCATAAATCCAATGGTCTGCTTGAAACCACCACCTGCATGTGGTTTCATGCCCTGTCAATATGATTAAACTTGTACTGTGATTCTCAGGATTCCTTTGCCTGTATGACTCCAGGTTAGGGTTAGCTCTAATAGAAATTGTGAACTTTGAAAGGTGGGACTGAATCAGTTGCTTTTACACCTGTAAAGTCTCTGTAAAGTGCCAATACTATTGCACCTGTGTATGTTGTCCTGGTCGATCCTGTGTGAATGCACCAGAAACCAGGGCCACAGATCTATTAATAGTTCCATACGCCCTACCCAATAATCATTACCTTTAGTTTCTCTGAGTCCTGGGCTAGGCAGGTTCACAGTCTCACTGGAGAGAGTGCCACCTCCTTCTGCATGAAATCAAGGTTGAATGTACTGATAGACAAACTTGAGTTCTGGTATGTTCTTATGGATTCCAATGTCATCTGGATTCTAATTTGTTTTGCATTCCTCTGTCTAATATCCAGATGTTCTTCCCAACTACTAGATAATGGACACATGGAGACTTCATACCCACCACAAGATGTCCTTGAATAGATTATATATCAACTTCCACAACTATGGAAAAACAATGATTACAAAATAAGTTTCTATAATAAACCTCTCGATTCTACATGATTCATAGAAGTTTTGCTTCCCTTTTTGAATCCTAAAGAATATATTGGTTTTATTTTTCCTTAGACCCAGTACCACTTGACACAATAGTTACTTAATTGTGCATTTTCTTGACATCCTCCAGTAGAGAGTAAACACCATGGGGATAGGGAGTTTTTTATGGCCATATATATAGAATGTATAATTGTTCCTGGTCCATAGTAAGTACTCAATACATATTTGTTTGGTAAATGAATAAATAGTTATATATTTTGCAAGGCAAGTATATGAAGAAGAACATTGATCCAGGATAAGTAAAATACTTGAAATACAGTTCAGAAGTATTAGCATTAAGAAAAGAAGGCAATCAAGAAGTAAAAACCAGACAAAAGGGTTTTTTTGTCTCCACTAACAGGTTAAATAATAAAGAATCCAATTCTGTACATTACCAGGAGGTTGTCATGACAACTGGGAAAGTTCTGCTCTAAATGTGTAACCTAAATAATTTCGTCAACTGCTAAAGACTAATCAATAGTTTTTTACAGTCAGTGACTGAAATCACTACAAAGCAAAGGAGCCTGTCAATTATGCACTTATGTTACATTTAAAAACATGCTGTGTAGGTGCAAACAGACATTTGGAAAAAAGTTGAACAAGAAACAGGGCAACAGGTGGGCAGGGGATCCTGCCACACAGGAGAGCGCGCTCAAGTAGCTGGAGTGAGAGTTCAGAGCTATCCAAAGAAATAGTCCATCCCTGAACAAAGGGGTCACAGAGCTGCCCCAAGCAGGAGTCAGACACAGACAGTAGACTCCTGGAAGGCTCAAACAAATGACTGAAAGTCATATAGGGTCAACAACTGACATCATCAGAGGCAGGCCCAGAAAGAAAAGTAAAGGGAAATATAAATAAATAAAAAAATAAAAAGACCCACCTACTACCATAGAAGATTAATACACAAAATCAGGAATCTAGACAGATCAAATGAAGCAGAAACAAAAATAAATAAATAAATAAATAAATACTTAACAGACTCGCACAAAAATGGGAAGAAAAAGAGTTCCCCACAAATGAGTGGAGAAGGGGACTCCCCAAAGAGACACCTAAATGAAATAGAGGCAAGGGAACTATCAGATATGGAATTCAAAACAATGGTTCTAAGGAAGCTCAATGAGCTCAGGCAGCTCAAAGATAACTATGAGAAACTGCAGAGAAACTATCAGGATCTTATGGCACACTATATCAGCCTGGAAAAGGACATAGAAACTATCAAGAAGACACAAGAGGATATGAAGAATACCATTTCTGAATTGAAGAACACAGTAGAAAGAACCCAGAGCAGGCTGGATGAAGCCGAGGATGGAATCAGTGAGATGAAGGACAAGGAAGAAAGAAGCTCCCAGAAAGAACAAGAAATGGAAAAAAAGCTCAAAAAGAATGAAGAGGCATTTAGAGAAATGCAGGACAACCTGAAATGCAATAATAACTATATAACAGGGATACCAGAAGGAGAAGAGGAGCAAGGAATAGAGAACCTCCTCGAAAAAGTAATGATGGAAAATTTCCCTAATTTGAGGAGAGAAAGGCTCTCATGGATCCAGCCGGCACAGAGGACCCCACTCAAGAGGGACCCATGGAGGTCCACTCCAAGACACATCATCATTAAAATGGCAAATGTGAAAGACAAAGAGAGAAACCTCAAGGCAGCAAGGGAGAAGGAGAAAGTAACATACAAGGGGACCCCGATATGCCTAGGAGCTCACTTCTCAACAGAAACACTACAAGCCAGAAGGGAATGGCAACAAATATTCCAAGCCATGAAAGCAAGGGCCTACAGCCAAGGCTGCTCTACCCAGCTAGGCTCTCCATTAAATTACAAGGGGAAATACGGAGTTTCCCAGACAAAAGAAAGCTAAAAGAATACATCTCTACCAAACCAGCACTCCAAGATATGCTAAGGGGACTGGTTTAAGCAGATGAAGGAAAAGAATGAGAGAGAGAGAGGAACACAGGTACAAAGAGAAAAGATGAGTAAGTTTCTATCAGTAATATCTCTCAATGTGAATGGACTAAATGCCCCAATCAAAAGACACAGGGTAGCTGAATGGATAAGAAAACATGACCCACACATATGCTGCCTACAAGAGACCCACCTCAGAGCAAAAGACCTACACAGATTGAAAGTAAAGGGATGGAAAATAATATGCCAAGCAAATGGACCTGAGAAAAAGGCCGGGGTTGCCATACTTGTATCAGACAAAGTAGATTTCAAAGCAAAAGCCATAAAGAGAGACCCAGAGGGGCACTTCATCATACTTAAAGGAAGAATCTATCAAGAAGACATCAACATTGTAAACTTATATGCTCCGAATATAGGAGCCCCCAAGTTTATAAGGAAATTGTTGGATGACTTCCAAAAAGATATAGACAGCAACACACTGATAGTAGGGGATTTCAACATCCCACTGTCAAAAATGGACAGATCTTCCAAACAAAACATTAATAAACATATCGTGGCGCTGAATGACACATTGAATCAAAGAGACTTAACTGACATATATAGAACCTTACATCCCAAAGAAGAAAAACACACATTCTTTTCAAATGCTCATGGCAGTTTTTCAAAGATAGACCACATGATAAGACACAAAGCAAGCCTCAGCAAATGCAGGAAAACTGAAATAATACCAAACTTTTTCTCACACCACAAGGCCTTGAAACTCGAAATCAACCTCAAAGAGAAACTTCAAAAACTTGCAAACTCATGGAGACTGAACAGTACACTATTAAACAATGAATGGGTCAATAATGAGATAAGAGAAGAAATCAAAAAATTTCTGGAAACAAATGAAAATGAACAGACAACTACCAAAACATATGGGACACAGCAAAAGCGGTCCTGAGAGGGAAGTTCATAGCAATACAGGCTTACCTTAAAAAGATAGAAACATTTCAAATAAAAGACCTAACACTACAACTTCAAGAACTGGAGAAACAACGACAAATAAATCCCAGAGCAAGGAGAAGGAAGGAAATAGTCAAGATTAGAGCAGAACTGAATGACATAGAGACAAAAACAACAATTCAGAGGATCAATGATTCCAGAAGCTGGTTCTTTGAAAAGATTAATAAAATTGACAGCCTTTAAGCAGACTCAAGAAAAAAAGGGAGAGGACCCAAATTAATAATATCAGAAATGAAAGAGGAGAAATGACAACTGATACCACAGAAATACAAATGATCATCAGAAACTATTATGAACAATTATATGCCAAGAAATTTGAAATCCTTGATGAAATGGACAAATTTTTAGAAAAGTATAATCTTCCAACACTGAAGGAGGAAGAAACAGAAAGCTTGAACAGACCGATAACAGCTGGGGAAATTGAAGCAGTTATCAAGAAACTCCCGGAACACAAAAGCCCAGGGCCAGACGGTTTCCCAGGAGAATTTTACAAAACATTTAAGGAAGAGCTAACCCCTGTCCTTCTCAGACTATTCCAAAAAATCCAAGAGGAGGGAAGACTCCCTGACTCCTTCTATGAGGCCAGCATCACCCTGATCCCAAAACCAGATAAAGGCCCTACAAAGAAAGAAAACTACAGGCCAATTTCACTGATGAACATAGATGCTAAAATCCTCAACAAAATATTGGCAAACCGCATCCAGCAATACATTCAAAAGATTATCCACCACGATCAACTGGGATTCATCCCAGGAATGCAGGGATGGTTCAATATACGCAAATTAGTAATCGTGATACATCACATAAATAAAAGAAAAGACAAAAACCACATGATCATCTCAATAGATGCAGAAAAAGCATTTGACAAGGTACAGCACCCATTTATGATCAAAACACTCAGCAAAATGGGAATAAATGGGGCATTCCTCAACGTAATAAAGGCCATATATGAAAAACCTACAGCTAATATCATACTTAACAGGCAAAAACTGAAAGCTTTCCCAGTAAGATCGGGAACACGACAAGGATGTCCGCTCTCACTGCTTCTTTTCAACATCGTATTGGAAGTCCTAGCCACAGCGGTCAGACAAGAGAAAGAGAAAAAAGGCATCCAATGAGGAAGGGAGGAAGTAAAACTATCATTGTTTGCAGATGACATGATAGTGTACATAGAGAACCCTGTAGACTGTACCAAAAAACTCCTCAACCTAATAAGTGAATTTGGCAAAACAGCAGGATACAAAGTCAACATTCAGAAATCAAAGGCAGTTTTGTACACCAACAATGCAATAGAAGAAGAAGAAATCAGAAAAAATATACCATTCGATATAGCACGAAAAAAGATAAAGTACCTAGGGATAAATTTAACCAAAGACACAAAAGACCTGTATGCAGAACACTATACAACATTGAAAAAAGAAATTAAGGAAGACACAAATAAATGGAAGCATATACCGTGCTCATGGATTGGAAGAATTAATATCCTTAAAATGTCCATACTACCAAAAGCAATTTATAGATTCAATGCAATCCCTATTAAGATATCAATGACGTATTTCACAAAAATAGAAAAGACATTTCAAAAATTTATATGGAACCATAAACGACCCCGAATAGCCGCAGCAATTTTGAGAAAGAAGCACAAAGTAGGAGGGATCACAATACCGGACATCAAACTCTACTACAAAGGCACCATACTCAAAACAGTCTGGTACTGGCACAAGAACAGACCCATAGACCAGTGGAACAGAATAGAAAGCCCAGAAATAAGCCCAGGTTCTCTATGGACATCTAATATTCGACAAAGGGGGCAGACGCATAAAATGGAGCAATAACAGCCTCTTCAACAAATGGTGTTGGGAGAGCTGGACGGCTACATGCAAAAAATTGAATTGGATCATCAGCTGACACCATACACAAAAATAAACTCAAGATGGAGAAAAGACTTAAATATAAATCGCAACACCATCAAAGTCCTAGAGGAGAACATTGGCAGGAAACTCTCAGATATCCCACGCAGCAATTTTTTCACTGATATGTCTCCTAAATCAAGGGACATAAAGGAAAGAATAAACAAGTGGGGCCTCATAAAAATAAGAAGCTTCTGCACGGCAAAAGAAAACATCAGCAAAATGAAAAGGGAGCCAACCCTATAGGAAAATATATTTGCTAATGATACATCAGATAGAGGTTTGATCTCCAAGACATATAAAGAACTCACTGGACTCCACTCCAAGAAGACAAATGATCCAATCAAAATATGGGCAAAGGACCTGGGCAGATGCTTTTCTAAGGAGGAGATACAGAGGGCCCAGAGGCATTTGAAAGGATGCTCAGCATCACTAGCCATCAGAGAAATGCAGATCAAAACCACCATGAAGTACCACCTCACACCGGTCAGAATGGCCATCATAAATAGATCCACAAACAACAGGTGCTGGCGAGGCTGTGGAGAAAAGGGAACCCTAGTCCACTGTTGGTGGGAATGCAGACTGGTGCAGCCACTATGGAAAGCAGTGTGGAAATTCCTCAGAAAGCTGAAAATGAAACTGCCTTTTGATCCAGCGATTCCCCTGCTGGGACTATACCCTGAGAACACCAAAACGCCAATACAAAAGAACCTATGCACCCCAATGTTCATAGCAGTACAATTTACAATAGCCAAGTGTTGGAAGCAACCTAAATGCCCATTAGTGGATGATTGTATCAAAAAATTATGGTACATATACACAATGGAATACTACGCAGCAGAAAGAAAAAAAAGAAGTACTAAACTTTGCGACAGCATGGATGGAACTGGAGAGCATCATGCTAAGCGAAATAAGCCAGGGGGCGAAAGACAAATACCATATGATCTCACCTATAAGTGGAACCTAACCAACAATGCAAAAATGGAAGAAAAATATGACCAGCAACACTGAAAGGAAAAGAAATCAACAGAGACAAGAGGGAAGGGGGGGACAGGGAAAGGCAAGGGAAGGAGAAAGTCAAGGAACATATAGCAAGGACTCATGGACAAAACCAAAGGGGAAGAGCTGAGGGAGGGAAGGCGGGAGGGGGCAAGGGAAAGAGGTGGGGGGGAGGCAGAGACAAATGTATTTAAAAAGTAAATAAAAAAAAGAAAAAGAAAAAAATAAATATGAATTTTAATAAACTTCAAAATCAGTAAAAAAAAAACTTTTCACAGTCTAGTTTTTCAAAATATTATATGATGGTTTTGCTATACATCCAAAGTTTGAAATCCAAATTCAGCTGAATCCTTTAATCTGTAAGACTCCAAAAAGCTGCTTCCAGTTTTCTGGGTTATTTAATGTAGCAGTGGCTTGTTTTAAGCAGCCATTAAGCTCCTAGTTCCCTGTTTCAGTTATAATCCCAGGTTTTTCACCTCCTGTTTGCAAATTTTGGCCTTGTGAGGTGATATTTTATATCTCCTTTCTGCCAAATGAACAGGATTATAATGGTGTTGAACAAACAGTCTTTTTAAGTATTGCTAGTTATCAGCAAGTGGTCTATGTATTGTAGAACTCCCAATTTTAATTGAATATTCTTTAGTCTTTTGTTATTATTTCCCCAAATATAATTGAGGAAATCTTAAATTCGTATAACACAGTTCAGCAATATTAGAACATGGCCTTATTTTCTGGGTCCTACCATTCTAAGACAAATAATAATTGAAGCTGTTCATCTATTGGGATAAAAAACAAGGCATCCTTTAAGTCTAGAACTGGAAAACATTTGCTATCCCTGGGCACCATGGTCAACAAAGTATAAAGATTGATCACCATAAGATGAATTCCTGGACAATTACATTTATGGCCTTCTGATCCTGTACAAATTGATATTCATCAGAGTGAGTCTTTTGGGCTGGTAAAACAGGAGTGTCATAGGGAGACTGACATGGTTGACTTAATCCTGATTTTAAGAATACATGTACTACTGGTTGAATTCCTTCTAAAATTTCCTTTATAAGGGGGTATTATTTCTTCCATGGAATTCATGCCCCTTATTTTAAGTTATTTTTTTATGGGTTGGATGTTAACCACTCTGCATGGAGTTCTGTTGGCACAAACAGCTTGATCGACCTGCTCATAGATCTTGGGTGAGAAGAGTTAAGCTCCAGGTCCTTCTGGGGAATCCAAGAGTGCTTGGAGCTGAACAAAATGTTCCAGCAGGACCCATACACTGAATTTCTGCGTCTTAGATGAAAAAGTTATTTATTCATGCAATTTACAAAGTAAATCTTAGCCTAGCAATGGAGTGGGGCAGTCTGGCATGTAAAGAAATCCATGTATAAGTTTTTGATCCCTAAGCTGGCATTCCAGAATTTGAAGGAACACCTGTTTTTGTAATTGTCCAGTAACAGTTACTGAAGTTGAACTTTTCTTGGTTAGTTTTATATTTATTACTGAGTATGTAGCTCCTGTATCTATAAGGAAATCAATTAGCTTATCATCCACTGTCAATTTTACCTGGGGCTTCTGTGAGGAAATAGTAATGTCAAGAGATACTTAGGGGAGCCCCTGGACTTCCTCATTCATCGTAAGACTCATCTTCCCTTTCTAGCATTGCTTAGCCAGGGTTTTAATCTTTATCATTATTTTTTTAAGTTCTCGTCAGTCTTTTCTCCAATGGTCTTCCTCTTTGCAATAAGCACAGCGATTGGCACCTTGTGGGTCTTTCCCTTTTGGTTCCCCCTCTCCTCGTTTCCTGCATTATTAAAAAAAAACAGCCTGTTTTAACTTTTTGATTCCTGGGTATGGTAAATTTTAAAAGCTATGTCCACCAGCTTGGAGGGATTCATTCCCAATGTCCCATCTAAACATTGGAGCTCCCCTCTGATATCTGGGTCACTTTGTCCAATAGATATCATGTTTACCATCCAGACATTTTCTGATGCCTGTGGGTCAGCATCAGTGTACTTTCAATAGACCTGATGTATCCTTTCTAAAAATTTGGAAGGATCTTTGTTTGGTTTATGTTAAATGGCATGTATCTTATCAATGTTCCTTTGTTTAAGCATCTGTTTCTTAAACCCTTCCAATATACTCCGTTTGTAATGTTCTAAGAAGGTTGGGTCTACCATTCAGATTCCATTTGGGCTCTGTCAAGGGAATTGCCCTAGATAGGTTGTGGGTTCAATTGGGATTCTCTTGATGGAGGCAATGGGCCTCTTCATTACCCTTACTTATGATGAGTGACCTTTCATCTGCTGTTCACAAAGTGCTAAGAAGAGCTTGCACATCTGCCTAATTTAGATGGTGAGTGGCAAAAATGAAGGTGGTAAAATATGCCATTTTCTGAGCATTCTGCCTATATGAGGGGTTAGAATTCTTCCAGTTCAGTAAATCTAAGGTGGAAAATGGAGTATGGATCCAAGATAAACAGCAAGCTGGCCTATAGTTTACTACACCTATAGTGTATTACCTCACAGGGAATTGTCCTGCTCTGAGTATAGATTTTCCCTGACCAACTTGAGTGTCTTGCCATGTCTTACGGGGCAAAACATTCCTTCTCATATAGGAGTGGGGCTGTTGCCTGTATGGACTCTATTTCAGGGAAATCTAGCAGTGAGAGTAGTGATGGGGGAAGTCTCCCTGCTGCTAACCTCCTTCCCCTGTGTCCAGGGCATTAAAGAAACTCATTTATTTATTTTCCTTTTCTTCCTATATACTATCAGGAAGGGGTTTTGCAGCCACTTCCCTTCTCTGCATCATTAAGCAGTTTCCTTTCCTTGCCAAATCCTTACTGTGTAGAGATATGAATGCCTGGACATAAGGTATTTTGTCTCATTTCCCTGAATGTTGGCAAAATAATTCCAATTGCATTATGGTATAGTAATTTAGGGAACACTTTCCATTTAGGGGTCACTTTTTTTCCCATAGTCTAAAATATACATAGGCCAAGCAATGTTACAATAGAAAACCAGTTCCTTCTTAGACATTAGATACATGGACCAGTCTGCTAAAATTCAGCCCAATGGGATACCTTTACAAGTCAAATCAAAATAACCCCTGATGGCATGAAGGTACAAATTAAAATGCATAACTATGACAAGAACCCAGACAAAGTGTAAACATATAAACAAAGCTTGAATCCACAGTTCCATTATTCTAAACAAGTGCTCACAAACAAGTCTTAGTGCCTTATCTCCTGCCAACTGATACCACAAGTGGTCTTAACTAGACCCCAGTGGCATGAAGTCCCAAATTGTCCTAACAAGACCCTAGTGGCACAATGGTCCAAATGGTCCTAACAAGACCCCAGTAGTGCAAAGGCCAAAATGGGGGGTAGAGGACCCTCCAGTGTGCATGTTTCACCTGATCTTCAAGTCAGTCTCCTTCCCAGACCCATTTTTTCTTACCAGTCAGGCATTTCAGACAGCCAATGCCTCAAGCAGGAGTGCACAGAAATTCCCTAAAACTGGGAAATTTCAGTCCTGCTGTTGTTGGCCTATCACAGGCAGTGAGGACTTGATCCAGATACATCTGGACTCACCAACAACCATGTGGTCCCATCTGAGTCTTCAAAACTGTTACTTAACAAAAACTGAGATTCAATTGCCTGCCATCACAAAAAGCAAAACTCACGAGTCAGGTACGATGCAAAAGGAAAGAGGTTTATTCAGGTGTCACACAACCTGGGAGAATGGTGGACTCTTGTCTCTAAAACCATCACAATCTCCTTTCAAACCCGTGGTTCTGATAGGGACAGAGAGAGGAGGGCTTTTTTTCTAATACAATTATTTTAAGCTTTTGTTACCTTCAAGCCCTATCTGCTCATCTTTCAAGCTCTCTGTATATGCTCAGACTCTATCCATACTATCTTATAGCTTTTGGCACACTCAGTATAAGAACCTTCCCCTACCACCATCTTGACCAATGCACGGAGACTCCTGGCGCTCCAACAGGCTCTTTAAAGGTAACGATATGAGCTAAATAATGTACTAATTTTTTGGCTTTTCTAATGCTATATAATTCATGCTATTTAGAGTTTATTTTTGTTATTTCTATAATAAGGAAAATATATTTTTAAAGATTTCTCAATTAGATAGCTTGAAGTCAACAAAAATCTTTCAGGTATCATAGAGTGCATGCTGACAAAGTAACAAAAAATTTTTTTGATAATGAAAGATATTGATTAGGAGTCATTAATTCCAATAATATATAAAAATAACATAAATTTTGGCTCGGCCTTAAAATATATTCTTTTGTGAAAATCTGATTTAGGCATTCCCTTGGGCCTGTTGCAGCAGGAATGATACTGCATTTAGCCACCTGGTGCAGGATATAATATGAGGAATTACACTCAAGGAAATGGATGTAGAGCCCTAGCTGGTGTGACTCAGTGGACTGGGTGCTGGCCCGTGAAACAAAGGGTCTCTAGTTCGATTCCCAGCCTGGGCACATGCCTGGGTTGTGGACCAGGTCCCCAGTAGGGGACATGCAAGAGGCAACCACACATTGAATTTTCTCTCCCTCACCTTCTCCCCCCCTTCCCCTCTGTCTAAAGATAAAATAAATAAAATCAAGAAAACAAAAGAGAGAGAAAAAATGGTTGTGGAAAGGAAAAGCCAAAAATGTTTGCTTGGAACAAAAGCAAAGTATTAACCAAGTCCTCAGGGACATGTTCATATTGTGTTTGAAACTTAAATGATTTAGGGCAGAGAATATTATTCGTTTGAAAGAGAAGATGTAGTATAACCACTATGGAAAACAACATGGGAGTTTCTGCAAAAAATTAAAAATAGAACTACCATATGACCCAGAAATCCCACTTTTGGGTATTTATCCAAAGTAACCCAAAACACTAATTTGAAGAGAGACATATGTTCCTATGTAAACTGAAGCATTCTATACAATAGCCAGATATGGAAAAACCTAAGTGTCCATCAGTAGATGAACGGATAAAGAGAAAGTGGTACATTTATAAAATGGAATATGTCTTGGTCATAAAAAAATAAATCTTACTATTTGCAACAACACGTATGGATCTAGAGAATATTAAGCTAAAATAAAGTCAGGCAAAGACAAATACTGTATGATTACACTTATATATAGAATCCAAAAAAATAAATGAAAAAACAGAAACAAACTCATGGATACAGAGAACAAACTGATTGTCGCATGATGGGAAGAGGGTTGAGGGATGGATAAAAAAGAAAGGATTAAGCTGAAAAAATTACCAGTTATAAAAACAATTATTGGGATGTAAAATACAACATAAGAAATATAGTTGAGAATATTATAATAGCTGTATGGTTTCAGATGAGTACTGGAATTATTGGGGTGGTCATTTCATGAGTTGCATAACTGTTTAATCACTAAGTTGTACACCTGAAACTAATATAATATTGTATTTATACTGTAATTAAAAAATAAAGAAAACATAAAGTTAAAAAAGATGCTCTTAAAACAGAAAAGAGCAAATATAATCAGTAAAATAAAAATAATAAAATGTAAATGCTATTGTGGAAAGAACATTTAGATGGGTTATATTCTAGGCTCTGAAATTAAGGTAACTGGTATTTTAATTTCAGATCTATTAGTTACCAATGTTGCAATTTTGGGAAAATAACTGGGTTACTTTGTTCACAATATCACCATTTATAAAATGAAATGATAACATCTAATTCATAGGGTTCTACTGTATTTTAAGTGTGTGCTTGCACGTTAAGTGCTCCAAAAAATTTGTTATTATTATTATTTTTTAATTATTACTTTCTAGACAACTTTGGAAATGTTACTTAACATTTCTCATTTTCTAAATGTAAAACAGGGGGATATGAACCTTTAGATACAATCACTGAGATATATTCGGAGTGTTTTTGATTTTAAAACACAATAAATGAGAGCATACTAAAATTTAAGTTCAACAGGAAATGAGGTTACAACCAAGAGCTCTTATTTTTCTCTGTCCTGAGATTTTTCTTTTCCTCACTAGTGTTGTGTTTTTATACCTTAAATCCAGTGATGACATTCAGTCAAAAGAGATTCTTACAAGCCATGGGAGTGGGGGACCCTGGTCCTACGCAGGGAACCCCAAACCCTAATCAGGAGATACTTGGGAAGGTATATAGAGTTTGGGAGACCAGGCTTCATACATACAGTGAGCATCCATATGGATTTGCATCCATAGCTACAATGCCAATTAAGAGAGTCCAATAGAGAAATTCTATTTCCTAAAAATGTCAGAGGCACCGGCAGGGGGTGGCCAGCCCTGACCAAGAAAGGCGTTTTGCCTTTTGGGTAGGTAGAGTGTGTGGAGAGCTGGGAAGTGGCTCAGAGTTGCAGCATGTGTGCCTCACAGGGACTTTTTAAAGAGGAAAGTAGAAATGTGACTGAGCAGGGACTCCACGTGTACATGTACAGCTCCCTTGTCAGCAAAGAGGCCACATTCAAAGCATCATTCATGACCACTAAATCTTGCTGGCAGGGAAAAGTAGAAGGTTGCACAGCAAAGGAATTGTTGGGGCCCACCCAACTCAGCTGGTGAGCAGGGGACTATGTGCATAAAACCTTGGGTTTGGGTCTGAGCCTCCTATATGAGCAGTGAGATAGGAACTGGAAAGGCAAGAGCTGAGCACCTGAGATTCTTTGCAGCCAGGCAGGGCCTCTCAAACTATAGAGTACAAACCTCTGGGAAGGAGAAGCCATGCCCATCCCCCTCCTGCAAGACTGCAAACTCCACAGAACAGTAAGGTCAGGCTCAGAAACCCCCTGCCAGGCACATGTCCACAGGGGAAAAAAAGAGAATTTCCAAAAGAGCTCTTTTCAGACTTTTATCAGATGCTATGCTGGCTCTTCCTCAGGTCCTATTCCACTGAAAACAGTCGAGCAGAGATATTAAAAGTTGATGCAGCAAGAGGTATTCAGGTCCCCACCCAGCCTTGGCTCTCACACAGATCTCCCATCAGCACCAAGCAGATCATATAGTCCCTTTTCAGGCTGGCCTTTCACATGAAATAGACAGCTAATTCATCAGAAACTATACATTTTTGGAAAAAATCTGGACAGACACGGTGGTGGGGGAAAAATGTCCACTATCTTCTCTGAAGACTGAACAGCTCATTCTGGGCAGTGATCAGGGGATCCCACCCTCCTGATCACACCAGAGGTCCCCTCTGGATGCCAGTGGAGGTGGTACATGCAGTACTGTTGGCTGTTAGATGAACCACCCCTGGACCTTTTGCTGGTAGAAAGCCAGCAGGGCAGAACAGTGAGAACCAGCTAAACCTGAAGGAGACAGCCACGGACTATGGATCACTTGTAGCCTCAAACAGGCTTTGTGAAGCTAGGCTGGGACACCACCTGACAACAGGGATGGATACTGAAGAAGTCAGTGGATCAACAAACACTAGATTGAGATGAATTCCACCTCATTTTTTTCATTATTTGCATTATTTTTCTCCTGAATAGCTTTAAACATTGTTTGTCTTCAATTGTTTAAACTTTGTTCCTATTATTTCACTATTTTAGTGATTTTATTTTATTCTTTATATATACATATTTTTTTATTTTTAATTAAAATCTCATATTTCACTCAACCTTTCCCTTTTTCCATTTGCCTCCATCCTTCTTTCTTATTTTGTTTTAAATTTTAGTATTTCCCATTCTATGTCTTGTTTCTATTCCTCACTCTTACTATTTCTCCTGCCTCCCTCCTCTAAAAATCATCTTACTTTCTATTAGTTATCTCACATTATTTGTCCCTTTCTTATAATATCCTTATTGTCATTTCACCTTTATTAATATTTGCTCATTGTCATTGATATTGTGGTTGTTGTTGTATTTCTTAAATTTTATCCCTAGTTGTTCACTATTTTATTTTTATTTTAAATCTCATATTTTACTCTTCCCCTGTACCATTCCATTTCTCCTTCTTCCTATGCTGTCTTGTTTTTGTTTTAAATTTTATTTTGTCCCTTTCTTAGCCCTGTATCTAACCCTTATGATTATTATGTGTCCTCCCTTTGTCCTCTCAAAATCATTTTTATTTCCTTTAGACATCTCACAATCTTTATTTCTTATCTTTTCTTTCTTTTTTCTCTCTTATAATATTATTACTCTCTTTGTACCTGTATTAATATCTGCTCATATGTCATGGATATTGCTGCAGTGGTTGTTTTTCTTCAACTTGGTTCTTATTTTTTCTCCAAACCTCATATTGTACACCTCCCTTTTCTTACTCCATTTGCCCTATTCCCTCCTATTTCATCTACATTGTAAATTTTATTTTATCTTTTTCTTCACCTTGTTCCTGTTCCTTACTCTTATTATTTCTCTTCCCCCTACACTCAAAATCATCATTTTTAGTCACCTCATATTCTTTTCTTTTTCTTCCATATAATATTCTAATTATCTTTTCACATTTACTACTACTACCACATCTGTTGTTGAAATCATGGTAATGCTTGGCAGGTATTTTTGCTTGTGTAGGTTTTGTTTTCTGGATTGTTTTGTTTTGTTCTGGCAGATTCAGTACAGCAGGATACAAGAGGGATTGAGGTTGTAACTCTCAGTCAGCCAGCCAGAGAGGAGAACCCATGAATGAGTGAACAACAAATCAAAACTTAATTACAATAAAAGAGCTGACATAAACTCCATAAAGGGAATCCCTAGAGTATCCAGCTCAGGAGTTCAAGAAGACTATATAACTGCATCTCAGAAGACTACTACCACAGAAGGCCACACCATGAAGACAGGGAGTCAAAGCAGATTAATATAACATACAGAAACAAACAAAAAGAGTCCCTAAATAGAGAGAAGAAAAAAAAAAAACCCAATCAAAATAAAAGAAGAAATATCCAGAAAGAGTCCTAAGTGAAACTGACACAAACAATTTAAAAGACATAAAGTCCAAAGTAATGGTTATAATAATGCTTAAAAAACTCAGTGCAAACTATAATAAACTTAGTGGGAAGTAAATCAACATGAAAAATAACTTAGAAACTATGAATAAGAACCAGGAGGAAATGAAGAATACAAGATCTGAAATGAAAATACACTAGGGGAATTAAAAGAAGGCTAGATGAAGCAGAGGGTCAAATCAGTGAGTTAGTAGACAAGATAGCAAAAACACCCAACAGAGCAACAAAACAAAGCAAAAATAAAAGACTCAAAAAGAATGGAGATAGTTTAAGAAAATTGCAGGACAACATGAAATGTAACAATATTCATATGATAGGGATTTTGGAAGCACAAGAAAAGGAGCAAGGGTAGAAAAATTGTTTGAAAAGATAATGGCAGAAAACTTACCAAAATTGGTGAGTGAAAAAGTTACACAAGTTCAAGAAGCACAGAGGACCCCAATCAAGGTGAGTCCAAAGAGGCCTACTCACCACATATCATAATTAAAATGGCAAAATTTAAAGACAAAAAGAGAATCTGAAAGGCAGCAAGGGAGAAACAGCTAGTAATGTGTAAGGGAACTCCAATAAGGATGTCAGCAGATTTCTCAAAAGAAGCACTACAAGCTGGAGGGAATGGCACTACACATTCTAAGTAATGAAAAGCAAAGACAGGTAACCAAGATTATTCTATCCAACAAGACTCTAATTTAAAATGGAAGGCAAAATATAGAAATTCACAAATCAAAAATACCTAAAAGAATAGATCTCCACCTAACCAGCATTGCAAGAGATGCTAAATGGACTGCTTTAGGAACATGAAAGAGAGAGGGAGGAACAGGTACAAGGGGAAAATGACAATGAATAAATTCTTATCAATAATAATCTTAAATGTAAATGTATTAAATGTTCCAATGAAAAGATATAGGATATCTGAATGGATAAGAAAACACACCTGCATCTATGCTGTCTACAAGAGACTCACCTCAGAACAAAAGACTACACTAACTGAAAGTGATGGAATGTAAAACATATTCCAAGCAAATGGATATGAAAAAAAAAGCTAGGGTAGCAGTACTTAGACTAAACAGACTTCAAACTAAAAACCATAGCAAGAGACAAAGAAGGCCACTACATAATGCTTAAGGGAGTAGTCCAACAAGAGGTTATAATCCTTGTAAATATAGGACCACCTAAATATATAAGAAAAAGCTTGGAGGACATTAAGAAAGATATCAACAGCAACACAGTTGTAGGGTATTTAACATCCCACTGTCAACTATGAATAAATTGTCCAAAAAAAAAAAATCAAGAAGAATATTGTGGCATTGAATGATATTCTAAATCAAATGAACTTAATTGATATATACAGAAACTTTCACTTCAAAGAAGCAAAATATACATTATTTTTTTTAATGTACATGGATTGTTTTCAAAAACTGACCACATGGTAGAACACAAAACAAGCCAAAACAAACAAGAAAATTGAAATCATAACAAGCATCTTCTTGGATCACAATGGCTTGAAGCTAGAAACTGACCACAAGGAATAAACTCAAAAACATTCAAAAGTGTTGAGACTCAATAACATGTTATCAAACAATGAATGGGTTAATAATGAAATTAAGGAAGAAATAAAAAAGTACCTGAAAACAAATGAAAATGAACATACAGTAATCCAAATGGGCAGCTTTGAAAGGGAAATTCATAGCAATACAGGCCTACATAAAAATAGACAAATCTAAAGTGAACAACCACACCTTACATGTAAAAGAACTACACAACATCAAGAAAAGCCCAGAGTGAATAGAAGGAAGGAAATAATCAAGATCAGAGCAGAATTAAATGACATAAAATAGGAGGGATCACAATACCCAATATCAAACTATATTACAAGGCCAATATAATCCATACTGTCTGGTACTGACATAAGAACAGAAAGATAGATCAATGGAAAAAAATAGAGAGCCCAGAAATAAACCCAAGTCTCTATACTCAATTAATGTTTGACAAAGAAGGTAGGGGCATAAAATGGACTAAAAATAGCCTCTTCAATAAAAAGCATTGGGATATTTGGACAACTACATGCAGAAAAAAATGAAACTAGACCACAAACATATACTATACACCAAAATAAACTCAATATGGATAAAAGATTTAAATATAAGTCACAACACCATAAAATTCCTAGAAGAGAACATAGGCAGGAAAATTTCAGATGTCCCAGGTAGCAATATTTTCACTGATATGTCCCCTAGGGCAAGCAATATAAAGGAAAGAATAAACAAATGGGACCACATCAGCTAAAAGCTTCTCCATGGCTAAAGAAAACATCAGCAAAATAAAATGGAACAAACCATGTGGGAAAATATATTTGCTAATGATATCTCAGACAAGGGTTTATATCCAAAATATATAAAGAGCTCACACAACTCCATACCAGGAAAACACACAAACCAATTGAAAAATAGAGAAAGGACCTGAACAGACACTTCTCCAAGGAGGATATACAGAGGACCCATACATATATGAAAGGGTGCTCAACACCACTAGCCATCAGAGAGATGCAAATTAAAATCATAATGAGATACCACTTCACACCAGTCAGAATGGCCATTATTAATAAATCAACAAACAACAAGTGCTAGTGAGGTTGTGGAGAAAAGAAACCTTAACACAATGTTAGTGGGAATGCAGACTGGAGCAGCCACTATGGACAACAGTATGGAATTTCCTCAAAAACTAAGAATGTAACTGCCTTGGGACCTGGTGATTCCACAGCTGGAATTATACCCTAAGAATCTCAAAACATCAATTCAAAAGAACCTATGAACCCTTATGTTCATAGCAGTTTATGACTATCATTGTTTATGATAGTCAAGTGCTAGAAACAGCCTAAGTGCCCATCAGTACATGAGGGCATCAAGAAATTGTGGATTCAGCCCAGGCTGGCATGGCTCAGTCGATTGAGCACCAGCCTGCCAATCAAAGAGTCACTGGTTCAATTCCCAGTAAGGGCACATGCATGGGTTGCATGTCAGGTCCCCAGTAAGAGATGTGTGAAAGGCAACCACACATTGATGTTTCTCTCCTTCTCTTTCTTCCTTTCCTCTGTCTAAAAGTAAATAAATAAGGGGAGAATAAAGATGTTGGAGCAGTGAGTGGAAGTCACACTGACCTCATCCCAGGACCAACCTGGAATACAACTAAATTGTGGAGAAACCACCTGGAACAAACAACTGAACAATAGTGCAGGAAGAGCCTTATTATGTCGGACAGACTGAAGAATCAGCTTTAGCACAACCTAACTGGTAAGGAGTGCGGTAGAGACTTGAGAAGGCAGGTGGGGCACCCATGGGTGGCAGTACCAGAAGGATACTGAAACAGCCAGTTGGATCCCCCTGAGGAGAGTAGGGTCTAAGCCTTAAGTGGCAACCTCCAGTCTACAGCACCAGAGCCCAAAAACTACACAGATAATAGCCAGCTGTGAAAAGCGGCAGGGTTGTCTCTGCCAGAGACATGTGTCTGGAGATGCAAAGAGCTGTTAAAAGGGCAAATGCATATTTTTATTTTTTGCAGCCACTCACCCTGGTCTCTGGCAAAGACTGGGGCAGAGTGGGCTAGAGACACCTGAGGAGACACTGGGGAAGGAAATTTTGGGGAGAGAACTGAGAGAATAGCTGGTGGGATCCCAGTGCTGACTCATCTATCACATGGCAGCAGCCATCTTGTGCAGGCAGATCATTCCCCTGAGTGGCAACAGCTTAAGAGGACAAAGGACCCCACCCTGAGGAGGTACTCAGCCTTGCCCTGTGTTGTCTAAGCCAGCCCACTGAGTGCAGACTAGATTAATAGCTGAAAGAGACAACCACAGACGGTAGATTCCTGGAAGTTTCCAACAGACTGCCTAAGGTCAGACAGGAACATCTGACATCACCAGAGGCAGATCCAGAAAGAAAAAAGAGTGGTCTCCAACCACAGAAGTTCACACCAGAAAGTCAGGAAATCAAGACAGATGAACTTAAGAAGCAGAAGCAAAAAGGAAGAGTCTCACAAATAATGGGAAGACAAAGAAACACCCCCCCCCCCCGCTAGTCAAAGGGAAAGGAGGAATCCCCAGAAAGAGAACTAAATGAAATAGAGGCAAGTAAACTATCCGATACTGAATTCAAAACAATGTTTCTAAGGAGGCTCGATGAGCTCAGTGAGCTCAGACAGAACCACATAAAACTACAGGGAAAAGACGGGGAACTTACTGAAAACTATATCAGCATAAAAAAGGACATAGAAACTACCAATAAGAGACAAGAGGAAATGAAGAATCCCATTTCTGAATTGAAGAACACAGTAGAAGGTATCAAAACAGGCTTGGTGAAGCAGAGAATTGAATCAGCGAGCTGGAAAATGAGGTAGAAAAAAGCTCCCAGAAAGAACATGGAAATGAAAAAAGACTGAAAAAGAATGAAGAGACATTTAGGGAAATTCAGGAAAACCTGAAATGTAATATATCCATATAGTTGGGATAGCAGGAGAAGAGGATGAAGAAGGGATAGAGAACCTGTTTGAAAAAATAATGATGGAAAACTTCCCTAACTGGAGGAAAGAAAAAGTCACGCAAGTTCAGGAAGCACAGAGGGTCATTCAAGATGAACCCAGTGAGGCCCACTCCAAGACACATCATCATTAAAATGGCAAATATCAAAGACAAACAGAGAATTCTAAAGGCAGCAAGAGAGAAACAGGTAGTAATATATAAGGGAGCTTGGTAAGGCTAGCAGCTAACTTCTCAACAGGAACCCTATAAGCCAGAAGAGAATGGCAAAAAAATATTCCAAGTCATGAAAAGCAAAGGCCTGCAACCAAGATTGCTCTACCCATCATCTCTCTCTATTAAAATGTAAGGCAAAATAAGGAGATTCCCAGACAAAAGAAAGCTAAAAGAATACCTCTCCACCAAATTAGCACTGCAAAATATGCTAAAGAGGCTGCTTTAAGATGAAGAAAAAGAGTCTATGAATACACACTTCATTTCACAGTCACCAGTACTTGATATTACCAATATTTTTAATGCTTATTAATCTGATTGTGACTATGATATGTTATTTTAATTGTTCCTTTATTTGTTGAAACTAAACCTGTTTTTCTAGATTTATTGCCTATTTCTATTATTTTTTAAAAAATTTAAATGACAGTTTGGTATTCTTTATCAGTTTTTTGATTACAGATTTTTAGAATTTTTGCCCTAAAAAAATTATTAACCCTATTTTTGATATGTTGCAAATACTTTCCTATTCTATTACTTGTCCTTGAACTTTTTTCATATGTATATTACTACATAGTCCTAAATGTTTAATATAGTTATATTGTCAATATTTTACTTTATAGCCTCTGGGTATGAATATTTTACTTCAGCGTAAGAGAAATATTAGTTTGTATTTTATCCTAAAATGCTTTAGATTTTACATTTTGATTTTTAACTGACCTTAATATTTCTTGTATAATGTGTTAAATAAGGCTTTATATTTGTTTTGTTTCAAGTAATAGTGGTCCATGCACCTTATTTGTTGAATAAACATTATTTTCCCCATTGATTTGAAATATCAATTTAATCATATATTACATTGTTAGACATATATATACATTTGTCTCTAGAATGCTCATTATATTTCATTGATCTACTTGATTGTTTCTCTGCTAGTGTCATGTTGTTTTAATTGCTGAGACTTTATAATGAGTTTAAATTTTTTAATACTTTATAATGGATTTTGACATTTAATAAAATAAATAATTTTCATTTAAAAAAAAGAAGAAGGAACTCCTACCTTTTGTGACAACATGGATGGAACTGGAGACTGTTATGCTAACTGAAATAAGCCCATCAGTAAAAGACAAATACTATGTGATCTCACATATAAGTGGACTCTGTTCAACCAAATAAACTAATGAACAAAATAAACCACAGGCACAGAAACATGGAACAGACTGAAAGTGACCAGAGGGGATGGGGAAAGAGGACAATGGTGGAAAGAAAGGAAAGGGACTCTACAAAAATATGTATGAATGACCCATGGACATGGACAACAGAGTGGGAATTGACTGTGGGAGTGGAGGGTGGGAGTGGGATGGGTGTAGGAGGGCAAAGAGGGAAAAACTGAGGCAACTCTAATAGAATAAATATGATTTAAAAATTTTAAAAATATATAAATAAATAAAATCTCTGTCTAAAAATAAATAAATAAAATCTTTTTATTTATTTTTTGTTTTTTTACAGTGCAAAAAGTCTGCGATATATTTCAACTGATGATGCCATCAAGTATAAATCTTAAAAAAAAAGTTACACATTTATACAGTGAAATACTGCAATAGAAAGAAAAGGGAACTCCTACCCTTCTTGACAGCATGGACTGAACTGGAGAGTATTATGCTAACTGAAATAAACCAGGTGGTGAAAACAAATACCATATGATTTTAACTATAAGTGGAACCTAATCAACAAACAAACAAACAAATGAGCAAAACAGAATCAGACACATGAAAATCAAAAGAAACTGGCAATGACTTGCGTTTTAGGGGAGGGGGGATAATGGGGGGAAAGAAGGGGAACATTTGCATTGGACCCATGGACAGGGGCAAGGGGGAAGAGATTGTCTTTGGGAGCAAGGCTTCGATGGGGCAGGGGAAAACATTAGGGAAAAAGTGGGGACAACTGTAACTGAAAACTAATAAGTAAATAAATGGATAAAATTTCTAGTTTGATATTTGCAATATTAACAAATTAATAAATATTATTTTTGAAATATAAAAACATGACATAGAGACTAAAATGCATTTTAAAGGATCAATATACTTATTGAATGTGATTTTATTGCCCAGTAGTTTCAGTTCTTGGGGATATTAATATTAATTAAATACCCATAGTACACTATGACATCATTTCTCAATTAATTCTCATAATAACCTTATCATGTGAGAATAATTATATTGGATACTGTTGATTGCCCACTCAGTAGCTAATGCCTTCCTTCTCACTAACACAATTCTGATTTTGATCAGGTAACCGGGGCAGCAATATGCTCAGATGTAGTCATTCCTCTTTGTTAGTGAATAGGATAAGAGTGACTATATGACCTAGTGCTGGTAAGTGGGGCCTGAGTGGAGGTCTGCTAGGGGCTTCTGGGGTACACGTTAATCCCAATGGAGGGAAAGGCCCCAGAAGAAGTACGTCGTTTGGTTTCATGCTGTGTTGGTTGGAAGAGGGCATCTATCAGTTCAAGATACCTGCAGAGAAGCTGCCACAGGCTCTAAAATCATTGAACTGCGTATAGTATCCTAAAACCAACCACCTCCAGAATCCTCGTCATGTGAGATTAAAAAACTCCATAGTTTAAGATACTCTTAATCAGGTATTTTGTTTCCTGCATTCAAAAGTATTCTATGTTTATATGATGATCATTTCCATTTTATAAATAAGAAAACATAGGCTCTGAGAGGAAAACTCCTTAGCTCCATGTCACATATTCAGGAAGTGAGAGGATAAGGACTTGAATTTAGGTCTAATTAACATTGAAATCTAGTGGGGAGGTAGGGTGGAGGTGGAAGAGGGTACAGGGTGGATAAATGGTAATGGAAAAAAATACAATAAAAAATACAAAAACCCCCCAAACATTGAAATCCATGCCCCTTAATTATAGTAGCTGCCATCCAAACAGTATGTAAAACCATACTGTGATACCATATTATCTACAAATATCCTAGCTCTTGTCAGAAGCTAGCCTGAAGATCAAATTAATCAGTGCACTAGATACAAATGTAAACTGCTTATAAAAATGTACCATTTATAAATTTTCCTATATGTGCATATTTGTTTATAAAGTTTTATCCAAAAAGATTTAGTTGTTTATTAATTCAACAAAATCTATTAAATAAGCATTGTGCCTAGTAATTTATTCAACCAAATTAATCATAATATTTTTTTAAGATTAAGAAGTTCTCTTTTTGACTGCTCTAAAAACAACTGAACATCAAAAAAAAAAATAATAATCCAATTAAAAAATGGGCAAAGGACCTGAATAGACATTTCTCCAAACAGTACATACATATGGCTAATAGACCTATGAAAAGATGCTCAATGTCACTAATCATCAGAGAAATGCAAATTAAAACCATAATGAAATATCACCTCACTGTGATATTTCACAGTGAGTTGTCAGAAGGGCTACCATTAATAAATCAACAAACCACAAGTGCTAGGGAGGATGGGAGAAAAGGAAAGGCTTATGCACTGTTGGTGGGAATGCAGACTGGTGCAACCACTGTAGAAAGCAGTATGGAGATATCTCAAAAAATTAAAATGGAACTGTCTTTTGACTCAGCAATCCTACTTCGGGGAATATATCCAAAGAATCCCAAAACACTAATTCGAAAGAACATAAGCACCCCCATGTTCATTGCAGTGTTATTTACAATCACCAAGATATGGAAGCAGCCCAAGTATCCATCCATAGAAGAGTGGATAAAACAACTATGGGACATTTGCACAATGGAATAGTACTTGGCCGTAAAAAAGAAGAAAGTTTCATCCTTGCAACAGCATGGATGTAGCTGGAGAATATACTAAGTGAAATAAGCCAGTCAGAGAAAGACAAATACCATATGATTTCACTCATTTGTGGAATCTCATGAACTAACTGAAATAACAGGGAAAATGGGGACAGACTCATAGATGGAGAGCAGTGTGACAACTATTGGGGTGGGGAGGTGAAGGGGTGGAGGGATTGAGCAAAAAAGGAAAAAGGCTCATGGACACAGACAACAGTGTGATGATTGCAGGGGGGAGGAGAGTATATGGGAGTTAAATGGTAATGGAAAAAGTACAATAATTTTTTTTAAAATAAAAGGATCAATAAATCCAGGAGTGGATTCTTTGAAAATATAAATAAAATTGACAAAACATCAACCCGACTCTTCAAGTAAAAAGTGAGAGGACTCCCCAAAAACAAAATCAGAAATGAAAGAGGAGAAGTAACAACTAATACCCCAGAAATACAAAGGATTGTAAGAAATTACTATCAAAATCTAAATGCCAGTGATGGAGAATCTGCATGAAATGAATAAATTTCTAGAAACATACAATCTTCCAAAACTCAATCAAGAAGAATCAGAAAATCTGAATAGACCCTTAACAACTAGCAAAATTGAAGAAATAATTTTTTTAAAAAATCCTGACACAGAAAAATGCTGAACCAGGTGGCTTGACAGGCAAATTTTACCACAGCATTGAACAAAAGATAACACCTATTCCTCTCAAATTATTCCAAAAAATTCAAGGAGAGAGATTTCCAATTTCTTTTCTTTAGAATTTTATTTTATTTTATTTTATTTATTGTTGTTCATAACATCGCAATTTACAATAGCCAAGTGTTGGAAGCAATCTATTTCTTTTTTATGAAGCCACAAATTCCTAATTACAAAAACATGAAAACTCAAAACAAAGTAAAAAGTAAATTACAGGCCAATAATTTTAGTGAACTTAGATGCTAAAATCTTTGACAATATATTAGTAAACAAGATCCAGCAATACATTGAAAAGATCATAGAACATGATTAAGTGGCATTTATTCTAGGTGTGCAATGATGAAACAATATTCACAAATCAATAAATGTAACACATCACAGAAAAAATGTAATACATCACAAAAAAATGCATCACATCAAAACTCACACAATCATATAATAAATACTGAAAAAGCATTTGATAAAATCCAACACCCATTTGTGACAAAAACATAGCCAAGTGGGAATAGCTCAACATAAAAATGGCCATATATGAAAAATCTATTGCTAACATCATACTCAATGTGTGAAAACTAAAAACATTTCCCTTAAGATCAGGAACAAGATAAGTGTGTCTACTTTCACCACTCTTGTTCATCATGTTCCTGAAAGCTCTAGTCATACAATCAGATAAGAAACAAATAAATGGCATCAAAATGGGAAAGAGAAAGCAAAACTGTCATTATTTGCAGACATCATAATAGTGTACATAGAAAACCCTATAGGTTCCACCAAAAATCTACTCAACCTAATAAATTAATTTAGCAAAGCAATGGCATACAAAGTCAATACTAAGAAATTGATGGGATTTTTGTACAATAATAATGAACTATCAAAAGAGAAACTAAGAAAACAATCCTATTTACTATAGCAACAGGAAAAACAAAGTACCTAGAAATAAATTTAAACAAGGAAGTAAAAGTCCTTGTACTCTGAAAACTATACAATGCTGAAGAGATTGAGGAAGATACAAATAAATGGAAGCATATGCAATGTTCATGGATTAGAAAGAATTAACATCATTTAAAAGTCCATATTTAAAGTGGTGGGCGTAAATGGAGACAAATATATGTGACAAATTTTAGAAAAGAAAGAAATATTTTTAAAAACTTCATATTTACCCAAAGCAATCTATATATTCAACATAATTCCTATTAAAATTCTAAATGCATATTTCACAGATTTTTTAGAACAAATATTACAAAAATGTTTATGAAACCCAAGAAGACTCTGAATAGTCTCAGCCATCTTGAGAAAGAAGAATAAAGTTGGAGGGATTACAATACCTGATATCAAGCTGTACCACAAGGCCACTAAGCAAAACAGTCTGATAATAGCATAAGAACAGACACATAGATCAGTGGAACAGAATAGAGAGCCCAGAAATAAACCCATGTCTCTATGGTCAATTAATATTTGAGAGAAAGGGCACAGCATACAATGAAGGAAAAATAGCCTCTTCAAAAACTAGTGTTAGGAGAACTGGACAGCTACATGCAAAAAAAAAAAAAAATGAAATTAGACTAACAGTTAACAGAATTAACTCAAAATGATAAATAAATAAAATGGAAAGCAGTGTGGAATTTCCTCAAAAAGCTCAAAATGGAACTGCCTTTTTATCCAGTGATTCCCCTGCTGGGACTATACCCTAAGAACACCAAAATGCCAATACAAAAGAACCTATGCACCCCAATGTTCATAGCAGCACAATTCACAATAGCCAAGTGTTGGAAGCAACCTAAATGCCCATCAGTAGATGATTGGATCAAAAAGTGATGGTACATATACACAATGGAATACTACGCAGGAGAAAGAAAAAAAGAACTACTAAACTTTGTGACAGCATGGATGGAATTGGACAGCATTATGCTAAGCAAAATAAGCCAGGGGGCCAAAGACAAATATCATATGATCTCACCTATAAGCGGAACCTAACCAACAATACAAAGATGCAAGGAAAATATGACCAGCAACACTGAAAGGAAAAGAAATCAACAGAGACAAGAGGGAAGGAGGGAGGGGGCCGGGGAAAAGGAAGGGAAGGGGAAAGTCAAGGAATATATAGCAAGGACTCATGGACAAAACCAAAGAGGAAGAGCTGAGGGAGGAAAAGAGGGAGGGGACAAGGGAAAGTGGTGGGGGGTATGTGTAGACAAATGTATTTGAAAAAATAAATTAAAATAAAATTTTAAAAAAATAAAATAAAATAAAGTGGTGATGTCATAAAACTCCTAGTGGAAAACATAAGCAGTAAAATTTCAGGTATCTTATGTAGTAATATTTTTGCTGATATATCTCCTTGGGCAAGGTAAACAAGTGAAAAATATAAACAAATGGGACTACATCAAGTTAAAAAGTTTCTGCATGGTTAAAGAAGCCGTCATCAAAATGTAAAGGGAATCAAGCTCATGACAGAACATATTTGCCAATTATACATCAGACAAGGGTTTAGTTTCTTTGTTTTAATTGTTCAAATACATTTGTCTCCACCTTCCCGCCACCATTTTCCCCTGACCCCCTCTCCTACCTCCCTACCTCCATCCTTCCCCACTTTGGCTTTGTCCATGGGTCCTTTATACATGTTCCAGAACTTGACCCTTCCCTTCCCTTTTCCTGCCCCCCACTTCTGTCTTGACTCTGTTGGTTTCTTTTTTCTTTCAATGTTGATGGTTATATTTCCCTTGTTTGTTTGTTTGTTTTGTTGGTTACATTCCCCTTATAGGTGAGATCATATGGTATTTGTCTTTGGCCCCTGGCTCATTTTTCACTTAGCATAATGCTCTCCAGTTCCATCCATGCTGTCATGAAGTGTAGTAGGGTAGTAGCTCTTTCTTTCTTTCTGCTACTTAGTATTCCATTGTGTAAATGTATCATAGTCTTTTTGATCCACTCATTTACTGATGGGCATTTAGGTTGCTTCCAACACTTGGCTATTGTAAATTATGCTGCTATGAACATTGGGGTGCATGGGTTCTTTTCAATTCGTGTTTTGGGCTTCTTTGGGTATAATCCCAGCAGTGGACATCCTGGGTCAAAAGGCAGTTCCATTTTTTGCTTTTTGAGGAAATTCCAAACTGTTTTCCACAGTGGCTGTTCCAGTCTGCATTCCCACCAACAGTGTATAATTTCTAAAATATATACATGACTCAACCCCTGGATACAAACAATCCAATTAAAAAAATGGATACTTCTCCAAGAAGGGCATACAGATGACCCATTGGCATTTGAAAAAATGCTCGACATCACTAGCCATCAAAGAGATGCTACAATGAGATGTCACCTTATACCTGCCAAAATAGTTATCAACAAACAACAAGTGCTGGTGAGGACACAGAGAAAAGGGAACCCTATTGCACTGCTGCTGGGAATGCAGACTGGTACAACCACTGTGAAAAACAATATAGAATTTTTTCAATATTGAAAGTGTAACTTTTTGACCTAGCATTTCCATTGCTGGTAATATAGCTTAAGAATGCTGAAACACCAATACAAAAGAATTTATGCACTTTGAAGAAGGAATTAGTCAGACACATATGAATGACCCATGGAAATGGACAGTGGTGTGGGGATTGACAATTGAAGTGGGAAGTGGTATGGATGGAGGGGGTCAAAGGGAGAAATACTGGGACAAGTTTTTCAGCATAAACATGAAAACATTATTAAAATGAAAGTCAAATAAAGCACAGAGGGTCCTGTGGCCAAGAAACCTGCTATCTAGTGTGAGGTTAGAAACAAAATAGAAAATATGATGTGATAAGTGCTATGACAGGCTAGTGAAACTTGTATAGAGAAGTAATGTTGGAATTAATGAGGCAAGGAAGCTGTAGAGGATATATAACGTACAAAACCAGGGTTTGAATAAACACTTTCTCTCTGTTTAAAATGAAATTTGATCTTACACTAGTTCTTTTTCTCTGCTGTTTACAGATAAATCTCTGAATAAGTTGGGCTGAATTTCCAATAAAACACTTATGATATCTGCTCAAACAACTTAGCCAAAGCTTCACTGGCAAAGCAATATATGATATAATGTGTCTGAATAATGAAATAGATATGCAATTAAACCAGAGGATTTTATGAAACTTCTTTATCTGATATCCTCTTCAGAAAGTTCTCTTAATACCCCGTTCAATTAAGTATGTCTTGAATATGGAACTGAAATCAGAAATACCTGGGTTTATCTCATAATATTGACATCATAAATTGCTTGAATTGGGGTTTAATCTCCATCAGCTTCAGTGTTATCATCTGCACTGCAACCTAAGTATAGCGCTATCCACTTCCTGTGGCTGTCCTAAGAACCTAATGAGGTTAAGTTTGTAAAGTTACTTACTAAATGGCTACTTAGTAAGAACTCAGTGAACAGCAGTAAGAGTGTATGCTCTGCAAACTGCTTTTGCAATTCAGTGTTCTGTGTGGCTGGGCTCTTATCTAGCTAAAATGTCACTTCATCAGAAAGGCTTCGGATATTGTTCTCAAATGCAGTAAAAACACAGTTCCCTGCTTTCTATTACAACCTCTTCTTTGTATTGCACCATTTATTACTATTTGTAATTATATAATTAATCAATTGATGTGTGTTTATTTTACTGTTTTATTGTTTCTCTTCCCCTTTGTTGTAAGACCCATGGGGCTATCTTGTCATTGCTATTACTATTCTATCTTTGTCATTTAATATATACTGAGCAGAATAGATGAATCAATCACTATATACTGTAGTTTGACATATATTTCAGGTATGCTTACAAATTGTTAACTCCTTCCAGAGTTGGCATAATCATTTTAAACTACTACTGCTATTATTAACAATGCTACTATCATCGTTACTACCATTATTTCTTTTAAACATTTCATAATAAAAAATGATCTCTCTTCCAACACATGTTTGGAAGCAATAGCCTAGTGCTTTTGATTGGTCTCACATAGTAAGAATTATTACCCTAAGAATCTTGAATCACCAATTCAAAAGAATGTATGCACCTCAATGTTCATAGCAGCATTATTTACAATAGCCAAGTGTTGGAAACAGCCTAAGTGCCCATCATTTAATGAGTGGATAAAAAAACTATGGTACATTTACACATGGAATACTACGCAGCAGAAAGAAGGAACTCCTACCCTTCCTGACAGCATGGATGTAACTGAAGAGTATTATGCTAAGTGAAATAAGCCAGGCAGTGAAAGACAAGTACCATATCACCTCACCTAAGTAGAACCTAATCAACAAAACAAACAAGTAAACAAAATAGAACCAGAGACATGGAAAGAAAGGACAACCTGGCAGTGACCAGAGGGGAAGGAGGAAGGAGATAACGGGGGAAAGAAGGGGAAAGGGTAAGCCAAAAGACATGAATAGAGGACTCATGGGCACAGACAATGAGGGGATTTATTGTGGGATTTTGAGAGACAGGGCAGGGGAGAGCAATGGGAAAAAAGGTGGGACAACTGTAACTGAATAACAATAAAAAAGGAAAAAGAAAAAAATTACTTTTCCTGTGAAGATTTAAAATAAAAAGTATTGCTGGAGTGTAGAACATCATGCTAAGTAAAGTCAGCCAGTCAGAGAAAGACAAATACCATATGATTTCACTTATGTGTGGAATCTAAGGAACAAACTGAACTAACAAGCAAAATAGAGACAGACTCATAGAGCAGGATGACACCTATTGGGGGGGATTAAGACGGTGGAAGAATTGAGCAAAATGGAAAAATGACTCATGGACATGGACAACAGCATGGTAATTACAGGGAAGAGGAGGGATAAGAATGTTAAACTGTAATGGAAAAAAATACAATAATTTAAAAAAAATTACTGGAGTGTAGGTGATATCTTCTACTGTCACTTAGAATGGTGCCAGGAGCACTTTTTACCAGCAATGATTGCCTTAAAGGTTCATTCAGATAGTTGAGATAATCTATGTTCAGTTAGAAGAAATGTACAGCTCCTATACATAAATTGGTAATTTTTTTGGAGTGTGAAATTTGTCTGTAACTGTGTAGATCTAAACTTTATGTCCAAAACTCTGATAATATATAATCTAGATATCTTTTGCATTTCTATGGCCATGAATCAAGATATTGCAGGAGACCAGTATCATCCAGTATTATCACATGTTCTGGGCCTGAAAAGACCTAAAGTATTTTAATTTGTTTTCCTGGAAGCACTAATAGCTCATGCATATTGTGTTCATTCAGAAGCTTATACTTGAAAGCCTAAATGTAGTTACTTTGACATTAAATTTTTCTCCTGTCTTCTAATCATTGTCAATATTGGGAATATCTGAAAAAGTTACTCAGAATTGTTCCTGCTGTGGTTGAAACTTTATAATTAATTACTTTTCAAACATGAACTTTACTCAAATTTATGCACAGAAGAAAATTTCAAGATAGTCTTCCAGAAAACTTTATCATGAAATAATTTTAAGTTACTAATAAAGGGTTTATCTTCTCTCTTATTAATAATGCCTCAGAATTAATATTCACTGACACTTTTTAATTTTACACTTTTTGCTGAAACTTTGTTCAAGTCTGATAAATGTGTTAAATAGTACACACTAGCTGGTTTAAGCGTGAAAATTAATATCCATCAGCCCTACCTTTTATATTTACTGGCTTCATGACTTTAGCCATGTTATAATAACTTGCTCAGTCTCTGGTTATTTTTAATTATAAAATAAGAATACTAATAATAGCTATAGCATATGGTTCTTCAGGATTAACTGAAATAAAATAACTGAAGGCCTTAACCAGTGGCTTCTCACTGTGTATCCAATATACAGTAACTATTATCACTAGTCATATCAATTGCTACCTTTTCTCTCTAGTTCATTTGTTTGGCTGTAAATTCATTATACTTCTGTAGAAAATGTATTCTCAAAGCTTAAATGCCATAATTACCATTTTTACTCATATTTTTCAATTTATCTTATGTTATATTTTACCTTTAAGTAGGTAAAGTATAATAGTATGAGCATTATATATTTTAAATGTATTTATGATGTTGAGCCTAAATTTATATTTTATTTTTATTAAATTTATTAAGATGACATTGGCTTATAACATTATATAGGTTTAAATGATACAATTTTTGATACATCATCTGTATAGTGCATCATGTGCCCACCACCCAAAGCCAAATATTTTTCCATCACCATATATTTGACCCCATTTACTCTTTACAACCTCACACCTCACCCTCTTTCCTGTCTTAACCACCATACTGTTTCCTGTGTCTATGAGTTTTTGTTTGTCTTGTTTGTTCATTTGTTGCTTTCGGTTTTTAATCCCACATATGAGTGAAATCATACAGTTTTTGACTTTCTCTGATGTATTTTGCATAGCATGATATTCTCAAAATCCATTCATGTTGTAAGTTGAATATATTGATGTTGCATTGGTTAATACAATTAGATAGATTTAAGGTATACAGTTCTATAGTATGTCATCTTTATATTTTATTATGTGTTCACTACCTCAAGTCTCCTCTCTTTCTATCACCCCATCTCCCCCCATCTCCCCTCTCCACTTCACCCTCAGTCACATTTCCTTTTGGCATTGTCCATACTGGTGCCTATGTATGACTGTATATGAGAGATGCTTTTTTTTGTTTGTTTAGTTTAATTCCTTCACCTTTTTTAATTGGATTGTTTGTTTGTTTGGTGTTGAATTGTATGAGTTCTTTACATATTTTAGATATGACACCTTGGCAGAGGTGTTGTTTGCAAATATCTTCTCCCATTTGGTCAATTTTTCTTTTGTTGGAAGTTTCTTTTGCTGTGCAAAAGCTTTTTAGTTTGATACAGTAAGTCCCATTCATTAATTTTTTGCCATTACTTCCTTTTCTTTTGGGGTCAAATTCATAAAATCCTCTCTTAGACCAGGGTCCATAAATTTAGTACTTATTTTTTTCTTCTATGTAATTTACGGTTTTAAGTATATATTTAGGTCTTTGATTCATTCTGAGTTTTTTTTTTTTTTTTGTATATGGGTATAAAAAGTAGTCTGACTTTCTTTTGCATATGGCTTTCTACATTCCTAGAACCATTTATTGAAAAAGCTTTCTTTTTTTCCATTGTTGTTTTTGGCTCCTTTGTCAAAAATAATTTGCCCATATACATATGGGTTTATTTTTCAGTTCTCAATTCTGTTCCATTAGTCTGTTTTTCTGGTTTTCTGCTGAACTATGCTGTTTGATTATTGTCATTTTGTAGTTTAATTTGAAGTCAGGGAGTGTGATAACTCTGACTTTATTCTTTTGTTCAGCATTGCTCTGGTTATTTGTGGCTATTTGTGATGACTTTTTGCTCTATTTTTTAAAAAAGCTGTCATTTGATTTTTAGTAAAGATTACATTATGTCTGTGTATTGCTTTGGGTACTATGGCCATTTTAACTAAGTTGATTCTTCCAATCCATGAAAATGCAATATCTTTCCATTTCTTTGTGTCTTTTCAATATGTCCTAATAATGTTTTGTACTTTTCAGTGTATAGGTCTTTGACACCTTTGTTAAGTTTATTCCTATATTATTTGCTTTTTGGAACTGCAAAAGTAATTTTTTCTATATTTTTTTCTGAAATTTCATTGTTAGTATTTAGGAATACAGTGGATTTCTCTACACTGATTTTGTAACGTGAAACTTTATTTTATTTGTTTACTGTTTTTGATAGTTTTTTGGTGAAGTTTTTAGAGTTTTCTATATAAAAATCATGTTTTCTCCATTCCCAACTGGATGCTTTTTATTTGTTTTCTTGAAACAAGACTCCTAGTACTATATTGAATAACAGTGGTGACGGTAGACATCCTTTTGTTCCTGATGTTATAAGGCCTCTCCATTCTATATCTTCATCCATCCCTAGGATTAACCTCAGAGTGTGCCTGTCACTCTGGAAAAAATATTTTTGTAGTTCCAGCTCTCAGGTCTACAGGTAATGTGCTCTGCATCCCAACAATCACAGCTACAGCTTATTCTTGGGACACTGCTAGCTCTAGGAGTGTGAGGGGAGGTCAGTTCTGGTAGTATGAGGGAAGTCATCGAGGTTCTGTATCTTCTTTTTCTGCCTGAAAATGTAATTGCCACAACACCATGACTGCACTTCTGCACTTTGTCCTTACCCAGGTCACTGGATTCAGCTGCAGCACTTACTGACTTACTGTGTACAGGAGTGCACACAGTATCCCTTTGCTCCTTTCAAATGTAGGGAATATCAGCAATAATATGATTCCTCCCCTCTCACAAGAACCTGAATGAGCTTCAAGCTGCATCTCTGACACTGTCTCAGCTATTCTCATTTCTCTTCTCCCCATTTTTCTCTCACTTACCCACCTTTAGATATTTCAATATCATGGATCTCTCATTGTCTTTTTATCTTGAACCGGCAAACCTTTGTTGAATTATAGTTGTTCAAATTGTTGTAACTTCAAAGTGAGCAACCAAAGTGAACTTTCATGCTACCATTCGTCTCTGCTGAACCTAATTATTAAGACACCTGTTGATGGTTGAGATGACAGCAGAGTAGGAGTGTATATTGTGCATATCCTTCCAGAAACAAACTGGAAATAAAGCTAAAGAAGGGAAGAGGCACCCAAGATAAAATGAAGACTACCTGAAAAACAGACCAGCAAAACCAAGGACCAGCAAAAACTATCGAAGACCAGTAGAAAGGCAAGAGTCATTAAAGGGGCTGGCCCTGTTCACACAGGCAGTGGTCTAAGGAGGTGGCAATGCTGTGGTAGTTTCCTCTAGAGAGGAGAGAAGCTGGGACCACAGACTGATCAATCCCAAGCACGGAGTGCCAGTGCTAGTATCATCCGACCATGTAACATCCAGCGATGAAAGACCATGGGGTTTTCCTCTACAGGGAGAAATAATAACCATTAGAGACAAAGCCACTATTTTTTTATATATATATAACTTTGAAAGAGGCCAAGGCACAAGTTTTCTGTTTGCAACCATTACCTTGGGCCCAAGAAAAGGGTACTGATTGGATTTGTGCAAGGAGAACCTAGAGTGGGAGGCAATGTCACAATATGTGTGGGTCATGTTTTCTTATCCACTCAGCTATCTTATATCTTTTGATTGGGATTTTTTTTTTTTTTGAAGAGACAAACAGTAAAGAAAAATCTTTCACTTTTATTTTTTTTAATTTATTTATTTATTTTCTCAAATTCATTTCTCTCTGCCTTCCCACTACCACTTTCCCTTGCCCTTCCTCCCTCTCCCTCTCTCAATCCTTCCCATTTGGTTTTCTCCTATGAGTCCTTGCTATATGTTCCTTGAATTTCCCCTTCCCTTCTTTTCCCCCACCCACAATTCCCTCCTTCACTATTGTCTCTGTTGCTTTCTTTTCCTATCAGTGTTGCTGGTCTTATTTTCCTTGCATCTTTGTATTGTTGGTTAGGATACGCTTATAGGTGAGATCATATGCTATTTGTCTTTAGCCCCCTGACTTATTTTGCTAGCATAATGGTCTCTACTACGATCCATGCTGTCGCGAAGTTTAGTAGTTCTTTTTTCCTTTCTGCTGCATAGTATTCCATTGTGTAAATGTGCCATGATTTTTTGATCCAATCATCTACTAATGGGCATTTAAGTTGCTTCCAACACTTGGCTATTGTAAACTGTGCTGCTATGATCATTGGCGTGCATAGGTTCTCTTGAATTGGCATTTTGGGATTCTTAGGGTATAGTCCCAGCAGGGGAATCACGGGATCAAAGACAGTTCTATTTTCAGCTTTTTTAGGAAATTCCACACTGCTTTCCACAATGGCTGCACCAGTCTGTTTTCCCAACAACAGTGTACTAATGTTCCCTTTTCACCACAGCCTCGCCAGCACCTGTTGTTTGTTGATCTATTCATGATGGCCATTTTGATGGGTGTGAGGTGGTAACTTATTGTAGTTTTGATCTGCATTTCCCTGATGGCTAGTAATGCCTAGCATCCTTTCAAATGACTCTGGGCCCTCTATATCTCTTCCTTGGAAAAGCATCTGTCCAGGTCCTTTGACCATTTTTTGATTGGATCATTTGTCTTCTTGGAGTGGAGTCCAGTGAGTTATTTATATATCTTGGAGATGAAACCTCTATCTGATATATCAATAGCAAATATATTTTCCCATACATTTTGGCCACCTATTCATTTTTTGATATTGTCTTTAGCCATGTAGAAGCTTCTTATTTTGATGAGGTCCCACTTGTTTATTCTTTCCTTTATGTCCCTTGCTTTAGGAGACATATCAGTGAAAAAATTGCTGCGTGGGATATCTGAGAGTTTCCTGCCGATATTCTCCACTAGGACTTTGATGGTGTTGCAACTTCTATTTAAGTCTGTTATCGATCTTGAGTTTATTTTTGTGTATGATGTCAGCTGATGACCCAATTTCAATTTTTTGCATGTATCTGTACAGCTTTCCCAACACCGTTTGTTGAAGAGGCTATTCTTGCTCCATTTAGTGCTTCTGCCCCCTTTGTCAAATATTAGTTACCCATACAGACCTGGGCTTATTTTTGGGCTTTCTACTCTGTTCCACTGGTCTATGGGTATGTTCTTGTGCCAGTACCAGATTGTTTTGAGTATAGTGGCTTTGTAGTATAGATTGATGTCCGGTATTGTGATCCATCCTACTTTGTGTTTCTTTCTCAAATTGCTGAGGCTATTCAGGGTCGCTTATGGTTCCATATAAATTTTTGAAATATCTGTTCTATTTCTGTGAAATATATCATTGATATCTTAATAGGGATTGCATTAAATCTATAAATTGCTTTGGATAGTATGGATATTTTGATGATATTAATTCTTCCAATCCATGAACATGGTATATGCTTCCCATTATTTGTGTGAACCTTAATTGCTTTCTTCATGTTTTATACTCTTCTGCATACAGGTCTTTTATCTCCTTGGTTGAAATTATTCCTTTTTCGAATGACTTTTTAAAAATTTCTTCTTCTTCTATTTCATTGCTGGTGTACAAAAAGGAAAATGTCTTTGATTTCTGAATATTGACTTTTTATCCTGCTGTTTACCTAATTCACTTATTAGGTTGAGGAGTTTTTTGGTAGAGTCTACAGGGTTTTCTATGTATACTATCATGTCATCCGCAAACAGTGACAGTTTCACTTCCTCCTTTCCTATTTGGATGCCTTTTATCGCTTTCTCTTGTCTGACCGCTGTGGCTAGGACTTCCAATAAAATATAGAAAAGAAGTGGTGAAAGTGAACATCCTTGTCGTGTTCCCAATCTTAGTGGGAAAGCTTTTAGTTTTTGCCCATTGAGAATGATGTTGGCTGTAGGTTTTTCAAGTATGGCCTTTATTACGTTGAAGAATGCCCAATTTATTCCCATTTTGCTGAGTGTTTTGATCACAAATGGGTGCTGTACCTTATCGAATGCTTTTTAGCATCTATCAAGATGATCCTGTGGTTTATGTCTTTTCTTTTATTTATGTGATGTATTACATTTATTGACTTGCGTATGTTGAACCATCCCTGCATTCTTGGGATGAATTCCACTTGATCGTGGTGGATAATCTTTTGAATGTATTGCTGGATGCTGTTTGCCAATATTTTGTTGAGGATTTTAGCATCTATGTTCATCAGTGAAATTGGACTGTAGTTATCTTTCTTTGTAGAGCCTTTACCTGGTTTGGGTATTAGGGTGATGCTGGCCTCATAAAAAGAGCCTGGGCGTCTTCCTTCCTCTTGGATTTTTTGGAATAGTGTGAGAAGGACAAGGGTTAGCTCTTCCTTAAATGTTTTGTAAAATTCTCCTATGAAACCGTCTAGCCCAGGGCTTCTTTGTGCCAAGAGTTTCTTGACTACTGCTTCAAATTTCCCAGCTGTTATCAGTCTGTTCAAGCTTTCTGTTTCTTCCTCCTTCAGTTTTGGAAGATTATACTTTTCTAAATGTGTCCATTTCATCCAGGCTTTCAAATTTCTTGGCATATCATTGTTCCCAGTAGTTTCTTACAATCCTCTGTATTTCTGTGCCATCAGTTGTGATTTCTCCTCTTTCATTTCTGATATTATTTATTTGGGTTCTCCCCCTTTTTTTCTTGATGAGTCTACTTAAAGGCTTGTTGATTTTATTTATTTTTTCAAAGAACCATCTCTTGTATTGGTTGATCCTTTGAATTGTTTTTTTTCTCTCTATGTCATTCAGTTCTGCCCTAATCTTGACTATTTCTTTCCTTCTATTTGCTCTGGGATTTATTTGTTGTTGTTTCTCCAGTTCTTGAAGTTATAGTGTTAAGGTCTCTTATTTGAAATGTTTCCATCTTTCTTAGGTAGGCCTGTATTGCTATGAACTTCCCTCTCAGGACTGCCTTTGCTGTATCCCATAGGTTTTGGACTGTTGACTGTTCATTTTCATTTGTTTCCAGAGACTTTTTGATTTCTTCTCTTATCTCATTATTGATCCATTCATTGTTTAACAGTCTACTGTTCAGTCTTCATGAGTTTGCGAGTTTCTGAAGTTTTTTTTTTGAGGTTGATTTCCAGTTTTAAGTCCTTGTGATCCGAGAAATAGCTTGGTATCATTTCAGTTTTCCTGAACTTGCTGAGGCTTGCTTTGTGTCTTATCATGTGGTCTATCTTTGAAACATGTCCATGAGGATTTAAAGAATGCGTATTTTGCTTCTTTGGAATGTAAGTTTCTATATATGTCAGTTAAGTCTATTTGTTTCAGTGCATCATTCAGCTCCACAATATCTTTGTTGATGTTTTGTTTGGAAGATCTGTCCATTTTTGACAATAGGGTGCTGAAATCCCCTACTATCAGTGTGTTTCTGTCTACATATTTTTTGAAGTCATCCAAGATTTTCCTTTTATATTTGGGTGCTCCAATGGTGGGTGCATTTAAGTTTACAATGTTTGTCTTCTTAATGGATTCTTCCTTTAAGTATTATGAAGTGTCCATCTGGTTCTCTTTTTATGGGCTTTGTTTTGAAATCTATTTTGTCTGATATAAGTATTGCAACCCATGCTTTCTTCTTTTGCCCATTTGCTTAGAATATTTTTTTCCATCCTTTTATTTTCAATCTGTGTAGGTCTTTTGCTCTGAGTGAGGTGGGTCTCTTGTAGGCAGCATATGTGTGGGTCATGTTTTCTTATCCATTCAGCTACCCTGTGTCTTTTGATTGGGTCATTTATTCCATTTACATTGAGAGTTATTACTGATAGAAAATTATCCATTTTTTCTCTTTGTACCTGTGTTTTTCTTTCTCACTCTTTTCCTTCATCTTCTTAAACCAGTCCCCTTAGCATATCCTGGAGTGCTGGTTTGGTGGAGATACATTCTTTTAGCCTTCTTTTGTCTGGGAAACTCCTTATTTCCCTTTGTATTTTAACTGCCAGCCTTGCTAGGTAGAGCAGCCTTGGTTGTAGGCCCTTGCTTTTCATGACTTGGAATATTTCTTGCCATTCTCCTCTGGCTTGTAGTGTTTCTGTTGAGAAGTCAGCTGTTAGCTCTCTCAGTGCTTCTTTGTATGTTATTCCCTGTTGCCTTGAGGATTCTCTCTTTGTCTTTGACATTTGCCATTTTAATGATAATGTGTCTTGGAGTTGGCCTTCTTGGGTGCCTCTTGAGTGGGGCCGTCTGTGCCTCCTGGATCCATGAGACCTTTTCTCTCCTCAAATTGGGGAAATTTTTCATCATTACTTTTTCAAACAGGTTCTCTATCCCTTGCTCCTCCTCTTCTCCTTCTGGTATCCCTATTTTGTGGATATTATTGTGTTTCAGGTTGTCCTGAATTTCCCTAAATGCCTCCTCATTCTTTTTGAGTCCTTTTTCCATTTCTTGTTTTCTGGGAGCTGTTTTCTACCTTATCCTCCATCTCACTGATTCGATCCTCAGCTTCATCCAGCCTGCTTTGGATTCCTTCTTTTGTGTTCTTCAATTCAGAAATGGTATTCTTCATATCCTCTTGTGTCTTCTTGATAGTGTCTATGTCCTTTTCCAGGTTGATATAGTTTGCTGTAAGATCCTGATAGTTTCTCTGCAGTTTCTCATAGTTATCTTTGAGCTGGCTGAGCTCGTTGAGCTTCCTTTATGTTTTGAATTCAATATCTGATAGTTCCCTTGCCTCTATTTTATTTATCTCTCTCTGTGGGGATTCCCTTTTTCCACTCATTTTCGGGGAACTTCGTTTTCTTCCCTTTTTTGTGAGAGTCTATTAAGTAATTTATTTATTTATTTATTTAGTTTTGTTTCTGCTTCAATTGATCGGTGTAGATTTCCTGACTTTGTTGATTAAACTTCTACGGTAGTAGGTGGGTGTTTCCATTTTTTTTTCCTTTACTTTTTATTTATTAATTTTTACTTTACTTTTCCCTCCTCTGCCATATTTTCTCTCTAATCTGTTTACATTTAAAGTTATTATTGATAAGTACTTATTCATTTTTTCTTTTTGTATCTGTGTTCCTCTCTTTCTCACTCTTTTTCTTCATCTTCTTAAAACAGTTCCTTTAGCCTGTGTTATAGTGCTGTTTGTTGGAGGAACATTCTTTTGCCTTCTTTTGTCTGGGACATCACCAGAGGGGCCTGCCTCTGATGATGTCAGTTGTTGACCCTATCTGATCCTGGGTCGTTTGTTTGAGCTTTCCAGGAATCTACTGTCTGTGTCTGACTCCTGCTTTGGGCAGCTCCATGAGCCCTTTGGCCAGGGATCCACTATTTCTGTGGATCACTCTGCACTCTCTCGCCGGGCTGCCCGTGCAAAATGGAGACTATGGAAATGGAAAGAAGTTATCTCCAGGACTCTCCAGTTAATCCTATCTCCAGTCTCTCCCCAAGGGTCTCCAGGCAGCTCTGTGACCCCTTTAGCTAGGGACTGACTCTTTCTGTGGATCATAATTGCAAGCCTTCTGGCTCTCGCGCCGCTTCTGCCTCTTCAGGGGCGCGGCCTGCCTGAGCAAATGGGGACTACAGAATGGGGAGGGACTCTACTCTGGGGATCTCAGATAATCCTCCAGTTTTTTCCCCAACCCCTCTGTCTCCAGTCTCTCCTCAAGGGTTTCTATGCAGCTCTGTGTCCCCTTTGGCCATGAATCCTCTATTTCTTCCAGCCAGTCTGCACTCAGCCACTAGTCCTTATGTCCCCAAGCTGTGCTTGGAGTGCACAAAAGGCAGGTTATTGATTCTCTTATGCCTGAGGGAGGTGGTAGCTGCAGAGTGGGAGGTGAGTTATGACCAGGGCTCCACTGGCCACTGTCTCTGTTCTCTTCACAAAGTTTTCCTTGCCAATGTTTCCTCAGGCACCAGCCCACTCTGCTGCTGCCTCTACCCAGCAATCAAGGAAAGCAGCTGCCACTGTAAATTTTTGCATTGGCCTTTTATATGTCTCTTTGCATCTCCAGCCACCTGTCTCTGGCAGAGAGCACCCCTAAACTTTTTGGGGTTGTGTTTTGTCTGCATTTTCCTAATTTCAGCTGCTGTAGTCTAAGGGTCCCTGTTTATGGTTCAGACCCTGTTCTTCTCAGGGGGATCTAACTGGCCATTTCATTGTCCCTCTGGTGCTGGTGCCCATGGGTGCCTAGCCCACCCTCTCGAGCCTCCACCACACTTCTCACCCGTTGAGATGTGTTAAAGTTGAATCCACTGCCTGTCCACAGCTCCAAGGCTCCTCTCCATCATTTCATTGTTTTCCAGTGATTTCTCCACTATTTATTCACAATTCCAGTTGCATCTTGGGAGGAGGGCAGCATGACTCCCATTCACTCCTCCACCATCTTTTCTCTCTAATCCATTTACATTTAAAGTTATTATTGATAGATACTTATTCATTTTTTCATTTTGTATATGTGTTCCTCTCTTTCTCACTCTTTTTCTTCATCTTCTTAAAGCAGTCCCTTTAGCATATCTTCTAGTGCCATTTGGTCGATATGCATTCTTTTGCCTTCTTTTGTCTGGGAAACTCCTAATTTTGCCTTCCATTTTAATTGAGAACCTTGCTGGTTAGAGCAGTCTTGGCTGCAGTCCCTGGCTTTTCATTACTTGGAATATTTCTTCTCATTCCTTTCTGACTTGTAGTGTTTCTGTTGAGAAGTCAGGTGCTAGCTGTACTGGGGCTCCCTTGTATGTTATTACCTGTTTCTCCCTTGCTGCCTTTAGGATTCTCTCTTTGTCTTTGATATTTGCCAATTTAATGATGATGTGTCTTGGAGTGGGCCTCATTGGGTTCCTATTGAATGGGATCCTCTGTGCTTCCTGGACTTTTGTGACTTTTCCTCTCCTCCAATTAGGGGAGTTTTCCATCATTACTTTTTCAAACATGTTCTCTATCCCTTCCTCATCCTCTTCTCCTTTTTGTATCCCTATTATATGGATATTATTACCTTTCAGGTTGTCCTGTATTTCCCTCAATGCCTCTTCATTCTTTTTGAGTCTTTTTTCATTTTCTTGCTCCTTCTGGTAGCTTTATTCTACCTTGTCCTCCAGCTCACTTATTTGGTGCTCGGCTTCATCAAGTCTGCTTTTGATTCCTTCTACTGTGTTCCTCAATTCAGAAATTGTATTGTTCATTTCATCTTATCTTTTATTGATAGTTTCTATGTGCTTTATCATACTGATATGGTTTGCAGTAAGTTCCTCGTAGTTTCCCTTAGTTTTTGGTAATTCTCTTTGAGCTCACTGCGCTCACTGAGCTTCCTTACAACCATTGTTTGGAACTCAATAGCTGATAGTTTACTTGCCTCTATTTCATTTAGTTCTCTTTGTGAGGATTCCTCCTTTCCCTTTGAGTGGGGCGTATTTCTTTGTCTTACCATTATTCGTGAGACTCTTCTCTTTTTCTTCTGATTCCTTAAGTTGATCTGTCTTGATTTCCTGACTTTGTGGTGTGAACTTCTATGCTTGGAGACCTCTGTTTTTACTTTCTGGATCTGACTCTGATGATGTCCTATGTTGACCCTGTCTGACTTTAGACAGTCTGTTTGTGACTTCCAGGAATCTACTGTTTGTGGCTATCTCCTTCATCTGTTCATCTAGTCACTCTGCAGTCAGCAAGTCATCTTAGACAGCTCAAGGCAGTGTGGAATCCCTCCTGGAGATGGGGTTATTGGGTCCTCTCACACTGCTGCTGTACAGGGAAGGAGTCCGCACCAGGATCCCACCGACTACTCTCTCCGGTCTCTCCCAAAGCCTCTTTCTCCAGTCTCTCCTCATGTCGCCAGACCTCTCTGTGCCCCCTTTAGCCAGGGATCTACTCTCTGTAGTTGCCACTCTGCACTCAGTAGACGGCTTAAACAGCACAGGACAGGGTGGAATCCCACCTGGGGTGGGGTTTTTGGGTCCTTTGATGCTGGTGCCGCACAGAGGTAGTGGTCTCTGCTTTAGCAAGATGGCTGCTGCCACATGAGGGATGAGCCAGCACCAAGATCCCACTGGCCACTCTCTCAGTTCTCTCCCCACAGCCTCCTTCCCCAGTCTCTCTTCAGGTGTCTCTAGCCCAGTCTGCCCTCATCTTTGACAGAGACCAGGATAAATGGCTGCAAATAAAAATTTATATCTTGGTTCTTTAAACAGTTCTTTGTGTCTCCAGTCGCCTGTCTCTGGCAGAGAGAAATCCTGCTGGTTTTTGCAGCTGGCTGTTTTCTGTGTGCTTTTTGGGGTATGGTGCTGTGGGCTAGAAATCTCTGCTTTTGGTGTAGATCCTGCTCCTCTCAGGGGGATCCAACTTACTGTTTCAGTATCTTCTGGTGCTGCCACCTGTAGGTGCCCTGCCGGCCTTCTCAGGTCTGTTCCACACTCCTTACCAGTTAGATTGTGCTAAAGCTGGTTCTTCTGTCTCTGAGGTTACAAGGCTCCTCTCTTGCTCTTGTTCAGTTGTTTGTTCCAGGTGATTTTTTCCCCAATTGAGTTGTAATTCCAGATTGGTCCTGCGTGGAGGTCAGTGTGACTTCCACTCACACCTCTGCCATCTTGATTCTTTTCCACTTTGTTCTTCATCATTTTTTTCTTTCTCATAGCCTCTTTATTATGTTTTTCTCTTTTTTTCTTTTTCTTCATTTTTGTGTCCCTTTTTCATTTCATTCCTTTTAATTTACCCTTACCCACTATTTCCCTCTTTTTCTCCTTTCATATTCTTTTTATTTCTTTTTCCCTTTACCCATTTTCCTCTTTCATATCATTATTCATACTAGTCCTCTTCACTTTTCTCCTCCCATGATCACTTTTCTTTCCTTTGGTCTTCTATTATTCTGTTTTCTTTTCTTCCCCCTTTCTCTACTCTTCCATTTCTCTTTCTACTTTTATTATTCTTTGTTCTTTGGGTGGGTTGTCATCTATATTGCTGTTGTTGTAGGGGTACATTTCCTTGTCTTGGTTTTGTTTTCATGTTATTTTGCTTTGTTTTGTCATCACCAGTATCACAGTGTTTAAAATATTGTAGGAGTTGAGGGTCTCAGTCAGCCAGCTGGATGGAAGATGCCACCATTGAACAGGCCAATAATACCTAGGACACAAATACAACACAAGAGTCCACATAACCCACACAAAGAACATTCCTAGATTGTCCAGATTAGGAGATCTAGGAGTCTGCACCACTGGGTCCCACAAGACTCCTACTAGATAAGTCTACCTCACAAACCAGGGACTCAAAACAGATCTACATAATACATAGACCAAAAAAAAAAAAGAGAGAGAGAGAGAGAGAAAGAGGGGGAGAGAGAGAGAGAGAGACAGCTAAAAAAAAAGAGGCAAAGAAACAACTTCCAAATGAAAGAAGAAGAGGAATCCCCAGAAAAAGAGAGCTAAATAAAATTAAGACAAACAAATTACCAGACATAGAGTTGAAAACAATGTTAATAAGGGTGCTCAAGGAACTTACTGAGAATAACCTCAGCATAAAAAATGACATAGAAACTATGAATAAAAACTGGTTAGATATGAAGAATGCAATGTCTGAAACAAAGAATACACTAGAAGGAATTAAAAGAAGGCTAGACAAAGCAGAGGATCAAATGAATTATTTGGAAAACAAGGAGGGAAAAACACCCAGTCAGAGCAACAAAATTTAAAAAAGACTTTAAAATCATGAGGATAGTGTAAGGGAGATTTGGGACAATATTAAATGTAACAATATCTGTGTTATAGGGAAACCAGATGTATAGGAAAGGGAATGAGGGATAGAAAGCCTGTTTAAATAAATAATGACTTAAAACTTCCCTAATATGGTGAAGGGAAAAGTCACACAACTTCAGGAAACACAGAGACTGCCAGACAAGATGAAACCAAAGAATCCCACACCAAGATATACAACAATTAAAATGACAAAGTTAAAAGATAGAAAATCATAAAGGCAGCAAGAGAGAAACATGCAAGGGAGCTCTGATAAGGCTGTTAGCTGATTTCTCAAGAAACGAGATTGACATGAAATATTCCAAGTAATGAAAGGCAAGTACCTGCAACCAAGAGGCCTCTATCCAACAATGTTCTCATTTACTATGGAAGGTGAAATAAAGAGCTTTCCAAGCTCTGCCCCCTCCTCAAAAAAAGGATAATGGAGTACATTCCCACCAGAGCTGCTTTGCAATAGATGCTAAAGGGACTGTTTCTAAAGAAGAATAAATATAGAGATAGGAATAGGTACTAAGAAGAAAAATGGAAATGGATAAGTAATGATCATTAATAACCTTAAATGGAAATGAATTAAATGCTCCACTCATAAGACATAGGGTAGCTGAATGGAAAATAGCACATAATCTGTAAGAGACCTACCTCAGAACAAAAAGCTTACACAGGCTGAAAGTGAAGGAATGGAGAAAAATACTCCAAACAAATAGAAACAAACAAACAGAAAGCTGAGGTAGCAATACTACTATATAACAAAACAGACTTCAAAACAAAGACCATAACAAGGGTCAAAACAGGTCACAAAGTAATATAAGTGACCAGTCCAACACTAGAATATAAACCTTGTAAACATATAGACACAGTAGAGAAGGACCTAAATTTGTAAAGTAAATCTTGGAGGACTTTAAGAAAGAGATTGACAGCAATACAGTCATTGTAGGTGGATTTAACACCCCACTGTCAACAAGGGATAGATCTTCCAGACAAAAAATCAACAAAGATATAATGGCATTAAATGACACACTAGATCAAATTGATTTAATTGAAATTTACAGTACATTTCACTCCAAAGAAGCAGAATGCATGTGTGTGTGTGTGTGCGTGCAATTTATATATGTGTATATATTTCATATATGAAATATATGTATATAATTTTCTTCTCAAAAATATATGGATCATTCTCAAAGACAGACCACAAGGTAGGATACAAAGTAAGTCTTAACAAATTCAAGAATATCAAAAGCATATCAAACATTTTTTAGGATCACAATTGCTAGAAAATAGACACCAACCTAAAGGAAAAAAAACCCTCAAAATCATTCAAATACATAGAGGATAAATAACATGTCATTAAGAAATGAACATGCTACAAATGAGATCAAAAAAGAAAGTAAAAGGACCTGAAACAAATGAAAATGAACACACAATAATCCAAAACCTATTGGATACAGTGATAGCAGTCCTGAAAGGGAAGTTCATAACATTAGAAAAGTACCTCAGAAGACAGAAAAACTGAAATAAAAAAACCTACCCTTACACAAGAAAAGAACTAGAAAAACAACAAGAAACAAAGCACAGAGTGAGTGAAAGAAAGAAAATAATCAGGATAAGAGTAGAAATAAATGACATAGAGACTAAAAAAAAAAAAAAAGAATTCAACAGATCAATGTATCCAGGAACTGATTCATTGAAAAGAAACAAAATTGACAAATCTTTAACCAGACTCATCCAGGAAAAAACAAAGGGAGGACCCAAATACATAAAATCAGAAATAAAAGACAAGTAACAACTGATACCACAGAAATACAAAGGATTGTAAAAAATTACTGTGAACAAATATATGCCAAAAAAAATTGGACAGCACAGGTGAAATTGATAAATTTCTAGAAACATAAAATCTTCAAAAACTAAATCAGGAAGAAGCAGAAAACATAAATAGACTGGTAACAACTAGTGGAATTGAATTGGGAATCAGAAAACTAATCGCATGCCAAAACCCTGGACAAGATAGCTTTACAGTTGAATTTTACCAATCATTCAAAGAACTAACTCCTATCATTCTCAAACCATTCCAAAAAATTCAAGAAAGAGGAAGACTTCCAAATTCTTTTTATAAGGCCAGTATTGTCCTAATTACTGGGTAAAGATACAAAAAAGAAAAATTATAGGCCAATACCTCTGATAAAAATTGATGCTAAAGTCCTCAATAAAATATTCACAAACTGGATCCAGCAATACATTAATAAGATCATACACCATGTTTAAGTGGCATGTATTCCCGAGATGCAAGGATGATACAATATTCCAAATCAATAAGTGTGATATATCACATAAACAAATGATTGACAAAAATCACATGATCATATCAGTAGAACAGAAAAATCATTTGATAATATCCAGCACCCATTTATGATAAAAAACATTCAGAAAAGTGGAAAAAGAGGGAGCACAGACAATATAGGCCATGTACAAAAAAATCTACTATCAACATCATACTCAACAGACAAAGAGTAATTGTTTCCCTTAAGATCAAGACAAAACAGGGTTTTCTGCTTTCACAACTCTTACCCACATAGTACTGGATGTTTTAGCCTCAATAATTGGACAAGAAGAAGAAATAAAAGTCATCCAAATTGGAAAGGAGGAAGTAAAAATTGTCATTATTTGCAGATGTCATGATATTGCACATAGAAAACCCTATAAACTCCATCAGAAAACTACTCAACCTAATAAATGATTTCGGCAAAGTAGTGGTATACAAAGTCAATATTCAGACATTGATGTCATTTTTATACCCCAATAATGAACTGTCTGAAAGAGAAACAAAGAAAACAATAGCATTTATTACTGTAACAACAACAACAAAAAAGCAACTGCAATAAATTTAACCAAGAAAGTGAAAGGTCTGTACTTGGAAAACTATAGGACACTGAAGAGAGAAATTGAGGAAGATACAAATGAGTGGAATTATATACACTGTTCATAGGCTGGAAGAATTAACATCATTAAAATATCCATACGACTCAAAGCAATCTATGCATTCAATGTAATTCTTATTAAAATACCAATGGTATATTTCACAAATGTGGAACAAATGCTCCAAAAATATATGAAACCAAAGAAGATCCCAAATAGCCTAAGCATCTTGAGAAAGAAAAAGTAGGTGAGATCACACTACCTGATATCAAACAATACTACAAGGCCATTATAATCAAAACAGTCTGGTACTGGCATAAGAACAGATACATAGATCAATGGAACAGATAAGAGAGCCCAGATATAAACACATGTCTTTATGGTAAGTTAACATTTGACAAATGAGCCAAGAGTATAAAATGGAATATAGACAGTCTCTTCAATAAAAGGTGTTGGGGTAACTGGACTGGACCAAGCAAAAGAAAATTAACACTAGATGACCCACCATCTTATACCAGGCACCAGAATAAAGTCAAAATGGATAAAAGGCTTACATATAAGTAGTGATACCACAAAAATCCTAGAGAAAAACATAGGCAGTGAAATCTCAATATCTTGTATAACAATATATTTGCCAATATACCTACTAGGGCAAGGGAAATAAAGGGAAAAATAAAAAATAGAACCACATTCAATTAAAAAGCTTCTGCACAGCTAAAGACACCATCATCAAAAGAAAGGGAGGGGACAAACCATGTGGGAGAACACATTTGCCAATGATGCATCTAAAAAGGGTTTATCTCCAAAATATATATAAAAAACTCACATGACTCCACACCAGGAAGACAAACAATCCAATTTAAAATGGGCAAAGACCTGAACAGACACTTTTCCAAGGAGGACATACAGATGGCCTATAGACCTATAAAGAGATGCTCAGCATCAGCAGCCATCAAAAAGATGCAAATTAAAACCACAATGAGATATCACCTCACACCTTTTTTTATTAATGATGATCAGAATGGCCATCATTATTAAATCAATAAACAACAAGTGTTGGAGAGGATGTGGAGAAAAGGGAACCCTAGTGAATTATTGGTGGGAATGCAGACTTGTGCAGCCACTGTGGAAAACAATATGGAGTTTCCTCAAAAAATGAAGAATGGGACTGCCTTTGACCCAGTGATTCTACTGTTTGGAATATACCTTAAGAAACCTGAATCATCAGTTTATAAGAAATTTTGCACCCCTAATGTTCAGAACAGACTATTTACAATAGCCATGTGCTGGAAAACAGCCTAAGTAAGGATCTTTCAGTAAGTGAATGAATAAAAAAAAAAAAAAACTGTGGTACATTTATACAATATAATACTCAGGAGAAGAAAGAAAGATCTCCTACCTTTTGCAAAAGCATAGGTGAAACTAGAGAATGTTATGTTAAGTGAAATAAGACAGTAGGTGAAAGACAAATACCATATGATCTCACCTATAAGTGGAACCTAATGAACAAAACAAACAAATGGGCAAAACAGAACCAAAAACATGAAAACATGGAACAGATTAACAGTGTCCAGAGGGGAGTGTGGAAGGGGTGGGGGGAAGAAGGGGAAGGGTCTAATCAATGAACCAGGTAGAAATGACCGATGGGCATGGACAATAGGGTTGGGATTGACTGTGGAAGCTGGGATTGGCAAGGCAGGGGAGAGCAATGGGGGAAAATTGGGACAACTGTAATAGGACAACAAAAAATGAAGGAAAAAAAAAAACCTGTGGTACATTTACACAATGCAATACTCTGCAGCAGAAAAAATAAAAGAAGGAACTCCTACCTTTTGTAACAGCATGGATGGTACTGGAGACTATTACAGTAAGTGAAATAAGCCAGCCAGTGAAAGACAAATACCATATAATCTCACCTATAAGAGGAATCTAGTGAACAAAATAAAATAATGAGCAAAACAGAACTAGAGGCATAGAATCATGGGATAAACTGACAGCTGCAAGATGGGTAGAGGGTGGGGTGGAACTGACTGAAAGAAACTGAAGGGTTTAGTCAAAGAACACAAATGAAGGATCCATGGACATGGACAAAATGTCAGGATTGACTATGGATGTGGGAGGAGGGATGAGTGGAGGGGAGCAAAAGGGAAAAAATGAAGACAATTGTAATAGTATAAACAATAAAATATTTGAGAAAAAGACAACTGTCATCACAACTTCATTGGTTAAGGCTGTGCAACAAGTACTATTCTTCCTTTTTGCTCATGTTTCTACTTTATGAATATAAAATATTTCTACCTGTAATGAGAATAGACTTTGACACTTTTTTTCTCATTTAGAAAAGCATTAGAGAGACTTCTTTCAACCCGATATTCAATGTCTACTAACTCTTCACTAGAGGAGAGCTAGTAATGCGAAAGCCTGTGATAGTCATTGTGCTTTCCAAGTGGGTAGTGTTACTGTGCCTTAACAGGTCACCATATGTGGGTTTCTCTTTCTTTTTATTCCTTGACTCCTAAGAGACTTTAGAAGACTTTAGACATTCTTTTGTGCACCATTAACCTTGTTTTATATTATCATACATACAGAAAACAGATATGAATGTGTTTCCTGTGGAGGTAAGGCTACCTGCACAGTCTTTCCTGTTCTAGCATCTCTGTCTGTGAATGGTTAGGTACCTTCAACTTCTTGAGACTTATGTAAAGAAATTTAGAGTCTGTTTGAAAGACCTAGGTGTTCTAGATCCAGGGAGTAGGGAGTAAGAAGCTACCAGGTCTAGTTTATCAGAGAAGCCTTGCTTTGTATGTGTTCTGTTTTGCCAGCAACTTAAGAAATGTATTTGCTTGTTGTTTCTTGAGTATGAAGTGACATAAGGGGCACATGCAAGAAAGAAGAGGTGAGTGAAATATTTAGTCATCTGTAACTACCAGCATTATGTTCCTTCCTTCAGTATCATTTTATTTATAGTTTCATATACTCATTATAAAGTGTTATTAAATGAGGATAGTCCATTTTTATTCACTGACATATGAATTCAGAAAAGTAGCATGATACAAAATTAATATTCAGAAATCAGTTGCATTTTTGTACGCCAATAATGAACTAACAGAAATAGAAATTAAGAAAATGATCTCATTCACAATAAAATATAACCAGAGACATTGAAATAAGAACAAAGTGGCAGCAACCAGAGGGGGAAGGGGATAATGGGGGAAAGAAGGGGAACATGTATAAAGGACCCACGGACAAAGCCAAAGGGGTTTAGGACTGAGGGTGGGAGGTGATAGTGGGTGAGACGGGGAAAGGGAGTGAGGGTTATGTGGAGACAACTGCTTGAACAATTAAAAAAAAAGTTAAAAAAAGAATAAATTACCAAGGAATAAACCTAACCAAGAATGTAAAAGACCTGTACTTGGAAAATTGTAAGACACTAAAAAAAAAACAAAAACAAAAAAAAAAACTGGAAGATGCTAATAAATGGAAGCATATAGTATCTTCATATATAGGACAAATTAACATTGGTAAATTGTCCATACTACCCAAAGCAATCTATAAATTCAAATTCAATGTAATCCCTATAAAGATTCTAATGACGTATTTCACAGAAATAGAATATTTCAAAAATGTATATGGAACCACAAAAGGTCCTGCAAAGCAAAAGAGATCCTGAAAGAGAGCAAAGCTGGAGGAATCACACTACCTAATGTCAAACTATTCTACAAGACTGTAGTAATCAAAACAGCCTGGTACTGGCATAAAAACAGACCCATAGATCAATGGGGAAGAATAGAGAGGCTAGAAAAAAACCCACATCTTTATAGTCAGTTACTGTTTGACAGAAGAAGCAAGCACATACAATGAGATAACTATGTGTTGGGAAAATTGGACAGGTACATGCAGGAAAAAATGGAACTAGACTATCTTCTTACACCACATACAAGAATAAATTCTAAATGGTTCCAAAACTTATATCATAGCTTGAAACCATAAAAATCCTAGAAGAAAACATAGGCAGCAAAATCTTGGACGTTTCTCATAGAAATTTTCTTTTATCAGATATATCTCCACAGACAAAGGAAACAAAAGAAAAAATAAAAAATGGAACCTCATCAAACTAAAAAGTTTTTGCATAGCAAAGGAAATCATCAACAAAATAAAAAATCAACCCACAGAATTGGAGAACATATTCACCAATATATCTGATAAGGGGATAATATCCACAATATATAAAGAACTTACAAAACTCAACACCAAAAAAAAAAAAAAAAACCCAAAAAAACAAGCCAATTAAAAAAATGGGCAAAATCAGAGAAATGCAGATAAAAACCACCATGAGGTATCACCTCACACCAGTCAGAATGAATGGTCATCATAAACAGATCAACAAACAACAGGGGCTGGCGAGGCTGTGGAGAAAACGGAACCCTAGTCCACTGTTGGTGGGAATGCAGACTGGTGCAGCCACTATGGAAAGCAATGTGGAATTTCCTCAAAAACCTGAAAATGGAACTGCCTTTTGATCCAGCGATTCCCCTGCTGGGACTATACCCTAAAGACACCAAAGCACCAATACAAAAGAACCTATGCACTCCAATGTTCATAGCAGCACAATTTACAACAGCCAAGTGTTGGAAGCAACCTAAATGCCCATCAGTAGATGATTGGATCAAAAAGTGATGGTACATATACACAATGGAATGCTACGCGGCAGAAAGAAAAAAAGAACTACTAAACTTCGCGACAGCATGGATGGAACTGGAGAGCATTATGCTAAGCAAAATAAGTCAGGGGGCGAAAGACAAATACCATATGATCTCACTATAAGGGGAACCTAACCAACAATACAACGATGCAAGGAAAATAAGACCGGCAACACTGAAAGGAAAAGAAATCAACAGAGACAAGAGGGAAGGAGGGAGGGGGTCGGGGACAAGGAAGGGAAGGGTTAAGTCAAGGAATATATAGCAAGGACTCATGGACAAAACCAAAGGGGAAGAGCTGAGGGAGGGAAGGAAGGAGGGGGCAAGGGAAAGTGGTGGGGGGTGGGCAGAGACAAATGTATTTTAAAAAATAAATTAAAATAAAATTTTAAAAAAATGGGCAAAGGACCTAAATAGACACTTCTCTAGAGAGGACATACAGATGGCCAATAGACATATAAAAGATGCTCAATGTCACTAATCATCAGAGAAATGCAAATAAAAACCACAATAAGATATCCTTTCACACCTATCAGATTGGCTATCATCAATAAATTGACAAATGCTGGCAAGGATGTGGAGAAAAGAGAACACTTTTGAATTGTTGGTGGGAATGGACGCTGGTGCAGCCACTGTGGAAAACAGTATAGAAATTCTTCAAAATATTAAAAATGGATCTGTCTTTTGATCCAGGGATCCCTCTTCTGTGAATATATCTGAAGGGACCCAAAACAGTAATTTGAAATAACATAAGCACCCATATGTTCATTACAGCATAATTTACAATCGCCACGATATGGAAGCAGCCCAAGTGTTCATCAATAGATGAGTGGAGAAAACAACTATGGAGCATTTACACAATGGAATTCTTCTCAGCAATAGAAAAGAAGAAAGTTTTTCCTTTTGTAACAGTATGGATGGACCTGGAGAACATTATGCTAAGTGAAATAAGCCAGTCAAAGAAAGACAAATACCATATGATTTCAATCATATGTGGAATCTAACTAACAAACTGTACTAACAAGCAAAACAGAGACACTCAAAGAACAAATGACAGCTACTGTGGGAGGGGAGCTTAGGGAGTGGAGGGAGTGAGCAAAAAGGAAAAAGGGCTCATGAACATGGACAACAGTATGGTGACTAATGGGGGACAGGGGTTTAGGGAAATACATGGTAATGGAAAAAATATAATAAAGATTATATTTTTTTAAAAAATATGTATGTTTCTGTGTATATCATGCTGCCATGTATAATGCACAGACGTTTTGGCCAAAACTTTCAGTAAAAAAAAATTGTTTTAATTATTTATTTATATTTAGAAACAAAACCAACTATCATATTTCAGGGAATTATTTTGCATACAGATATCATTATTGCTTTCTAGAGCTACACTTTTGACATATAAGCAAAATAAAAGAATTAGTAACATTTATATAGCTGTGTAATTAGTACTACCCATGTATAATGTGCATCCTTATTTTTCCCTAGAAAATTTAGGCAAAAAAGTTTGCATTATACATTGCAAAATATGGTATATGTTTCTGGGAAAATTGGAAAGTCTCATGCAAAAATAATAAAACTAGACTACAACTTGTCTCCATGTAGAAAAATCGATTCAAAATGAATCAAAAACCTAAATATAAGATCCAAAACATAAATTACACAGAAGAAAGAATAGGTACTAAATTTATGGTCTTAGAGAAGATTTTTATGAATTTGACCCCAAAAGCAAGGGAAGTAAAGGCAAAAAATAAATAAATGGACTATATCAAACCAAAATCCTTCTGCACAGCAAATGAAACTGCCAACCAAACATAAAGGCAACCAACCAAATGGGAGAAGATACTTGCAAACAATACTTTGACTGTGGTTAATATGCAAAATATATAAAGAACTCCTGGAACTCAACACCAAAAAAAGTTCCAATTTAAAAATAGACAGAGGACCCAAACAGACTTCTCTCAAGAAGACTGTACAAATGACCAACAGAAAAAGAGGCTCAACTTCACTAGCTATTAGTGAAATACAAATCAAAACTACAATGAACTACCACCTCACACATTTTAGAATGGCTGTTGTTAACAAGACAAGGAAAAACACCTCTTGAAGAAGTTGGGAAGATAAGGAACCCCCATTCACTGCTGGTAAGAATGCAAACTAGTACAACTACCATGGAAAACAGTTTGGAATTTCCTCAAAAAGTTAAGAATACAGTTACTTTATCACCCAACAAAGCCTTCTGGGTATCCAAAAAATTTGAAAACATTTGCTTAAATATACATGCACTCCTATTCATTGCAGCTTTATTCATGGTGGCCAATCCATCAAAACAACCAAAGTGTCCTTTAATAGAGAGTTGGATAAAGAAGATGTGGTGCATATATACAATGAAATACTACTCAACCATAAAAAAAGATGAAATGCTGCCATTTGGGACCACATGAATGGATCCTGACAATATTATGCTAAGCAAAATAAGTCAATCATAAAAACCTAAGAACCGTATGATTTCACGTGTATGTGGGATATAAAACTGAAACTCACAGACAACAGTATAGCGTTTACCAGAGGGAAGGGAGTTGGAGTAAAGGGGGCCAAACATAGAGTGACTGAAGATTATTTTACTCTGGTTCATGGGCACATAATACAATATATAGGTCATGTATCATAGAAGGTGTACTTGGATCCTATAAAATCGTTTTTTCACTTTTTAAAAATTTATTTCTTTTTTTAATTTTCAAATACATTTGTCTCCATTTACCCATCATCACTTTCCCCTGCCCCAGCCACCCCCACCACCCCCTCACAATCCTTCTTCACCTTGGCTTCATCCATGTGTCTTCCACGCCTGTTCCTTGATCTGACCCTTCCCCTTCCCCTCCCTGCTACCCTCCTCCCTTCCTCCCTCCCATCTTTGTTGGTTTCTTCTTTCTTTCAATGTTGCTGGTCATATTTTCCTTGCCTACTTGCTTTGCTGATAAGGTCCCACTTATAGGCGAGGTGGATCCTATATAATCTTATTAACCAATGTTGCTCCAATAATTTAATTAAAAATAAAATAATAAAGAATAAATGAGATTTTTGAAACAGAATTGCACCATCTTTTTCTAATATCTCTGAGTACCTTAGTGTCTGCACATAATAACCCTTCACTAAATGTCACTAGTAAAGGTACCAGAACTCATCTGTCTAACAATTTCTCATTAAATCCTCAATTAGAGGTAAGGAAGCATCAATATTAACTGAAAGCTCATAAGATTCTTTATGGCTTTACCATTTATAAGAAATTTTATTAGACATAAGATGCCTCCATACATACACTTGAGCACTGTCCGAGCCAAAATTTCATGGAAAAGCAAAAATGCAATTTTTTTTCCTTCAGTTTTTTTAATTGAAGTATTTTTTACATCAGTAAAGTTCACAGTTTTTAGATGAGTAACATTAATGTATTATTATGTAACCACCACAAGCAAAACATAGAAATCTTCCATTATCAAAAAAAAAAACTTATCTTGTGCCATTCTGTTATAGTATCCATTCAGATCTACTGACAATTTTTTAAAAATTGGTTTACTTGTTTTTTATTACTAAGTTTAGAGAGACTTAAAATATTCTGGATATTAGTATTTTATCTGTATTTTACAAATATTTTCTCTTAGTCAAACTTAACTTTGTTTTCCTAAAAGAGTTCTTTTGAAAAGTGTTTATGTTACTTTCAAAAGCTAAAATACCTGATACAACTTTTTCACTATATTCAATATGAAGTAGTAATCTATTATTATAGGATAATAGGTAATTAAACAGAAATTTGAGATCTTCCACAGGAGCACAAGGATATAGTGTAGCTGTGAGTATGATATGTTTCTCCTTTTCAGTGGGGCTTTTTTTTTTTTCACTTGGGTGTGGTGACTCTACAGTTTTACCCATGCAAGATTTAAAAACCTATGTCAGCAGTATATCACACAGACCTGTCCATTTTTCAGCCAGCTGGTGACCAGGTCCCTGATTTTTCCAGGCCTTCAAAAATACCTTGTCCCCTGGTTCCTCAGATAGATAACGGGACCAGGAAAGGGCAAACTCATGCAAGGTTATTAACATTTGCCCCAAATATTGTAATTATTGTTTAATTTTTGACTCACTTTTTTATAGAGGTGGGGCTCCTAATATAGAGGCTTGGAAGGGTCTCCCATATAATGTTTCAAATGGGCTTAATTTAAGTCAGCTTTGGAGCAAGGAAATATAAAGAATTTGGTTCCATCTGAATTGAATCTCTTGATATACCTTAGACAGTGTTTTTTTAAATCCTCACCTGAGGATATGTTTACTGATTTTAGAAAGAGAGGGAGAGAGAAAAAAATTGATCAGTTGCCACCTGTTCATGCCCTGACCAGCAATCAATCCTGCAGTCTAGGTATATGCCCTGACTGGGAATTAAACCTACAATCTTTTGGTACATGGGACCATGCACCAACCAGTTGCACCACGCAGCTAGAGAAAAGGGTCTTCTGGAAGAAGGAGAAGAAGAAGAGAAAGAAAAAGAGAAGAGGAAGAAGAGGAGGATAAGCGAAACAATAAAAATGACAATTAATATATATCAATCAAAAATTGAACCTAAAATCAAAATAAGTTAACAAGCAAGAGAGAAAAAGATTCTTAGATTGAGATAATATTTTGATGGTTGCCATAGGGGAGAGGTGTTGTGGGGATAGATGAAAAAGGTGAAGGGACTTAGAAGTACAAATTTGTAGTTACAGAACAGTCATGGGGATGTAAAGGACAGCATAGTGAATATAGTCAATAATATTCTAATAACTATGTATGGTATCAGATGGATATGAAATTTATGGGGATGGTCACTTAGTAAGGTCTATAATGTCAATCTCTGGGCTCTATACCTGAAACTAATATAATATTGTATGCCAACTGTAATTAAAGAGTAAAAAGTGATTTTTAAAAAGATTATGATTCTTTTTTGTTTTGTTTGGTTTTTGGCTTTTCTGGTAGACTGAGGCCTCCATTAGGCATGTGAATTCCATATGATTTGCAAAGCCTCACTCACCTTCTGAGTGACTTCTGATATGAATGATGGTCCCTCATCACTCTAAATAGTATTTGAGAGTTTGAACCTAGGAATGGTTTCTTTAAGTAAAAAAATAATAATAATAATAATAATAATAATAATAATAATAATGTTACCTCATTTTCCTTTCCTGTTTTGGTGGAATAAGCTTCCACTCATCCTGAGGACGTACACACAAATACCAAAAGAAACTGAAAGTTCCTAGATGTCTGAGGCATCTTGGTAAAGTCAACCTGCTAATCTTCAAAAGGACATATTCCCTTATATATTGTCCTCCATTCCCGGGTGTGTTATGTTCAATTTTGGAATTATTCATAGCACACAGATGGCATGCCTGGGTGATTCTTTGAATAGTCATTTGTAGGTGTGGTATCTTCAAATGTGACTGGACCTGATCAACTAGTGCTTCTCTGCCATAATGTGTCCTTTCATGTAGATGTTTTAAGACTAGATACACAAAAGCCTCAGAAAGTAAAACTATGCTGTGTGTATTAATTTTTTTACAGTGAGTCAGAGTCTGTATTAGTAAATCTTTATTAATGGGCATTTTCTTCATCCCATTCTGTATAATGGGTTTTGAACTCAAATAGTGATATATCAAAACCCCAATCAGCGGTGCCATTTGGGAAGTTTGTTTAGTGGCCCTATTAGCTACCTGATTTACCTTGGTCACTTGAGAGCCATCCTTCTGATATGCTGGGCTTATCATGATGTCAGCCTGGGCTAGTAAGGTCACTGACTGAAGTAGAGCTAAAATTTGTTTCATGTTTAATGTTTTTATTCCTAGAGGTTAAAAGTCTTATTCTTTTTCATATAGCTCCATGGGCATACACTACCAGGTAAAGCATATTTGGAATCAGTATAAATGTTCACCTTCTTATCCTGGAATAATTTTAGGGCTTTAGTGAGAGCAATCTGATAAGATTTTTTAGCTAAAGTGCCTTCAAGTAGTGCATGACCTTCTATTACCTTGTTCAGGGTCACCACAGCATACTCAGCTTGATATTGTCCATTCTCCATTAAGCTGCTCCCATCATTGTATAGCTCCCAATCCAGGTCTATTAATTCTCGGTCCAGCAGGTTCAATCTGCTGGAATAGATTGTGTCAAGGATTTCCAGACAGTAATGCTCTAGATTAGAGTCTGTCTCTGTAGCTGGAAGTAGAGTAGCTGGGTTCAAGGCTGCAATGGTTTGTAAAATGACATTTAGATGGCCTAACAGAATATCCTGATACTTGCCCATTTGTTGAGCTGTTAACCAGCAGCCTCCCTTTTGTTCCCTTTTGTTTGTACCTGATGGAGTACAAACACTGCAATAGTTTTTCCCAGGGTGAACTTTTCACCTTACTATAAGATATCATGAGTAGCTGCTACTGCCCACAGGCAAGGAGGCCATCTTTTGGTTGTTTGATCTACCTTTTTAGAGAAATAAACTATAGGCTGAGGGGAGTCTCCCAGCATCTGAATAAATACTCCCAGTCCCATTTCTTGCTTCTCATGAACTTATAATGTAACTGTGACCCTTCTGAGAGTTAGGCAACCCTAAGACCTGAGCCCATATTAATTTTTCCTTGACCATGTCAAATGCTACATTGCATTCAGTGGTCCATGTGGTCCATTCCAGGAGTCACAAATCTAATCCTTTTAAGAAACTTATAGAGGTACTTCACTATAAAGCCCAAATTTGGGACCCATACATGGTAGAATCCAACCATCCTTAAAAACCCTTGTAGTTGTCTCCAGGTCTCAGAAACTTTATGATTGTAACTGCCTGGTTCTGGCTAGAAATTAAACTTTACTTATCCTACTTTTGTTGGAATGTAAGATACATCATCTTTTGTTTCAAAATCTAGGCCTTTTAGGGTGACATTTTATGCCCCCAATGTGCCAAATGATTTAAGGCCAAAACAGTACCAGATAAGCCATTTTCATATATCAGTTTCTCTAGCCGCAAATAATCCACACATTGCAGTAAACCTCTTGTATCTAATTAAATATTTCTCAAGACTCTTGACAATATTTTACCAACAACAGTAAAGGAGCTTTTAAGCCCTTGAGGCAGCACAGTCCAGCAGTACTTAAGGATATTTTTTTAAAATCTTTGGATGCTGCCTTTCATAGACAAACTGCAATTGGACTTGCTCATCATTGGGAATGCATAAGAAGGCATCCTTCACGTCTAATACTGAACCATTCAAAAACCCCTGGCACAGCAATCAACAGGTATATGAGTTAGGCACTGTAGGATGGAAATCCTGGAAGATGCCATTAATAGCTCTCAAATCCCATATAAATCAATATTAATTTGCATGTTTTTTTTTTTCCTGTAGGATGGGGGTATTCTATGAAGATATGCAAGGCTGAATCAGTCCATACTTTAAACATTTCTGCAACATAGGCTGAATACCCTTTAGGGCTTCTTTCTTCAAGCAATATTGTTTATAAAATAAAATTATTGTTTTTCAGTGACAGTTAAGCCACATTTTCCCCCTTTGCTGTCTGTAGTCCCATCTTCCCCCACACCCATATTCAATCCCTCCCATTGTCTGTGCCAATGAGCCTCTATCTGTGTTCCTTGACTTGCGACTTCCCCTTTCCCCCATTATTCCCCTCCCCATCCCCGGTCACTGTTTGTTCTTTATTTCCAAATCCACTTATCAGATCAATTAGTTTTTTGGTGGAGTCTATAGGGTTTTCTATGTACACTATCATGTCATCTGCAAACAAGGACAGTTTTTACTTCCTCCTTTCCAATGTGTATGTCTTTTATTTCTTTTCCTTTTCTGATCGCTGTGGCTAGGACTTCCAATACTATGTTAAAGAGAAGTGGTGAAAGCGGATACCCTTGTCTTATGCCTGGTCTTAGGGGAAAATTTTTGGTTTTTGCCCACTGAGTATGATGTTGGCTTTATTATGTTGAGGTATGCTCCCTCTACTCCCACTTTGTGGAGTGTTTATATCATAAATGGGTGCTTTGCCCTATCAAATGCTTTTTCAAAATCTATTGAAATGATCATGTCTTTTCTGTCTTTTGTATTGTTTATGTGATGTTTTACATTTATTAATTTTCATGTACTGTACCACCCTTGCATCCATGATATGAATCCCACTTGATCATGGTGTATGATCTTTTTAATGTATTTCTTGATGTGGTTTGCCAATATTTTGTTGAATTCTAGCACCTATGTTCATCAGCAACATTGGCCTGTCTTAACCTGGTTTTGGAATTAGGATTATATTGGCCTCATAAAAAGAGCTTGGGAGTCTTCCTTCTTCTTGGATTTTTTGGAATAGTTTGAGGAGAATCAGGGTTAGCTCTTCTCTAAATGCTTGGGAAAATTCTCCTGTGAATCCATCTGGCCCAGGGTTTTTGTGTGCCAGGAGTTTTTAATTACTGCTTCAATTTCACTAGCTGTTATTAGTCTATTCAGGCTTTCTGCTTCTTCTTGACTCAGTTTTGGAAGATTATATGTTTCTAGAAATTTGTCTATTTTATCCTGGTTGTCAAAGTCTTGGCACTTATTTTTTCATAGTAATTTCTTATGATCCTTTGCATTTCTGTGGTATGGGTTGTAGTTTCAACTTTTATGTTTCTGATTTTATTTATTTGGATCCCCTTCCTTTTTTTCTTGATGATCTTGTTAAGAGCTTGTCTATTTTGTTTATCTTTCCAAAGAACCAGCTCCTGGTTTTAATGATCCTTTGGATTATTCTTTTAGTCTCTAAGTCATTTAATTCTGGTCTCACCTTGATTATTTCCTTCCTTCTATGTGCTCTGGGCTTTGTTTGTTGTTGCTCCTCTCATTTTTGTAGATGTAGGATTATGTCATTCATTTGACATTTTTCTGTCTTTGTTAGGTAAGCCTATATCGCTATGAATTTCCCTCTCAGGACTGCCTTCGCTGTGTCCCATAGGTTTTGGGTTGCTGTGAGTTCATTTTTGTTTGTTTACAGAAACTTTTTGATTTCTTCCATGTTCCCAGTGTTTACCCATTAATTGTTTAACAACATGTTATTCAGTCTCCATGTATTTGAATGTTTTTGAGTTTTTTCCATGAGGTCGGTTTCTAGTTTTAAGCCACTGTGATCTGAGAAAATGCGTGATATGATTTCAATTCATTTGAATTTTTTGAGGCTTGTTTTGTGTCCTATCATGTGGTATGTTTGAAAATGTTCCATGTGCATTTGAAGAGAATGTATATTTTATTTCTTTAGGGTGAAAGGTTCTGATGCATCAGTTGAGCCCAATTGATATAGCATGTCATTCAGTGCCACAATGTCCTTGATTCTTTGTTTAGAAGATCTGTCCATTATTGACAGTGGGGTGTTAAAATCCCCTGCTATAATTCTGCTGTCTATGCCTTTCTTGAACTCCTCCAAGATTTTCCTTATCTATTTGGGTGCCACTGTGTTGGGTGTATATATATTTACAATATTCATGGCTTCCTGATGGATTCTTCCCTTCAAGAATTATGAATTGGCCTTCTTTGTCTCTTTTTATGGCCTTTGTTTTGAAATCTATTTTGTTTAAGTATTGGTTCCCTGGTTTGTTTGTTTGTTTTTTTTCCTTTCCTATGCTTGGATTATTTTTTCCAACCCTTCACTTTCACTCTGTGTTCTCAGGTGGGTCTCTTGTAGAAAGCATATATGTAGGTCACGTGTTCTCATCCATTTAGGTACCTTATGTCTTTTGATTGGAGTATTTAATCCATTTCTATTTAAAGTTACTACAGATAGTTATTTATTCATTGCCCTTTTTTCCTTTTGTATTTGTGTTCCTCTCACTCTCATTCTATACTTTCTTCTTCTTAAAGGGAAGACAGTCCCTTTAACATGTCTTCCAATGCTGGTTGTGGAGGTACAGTCTTTTAACATTCTATTGTCTGAGAGACTCCTCATTTTGCCTTCCATTTTAAATGACAGCCTTGCTGGTTAGAGTAGTCTTGGTTACAGGCCTTTTCTTTTCATTACTTGGAATATTTCTTGCCATTCCTTTCTGGTTTGTAGTGTTTCTGTTGAGAAATCAGCTGCTAGACTTATTGGAGCTTCCTTGTATGTTACTGTCTGTTTCTCCTTTACTGTTTGAAGATTCTCTCTTTGTCTTTAAAATTTGGCATTTTAATTATGAGATATCTTGGAAAAGGCTTGTTTGGGTTCATCTTGATTGGGACCCTCTGTGCTCCCTGAACTTTCATGGCTATTCCCCTCTCCAAGTTAGGAAAGTTTGAGCAATATTGTCTTATTGGTATTTAGTTTTATCATCTGCCTAGACACTTTTACACACTCTTCCACAGATCTCTGTTGGGAATAATTCTCCTTCCATTTCCTCTGGAAATTGCATTGCAAATTCAAGTGAAACTTGCAAAAGGTATAATATCTGGAACTGCAGAGCATATTCCAGTGGAACTTTCAGGGAGTGGGACTGTTGTGTTTCTGTCAAGAGAGTTACTGGAACACTTAGTTTGCATGACAAATCTCATCCCAGCAAAGGCATTGGGCATCCTGGAATGTAGAGTAAGCTGTGTAATAATTTAAAATCTCTTAACTGATATTCTGAAAGTTGGAGAAAGCCCTTTAGTTTCATCTACCCCATAATTATTGCTACTCACACTGTCACCTGAATTGTGGGTTATTCTTGTATTAAAACCAAATAAGTGTTGATTAAGTGATGACTAAGTAATTAATTAATTTGTTCCCCATTGTCAATTGTACCCAGGGCTCCTGTGGAAAAATGATAATTGGTTTTGAAACATCAAGGGTTGCCCCCAGGCCTCTTCATTCATCATTAGAGTCACCACTCTGTTCTGCCTTTTGCCTAACTGCCTCTCCTCTCTCATCTCTTTTTTTTTTCCCATTTCTACTTCCCATCTAAAATTTAGAAGAATTCTTCTTCCAATGTTCTTCTTCCTGGCAATATGCATATTGGTTCCGATCTTGAGGTCCCTTTATTTTATTTCCCTTCTCATCACTTATATATCCTTTCCTCTGATTTTCTGTCATTGTCTCCACAAAGGCTGAGGCCTACTTCATTCTCTAGCTTCTCTTGCATGATATACCTTAAAAGCTATGTCTACTAATTGGGATGGTTTTATGCCAATGGCACCATGCATCCTCAGGAGTTTCTACAAATGTTTGGAGCACTTTGTCCTATAGAAGTCATGTTTACAATCCTTGTATTTTCAGGTTCTTATATATATGATAAGCCTGATAGATTCTTGCTAGGAATTAGAAGGATCCTCATTGCCTCCAGCTGTACTTCTTGTACTTTATTAAAAACTATTTTGTTTTAGAACTTCTGTTTTTAATCTAGATGCACTATTTGTAATGTTCCAATTGAGCCATGCCCCATCATCTGGGTTCCAATACAGTCCTATGAGGAGGATGGCTCTTGCAGGTCTAGGGGTCCCATTAGGGTTTTCCTGATAGAGGCAATGTACCTCCTCAGTAGACTTTATCTAGTACCAACCTCCTCAACTGTTGGGAAAATATTAAGGCCTTAAGTCAGTCCATGAAGGTCAGTGAATGGTAAAAATAGAAGTAAACAGACCACCCATCTTCTGTAGGTTATCCCTACATGGGGCATGGGGGTTTTTCCAGTTAAGATCTCAGGTTGAAAATTGACTATCAAACCAAAAGTATTCTGCTGATTGGCCCTGTCAATTTATACCTCCAATTGGGTATTGTCTCAAAAAAATTTTTCCAACACAGAAAACTCACTGGCCAAACTGAATGCCCTGTCAAATTTTAAAGAGGGAGGCCATTCCTGTTTTTCCTTAATACTGAGGTGGAGCAGTCACCCTTGTTACTTCCATAGCCATCACAGAGCTGGGGGATGGCATTATTTCCCATGCTGCCTCCAAGACTGAAGCTGCTCCTGAGCCTTTAGGAGGGGGATTTAGGGTACTTAGGAGGCTCATTGCATCATTCTCATTTTTTTCCCCTGAGTTTTGTTATCTGGGAGTAAGATGGGATCTTTTCCTTTCCCCCTCTCAAATATCAGTTTAGTCCCTTTCTGAGCAGAATCCTCATTATTCAGTGACATAAAAATTTATACATAAGAAATCTTACTCCATTTGTCAAACCTCTGACAAAACAATTCTAGTTGTAAAATAGTGGAGTGATTTCAGGACTCATTTAGAGGCCATCTTTCTTCAGAATCCAACACATACATAGGGCACATAGAATTACAATAGAAAATCATTTTCTTCTTAGTCATTGGTTTATAGTTGTTAGTTGACCAGCCAGCTAGATTGCAACTCATGGACACTCTGATGGATCTGAGACCAAGATTCCCACATTAAATAGAAACAAAGTCCAAAACAAGACAAAATTCAAATAAACAAGTACTCTCCAACTAAATCCTCCAAAAAGATGGACTGCAACACTAGTCTTTGAATCTTATCTGGCACCAACTGATACTGCAAATGACACTTACAAGGTCCAAATGGCACAAGGTTCAAAAAGCAGAGACAGAAGATTGCTAGTGTGTGCACCAGTTTGACTTACCCAGTCTTGGAAATTGTCAGTTCCCTCAATAATGGTTTCCTTTCACCAGCAAAGTGTTTATAAGTTGCGAATGCCATGAGAGAAAGAGCAAGAGAAAATCCCTAAAATAAGAAACTCTGAGTAACTGCTAGAAATTAACTGTAATCTCTGCATTGGGATCCGCCTGCTACAAGTAGCTGAGATCCCAGACTGGTTGTTGCTTCTCTTCAGTAATGTGAAATCAAGGAGGGCCAGACGTGTTAGAGTCCAAGCCCTTTTGCCTGACTCACCAATTCATATAATGAATCCAGGTTTGGCTGTCTGCTACAAAAAGCCAGTAATCAAGAGACAAAGGCTGATGTTAAAAATATCAGTTGATTCACAGCTTGAGAAAATGGCAGGGTAATGTTGCAAAGACCATCTTAACATCTCAATACAGGCAAGATTTTTTATAAATGGAGAAAGGAAAGGCAGAACAAAAGAAATCAAGGAGAAGGAAAAAGTTGTGGGCTCCCCATTGAAGGTGGTACTTGCTAGTCAACACAGTCTGTTCCAATGAACATCTCAGAGATGGTCAAGCAATGGTATGGTTTTCATCATCCTGGTTTTGTTACCATTGCTATTGAGCTAGAAAAGGAGAAAAAAGGGAACTAGACATTGAGCTTAATATAAAGGGAAATATAAGCCTGCTTGCTAACCAGGAAGTTACAGATTCACACCCCAAGATATAACAGAATTGCTCTGCAAAGAGGTTTAACACACCTCCCTTACCCCCTCCAGTATCTGAATTTGGGGGGTCCAAGGTGAGGTGCTAGACCATAGAGATCTGTCAATCTAATTAGGGGGTAGACCCATCCAAAGCCATGGAAGTTTGAGAAGTTGATTGGTTCTTTTCCAAAGGCACCCAGTCATTCTCAAACCCAACCTAATGTAATCACAGGGAAACTAAGAATCTCCCTCTCTCTTGACCACCTGATAATGTGCTTCGCATTCTCTCTCCATAGCCATGTGGTCATAGCAACTGCATTGCCAGCAGCCGCATGGACTTTGAAAACAGAACAGCAAGAAACCAGAACAAGCTAAGTTACCCTAATGGGGGCTGAGACCACTTTGAAGCTGTCTAGGGCTCCAAAGACTGAGCTTTTATATGAAGCAAAAACTCTCTGGACATTTGCTTTTGTACTGACCCTACTTGGCTGGACTTTTTCCATGGTGGAATGGACAGAGATTGGACATTGGAAACCCAGAGGGGCATGGCACACCACAATCTCCAGAGCATGGGTTCTTGGAATGATATCTTTGTGATCCAGTGGAAGAGCCTACTGTATATTGCCATGTATAATGTGCACTTTTTGCCCAAATTTTTGAGGGAAAAAATAAGGATGCACATTTTACATGGGTAGTACTAATTCTGTATCCATATAAATGTTTTTTTTAATTCTTTTATTTATGCTTATGTGTTAAAAGTGTAATTTTAGAAACAAATGACAATGTCCATATGCAAAAATAATACCCTGGAATACCATAATCAGTTTTGTTGAACTTGGGATGAACTTACAATGAAAGCAGTTTTGAACAAAGAGCAACTTACGGTTACCCACAAAGTAAGATAGATTCTTGTATCTGTATCTGTTCTTGTGTTTTGTAACTATTTGTTACATAAAATTTCTCCTATCATGTTAAAAAATAAATGCTAAACTTCCTTTATAATACAAAAAAACAAGTATCTAAATATAAATAATTGAAATAAACAATCAAAATGAAAGAATTTTTTCTCCTGGAAGAATTCTTTGTTCAAAAATATGGGTGCACATTATACATGGGAACATATTATACACAGCAAAATATGATAATTTTCACAGGCAACATTTGGCAAGCCAGCCAGACTAGAGGGAGAAGATGTGGGCAAGGAACATAGTGAGAGCTTGAATCCCTCCAACCTGGGCTAGGAGTTCTAGTCATCCTATCTTTCTCTCCATCGCCCCTCCCATTCATGCCAATATGGGCTTTTTGCTTCCTTTTTTCTGCCTTCTGTCTGATACCAAACAATGGACCTGTGGGGGTTACTCAGATTCTATTACTGAAACAACAACCCCCCCTTCCCTGGGGTCCCTTGGTTGTAGGTCCTTTGCCCACCCTCCTTGGAATTATGGCTCTCAATGGCAGATTTTTGTGAAAAGGAAAGGAACTATTCAGAAGTTATACAAGTTTTTAATAATGGCTAAATGTTGCTGTTAAGATCTCAAAATCCCTTTAAAATCACCACCAACACAGAGTCTGCCATCCCCCCCCCTTTGCCCAGTTAAGTCAGTCAGGCCAGTCAGGGGTACCGTCCTTCAGAAAAAAAAAAAAAATTGAAGTCCAGGACTCGGCTAGGCAGGCCTCTTGCAGTTCTCAGCACCATCCACTGCCTCACCTCAGTCTCCAGTTCTTAATCCCAAACAATGTGGCACCTTCTCATGGCCCAGGAGCGGAGTCCTTTCACCCCTCTTTCTTCCAGCATGGTCTTCCTATTGTTCCCCAGAGTTTGTGTCCCTTTGTCTCTCCTGCAGGCCTTGTCTCTTCATCCTCTCTCAGTGACATTCTGTATTAGGCCTTTCAAATCTTCCTGCTTAACCTTGATGGTATGCAAAATAACCATCTTCAGGAAATGAAGCTATCCCGCTGTTACTGATGTGCAAAGTAATTTTCAATGGCCCTGCTCCAGGTCTCCCATCCCCCCATGGAAGCCTGTCTTGGGGTGGAGAGAATATATTTTTCTTGGACACCCCAATTTCTGGACCCTGTTACAAATACCCTTTGTGGCAGGGGAGTAGGGGGGGACCTGGCTGTGCCCTTTGACATGTCCACATTTTAGACACAAATCCAGGACCAACTATGTGGGTTGTGGGCCAAGCAGCCTCCACATTAGTAGCAGCCTTTGCCCACAGGCGGGGTGTGGTGAAAGCTGTTTCTGCTTTTCTTCATCTTGTTCTCTGTTCTCAGTGCTTCACTGCATCCAGCCCTAGCACAGACTGTCAGAAGTGCACCACCCCCCATGCTGATTTTGTGAATTTTGCTTTGAGCATGTTAGATGTGAGACACTCCCCAAGTTCCCTTGCATATTCACAGATTTTGCAAGCGGAGCCAAGCCTGAAGCAGAAAGGAAAATCTTCCAGTTCCCTCTCTCTCCATGCCTCCATCCCGGTTTGCTTGGGTCCCATGAGCAGCCGGCTGTCTCGCCCCACTAACTGTGGGGATTTAGGGTGTGGATTGCAGCTCAGAGGCTTGCAGCACATATATCCCAGCCTTTGATTTTACTCCTGGTGCACCAAACCCCAAGTGGGTCCAACAGATCTATCCCCACCCTCTGCAGTGGTTCAATCCAGCATGCAGAATGGGGGACATGGGTACACAGCTCAGTTTCCTTTCTGCCTTTCCTGCCATCTTCCCACTGCTCAAACTGCAGCATGCTTTCTGCCTCCTGCTGCTCAGCAGCAGTGCGGGCCTGCTGCCCAGAAAGCCACCCCTTTTAGGGCAGTTGCTCAAGCCCTACGACCTGTGGGCTTAGGCCACAGTTCCATGCAAGCCTACCTTCGTGCAAGCAATGAGGGAGAGGTGCTTGCTGGAGCTGCTCCTGCAGCCAGGATGCTGGATGCCACCCTAGCAACTGCACACTGCTAAGGACATGGGAATCACAGACATAACTACACCAGAGGGTGCCGCCCCCTGACAATCGTAGGTGTTGCTAAGGGACAGAGTCACAGCTGTGCTGTGCAACCTGGAACTTGGTAAATTCTAGCTTTTCCTGATGCAAACACAGTTGTCAATAATGCTTTTATAGGTATACCTAATAAGCAGAGAAACCTCAGATGTAAGCCATACTGATTTTGGAGACTGTGTTTATTAATCTCTCTTTAGAGAAGAGCAATAGGATTTGTCCCCAGGGATCTGGGTTTTAATCTTTGTCTGGCCTTCCCAGTTAATGCTCAAGGTGGCTGAACAGAGACTGTCTCAGTTTACCAGGCCTCCTAAAAAACCAATATCGTTAGGAATACGAAACACAGTTCAACAGGTCACTTGCCCATCTGCTAAAAACCAATTATATAACAAGTTTTTCCAACTCAGGCAACAAGATACTAAGCACCCCTTGTACACACAGACTGGAGGATGGAGACCTCCAGTGAGATTGGTAAAGGCCAGAGGCTGTCAGAATTGCTTGTATGGTGCTAAGTAAACCCAACTATCAGAGTTGTTGAGACTCCACACTGGGACAATTGTAGTGTCATTTTGAGAATGTCTCTATATTCTAACATTGAAGGAAACACAGGCTATGGAATGGATTTCATAGCCTGCACAGTAACGGGTCATAGGCTATACTTACACTGAATTTTGGTGTTTGACATAGGCTAGGAGGGAAGAAGGATACTTTTGCTTCCCTTAGCTACTCTAGTATATCCCTCTCTTATGAAGATAAAAGGTCTAAGGGGCCATGGGACACCATGGCTGACAAGGGGTCACAGGCCATCCTTGGTTTGGGTATGTGAGAGGGACCTAGAAAGTGCAAATGGTGTTCATGACTTCCCTAAGCACTCAGTATCTCCCTCTTCTACAAGGATGAAAAGATTTTCATCTTCCCTTTCTCATGAGGATGAAGTTTAATCTTCCCCTCTTACATGGATAAGATGGTTCTCTCACCCCAGAGACAATGGAAAACACAATTTCCACCCACATTGCCTTCAGAGACTCTTTTAGGGTACATACTTGCTAACTGGCAAGAATTTAATTCTGGGTTTTTCAAGGAAAGGACAGCCTACTTTTAAGGTGCAAATACCTGGCCTCCAAGAACTCTTACCTGGGCCATCTTTTAGAATACAGATTTCTAAAACATAGATCTTATCAAGTGAGAAAAATCCTTAGCCATCTGGGCAAATCAGTTAAACTTAGTTCATCTGTAACATTCTAAATCAGTGAGTTTTGCTGTATAATACCTGTCTAATAAGAGCGCATCTCTCAAAAGTGTAAAGATATTTGCTAATAGGGGAACCTATGTCTCTAAAGTTTTGGAATGTGTTTGCTAATCTAAAACATGCTAATTGCTTACTTTTAGCTATTTAATACAGAGCTGGTTTGTTTGTTTGTTTTTTTCATTCTATTAAGAGAACAGTAATTTTTCTTTTGCTTTATATTTTTCCCCTTACCTGACCCCTCCATAAATTGACAATGCTTTATGAGTGACTCATGACAATATATTTCTTTGCATAAAAAGAACAAGATCAATTCCCAGTTGCAGTTTTGATAGCCAAGACTTTGACTGGAATGCCATATTGAAGGAAACATTCTGAACTCCGGATGTCACTAGAAAGCTTTGAGGAATTGTGAATTACTTTTGAAGCTAATGAAAGTGCACTGCAAAAATAACCTGATACCTTGCTTGGTCACATGGTTTATGGCAGTCATTCCAGGGGAAAAAAATGAATGTTGCTTTCCTGAGAGATGTCAGAAAGAACCTCAAGACATTATGGAGAGCCCCACAGACCTGAGGAATTTACCTAAATAGGTATTGCAGGCCAAGCCTGATGGAAACTGTGTGGTTTAGCTTCTATGCCCTGAGGGCCTGACTAAACTCAATCTGAAGATTCCTACTGAAAATTCCATCAAAGCAGATTTTAAAATCCTATATGATTAATTGCTATCCTTGTTGTGTTTACACAAATAATCAGGCCACACTTAAACTGGACTTTGTATATAGTCTCTCTGATAAAAATTAGGGTGATTTCAAGGAAGAAAAAAAATGTTTTTCAAGGGGAATCACAATGCTTAGTTGTGGATATTAGACTCTAGAGCAGTTAACTGTCTTCAAAGTATTCTTTTTACTTGTAAGCTGCACTGGTTCCTGAATTCTTCTAGTTGTCCTCAGTTCTCCAAGCTATTTCTCCCATCTTTGGGCTAAAAAGTATTGGAAACTAAGCTTTTTATTCTAAGACTGTGTCTGTATACACCATAAAAAATTTACATCAGCACCTGAAGACATCACCAGAGATGTTCATACTGCAGACAAGAAGAATCTGTCAAAGTGACATCACTTAATTTCTTCCAGCAAAAGTCTCTCAACTAAGACACCTTCTCAGCTGACAGTCCTGTAGCCTCAGAAACTGGTTTATGATTAGCCATGTTTATTAACTTTGTGTTTTTCCTTCTGTTTTTTACAGGATGTATGCCTATAACTTTATTTACTCGGTTGCTCATTTACACAGTATAGGCCTCACCTTAGAAGCTCACTTTCATTGCTGTCTCCTAAAATGAATCTCAATGCTCTGGTTGGATTGATTTGTCAGGACTAGATGGTTGAATAGGTGAAGGGTGCAGTGGTCTATGAGCTTCAGTTGAAGCTGCTTTTCCCTTCCCAACCTAATGGTTCAGAAAGAAAAAGCCCACAGTTTTTGGGGGAGGGGAGATTTTAGAATGTTCCCTTCAGCCTAGTTTGAGTTACGTATGGTAAACAAGAGGGTTTCAGACAGGTATGATGTACCTTCCTCCAAGGAAGCCACTCCTCCAACTTAATCAGGGTTACTATAGAGTTAGTCCCTTTCTCTGTCACCTAGTTCTTACCTCTCAGCAAAACTTTAGTAGCTATTGTCCTCTGCATTTTTGGACTATGCCTTTTAACTTGTCAAACTTGTCAGCAATAGATTACAAAAAGAATGCCAACTTGTCTAGCAGTGCCATCATCTATACAACACCAATCTCTAGATATCATGTGTGCTGCCTCCCAGGGACAGCCAACTTACTTGGACTTTGCAAAATCCCTCCTCCCTGCATGAAGAGTATTTTTGCTCCTTTCTTCTCTTATCACCTAGGAAGACTATCTGAGCCTTGGGACAGGCAGGTCTATGCTCCTTTGAGAGCATAAAGCATTTACAGAAGATGGACCTTCACGCATTTATTCTGGTAAGATTACAGTCTCATGTTCTTCAGGAGGGAATGTTACCATCAGTATTTACCTAGAAAAAAAGTAGAAAAGGGAACTAGACATTGAGCTTAATAAAATGGTAAACAAGCCTGCTTGCTAGGTAGGAAGCTATAGATTCACACTCCAGGAAATTACTTAATCGGGGTTACTATTAAGTAATGTACAAGCTCTGTTCCACCATGGAAATTAACAAACACTTCTCTCTTCTTCATTCCAGTACAAGATTGTTGGAGGTACAGAGAGAGACGTTAGACCATAGAGTCCTGTCAGTCTAAGTAGGGGTGGACTCATCCAAAGGCAGCAAAAGTTGGGGAAGTTAATTTGTCCTTTTGCAAAGACACTTGGTCTATCCCAAGCTCAACCCAATATATCTCAGGGGAACAAAGAATGTCCCTTTCTCATCCACCCATTAAAGTACTCGCCCTGTGTGCTCGTTCATACTCTCTCCATAACCATGTGACCATACGAGCTGCATGGCTGGCAGCCCTTTGTACTATGCAATTGGAGCAGCCAGAAACAGGAATAAGCTAAGGTACCTGTATTGGGACTGAGACTGCAAAGCAGCCTTCTGCAGACTCCAAAGGCATAAGCTTTAATATAAAGCAAAAACTCTGGACACTAGCTTTTCTGTTGGTTTTACTGAAGATACAGTTGGACTTTTTCCATGGCAGGACAGGCAAAGATGTGACATTGGACATCTAGAGGGCAGCTTCTATCTCCATATGAATAAATCATGCCACACCACAATCCCCCATGTATTGGTCTTTACAATGTTTTTCTTATGAGCCTGTGGAAGAGTTTAATTTCCACTGACAACAATTTTACAGTAAAAGGTCAGCAAATCTCATGAAGCTGAAATGCCTGAAGACTGGTGTCTGCTTTCTTTGAGTCTTGCTCTTCGAATCCTTTAAGGAAACAGGTTGTTTATCCATAGTTACATATGAATTTACAAGTCATCATTTACAGGTGCAATGTAAAAGAATGGTAAGATGGGTTGCATTTTCACATAATTAATATTAAACCTCTATATTATTAGGCTTATGGACCCCATAATGGTTTTTAATAGACTAAAGAATGATTTATAAATATGTGGCAGGGCAGGGTACAAAAGAGGGCATCTCAAGAACAAATTACTAAGGTCTCTAAGCAGTTTTGCCAGCTTCAAGCAAATTTAATTAGAGGAATTCAGTTGTATTTTATTGTCTCATTAATCATCAGTTTGCTTTTACTTAAAGTAATATATTTTCAAGAACTCATTAGCTTTCCTTGACTTAAAGGATATATGTCTTTCTTTATATGTTTAAACTATGGTTTACATCAAAGTGCCTGTAAGCATCACATAAGATTATAAAAATCACAAAACATTATTCCTCGGAAGCATGACCTGAACATGTATTTTTATTAAGTTTTTAATTTTTTTTAATGTTCAAATACATTTGTCTCATTTTCCTGCCACCACTTTCTGCTCCCCCTACTCACTCCCTCAAACATTTACCATTTTGACTTTGTCCATGGGTCCTTTATATATGTTCCTTGACTTGACCCTTCCCTTCACTTTCCCTGCTCCCTCTTCCCTCTTGAATCTGTTGGTTCCTTTTTTTTTTTTTTCAATGTTGCTGGTTATATTTTCCTTGATTGTTTGTTTTGTTGATTAGGGTTCCCCTTATAGGTGAGATCATATGGTATTTGTCTTTTGCCCCCTGGCTTATTTCACTTAGCATAATGCTCTCTAGTTCCATCCATGCTGTCATGAAGGGTAGCAGCTCTTTCTTTCTTTCTGCTGCATAATATTCCATTGTGTAAATATACCATAGTTTTTTGATCCACTGATTTACTGATGGGCACTTAGGTTGCCACTAGCACTTGACTATTATAAATTGTGCTGCCATGAACATTGGGGTGCACAGGTTCTTTTGAATTGGTGTTTTGGTATTCTTACTGTATAATCCCAGCAGTAGAATCGCTGGGTCAAAAGGCAGTTCCATGTTTAGATTTTTGAGGAAATTCCAAACTGTTTTCCAAAGTGGTTGCACCAGTCTGCATACCCACAAAGAGTGTTCTAGAGTCCCGTTTTCTCCACAGCCTTGCCAACACCCATTGTTTGTTGATCTGTTTATGATGGCCATTCTGACCAGTGTGAAGTGGTATCTCATTGTGGTTTTAATTTGCATTTCTCTGATGTCTAGTGATACTGAGCATCCTTTCATGTGTCTCTGAGCCCTCTGTATCTCTTCCTTGGAGAAGTATCTTTCCAGGTCCTTTGCCCATTTATTAATTGGATTGTTGGTCTTCTTGGAGTGGAGTCATGTCAGTTCTTAATATATTTTGGAGATCAAACCTCTATCTGATATATCATTGGCATATATATTTTCCCATTTGGATGGTTCCCTTTTCATTTTGCTGATGTATTCTTTAGTCATGCAGAAGCTTCCTATTTTGATGAGGTCTCATTTATTTATTCTTTCCCTTATGTCCTTTGCTTTAGAAAATATATCAGTGAAATTTTGCTGCATGGGATATCTGAGAGTTTCCTCCCTATGTTCTCCTCTAGGACTTTTATGGTGTCGTGACATATTTAAGTCTTTTATCCATCTTGAGTTTATTTTTGTATATGGTGTCAGTGGGTGGTCAAATTTCAATTTTTTGCATGTAGCTGTCCAATTCTCCCAACACCATTTGGTGAAGAAGGTATTTTTACCTCAATTAATGCTTCTGCCCCCTTTGTCAAATATTTATTTACCATAGAGACATGGGTTTCTTTCTGGGCTTCCTATTCTGTTTCACTGACATATGTGTCTGTTCTTATGCCAGTACCAGACTGTTTTGATTACAGTGGTCTTATAATATAGTTTGATGTCTGGTATTGTGATCCCTCTTGCTTTGCTTTACTTTCTCAAAATTTCCATGGCTATTCAGGTTCATTTATGGGTCCATGTAAATTTTTGAAATGTCTGTTCTTTTTCTGGGAAATACATCATTGGTATTTTAATAAGGATTGGAATTAATCTATAAATTTCTTTGGGTAGTATGGACATTTTAATGATGTTAATACTTCCAATCCATGAGCATGGTATATGCTTCCATTTATTTGTGTCTTCCTTTATTTCTTTCTTCAGTGTTGTACAGTTTTCTGCACATAGGTCTTTTACCTCCTTGGTTAAATTTATTCCTAGGTACTATATTTTTCTTTTTGCTATAGCAAATGGGATTTTTTTTCTTTATTTATGTTTCTCATACTTCATTGCTGGTGTACAAAAATGCCTTCTGTTTCTGAATATTAACTTTGTGTCCTGCTGTTTTGAAAAATTCACTTAATTAGGTTGAGGAGTTTTTTGGTGGTTTTCTATGTACACTATCATGTCATCTGCAAACAACAAACAATGGTAGTTTTACTTCCTCCTTCCCAGTTTGGATGACTTTTGTTTCTTTTACTTGTCTGATCACTGTGGCTAAGACTTCCAATACTATGTTGAATAGAAGTGGTGAAAGTAGACATCCTTGTCTTGTTCTGAACTTAGTGGGACAGCTTGTAGTTTTTGCCCATTAAATATGATATTGGCTGTAGGTTTTTCATATATGGCCTTTATTATGTTGATGTATGCCCCCTTTATTCTCATTTTGCTTAGTGTTTTTTATCATAAACTGGTGCTGTACAATATCAAATACTGTTTCCACATCTATTGAAATGATCATGCGGTGTTTCCCTTCTGTTTATGTGATGTATTATGCATATTGATTTGCAAATATTAAACCATCCTTGCATCCCTCGGATGAGTCCTCCTTAATCATGATGGATGATCCTTTTAATGTATTGCTGGATGCAGTTTGCCAATATTTTGTTGAGAATTTTAGCATCTATGTTCATAAGCAATGTTGGCCTGTAGTTATCTTTCTTTGTTGTGTCTTTGGTTTTGAGATTAGAATAACTCTGGCCTCATAATAAGATTTTGGGAGTCTTCCCGCTCTTGGATTTTTTGGAATAGTCTGAGAAGGACAAGGTTTAGCTCTTCCTTAAATGTTTTGTAAAATTCTCCTGTGATACTGTCTGATCCAGGGGTTGTGTGCGCCAGGAGTTTTTTGATCACTGCCCAATTTCACCAGCTGTTATTCATTTGTTCAGGCTTTCTTGTCTTCTTCATTCAGTTTTGGAAGGTTATACTTTTCCAGAAATTTGTGCATTTCATGAAAGTTTTCAAAACTTTCCTTGGCATATAATTTATTTGGGTCCTCTCCCTTTTTGTCTTGATCAGTCTGCCTAAGGCTTGTCAATTTTGTTTTTCTTTTCAAAGAACCAGCTCCTGGATAGGCTTATCCTTTGAATTGTTCTTTTCATCTCTATGTCATTCAATTCTGCTCTGATCTTTAATTTCCTTCCTTTTACTCTCTCTAGGATTTATTTGTTGTTGTTTCTCCAGTTCTTGAAGCAGAAGCATTAGGTCATTTAGTTCAAATATTTCTGTTTTTTAGGTAGGACTGTGTTGCTCTGAGCTTCCTTCTCGGGACTGCCTTCCCTGTGTCCCATAGGTTTTGGACTGTTATGTGTTCATTTTCATTTGTTTCCCGAAACCTTTTGATTTCTTCTCTTATCTTATTGTGACCCATTCATTCTTTAATAGCGTGCTATTCAGTCTGATGAGTTTGAAGGTTTTGAGGTTTTTCCTGGGGAAGAGCTTCCAGTTTCAAGCTCTTGTGGTCCAAAGAATGCTTGCTTTTATTTCAATTTTCCTGAATTTGTTGAGCCTTTTTTTTTTTTTGTCCTAACATGTGGTCTATCTTTTAAAATATTCTGTGTCCACACGAAAACACTGTGTATTGTGCTTCTTTGGATGAAAGTTTCTATATATGTCCGTTAAAGCCATTTGATCTAATGCATCATTCAGTTCCACAATATCCTTGATGTTTTGTTTGGATGATCTATCCATTTTTGCCAGTGGAGTGTTATAATCCCCTACTATCAGTATGTTGCAGTCTGTATCTTGAAGACTTGCAAGATTTTCCTTATATATTGGGGTGTTCCTATGTTGGGCGCATATATATTTACAATGTTTATTTCTTCTTGATGGATTCTTCTTTTGAGTATTGTAAAATGTCCTTCTGCGTCTCTTTTTATGGCCTTAGTTTTGAAATTTACTTTTTCTGATATAAGTTTTACTACCCCTCCTTTTTTATCCTGCCCATTTGCTTGAAATATTTTTTTTCCATCCCTTTACTTTCAGTCTGTGTAGGTCCTTTGTTCTCAGGTGGGTCTCCAGTAGGCAGCATATGTGTGGGTCATGCTTTCTTATCCATTCAGTTATCCTGTGTCCTTTGAGGCATTTAGTCCATTTACATTTAAAGTTATTATTGATAGATACTTATTCATTTTTCCCCTTTGTATCCATGTTCTTCTCTTTCTCACTCTTTTTCTTCATCTTCTTAAACGAGTGCCTTTAGCATATCTTGCAGTGCTGATTTAGTAGAGATGTATTTCTTTAGCCTTCTTTTGTCTGGGAAACTCCTTATTTCACCTTCCATTTTAATTGAGAACCTCACTTGGTAGAGCAGTCATGGTTGTAGACCTTTGCTTTTCATTACCTGGAATATTTCTTGCCATTACTTTCTGGCTTGTAGTGTTTCTCTTGAGAAGTCAGCTGCTAGCTGTATCAGGGCTCACTTGTATGTTACTACCTTTTTCTCCCTTGTTGCCTTTAGGATTCTCTCTTTGCCTTTGATATTTGCCATTTTAATTATGGTGTGTCTTGGATTGGGCCTCACTGGGTTCTTCTTGAATGGGACCCTATTGCTTACTGGACTTGTGAGGCTTTTTTTTTTCCTCCACTTATGGAAATTTTCCATCGTTACTTTTTAAAACAGATATTCTTTCCCTTGCTCCTCTTCTTCTCCTTCTGGTATCACTATGATACAAATATTATTTCATTTCAGGTTGTCCTGCATTCCCCAGAATGCCTCTTCATTCTTGTTGAGTCTTTTATCCATTTCTTGCTCTTTCTGAGTTCTTTTATCTACCCTGTCCTCCAGCTCACTGATTTGGTCCTCTGCTTCATTGAGCCTGCTTTTGGTTCTTTATACTGTGTTCAAATCAGAAATTACATTCATTTATTTTTGTTTCTTATTGATAGTTTCTATGTCCTTTTTCATATTGATGGTATATGCAGTAAGTTCCTCATGGTTTCCCTGTAGTTTTTCATAATTCTCTTTGAGGTCACTGAGCTCATTGAGCTTGCTTAGAGCCATTGTTTTGAATTCAATATCTGACAGTTTACTTGCATCTATTTCATTTAGTTCTCTCTGTAAGGATTCCTGCTTTCCCCTTGATTAGGGTGTGTTTCTTTTTCTTCTGATTATTTGTGAGACTCTTCTTTTTTGCTTCTTTTTCTTAAATTGGTCTACTTTGATTTCCTGTCTTTGTGGTATGAACTTCCATGGTAGTAGATTGCTCTATTTTTTTTTTTTTCTTTCTGGATATGCCTCTGATGATGTCAGATGTTGACCCCGTCTGACCTTAGGCTGTCTGTTTGAGACTTCCATGAATTTACTGTCTGTGGCTGTCTCTTTCAGCTGTTAATCTAGTCACTCTCCACTCAGCTGTCAGGTGTAGGCACCACAGAGTGGTGCTGTGCCTCATGAGAACAGGTCTACTGTGTCCTTTCAGGCTGCTGCCACTCTGGGGAGTGGCCTGCCTGAGCAAGATGGACACTGAGGAGTGTGGGTGGAGTCAACACCAGGATACCCCTGGCTACTCCCTCAGTTCTCTCCCCAGTGCTTCCACATGCAGTGTCTCCTAAAGTGTCTCTAGACCACTCTGTTTCCCCTTTATCCAGGGATCTTCTATCTGTGACTGACGCTCAGTACTTAACATGCAGGTCTGCATGCAAGGCCTTGCTGGGGCATAGCATTCAGAGGGCAGGGCTATTGTTTCCTTTCACACTGTTGCCACTCTGGGGCGTGGCCTGCCCAAGCAATATGGAGACTGTGGAAAGGGGGAGGAGTCATCACCAGGATCCCCCTGGCTACTCCCTCAGTTTTCTCCCGAACGCCTCAATCTCCAGTCTCTCCTCAAACGTCTCTAGACAGCTCTGTATCCCGTTTAGCCAGGGATCCACACGGGGGCCCTGCTGGCCACTGTCTCAGTTCTCTCCCCAGAGCTTTCCTCACCAATCTCTTTTCAGGTGGCTCTAGCCCACTCTGTCCCTACCTTTGCCCAGGGACCAAGGTAAATGGTTGCCACTGCAAATTATTGCTTGGGTCCTTTAAACAGCTCTTTGTGTCTCCAGCCACCTGTCTCTGGCAGAGAGCACCACTACACTTTTTGCTCTTCTCTGTTGTCTGTGTGCTTTTTGGGCTCTTGTGCTTAGGCTGGTGGTCCCTGCTTATGATTCTGACACAGCTCTTCTAGGGTGATCCAACTGGTTGTTTCAATATCTCTCTGGCGTTGCCACCCATGGTTGTCCAGCCCATCTTCTCAAGCCTCCACTGCATTTCTTACCTGTTAGGTTGTGCAAAATCCCATTCCACTGTCTATCCAAGGTTTTAAGGCTCCTCTCTTGCTATTGTTCCATTGTTTTACAGGTGATTTCTCCACAATTTAGTTGCAATTCCAGTTTGGTCCGGGGAGGAGGTCTGTGTGACTTCCACTCACTCCACTCTATTCTCAATCTTGAACATGTATTTTTGTATTTGTCAATATTTGTTGTAGCCCAAAGTACTTCCAAGTGACTAGTTAGAACCAGTCCTTGCTCTTTGTTTGAGTATTTTCCAATTGAAGTTGCGAGAGATGCATCTTTCCTGTCCAGTTGCAAAGCTATATAAACTATTCTGGAGCTTCAAGAGGGTAAATTCTTTATCTCAGATATGTATTTAATGTTGAAAACAAAAGATAGGGATAAGAGGTGGTGTGGGGGATTGAAGAGGAAATAAAGGAGAGAAAAATAGGATGAGAACACAAATCCTGAAATACGTAAATTCCTAGTTCGTCATTTTCTGTGCTACTTCACTCATTCCCTTTTTATAAGCTTCTTATGTAAATCAATATTTCCTTTTTTTCACCTGATCTGCTTTCAGTTTGGTTTTATTCCTTGCAGTTGAGAGAGTACTGACTACTAAGTGATATCTAGTCTTCGACTATAATGAAATTTAAATATTTGAATTTTCCCCTCAGAATATTGAAATTCAAAAGCATTAATTCAGAAATAAATGAAGAATGTCCTTGATTTCATGATTTCAGAATACACCAGACATTTTTCTGCTTGCTATTAATGAGAATGATTATGGGAAAAAATTGGGGAGAAAAGGAACATTGACCTTCCTTCAAAAATATTTTACTTTTTATTGTGTATGCTATTACATTTTTTTCCTGCTTTTTCTTCCTTTCTGCACCTCCACCAAGCCCCTCCTACCCCCCCAAGTCAATCCTCATACTGTTGTCCATGTCTATGGGATGTACACAAATGTTCTTTGGTTAATCCCTTTACCATGTATCATCCCATCCTTCCTCTTTTCCAGCAGCTTTCAGTCTGTTTCATGTATCTAAGTTTCTGTTACTATTTTGTATGTTAGTATATTGTGTTCAGTAGATTCCAAATACAAGTGAGACTATGCAAGATTTTTCATTCACTAACTATGCAGATTAATTCCCTCAGCATAATATTCTCCAGGTCCATCCATGCTTTTATCAACGTAAGATTCTCTTTATTTTTCCCTGCTGTATAGTATTCCATATGTAAATGTACCACCACATTTTATTCTACTCATCTACTGATAGGCACTTGTGCTGTTTCCAAATCCTGGCTATTGTAAATAGTATTGCTATAAACATAGTGGTGCATATATATATTTCTGTATTGATGTTTTGGGGTCCTGAGGATATATTCCCAGAAGTAGAATCATTGGTTCAAAATAGAGTTCCATTTTTAATTTTTTAAGGATACTCCATTGTTTCCACAGTGGCTACACCAGACTACATTCCCACCAAGAGTGCACTAGGGTTCCCTTTTTTCCACATCCTCACTAACACTTATTGTTTGATTTATTGATGGTGGCCATTCTGACAGGTGTCAGGTGATATCTCTTTGAGATTTCAAGTGACATTTCTCTGATGATTAATGATGTTGAGCATTTTTTTCATATGTCTATGTCCCCTTTGGAGAAGTGTCTATTCAGGACTTTTTCCCATTTCTCAACTGGGTTGCTTGTCTTCCTAGTATTGAGTTGTATTTGTTCTTTGTATACTTTGGAGATTAAATCCTTATAAGATATATCACTGACAAAAGTGTTTTCCCATACATTGGGTTCCCTATTCACATTGCTTTCTTTAGCTGTACAGAGCTTTGTAATTTGATGTGGTCCTAGTCTTTTCTTTTCTCCATTGTTTTCAGTACCTTAGTAGATATATGGGGAAAATTTTTGTTGATGGGATATCTGAGGTTTACTGCCTATGATTTCTTCTAGAATTTTCATGGCTTTGTGACTTGTATTGAAGTATTTTATTTATTTTGTTTGTTTTGTGTATAGTGTAAGATGATTGCACAGTTTTATTCATTTTTTTGCATGTATCAGTCCAGTTTTCCCAACACCATTTATTTAATTGACTGTCTTTACTCCATTATATGCTCTGCCAGCTTTGTCAAGTATCAATTGATCATACAGGTGTAGGTTTATTCCTGGGCTCTCTGTTCTGTTCTATTGATTTATACATTTGATCATATGCCATGTTTTGATTATAATGGCCTTATAGTAAAATTTGCTATCAGGAGTTGTAATACCTCCAACTTTGTTCTTCTTTCACAAGCTTGCTGAAGCTATTCAGGATCTTTTTAGATTCCATATAAATTTTTGGAATATTTGTTCTTGAGCTGTGAAATATGCCATTGGTATTTTAATAGGCATTGCTTTGAATCGACAGATTGCTTTGGGTAATGTAGACATTTTAATGATGGTAATTCTTCCAATCCATGATCATAGTATATGCTTCCACTTATTTGTCTCTTCCTCAATTACTTTCTTCAGTGGCCTATAGTTTCTGAGTCCAGGTCCCTTACCCTCTTGGTTATGTTTATTCCTAAGCACCTTATTTTTTTTGTTGCAATAGTAAATGGAATAGTTTTCTTAGTTTTTATTTGTGATGCCTTATTATTGATCTATAAAAATGCCTTTGACTTCCTAATATTGACTTTGTATCCTCCTACATTGCCATGATCATTTATTATGTCTAATAGTTTTTGGTGGAGTCTTTAGTTTTCTTTGTACAATATCATGTCATCTGCTAATAATGACAGTGTTACTTCCTCCTTTTCAACCTGGATGCCTTTTATTTCTTTTTCTTGTCTGATCACTGTAACTAGGGCTTCCATAATTATGTAGAATAAGAGTGATGAAAACAGACATCCTTGTTCTATTTTTTATCTTAAGGGGAATGCTTTTCAGTTGTGCCCATTGAGAATTATATGAGCTGTAGGATTTTTTAAATGGCCTTTATTATGTTGAGGTATGGACCCTATTTTTGTTTTTGCATCCATTGGTATGATCATGTAATTTTTGTCTTTCAATTTATGTGAGGTTTCACATTATTCACTTGTGAATATTGTACCAACCTTGCATCCCTGGGACAAATCCCACTTAATCATGATGTAGGTGCTTCTTATGTATTGCTGGATCCAGTTTGCTAGTATTTTGCTGAGTATTTTACCATCTATGTTCATCAGAGATATTGGCTTATGATTTTATATCTTCACTGTGTGTTGACCTTGTTTTGCAATTACAATAATACTGGCATTGTAGAAAGAGCTTGGAAACCACCTCTGTTCTACCAATTTTTGGAAAGGCTGAGAAGTATTAGTGATAGTTCTGTTTTGAGTAATTGGTAAAATTTTCCTGTAAAGCCAACTGGTCCAGGACTTTTTGGTGCTAGATTTTATTATTATTTTTTATTAATTTTTGATTAAAATTGTTCCCATTTCCCCCCATTACTCAACCCTGCACTACCCACCCACCCACCACTGCCCACATTCAAACCTCCCCCATCCCAGTATTCATTGTCCATGGGTCCTTTATACATGTTCCTTGATTTGACACTTTTGAATCTTTCCCCTGTTATCACTCTCCCCCCACTTCTCCTCTTGTTACTGTCAGTTCATTCTTTATTTCCATGTCTCTGGTTCTATTATTCTAGCTTGTTGCTTTTGTTGATTAGGTTTCATTTATAGTAAATATCATATGGTATTCATCTATTACCGCATAGCTGATTTCACTTAGCATGATACTCTGTAGTTCAATACATGCTTTCACAAAAGGTAGGAGTTCCTTCTTTCTTTCTGCTCTGTAGTATTCTGTTGCATAACTGTACCATTGTTTTTTGATCCACTCATTTGCTGATGGACACTTAGGTGGTTTCCAGCACTCAGCTGTTGTAAATAATGCTACTATGAACATTGGGGTATGTTCGTTCTTTCAAATTGGTGTTTCAGGATTCATAAGGTATAATCCCAACAGTAGAATTGCCAGTAAAAGGCAGTTTCATTTTTAGTTTTTTGAAGAAATTCCATACTGTTTTCCATAGTGGATGCACCGGTCTGCATTCCCACCAACAACGTACTGTGGTTCCCTTTTCTCCACAGCCTCACCAATACTTGTTGTTTGTTGATTCGTCAATGATGGCCAATTATGGTCTGAGCAGTGTGAAGTGGTATCTCATTGTGGTTTTAACTTGCATCTCTTTGATGTCTAGTGATTTTGAGCCTCCTTTCCAATGTCTCTGGGCCCTCTGTGTGTCCTCCTTGGAGAAGTGTCTCTTCAAGTCCTTTGTCCATTTTTTAATTGGATTATTTGTCTCTTGGAGTGGGGTCATGTGAGTTCTTAATATATTTTGGATATCAAACCCTTGTGTGGGATATCACTGGCAAATATATTTTCCCATACATTTGGTTCCTTTTTCATTTTGATGACGTTGTCTTTAGCCATTCAGAAGCTCTCATTTTGATGAAGTCCCATTTGTTTATTCTTTCCTTTATGTCCCTTGCTCTAGGGGACATGTTGGTGAAAATATTGCTGCATGGAATATCTGAAATTTTCCTATGTTCTCCTCTAGGACTCTTATGGTGTCACAACTTATATTTAAGCTTCTTATTCATCCTGAGTTAACTTTTGTGTATAGTTTATGTTGGCAGTCAAGTTTCATATTTTTGCCTGTAGCTGTTCAGATCGCCAAACACCATTTGTTAAAGAGGCTATATTTACTCCATTTAATGCTCCTGCTCCCTTTATCAAATATTAATTGACCATGGAGACAAGGGTTTAATTCTGGGCTCTCTATAATATTCCATTGACCTATATGTCTCTTCTTTTGCCAATACCAGACTGTTTTGATTACAAAGGCCTTGCAATATAATTTCATACCAGGTATTTTGATCCCTCCTACTTTGTTCTTCTTTCTCAAAATTGCTGAAGCTATAAGTGGTCATTTATGGTTCCATAACTTTTTGAAATCCTTTTCTAGATCTGTGAAAAATGTTGTTGACTTTTTAATAGGGATTTTGTTGAATCTATAAATTGCTTTTGGTAGTATGGACATTTTGACAATGTAATTCTTCCAATCCATGCACATGGTATATGTTTCCAGTATTTGTGGCTTCCTTTCTTTCTTTCTGCGGTGTTGTGTAATTTTCTGAGTACAGGTCTTTTATCTCCTTGGGTAGTTTTTCTTTTAGGTACTTTATTATTTTATTGCTATAGCATGGGACAAAATGGGATTTTTTTCTCTAATTCTTGTTGGTGATGTTTCATTGTTGATGTACAAAAATGCCTTCAATTTCTGAGTATTCACTTTGTATCCTGCTGTTTTGCCAAATGCACTGATTTGGTCAAGTAGATTTTTGGGGGTGTCTATAGGGTTTTCTATGTATGTTATCATGTCATCTGCAAAAAATGACAGTTTTGCTTCCTCCTTTAGAATTTGGATGCCTTTAATTTATTTTTCTTATCTGATCACTGTGGCTAAAACTTCCAAAACTGTGTTGAATAGAGTAGACACTTTTTTTTTGTTACTGATTTTAGTGGGAAAACTTTTAGCTTTTGCCCAGTGAGTATGATGTTGGTTGTTGGATTCTCATAGATGGCTTCTCATTTATTATGTTTGGGTATGCTCCCTTTACTTCCACTTTGCTGAGTGTTTTTTATCATAAATAAGAGTTATACCTTATCAAATGCATTTTTCCACATTTATTGATATGATCACATGATTTTTGTCTTTCCTTTTTTATGTGGATTATTGCATGTATTAATTTGTAAATATTGAACTTGCTTCCTTGGAATGAATCCTACTTGATCATGGTATATGATCTTTTTAATGTGTTACTGGATGCAGTTTGCCAATATTTTGTTGAAGGTTTTAGTGTCTATTGCTCATCAGTGATACTGGCCTGTAGTTTTCTTTGTTTTGTCTTCATCTCATTTTGGGATTAGGATGATGCTGGCCTCATGAAAAGAATTCGAGAGTCTTCTCTCTCTTAAATTTTTTGGAATGTTTTGAGAGGGATAAGGGTTAGCTCTTCCTTAAGGGTTTTTATTATTTTTTATTTTTTTTAAAGGCAGAGTTCACATTCGTTCCTTTCTTAAAAAGGGTTTTATTCATTTATTTTTGTAGAGAGAGAGGGAGGGAAAAAGAGGGAAACAACAATGTGTGGTTGCCTCTTGTGCACCCCCTACTGGGTACCTGGCCTGCCATCCAGGCATGTACCCTGACTGAGAATCAAACCGGCAACCCTTTGGTTCTCAGGCCAGCGCCGCATCCACTGAGCCACACCAACAAGGGCCTCTTTCTTAAATGTTTTTAAAATTCTCCTGTAAAACTGTCCAGCCAGGGCTTTTGTGTGCTGGGAGTTCTTTGGTTACTGCTTCAATTTCACTAGCTGTTATCTGCCCGTCCAGACTTTCTGCTCCCTTTTGATTCAGTTTTGGAAGATTCTATGCTCCTAAAAGTTTCTCCATTTCACTCAGGTTTTCAATTTTCTTGCCATACAGTTGTTCAGAGTAATTTCTTGCAATAATTTGTATATCTGTGGTATCAGTTGTAACTTCCCCTTTTTCATTTCTGATTTATTTATTTGGTTCTTCTCTCTTTTTTTCTTGATGAGTCTGGTTAAAGGCTTTTCAAATCTGTTTATCTTCTCAAAAGACCAGATCCTGGGTTTATCAATCCTTGGATTATTCTTTTAGTCTCTATATCATTTAATTCTGGTCTCACCTTGATTACTTATTTCCTTTTATTTGCTCTGGGTTTTGTTTGTTTTTGTTCCTCCAGAACTGGAGGAACAAATGTTTCTTTGAAATGTTTCTATCTTTTTCACATAAGCCTGTATCTTTAGGAACCTCCCTCTCAGGACTGCCTTTGTTGTGTCCCATAGGTTTTGGACTGTTGTGTGTCCATTTTCAATTGTTTCCAGAAACGTTTTTTATCTTTCCCTTGATCTCATTATTAACCCATTCATTGTGTAATAGCAACCTATTCAGTCTCCATGAATTTGAATATTTCTGAGTTTTTTGCTTCAGATCAGTTTCCAGTTTCAAGCCCATGTGGTCCAAGAAAATGTTCAATATGATTTCATTTTTCTTGAATTTGTGGAGGTTTGTTTTGTGTCCCAGCATGTGATTTACCTTTGAAAATATTCCATGTGCATTTGAAAAGAATGTGTATTGTGCTTCTTTGGGATGAAAAGTTCTATATATACATGTGTATCAGTTAAGTCCATTCGATCTAGGGCACTGTTCAATGTCTCAATATCCTTGTTAAATCTTTGTTTGGAGGATCTATCCATTGTTGACAGTTGGGTGTTAAAATCTCCTAGGATAAGTGTGTTGCTGTCTACATCTTTCTTGAAGTCTTCCAAGAGTTTTCTTATATATTTGGATGCTTCTACATTGGGTATATACATGTTTATGATATCTATGTCTTCTTGATGTCTTCCCTTGAGTAATATGAAATGTTCTTCTGTGTCTCTTTTTATGGCCTTTGTTTTGAAATCAATTTTGTCTGATAAAAGTATTGTCACCCCAGCATTTTTTTTCTGTCCATTCACTTGGGTTTTTTTTTCCAAACCTTCACTTTCAGCTTATATAGGTCTTTTTGTTCTACAGTGAATCTCTTGTAGGCACCATATGTGCAGGTCATGTTTTCTTATCCTTTAAGCTTCCTTACATTTTGATTGGAGCATTCAATCCATTTACATTAAGGTTATTATTTATAGGTACTTATTCATTGTCATTTTTTCCCCTTTGTACCTGTGTTCCTCTCTCATTCTTTTTCTGCATCTTCTTAAAGCTGTCCCTTAGCATATCTTGTAATGCTGGTTTGGTGGAGTTGGATTCTTTTAGCCTTCTTTCGTCTGGGAAATTCCTTACTTAGCCTTTCATTACAAATGAGAGATGTCTGGGTGAAGACGTCTTGGTTGCAGGCCTTTGCTTTTCATTTATTGGAATACTTTTTGCCATTCCCTTCTGGCTTGTTGAGAAGTCAGCTGCTAGTCTTATCATAGCTCCCTTGTATGAAACTTCTTGTTTCTCCCTCGCTGCTATTAAGTTTCTCTCTTTGTTTTTGAATTCTGCCATTTTAATTATGATTTGTCTTGAAGTAGACCTGTCTGGGTTCATCCTAATTGAGACTCTCAGTGCTTCCTGGACCTGTGTGACTCCTCCTTTCATCAAATTAGGAAAGTTTTCCATCATTACTTTTACAAACTGGTTTTATATCCCTTGCTCCCTTTCTTCTCCTTCTAGCATCATCATTATATTAATATTATTATGTTTGAGGTTTTCCTGCAGTTCCCTTAACCCCTATTTGTGTATTCGATTCTTTTTTTTTTTCCTTTCTTGCATTTTCTGGGAGCTCTTTTCTACCTTGTCCTCTAGCTCACTAATTCAACCCTCTGTTTTATCTAGCCTACTTTTGATTCAATCTACTGTGTTCTTCAATTCAGAAATTGTCTGCTTCATTTCCTCCTAGCTCTTGTTGATAGTTTCTATATCCTTTTTCATGCTGATGTAGTTCACAATAAGTTCCTTGTAGCTCTCTGTAGTTATTGGTAATTCTCTATTGAGCTCATTGAGTTTCCTTATAACTGCTCTTTTGAACTTAGTATATGATAGTTGACTTACCTCTATTTCATTTAGCACTCTTTCTGTGGATTCCTCTTCTCCTTTCAACTGGGGGTTGTTTTTTAATCCTTCCATTTTGGGGGAGACTCTTTTTGTTTGCTTCTGCTTCTTAAATTTATCTGTTTTGACTCCTGTCTCTGTGGTGTGAAGTTCTATGGTAGAAGACCTGTGTGATTCATTGGTGCAGTCTCCTTGATCTCTTGTTCTTGATGGTCTTGGGATGCTGTTTTTCCATTTATACTGGTTCTCTGGATGTATGGGTTTTGATTTTTGTTGTATCATTCTTTGGCATGTCTCTCCTCTAGCTGGTTGACTGAGGGTCACTCCAACCACCACGTCTTGTAAGATGTTGTGCAGGTGCAGTTTTTTCTTTCTGGATCTGTCTCTGGTGATGTCAGATGGTGACCCCATGTGACCTTAGGCAGCCTGCTTGAGACTTCCAGGGATCTAATTTCTGTGGCTGTCAGTTTTAAGCACCACAGAGGAGGGCAGAATCTCTCCTGGGTTCAGAGTTATTTTTTCCCCTCAGGCTGCTGCCACTCAGAGGGGAGTGGTCTGCCTGAGCAAGAAGGCTGCTGCAGTATGGGGAATGACTTAACAATGGATCCTGGCAGCTGTTCTCTGAGTTCTCTCTCCAAAGCCTCCATCCCCATTCTCTCCTAAGCATCTCTAGTCTACTCTGCCACCCATCCCATTTGCTGGAGCCCAGGATAAATGGCTGCAAATGGTTGGACCTTTAAATGGCTCTTTGCATCTCCAGCTATCCATCTCTGGTAGAGAGTAACATTACTGCTTTTCACAGCTGGATGTTATCTGTGTACTTCTCAGGCTCTTGTGCTCTGGCTAAGGATCCCAGCTTACGGTTTAAACCCCAAACTTCTCAGAGGGATCCAATCAACTGCTTAAATATCCCTCCAGCATTTCAGTTGCTGCCAGTGGGTGCTCAGCCACTCCTCTGGTGTCTCCACAACACTCCCTGCCAGTCATGTGCTGAAGCTGATTCTTCTGTCTCTCTATAATTATAAGGCTTCTTTCTCGCTATAGTTCAGTTGTTTGTTCTGGGTGATTTTGCCACAATTTAGTTTTAATTCCAGATTATTCCTAGTTCAGATTAGTCATTAGTTCTAGGTTAGTGTAATTTCCATTCATTTTGCTACCATCTTGGATACTCATATCTGTGCTAGATTTTTTTCGGTTATACCTTTTATTTCATTTTTTGTTACTGGTCTATTCAGGTTTTCTGCTTATTCCTGTTTCAATTTTAGGAGATAGTATGTTTTTAGAAATGTACCCATTTTTCCCAGATTGACTAAATTTTTGACATGTAATTGGTCAGAGTAGTTTCTTACAGTCCCTTGTATTTCTGTGATATCAGTTTTTACTTCTCCTTCCTCATTTAGGTTTTTATTTATTTGTTCCTCTCCTTCTTTTGATGAGTCTGGTTAAAGTTCCCTCAATCTTGTTTCTTTTCAAAGAACCAGCTATTGGTTTCATTGATCTTCTATCTATCTATCTATCTATCTATCTATCTATCATCTATCTATTTATCTATTTATATATTTAGTCTCTATGTAATTAATATTGACTCTGTTATTGAATATTTCCTTCCTTCTGCTTTTTCTGGACTTTGTTGTTGTTTTCCTAGTTCTTTTAGGTATAGTGTTAGAATTTTCATTTGAGATTTTTCTTGAACCCTGGAGAAGGCCTGTAACGCTTTGAACTTCCTTCTCAGGACTGCTTTTTATGTGTCCCATTGATTTTGGCTTGTCCTGTGTTCATTTTTATTTTTTCCAGGTATTTTTTTATGTCTTTCTTGATCTCATTAGTTAGTATTCATTATTCAATAACATGCTATTTAGCCTCCAATATGTAAGTCTTTTTATTGAGGTTGAGTTCTAATTTCCTGCCATTGTGTTCTGAGAAAATTTTTTATATGCTTTTGATTTTCTTGATTTTGTTAAGACTTGTTTTGTGAACAACATGTAATCTATCTTTGAAAATGATCCATGTGCACCAGAGAAGAATGTATATTTTGCTTTTTTAGGGTGAAATGTTCTATAAATATCAATTAAATCCTGTGACTTAGTGTGTCATTTAATGTCACTATATCCCTGTTAAATTGTTATCAGAAAGACCTCTCTATTTTTGACAGTGGTGTGTTAAAATTCCTCTCTCTCTCTTCCTTCTCCCTTTTCCTCTTCTTCTTCTTCATTAGGCCTTCTAACATCTATTGTGATATTGATTTGGTGATAATAACCTACTTAAGTGTTTTTATTTATTTTTTTGACCTGGGAGCTTTTTATTTTCCCCTCAATTTTAAATAAAAGCTTTGCTGGATAGAGTAATCTTGGTTGAAGTTACTTGCTATTCATCACTTTGAGTATTTTATGCTAATCTTTTCTGGCCTGAAGTATTTCTGTTGAGAAATCACTTGACAGCCTTGTGGGAGCTCTTTTGCAAGTAACTAACTGAGTCTCTCTTGCTTCTTTAAACATTCTCTTTTTGTCTTTAATCTTTGCCATTTTACTTATGCTGTGTCTTTGTGTGTGTCTTTTTGGTTCATCTTGATGGGAATTATTGTGCTTCTTGAACTTGTGTCCCTTTTTTCCTCACCAGATCAGAGACACTTTCAGCCATTATTTCTTTAAACACATTCTCAATCCCTTGCTTATTCTCTTCTCCTATTGGTGCCCTTGTGATGCATATGTTGTTATGATTGATGTTTTTCCAAACCTCCCTTAGATTCTCCTTATTTTTTAAAATGATGCTCTATTTGGGTGGTAAATGTTATTTTGTCCTCTAAATTGCTGATTTGTTACTTTGCTTGTAACATGCTGTTGATTCCTTCGAGTATATTCTTCATTTCAGATATTATATTTTCATTTCTTACTGATTCCTCTTTATGGTTTCTATGTCCTTTTTAGTATTTACTATCTCTTTATTTAAGTTGTCCCAGATGTCATCCATTCTTCCCCTAAGGCCCTTGTGCTTCCTTATAATAATTGTTTTAAACTCTGTATCTGTTAACTTGGTTGCTTCCATTTCATTTATTTTTTTCTGGGGATTTCTCTTGTTCTTTCATTTGGGTCATATATTTTTTCTCCTCATTTTTCCTTTGTGTATTAGGTATGTCTGCTAAACAAAAAATTAACAAGGATATTGAGGCACTGAACGGCACCCTAGATCAAATGGACTTAACTGATATATATAGAACTTTTCATTCCAAAGTGAAATACACATTCTTTTCAAATGCACAGGGAACATTTTCAAAGATAGACCACTTGATAGGACACAAAACAAGACTCCCAAACTTCTTATGATGGCTTTATGATGTGATTGCTCCGTGGTGCAATCTACTAGATCACCTGAGCTCTGTGTTGTAAGAATGTTTCTTGTAGATTATGTAGTTGTAGTTGAGTCTTGAGTGTTGTTGGCCCTTTTTGACTGAATAACCCCTCAGCCTGGCTGATTATAACATTAAACTTTGATTACTGTTCATAAAATGTTTTTCAGGGGCTGCTCCCTGAGTTATAGTTGTTCCCAGAAGGATCTGGTGCCTGCCAAAATCCCTTTTCTGGTAGCTAGTTGGGTCAAGCTCTTCTGTAGTCTGTAGCTCACCATTGGTTGTTTTGGTTGTGGGTCAACTTGGGTTGGGTTTCAATACAGGTCAATGTCAGGTGTTGTAATCAACCTTGGGCTAATTATCTGAAGCTACCACACTATGCATTGTTTGTGGCTGCATTTACTAGATCTAAGTGTGTGTTGGAGGAGCCCATATTTGTACAACAGTTGGTTTTCTCCAGCTTAGAGCTTAAGGAGGATCTATAAAGGTCTGAGGCTTTTTGAGGTCCACTTCCATCTGTCAACTACTCTTTCTTCCCCTGAGGTTGCCTTGTCTTTTTCCAGAGCCATCCAAAGAAAGAATGTAGCGTGAACCCTTCAATAGGTCACAAGATTTATAGGGCAGGGAAACCAGGATCAGGTTGATGGAGTTAGTGGATCCCTTATTTGTGGGTCACATGGTCAGGCACTCAGTGTGGAAAGTGGTCCTTTCTCCAGAACCACACCACTTAGTCTCTGACAGAGTCTCCAACTCTAGCTTCCTCAACAAGTGCGTGCCACAGGATCTGGTTGGGTGTGGCCAAAGTCCCCTCTGCAGAATCAAGCTCAGCAAGGTGGAGCCACTTAAATGGAGGAGGACAGATCAAAACAGTTTCCCATTGGGGATGGTGTCAGCTGAGCTGACAAAAGGAGCCCAAGCAAAAGGGGACAGTAGCTTCTGGTGAAGGCAAATTCCAAATATCCCAGCTCCAAGCAGTCCTCCCAAGTCTCCACAAAGCTGAGCTAGTCAGGTAGGGCCACCATTACTTGGGAGGGCAGATCTAAAGTCTCCCATTGGGGGTGGGGCTGGCAAGGTTTTTGGAGGGGGTAAGTACTTCTTTCCTTTTCTGGGAAAAAGCTTCCAACATGCACCAAAAGTCCAAGCTCTGAGTAGCGCTCAGGTCCCACCACAACACTAAGGGCAGCAGTGCAGGGCCCCAATGATGTAGCCATACAACCCAGTTCCCACCTGTCTGACTCTCAAGCAAACACTTGCCTTGGAGACATGCTTCAAAAGTTCCAGACTTGGACTGGGGAGGAAGGGAATCAAGATGATAGAGGAGTGAGTGGCAGTCACACTGACCTCCTACCAGGACCAACCTGGATTTACAACTAAATTGTGGATAAATCACCTGGAACAAACAACTGAACAATAGCAAGAGACAAGCCTTGTAACCTCAGAGACAGAAGAACTGGCTTTAGCTCAATCTAACTGGTAAGGAGTGCAGTACAGACCTGAGAAGGTGGCCAGGGCACCCACAGGTGGCAGCATGAGAAGGATATTAAAATGACCAGTTGGATCCCCCTGAGAAGAGCGGGATCTAAACCAAAAGAAGGGACCTCTAGCACACAGCACCAGAGCCCAAAAAGTACACAGAAAACAGCCAGCTGCAAAAAGCAGGGGGACTGCTCTCTTCTAGAGACAGGCAGCTGGAGATGCAAAGAACCATTAAAGGACCAATGCAAAATTTTTATTTACAGCCCCTTATCTGGTCTCCAGCAAAGGTGGGGGCAGAGTGGGTTAGAGACGCCTAAAGAGAGACTGGGAAAGGAGACTTTGGGAAGAGAACTCAGAGAGTAACCAGCAGGATCTCGATGCTGACTCATCCCCCATGTGGCAGCAGCCATCTAGCTCAGGCAGACACCACACCCCTTGAGTGGAACCAGAGTCAAAAAACCCAAAAGCCCCACCCTCAGGTGGGATTCCACCATGCCATATGCTTTCTAAGCAGCCTGCTAGTGCAGAGTGGCAGCCACAGACAGTAAATCCCTGGTGAAAAGGTGGGCAGAGATGTCTGGCTAACACTTGAGGAGAGATTGGGGATAGAGGCTTTGGGAAGAAAACAGAGACAGTAGTTGGCAGGATCCCAGTGCAGACTCTTCCCCCATGCAGCAGCAGCATGAAAGGACCCAATGACCCTACCCCAGGAGGGATTCCACCCCATCCTGAGTTGTCTAAGGCACCCTGCTCAGTGCAGAGAGAATAGATTAACAGCTGAAGGAGACAGCCACAAACAGTAGATTATGGGAAGTCTCGAACAGACTGCCTAAGGGCGGACAGCATCAACATCTGACATCATCAGAGGTAGATCCAGAAAATAAAAACAGCAGTCTCCAAACTTAGAAGTTCACACCACAAAGTTAGAAAATCAAGACATATCAATTTAAGAAGCAGAAGCAAAAGAGAATACTCTCGTAAATAATGGGGAGACAAAGAAATACACCCCATTCAAAGGGAAAGGAGTAATCCCCAGAAAGAGAACTAAATGAAATAGAGGCAAGTAAACTACCAGATATTGAGTTCCAAACACTGGTTCTAAGGAAGCTCAATGAACTCAGCGAGCTCAGAAAGAATTACCAAAAACTACATGGAAACTACGAGGGACTTACAGCAAACATATCAGCATGAAAAATGACATAGAAACTATCAATAAGAGACAAGAGGAAATGAAGAATACAATGTCTGAATTGAAGAAAACAGTAGAAGGAATCAAAAGCAGCCTAGAAGAAACTGAGGGCTGAATCAGTGAGCTGAAGGACAAGGTACAGAAAAGCTCTCCCAGAAAGAGCAAGAAAATGAAAAAAGACTCAAAAAGAATGAAGAGGCATTGAGGGGAAATGCAGGACAACCTGAAACGTAATAATATCCATATAATAGGGATACCAGAAGGAGAAGAGGATGAGGAAGTGATAGAAAATCTGTCTGAAAAAATCATGATGGAAAACTTCCCTAACTGGAGGAGAGAAAAAGTCACACAAGTCCAGGAAGCACAGAGGGTCCCATTCAAGAGGAACCCAATGAGGCCCACTCCAAGACACATCATCATTGAAATGACAAATATCAAAGACAAACAGAAAATCCTAAAGCAAGCAAGGGAGAAAGGGGTAGTAACATATAAAGGAGCCCCAATATGGCTAGCATCTGACTTCTCAACAGAAACACGGCAATCCAGAAGGGAATGGCAAGTAATATTCCAAGTCCTGAAAAGCAAAGGAGTGCAACCAAGGCTGCTCTACCCAGCAAGGCTCTCAACTAAAATGGAAGGCAAAATCAGGAGTTTCCCAGACAAAAGAAGAGTACACCTCCACCAAATCAGCCCTGCAAAATATGCTAAAAGGACTGCTTTAAGATAAAGAAAAAGTTTCCATGAATACCCAGTTCCTTTCAGAGTTGTCAATACTTGATATTACCAATATTTTTTTTATTATGTATTAATCTGATTGTGACAATGTGGTTATTTTAATTGTTCCTTTATTATTTGTTGTAACTAAACCTGTTTTAGTATGTTTCTTGCCTATTTCTATTTTTTTAAGAAAAGCTTTAAATGACTTTTTGGTATTTTTTATCCATTTATTGATTAAAGGTTTGTAGAACTTTTTTCAAAAAAAAAAAAACCCCATTAATGATGTTTTAGATGTGTTTCAAATACATTTCTATTCTATTCCTGGTCTTTTAACTTTTTTTATATGCATATTACTATATAGTTAAATGTTTAATATATTCATAATGTCAATATTTATAGCTTCTGAGTTTGAATATTTTACTTCAGGCCATGAAAAATATTAGATCTATTTTCTTCTAAAACTCCTTAGATTCTACATATTGATTTTTAACCCACCTGAATATTTCTTACACAACGTGTGAAATAGGGCTCTATATTTGTTTTATTTCAAATAATAGTAGTGGTCCATGCACCTTGTTTGTGGAATAAGCCTTATTTTACCCATTGACTTGAAATATCAACTTAATCACATATCGTTAGACAGATTTATTTGTTTGTCTCTAGAATGTTCATTTTATTTCAGTGATCTACTTGATTATTTCTGTGACTGTATGATGTTGGTTTAATTGCTGAGACTTTATAAGGGTTTTAAATTGTTTTAATATAATTAACTTTGACATTCAAAAAAATAAACAAAATCAATCTGCATTTAAGAAAGAAAGAAAGAGAGAGATGGAACAGCTACTTTTTGTGACAACATGGATGAAACAGGAGAATATTAACCTAAGTGAAATAAGCCAGTTGATGAAAGACAAATGCCAAATGATCTCACCTATAAGTGGACTCTATTCATCAAAATAAACTAATGAACAAAATAAACTACAGGCACAGAAATATGGAGCAGACCAAAACTGACCAGAGGGGAGGGGGAAAGAGGAAAATGGTGGTAAGAAGGGGTAAGGACTAGACAGAGCACATGTATGAATGACCAACGGACATGGACAACAGAGTGGGAATTGACTGTGGGAGTGGGGGTGGGATGGGTAGAGTTGGAAAAAGGGGTAAAAATTGAGACAACTGTAATACAATAAACATGATTTATAAATTACAAAATAAATAAATAAAAATAAAAATGAATTTAAAAGTTAAAAAATGAAAATTAAAATATTAAAGGTTTGAAAAGCCGAAAAGCACACATAGACACCCCAAAAACACCCAGTGCAAGCACGTACACTTGCACAGAGTGACCGGCGAGGGTTAGCGAACGTGTGTGTGACCTATGCGGGCTGGCAAACGCTTGCACTGGCCACAAGGCCTCCCACAGATTGGCACCCATATGGCCTGTGAGGGAGTGCACAGAGCGGCAAAGGCAGGTGTAATGTGACCCGCCGGCCCGTGATTGCGGAGCGGCCCACAAAATTAGTAGAGCTACCCAGAGTCCCTGGAGAAGAGACCGGAGACAGGATTAACCGGAGAGTCCTGGAGTTGACTTCCTCCCATTTCCTTAATCCCCATTTGGCGAGGGCAAGCAACGCACCCAAAGAGCCAAAAGCGGGAAAAACACACAAGTGAAGACCCTAAACTGACCAGTGCTGTGGAGCTTGCTGGCCAGGGGGCCAGATGAGTAGGTGAGGTCGCGAATAAGCCCCCTGGTCTGGGGCAAGCACATGTGAGCCCAGGAAGGCGGGGGATCCTGCCGCGCTGGGAGAGCGCTCAAGCAGCCTGTGTGAGAGTGCAGAGAGATCCCAAAAAATAGCCCAGCCCTGACCAAAGGGGTCAAAGAGCAGCCTCAAGCAGGAGTCAGACACAGACAGTAGACTCCTGAAAGGCTCAAACAAACAACGCAAGGTCCTATAGGGTCAACAACTGACATCATCAGAGGCAGGCCCAGAAAGAAAAGTAAAGGACAAAAATACCTAACAGACTCTCACAAAAATGGGAAGAAAAAGAAGTTCCCCCCAAATGAGTGGAAAAGGGGAGGCCACACAGAGAGAGCTAAATGAAAGAGAGGCAAGGGAATTATCAGATACTGAATTCAAAAAAATGGTTCTAAGGAAGCTCAATGACCTCAGGCAGCTCAAAGAGAACTATGAGAAACTGCAGAGAAACTATCAGGATCTTACAGCAAACTATATCAGCCTAGAAAAGGACATAGAAACTATCAACAAGACACAAGAGGATATGGAGAATACCATTCCTGAATTGAAGAACATAGTAGAAGGAATCCAAAGCAGGCTGGATGAAGCCGAGGATCAAATCAGTGAAATGGAGGATAAGGTAGAAAGAAGCTCCCAGAAAGAACAAGAAATGGAAAAAGGACTCAAAAAGAATGAAGAGGCATTTAGGGAAATGCACGACAACCTGAAACGCAATAATATCCGTATAATAGGGATCCCAGAAGGAGGAGAAGAGGAGCAATGGATAGAGAAACTCCTCGAAAAAGTAATGATGGAAAATTTCCCCAATTTTAGGAGAGAAAGGTTCTCATGGATCCAGGAGGCACAGAGGACCCCACTCAAGAGGGACTCAAGGAGGTCCACTCAAAGACACATCATCATTAAAATGGCAAATGTCAAAGACAAACAGAGAATCCTCAAGGCAGAAAAGGAGAAGGAGAAAGTAAGATCCAAGGGCACCCCGATATGCCTAGGAGCTGACTTCTCAACAGAACCACTACAAGCCAGAAGGGAATGGCAACAAATATTCCAAGCCATGAAAAGCAAGGACCTACAGCCAAGGCTGCTCTAACCAGCTAGGCTCTCCATTAAAATGCAAGGGGACATACGGAGATTCCCAGACAAAAGAAGGCTAAAAGAATACATCTCTACCAAACCAGCACTCCAAGATATGCTAAGGGGACTGGTTTAAGCAGATGAAGGAAAAGAATGAGACAGAGAGGAACACAAGTACAAAGAGAAAAGATGAGTAAGTTTCTATCAGTAATATCTCTCAATGTGAATGGACTAAATGCCCCAATCAAAAGACACAGGGTAGCTGAATGGATAAGAAAACATGACCCACACATATGCTGCCTACAAGAGACCCACCTCAGAGCAAGAGACCTACACAAATATTCCAAGCAAATGGGCAAGAGAAAAAGGCCGGGGTTGCCATACTTGTATCAGACAAAGTAGATTTCAAAACAAAGGCCATAAAGAGAGACCCAGAGGGGCACTTTATAATACCTAAAGGAAGAATCTATCAAGAAGACATCCACATTGTAAACTTATATGCTCCCAATATAGGAGCCCCCAAGTTTATAAGGAAATTTTTGGATGACTTCCAAAAAGATATAGACAGCAACACACTGATAGTAGGGGATTTCAACACCCCACTGTCAAAAATGGACAGATCTTCCAAACAAAACATTAATAAACATATTGTGGTGCTGAATGACACACTGAATCAAAGAGACTTAACTGACATATATGGAACCTTACATCCCAAAGAAGCGAAATACACATTCTTTTCAAAGGCTCATGGCAGTTTTTCAAAGATAGACCACATGATAGAACACAAAGCAAACCTCAGCAAATTCAGGAAACTTGAAATAATACCAAACTTTTTCTCGGACTACAAGGGATTGAAACTGGAAATCAACTTCAAAGAGAAACTTCAAAAACTTGCAAACTCATGGAGACTGAACAGTAGACTATTAAACAATGAATGGGTCAATAATGGGATAAGAGAAGAAATCAAAAAATTTCTGGAAAAAAATGAAAATGAACAGACAACAGTCCAAAACCTATGGGACACAGCAAAGGCGGTCCTGAGAGGTAAGTTCATAGCAATACAGGCTTACCTAAAAAAGATAGAAACATTTCAAATAAAAGACTTAATACTACAACTTCAAGAACTGGAGAAACAACAAATAAATCCCAGAGCAAGTAGAAGGAAGGAAATAGTCAAGATTAGAGCAGAACTGAATGACATGGAGACAAAAAGAACATTCAGAGGATCAACCAATCCAGAAGCTGGTTCTTTGAAAATTAAAATAAAATTGACAAGCCTTTAAGCGCACTCATCAAGAATAAAAGGGAGAGGACCCAAATTAATAATATCCGAAATGAAAGAGGAGAAATAACAACTGACACCACAGAAATAGAAAGGATTGTCAGAAGCTACTATGAACAATTATATGCCAAGAAATTTGAAAATCTTGATGAAATGGACAAATTTTTAGAAAAGTATAATCTTCCAACACTGAAGAAAAAAAAAAAACAGAAAGATTGAACAGACAGATAGCAGCTGGGGAAATTGAAGCAGTAATCAAGAAACTCCCGGCACACAAGAGCCCAGGGCCGGACGATTTCACAGGAGAATTTTACATAACATTTAAGGAAGAGCTAATGCCTGTCCTTCTCAGACTATTTCAAAAAATCCAAGAGGAGGGAAGATTCTCAGACTCTTTCAATGAGGCCAGCATCACCCTGATCCCAAAACCAGATAAAGACCTTAAAAAGAAAGACAACTACAGGCCAATTTTCCTGATGAACATAGATGCTAAAATCCTCAACAAAATATTGGCAAACCGCATCCAGCAATACATTCAAAAGATTATCCACCACGATGAAGTGGGATTCATCCCATACATGCAGGGATGGTTCAATATACCAAATCAGTAAACGTGATACATCACATAAATAAAAGACAAAAACCACATGATCAGCACGATAGATGCAGAAAAAAGCATTCGATAAGGTACAGCACCCATTTATGATCAAAACACTCAGCAAAATGGGAATAAATGGGGCACTCCTCAACGTAATAAAGGCCATATATGGAAAAGCTATATAAAAAACCAATATTATACTCAGCGGGCAAAAACTGAAAGCTTTCCCACTAAGATCAGGAACACCACAAGGATGTCTGCTCTCACCACTTCTTTTCTACATTGTATTGGAAGTCCTAGCCACAGTGGTCAGACAAGAGAAAGAGATAAAAGGCATCCAAATAGGAAAGGAAGAAGTAAAGTTATCATTGTTTGCAGATGACATGATAGTGTACATAGAGAACCCTGTAGACTCTACCAAAAAACTCCTCAACCTAATAAGTGAATCTGGCTAAACAGTAGGATACAAAGTGAACATTAAGAAATCAAAGGCATTTTCTACACCAGCAATGCAACAGAAGAAGAAGAAAAAAAATACCATTTGATATAGTAAGACAAAAAATAAAGTACCTAGGCATAAATTCAACCAAAGAGATAAAAGACCTGTATGCAGAAAATTATACAACATTGAAGAAAGAAATTAAGGAAGATACAAATAAATGGAAGCATATACCGTGCTCATGGATTGGAAGAATTAATATCATCAAAATGTCCATCCTACCCAAAACAATTTATAGATTCAACGTGATCCCTATTAAGATACCAATGACACATTTCACAGAAATAGAACAGACATTTCAAAAATATTTATGGACCCATAAACAACCCTGAATAGCCTCAGCAATTTTGAGAAAGAAGCACAAAGTAGGGATCACAATACCGGACACCAAACTCTACTACAAAGCCACTATACTCCAAACAATCTGGTACTGGCACAAAAACAGACCCATAGACAAGTGGAACAGAATAGAAAGCCCAGAAATAAGCCCAGGTCTCTATGGGCATCTAATATTTGACAAAGGGGGCAGAAGCATAAAATGGAGCAAGAATAGCCTCTTCAACAAATGCTGTTGGGAGACCTGGATGGCTACATGCAAAAAATTGCAATTGGATCATCAACTGACACCATACACAAAAATAAACTCAAGATGGATAAAGGACTTAAATATAAGTCGCAACACCATCAAAGTCCTCGAGGAGAACATAGGCAGGAAACTCTCAGATATGTCACGCAGCAATTTTTTCAACAATATGTTTCTTAAAGCAAGGGACATAAAGGAAATAATAAACAAGTGGGAACTCATAAAAATAAGAAGCTTCTGTATGGCTAAAGAGAATATCAGCAAAATGAAAAGGGAGCTAACCATATGGGAATGTATATTTGCTAATGATACATCAGATAGATGTTTGATCTCCAAAATATATAAAGAACTCACTGGACTCCACTCCAAGAAGACAAATGATCCTATCAAAAAGTGGGCAAAGGACCTGGGCAGATGCTTTTCCAAGGAAGAGATCCAGAGGGTCCAGAAACATTTTTAAAGGATGCTCGGCATCGCTAGTCACCAGAGAAATGCAGATCGAAACCACAATGGGGTACCACCTCACACTGGTCACATTGGCCATCATAAACAGATCCACAAACAACAGGTTCTGGCGAGGCTGTGGAGAAAAGGGAACACTAGTACACTGTTGGTGGGAATGCAGACTGGTGCAGCCATTGTGGAAACCAGTATGGAATTTCCTCAAAAAGCTGAAAATGGAACTGCCTTTTGATCCAGTGATTCCCCTTCTGGGACTATACCCTAACACCAAAACACCAATACAAAAGAACCTATGCACCCCAATGTTCATAGCAGCACAATTTACAATTGCCAAGTGTTGGAAGCAACCTAAATGCCCATCAGTAGATGATTGGATCAAAAAGTGATGGTACATATACACAATGGAATATTATGCAGCAGTAAGAAAAAAAGAACTACTATACTTTGCGACAGCATGGATGTAACTGGTGAGCCTTATGCTAAGCGAAATAAGGCGGGGGGCGAAAGACAAATAGCATAAGATCTCACCTATAAGTGGAACCTAACCAACAATACAAAGATTCAAGGAAAATAAGACCAGCAACACTGAAAGGAGAAAAATCAACAGAGACCAGAGTGAAGTAGGGAGGGGGGCAGGGAAAAGGAAGAGGGGGCAGGGTAAAGGAAGGGGGGGCAGGGTAAAGGAAGGGAAGGGTTAAGTCAAGGAACATATAGCAAGGACTCATGGACAAAACCGAAAGGGAAGAGCTGAGGGAGGAAAGGAGGGAGGGGGCAGGGAAAGTGATTGGGGAGAGACAGAGACAAATGTATTTGAAAAAATAAATTAAAATAAAATTTAAAAAAAATTTCAGGTTTGGCAGCACTCTGATATCCCTGTTGAACTGAATTCCAAATGGATTATAAGGTCAGGCCCAATGATTTGACAGAGTTTGGGGCAGCGAGGGAACATGCTTTGTATTCAAGGTAGGGAAGAATGGTCTCCATGAAGCTATATAGTTCAATCACTGCCTTGGTTTTCACGAAGAGCTTCTCCAGAAAAAGAACATCCCTACAGTCCTTGCTGGGTGTAGCCAATAGACCCCTTTGCAGGAACCGTGAATGACAGAGCAGTGTCACCAGTAGTTGGAAGAACAGTCAGTTCTCTTTCCAAGTGGTACTGTAACAATGAGTATTTAAACATGGGATGTTGGTGTCTGGGTCTCCAGCAGACTCTGTCTCCTCATGTGGACTGAATTTCCACTGATTTTCACCACCAGATGCCATGCAATCTGCTTTTCCTATCTATGTTGCTCTGGGTTGGGGATCCCTGTGTGGGGTTACGATTCCACACTACTTGTAGGAGGGAGTTTTGAATGGAGATATCCCTCCAGCTGCTCAGACACCCAAGTAGCTGCAGAAGCCAGGCCTTCCCATGTGTCCACCCTTCTCACTAGTCTCTTGGTGACTTCCTCTGCAAATCCTTAGCTTTAATATTTTAGCTGGCCTTCAGTTAGTTATTCAGGTCGATTGCTCTATAATTTAGCTAAATATTTAGTTTGGTGCCAGAACGAGATGAATGTAACTTCCACCTACTCTGCAGCCATCTTTGAATCTATTTGCACATATTAAATGTTTCTATAAGGGTGCCAGGAAAGGTTTATAGCCTGAAAAATGGATATAGATCAGATCAAGCAACGTTTCTTAGAAAAAGTACAAGTTAATTAAATATCATTTTTTAAAGAGTCTACCCAATTTCTCATATAAACATTTTCTATATGGGAGTATATGTCATAATTTGGAATTATCCTTAATATAGATAGTGTTTGCTCAGGTAATTACCATGTGTTATGTAATGGGTGTTTTTTTGGGGGGGGGTTACTATTTTTTTTTCTTTCTTTCTTTATTTATTGTTAAATACATTTGTCTCTGCCTCCCCTCCACCACTTTCCCTTGCCCCCTCCCTCCTTCCCTCCCTCAGCTCTACCCCTTTGGTTTTGTCCATGAGTCCTTGCTATAGGTTCCTTGACTTTCCCCTTCCCTTCCCTTTCCCTGCCCGCCCCTCCCTCCTTCCCTCTTGTCTCTGTTGATTTCTTTTCCTTTCAGTGTTGCTGGTCATATTTTCCTTCCATCTTTGTATTGTTGGTTAGGTTCCGCTTATAGGTGAGATCATATGGTATTTGCCTTTCGCCCCCTGGCTTATTTCACTTAGCATAATGCTCTCCAGTTCCATCCATGGTGTTGCGAAGTTTAGTAGTTCTTTTTTCCTTTCTGCTGCGTAGTATTCCATTGTGTATATGTACCATCACTTTTTGATCCAATCATCTACTGATGGACACTTAGGTTACTCCCAACACTTGGCTATTGTAAATTGTGCTGCTATGAACATTGGGGTGCATAGGTTCTTTTGTATTGGCGTTTTGGTGTTCTTAGGGTATAGTCCCAGCAGGGGAATCACTGGATCAAAAGGCAGTTCCATTTTCAGCTTTTTGAGGAAACTCCACACTGCCTTCCACAGTGGCTGTACCAGTCTGCATTCCCACCAACAGTGTACTAGTGTTCCCTTTTCTCCACAGCCTTGCCAGCACCTGTTGTTTGTGGATCTGTTTATGATGGCCATTCTGACCGGTGTGAGGTGGTACCCCATTGTGGTTTTGATCTGCATTTCTCTGGTGGCTAGTGATGCCGAGCATCCTTTAAAAATGTCTCTGGGCCCTCTGTATCTCTTCCTTGGAAAAGCATCTGCCCAGGTCCTTTGCCCATTTTTTGATTGGATCGTTTGTCTTCTTGGAGTAGAGTCGAGTGAGTTCTTTATATATTTTGGAGATCAAACCTCTATCTGATGTATCATTAGCAAATATATTTTCCCATACGGTTGGCTCCCTTTTCATTTTGCTGATGTTTTCTTTCGCCATGGAGAAGCTTCTTATTTTTATGAGGTCCCACTTGTTTATTCTTTCCTTTATGTCCCTTGCTTTAGGAGACATATCAATGAAAAAATTGCTGCGTGGGATATCTGAGAGTTTCCTGCCAATGTTCTCCTCTAGGACTTTGATGGTGTTGCGGCTTATATTTAAGTCTTTAATTTACACTGAAAATATTCAGGTAAATATAATCACTAATAAACTTTCAAATTGAGTTGTAAGCTTTCTTTTGTTTTACTAAGCTTATGTCAAAACAACAATATGACATACTTTTTTGATTACTGAAATTTGTTACAGACTTATTTAAATATACTAGTTGAATGATTTGTTGAAAAAAAATTCTTAACTTTAAGGAAATAACTATTGAAAGCATCAATTTTGGGTACAAATATCAGATACAAGAAAATTATTCTGGAAAACTCCATTTGAATATAATAGTCATTAAAATAAGTGGAAAAACATTATATTTATTTAGACTCTGTTACATTTGTTTGTCTGATTTTCTGATATTCCTATTTCCTGTCATTTTTGTTGTTATATATTCAATATCTTTTCATATTTCATACCATTATTTTTTCTTTCCCATGGTTCTTTTATTTTTTCATTGTTCAAGTACAGTTTTCTCCATTTCTCCCCCACCACTCTCTCTCACCCCACCCAGTCACACCTCCCACCCTCAATCTTTCCCCACTTTGGCTTTGTCAATGTGTCTTTTATACATGTTCCTTGATGACTCTTCCCCTTCTTTTCCCCCATTATTACCCTCCCTCCTCCTCTTTGTTTACTGTCAGTTTGTTCTTTATTTCAATGTCTCTGGTTATATTTTGCTTGGTTGTTTATTTTGTTGATTAGCTTTCACTTATAGATGAGATCATATGGTATTTGCCTTTCACAGCCTGGCTTATTTCACTTAACATATTGCTCTCCAGATCCATCCATGCTGTCGTGAAGGGTAGGAGCTCCTTCTTTCTTTCTGCTGCACAGTATTTCATTGTTTAAATGCACCACTGTTTTTTGATCAACTCATTTACTGACAGTCACTTAGGTTGCTTCCAGCACATGGCTATCATAAATCGTGCTGCTATGAACATTGGGGTGCATAGGTTCTTTTGAGTTGGTGTTTCAGGATTCTTAGAGTATAATCCCAACAGTGGAATAATTGCTGGGTCAAAAGGCAGTTCTAACTTTAGTTATCTGAGGAAATTCCACACTGTTTTCTTCAGTGGCTGCACCAGTCCAAATTCCCATCAATAATGCACTAAGTTTCCCTCTTATCCACAACCTTGCCAGCACTTCTTGTGTGTTGATTTATTAATGATGGCCATTCTGACTTGTGTGAAGTTGTATCTCCTTGCAGTTTTAATTTTTATCTCTCTGATGGCTGGTGATGCCAAGCATCCTTTCATATGTCCGTGAACCCTCTGTTTGTTCTCCTTGAAGAAGTTTCTGTTCAGGTCCTTTGAACATTTTTTAATTGGGCTGTTTGTCCACTATTGTTCTTATCTATGCTATGTTATTTTAAATAGATTGAAGAAGAAAAGGCATTTTTAAAATTCAAAGTATTTTTGAGGAAATTCCAAACTGTTATCCACAATGGCTGTACCAGTCTGCATTCCCACCAACAGTGTACTAGAGTTCCCTTTATTCCACAACCTTGCCAGCACTTGTTTGTTGATTTTGTTATGATGGCCACTTGACCAGGGTGAAGTAGTATCTCATTGTGGTTTAAATTTGCATTTCTCCACTGCTGGGATTATACCTTAAGAATCCCAAAACACCAACTCAAAATAACCTATGCACCCCAATGTTCATAGGAACACAATTTACAATAGTCAAATGCTGGAAACAACCTAAGTACCCATCAGTAAATGAGTGGATCAAAAAACTATGGTGCATTTACAAAATGGAGTACTATGCAGAAGAAAGAAAAAGAAAGAAAGAAAGAAAGAAAGAAAGAAAGAAAGAAAGAAAGAAAGAAAGAAAGAAAGAAAGAAAGAAAGAAAGGAAGGAAGGAAGGAAGGAAGAAAAGAAAGAGTTACTACCTTTTGCGACAGCATGGATAGAACTGGATATCATTATGCTAAGTGAAAGAAACCAGAGTGTGAAAGACAAATATTATATGATCTCACCTATAGATATCACCTAATCAACAAAACAAACAAGTAAGGAAAATATAACTAGCAAAATTGAAAGAAAAAAGATACTGACAGTAATGAGAGGGAAAGAGAGAGAGGGTAGCAGAGAAAAGAAAGAGAAGGATCAAGTCAAGAACATGTATAAAGGACCCATGGACAAGGCCAAAGTGCAGAAGGATTGAGGGTGGACC